>NC_050069.1:244151390-245587135 GCF_009764565.3 Dermochelys coriacea | reverse complement strand
ATATTTGTGTGACCTCTGTAGAGGCTAAATGTCAAATGGCTTGGCTCAGACGTATGGTTCTGAGAAGTATTTAAAATGTTCTAATACTTATTTGAAACATGTCGTTCACACTTTTTTTCCTTCAAGAAATCAAGCTAAGAAATTCCCAAAGAGAAACTTCCCCTCCCCCCCCCCAAGATTTTGGCTGCTTCCTGGTTCTCTATGCATCAAAATATAGCAATAATAGTTTTTGCTGCAAAATTCTGGTGTTTAGTGCTTCAAGGCCTGGACAAAAAAAGAAGTGCAGAATATCACGAGAAAGAAGAAGTTAACAGTATTTATTTACATTCCAGTTAAGGGATTGATAGAATGTTTGATTTATTAGAATGATTTATTTCATCTGGATTGGTTTGCCATCATTAATAGTACCCTCCTATAAGTAAGAGTTTTCTGAAACTTCCTTAAAGTGAACTGTGATGTGTTACGCATCTGGGTCCTCAATGGTCATCAGGGGTCAGCCTGTTTCATAAGTGATGATTCAGCAGTATTAATACGAGTGGAGGAAAGAAGATATATAACTAATTCATTTTGACATTGTGGACACAAAACTCTGGCAAATTCCAAAGTGCCAATATTGACTAAAAGCAATGCGAAAACAACATGTTCCCAGTAACCCACAAGGTGGTCTGTTTGTTTGGGGGACCATGTCCTGTGCCTAGTGGCTTGCTAGGCAAGGCTGAGAGCTTCTTAATGAGGCTTTGATCCCTAAGCCCTTTAGCACCCATCAACCCTTAACCAGGGAACATGGCTACTCAGGAAGACCCGGGCTTTAAAAAGCCCACTCCTAAGCGACGAGAAGAGCTAGTGACCAATAGCGGCTAACAGGGGAGTTTTCAAGGGATTTTGGAGGAGGAGTATTAGGGAGGCTAGATACACTTAACATTCTTTAAATTTAAAGCCAAAACCACCCCTTGATAAAAACAAAACAACAACAAAGGAACAAGCTTCATGAGTAAAAAGATAATGCAGGCACAAGTCCAGCAACAAAGTGGGGGCTATCCAGTTTATTGCATCCAATGCAGGATATATGATTACCTGCCCTATGCGTGGGTGGCATATGTGTGCATTCGGTGCAAGGAGCTCCTGGCCTTCAGAGACTGTGTATGGGCTGTGGAGACCAGAGTGGCTGAACTGGAGGAGCTAAGGGAGACAGGGAGGTACATAGATGAGACTTTCCAGGACACAGTAGAACAGTTCCACACCCAGTCTGACAGTCTCTGTGCTGTTGAGGAGGATGAAAGTCTCAGGGACGGAGAATGTCCAGCTGGAGCAGAGGTAAATGATCCCATGGTTGGGACCCTACTTCCAGATGATGTTGTGGTATCCTCTTGCACTGAGGATACGTTTCCGGGGATGGAACTCCAGTTATTAGGAAGAGACAGGTATTAGTAATGGGCAGTTCGATCATTAGAAACATAGCTGGATTTGCAATGATAGGGGGAACTGCATGGTGATTTGCCTGCTTGGTGAGAAGGTTGAAGATCTCTTGAGACATCTAGATAGACTTAAGTGCAGTGCTGGGGAGGAGCCGGTGGTTGTGGTACACGTAGGTACCAGTGACAGGGAAGTATAGGAGAGAGATCCTGGAGGCCAAATTTAGGCTGCTAGGTAAGAGATTGAAGTCCAGGACCTCTATGGTAGCATTCTCTGAAACATTCCAGTATCATGCACAGGGCCAATTAGATGGGCAGAACTGCAGGGTCTCAATGCATGGATGAGATGATGGTGTAGAGAAGAGGGGTTTAGATGTATTAGGAACTGGGAAAACTTTTGGAAAAGGGGGAGCCTATACAGGAAGGATGGGCTCCACCTAAACCAAAATGGAACCAGATTGCTGGCACTTAAAATTAAAAAGGACATAGAGTAGTTTTTAAACTAGGGGCTGGGGAAAGCCGAGAGGTGCAGTGGACCATGTGGTTCAGACAGAGACATCCCTTAAGGAAGGATCTATTAATAGAGATTCTACTATTCTATTAAGGAGGAGAGGATGGAAGATGATAAAATACAGGTAAGATCTGATGAGAAACAGTCAAATGAAAAAAAGTCCCATTCAATTACATCATGTAATGGTAGACAGCTAAAAGTGACAAGTTGTTAAAGTGCTTATATACCAATGATAGAAGTCTAAATAATAAGATGGGTGAACTAGAGTGCCTTATATGAAATGAGGATATTAATATAATAGGCATCACAGAAACTTGGTAGAATGAGGCTAATCAATGGGACACAGTAATACCAGGGTACAAAATATATCGGAAGGACAGAACAGGGTGTGCTGGTGGAGGAGTGACACTATATGTGAAAAAAAGCATAGAATCAAATGAAGTAAAAATATTAAATGGACCAAACTGTACCATAGAATCTTTATGGATAGTAATTCCATGCTCTATTAATAATATATGTGACAGGGTTGGGCCAGATGGCTACAGGAGAGTGATAGAAGGCAGATATATTAGCCCCAGGTTGAGTAGGTCCCTTTTCCCTGAGTAAGGCAATAGGGAAGGTTCCAGAACAATCAGGAACTTTCTGAAAACAATTAAGGCAGACAGGCTGATTAGAACATCTGCAGCCAATCAAGAAGCTGCTAGAATCAATTAAGGCTGGCTAATCGAGACACCTGAGTTTAAAAAGGACCTCACTTCAGTTTGTGGTGTGCGTGTGAGGAGCTGGGAGCAAGAGGCACTAGGAGCTGAGAGTGAGAACGCAGACTGTTGGAGGACTGAGGAGTAAAAGCATTATCAGACACCAGGAGGAAGGTCCTATGGTGAGAATAAAGAAGGTGTTGGGAGGATGCCATGGGGAAGTAGCCCAGGAAGTTGTAGCTGTTGCACAGCTGTTCCAGGAGACACTCTAGACAGCTGAAACCCAGAGTAGAAGGCGGGCCCGGGTTCCCCCCAAACCTCCCAACTCCTGGTCAGACACAGGAGGAGTTGACCTGGACTGTAGATTCACGAAAATGGCCAAACTGAGGGCTGCTGTGAATCTCCGAGGCGAGCACATCCACAAATAAGTGCAAGACCCACCAAGGTAGAGGAGGAACTTTGTCACATATAGCAATAGGGACATATTACTGACCACCTGACCAGGATGGTGATAGTGACTGTGAAATGCTCAGAGAGATTAGACAGACTATTAAAATAAAAAAGCTCAATAATAATGGGTGATTCCAACTATCCCTATATTGACTGGGTACATGTTATCTCAGGACAGGATGCAAAGAAATAGTTTCCTGACACCTTAAATGACTGCTTCTTAGAGCAGCTTGTCCTAGAACCTACAAGAGGAGAGCCAATTCTTGATTTAGTCCTAAGTGGAGCACAGGATCTGGTCCAAGAGGTGAATATAGCTGGACTGATTGGTAATAGTGACCATAATATGATTAAATTTAACATCCCTGTGGTGGGGAAAACACCACAGCAGCCCAACACTGTAGCGTTTAATTTCGGATAGCGGAACTACACAAAAATGAGGAGGTTAGTTAAAGAGAAAGTAAAAGGTACAACACCAAAAGGGAAATCCCTGAAAGCTACATGGAAACTTTTTAAAGACACCATAATAGGGGCTCAACTTAAATGTATACCCCAAATTAAAAAAACATAGTAAGAGAACCCCAAAAGTGCCACGGTGGCTAAACAAGAAAGTAAAAGAAGCAGTGAGAGGCAAAAAGTCATCCTTTAAAAGAGGGAATTTAAATTCTAGTGTTGAAAATAAAAAGGAACATAAACTCTGGCAAAGAAGTGTAAAAATATAATTAGGAAAGCCATAGAAGAGTTTGAAGAACAGCTAGCCAAAGACTCAAAAAGTAATAGCAAAAATTGTTTTAAGTACATCAGAAGCAGGAAGCCTGCTAAACAACCAGTGGGGCCACTGGATGATCAAGATGCTAAATGAGCACTCAAGGAAGAAAAGGCCATTGCAGAGAAATTAAATGAATTCTTTGCATCAGTCTTCACAGCTGAGGATCTGAGAGGGATTCCCAAACCTGAGCCATTCTTTTTAGATAAAAAATCTGAGGGAATGTCCTAGATTGAGGTGTCATTAGAGGAGGTTTTCGAATAAATTGATTAACTAAACAGTAATAAGTCACCAGGACCAGATGGTATTCACCCAAGAGTTTTGAAGGAAATCAAATGTGAAATTGCAGAACTACTAACTGTACTCTGTAACCTATCATTTAAATCATCTTCTGTACAAAATGACTGGAGGATAGCTAATGTGGAGGAAAAATTTAGTAGGCCTAAACTTATAGGCCTAAAGCTTTGGTCAAGCTAACTGTGTATATAAAGCATAAGAAGAGGGTGAGGAAAATTCCATTGTGAAGTAGTTACAACAGCACAGCTTAAGAAATGTAACCATAGCAGCTAGAAATTAGGAAAGACCGTTAACGACAAAGAACAAACCTGTCAATAACAGGAAAAGCTTGTTTTGCTGTATTGCAAATAAGACAGAGCAACTGTTAAAAGCTTACATTATGCCAAATAAGGGGAAAATGCAGTTGGTGGAAGGGTGCTTGACCAATTGTGGGTTGGGAACAGAACAAATTTGCAATAGTCAAGCTTATGAAATATATAGCCGCAACAGTTGTGTTAGAAAGGTTGCTGACTGCAAAAGAACAGACAGTGAATAACAAGAGGGGGCCTAGTGGGGGAGATGCTTGTTTTTGCTTCTGACCAGTGTTAATTTTGCAATGTATTCCAAGTAAGGTGATAAATACGGAAGTATGTGTAATTTATCTGTGATTTTAAGCTTTAAAAAGCTGTGTGTGCTTTGCATCGGGGGGGCAGCTACTTCGAGCTGTTACCCCCCTGCACTTGAAATCAATAAAGGAGCCTCAGGCCTGTTCTGATCCAAACACAATGTGTGGTTAATTTTCCACCACAAATCTTGGTGCTGGTGACTCGGATAGACGGCAACCACCCAAGAGCCGGAGGACCGTGAGCTGCTCCCCACCAGACCCCGGGCCCATCCGAAAGGTAAGAGACCTTTTGAAATCTCTATATTGGGTTTCTGGTGGAACACTGCCCGTATGCTCTGGGCTTGGGTGAGCTGTATGCTTTATCCGGAATTTCTGCTGCCAGACATGCCTGACACCCTTGGCGTGGGTTAGAGTCCCATCCAGGTTTGGTTTCCCTGGGAATAGCCACTGAGGGTGGCTGGTCAGGTCGTGGATAGACCTGGGCAGATCTTGGGTAGACCTGGTTCCGTGTGCCAGTGTGAATGAGTAAGGTAAGTAGACCTTTGTGAATGTGAGTCACAGTAAGACGTCCAGAGCTCCCTGCGAAGCAGATGTGTTTCTAAAGCAAGCCCTGTGTCTCCACCTAGTGGGCATCGTGAGGAATGTTTCCCTCTGCATGGCATGACTGGGGAGGGGCCTGTCTGGGTCTAGAAGTGTGTGTGAGCCCATCCTTTCTGTCCTCGGATGACCTGTTTCTGTTCCCTCTTTCCTCCCCTGCATCTAGTTCCTGCCCAAAGGCAGTTTGACAAGCCACTGACTGGTCTGATCATAGAATCATAGAATCATAGAATCATAGAATCATAGAATATCAGGGTTGGAAGGGACCCCAGAAGGTCATCTAGTCCAACCCCCTGCTCAAAGCAGGACCAAGTCCCAGTTAAATCATCCCAGCTAGGGCTTTGTCAAGCCTGACCTTAAAAACCTCTAAGGAAGGAGATTCTACCACCTCCCTAGGTAACGCATTCCAGTGTTTCACCACCCTCTTAGTGAAAAAGTTTTTCCTAATATCCAATCTAAACCTTCCCCATTGCAACTTGAGACCATTACTCCTCGTTCTGTCATCTGCTACCATTGAGAACAGTCTAGAGCCATCCTCTTTGAAACCCCCTTTCAGGTAGTTGAAAGCAGCTATCAAATCCCCCCTCATTCTTCTCTTCTGCAGACTAAACAATCCCAGCTCCCTCAGCCTCTCCTCATAAGTCATGTGCTCTAGACCCCTAATCATTTTCGTTGCCCTTCGTTGTACTCTTTCCAATTTATCCACATCCTTCCTGTAGTGTGGGGCCCAAAACTGGACACAGTACTCCAGATGAGGCCTCACCAGTGTCGAATAGAGGGGAACGATCACGTCCCTCGATCTGCTCGCTATGCCCCTACTTATACAACCCAAAATGCCATTGGCCTTCTTGGCAACAAGGGCACACTGCTGACTCATATCCAGCTTCTCGTCCACTGTCACCCCTAGGTCCTTTTCCGCAGAACTGCTGCCGAGCCATTCGGTCCCTAGTCTGTAGCGGTGCATTGGATTCTTCCATCCTAAGTGCAGGACCCTGCATTTATCCTTATTGAACCTCATTAGATTTCTTTTGGCCCAATCCTCCAATTTGTCTAGGTCCTTCTGTATCCTATCCCTCCCCTCCAGCGTATCTACCACTCCTCCCAGTTTGGTATCATCCGCGAATTTGCTGAGAGTGCAATCCACACCATCCTCCAGATCATTTATGAAGATATTGAACAAAACGGGCCCCAGGACCGACCCCTGGGGCACTCCACTTGACACCGGCTGCCAACTAGACATGGAGCCATTGATCACTACCCGTTGAGCCCGACAATCTAGCCAGCTTTCTACCCACCTTATAGTGCATTCATCCAGCCCATACTTCCTTAACTTGCTGACAAGAATGCTGTGGGAGACCGTGTCAAAAGCTTTGCTAAAGTCAAGAAACAATACATCCACTGCTTTCCCTTCATCCACAGAACCAGTAATCTCATCATAAAAGGCGATTAGATTAGTCAGGCATGACCTTCCCTTGGTGAATCCATGCTGACTGTTCCTGATCACTTTCCTCTCCTCTAAGTGCTTCAGGATTGATTCTTTGAGGACCTGCTCCATGATTTTTCCAGGGACTGAGGTTAGGCTGACCGGCCTGTAGTTCCCAGGATCCTCCTTCTTCCCTTTTTTAAAGATGGGCACTACATTAGCCTTTTTCCAGTCATCCGGGACTTCCCCCGTTCGCCACGAGTTTTCAAAGATAATGGCCAAGGGCTCTGCAATCACAGCCGCCAATTCCTTCAGCACTCTCGGATGCAATTCGTCCGGCCCCATGGACTTGTGCACGTCCAGCTTTTCTAAATAGTCCCTAACCACCTCTATCTCTACAGAGGGCTGGCCATCTCTTCCCCATTTTGTGTTGCCCAGCACAGCAGTCTGGGAGCTGACCTTGTTAGTGAAAACAGAGGCAAAAAAAAGCATTGAGTACATTAGCTTTTTCCACATCCTCTGTCACTAGCTTGCCTCCCTCATTCAGTAAGGGGCCCACACTTTCCTTGGCTTTCTTCTTGTTGCCAACATACCTGAAGAAACCCTTCTTGTTACTCTTGACATCTCTTGCTAGCTGCAGCTCCAGGTGCGATTTGGCCCTCCTGATATCTTTCCTACATGCCCGAGCAATATTTTTATACTCTTCCCTGGTCATATGTCCAAGCTTCCACTTCTTGTAAGCTTCTTTTTTATGTTTAAGATCCGCTAGGATTTCACCATTAAGCCAAGCTGGTCGCCTGCCATATTTACTATTCTTTCGAGTCATCGGGATGGTTTGTCCCTGTAACCTCAACAGGGATTCCTTGAAATACAGCCAGCTCTCCTGGACTCCCTTCCCTTTCATGTTAGTCCCCCAGGGGATCCTGGCCATCTGTTCCCTGAGGGAGTCAAAGTCTGCTTTCCTGAAGTCCAGGGTCCGTATCCTGCTGCTTACCTTTCTTCCCTGCGTCAGGATCCTGAACTCAACCAACTCATGGTCACTGCCTCCCAGATTCCCATCCACTTTTGCTTCCCCCACTAATTCTACCCGGTTTGTGAGCAGCAGGTCAAGAAAAGCGCTCCCCCTAGTTGGCTCCCCTAGCACTTGCACCAGGAAATTGTCCCCTACGCTTTCCAAAAACTTCCTGGATTGTCTATGCACCGCTGTATTGCTCTCCCAGCAGATATCAGGAAAATTAAAGTCACCCATGAGAATCAGGGCATGCGATCTAGTAGCTTCCGTGAGTTGCCGGAAGAAAGCCTCATCCACCTCATCCCCCTGGTCCGGTGGTCTATAGCAGACTCCCACCATGACATCACTCTTGTTGCACACACTTCTAAACTTAATCCAGAGACACTCAGGTTTTTCCACAGTTTCGTACCGGAGCTCTGAGCAGTCATACTGCTCCCTTACATACAGTGCTACTCCCCCACCTTTTCTGCCCTGCCTGTCCTTCCTGAACAGTTTATAACCATCCATGACTGTACTCCAGTCATGTGAGTTATCCCACCAAGTCTCTGTTATTCCAATCACGTCATAATTCCTTGACATCACCAGGACCTCCAGTTCTCCCTGCTTGTTTCCAAGGCTTTGTGCATTTGTATATAAGCACTTGAGATAACCTGTTGATCGCCCCTCATTCCCAGTATGAGGCAGGAGCCCTCCCCTCACAGACCTTCCTGCCTGTGCTTCCTCCCGGTATCCCGCTTTCCCACTTACCTCAGGGCTTTGGTCTCCTTCCCCCGGTGAACCTAGTTTAAAGCCCTCCTCACTAGGTTAGCCAGCCTGCTGGCAAAGATGTTCTTCCCTCTCTTCGTAAGATGGAGCCCGTCTCTGCCCAGCACTCCTCCTTCATGGAACACCATCCCATGGTCAAAGAATCCAAAGCCTTCTCTCCGACACCACCTGCGTAGCCATTCGTTGACCTCCACGATTCGACGGTCCCTACCCAGGCCTTTTCCTTCCACGGGGAGGATGGACGAGAACACCACTTGCGCCTCCAACTCCTTTATCCTTCTTCCCAGAGCCACGTAGTCCGCAGTGATCCGCTCAAGGTCATTCTTGGCAGTATCATTGGTGCCCACGTGGAGAAGCAGGAAGGGGTAGCGATCCGAGGGCTTGATGAGTCTCGGCAGTCTCTCCGTCACATCACGAATCTTAGCCCCTGGCAAGCAGCAGACTTCTCGGTTTTCCCGGTCAGGGCGGCAGATAGATGACTCAGTCCCCCGGAGGAGAGAGTCCCCGACCACCACCACCCGCCTTCTCCTCTTGGGAGTGGTGGTCGTGGAACCCCCAACCTCAGGACATCGCATCTCATGCCTCCCAACCAGCGGAGTCTCCTTCCGCTTTCTCCCCCCAGACATATCATCTGGTCCACTCTCCGCATTGGTACCTGTGGAGAGAACATGAAAGCGGTTAGTTACCTGTGTCTGTGTTACTGGAACCCGGACATTCCGCTTACCTCTTCTGGAGGTCACATGTTGCCAAGCTTCTTCACTGGCCTCTTGGCTCCTCTGTGCAACCTGCTCTACATCTTTAGAGCTTTGTGCCCCTAGAAGGCTATCCTGAGTTTGGTCCAGAAAATCCTCAGTCTCTCGTATACAACGCAGGGTCGTTACCTGTTGCTCCAGACCTTCAATCTTCTCTTCCAATATGGAGACCAGCTTGCACTTCGTACAGACAAAGTCGCTTCTGTCCTGATCACCTCGCCGGAAGCAACAGAGTGTGCGGCTCCAGCCGACGCTCTTTACTGAAGGGGGGTTTTAAGACAGCCGTGGAGGCCCTAAACAAACCTTCCCTGTGTGAGTGTGACTAGTGAATTGAGTCAAGTACTGAGCCGAATACCCTGTGCGAGTGTGGTGAGTGAATTGAGTCGGATACTGGGGGAGGTGGAAGTGTGGGTTGGAGGATCCAAGGGGATTCCCGCCTCGCCATGGGGGCCAGTGAGTCAAAAAGGATCACCATCCCACCAAAAGGCACACCGGTGTACTTCATGTACGCAAATTATAGTCCTTTCACTTGTAAGTTTCTAAAGAAATGGAATTGGTATACCAGGGATGATCCAAAAATACAGTGTCCCTTAGAGGGAAGTTTCCACCTTGACAGGATTGTGCACCTCAGAGGCACACTTCCTGCCAATAATGTCGGACAAGGTCAGTGGGATGCGTATTTCAATTGTTATGGGGAAACAGAAAAATGGCACCATGAATCTCAAATGAGGAGTTTCAAGGACTCCCAGGAGAAACTTAAAATACAATTAAAAGAGGCAAAGGAGAAATTAACTCTTCCCCGAACCCCAGCTGGCCAGCAAATACTCCTTTATCCTTCAAGGCTTCTCCACAAAATCCCCTCGACCCCATCCAAAGATCTTATAGATTTATATTTAGAATGTAGGCAACCGGCTGCCCCTACTCCACCTCAACAGCCAGGTGCAGGCACATCCTCCCAGGGTGGACCAGATAGGGAGATCATTATTGCAGGTCTGTCCACCCCAGGCAGAACAAATGGAGAGGGCAGTAGACCCTGCATGCCTCCACGAGACTATGATCTCTCTGTGGTTTTTAAAAAACTGTGTGTGCTTTGCATCGGGGGGCAGCTACTTCGAACTGTTACCCCTCTGCGCTTGTAATCAATAAAGGAGCCTCAGGCCTGTTCTGATCCAAACAAAACGCATGGTTAATTTTCCACCACACTAATGTGATGCCAATTTTAAAAAAGGGCTCCAGAGGTGATCCTGGCAATTACAGGTTCGTAAGCCTGACTTCAGTACTGGGGAAACTGTTTGAAACTATAGTAAAGAACACTATTATCAGACACATAGCGGAACATAATTTGTTGGGGAAGAGTCAACATGGTTTTTGTACAGGGAAATCATGCCTCACCAATCTTCTAGAATTCTTTGAGGGGTCAACAAGTATGTGTACAAGGGGATCCAATGGACATACTGTACTTAGATTTTCAGAAAGGATTTGACAACGTCCCTCACCAAAGGCTATTAAGCAAAGTAAGCTATCATAGGATAAGAGGGAAGGTCCTCTCATGGATTGGTAACTGGTTAAAACACAGGAAAGAAAGGGTAGGAATAAATGGTCAGTTTTCAGAATGGAGAGAGGTGAATAGTGGTGACCCCCAAGGGTCTATACTAGGATCAGTGCTATTCAACGTATTCATAAATGATCTGGAAAAAGGGCTAAACAGTGAGGTGGCAAAATTTGCAGATGATACAAAACTACTCCAGATAATTAAGTCTCAGGCAGACTGCAAAGAGCTACAAAAGGATCGCTCAAAACTGGGTGACTGGGGAACAAAATGGCAGACGAAATTCAATGTTGATAAATGCAAAGTAATACACATTGGAAAATATAATCCCAACTATACATATAAAATGATTGGGTCTAATTTAGCTGTTACGTTGAGGATAGTTCTCTGAAAACATCCACTCAATGTGCAGTGGCAGTCAAAAAAGCGAACAGAATGATGGGAATCATTAAGAAAGGGATAGATAATAAGACAGAAAATATCAAATTGCCTCTATATAAATCCATGGTACGCCCACATCTTGAATACTGCATGCAGATGTGGTCGCCCCTCTCAAAAATTATATATTAGAATTGGAAAAGGTTCAGAAAAGGGCAACAAAAATGATTAGGGGTATTGAACAGCTGCCGTATGTGGAGAGATTAATAAGACTGGCACTTTTCAGCCTAGAAAAGAGATGACTAAGGGGGGATACGATTGAAGTCTATAAAATCATGACTGGTGTGGAGAAAGTAAATAATGAAGTTTTATTTACTCCTTCTCATAACACAAGAATTAAGGGTCATCAAATGAAATTAATAAGAAGCAGGTTTAAAACAAACAAAAGGAAGTATTTCTTCACACATCACATAGTCCATTGGTTCTCAAAGCCGGTCCGTTGCTTCTTCAGGGAAAGCCCCTGGTGGGCCAGATTGGTTTGTTTAACTGCCGCGTCCACAATTTCGGCCGATCATGGCTCCCACCGGCCGTGATTTGCTGCTCCAGGCCAATGGGGGCTGCAGGAAGAGCGGCCAGCACGTCCCTTGGCCCGTGCCACTTCCCGCAGCCCCCATTAGCCTGGAGTGGCGAAACGTGGCTAGTGGGAGCCGCGATCAGCCGAACCTGCGGATGGTGCAGGTAAATAAACCGGTCCAGCCCACCAGGGGCTTTCCCTGAACAAGCGTTGGACCAGCTTTGAGAACCACTGACATAGTCAACCTGTGGAACTCTTTGCCAGAGGATGTTGTGAAGACCAAGACTATAACAGGGCTCAAAAAAGAACTAGATAAATTAATGGAGGATAGGTCCATCAATGGCTATTAGCCAGGATGAGCAGGGATGGCGTCCCTAGCCTCTGTTTTGTAGAAGCTGGGAATGGGTGACAGGAAACGGATCACTGGATGATTACCTGCTCTGGTTATTCCTTCTGGGGCACCTGGCATTGGCCGCTGTCGGAAGACAGACTACTGGGCTACATGGACCTTTGATCTGACTCAGTATGGTCGTTCTTATGTTCTTATATAAGGATTGATGATGGGTTCTGTGATTGAGTTGTAATGACCTTCCCTACCCCAGTTACTATTTTTTTAACAGAATTAATGAAGAAGATTTAGAGAAGTTTGGATTGTGACAATGGGTTATTGATTATGTTTCTTTCTTTTGCTTGCCATATTCATGATCATTTTATGATTAATGCTTCGATTTGCAAACCCAGTTACAGCCAATTATGTAATGATTATTATAGTATTTGTATGAAATATAACAATATTTAATTACAGTTATAAGAATCAGCAATAGGGTATTGATGTCAATGGGTATTTTTCCACTGGGTTCAATGGGCATTGGATCGGGCCTACAGAGCACTGCAAATGTGGGAAGGAAGAGAAGAAGAAGGAATTAACTACACATAAAAGGAGCTAGTGGTCATCTCACTTAATCAGCTGCTAGAAGGTGCTCAGATATGGTGTAATGGACATGGTATAAGACCCGAATATAACAGAATAGAAATGACCAGGTGTTTTCCAACGTTTGTAAATGTTTTCACGATGACTGACATTAAAAGGAAGGCAGAAAGACGCTGGGCCAAATCCTGCTGGCTTTACTCACATTATTTGGAGCCAATAGCAGTATTCACATGAGTGAGACAAGCCAGGTATCTCCTGACAGCATTGGGCCTGGTCCTGGCAGTTTACTCACACAAACAGCCTCCTGGTTTTCAGCCACTAACCACTGTAAGTAAAATGTAAAAAATGCAATAATATAGAAGATTAAGCACTGCCCAGAATGCAGCGTGAAAGAGCACATAGTAAATCCTTTAAAACATTAAACACCCATCTTTCTTTACACTCTCTGACTTACTATTCACTTAAGGGGAGCCTAATCCTGTAGCTCTTACTCACATAACTAGTCCCACTGATTTCAGCAGGACTACCTGATGCTCTAGTTCAACAAGAGTGTGCAATCACAGCTCCAGCTGAGCATCTCCTTTTTGGCCATTCAACAGACTTCTGTGAAGGGATCCAGCTTCGGGATCCTGCATATTTTTGAGCCTCTGAACTCAGGTACTGGGGTCCCTAGGCAAACACTTGAAATGCAGATGCTTTCTCTAGCTCCCCCTTCTGAGAGTTGCAATCCCTGGTCCAACTGTGCAGCTCCTAGAAGCAGTGCCCACTCCTCAAATTCTCTCTGTAGCTTAAACACACTCTTTTTCCAGAACTCCAGCCATAGGGTGTTTGGGCTGTTCAGTTTTCTTCTTCTAGGGAACATGAAATGCACAGATACTTTGCACAGGACTCTAAAACTATTGCTGTTCACTTAATCGCACAAGGAATACACAGATCCACACAGGAATAATAAATCTTACATGCATTTCCCTGCCTCAGTTTCCTTAGCGTTCCAGAGCATTCTTTGTACTATCCATGTCCCTAGTTTGGTGAATATATGTTAGGTCCTGTCTGCCTTTGGTGGATACACATAGACAAAGAGGCATTCCATAATACCGCAATTGTCATTGCAACAACTTCATAATAATTTCAAAACAGCAACCAGAATTTATAAGTTGTACACAGATTCCCCTAATCACCACATGTGCTTGGGTCCATCCCTATTCATCAAAATACTTAAGCACATGATTAACTTTAAGCATGTGTTTAGGTGATTTGCTGAACAGGGGTGGTCTGATGAATTGGAGCTTGTGAGAGTCAGGGCTGCAGGATTGGGCTTTAAGAGCCAGTTGTTCAAAGGTATTTAGGCATTTAAAGACACAGAAAGGTACCTTGTGGGATTTTTGAAAACACCAAGGTTCCTAATTCCCATTGAAATCAATTAAAATCCCACTAGGTGCCAAATGCATCTTAGACACCTAAATACCATTAAAAGTCTGCTCTAAGTGTATTACTCAATGCTCAGTGGATCTTAATTACCAAATGCATGCTTAAGTTAATTTCTAGACAGTATCTGCAGTGCTACCGTATATACTAATGCATTTTCAAAAGAGATCTAACTAAGAGGTCTATTAGGTCCAGAGTCTACTGGAATATTTCCATGTCTGGATGAAGCCAGATGCTTAGACCATTACTCATGTGAGTAGCCCTGATGTATATGAGGAGTCCTATTAAAAGCCATAAGGATAATAAACTAAACCGTCAGTGAACCCTCCAGTTCAAATGATGATTGCATTCTTTTTCTGCTTTCAGGATTGTTCTGGCAAAGGTTAGTCTCTTAATAGCAGCATATGTCTAAGTACCTCTACAGCAGTGTTTCTCAACCTTTTTTGATACCAGGGGCTGGTTTTCTGCCATCCTAAACTGTGTGTCAGGGAGATCTCTGGGGCTGGCCTGGGTCCACTGACCGGCCGTTGAGAAACATTTCTCTAGAGTCTTCTCATAGACTAATGAGGTAGATTTCAGTTCTATTCTATACAATCTTTTTGTTTATGTTTCCTTCAAAATCCTCTTAAACTACACATTTTAGTGATCAAAACAAACCAACCTAAAAATATCCTCAGTGAAATGAGGATAAATTGCTACCTTAAAAAAACACAGATGGCCAGGATTTGAAATACACTTTGTATACAGCACGTTCCAATCCATCAGCCTGGAAACATTTTCCTTAGTTCCCCAGGAGCATAAGAGTCACTTCTCTCAAGTAAGTCACTTCTATTTTGGGTGGGCTCAAAATGGATTTTGTGCATATGTTTTGGACTGCATTCTGCAGTGATGCTGCAAGCGTGGTTATGAGGTCCCTACTCTAGAGTGGCCTATATATTCCCACAGGTTCTCTACAATTAGTTGTTTGGCATTTTTTTAATCACTCTCTCGTGCATCTGCTGAGTCTTTTGATGTGCTGATATGGCAAACTAGCAGAGGACTAGCTATCCTCATCTTACTCTTCAGCAGGTGGTCTGAATGTATTTCCCAGCACTGCATGCACTTTTTGCAGATGCTTCCTGAGATTCTGTTCAGAATTCTCGGGAGCGTTCAAAAGTCAGAGGCTTGGCACAGACATTCTCATATAATTCTTTCTTATTAAATTTTGCAGTGATATATGAGGGTTTTTATTTTTAAATAGCAAAAAGATGTTTCCAAGCTAATCAGGGAGACTTGTCACATTACGCAGATCTCCTGATCTGCTTTCCAGGTACATTTTATGTACTCAGAGCCTAAATTATTTTCAAGGAGTGTGTGTCACCTGTGTAAAAACCTTGTTCAGGATGGCAGATTACATGACAATGACTCACAATCTGCACAGCATATATTCCAAAAACAATTTATACCCATTTCAGTCAGAGTCTTGCAGATAATTTAGAAAAAAACAAATACAAATATGATTTGCAAAAAGAAAAGGCGTACTTGTGGCACCTTAGAGACTAACAAATTTATTTGAGCATAAGCTTTCGTGAGCTACAGCTGAAGTGTTGAAGTGAGCTGTAGCTCACGAAAGCTTATGCTCTAATAAATTTGTTAGTCTCTAAGGTGCCACAAGTACTCCTTTTCTTTTTGCAAATACAGACTAACACGGCTGCTACTCTGAAACAAATATGATTGTGATGGATCTGCTAAGCAAGGGACTACAACTCCCATCAGCCATCTCCCCACTGCACTTCCCTTTCCCTTGGCCAGGTAAGGGGAAGGTTCCTGAACCACAAAGTGGCTAGGGTCTGTTGGGAAGCAGTGGCTGCATGGCAAGCCAGTAGCTCCAGAGAAGCTGGATCACAGAGAAGAATCCCCAGGAACTGTAGACAGAGACTCATATGGAACAGGCTGTGACTGCCATAAATTATAACTGGGTGCAGCTCTGTGTGGGACTTATGGGGGAGAAGCGTTGGCTAGGCAGGGAACTAGTGCAAAGGGGCCCCAATGACAGACACACCACTAAGTGAGCCTTCCCTGGAAACCCACGAGCTCCTATTTGCTTGAATTGGAGAAGGTGCCCCAAATATCAAGTGCCCCCAAAAGCCCAAACATTTACTACTATTTCCCACTTTGAATTGTAATCGTTTAAGCGTCTGTACCTAGGGTATTTGCAATCTACTCCTTTCCTGCCAGCCCTAGTAAAGTAACCCTTCACTTAGTCATGTATCTGAGTGGTTATTGGGACCCACCAGAACTAGTGCCTATAAGGCTGCTGAAGCACCCACAGTGCTTGCCTCCAAGTTGTGGTTCACCTGGCACACTACTGGCACCTACGGGTTTGTTGTACTCTGGCACTGAACAACCTCGATAATTGTATGATACAAACTATTGGCCAGAAAAGTTGGAATCTTGGCTTCTTTCTCAGAGAGTCTTATGAAATTATCTACAGAAGGTTTTCTTTCTGAGAAAGATACTGACCTTGGCTACCTTTACTTTAAAGAATATGAAGACCAAATGAAAAAAAATCCTAAATGGATAAAAGCTAATTCTTGACTTTTAATAGTTCTAAAATATTCTATTTGACATTAATACATGGAGGAAGTTTGAGCAAGAGAGAAAATATTTAATTGCCTCCACATTATCAGTCATACAAATGTGCACTGAGAACATAAGAACTGCCATACTGGATCAGATCAATAGTCTATCTAGCCCAGTATCTTGTCTATGGTAGTGGCCAGTATCAGAGATTCAGGTGGAGTGTACCAAAAAGGGCAATTTTGAAGAGATCTGCCCCTGTCTTCCTCTCCTGGCTTCTGACAGTCAGAGGTTTAGGGTCATATCAAGCATGGAGTTGCATCCCAGACCATCTTGGCTAATAGCCATTGATGGACCTATCCTCCATGAATGTATCTAATTCTTTTTTGGCTATCACAAGATTCCATGGCAATGAGTTCCCCAGGTTAATTGTGCATTGTGTGAAAAAGCATTTCCTTTTGTTTGTTTGTATGAAACCTGCTGCCTACTAATATCATCGGCTGACCCCTGGTTTTTGTATTGTGTTTTATGTGAAAGGATAAATAGCTGTTCTCAATTCACTTTTTTCCATGCCATTCTTGATTTTAAAGACTTCTATCATATCCCTCCCTTAGTCTCCTCTTTTGTGGGCTGAAGAGCCCTAATCTTTTTACTCTCTCCTCATATGGAAGCCATTCCATACCCTTGATCATTTCTGTTGCCCTTCTCTAAATCTTTCTCAGTTCTACTTTTTCCACTGTTTGCTTTGTTTATTCCTACTGATTTGGAAACTATATATATATGACTATAACTATATATATAGTCTTGTTATTGTATCTTTAATCTCTCTGCAGAAGGCAAAATTCCCAAAAAACTTGAGTCCATAAGGGTTTCCTATCCTGACAGCAGTGCAGAATGTGAAATAGAATTCCCTCATGTCAATACTATTGCTTCAGCAAGGAGGAATCCTTTCTCACAGTCCAGCAGACAAAAGGTGGTAAGCAAATTTCAGACCCGTCACAGGGAGGTATTGAGTTACTAGAGTAGGAGTAACTGTGCTAATGAGACGATTTAATATTAGTATGACAATGTCTCCGCTAACGGCTATCTTAATCCTCTGAGCATGCCCAGTAATAATGTAAATGTATCCAGAAGTCTGAATAGTCTCAGGCCTTGTATTTGGGGATAGCCCTAATTCATCAATCAGTGGAGCTGCACTGGTGGTGACTGTAGAAAGGACATGTAGGGGTTTTGCACCAATTGAACTGTAAACCAGGGTCTGAATGAGCTCTCCCTGCCATTTATTGATGAACTAGAGGAAAAGACCTCAGGAGCAGACCATATATACATAGAAATACCTACTCTGATCAGTAGATAGACGAGCTTTGCCAAAGTGATCAATTTTGGTTGGTTTGGGTGCAGAGGAGGGAAAGGGGAGTGGCATGTTAAAGGAACATATGTCTATTACACTTTCACACCACAAGGAAGAAAACTGAGGCAAAGGACACTGACCAAGATACTGTGGAGTTGGTGTTTACTTATGGTTTGCATCCTTTTGAATCATTCTTGTGGTGTTACCCCAAATTGATGCTGAGTGCCCTTTTAATTAAAGTTTCCTTTTGTTATACCCAGACTTGGTGCTTGTGATTGGGGAAGTATTGCCCCTTAGAGTCACTCTGGGGTAGTGTTTAGTTTTCCCAGATTCCTGGGTGAGGGCTTCAAGCCAGTTTTGTTTTGGAATGTTAAGAGGAACCCTGGATATCGAACCCAGCCCTTGTTGCTGCTGCTGACACCATATGGCAGAAAAGTTACAGAGGTAATGGTAAATCCCAATTAGCTCAGGGAGTGCCAACCCCTGTAACAGGAAAAGTTCCAGGAAATATCTGAACTTCCTTGTCATTTTCATTCCCAAGCATGCACAAATCGTGTCCATATAACTTCTCAAATGTTTTTAATCCTTTAAACCAAAGGGTGCAGAAGCTTGTGCCAGTGAAACAGCACGGAAGAGCTTTTTAAAGAAACAAGGATATGCAGACAGAACAGCCCCACAGCAGTAAAATCACAGTGGAAGAATGAGAGTGTCAGCAAGTGGCATTTTCACCCTGCATTTACCAGTTCACACACACTGAACCCCGAACTTACCCCTTTCTCAGGGTTTGTCTTTAATGCTAATTTATAAAACAACAAAATATAAATCTCAGCATAAGCTTTCTCCTCTGCCATTGCCACTGCCCCTACTTCCATCTTGTTCAGAGAAACACTCAAACTCTTTTATACTCCTCTCTTGGAATGAGTAGTATCCACCTGGTCTGATATCAGCAGGGGTCAGCAGAAGAGCTCTGTATTTCTGTGCTGAGTCCTAGAGCTCTACCAGGATTCACAGTTATAAATGGAGTACGAACAAGCAGAGCACATTTGCAGAAATCTGGAAATGTTTTGAAATGCTCTCCTTTTTAAACAATTCATACAGCATTTTTCAAATCAAACATCAGCTGTTTCCCTGTGGACCAGAATGTATTATTCTATAGTCGATTAGAATTTTCTCATTTCTTTCAAATCATTTTCACCATGGTTTTGTGCTGATAATTTGGGATTTATATTATGCCACTCAGCATTTATGAAACAGTAAGTAGTCACCAGGACCCGCATTATGGGGTAGCAAGCAGGGCAATTGCTTGGGGCCCCATGCCACAGAGGCCCCCACAATGCTAAGTTACCTGATCGGGCTTTGGCTTCAGCCCTGGAGGGGGGAGGGTGGGGGTCAGGCTTCAGCTCAGGTTGGCGGAGCTCAGGCTTCGGCTTTGGTTTCTTAGTTTCTGCCCTGGGCCCCATCAAATCTAACACTGGCTCTGGCAGTCACAACAGTGACTATTAATTATGCCACCCAAAATATCACCTGTGGCTCTTACCTTGAAAGCTCACACACAAATGTACTAGCAATTGGATTTGGTCTGTTTAGGACATAGGAATTAAATAACAAGTATATTTAATTTACTGCAATTAAAATGCTTGATCCAGAAGTGGGAAATACACCAGTGCACAGGGCCCCCAGAAGTGGATGTCTGCCTGATAGTATACAGTGTTGCAAGGTGCCCACAGCCACTGATCCCTGGGGATACCCAGAGACAATCACCAGAGTCCCAAAAGTGGATATCACTGGCCAAGGAGGGGCATGGCCCAGACACTGACAAGTGGTCCCTGCCTGCCCTCCCTCTCCACACATACGTTCTTTGTCTGCAGCCTTGTCTTCAGTTTAAAAACACCCCTACCCAAATCTAATTCTACAACTCAGTCCCAGGGAGGTTTGTAGTGCAAAAAACATCTGTCCTCCTTTGAGGGGGAATCCCACCTGTGATGCAGCAGCAGCTGTCCCTGCTGTCTCCCCAGCTCTAGTGGTGGTGAGTGAAGGCCATAGTATTTGAAAACAGACATGCCTGACATATGCAGTTATCTGCAAATCGTGTAGTTGATTATTTTGTACCTCTGAAGTCTATAAAGAGTTTCTTTCTAGCCAGAACTGACTCTATCTTGGCCTGCGATTTGTGTAAATCTCAGAAAAAAAGTCAAATTTGGCTGGGTCAGTGTTGAGATAGGAAACTAGCCAAGAACTTCCAGGTGGCTGGTTCCCCAGTGCTGTCAGTTGCATTTACAGGTCACACTAGATGAGCATAGTGGTCCTTTCTGACTTACCAATCTATTAATCTAGGTTCTTATATTGTGATAATCACGGTGCCATATCAATGTGTAGGAATCCCTGAGGCTGTAACATGCTTAATCTTAACAGAGTGGAGAAGTTTTCTATGTTACATGGGGCCTTAGTTATTAAAGAGCATTGGAGTTACACAAATAAAGTCGGCAACTCTGAAAATGTACCCCCTTGACTTCTCTACAGGTAATCTAAAACATCTGGCATAGTTCAACCTCCAGCCGAAGGGGGTTGGGCAGATTATTCAATTTCAGAGTCTTTTACACCTTCTGAAGAACCTGCTCCTGGCCACTACCTCAAATAGGACAGTGGATTAGATGGGCCACTGGTCTGATCCTGTCTGGAAATTCCTATGTTTGTTTTTCCCCTTGTATTTAATCAAATCAGCATTTGGGCTTTAAAGATTTACCTAAAAGCAGATAGAACTACTCTAGCAAGGCGGTGGCAGTCTTCTGTAACGAGACCATTCTAGCCTCCTCCAAGATGGCTGCTGTGGCTTTGTATTCTTGTCGCATAGAAGTGTTCCCTCCTCCCAAAGCAACAAAATATTTTAAGATGATGGATAGGACAGTATCTGGAAATCAGCGAGGCAATACACTAGAAAAGGTTTGTCAATATGGGGGAAATAACTAAGCACAGGCAACTAAGAGAAGGGGGGCCATGTGTGTATCTAAACCATTTTCCATTTTAATCTGTGGTAGGGCAGTGCTGTAGTCAACACGTTCTTGCCAGATATAATTTAACTCCTATTTTGTTATATAGTTGCTGGTAAATATTGATCTCTGACTTGTCTACATGATGCTTTAGTCTGCACTAGAGGGGGGTACATTTTAGTTTGCACTAACATGTTGCACACTAACTGGCCTGTATGGGCTCTGCTGATGCATACTAACACTTCCCTAGTGCGCATTAGCATAAATACTGTTTGAAATGTGACTTCATTAATGCACACCAGGGAACTTTTAATGCATACCAACAGAGTCCACATGGGCCAGATGGTGTGCAACATACTAATGCAGACTACAATTTACACCCTCTGGTGTGGACTAAAGCATAGTGTAGACAAGCCTATAATGCTGAATTAATGACATTTAGAGTGATTTTCAGGCATTTATTCAGCTGGACTTTCATTTCAGAGTAACATCATTTATTGTAGTGGTTGTGGATCCAATGCCTAATAGCAAGCGGGCCAATCACAACTGCAAGGACTCCTCTCACCATGCACTCCCTGGACTACGCATCACCCCATCTGCTAGTAATAGACTATTCAAATTCCAAAGTCTCGCATCTGTTCTTATTCCCATTAAAGTCACAGGCAAAACTGCTAGGGGAGCAAAACTGGACCCTATCTCTGATAAATAAAACAATATCATATTAATGGCTGTAGTTATTTCTTTAATGGACATAAAAGCCGATGCTGCCTTTTCATCCTCTATTGAATACAAACTCCGGCCTCCAGCTGTGATGCACAAGTTAAATTTCCCCTGAACAAAATAGTTTTTTCTAGTTAAAACTGTTTTTTTTTTCTCAGAGCGAAAATGATAAAAGTTGGGCTCCAAATTGGTGGGTTTTTTATTTTTCTCTGTGAAACCAACAAAAAGTAGAAATTTAACAATGTTGCTGGAACAGGGATTTTTTTTTTTTTGCACTCTTCTAATAAATGAAGCCCTGCTGCAGATTATGTTTTGTCCGCAACACAGAGGAAATAACACTTACTGACTTCTTGGGATCAGACTGCTCATGGGCAGGTTTTGGCACAATATAATAAAGTTAAGTTGTTCCTGTCAATGGTTTGCTTCTTAGAGGTAAAAATATATGGGGCAAAATTCATTGCTGGAATAAACGGTTGCTACTGCATTGAATACAACTGAAGACTTACACAAGCTGTGAATTTGAATGGATGGATGGGTAGATACGTTTAAGATCTACTTTATATTGCAAGGACTAGTGCTTTTACTATGTTAAAAAAATCCCTCTCTCCATGTTTGACCTATTCGCTCAGACTCCATTTGGTCCAACCCTATAATGCTTACATTTCTGCTTGATAAGTACTATGCAGCATACATGACTGCTGAAGCAAACAGAGCAAATGGCTAAAAAGACAGAGAGATGTATGCCGGTCAAACAGTGATGATAAACATGAAAGATAAAAAGGCAGAAATTAGGTAGGAAGGGAACCATTTGAATCCTGACCCAGTGTTAACTAAACAACAAAGGCCTTGCTGCTTCTTTGATATTTTATTTAATTTTTCCCCAGTCAGAACAATCCTATTCCATAGATTGGTTTTTCTGCCCTCTGAGATAGCTTATGTGATTACTTCAAAAGGATTAGAACTGTGTGAGTCTCTGTCTTACTTATTAAGTTGGACGGATCCTTCAATATCTATAACATCAATATGGATTTTCACTAGAGTCTAGGATGGCTTCTTTTCCATTACCATGATTTTTTAAAATTGAGATAGAAAGCTGGACAATTTTATCAGTTTTAAAGAGGACAAGCTGTATCAGGTGTGTGATATTTGTTTTAACTACCACTATATTTCTTGCTCACAGGTTTAAGCCTCGATTCTAGGAACACATTTCTATTCAGAAGAGGCACTTATGCATGTGCTGAACTTTAAGCACACATTTATATCCCCCTGAAGTCAAAATTAAGAATGTGCTTTAAGTCCTTTCCCGAATCAGGGCCTTAAACAGCCATTTATACTTGGAATTCTATACACAGCCATTCTCTGTTGCTAGATAAACCCTCCTACTTCACTTGATATTAAATATATACTTTTTTTAGGTACAGATTTAGAGAGATTAGAAATTCAATGAATTCTGAATCTTTAGTTTAGATTTCAATGAAGTGGGTACATTTTGTTACTTTTCTTCAGGCAATAATAAGAGTATTTTTGTACCAACTGATTTTTTGACTTCTGTCTTCTGTACAAAAAATAAAAAGTACTTTTTACCTTGATTGCCTAAGCTATGAAAAAAGACATTGCTTTTTTTCCTGAAGCATTATGGGCTATATTGTGAATCAGGAGATTCTCCTTGATATCCATGGGAGGAAGATGAGGCTCTACAAATGGATATGATTCATGTAAGATCATAATAGGGATAAGTTAATTTACAAAAGGTTGAGGTTTTCAAGGGTCAGAATTCATATTTCAGCCTTACTGGAACTTATCAAAATGTTTCACTTCCTAACTTTACTACCAATTACTAGGCCTGATTCCATACATACCTACCCTTGCAACTGAAAGCACTTTGGTACTATGATGGTGGGAAGTGTAGAAATCCCTATGATGGATAGGCACTTATTCTGGCAGGCAATATTATTGGTATATGTTATAAAGGAGAAAAACTGCCAGCCAGAAAAGCAAGGGTTAAAGAGAGCCTTTGGGATCAGCTAGCCCTGCCCTGATATACCTGTGGTCATGGCAGGCCTGAAGGGAGAAGAAAAGGAAAGAGCCTGGCTCACTTTGGGGCTGACTGGCAAAGGGGCAGGAGCTAGCTGCCTCCCTACCTGAGGGGAAGGAGCTCCAGCCTACCAACCAAGGCAGCCAACAGGGAGTAAGCAGTGTCTCCTCAGCCAAAGGGGACTGCGAAGGGGACCTAGGAGCCTCCAGCACATGAGGTAACTGAGTGAGCAAACCCCAGAGACATTGTCGGGCTCGCCCTCACCAGCTTGCGGGTGCCCTGCCCGAAGAAGCCTGGGACCGCAGCAAAGCACTGCCCAAGACCCAAGAGAGTAAGTTGCCCATCAAATTGGACTAGAGGGGACAAGCCCAAAACTGAACAGACTTACAGGAAGTAGCCCAGAGCAGTGGATTTTGATTCCCTGCAGGGAGGGCCCCCCCATTCAGGGGTTCATGTATACAGGGCCCTAGGCTAGGACCCAGTGGAGAGGAAGGACCCGGATCTCCCTACCCCTACGTCTTCCCCCAGCCTTAAAGACTGAGGCTTCTCAACCAAGCGGGGGGCTGAGAGCCACACACTCTAACCACTAGGCTGCCCAGCACTCCAAGCTGCCTCTTACAGCATACTAAATACTTTTCCTTCTGTAATCATGGTGTCCTTTCAGATGAAACTCTCATATCTTAATCCTTCCCCTTTACTCCTAATAATATTCAGTTAACCCAACAGATTCCCTACTCGACTGTCCCTGATCCTATCACCCTCCCTGTTATCTTATATTTTGGTCTACTATCCTTAACCCTTATTCTGGACCCCTTCCCCAGACAAACTTGCCTCCTTCTCAGTGATTTTATTTCCCTCCCTCCACCCTCACCAAGCTCAATTTCCTGCTAAAAGCAAGCCATTTTCGGGGCACAGCAACAAGCTTTATTAGTCTGCAAAACCGAGGAACTATGAAACATATTTTGAGCACCACCTACTAGCCCCCTGTCCACTAACTACATATTTACATATATACAGGTATAAAGTGCTCCAGTAGCACTCTCTATACTCCAGTGTATCCCTCCATCTATTCCCATTGCCTTAATTCTACTTGCTCCTTTAGTTGTTTCTGAATAATTGATTGTAGCTGTGTCCTGTCTGAACAGGAGTGACAGTTGGGACTAGGAAAAACTCATTTTTATCAAAATGTTCAGTAGAAATTTCATCAAAAAACCCAAACCCTGAAAGCCAAGTTTTTTTGTCAGCCAAAACCCAAAACCTGTCAGCTGAAAAATGGGAACTGAAAGCTACCAAAATCTGAAAAAAAAATTAGCCACAGTCTGAAAATTATCAGTCCCCCCTAAAATTGAGGTTTTGCCTCAACATGTTTTGGTTTTAGCTTTTCCAACATGAAACTGAATATTTCAGAAATATTTCTGAAAGCAGGCAGTTTCCATGAACATTTTCATTCAGTTGAAAACCCAATTTTTCATTAAAAATAAGTGGTAGAAACATTTTGCTTGGCCTGAGTTAGGACCAGGACAATGCAATCAATCCATTTAACATTACACAGCAAACAATGGTACGCACATGACTCCTATCCACCTTCAATCTCTGAGGTGAATTAATACAGACAGATTATTAATAATATAGATCTTTTTGAGAATTTGCTGAGTGTTTTTTAAGTACCACCCTCCTAAGCTGTTTTTAAATTATAATTTTAATTAATTAAATGTACATAATATAGTTAATTAAATAATGAATTGACAAAACATTACCATAAGAACTGCCATACTGGGTCAGATCAAAGGTCCATCTAGCCCAGTATCCTGTCTTCTGATAGCGGCCAATGCCAGGTGCTCCAGAGAGAATGAACAGAACAGGTAATCATCAAGTGATCCATCCAGTCACCCATTCCCAGCTTCCGGCAAACAGAGGCTAGGGACATCATCCCTGCCCGTCCTGGCTAATAGCCATTGACGGACGTATCCTCCATGAATTTATCTAGTTCTTTTTGGAACCCTGTTATAGTCTTGGCCTTCACAACATTCTCTGGCAAGGAGTTCCACAGGTTGATTGTACATTGTGTGAAAAAAATACTTCCTTTTGTTTGTTTTAAACCTGCTGCCTATTAATTTCATTTGCTGGCCCCTAATTCTTGAGTTATGAAAAGGAGTAAATAACACTGCCTAATTTACTTTCTTCACACCAGTCATGATTTTATAGACCTCTATCATATCCCCTCTTAGTCGTCTCTTTTCCAAGCTGAAAAGTCCCAGTCTTATTAATTGCTCCTCAGATAGAAGCCGTTTCATACCCCTAATCATTTTTGTTGCTCTTTTCCGAACCCTTTCCAATTCTAATATATCTTTTTTTGAGATGGGATGACTACATCTGCACACAGTGTTCAAGATGTGTGTGTACCCTGGATTTATAGAGAGGCAATATATTTTCTGTCTTGTTATCTATCCCTTTCTTAATGATTCCCATCATTCTGTTTGCTTTTTTGACTGCCGCTGCACATTGAGTGGATGTTTTCAGAGAACTATCCACAACGTAACAGCTAAATTAGACCCAATCATTTTATATGTATAGTTGGGATTATATTTTCCAATGTGCATTACTTTGCATTTATCAACATTGAATTTCGTCTGCCATTTTGTTCCCCAGTCACCCAGTGATCCTTGAGCATTCCTTTTGTAGCTCTTTGCAGTCTGCCTGAGACTTAATTATCTGGAGTAGTTTTGTATCATCTGCAAATTTTGCCACCTCACTGATTAGCCCTTTTTCCAGATCATTTATGAATATGTTGAATAGCATTGGTCCGGTATAGACCCCTAGGGGACACTGCTATTTACCTCTCTTCATTCTGAAAACTGACCATTTATTCCTATCCTTTGTTTGCTATCTTTTACTAGTTACCAATCCATGAGAGAACATTTCCCTCTTATCACATGACTGCTTACTTTGCTTAATAAGCTTTGGTGAGGGACCTTGTCAAAGGCTTTCTGAAAATTTAAATACACTATATCCACTGGATCCCCTCGTCCACATGCTTGTTGACCCCCTCAAAGAATTCTAGAAGAATGGTGAGGCATGATTTCCTTTTACAAAAACCATGTTGACTATTCCCCCACAAATTATGTTCATCCATCATTCATTTATTCATACCACCAACTTTGCAGATAGAGAACAGTAATTTTTGGCAGATCAGGCTGCAGCTGATTAACTACAGACACAGGCTGAGTTTTCCTGGACCGGCCTTTCCACTTTCTTTTTGTTTTGTTTTAAAAAGGCCCCAAGTAAATATATGCTGAATTACATCAAGCTGTGACCGAATGCTATTCTTTTGCTGCTAGTAGTGTGTGTTATAAATGTTTCACTAGTATACTTGGACCTCTGGAGTATTTGAAACAAATGCACACTGGAGTTCTAATGGCAACATTGTCTCTCTGATGGATATAAGTCTAACCAACAAACAACATCGGATGCCAAGTTTCAGAGACATGTTCCTCAGTTCAAAATTTTCTGACACACCTGTCCTTTGTTATTACCATCCACAATACACATTTCTTCTTCCAGCTGTCCTGCAGTCCACCGGCATGTATGGCTTTGCAATGTAGCCAGCAGTTCAGATTGTAAGCACAATGTCAAGAAGTATTCTATAGCTTTTTGTGTCTAGTTAATCTCCATTGTTTGTTATACTTATAATGCTGACTGCAGTGACTCAAGATTGTGAATACCAACCTTAGGGCAGATTATTAAGAACCAGGGCACAAACGCCAAATTGGTTATGAATTCTGTTCTTAGATTTCACCAAGCAATTATCAGGTGTAAACTCTTCAAGCTCTATAACAGCCTAAACATGGAGTCACAGACAGTCCCCTGGGGTACTCCAATCTATCTTGCCCCCCAGAGTAAGCATACCTTTGTGAGAGATGATCCTTTATACCGAGAATCACAGTAATATTCAGTAAGTTGGTATGGCTATTTCCACCTTTTCATGTTCTCTGTATGTATATATATATATATCTTCTTACTATATGTTCCATTCTATGAAGTGTGCTGTAGCCCATGAAAGCTTATGCTCAAATAAATTTGTTAGTCTCTAAAGTGCCACAAGTACTCCTGTTCTTTTTAGTAATATTCAAGTTACTCCTAAACCCAAAGGATTAGTCACTTACCCCAGATCAATTGCACCTTAGATCTCACACCAAAGACAATACCTGCAGCCAATCCTATAATAAACTATATAAAGATTTATTAACTAGAAAAGGAAACAAGAGTTATTTACAAGGTTAAAGCAGGTAAACATATATACACAAATGAGTTACAATCTTATGTTTCAAAAGGTAATAGAAGTGTAAGTAAGTGTAAGTAAGTTCTGTATGTCCTTTAGGGATAACTCAGGCTAAGCCACTGGGGAGCTCTTAGTTATGCAAGAAATCCCCCCTCCCCCACAAGTCCAAGTAGCATAGAGAATCAGTTTTCCTATTTGGGGTTTTTATCCCCCTCCTTTCACATGCTCTGGGCTACAAACTCAGCTGATGGCAAGAATCCACTTGCATGACTCATCTTCTTGGGGAAAGAGGGCAGAACAACCAACATCTTTTGTCCTCTTTAACATCCCACAATAGTCCACCTGGTGTTGATAACCTTTCCTGTTGGGCAGGAGGTAACATGTTCTGTTGAAGATCAGCATTCACCTACACTGGACCCTCGCTAGAATGTGAGATTTGGGATCCATGCCAAGTACCACGTTATAGTGGGGACCGTATTAAAATGAAATTATCTTTTTGCGATTGCAATTTCAGTACAGGTATATGTAGTTGTGTGTTTGCAGGTTATAACGGGCTAATGATAGCATCAAAACTCGGAACTGTCATGAAAAACAAATATACAAGATACCATACTCACCATGGACATCAGTGGAAATTACGTTTTGAAATGGAAGCGATTTTAATGAATTTGGTTAAATGCTTTGTGTGCTTTGTTTTGATTGTCCACTTTCAGGCACCATGAACTTCCATCTTTGTGTATGGAATGCCATAGAGAAACTTCTGTCTTCTCATCTTCTGTCTTTGCGTATTTCAGTTACGCAAGTACGCAAATGCATGGCGATGATGGTAGAACAAAAAACTCATACATACTTTGGAGAGTTCTTCCTCGGCGAAAAATTTATAATGAACATCAAGGTCAATTGAAACTCAAAAAATTTCTACTGTACTTAAATTTGAGATCCATGGCTGCGACCGTGTTACATTCAAATTCACATTATATAGATGCGCATTCTAGCAAGGGTCCGGTGTAATTAATGTTTTTCTCCTATGTGGTGATTTACATAATCACAGCATTTCACAATATAAGCACTCAGATATGGGATACAGAGGTTACAATATGGGATACAGAGGTTATAAGTAAAAAGAAAAGGAGTGCACGGCTGCTACTCTGAAACCAGAGGTTATAAGTGAGATTAATGCCTAAAACAACTCACAAGTATTCAATAAAGTCTAAACATTGAACATATTCTTATATGTCTTTTAATTATACTGACACACAGGTGAACCGGACTGATTCCAGCCACTTTTATGTTGAGTAGCACTTTACTTCTTGAGTATTGATTAGTTAGATGCTGCTGAGTGTCGGTAAGAGAAGCAGAATCTGGCCCTGTGTGTTTTCCCATTTGACACTCATTGATATTAACCCTCTTTCATAATACACTCAAGTCAACCTGGTTTCATCTAATATGTTTAGTTATAGTGAAGAAATAGTTTTTGCTAGTAAACTCTTTTGATGCTTGTGTGCTACTCCAGTTTCTGTGCTGTGTAGTCATTCTCTGATGTGACAATATTGCACCGAAATCACAATGGGATATACGTGAAACAACACTATCAGTGATTTTTGCCTTACACACAAGGGGCATTAGAAACCAGTGATGCATTTTGTGCTGGCTGTTATTTGTTTTGCAACATCAGAGCACAATTAGTGCAAGATTAAACATTAAAACTGATCATTGTTCATTTTTACTTATTTATTTTTTCAGTTTCTTGCTACTATAACAGTGCATTTAAAAAAAAGTAAGGAGACCAACATTATTGTCCAACCAGAGATGACAGTTTTAAGATAAATAAACTTTGAGGGATAAACTATTTAGATATTTTTCCTTTAAACTGAAACCTTTTAAATTGTTCTTGTCATGTCAAAGAATGGAGGTGAATAATGGGGTTCAAAAAAGAACTAGATAAGTTCATGGAGGATAGGTCCATCAATGGCTATTAGCCAGGGATGGGCAGGGATGGTGTCCCTAACCTCTCTTTTGCCAGAAGCTGGGAAAGGGTAATAGGGGATGGATCACTTGATGATTACCTGTTTTTTTCATTCCCTCTGGGGCACCTGGCATTGGCCACTATCGGAAGACAGGATACTGGGCTAGATGGACCTTTGGTCTGACCCAGTATGGCCGTTCTTATGTTCTTATGAATTCTGCAAAGCACACATTAGGCTATGGATTTACCCGGGATTTCAGCTTTGAGTTTCCCCATGCACAAAAGCTACAAATCCTTATGCAATATAGACTAAAAAAACATCCTGCATCCACCCCACAGGAGTATACTTCCCAGGCTAAAATATCTGAGCCATCTTCCTAAGGAATGTTTGTATTTGTTTGCATAGATTCCTGGATCCACAGCAAAGTTTTTACGGCCTAAAGGGATCATCGTGATAATCTAGTCTGACTGTCTGTATAACACAGACCACACAATTTCACCCAGTAATTCCCACATTGTTCCCAGTAATTTGTGGTTAAGCTAGAGCATAGCTTTTAGAAAGAAATCCAAGCCTGAATTTAAGAGTTAAAGTGATGAAGAATTCACTGTGTCCCTGGGTAGGATATTCTTATGGCTAATTACCCTCCCTGTTGAAATTTTGTGCCTTATTTCTAGTTTGAATTTGTCTAGCTTCACCTTCCAACAACAGAATCTTCTTTCAGTCACTTGGAGATTCATAGTATAGGCGATAGCAGAGTGCAACTTTGAACTGTGAACTAGAGTACAGGGCTAAATGCTGTTCCCAGTTACACCCGCCTTTTCTCTATTATATCCATGGAACTGCACTAAAGGCAACTGAGAGCAGGGTTTTGTCCATGATTTACATAAGTACAGATGTATCCTGCTTGTAAAATTTTCCAATCGTTTCAATGTTGATATTTAGAAAAAGTTCAAAGTATGTCTTCTGAGTACAGTGTGTACTTCTGGCTCAACCAGCGATACTGTATAATGCCCTTATTAATGAGCAATCACGATGCAAAGCCCTGCAACGGATGGGCCAATCATGCCTGGAGCCAAGAAGATCTCTCTTCCTAATTGCATAGTGAGTGACATACACTTGCCCTTCCCTGTTTTCTGTAGTTAAATAGTAACTGTGCTGACAGGGTATTTGTCAGTTGGAAACTTACACTTTTCTACTTCTGAACAGATTCCAACAGATAGTATTGAGTAACTAGAAGTGAAATTGAGCACCATGCACAGGGTCAGCAGATATCAATAAACTCTCATTTAAGCCCTATGTTGAAGATTTAAGTGTGTACAGACCTGAGTGTCCCCTTTGCATTGGGGTGACTTTCACTTTAGGAGAATAGCTGCTTCAACAGCCTGTGAATTATCCCTACAATTCTTAAGGCTCAATTATGAGGATGAGCTGCATTAAGGGAGGGAGGCGGGAAGTTGTGCTGCTGCTAAAGGTATGATGCCTCCTGTGAGCTGGAGAATGCTCAAGGAGAGATATCCTTTGTTATGCCTGTGTAACTGCTGGGACTCATCCCATGGGCTGCACAGACACACCTCCCCTGGGAACAGAACACTGTGGGCTCCTTCCCTCCCCTCCTTGGTGCTGTGAGACAGATGAGGTTTGTCACTATTTTGGGCCACAGACCTGAAGTATTGTCTCATGTATCAATAGAAGAGGTTGGAACAAACTGGTAAATTAAATAGTAATAAATCATCAAGACCAGATGGTATTCATCCAAGAGTTCTGAAGGCCTCAAATATGAAATTGCAGGACTAGTAACTGTAGTATATAATGAATTGCCTCTATGCCAGATGACTGGCAGGTAGCTAATGTAATGCCAATTTTTTAAAAAAAGGCTCCAGAGGTGTTCATAACAATTACAGGCTGGTGAGCCTAATTTAGTACCAGGCCCATTGGTAGGAACTATAGTAATGAACATAATTATCAGACACAATTAAACACACGATGTTAGAGAAGAGTCAACATGGAATTTGTAAATCAATCTGTTATAATTCTTTGAGATTGTTAACAAGCATGTGGTGATCCAGTGCTTCGCTTTTCAGGGATCCTTTGACAAGGTCCCTTAAACAAACTAAGTAGTCATGGGATAAGAGGGAAGGTCCTCTCATGGATTGGTAACTGATTAAAAGATAGGAAACAAAGGGTAGGAATAAATGTTCACTTTTCACAATAGGGAGAGGAAACAGTGCCCCCCCCCCAGATCTGTACTGAAATGTGGGCTGCTCAACATATTCATTAATGGTCAAACAAGATGTTAGGAACTATTAGGAAAGGGATAGGAAATAAGATAGAAAATATCATCATGCCACTATATCAATCCAGGATGCGCCCACACCTTTAATACTATGTCCAGTTCTGGTTGCCCCACCTCAAAAAGGATATCCTGGAACTGGAAAAGATTTAGAGAAGGGCAGCAAAGATAGAATCTTAGAATATCTGGGTTGCAAGGGACCTCAGGAGGGCATCTACTCTAAACCCCTGCTCAAAGCAGGACAAATCCCCAACTAAATCATCCCAGCCAGGGCTTTGTCAAACCTGACCGTAAAAACCTCAAAGGAAGGAGATTCCACCACCTCCCTAGGTAACGCATTACAGTGCTTCACCACCCTCCTAGTGAAAAAGTTTTTCCTAATATGATCAAGTGTATAGAATGGCTTTCATACGAGGAGGGACTAAAAAGTTTAGGGCTGTTCATCTTAGAAAAGAGATGACTTTTGGCAGAGGTCTATAAAATCATGAATGGTGAGGAAAAAGTGAATAGAGAAGTATAATTTATCCTTTCACACAATACAAAAACCACGAGTCAGCTGATGAAATTAGTAGGCAGAGACAAGAGAAAGCACTTTTTCACTCAACATACAATTAACCCATGGAACTCATTGCTACAGGGTGTTGTGATGGCCAAAAGAACTAGATAAGTTCATGGAGGCTAGGCTCATCAATAGTGATTAGCCAAGGTGGTCAGGGATACAACCCCACGCTCAGGGTGACCCATAACCTCTGACTACCAGAATCTGGGGTGGGGGGAAGACAGGGGTGGATCACTTCAACTGCCTTGTTCAGTACACTCCCCCTGAAACTCTGGTCCTGGCCACTGTCAGAGAAAGGATACTGGGCTAGATGGACCATTGGTCTGACCCAGTATGGCCGTTCTAATGTTCTTATATTCTTATGTTTCCCCCTGTGCAGTCATTCTGTGGATGGGGGAAGGGCTCCATCTGCTCTTTCTTCTGTCTCAAGAACACCCACAAAGAGGGAGGCAGATTTGGACCTTAATTCACAATGCACCATAACCAAATCTGTAACACATCACCTGAGCCACCATCCTGATCACAGGTTAAGAGGTTACCTATTCATTTAATACTAATATGATGAGTGATTTCAGTGCTTTAGAAAATGAGGGTATAATAGCAGAGGTTTGTGTTAACTGTAGTATAGCCTGGCAGTATCAAGTTTCTCATATATTTCTGCAATGCACCTCAGCCCTGGCCTGCAAGAGTCCTATCATTTCAGTAAGATTGAAGTGATTGAACTGTATCAAATTGCATGGCACTTTTGTGAGGGTTCCAAATTCATTTCCACCTGTGACTTAAGACAAGATTTAAAAACCAAAATATTCATATGTGAAAGGATGGAGCATTACTCCTGAGCAACACTGAACCATCCTGCAAATACCTGCTGTTTAGTACAATATAGATTCAGAGGTACCGATAAATTGCATTACAAACTGAGACTCCAGCAGCAAAGGCTATATGGATTCAAATGCTCCATTGTGAATTATGATGCACAATTATTGCAATAACCAATGCCAATCAATAATCATAAAGAAAACAATCTGCGTAAAATAAGATACGGAAGACAGTGGGCCAAATTCATTGCTGGTGTAATTCTATGCAAGTTGATGGAGTTACAAGAGGGATGAATTTAGCTTTTAAATGTAAAACACAACAGGGAAAAGAAAACACCATCTGGAAAATAAATAGAGGAAACAGTGGCAAAACACTAATCTAACACATACAGAGAGTCCCAGTTCCTCCTCTAGTATCTGCACTATCGAATGAACAGCTGCGTGAAGTTTTCATTGGTTTCAGGAAAACTGGATACTATTTCAGGGCAACCCACACATTTGAACAGCAGTGTAGCTCTATGGACTATCTTCCAGCTCATTAATTTCCCTTGATCTTACTGTCCTAACTTAATAGATTCCTCCTCCCCTCTGTAAAAGGGATAGTGTCCCAGAGAAACATTTCTTTCAAAGCACCCTGTGGCTTATTCTTTTCTAGGCATTTCCTGGTTTCCCAAGGAAAATATTTCCCCTAGACCTTTACTCAGACTACAGTATCATATTCCCTGATGAGGTCTGAATCATCATCCTATCAGTATATGTATTCTGATTCCTTTGTTCTTCTTTCCCATAACCTGATGAAAGAACAGCAATTCTAACGTTTGTCTTCTTTCATTTTTAGTTACTCTTCTGAAAGGGCTCACCTACAATTCTGTGCTATTCTTTATGACTTATTCTCTTTTTCCCTTCCTGCTATAATGACGACTTCTGTATCCTGAGGCATTGTTCTCTTAAATAATAACAGCACTTATGCTGTTTGTATGACTAAGTTCAGAGTAGTTACCCTGAGTTAGGAAGTAGGTTGTGCCTCTTTATTTTATTTTCCCCCTGATTCCTGTTCATTTCTAGGTTTTTGTATTAATTGAGAAATAATAAAAGAAATTGAAACCCAGATTTTGTTAGAGGATGTGACTAGTGTGCTCAAGAAATAGCTGGAGAGATTTATGTATTCCCCAAATCATCAAAAAAATGACACATGTAAAAGAGAGTGTCTACATAAACTAGTGTGTTGGTGCTGATCCTTACTCTTTTTCCTTAGGAAGAAATCTTATAAAATTTAACAGAAAATGAGATCTAAGCATTTTGAACCATCATACTGAATGCAATAGAGAATTACATCCATGATCTAGAACCCTACAGAAAGCTTATTCAGATTCTGAGTGATATTCTAGAAAACATGATTGGTTTAATCCCTATTAAATTGTATAGGACTTTCTCAGAAACATACATTATATAGATCTGACAGAAGTTTTATGACTATTATACCAACAGATCTAACATGCTACAAGATCATGTTCAATCACAAGTTGCATGGAAAACTACCAAGGCCTGTCTAGGCACTGCAGGAAATTAGCCAGATGATTCATTAGATTCATTCTTCCTTCTTTCAGAGTAGCAGCCGTGTTAGTCTGTATTCGCAAAAAGAAAAGGAGTACTTGTGGCACCTTAGAGACTAACAAATTTATTAGAGCATAAGCTTTCGTGAGCTACAGCTCACTTCATCGGATGCATTTGGTGGAAAAAACAGAGGAGAGATTTATATACACACACACAGAGAACATGAAACAACCTGTTCTCTGTGTGTGTGTATATAAATCTCTCCTCTGTTTTTTCCACCAAATGCATCCGATGAAGTGAGCTGTAGCTCACGAAAGCTTATGCTCTAATAAATTTGTTAGTCTCTAAGGTGCCACAAGTACTCCTTTTCTTTTATTCTTCCTTCTGACTCAACACTGCCCCAGGACCCCAGGGAACACTAGGCTAATAGAAGTACTATTTTTGGATGAAATTTAAATTGTAGGCTCTGACCACTTCTGATCATTAGCAGTCTTATGACACCTTTATGGAAGGGCAGTGGCATTAACTCCGTTGGACATGGTGAAACTCCATCTCAGATAATTACATTCTGCCCACATAATTTTTCCTCTCCCCTCATGTACTCGGATATGATATGATATTCACTTTCTGCCCTAATTGACTATGTAATTTTCCTGTTCACTGTTCAATAGCTGTTATGTTCCACCCCAGAGGTTGTTGTTCATCCTTTGAGTTCGAAGATAACCACAACATCACTGGTTGGTTTGGTTTTTGTGAATACATAGTGGCTGATCAGGCCAATTTAAGCTTTGAACTGTCAGTGGCACACTGACTGAGGGATGCTGCTATGGGTTCTTTGATTAATAGCAGACCTGCTGCTGTTGCGAGATTTACACAGCTGGCACTTCTGCTCTGTCTCAGCAGTTCTCCTCTATTCATAGACTGTAGCTCCAGTATGGGTGAGATTTTGCCAGGTAGAATGAGCATGAGTGAGATCTCCCCAAAACTCTGGGTCAGTGCTGAAACACCTCAATGACAACTTGAGGAAGCCCTTGAAATGTTTCTTCTGGCTTCCCGGAGAGAGTTTTCCATCCTTTAACTCGCTGTAAAAGATCTTCTTTGGCAGTCACTCATCTGACATTCTGGTGACATGGCTTCTCATCTCATCTGTGATTTCATCAACAGAGTATGGATGCTTAGAATACCTGCCTGTAGAAGAACCTTGTCTTATCCTCATCGGTTTCTTCAGACAGCCCATGTGAAAGTGATTCAGCTTCCTAACATGGGGTCTGTACACCATCCAGGTTTCACATGCATACATAAGAATTGGAAACATGATGGCTATGTAGACCTTCAGTTTTATTTGTTGTCTAATATGTCAGTGCTACATATTTGCACATAATCTAACAAAGGCCACACTTGCTTTGTCAATTCTGCTACTGGTTTCATCGTCGATGTGAACTGCATATGACAGTGAACTGCCAAAGTAGGTGAACTTGTCCACTGCCTAGAGGGTTTGGCCATTCTCTGTGTTAGTAGGATCTACATAAGGCTTTCTTGGTGCATGCTGGAACATCACTTCTGGCTTCTTGATGTTGATTGTGAGATCAAAAGCGTCATACTCTGCTGCATGTCAAACTCGAATTTGGCATTTAGGGAACAGTCATCAGCAAACAGAAGATCACAAAGAGTCACTTCCTGTACCTTCATCTTTGCTTGTAATCTCTTCAGATTGAGAAATTTGCCAATCCAGGAGTCCCACTCACGAAAGTCATCTGTAAGCATGGCAGAAAACATCATACTGAAAAGAGTTGGGGCCAATGCACAGCCCTGCTTGACTCTATTGATGACTGGGAGTGGTTCAGATGACTCAATGGTGTCCATAATGCGAACGAGCATGCCATGCTGCAATTTCAGAACCATTGTGATGAATTTCTCTGGGCAACTAAATTTTGCCATGATCTTCCAAAGTCACTCCCCACTGACTGTATCAAATGCTTTTCTCAGGTCAATAAAAGCTTTCTATAGGTTAGAGTTCTGTTCCTGGCATTTCTCCTGACGTTGATGAGCTGTAAACACCATATCCTTTCCTGAAGCCACTCTGACTCTCAGGCAGGAGCCCTTGTTCAATGTGTTGCAGAAGGCAATTTAGCAGAATTCTGGTGATAATTTTGCTGGCTGTTGACAACAAAAAGATGCCCCAATAGTTGCTGCAGGATTCTCTGTTACCTTTTTGCTTGTACAAAGTGGCTGATGGATGCATTCTTGTACCCCTAGGGTATAGTTCCTTGAGCCCATATTGACTGGAAATATTCACCCCAGAGGTAGATGTAATTTGGTGGTGGATTATGTGATCCTTAATACCCTTTACCAGTGGTGCTTCATGGAAATGCTGTGTGTGTAAAAAACATTGAGATCACAGAATGAAAAGTAGTCTATAGTTGCAAAGTTATTATTAATTATTGTTATTATTTATCTGGATTTGCCAGCATCTAAACTTTGTGTCAGTGTACACTGTACTTTGTCAATGTATACAATGTAAATGTCAGAAATGACATCTCTGATGTTTTTGGTTGAAGAGAGGGCTTCTTAGTATATTTTACCTAGGCTACATCTAAACTACAAGCTAGGGTGTGATTCCCCTACTTGAGTGCACATATTACACTAGCTCTCATCACACGAGTTTGATAAATAGCAGTGTGGCTGTGGTAGCACAGGTACCATCAGCAGAAACACGGCTGAGTCATGCTAAGTGCAAATCCGCCTGAAAATAGCAGATATGTACTTGGCATGACTTAGCCATGCCTCCTCTGTTGCTACCTGTGCTACCATAGCTACACCACTACTTATGTTCACACTAGCTCAATCAGAGCTAGCATGAGTATGTGTACATGAGCAGGGAATCACACCCCTAGCTCAGTGTAGAGTTAGCCTACAATTTGATTGACAGAAACAATAATAGTAGCAATGGTGCAACTATAACCAGCCATCCTAAAAGTCATCACATCCTCTCTCTTTCAATCGTTTTTTATACAGCACCCATTACCATGGTATCTGAGTCCCTCCCTGGTATCTCAGTGCTTACACTAACTTTAAAGATTGATTGTGATTAGTTATGTGTTTGATATTTTAAACTAAGATAGATCATAAACCTTCATCTGTAATGTAATAGGAACCTTGGACCTGAAATAAAATCTCTGATCTGATAATCCCTGAATGTAAGGAAAATCCAGATTTCAGAAGTCTAATTCTGTAATAGGCCCAAACCAGAATCCTTTATCCAAAACTCCTCAAGCTTTGGGAAAATCAACCTCTGAACTTTGAGAATCAGGGCGTTCTTTATAAAAGAGCCCAACAAATCTTAATACCCCCCGAGCTTCTGATTCAAATCGGAGCTGAATGTCACAATTCAGGCCCCCTTTTGGGAGTAAGAGGCAATTGCGTGGTTCTGGATTTGATTTGAACTCCATGGGCAGGCCCATGCACCAGCCTTTCCCATAACCAACATCATAATACAAATGTTATAGAGAAAACTGTTACCAGGTGGTAGCTCAACAGGCAGTCTGAAGACAAATATTTTTGTGCAGTATTTCAACTACTCCTCTAAACATTTTCTCCAGCTGTAGTTTTACTTGCTGTGCAGTTTAGCCAACATGCATCAGATGACAGAAGATATAGAGTCATAGAGTTTAAAATCATAAGGAACAACCAGAGCATCCAGTCTGACCTCTTGTATATCATAGGCCACCAGCACCACCTGCGCCCCCACACTAAACCCAGCAACTGAACTTGGACCAAAGCCCACAGGAGACTAAAATATTATGTGTCACAGGCAGAAAATAGGAGGGACCAAGATGTACCAATGCTCTGAAATGGCAGGGAATTTAGGAATATACCCATATAGTCCTGGCATGTGACCCACACATTGTAGAGAAAGATTAAACAAAACCAAGGTCACTGCCAGTATGACCTGGGGGAAAATTCCTTCCCAACTCCACATATGGTGATGAGTTAGATCTGACCATGTGAGCAAGAACCAGCCAACTAAGCATGCAAGACACAGAATTCTCAGAGCACTGGCCCACCCCGTCCGGTGTCCCATCTCCAGATGTGGGTATCTCTGATGCTTCAGAGGAAGGAAGCAAAACAAACAAACAAACAAACTACATTGAGGAAAAATCCCTTCCTGACTGCCTGGAGCCCTGAAATATGAGCTTTCAGGAACATATGACATAAACCTGAAAGGATTTTAGGGCTGCCAAGCCCTGTCCCCTCATCACAAGCAATCCTATCATACAATTCCACGTATGTATTTTCCCAGCTCTCTGTTAAAAATAATTAAGTTAACCACCTCCCCCCTCCCCCCCCATCCTATTGGGACGATGTTCCAGAACCTCACTTCTCTGATGTACCTTAGAGACTAACACATTTATTTGAGCATAAGCTTTCGTGAGCTACAGCTCACTTCATCAAAATGCATCCGATGAAGTGAGCTGTAGTTCACGAAAGCTTACGCTCAAATAAATTTGTTAGTCTCTAAGGTGCCAACTCCTTTTCTTTTTGCGAATACAGACTAACACGGCTGCTACTCTGAAACTTTTCTGATGGTTAGAAGCCTTCTTCTAATTCCCAGCCCATATTTGTTCATGGCCAGTTTATACCTATTTAATCTTGTGCCGACATTGTTCTTTAGTTTAAATACCTCCTCCCCTTCTGTTATTTACCCCTGACATATTTATAAAGAGAAATCATACCCCCCTCTCAGCCAGGGGTGAAAGTAATTTAAAGGACTTACGGGTACACCAAAGTCCAGAGCAGGGGGGCCTCAACCGGAAGAGGTGTGACCTCAACCCAAAGAGGTGGGGCCTTTGAATGCCCCAGGCCCTTGAAATAAAGATTTAAAGGCCCTGGGGCTCTGGCTGTGCTAGCAATGGCTGGGAGCCCTGGGCCCTTTAAATCACCCCCGGAGCTACCAGCTGCAGAGGTGGCTGAGAGCCCCAGGGCTCAGGGGTGATTTAAAGGGCCTAGGACTCCACCCACCACTACCACAGTGGAGCTCTGGGCCCTTTAAATCACGAAAGAGCCCCAGGGGCTCCCATCTGCCGCAGCTACCCTGAGGCTCCAGCAGAAATTTAAAGGGCCTGGGGCTCCGCTGGGAGCTCCTGGCCCTTTAAATCACCACTGGAGCCCTGTCTCTGCTAATCCAGGGCTCCATCAGTGGGGCTTGGGAGACAATTTAAAGGGCCCAGGGCTCCAGCTGCTGCAGGGAGCCCCGGGCCCTTTAAATCGCCAGCCTGGGGAAGCCGGTCCGGTCCGGCATGGTGTACCGGCTCTTGCCAGTATGCTATACCAGAGCGGACCAGTTTACTTTCACCTCTGCTCTCAGCCTTCTTTCTGCTAAGCTAAACAAACCAAGTTCTTCAGTCTGCTCTCATGAGAGAGACCCTTCATTCCCCAGACCATCCTAGTAGCTCTTCTCTACACCTGTTCCAATTTGAATTCATCTGTCTTAAACACAGGTGACCAGAATTGTACACAATATTCCAGCTGAGGTCTTACCTATGCCTTTTACAATTACATTAATATTTCTCATTCTCTAGTTTTTTTTGGATCCACATAAAAATATTATTCTGCACATTTCCCCTTCTTTGCTATCATTGTTGTCTGATCGTTTATTTTTTGTGTGCAGGACTTGTTAGAGCTGAGTTACAAGCTGCTATTTCATCGAAGGAAGCAAAATGTGAATATATAAATAAATAACATAGTAAAACAATTTCTGAAGAAGAATAGATTGCTCCAGGGTAGCTTAGGCACTAATTTGGCTTTGCCACACAGACTACACCCATTCATGCTGCTTTTTTTGCAGAACAGCTGTATGGTACCAATTTTACACTGGCAATATGGTGTGGCATCGTACCAGGAGGGAGGCGTTGACCAAATGTGGTCATTTAAGGCTGGATTTGTGGCACACCGCTGTGCTTTCCATCATGGTGTAATATGCCTGGCTCAGAACCATACAGACCTCAATGATTAAACATCTGTGCATTTATAGATGAGGGTTTTTAAAATAGATCTATAAATAACCAAAGATTTAAAGCTCTTGACACAAAAATATTTTGTTTCCATGTTTCACTACATGAGCAGCTTGGCTGTGTCCCGGAGGGGTGGGGATTCCATATAGTCAGGAGTGCAAGGAATCCTCCCCATCCAAAATCATGGTACAGCTGAAGACCTGATGTTTGACCACTACTGAAACCCTGAGGCTGTGCTAGAGCTATGTGATCTATGATGGCTCCCCGGCTAGTTGGCTTCCCTCCTTCTTGTCCCTAAACATTACACAGGTAAACAACGGCATGCAGGACTCCTACTGAACTGTGCTCTGTGGCACACTGGGAGTGCTACACCTCCCATGGGCTCCCCAGATAGTGTCTAGCACAATCACGTTGCTTCTAGCATGGAGCGGTGGTGATGGGGAGGGCTTAAACTTTGCATATATATGCACACTAATTCTGAGGCCAGATCCTCCTCTGGTGTAAATCAGCATAGCTCCATTGAATCCAATTACACCAGCAGAGGATCTGGCCCAGACTGTATTTTTATGACTCCTGTCTGCCCTTTTAGAAAGCACCAGCTGCAAATATCTATAAAAAAGTTTAGAATCATCATGGGGAACTCCACCACTGTCTAATTTCTGCGTTTTAAGTTTCTTTTGATGTTAGGTCCCCATCCCAGAGTAACATTTTGACATGCCCTGTGTTCTGGTTTCTGATCGATTAAGCAATTCTTACAGATTTGATTCTGCATATAAACATTACTCCTTACTAGAATCAGACAGAGAAGGAAGCAGTTTAACCAAAGCTTCTGCCTATTTGTGTTACCTTGCCTCCAGCAATGCCATTATGAGATTCGTTCATAATTCCATTCTCAGAGACTTTTCTAGGGTATGCTGCTGTTTTGAGAAAACTCTCTCAGTAATTCATCCTTTCCTTATCAACACCACAGGAAGTGAAACTTTAACAGCCCTTAAGCATGCTAGATTATAGTTATGGAGTAAAGTATGAAGTTATTTCAGCCCTGCATTGAAGAAGAGCACTTCTATGCCCTTTGAACAGTACCCAGATACACTTTGTTACACATCTACAGTGAGCTAGCATGTACTTTCAATGTTTATCGGCTGTCGAGGTGTTGTTGCTAGACTATCCACTAATAATAATACCAATGTTTTTGCATTTCTCCCCCTTTTACAATCAGGCAAAACTAATGGGATCTGGCTGTCAAAAAGATTAAAATAGTTTATAATGAACTGTTTCTTCCCAGAAGGGACTGGAAAGATGACATTGGTTACCAAAGCTATTTGCAGCAATAACTTTTAGTTTCATGTTTCCCAAGAATAATTAATCCTGTGAGATCCAAGTAATCTGGTGTTTGAGTCACTGGTGTCGTTTATAGGCTTAGTGAGATATGATAGTCCTCCTCCACACTGCATGCTTTACAGTAAAGGCTAACCTGATCCAACAAACACTGCTTTTCACATAGCCCAAACTGAAACTAACCTGCTACACAAGTGAAGGTCGCATTTTATTTTGAGCCTTCTGTGTCACTCAGACTTGGCCTGAATTTTACCCATATAATCAGCAGTCCTGGCAGGCAGTCACAATGACAGCTTTCTACTTTACAGAGGCAATGCTCAAACCAATAAAATTCACAGCTAACTAGCCAGTACCAAAGAAATGCCACTCCTTTTTTCCTAGCAATATTCTCATTCAGTTAATTCACTTTGTTTTTCTCACTTTGTTTTGTGTGCAGAAAACATAGTGTACAGCAAATCAGCTGTAAAGAAACATTTTATTGTTCTGGGGAGGGTTACTGAAGTCATGAATGAAGGGAAATTGTTTGGTATTTTTCCAATGTGCTTTAACAAGAAATGGCTAAAAGAAAGCACGGGACTGGATCTGTTCTTTCAAAGTTCACACTAATGTCTATCCTATTTTATCATTTCAGAAACGTTGCAAAGCCATTTATTAATTATTATTGTGATTATTTATTATTATTATGAACTGTGTTCTAAGAACCAGCATTGTGCCATACTATAACCTACAGAGAATCAGTCTGATCATGCTTTCATGACTTCATGACACCATGCTTTCATGACTGCTATTCTATGGCCTTTCTTGATAGTTCTTCACAGCCCAATGGTTAGTGTGTGTTGTGTATCTCCTTATCTACCTGACATAAGTCTGTTTCAACCCCAGCTATACAACCTACCTCTTTAAATCAAGCAGTAGAGACTCCTGCTTTTATCTCGAGAGGATCCTAATTCAACCTCTCATGTCAGCTTAGGTAGTAGCCACCACACTTTACATAAATGTCATCTGGTAGTAGATGGAGACTCATACTAGAAATAAAAGAAGGCATTGCACCTGTAGCTGGGGTTCAGACATGCTTAATTTTTATATCAATAGTTACACAAAAATGGATTATTTTTTAATTTAAGCACCATATGGGTTTTGCTTACCTCTTGAATTAACTGTTTAGTGACTCGCATAGTTTTTCAGAGGTCCTGCACTTTTGTTTTCCCATTGACAGATGCTATTTAACTGAATCATTTTGTAAAACATGTCTTCATTTATTATTAATACACTATTTGACTAGGAAAACATATCTAGCTTATCATTTTCCTCCTGCCCTCCTCCTGCTCTGATCCCATGTAACCCCCATTGCCCTGAATCCTGCCCTCTATCCCCTCCTCCTCTGCTCCTGTAACCCTTCTCCCAGGTGGAGTCAGTGGCAACAAGGACCAGGTTTGATATCTACGTGTTCCTCTTAACTATACAAAACAGAACTGGTTTGAGCACCTACCCAGTAATCTGGAAAAATCTAGCCCCAGCACCTGTAAGAGGCAATACTTCCCCACTCCAAACACTTTGTCTCTGTATAATAGGAGAACTTTTATTAAAAGGGAAAGGGAACCAAGCATTAATTTGGGAAAACACCACAACCACATTCAAAAGCATGGGACCATAAGCAAACCAGACCCCAGAGTATGTTGGGTAATGTCCTTACCTCAGTTTCCCATCTCACGGTGGGAAAGTCAGATGAATGAATATCCCTTTAAGCCACCACTTCTCTCTCCCTCCACTGCACCCAGCTCACAGTTGGCTGTCGTTGGCTAGTGAAGACTTAGAATTCAGAGAGTTGTTCCCAGGTTTTACCTTCCACACCGGCAGAGTGGCATTGAGCAATGTCTCTGCTGCTTCCTCTGCAGTGGCTCTGCCACTGCTTCTCTGCTTCTACTGCTGGCCATCATCCCTCTGCCACCATTCTCTGCTGCTGCTTGCTGCTCCTATGACATCAAATTCTGAGGTTCCACCACTGAACTCACCTCTTAGTGATTTCAGCGGGTAGTGGGGAACCTCACAGCCAGTATAGTATCTGTATTGTCTTTCACTGCCCCTGCACAACATCAAGGCTTATCTCCTAGGCCTGCTCAGCAATGATGTTAGCTCTAGGAATCACCACCCATTTTCCATCATAGGGCATGTTTTTTAGACCTTTAATCATTTTTGTTGCTCTTCTCTGCTGGGCTTTCTCAAATTTGTCCACATCTTTCCTGAAATGTGGTGCCCAGAACTGGACACAATACTCCAGTTGAGGCCTAATCAGCACTGAGTAGAGTGGAAGAATTACTTCTCATGTCTTGCTTATAAAACTCCTGCTGATACATCCCAGAGTGATGTTTGTTTTTTTTGCAACAGAGTTACATTGTTGACTCATATTTAGCTTGTGATGCACTATGACCCCCCACATTGCTTTCTGCAGTACTCCTTCCTAGGCAGTCATTTCCCATTTTGTATGTGTGCAGCTGATTGTTCCTACCTAAATGGAGTACTTTGCATTTGTACTTATTGAATTTCATCCTATTTTCTTCAGACCATTTCTCCAGTTTGACCAGATCATTTTGAAATTCAATCCTATCCTCCAAAGTACTTGCAATGCCTCCCAGCTTGGTATTGCCCGCAAACTTTATAAGTGTACTCTCTATGCCATTATCTAAATCATTGATGAAGATATTGAACAGAACTGGACCCAGAACTGATCCCTGCAGAACCCCACTTAATATGTCCTTCTAGCTTGACTGTGAACCACTGATAACTACTCTCTGGGAATGGTTTTCTAACCAGTTATGCACCAACCTTATAGTAGCTCGATCTAGTTTGTATTTCCCTAGTTTGTTTATGAGAAGGTCATGTGAGACAGTATCAAGAGCCTTACTAAAGTCAAAATATACCACATCTACCACTTCCCCCCATTCACAAGTTTTGTTATCCTGTCAAAGAAAGCCATTAGTATGCTAATTGAAAGCTGATGTACAAGCTGAAATATTTTTTTAGGCTTATAATTTGGCCAAATGTGGGCACATTTTTTGAGTATGGTAAAAAACAAAATAGCACATTCCAGAAACCAAGGCAATCCCCTCACCAAATTTCAAGTCCCTGCTCCAAAATATGGTGGTGCTAGACCTTCTTAATAAAACATTTGTAAGAATAATTTTAATATGGGCAAAACAATGTATTTATTTCCTAATTTCATTCTAAAAAATGTGTGAACTGTTTTAGCTTAAACTTCCCAACAAAATTTAGCCTCTGGCAGAAACCTGGCATGGCAAATTTCAACTCAAATGGTTAAAATGTGGTAAAGTTATAAGCCACTGAAAGCAGGGGCTTAGACTGGAAAGAATCAGGCAACCGTAACAATTTCTCACTACCAGCTCCACCTATAATAAATGATAATTATAAAAGTACAGTTACTATAATAATCTATTCATAAATCATACTTTGAGAAGAGGCACATTTTTACTTCATTATCTATTTTTTAACATTGTTTAAGCACTTTGCAACATCTACAGGGAAGGTTCTATTCAAATAGAACATTTTTCTGTTCCAAATTTTACTGTAAATAAGAGTCAGGGCTCTGACTATGAAGGAAATCTGGCCTGGGAAAGTTGGCAATGAAGCATGTGGCTGAAGAAATGAAAAAGCAGCAATAAATAAATAAATCCATAAATGGGACACAAATTCTGGGAGGTAGCCAGGGAGTATAGACAGATGGTTAAAGAGATGTAGTTGTTCATTTAACATATTTTATAGCAACACTTTTCATTAAAGAGATGCATATAGCAAAGCAGAAATAACTAAAGGTGCTGTAAGTTGCAGTAAAGCTGACACATTGGCATATGCAGAAATGTTATAAATGTAGAGCCGTTGCAATGGACAATCCACTCTTTCATGAGTATTAGCTCATGCTTAGAGTTGACTAATGTATCACACACAATGATTTATGCAGGGGAATAAGCAATAACACTGAACATGAGTGTTAAAAAAACTAATTTGGGACCTCATCTTCCTGTAAGAACCTGGTCTAAAAAAAATGTCAGCTTTGCATTTTTGGATTACGGTCTAAATAAGTAATAACTTCAGTGAAATCAAACTCTTACCTCTGGATTCCCAAGTATACCATGTCTTCTCTGCTAACTTCTTCTCAGTCCCAATCCTTCACTGAGCTCTAGATGCACCTACTTCAAACTATACTTCATATAGTTACAAAGGTCTACAAGCTCCACAGAGCTTACTACAAGATGATAGACTTAAATTGTGAGGCTAAAGACTGTTTCCAACTTTGTGCCTTATACAGCACCAATCTCATTGTGAGAACAATAATAATAATAAAATAATTATAATAATTATAATAAATAAATAAATTTGAGTCATACAAACCAGAGTGAATGTGAGCAGAAGTAGGCCATTTATTTCAAGTTACAGGAAAAACAAAAATATAGATAAAATAATCCCTGATGAATCTTAAAAATTATTATTAAAAACCAAAGTAGTATAGCTCAGGTAGAAGTCCCATTGCTGTATATTATTTCTTCATTAAAAGTTCAAATTAACAACTTTTCACAGTTTTACAAAAAATAAAAATTTTAAAGTTTACTGAGAACTCTTTGTTAGTTTTTGTACAAACAAAGGCAGTTTCAGGAGGTGAAAATGTGCTGTTTCATTAACAAAGAATCAGTGATATTTGCAGAACCTTCCCACAATGGAAAATTTACATAGTTTCTTATTTTCTTTTTGAAAATCTTTCTCATGTTGGCCATGAACAATTGTGATTTTTGTTGCTGATGGGGTATGGTGGTATACAGCAGTTTGTTGTGTTTAGGAATTGAAAAATTGTCAGAGTTCTCAGAGCAAGGAATAGCTCCTTTTCAATGTATGTGTGAGGAAGTCCAAATAAATAAATACCCCCTTATGTGGAGCAGCCACAGGAGAGGGACAAAGACTCACACTCTCCTAAAATGGGTCATATGTTTTTCTAACTTAGGAAAGCTCATCTGGAGCACCTGAAGTCCACCAGGGTTCAGGCCCCATGCTGGTGCACCATGTTTTTAGAATAAACCCGCTTCTTGGGATGACAATGAGGACTGAACTCTGGATCTTCAGCATTAAAAGCATGTGGCTCTGCTATTCATGCTAAAAGAGGATGGTGTCAGCTGTAGTAAACTCATATCCTCTCAGACAGAACAGACTATAATGGGATAGGGACCTACACTTGCCTTACATGTGCACACAAGCACACACACAACAAATGGTTGACTTCCATTTTCCTCCAAATGATGTTGCTCAGGTCTCTGGACATTAAAAGCAAAGCAGCGGAACCCACTCCTCTTTCATCTTCAAGAGCACACAGTGATCAATTTCTAAAACAATATTTGGAGAAATACCCAATCCTGTCAGGTGGCAACATAAGCAATCTATATCCAAGAGTTGATGAAAAAGTTAATATCAGAAGTCAAGCACCTCACTGTGAAGGTTCTTTGAAAAGTCCTCTACACTTCAGGGTGAAATCAGCATAAATATTTGCAGGCAACTACCTCCAACCAAGAAGCTCAAATGTTTTGAAACTTGTTCAAGCTGTGGCAACTTCAACTTGATTGGTGGCTTAATTGACATGCCTGTGACTGGAAACTGTAGGTTTCCTGAAAGTCATTGTAGTGTTTCAAAGTCTGTCCATTATTCGTTTCAAATTACATTTAAAAAATCTTAAATATTTATCTCTCTGCTTGTTCTTTGACATTTCATGGCAATATCATTTGAGGAAGGGTAAGGAAGCTAAAAAAGCCTGACCATCAAATTGCTCCTTCAGTCTATGCCAGTGTAGTGTGAAGACATAATACAAACAGCCATTCTTTAAGCCGCAACTAGAGAACCCTCCAACCAAAAAATTCCTGTGTTTATTAAGTTCCACATTGCAACACATAGTGGCCCTCTCTGTAACAGTGGAGTACCAGGAACTCTATAGCTACTCCACATCGCCTTATCTTTATAATAAAAGATTAAAACTTAAATTCTAAACCAATGTATCTGCACGCAATTCAAAATAAACTTCAAATTCCTTAAAACCACTTATATTACTATGTTCCTTCATAAATTGCATTTAAATAGCCCTGAATATTGTCCTGAAGATGAAGTCTTTGAGGAGGTTTGATCAGTCTTTTTTACATTGTTGCCAGCTGTGGCTTGGTGTCTTGCCATATCTTCCACAGTTTTTCCAAGCTTCCCTCCTTTTAAGATTATTTCGTCTCCCACTTTCTAGTTCCATACTGTTCTTATGTTGTAAATTTGGTCTGACTGCTCCTTTCACATTTCTGCCGTTACTTTTCACTGTGTCAATATTGTCCAATGCAGTCTCCCCTATGCTGCTAGCATGTACATCACATTGCTGTTTCCTTATGGTTTCTTGCCTTCTTTCTTTTGCAATAGATTTTCCTAATATGAGATCTGGGTCTAACTGAAGAGGTGCTGATAAATTTGTATCTCTTACACCAACAACTGTCCTGTCTCATATTAGTTATTCTTCTAACATTCCATATTTTCAATGTTCAGCATGTTTATGAGCTGCAGTAATAAAAGTCTCATCTGGTTCCCTTTGTTCTTGGCTCCTCCTATTAAATTTGACCCTTTCATTTATAATATTCTGTCTGCCTAAGAAATGGGTATCAAAAGCCTTTTTTCACTTTTTTCACTTTTTTCCTAATCATTGAGGGATAGGAAACATAGAATATCAGCAGCTGCATCACCCATGGCAAATATCCCGACATTTACCTAGTATTCTTGTGCTTGCTCTGTTAAACCAGAAGCCAGTCTGAATCATTCAAATCTCCAGATGCAACTGTAGCCCACACACTTCCTGGTGTGGTGCTCTGTCCCATCTAGTGGCACCAAGACCACTTAGAGAGAGATTAATGAGTCTGCTACAGCCTTAGTTAAGAACCATGTGGCTTTTAGCTAATGCAGTAGAGGTTCATGAATTTAGCTCCAAAGATTCCAGGTTTGATCCCGCCTACCGACAAACGGGGCCTGTCGGTATTCCAAGTCCCGATGATCGGGGTCTGTTGGTGTTACACAACAACACCAGCTGCCTTTCGTTGTCAAAGTCAAACTTCTCTAACAAAGCCATTTGCATTATGGGCTCTGTAGTTGCACTGAGACTGGGCTGTCCCTCTTTCTGCTGGAGCTTTCACATTTTGCCCTGATTTTCCACTTTCCCCATTCACTCATCACTCTGGCAATCTAGGGCTTCTGACACCATGTAATGTGAGGACATAACACAAAAAGTCATGGTTTAAGAAGCAACTAGAGAACTGTCCAACCAGGAAGTTAATACAGATATTAAGCTTCCTGCTGCAACATATCCTGCTCTTTCTGGTAACTTTGGACAGTTTTTCAAATGCAACTGTACTTTGCAAATAATTTCCTTCCATTCCTTTCTAAAGTGAGAGCCAGCTAACAACTCAGACTGAGATTTTCAAACCTGGTTGCTTAAAGTTAGGCTCCTAAATCCATGTGTAGATACCTAAATAAGTAGCCCAATTTTCAGATGTGCACCCACAGAGCTCAGACTTAGGTGCAATATGGATTTGAGTGCACATTGATCTACCACCAATCAAACGTATAGTTGGAAATTCTTATGTTAATATCTCACTCCTGTACTATATACACATTTTTGATAATTTGGCTAGAGAAAGACCCAAATTACAAAGGGACAAATTCTTCCATCGTTATTCATGCTGGGACTACTCATGGAGCAAGGTACTGCTCCTGGTGAGTAGAAATGAAGGAACACGGCCAAAAATGTGGATGGGTTCTTACACTGCGATGTTTTTAGTCATTATAAAGATAAAGGCTAGCTACAAAATTTGGGTCTGGATCCACATTTCCCCAGTAGTCAAGGGTTGTTGGGATCTGGAGTTTTGGTTTGATGTATCTCTAGTTTTGGGATTATATTTTATGTTTTGGACTGAATGCAGATACTAAAGGAATGTACAATTATGGAAACTCATTTATATGTTCAATATAATCCTTATGCTTACAAATTCTTTAGAAAAGATCTTGGATTTGACTTGAAAATGGATGGTTATGAAAGAAGATAATTTGAGGGAAATGCCAAGTCTGTTTCCTTCCTATTTGGGAGTGAATGGTGACCTTATTTTGGAGTGAATTAGTAGCATGATGCCATTACATAGGAATGCATGGTCTGTTAATCATCCTTTCCAAGACACCAGCATTCTGTGTAAAACCATTGTTGAAAATGAAAAATTATTACTCATCTACCTTGAAGGCTTCACAGCCATAATAAATATGAAGTGTCAGTTATTTTATTTCCGAAGGAATTATTTTATGCTTTCTGCAATTTCTTCAACATGAATAAAGTTATAAAGAAATCTGGGCATAAATGAATTACACGTTTTAGCTGAATTGTCCCACTAAATTCTACTACTTCATAAATATCAAATTAAAGTTCTGGAATAGTAAAGCATTAAACAGTCAGCAATGTTTCTGACTCTGCTACTTTGCTCTAAGGGTTTCTTTAGACCCATAGAAATGAACCAGTGACTAACAAGCAACAAATCCATACCCTATTGAAAAATAATGTAGATATTGAATATGTCTGATACCATTTCCTTTTTTAATGGTCAGTTAACGTAACTGATGCAGGATTAACTGATTTGTCACCAGTAATAATATGCCAGACTTTTAGGTTGTTTCATGAGAAAAGTTGTTTAGGTGGTAACAGAGAAATGGATTTCAACAGCTCTGCACCTCCTTCTTAGCTCCTCTGTAGTGCCTGCTGAACCATTAAATCTTCTGAAAAGACACTAGCCCAAGTCTGCGCCAGGTATAGGGGAGTGCTCCCACTGAGGTCAATACGAGTTGAGACCCTGTATCTGAGGGCAGAACTTGGACCACTGGGACAAATCAGCCCTGAGATGAGCAAGATTAATTCCCACTGATTTCAGTTTCTCTCACTGACATTTTTCTGTATGTAATTTCTTGCTGGTCTAATATGTACTGCTACTAGCTCGACAGTATTATTACTGATGAACATGGCATCTCACAGCATGTCTACATTCAATTCAATTCAGTTCATTGAGTTTCTGAATGAATAATTACCAAAAATTACAGCTGGTCAAATGTTGCAGAAACAGAAACGTTCGTGTGAATTCTGGATGGGTGTTTGTTTTAACTATCGCTGGTTGGAAAGTGGCAGAGGGATGGGGTGCTGCAGTAAAAAATCAAAAGCTGAACATTTTCGTCTGAAAACTGAAAAGTTTAGGCCAAATACCTTTTCCGTTAAAAACTGAAACTTGGAGTTTGGAAATGCTGCCACGGGGAGATGTATTTTGGGTGCCTCACTCTCCTCTATGGGCTGGGCTCCCTCGTTGGATTCCATCTCTCAAGATGTACCATGCTCTTTCCTCTTTCTGAGCCACCAAGGTGTAACATGGGTGTTTCTGACCATGACGCATCATGGGAAGTATAATTCAACTAGGAAAAACAGCTCATAAAAGAGACTGGAGACATTAGGAACCTGAGCTACTGCTTCCATGAGGCACTGTATTAGCATTTCTGAAACTATTTTTTTTCTGATGACGTTTTTCAGTTTTCAGCCAAAAACTAATTGGTTTTTGGGTGTTCAGTTGTTTGATGAAAAGTCAAAAATTTCCGTTAAGCAGACACTCAAAAAAAAAAAAGTTTAGCTGAAAGCCCAATTTTCCATTGAAAAACAACTTTCACCAAAATATTTTGACCATCCCTAGTTTCAAACATTTCATTCCCCTTTTTATTTGTTACTTGCAGACAGCCATAGAACAAGGTTTTCATTTGCATGAACATTCAGACAATGACCATTCTTCATAAAAGTATTTGTATTTGCATATGAACCAACAGTATTTATTATCTGATATTATATATATCTATTGTTCTTCTATTTAAAAAAAATCCAAGTCAGGCAGCAGAAATAATACCACATAGTATAGGTGACTACCTTCAGACCGTGGATAAGGAAGAGCAAATGGCGTTACGAAAACTGAAATCGTTCATGAACTATCCATAGGCTAAATATTGCTTGTCTAAGCTAGTTGGTAAATACTTAATCATTAACTAATACATTAGCAAAAGCTATGATTGATCCTAAATGATTTGTGAATGGACAGAAGAGCTAAATTTCTCAGATTATCTATTTGCACAAATAAACTGACACACTGTGGGGTAGATAGGGAAAATGAAATAACTGTCTTATTGACTGACAAGACAGCCTCCAGAACTAAGTTCCTGGTGCTAAAAGGCATGTGGCCTTACCCTGCTATCTCCAGTCTCTCAATAACCAGTCTATAGGAGGATTCCAGTTTACAGCAACTCCAAAGGCACTTCAGGTTCAGCCTGCAACTACTGGGGAAGTGGATATGTGAAATTCCCAGTTGTGATACACCTGTTCTTTCTGTTTCTTTAAACCCTAACCTGGTTTAAAGGTGAGGTTTTCCAGTCCCAGAGGATAGTGGGAGCTGCTGAGACATTTTGAAGATTGATTTCAGAGTAGCAGCCGTGTTAGTCTGTATTCGCAAAAAAGAAAAGGAGCACTTGTGGCACCTTAGAGACTAACAAATTTATTAGAGCATAAGCTTTCGTGAGCTACAGCTCACATCCGATGAAGTGAGCTGTAGCTCACGAAAGCTTATGCTCTAATAAATTTGTTAGTCTCTAAGGTGCCACAAGTACTCCTTTTCTTTTTGAAGATTGAGCACTGTTATTCCCTCCCAGGGCAAGAGAGGGGGCTGGTGAACAAGTTTAGGTGATGGGGAAGAACATCTGCACTAATACATTACTACTAACAGTGAAAATTAGAATCACCATAATAACATAATAATTCTCACAAGCTACTGGAAATATGCCCTAAAACCCTCACCTAAAACAACTTTTCACCTTCTGTACCTTTTCCCATTCACCAATAATATTACCATATGATTTAAGTTTGCCTTTCAAGTAGGACAGCCCTACCCCTGGGATATATTACTTTGCTAACTTGTCTTCCTTACATATACTTTATCTATTTTTTTCTAATTGAAATCGTCCATAATTACTATTGTGAAATGGAAGAAAATTGCACATCAGTTATTTAATTGCTATGTTTAAGCTCAGGTACTGTATAGAATACATTTGGCAGCAGAAGAATGAATTAAAGTATTACTCAGAGCTATTTTTGGTTTGTTGCATGTTTAGTGACATACCGTCAAGATAAGATCTAATAGAAAGTGTCCATTACATTAAGAGTTTATGTTTAGATAACTTATTACAGGAAGGTGTTATGTGCTATTAAATGATTTCTACACAACGGCTTTATTTTATATTGTAGCTGTCAACAAAATATCTTGGATTTTCTAATGAATCTAAAAGTGTATATTATCATGTAGAGTTTTTTATTCAACTTCAGGACATTGAAAAGATAATATTCTTTTGTAGGAGGGCAAGATGGTCCTTTAAGGCTGGTCCTAAATCCAACATTGCTCAGTTCCTGGTTCCATCTAGAACAGAGGCATTCCAGTTTTTCCACTGAATGCATCCGATGAAGTGAGCTGTAGCTCACGAAAGCTTATGCTCAAATAAATTTGTTAGTCTCTAAGGTGCCACAAGTACTCCTTTTCTTATTCCAGAAGTAGTAATTCCCACGGTTCATGGAATTTAGGAGTCACGGCAAGGAATGCTGGGAAGGCAGGCTGTGTATAAGCTGCTGCTGTTTCTCAGTGTGGGGAAAGACTTAGAGGGAGCAGGAGTTGCTTTTAAGTCACTCCACTTAGAAGGCTTGGGAAGGAGCAGGCTAGGTTAGAAATTAGAAGAAGTCTGGGAAGAAGTAGGCTGTGCTCTTTAGTAAGGAGAACAGAAAGGAAGGGTCTGAAATACAGTTTGGGATAAGGCCTAAGATGGAGGTAGGCAAAGGGTAAGCATTCTCAGGGAGGGGGAAGTTTATGTGGACTTTGTTAAGAGCTCAGAGGAGGAGCAAGCTGTGGGTTGGTTCTGGGTGTACTTAGGAAGAGTGTTGTTGGCTACAGAGAGATACACAGACATAGCCAAGTCCTGAGTGGGGAAAAACAGGACTATAACAAAGCAATGGAAGGAGCCTTGTAGTAGAAGTAGGAGGTTTAGGGTCAGACCAGCCGCTCTTTTCTTGTCTAGGGCCCAAGGCCTGGAGTTTGGAAGATGGAGTTTGGAGGCTTCCTCTTGATTCACACAGAACTAAAGGTGTCACTGCAATACTGTCCGGAGAAAAGGGAGCTGAGGATTCACCAGGAACCAAAGGAAAAAAAAATGTTGCCCAGGGAGAGAAGAACTGGGTGAAGAGCTGCCTCCATTTGGACTTTAGATACCTGCCATTTTCATTTTGGATTTTATTTATTTATTTATATATATACCCTGGAAGGAGCAGAGTTTTGGTTTAGTTTGAGAACTAAACTTTCCAATGAAGGAAACTGAGGCAATAGTTGCATAGAGAGTTCAAAAAGTAAGAGCATAAGTGACAGGTTTCATAGTAGCAGCCGTGTTAGTCTGTATTCACAAAAAGAAAAGGAGTACTTGTGGCACCTTAGAGACTAACAAATTTATTAGAGCATAAGCTTTCGTGAGCTACAGCTCACTTCATCGGATGCATTCGGTGGAAAAAACAGAGGGGAGATTTATATACACACACAGAGAACATGAAACAATGGGTTTATCATAAACCCATTGTTTCATGTTCTCTGTGTGTGTATATAAATCTCCCCTCTGTTTTTTCCACCGAATGCATCCGATGAAGTATAAACCCATTGTTTCATGTTCTCTGTGTGTGTATATAAATCTCCCCTCTGTTTTTTTCCACCGAATGCATCCGATGAAGTGAGCTGTAGCTCACGAAAGCTTATGCTCTAATAAATTTGTTAGTCTCTAAGGTGCCACAAGTACTCCTTTTCTTTTTAAGAGCATAAGTGTACACCATGCAAGAATTTAGATAGTCCATATCTGTTTCTTTTTATATTGACAGGGTATTAATTTAGTTTTACACTTTGTGGTTTATTAGTACATTGTTAAACCTTTATGGGCCTTATTCAGTTGTAACATAACCCTTAAACCTGCTAGGGCACAGGAATTTTGTGGGCCTACTGAGCTCTGCAGTCACTAGCCTGTATCTGATACAGGATACATCTACACTTCAAGCTGGAGATGTAATTTCCAGCTCGATGAGATACACCCACACTAGTTCTGATGGAGTTAGGGCACTAAACATAGAAGTGTAGCTGCTATGGCGTGAGGGACTAGCCACCCCAAGTATGATCCTGTAGGAGATGTTCGGCACATACTGAGGCAGCTAGCCCATTGTGTTGCTCATGCTGCCATGGCTACACCCGACCAGAGCTAGCGTGGGTATGTCTCCCTGAGCTGGGAATGACACCTCGAGCTTGAAGTGTTGACATACCCACAGATAGAGACACAACTACTTCCTAGAGGTTCTCATCTTCAGCCATTTGTTTCCCTTTGCCAGAGCAAAGACACAAACCTGATGACCCATATAGGAATGGCCATCAGGTTCAGAAAATATAATATTCTAACAAGCAGGGATATCCCCTTGGCTGGTAACTATTTCAGAGTTCAGTCGGGGGAAGAAGAAAGAAGCACTGTGGGAAAGATTTCCTGAGTGCCCCACAAAACACAATAGTGATTGGGGGTGTAATAAAAATGAGGCTGGAACAGGATCACCAGCTTAGCCAGTTATGTTTATTTTTGTTTTAAATCTTCCATCTTTTAGGTCGGATTGAGATGGTACATTTCTCTACCAGACACAGCCACACAGAGAATTTTCTCCAGCCTTGCCAGTAGAGCTGTAGTTATTCCTGGTGGCTGCTCAGCCTATGAGTGTATGTGTGAAGGGACAGTGAGTTGGGAATTATGGACCGTGGGAAGCAGGGATAACCAGAACTCCCTGGAGTGTAGTCTTTTTTATGTTGTTTTTGTTTGTTTTCCAGAGCAGGCTGCCTTTCCCCTGAATATGTCAGCTTGTTAAGAGGCCAGAATTCACAACATTCTGCAGACTGCTTAGCTTGGAAGATCACAGTGAGCCAGTTCTGCTCTCATTTACACTAGTTTTCCACTGTTGTAACCATCAACTTTAGTGGAGTTACTTCTGTCTTTCACTGGCGTAACCTGGAGATAAAACAGGCCTAAACTGTGAATTATGCCTAACTAAACAATAAGGGCCAGACTTCTAAAGGGTTTGTACATAGTTGAGCAAGTGCAGTTCCTGGTTTTGCATGACTACATACATATATGTTTTATTGGCAAAGAGTCCTGTGGCACCTTATAGACTAACAGACGTATTGGAGAATAAGCTTTCGTGGGTGAATAACCATTTCATCGGATGCATCACCCATGAAAGCTTATGCTCCAATACGTCTGTTAGTCTATAAGGTGCCACAGGACTCTTTGCCGCTTTTACAGATCCAGACTAACATGGCTACCCCTCTGATATATGTTTTATGTGCATAATGAAAATTGGCTCTTATTATATTTTGTAGGATGCTTCCTGCATATTTAAATATGAATTTATACTTTAAAGGCTATTTTTGTTCACCCTAAAGAAATACTTGTGCACCCTCAAGAAATATGGCCCAGATCATCTCCTGGAGACCTATGCATGGAGCAGTATTGAGATGACACCCTGGAAAGGAAGGATAGTCTAGTCCATTAGTCACTGGAGTGGGCCTCAGGAGACCTGCATTCATTTTCCAGCTCAGTCACAGACTTCTATGTGATTCTGGGCAAAATGGGGATAATATTCTTCTACCTAATGAAGGAGTTGAGAGAATAAAATCTATTAATGATTGGGAGGTACTTGGGCACTATGGTGAGGATGGTTATATAGGTACTTAGATAGATAACATTGCACCATCCCCAGTTCTTAACTTGGGCTTCTGTACACAGATCAAGACAGGAAGTAACACAGCAATGATTTGTACTACCATTCTTTGGATCTCCCTTCACAAGCACTATTCAGTTAATGGGAATTAGGTGCCTAGTAGGGTTTTCAAAAGTGCCTAAGCAGGTTAGGTGCCTACATGCATCTTTATGCACCTAAATACCTTTGAAAACCTGACCCTAACTGCTGAAGTCACTTCTGAAATTGTGACTCAGGCTCCTCTGTCACTTAAGGCCAAATTCACAAATGTACTTAGGAGCCTACATCCTGTTTAGGCACCACTCACATTTGCAAAACCGCTGTCCTGTCACCTAGGACTCCGCTGATCAGTATTTGCATAGCTACCAAAATCCTGATATCACCCTGAACTAGCAGACTTTTCAAAAGCCTAGCAACCCTTAAGAAAGATTCTTAAACTAGGCAGTTCTCTCAAACTAGGCAGGGGGATGCCTTTACTTGTCTCCTGACAGCCCAATGGTTTGGGGCACTCAGGGTATGTGGGAGAGGTGGGCTTAAATTCCCACTCTGCCTACTTTGGAGCAGTGACTTAAATTTGTGTCTTCTAAATGACTGCCCTAACCTATGGGGAATAGAGAATGACTGCCTACCTGGCTTATATGAATCCTTTCCTTAGGAACTGAAGTCTCTCCAAGCATTGTATGTGGTGCCTGGCTTGTGGCTGAGAGTTCTGCTGGGCAGCTAAGGCACCTACTAGTTAAGTGACTTTGTGAGGGTGTCACTTTTGAAAATTTTACTCTGAATCTTTAAAAAAAATGGCCCTGATTCAGCAAGGTACTCAGGGACTGATCCAAAGACCGCTGAAAGCAATGGAAGTCTTTTCACTGATTCAGTAGGTTTTAATCATGAGTGTAGTCTTATTGACTTAAATGGAGCTACTGAAATGCTAAAAATTGGGCATTAATTTATTTTTCTTCAGTACATATATATTGAAGAAAAATTGTACATTAACATAAAATGTCTTTCCCATCCTTATATATTAAAAGGAAAGAAAGAAAAGAAATGAATAATTCCCAGTCTGACTTTTCTCCTGTGGTTTGTTTTTCAGAGACATTCCAGAAATGTATTCCAGATGTTTTCAAATCCTTGTAACTTATTTTCCATACTATATATAACTTTATCTATCATATCAGCTAACTCTCTCTCTCTCTCTCTCTCTCAATTATTACTTTTTTGACGTGGAGGCTCAGATGAATTAATTTGGCATTCTTTCAAAAATGCCTGTTGGAACTGTATCTGCTAATAGACATACTGTTGCAGACACCGGTATCTCTCTCTTTGTGAAGTTATTAATTGAATAATAATATTTAATCATGTTAGCTGGCTTTTAACAATGTAAAGGATATCAATTTATTACATCACTATCAAACCAATAAATAGGCTTTTTAATAATAAATTAGCATTGTGTACAGTCACTCTCTATAAAACTCTCTGATAAAACACAAATTATAGCCTTATCTACCATTCATAATGTAAAGTGTGACTAAAAACTTATATCTCTTGGCTGGCTAATTATGAGCCAGTGCCTTAATAATTCACTCTTAATAATGATTTCTGAGACTTTATTTGGCAATTTTGTCATTAGTGGGGTTTGCTGTACTGAAAAGAAAGTGGCTGTCAAGTCCCCACAAAAAGAAACTAACTATTTTAATGAACTCCAGGGTATTCTCCCCCCTCCCTCCGACCTTTCTTTGTATCATTTAGATGAACTTGGTCAACATTCCATTCTCCTCATGAACTAAACACGTGAAGTTTCACCCTTCTCTGGAGCTGCCGCTTGGCACTGATGTTTATTCACTCCTTCCTGAGGTTACGGTTATGCTCTGCAGAGTTGATGGGAAACTGCCACTCTCCAGTGTTATTACTGGAAGAAAAGTGTGTGGGAATGAGCCAGAACTCCACTGGGGGTTCCACATGCTCACTGAGAAGAAACAGATTTTTTTCACGGCCCTGAAGTACCTACTCATAACTTGTTAAAACTCTTTTTATTTGGGGTGGTGATATTTTCTCTTAGTTGACTAAGTGAAAATAACCCACAGCAGTCCTGCTTCTAACAATATCTGAAGCTTCCCTTTTATTTAAAGGCACACAGTCAGAAGTCAGATGGTGTTAATTAGAGCAATGTCACCTTTTGCCAGCTGAATATCTGGCCCATCGTGTTCTAACAAATATAGGTGATATAAGTTCATAATACATAGATTCTCTAAAAGCCTTCACTGAGCAACGTAATAATACCAACAATTTTCATTTTGAAAAAGAGATAGGTGAACCTCAGCCCCAAAGGTGCAGAACCAAACTTCCCTGAAGTTAGGTGGTGCTTGGCTATGGGGCATTCATTTGGCTCATTATGGGTAAAATCCTCACCCCTCATGGAAGTCAGTGGAAGTTTTGGCATTGACTTCACTGTGAGCCAGAATTCACCTTGTAAGAGAGGAAGGCTTTTCATAAAGTGCAGTTCCAGATCTGTTTCTGAACTTCCCTGAAGTTCAGGTCTGTTTGGATTTCAGGGTTTATTATAGGGTGACCAGACATTCTGCTATTATCAGGATCATTCTGATATTAGGAAATTTGACTTACATAGGCAACTATACCTTCCCCCCGCAAAAAAAGTGTCCCAATTTTTTACACTTGCTATCTGGTCACCCTGTTTATTTATTTATTACAATGGTCCTTAAAGGGGTCAGCAAAGGTCAGGGCTGTGTTGTGCTAGACCAGTGGTTCTCAACCTATTTACCATTGTGGCCTGCATCCATTACTACCTGTATGGCCCTGAGGATGTCACATAGGCCGCAGTTGTGGGCTGATTGGGCCACAGGTTGAGAACCGCTGTGCTAGATATTGTACACATGCACAATAAGGGAGAGTCCCTGCCCCAAAGTAGTTACAGTTTAAAAAGACAAGACAGACAAACTATGGGAGAAATATTGTCCCCACTTTGAGGTGGAAAACTGACACACAGGAAGATTAAGAAATTCACCAAAGGCCATATAGGAAGTTTTTTGCAGAGCTACAATTTGAAGCCATGTCTCCAGACTCCCAGGCCAGTTCCTTCACCACAAGATCACCCTTCCTCTCGGATACAGGCTTACACTGTTTGCAACCTGAAAGGGAATAACGGCTTACATTAAAAAAAAGAAAAGTAAAAAAGAGCAGCATTTCAGTAACATGTTCAGTGTTTAGTAAATACAATTACTCTAAGCAGAGTACACCACTTCGGAAGCATGCCATCATTATGCCTCTAATTCTGAAATAAAGAAACAAGCTGTCTTTGTTCTCCTAGGATTGAAATGTCCAAATATCAGAGCCAACATTTGTTAAGTTTGTGAGGGGTGGGGGAGGGAAGGGAAGAAGAGAGGTTTATTTTGTAAACGCTACTCTAATTCAGAGTTTGTATAATTTCAGAAAACAAAAATTAGTGCTTAGGTGGTAGACAGGATGTACCATGAATAACAATGCATCCTGTGGATATTTACTACCAAGTGGTGTTTAACTGAAAGGAAAGTGGGAGACACTACAGAAAGCAATTCCCATCCATTTCTTAACATTTAAATCAGGAGCAGAGAAAGGCCATTTATGGGAGTCTTATTGAAACAATACGTTTCCAAGTGCCAAAATAATGACATCACACTAAACAAGGAAGAAGGAAAGAGACTGTAACTGCAGACTGCTATGCCAGGAGCTTTGTTTTGCTTCCACACTAAGCACAAAATGTTGCAATTTTCCTCAAGAATATAAAATTCACACATAACAGAAAAATATACTAACCCCCCCCCCCCCGACAAACCTGTTTGAAAAATTGCTAGTTGGTTGATGACACTTCTTACATCTCAGCTCTTCTGTTGTATGTGTGTTAGTGAGAGAAAGAGAGAGAGAGAGAGATTTGGTGAGCATTAGGAAAAAAGATTTTAAACTGATCTCACTGCAGTTAGGTAAATTAATAATAGGTCTTGTTTCAGCAACAAACTAGCCCAAGACGTTTTACTTGTGTGCCACTCAGTCACTTCTTGCAGTGCAGAATCTAAATGTATTTTGGGCTCAACCAGGTTCTAAAACAGTGTCTTTAAAAAAAAAAGTTTTGCCTGTAGATAAAGGGCACACCCTTTGTTGCAAGATTACCATGTAAGGCTTCAAAGAGCCTTGAAGGGACAGCACTTGCATCTGCACTGAACTCATTGCAGGATTAGACTCTAAGTAGTTTTGGACATTTAAAACAGTGATGGAGCAGCGAATCCCAAACTGTGAATCTCTGGGGTGAAATTGTGATCCTGCAGAAGTCCAAAGGAGTTTTACCATTGATTTCAAGGGAGTGAGGACTTCACCCCTTGTCCTTTTACTTCCTCCCATATTAAAAATATACTGTAGCATTTTACAGTAACGGTCCACTACACTACATCTTACATTTGCTAACCTCAGTATTTTGGGTTATTGCTGTAGTATATTTTACAGTGTTACACAATGTTTTTGTGTTTTTTTTAAAGCCCCAAATCTTGGAATCATGTTGTTATGTGAGCTACTCAGTTTTCATTTTAAAAAAATGTAAGTTTCTAGCCTCATGGTTGTGCAAAAAAGCTTCAAATAATGAGTCCTAAAATCTGAAAACTCAAAGGACAAATAAAATTTTACTATTTTTCAAATTTTCATTATTTTAAAACCATAGCGAACCAGCTGAGTGGTGAACAGCGGAGGGGCTAACAGAGGAAGGTTGCCTGGGATCTGTCTGAGAGGAGGTACGCAAAGTGCTGCATTATGGGGGCTGTGTTGGTGAGTATCTGAGTGTCTGTTGCGGGGACAGTTTGTCAGTTTGACCATGTGCTTAATTGTTTGAAAAGTGTGAATTGGGGGTGCTTTGTTCCAGGTGAGCCTTGAGTGGGCCTGACTGTTATAAAAAGCCAGTCAGCTGCAAACCAGCTGAGTGGCGACCAGTGGAGAAAATAACAGAGGGAGTTTGCCTGGGAGTTCGCCTGGGGAGAGCCCACTGAGGCTTACATCTTGAAGGCTTCTCTGAGTAGTTACTACAATGACAACTCCTGAGGAAGCTCATAGAAGGAAGGTAATATGGATGGTCAGTGTTCAGTTGTTATTACCTGCACAGGATGTGCCATGTTTGTCTTTCTTCCACAGGACAGAAGCGAATTTGTCTGTACAAAGTACAAGCTGGTCTCCATATTGGAAGAGAAGGTTCAAGTCTGGAGAAACAAGTATCAACCCCGCGTTGCATAAGAGAAACTGAAGACTTCCTGGACAGACATCAGTATATGCTTCTACCAGCACAACATTCTGAAGATTCAGAGCAGGCTGCTCAGCGGGGACAGAAGGATGGTGAAGAAAATTGGCAGCATACGACCTCCAGAAGAAGAAAGAGGAGCATCCATGTACCAGCAACACAGATACACGTGAGCAACGTTTTCATGTTCTCTCCACAGGTACCAATGCAGATAGTGGACTAAATGATACATCTGAGGGAAGGGAGCAGAAGGAGACTCCACCGATTGGAAGGCATGAGATGAACAGTCCTAGGGATGGGGTTCAATGACCACCAATCCCAGGAGAAGGAGGCGGGTGGTGGTGGTCGGGGACTCTCTCCTCAGGGGCACTGAGTCATCTATCTGCCTCCCCGACCGGGAAAACTGAGAAGTCTGCTGCTTGCCAGGAGCTAGGATTCATGACGTGAAGGAGAGACTGTTGAGACTCATCAAGCCCTCGGATCGCTACCCCTTCCTGCTTCTCCATGTGGGCACCAACGATACTGCCAAGAATGACCTTGAATGGATCACTGCAGACTACGTGGCTCTGGAAAGAAGGATAAAGGAGTTTGAGGCCCAAGTGATGTTCTCGTCCATCCTCCCTGTAGAAGTAAAAGGCCCAAGTAGAGACCGTCGAATTGTGGAAGTCAAAGAATGGCTACGCAGGTGGTATCGGAGAGAAGGCTTTGGATTCTTTGACCACGGGATGGTGTTCCAAGAAGGAGGAGGCAGAGACAGGCTCCACCTAACGATAAGAGGGAAGAGCATCTTCACAAGCAGGCTGGCTAACCTCGTGAGGAGGACTTTAAACTAGGTTCATCGGGGAAAGGAGACCAAAGCCCTGAGGTAAGTGGGGAAGTGCGTACTGGGAGGAAGCACGAGCAGGAGAACAGGAGAGGGGAGGGCTCCTGCCTCACACTGAGAGAGAGGGATGATCAGCAAGTTATATTAAGTGCCTATACACAAATGCAAGAAGCCTGGGAAACAAGCAGGGAGAACTGGAAGTCCTGGCACAGTCAAGGAATTATGATGTGATTGGAATAACAGAGACTTTGTGGAATAACTCACATGACTGGAGTACTGTCATGGATGGATATAAACTGTTCAGGAAGGACAAGCAGGGTAGAAAAGGTGGGGGAGTTGCATTGTATGTAAGAGAGCAGTATGACTGCTCAGAGCTCCGGTCTGAAACTGCAGAAAAACCTGAGAGTCTCTGGATTAAGTTTAGAAATTTGAGCAAAAGGGTGATGTCGTGGTGGGAGTCTGCTATAGACCACTGGACCAGGGGGATGAGGTGGACAGGACTTTCTTCCAGCAACTAATGGAAGTTAGAAGATTGCAGGTCCTGGTTCTCATGGGAGACTTCGATCACCCTGATATCTGCTGGGAGAGCAATACAGTGGTGTACATACAATACAGGAAGTTTTTGGAAAGTGTAGGGGACAATTTCCTGGTGCAAGTGCTGAAGGAACCAACCAGAGCTCTTCTTGACCTGCTGCTCACAAACTGGGAAGCAAAAGTGGATGGGAACCTGGGAGGCAGTGACCATGAAATGGTTGAGTTCAGGATCCTGACACAAGGAAGAAAGGAGAACAGCAGAATACGGATCCTGCACTTCAGAAAAGCAGACTTTGACTCTCTCAGGGAACTGATGGGCAGGATTCCCTGGGAGAATAACATGAGGGGGAAAGGAGTCCAGGAGAGCTGGCTGTATTTTAAAGAATCCTTATTGAGGTTACAGGGACAAACCATCCCGATGTGTACAAAGAATAGTAAATATGGCAGGCGACCAGCTTGGCTTAACAGTGAAATCCTTGCTGACCTTAAACACAAAAAAGAAGCTTACAAGAAGTGGAAGATTGGACAAATGACCAGGGAGTAGTATAAAAATATTGCTCAAGCATGCAGGAGTGAAATCAGGAAGGCCAAATCACACTTGGAGTTGCAGCTAGCAAGAGATGTTAAGAGTAAGAAGAAGAAAGGAAAGTGTGGGCCCCTTACTGAATGAGGGAAGCAATCTAGTGACAGAAGATGTGGAAAAAGCTAATGTACTCAATGCTTTTTTTGCCTCTGTCTTCACGAACAAGGTCAGCTCCCAGACTACTACTGCACTGGGCAGCACAGCGAGGGGGGGGGGGGAGTGACCAGCCCTCTGTGGAGAAAGAAGTGGTTCGGGACTATTTAGAAAAGCTGGACAAGCACAAGTTCAGGGGGTCGGATGCGCTGCATCCAAGAGTGCTAAAGGAGTTGGTGGATAGGATTGCAGAGCCATTGGCCATTATCTTTGAAAACTCATGGCGAATGAGGGAGGTCCCGAATGACTGGAAAAAGGTTAATGTTGTGCCCATCTTTTTAAAATGGAAGAAGGAGGAACCAGGGAACTACAGGCCAGTCAGCTTCACCTCAGTCCCTGGAAAAATCATGGAGCAGATCATCAAGGAATCAATTGTGAAGTACTTAGAGGAGAGGAAAGTGATCAGGAACAGTAAGCATGGATTCAACAAGGGCAAGACATGCCTGACTAATCTAATTGCCTTTTATGACGAGATAACTGGCTCTGTGGATAAGGGGAAAGCAGTGGATGTGTTATTCCTTGACTTTAGCAAAGCTTTTGACATGGTATCCCACAGTATTTTTGCCAGCAAGTTAAAGAAGTATGGGCTGGATGAATGGACTATAAGGTGGATAGAAAGCTGGCTAGATCGTCAGGCCAACAGGTAGTGATCAATGGCTCCATGTCTAGTTGGCAGCCGGTATCAAGCGGAGTGTCCCAAGGGTCAGTCCTGCAGCTGGTTTTGTTCAATATCTTCATTAATGATCTGGAGGATGGCGTGGACTGCACCCTCAGCAAGTTTGCAGATGACACTAAACGGGGGGAGAGGTAGATATGCTGGAGGGTAGGGATAGGATACAGAGCGACGTAGACAAATTAGAGGATTGGGCTAAAAGAAACCTGATGAGGTTCAACAAGGACAAGTGCAGAGTCCTGCACTTAGGACAGAAGAATCCCATATGCTGCTACAGACTAGGGACTGAGTGGCTAGGCAGCAGTTATGCAGAAAAAGATCTAGGGGTTACAGTGGACGAGAAGCTGGATATGAGTCACCAGTGTGACCTTGTTGCCAAGAAGGCAATGACATTTTGGGCTTTGTAAGTGGGGGCATTCCCAGCAGATCGAGGGATGTGATCATTCCCCTCTATTCGACATTGGTGAGGCCTCATCTGGAGTACTGTATCCAGTTTTGGGCCCCACACAAGAAGGATGTGAAAAAATTGGAAAACGTCCAGTGGAGGGCAATAAAAATGATTAGGGGACTGGAACACATGACTTCTGAGGAAAGGCTGAGGGAACTGGGATTGTTTAGTCTGCGGAAGAGAAGAATGAGGAGGGATTTGATAGCTGCTTTCAACTACCTGAAAGGGGGTTCCAAAGAGGATGGATCTAGACTGTTCTCAGTGGTAGCAGATGACAGAACAAGGAGTAATGGTCTCAAGTTGCAGTGGGGGAGGTTTAGGTTGGATATTAGGAAAAACTTTTTAATTAGGAGGGTGGTGAAGCACGGGAATGTATTACCTAGGGAGGTGGTGGAATCTCCTTCCTTTGAGGTTTTTAAGGTCAGGCTGGACAAAGCCCTGGCTGGGATGATTTAGTTGGAGATTAGTTCTGTTTTGAGCAGGGGGTTGGACTAGATGACCTCCTGAGGTTCCTTCCAACCCTGATATTCTATGATTCTATGATTCACTCTCATGATTGAGGGGCCAGACTTGTGAGTTTTGAACACTAGGGATTGGCAGTACTGATTTTATAAGATGTCCCCTAGTCAGAAACATTAAAACAACTTTTCTTGTGGTATTTGTGATACAGTTTCCAGCTAGAACCCGAGATGGAAAAGATATGAAAAAATTATAACAAAAAGAAAAGGTGCATCTGAACGTTTTAGAAGCTTAACCAAGGTTTGGTTTGAGCTCATTTCTAAAAATGGGTGTAGATCTGCAGAAAAGGAGGTTCTTCATTTATCTGGAAGAGGTCAGTCATTCTTTCCTCTAAAGTTCAGAAAATGCTCCATTGTGGATTGAGAGCCTCTGGTAGGATCAAATCCTTATTGCCTATTAGTACTGCAGAAGTCTTATATTTAATTATGCTGCTTCCTTTTATATTAAGAATACTTGGAATTCAATAGTTTTTTCCATTTGGAGCTTGACACATTTTTTGTATGACCCGCTTCTTAATCATTCGTAAATTACAGTATATCACAAATGACAGTATATCTGGAAAGAGTTGATATTGCACTGCCATTTATGACAAATAAACACAATGAAAGCTGTTCAAATTTAAAGACAGAGAAAGTCAAACCCAGGGCAGACCTTCAGCTGGTGAAAACCAGTGTAGTTCTACTGATTTCAGTGGTGCTATACCAATTTACAGCAGATGAGCTAGCTGAATAGTTTAACTATTAACTTGTGTAAGACAGTGGTGTTTCCCTGGAGATTTTCATGGGGCTCAGTAGAAAATCTCATCTGGTAAATGCCACAAATTTGAGTTTTCTGCGGACATTTGCTAAGAGAACTGTAAACATGACACAGTATATTACAAATTTAGGATCCATATTTTGAAACTTGCCATTTCATTGCTTCCTGATTCAACTGATCTGAAATAAGCTAGTAAATTGCAGCAATAGGAGCAATACAATTCCTAGTCTTGGTAGGCAGCAATATTAACAATTAAACTCAGAAGGGACAGTGTGTGTGTATGTGTGTGTGTGTATGTGTATAACTTTTCCCTGCAGTAACCACAATTACTCTTTTCTTGCTGAGCGTGAGATGTTCTAAAATAATGTATTACAGTTTATGCAATGTAAAGTACCATAGATAATACAGGTAATTATACCTTGATTGTTTTTTTTAAAGCATCAATTCAAATAACCAAGTTGTGGTACAATATTGTGAAAAGCCCATAATCAATCTGTCTTGCCTATTTTTTTGTGAACTGCAAGGTGAAAATGTGAGCTGTGTTTTATTTTTTTCCGGTTTCTTGTCCTATCTGTGATCTAACCAGCTCAGCTTTTTCAGAACCTGATATGTAGTGGGTCAGAATACACTGTGTCTGGAAGCCAATGCATATTTTGGAACCTGGATCCCTCTTTTGCTAGGTGCTCATGCTCACCTGAGGTGCCGAGCACTCAGCTCTGACTGATTTCAGTCCAAATTGAAGATATTCCCTATGTTGGAGGAGGTGGACACACTTCAAAGGATGAGGCTTGTGCTGAGAAATGTGAGTACATAAAGATGATTATATGTTTAAAATTAAACATGAATGATCTAAGTAAAGTATCTGTAATTTGATATGAATGCACACATTCAAATTCATTTATGGCTATAAAACTAATAAAATGATGATCATCATCATCGTACCTAGCTCTTATATAGCAATTTTTAATCATAAATCTAAGTGCTTTACAAAAGGGGTAAATACAGTTATTCCTCTTTTTACTGAGGGGAAACTGAGGCACAAATAGGTTAAGTGACTTACCAAGGGTTACCCAGACAATCAGTGGCAGAGTGAGGTTTGAAACCACATTGTTTGAGTCCTAGTACTACTAGCTAAGCTGTGATATTTTTTTGTGTCTCATTATTTTTTCTTAGCACCTTAAATTTTTGAATGTGTCACAACCCTGTGGCTGGATTACCTGTAAGGATTGAACCCACTACTTTAAGATCTAGAACTAATGAGTCTTTGGTACATGAACTAAAGAACAAACTGTGTTAGCTTAGAGATGGTAGCACACTCAAAAACTTTTTACATGGTCCAGCTATGACAAGGTGAAAAAGACAAACAGTGGGTTAATGTGGATTACCATAAAACTTCATTGCTATTGCTTGTACTGTATCTATTTGTAGATAAAAAGATTCCTTCATCTTCTACAGTTATTAATCTTGCATCTTTCATGAGAAATAAATGTATATTAATAAATGGCATTCAACACATAAATGGATGAGCTACTTGAAAACATTAATGAGTTCAGTCCAGGCTGCAATCCGAAGTCTTATAAGGCTAACTTTTATGATCTCTCCCATTTTGAAAGAAATAGAAGTATAAACTCTGTATTGTTTTTGTGTTAATTAAACCCTTTTTATTCTGCCCTAAAGAAATCTCCCCCTGCCAATTTCTCCCTACAGTGAACAGCAGCCGATCAAAAGAATAAAAACTAAAAGATTATATAGTTTATATAATATATAATATATCATATATATAATATATATTATAATTTCTGATATAACTATCAGAGATCTAGGAAATGCTTCAGTCAGATTCATAAAAGCAATGCCAGATTCACAGGAAACTCAATTTGTCAACATTACGTACTTCTTCAAAATTTCAAATGATTGTCAGAAAGGGAGGATTTCCACCACAATATTAGCCATAGACATAGATTGAGTCAATCATGTTTTGCCAGTGGAGCAAGATTGCTTGATTTTTCAAACAAGGAAATAGAATTTAAATGTTACTCTTAAAAAAAATAAGCCCTGCCACAGTAATAACAATATGCTTAGTGTTTCTCTGTGTTTTAGGATGTTTGGATTTGAGCTGGTTGGGAATTTTTCAACAAAACATTTGATTCTCAGAAAATGTGGATTCATCAAAAGCAAAGCTTTGTATAGAAATGTATCTGTTTCAATGACATTTTCATCAGGAAGGTTTCTCAGGTACAGAATGGAGTTTTTATCAAAACCAGGCTGGGTTGGCTAGGACAGTCAACTGCCCCCTGGCAGGGCATTAAGATGGGATGTGGTAGACAGAGATTCAAGTCCTTGGTCCAAGCCACATACTCAAACTGGGTCTCCCACATCCCTGATGAGACCCTTTACTACCAGCCTACTGTCGAGGGGAGTACCTCTCTCATGCTTTTTTCACACTTTTTTTTAAGATGTCATTTTTGTTACAATGCACAACAAAAGCAAATGTCAAAACCTTGAATTGCTTTGCAAAATGGTGTTTTCTGGCCAGCCTTAGTTTGGATAGACACTTTGGGCCGGGTTCTCTGTGGCAATACACCTTGTCTAGTGATATATACCTACGTTGCACTGATGTAAAGGACAAAAATGCTGAGGGCGAGCGGGGAGACACACATAATAGACAAGCAGACCATATGTAGACTTTGTAAGCATATTATTTTAATTCAAACAGTAAAGCCAAATTCCCCTTCCCAGGACCCAACCCAAGCAGTAGGGCTGAGCATGGAGTAATCTTTGCAGGGGGAAGGGGAGTGGCAAGTCCTAACTCTTGGCTATGACACAGCAACAGTGCAACTCTCCGGCTATCCTCCAACTGCTAGCAGGAGTAGTGCCCATGCCATAATATGAGAAAGATCAAAGATCAGAACGATGGATCATCCCACCCTTGCCCTGCTCAATATTGCTCACTACTTATGGTCATGAAAAGAGCTTCCATACAGTTGGGCTGTGCACCATATAAGGAATGCAGACCAGCCTCACCAGAGCCACATGCCTGCTTCATGTGACACTCTGTCCCCCTCTAGTGGCAGCCAGACCAACCTGAGATTGATGAGCTTTCTGCAGCTGTGGCTAATAGCTCAGGCCACAGTGGCTTATGCATTAAGCTGTAGAGGTCCCAGGTTTGATCCCAGCTACTGATGATCAGGGTTTGTCAGTGTTATGCTTGCGCTCTCTCTCTCCCGTGTAGGCAACTTACACAGGTTACATTAGAAGAGTCTATTAATGACAGGTCAGGCTTTCCCCCAGATGACAATACAAGTAAACATAATGGATACACGGCAACTTACAGGAGTAGTGAGTTATAACTGAGTACTGGAGCTCAGAACTTCTAGCTTCTATTATTGGCTCTAACACTCACTTGCAGTCTGACGTTTAACTTTGCAGTGGGATAACTAACTTCTCTATGCCTCACTTGTAAAATCGGTATAATAATCAGAGATGGTCAGTAAATGAGGAGAAGGCTCAACAGAAAACAGTGCAAGAAATCCAATACACTTTTTCAGAGAAAGAAATGTTCTTGTTTTTCATGCAGCAATAATAATAATGTGGTAGAGTCATTTATTTGCTGTTGATTTAGAGAAATAAAAAGCACCCATCCAATGTTCTGGGAACCCAGACAGCTATTTAAAATCACAAAGCCAAGATATCATACAAGTAGCTCATCCCTCCTCAGGGTTGCTAACTCTTGGGGTTTTATCAGGAGTCTCATGGTATTTGATGTTATTGTTAAAGTCCTAGCAGCTGGAATCAAGAGACTGCATGAGAATCTCAGTTTTCATGTGCAAAGTAAGTTTCTAACCCTCAGGACTGGGGAGAAGAGCTTAAAAATGGGGGGCAAAAGCAGCCTCAAGGTTCAGAAACCAGAAAGTGAATTAAAAGAACCAATATTTATTTATTTATTTTAAATCTCACAATTCTTAAGCTAATCTCCTAGTTTTTAGAGCCTCAATGGAGAGTTTTGAAAGTTTGGGGTTGGCAATACCAGGTAGCAGCCTATAAACACCTTCATCATCAGCTTGCCCCTCATCATCAGCCACGTAGAATGCAATGACAGTCACCCCCTCTTATATTGATAGGCACTCTTGCATTCGTTTCTCAGCTGACAAGAGATGTCGCAGTGCACTGAATGGTAAGAGACGGTCTCTCAGTTGGGCATGCCATTCTTAATTATTCTCTTCATCATCAGAAAAAGGGGGGAACTGTGGGCCTGAACTAATTACTGAGTATAAAAACACGGAAGGATTATTACTATTCTCCAGTGATTCCCATTTTCCCTTTTCTTGTCTCAGTCTAGTAATATTCATTCAAATGGAGTTATGCACTGATATCGGTGTTCCAGGAAATAATTCTGAAGGCCATACTAACAACTGCTAACAGGATTATTTGTGCTTTGCTTGAGCTTTCCCAATAAGAAGCAAAAAATCTAGTTTGCTTTTCTTTGCATGACGTTGTTAAGCGTGGCTGCAGTAGCTTCTTTTACACAGCCACATCAGCTGGATAGAAAGAGTAACATTCCAGGTTGAAATAAGACAGTAGGCAAAATGCCTTAGAAGCAATAAACTTTTCTTAGTAAACTGTAAAAATAGTCTTTTCAGTGTCCAACAGCATATTCTGGCAGATTACTGGGGTATAAATAATATATCCTTTCAAGCAAATGGACAATGTGTGATTATTGGAAATAGTCTATGTCAACAATCTACCTAGGGATATGACAAAGATTCCCCTCTGCTGCCTACAACACTGCTGTTCTACTCATTATAAACACTCACACTAGTATATTCCAGGGATTTAAGATGGGGGGAAAAAGTGGAATGCAGGAATACAGGAAAAGCCATGTGCACACTATAGAATTGTGGCAAACTAAAGAACAGACCAAAAATTGTGAAAACAGCAATAAGAAACTGTAGATGAAAGACTTCCTTAGGCTAAATTGGTCCAACAACTACTTTGTCCTTTTGGTTCATTCCCATATGTGTGCAAGGCTAATGCCCTATCGGTTCCTAGTTCATAAAGAGCAATAATAGGTAAAAGAATCCATCCACTACCAAACAGAACTGTTTCTTACTACGTGTTTTCTAGTTCATCGTACAGTACAATCTCACATAATATTCTGTGTACCTATGTTCAAGTAATATCCTTGTATTGCATGTCTCTGTCTAATCATATTTCACACTTACTGTTTATAGCTCTATATAAGCATTAGCTAAGCTTGTAATTATTGTTATCCCATTTTTCTGAAGGTGATATTGATACAAAGACATATTGAAGGCTAGTTGTTGCCACTAAAGCATAATAATGAGTATGGATCCCTTGCAAAGGGAATTAAAACCAATAGTAAAAGGTTCTATAGCCATATAAATAAGAAGAAAACAAAGAAAGAAGAAGTGGGACCGCTAAACACTGAGGATGGAGTGGAGGTCAAGGATAATCTACGCATAGCCCAATATCTAAACAAATACTTTGCCTCAGTCTTTAATAAGGCTAACGAGGATCTTAGGGATAATGGTAGCATAAAAAATGGGAATGAGGACATGGAGGTAGATATTACCATATCTGAGGTAGAAGCGAAACTGAAACAGCTTAATGGGACTAAATCGGGGGTCCCAGATAATCTTCATCCAAGAATATTAAAGGAATTGGCACATGAAATTGAAAGCCCATTAGCAAGAATTTTTAATGAATCTGTAAACTCAGGGGTTGTACCATATGACTGGAGAATTCCTAACATAGTTCCTATTTTTAAGAAAGGAAAAAAAGTCATCCGGGTAACTACAGGCCTGTTAGTTTGATATCTGTAGTATGCAAGGTCTCGGAAAATTTTTTGAAGGAGAAAGTAGTTAAGGACATTGAGGTTAATGGTAAATGGGACAAAATACAACATGGTTTTACAAAAGGTAGATCATGCCAAACCAACCTGATCTCCTTCTTTGAGAAAGTAACAGATTTTTTAGACAAATGAAACGCAGTGGATCTAATTTACCTAGATTTCAGCAAGGCGTTTGATACCATGCCACATAGGGAATTATTAGTTAAATTGGAAAAGATGGGGATCAATATGAAAACTGAAAGGTGGATAAGGAATTGGTTAATGGGGAGACTACAGCGGGTCCTACTGAAAGGTGAACTGTCAGGCTGGAGGGAGGTTACCAGTGGAGTTCCTCTGGGATCAGTTTTGGGACCAATCTTATTTAATCTTTTTATTACTGACCTCGGCACAAAAAGTGGGAGTGTGCTAATAAAGTTTGCAGATGATACATAGCTAGGAGGTATTGCCAATTCAGAGAAGATCGGGATATTATGCAGGAGGATCTGGATGACCTTGTAAACTGGAGTAATAGTAATAGGATGAAATTTAATAGTGAGAAGTGTAAGGTTATGCGTTTAGGGATTAATAACAAGAATTTTAGTTATAAGCTGGGGACGCATCAATTAGAAGTAATGGAGGAGGAGAAGGACCTTGGAGTATTGGTTGATCATAGGATGACTATGAGCTGCCAATGTGATATGGGCGTGAAAAGAGCTAATGCGGTCTTGGGATGCGTCAGGAGAGGTATTTTCAGTAGAGATAAGGAGGTTTTAGTACCGTTATACAAGGCACTGGTGAGACCTCACCTGGAATACAGTGTGCAGTTCTGGTCTCCTTTGTTTAAGAAGGATGAATTCAAACTGGAACAAGTACAGAGAAGGGCTACTAGGATGATCCGAGGAATGGAAAACTTGTCTTATGAAAGGAGACTCAAGGAGCTTGGCTTGTTTGGCCTAACTAAAAGACAGTTGAGGGGAGATATGATTGCTCTCTATAAATATATCAGAGGGATAAATACCAGAGAGGGAGAGGAATTATTTAAGCTCAATACCAATGTGGACACAAGAACAAATGGACATAAACTAGCCACCAGGAAGTTTAGACTTGAAATTAGACGAAGGTTTCCAACCATCAGAGGAGTGAAGTTTTGGAATAGCCTTCCAAGGGAAGCAGTGGGGGCAAAAGACCTATCTGGCTTTAAGATTAAACTCAGTAAATTTATGGAGGAGATGGTATGATGGGATAACATGATTTTGGTAATTAATTGATCTTTAAATATTCATGGTAAACAGGCCTAATGGCCTGTGATGGGATGTTAGATGGGGTGGGATCTGAGTTACTTCTAGAGAATTATGTCCTGGGTATCTGGCTGGTGAATCTTGCCCATGTGCTCAGGGTTTAGCTGATCGCCATATTTGGGGTCGGGAAGGAATTTTTCTCCAGGGCAGATTGGAAGAGGCCCCGGAGGTTTTTCGCCTTCCTCTGTAGCATGGGACATGGGTCATTTGCTGGAGGATTCTCTGCTCCTGGAAGTCTTTAAATCACGATTTGAGGACTTCAATAGCTCAGACATAGGTGAGAGGTTTTTCGCAGGAGTGGGTGGGTGAGATTCTGTTGCCTGCGTTGTGCAGGAGGTCGGACAGATGATCATAATGGTCCCTTCTGACCTTAGTATGTATGAATCAAAGGTGCACCACCCTCTGAGAAGGGAAAGATTGGACAGCTGTCTGCAGTCTTCTTAGCTAAGATCCTGGGGGTATGCCTATACTGCAGTTACGTACCCTGTGCAGTACTGGCCTGTGCCAGCTGACTTGGCCTTGTGGGGCTCGAGCTGCGGGCTGTTTATCTGCAGTGTAGACATTTAGGCTTGGGCTGAAGCCCGAGCTCTGGGACTGTCCCACATCACAGGGTCCTAGAGCTCGGGGTCCAGCCTAAACATCTACACTGCAACTATACAGCCCCTTAGCCCAAGTCCTGAGAGCCTAAGACAGCTGGCATGGGTCACCTGCAGATTTTTAATTGCCGTGTAGACATCCCCTACAGTATACGTGCATATGGCCCAGGCAGAATCTGACTCTCAGTAACTTGTTCCAGGCCACGGAGTGGATCAAGGTGCTGAACTGGGACTAGAACTCACGAGTCCCTAGCTTTTGGTCTCATGTTCTGTAGTTGATGGTCATATGAGCTAAAGGTATTTCCTAAAGAACAACTGTGTGCTGACTGACATCAAAATATCCATGCCTGCATACAGCCATACCTTCCGGGGTCAGATCAGATTGGCTCATAGCATGCAGTACCTTTTCTTTTGAGGATGCTCAGCTTTATAAAACAAATGAAGACTTTAGTACTGTTTGCCAAGATAATCGTCCAAGAGTGAACCAACTGTCAGTCATGGCAGCAAAGTCCACCCTCCTTTGTGAGCAGCATCAAACAATAGCTCTGGAAGGTGCAAACTGCCTCTCTTCATCTCAATGGAATAATATCTTAGAACCATAATTGTGATCATACAGATGCCATCATTCTTAACTATTTCTCTTCTGATCACACAAGAAAGGAGAGAGGTGGGGATCAGCTGCTGGCTCTGTTTGAGGAGCATAGAAGAGAAGGGACTATCATATTATGAAGATTTGCATAGTCTCCTGTCGTGGTATCTCTTTATGGTGTCGGTATAAGGTAGTAATTGCTAGGGGAGAGCAGCCTGGGACAAAAAGAGAAGGAGTACTTGTGGCACCTTAGAGATTAACAAATTTATTAGAGCATAAGCTTTCGTGAGCTACAGCTCACTTCATCAGATGCATTTGGTGGAAAAAACAGAGGAGAGATTTATATACACACACAGAGAACATGAAACAATGGGTTTATCATACACACTGTAAGGAGAGTGATCACTTAAGATAAGCCAACACCAGCAGCACGGGGGGGGGGAGGAGGAAAACCTTTCATGGTGACAAGCAAGGTAGGCTAATTCCAGCAGTTAACAAGAATATCAGAGGAACAGTGGGGGGTGGGGTGGGAGGGAGAAATACCATGGGGAAATAGTTTTACTTTGTGTAATGACTCATCCATTCCCAGTCTCTATTCAAGCCTAAATTAATTGTATCCAGTTTGCAAATTAATTCCAATTCAGCAGTCTCTTGTTGGAGTCTGTTTTTGAAGCTTTTTTGTTGAAAGATAGCCACTCTTAGGTCTGTGATCGAGTGACCAGAGAGATTGAAGTGTTCTCCAACTGGTTTATGAATGTTATAATTCTTGATGTCTGATTTGTGTCCATTCATTCTTTTACATAGAGACTGTCCAGTTTGGCCAATGTACATGGCAGAGGGGCATTGCTGGCACATGATGGCATATATCACATTGGTAGATGCGCAGATGAAGGAGCCTCTGATAGTGTGGCTGATGAAATTAGGCCCTATGATGGTATCCCCTGAATAGATATGTGGACAGAGTTGGCAACGGGCTTTGTTGCAAGGATAGGTTCCTGGATTAGTGGTTCTGTTGTGTGGTGTATGGTTGCTGGTGAGTATTTGCTTCAGATTGGGGGGCTGTCTGTAAGCAAGGACTGTCCTGTCTCCCAAGATCTGTGAGAGTGATGGGTCATCCTTCAGGATAGGTTGTAGATCCTTGATGATGCGTTGGAGAGGTTTTAGTTCTGGCTCTGGTTGGAGCAAATGCGGTTATGGCCCCACAGTATGCCAACATTTTTATGGCTGACTTAGAACAACGCTTCCTCAGCTCTCGTCCCCTAATACCCCTACTCTACTTGCGCTACATTGATGACATCTTCATCATCTGGTCCCATGGAAAAGAAGCTCTTGAGGAATTCCACCATGATTTCAACAATTTCCATCCCACCATCAACCGCAGCCTGGACCAGTCCACACAAGAGATCCACTTACTGGACACTACGGTACTAATAAGCGATGGTCACATAAACACCACCCTATGTCGGAAACCTACTGACCACTATTCCTACCTACATGCCTCTAGCTTTCATCCAGATCATACCACTCGATCCATTGTCTCCAGCCAAGCTCTACGATATAACCGCATTTGCTCCAATCCCTCAGACAGAGACAAACACCTACAAGATCTATATCATGCATTCCTACAACTACAATACCCACCTGCTGAAGTGAAGAAACAGATTGACAGAGCCAGAAGAGTACCCAGAAGTCACCTACTACAGGACAGGCCCAACAAAGAAAACAACAGAACGCCACTAGCCATCACCTTCAGCCCCCAACTAAAACCTCTCCAACGCATCATCAAGGATCTACAACCTATCCTGAAGGACAACCCATCACTCTCACAGATCTTGGGAGACAGGACAGTCCTTGTTTACAGACAGCCCCCCAATCTGAAGCAAATACTCACCAGCAACCACACACCACACAACAGAACCACTAACCCACGAACCTATCCTTGCAACAAAGCCCGTTGCCAACTCTGTCCACATATCAATTCAGGGGATACCATCATAGGTCCTAATCACATCAGCCACACTATCAGAGGCTCCTTCACCTGAGCATCTACCAATGTGATATATGCCATCATGTGCCAGCAATGGCCCTCTGCCATGTACATTGGCCAAACTGGACAGTCTCTATGTAAAAGAATGAATGGACACAAATCAGACGTCAAGAATTATAACATTCAAAAACCAGTTGGAGAACACTTCAATCTCTCTGGTCACTCGATCACAGACCTAAGAGTGGCTATCCTTCAACAAAAAAGCTTCAAAAACAGACTCCAACGAGAGACTGCTGAATTGGAATTAATTTGCAAACTGGATACAATTAACTTAGGCTTGAAGAGAGACTGGGAATGGATGAGTCATTACACAAAGTAAAACTATTTCCCCATGTTTCAGAGTAGCAGCCATGTTAGTCTGTATTCGCAAAAAGAAAAGGAGTACTTGTGGCACCTTAGAGACTAACAAATTTATTAGAGCATAAGCTTTCGTGAGCTACAGCTCACTTCATCGGATGCATTTGGTGGAAAAAACAGAGGAGAGATTTATATACACACACAGAGAACATGAAACAATGGGTTTATCATACACACAGTGAGCTGTAGCTCATGAAAGCTTATGCTCTAATAAATTTGTTAGTCTCTAAGGTGCCACAAGTACTTCTTTTCTATTTCCCCATGGTATTTCTCCCCCCCACCCCACCCCACACTGTTCCTCTGATATTCTTGTTAACTGCTGGAATTAGCCTACCTTGCTTGTCACCATGAAAGGTTTTCCTCCTTCCCCCCCCTGCTGCTGGTGATGGCTTATCTTAAGTGATCACTCTCCTTACAGTGTGTATGATAAACCCATTGTTTCATGTTCTCTGTGTGTGTATATAAATCTCTCCTCTGTTTTTTTCCACCAAATGCATCCGATGAAGTGAGCTGTAGCTCACGAAAGCTTATGCTCTAATAAATTTGTTAGTCTCTAAGGTGCCACAAGTACTCCTTTTCTTTTTGCGAATACAGACTAACACGGCTGCTACTCTGAAACCAGCCTGGGACAGCGTCCCTGCGTTATGCTTTTGATTTAACCCAATTCAACCCATCCAGTGTGCTATTTACAGACTAGTCCATAGTTGTCTATTTCATAGGCTACATGAATACCAACTGCTATAGGCAAAGTAAAGTGAGGATTAATTCAGAACCACCCATTTAAGCAATGAAGGATGCCATAAATATGCTGTTCAGCCACATGTTGTAATTGAGAAAATGCTGTTTAAACTAGTTTGAGATCCACGGCTCGACTTTTAGAGAGGTGAGGTTTTGGCTATGACTCAGTAGGATAGGAGAGAAAGGTACAGATGGACCTTCTGGCTATTTCAGGAGAGTAATGGTGAAAGCTGCTATTCACAGGGACCGGGAACAAACACAGCAAATTACTTTTTTCATAAACATTCCAACTCACTAGAGGCCAAAACACAGGTATAAGAGAGTTCATCCCAGGTATAACATCAATGAAGTTACACAAGGGATGAATGTGGTCCATATACATTCAGACTATCTGCTAGATGTGTGAGCAATGCTGTTTAAAATAAAATTAAGATGACTGCTGCTATAAGGTGCTCTTTTGGTGAAAGGGTAGCTCTGTGGCTGAAGCAAAGCCACAAAGTTAGGCATTAGACAATCATAGAATATAAGGGTTGGAAGGGACCTCAGGAGGTCATCTAGTCCAACCCCCTGCTCAAAGCGGGACAAATCCCCAATTTTTGCCCTGGATCCCTAAATGGCCCCCACAAGGATTGAGCTCATAACCTTGGGTTTAGCAGACCAATGCTCAAACCACTGAGCGATCCCTCCACCCTGGGTTCACATCCTGGCTCTACCACAGAATTCTGTGTGCCCTTAGGCAAGTCATTTATCTTCTCTCTGCATCAGCTTCCCCATCCATAAAGTGGATGTAATAATGTTTAGCTACCTCACAGAGTGTTTTGAGGCTGAATTTGCTGATATTTCAAATGTGCATTCTTTGGTGGCAGTTACTGCAGAAGTGCAAAAAGATAATATCACTATTCTTATTTAATACTTGTATTCAAATAGTACACAGATGTCTCACTGTGTAGGATGAAATACACAAAAAAAGTTAGATGCAGACTTTGTTCTGAAGAAGTTACACTCTAAGGCCCTAGTCCTGCAAGCTGATTTACATGGGTGGACCCTTTAATCCTGTTTGGAGCCCAATCGAAACGCACAGGTCTCTACATGGATCATCTTGCATCTTGTAAAGTTCTGTTTGTACTGTAGTTTTTTGCACTGATGTAGCCACATCAATGTAGCTAACCAGGTGCAAGGGCCAAGTGGAGATGTGCTGGGTAAGATGCAGTTTTCACTAATGTGATTTACCCTTTTAAGTTAGGGGCGTAAATTTCCCTGCTTTGCACTAGTTCATTGAGTCTACATCATAAATTTCCATAATTTAACATGCATGTAATCACATCTTTGCAAAATCACCCTTCTAGACAAACTGTGTGTTAAAATAGGGTACAACCAGTGGATGTAACAAACACACACAGAGAGTAGGAGAGAAAGAATAAGGATAACTGTTTTATGAACAAGTAGCTATGAACAAGGCCAGCTAGGAGTACAATTTGCAGTGTTCTTTTATCGGAAGATATAAAAATCCAAGAGACACGATTGCTATCTGTAATCCCAGACTACTCATGGAATAAAGACAGGTTTCAGAGTAGCAGCCGTGTTAGTCTGTATTCGCAAAAAGAAAAGGAGTGCTTGTGGCACCTTAGAGACTAACAAATTTATTTGAGCATAAGCTTTCGTGAGCTACAGCTCACTTCATCGGATGCATTTGGTGGAAAATACCTGGAGAGGAAGATGATGTCTGTCTGTATCTGTATGAGTTTTTTCATGAAGTTGACAGATTTCCACTCTATACGGCTAAATTCAGTGCCTTGCATAATGACAGGTTTCAGAGTAGCAGCCGTGTTAGTCTGTATTCGCAAAAAGAAAAGGAGTACTTGTGGCACCTTAGAGACTAACAAATTTATTTGAGCATAAGCTTTCATGAGCTACAGCTCACTTCATCGGATGCATTTGGTCAATGCAAACCTGTCATTATGCAGGGCACTGAATTTAGCCGTATGGAAATCTGTCAACTTCATGAAAAAACTCGTACAGATACAGACAGACATCATCTTCCTCTCCAGGTATTTTCCACCAAATGCATCCTATGAATGCGTGTGATACACACACAGAGAACATGAAACATTGGGTTTTATCATACACACTGTAAGGAGAGTGATCACTTAAGATGAGCCATCACCAGCAGCAGAGGTGGGGGAAGGAGGAAAATCTTTCATGGTAACAAGCAAGGTAGTTTAATTCCAGCAGTTAACAAGAACATCTGAGGAACAGTGGGGGATGGGGCGGGGGGGAGAAATAACATGGGGAAATAGATTTACTTTATGTAATGACTCATCCGTTCCCAGTCTCTTTCAAGCCTAAGTTAATTGTATCCAGTTTGCAAATTAATTCCAATTCAGCAGTCTCTCATTGGAGTCTGTTTTTGAAGTTTTTTTGTTGAAGAATAGCCACCCTCAGGTCTGTAATCGAGTGACCGGGGAGATGGAAGTGTTCTCCGACTGGTTTTTGAATGTCATAAATCTTGACGTCTCATTTGTGTCCATTTATTCTTTTATGTAGAGACTGTCCAGTTTGGCCAATGTACATGGCAGAGGGGCATTGCTGGCACATGATGGCATATATCACATTGGTTGATGTGCAGGTGAACGAGCCTCTGATAGTGTGGCTGATGTGATTAGGCCCTATGATGGTATCCCCTGATAGATATGTGGACAGAGTTGGCAAAGGGGTTTGTTGCAAGGATAGGTTCCTGGGTTAGTGATTCTGTTGTGTGGTGTGTGGTTGCTGGTGAGTATTTGCTTCAGATTGGGGGGCTGTCTGTAAGCAAGGACTGGTCTGTCTCCCAAGATGTGTGAGAGTGATGGGTCGTCCTTCAGGATAGGTTGTAGATCCTTGATGATGCGTTGGAGAGGTTTTAGTTGGGGGCTGAAGGTGATGGCTAGTGGCATTCTGTTATTTTCTTTGTTGGGCCTGTCCTGTAGTAGGTGTCTTCTGGGTACTCTTCTGGCTCTGTCAATCTGTTTCTTCACTTCAGCACTTCAGCTGAGGTTATGGGGCAAGTGATGCTGCTTTTCCACAATTTCAGCCTGTGCACGTTGGCGGAAGCACTCTATGTAGAAGTCCAGTCTGCTGTTTCGACCTTCAGGAGAAGTCCACCCAGAATCCTTCTTTTTGTAGTGTTGGTAGGAAGGTCTCTGTGGGTTAAACAAAAAACAAAAAAACTTCAAAAACAGACTCCAACGAGAGACTGCTGAATTGTAATTAATTTGCAAACTGGATACAATTAACTTAGGCTTGAATAGAGACTGGGAATGGATGAGTCATTACACAAAGTAAAACTATTTCTCCATGGTATTTCTCCCCCCCCGCCCCATCCCCCACTGTTCCTCAGATGTTCTTGTTAACTGCTGGAAATAGCCTACCTTGCTTTTCACCATGAAAGGTTTTCCTCCTTTCCCCCCCTGTTGCTGGTGATGGCTCATCTTAAGTGATCACTCTCCTTACAATGTGTATGATAAAACCCATTGTTTCATGTTCTCTGTGTGTATATAAATCTCCCCACTGTATTTTCCACTAAATGCATCTGATGAAGTGATCTGTAGCTCACGAAAGCTTATGCTCAAATAAATTTGTTAGTCTCTAAGGTGCCACAAGTACTCCTTTTCTTTTTGCGAATACAGACTAACACGACTGCTACTCTGAAACCTGTCAGAGACTATAGTAAGGGATGGAATATAAATATCTATGAGAAACAACTTTACTAGCAAGAATATGGGCTGAAATTTTAAACTAATATTGCAGAATATTCATATAAAACCCTATTTAAACTCCTAATCTCAAATCTAGTTCTCAGAGGTGTGCTGATTTGGTCAATGAATGGAAATATGTTGTGTAACTTAAAGATCTATCCAAACAGCTCAATTTCAAAATTCAAAGTATTGCATACTCAGAACAATATCTGCACTAATATCATTAAACTTTTTTTGGATAAACAAACAATGAGCCACTTTTTTGGCAATCATAAGCCGTTCAAACAATTTGCAAGCGGAGAAAAAAAATGAAATTTGATGAATAAATATTTGGTTGTGAATCACCCAGCTCCACGATAGGCTGAGAACTATTTGCAGAATTATTCTGCATAACAAATACATTTGAGAAAATCACCATCAGTGCATGGACAATTTGCAAAGAGAAAAAGAGATTAAATGATTTCAATACACAGCTATGCTCCCATCACTGCAGTTAACTGTTTCAATCTCCTGTTGCTAGACAGTTGACAGTATACTGCAATATGGGTAGAAATAAGTGCTTTGCAGCCTGCCTTATATTGGGTATAACTGCATCTGAATACAGCAGGAGATATGACTGGAATAGGCAGGCTGACATCCCCAGCAGCTACAAACTAAAGGGAAGCAAATTGATAACCAAAGGCATTGCCAATCAAAACAATGTTTGGTATTTATTCTTGAACCAGAAAATCCCCTGTGAATAATTTCCCTATTAAACAATTACAAATCACACATCTATTTCATATCAGATTTTTCTTCCTACTAAATGTATCAGGTTCTTTCCTTTCTCCTGTCTTAATTAGTCTTTCTTCTCCATTTTCCATTTATCTTTTTTGGTTGCACTCCCTTTTGTGCGCTGACTCATTAACACATAATCATGTACCATTTGGCTACTTCCACTCTCTTTGCCTAGGCCATTCATATGGAGTTCTGAGAAATGAGGCAAAATGCCCCCCATCACCATGTGCAGGGTGAATGCAGACAATGTGTGCATGTGGGGCACAGAGCAACTTCATAACCACTCATAGACTCAGACTCATAGACTTTAAGGCCAGAAGGGACCATCATGATCATCTAGTCTGACCTCCTGCACATTGCAGGCCACAGAATCTCACCCACCCACTCCTGTAATAGACCCCTAACCTCTCGCTGAGTTAAAAGAAGCTCTTGAGGAATTCCACCATGATTTCAACGATTTCCATCCCACCATCAACCTCAGCCTGGACCAGTCCACACAAGAGATCCACTTCCTGGACACTACGGTGCTAATAAGCGATGGTCACATAAACACCACCCTATATCGGAAACCTACTGACCGCTATTCCTACCTACATGCTTCTAGCTTTCATCCAGATCATACCACTCGATCCATTGTCTACAGCCAAGCGCTACGATATAACCGCATTTGCTCCAATCCCTCAGACAGAGACAAACACCTACAAGATCTCTATCATGCATTCCTACAACTACAATACCCACCTGCTGAAGTGAAGAAACAGATTGACAGAGCCAGAAGAGTACCCAGAAGTCACCTACTACAGGACAGGCCCAACAAAGAAAAGAACAGAACGCCACTAGCCATCACCTTCAGCCCCCAACTAAAACCTCTCCAACGCATCATCAAGGATCTACAACCTATCCTGAAGGACGACCCATCACTCTCACACATCTTGGGAGACAGACCAGTCCTTGCTTACAGACAGCCCCCCAATCTGAAGCAAATACTCACCAGCAACCACACACCACACAACAGAACCACTAACCCAGGAACCTATCCCTGCAACAAAGCCCGTTGCCAACTCTGTCCACATATCTATCAGGGGATACCATCATAGGGCCTAATCACATCAGCCACACTACCAGAGGCTCGTTCACCTGCACATCTACCAATGTGATATATGCCATCATGTGCCAGCAATGCCCCCCTGCCATGTACATTGGCCAAACTGGACAGTCTCTACGTAAAAGAATGAATGGACACAAATCAGACGTCCAGAATTATAACATTCAAAAACCAGTTGGAGAACACTTCAATCTCTCTGGTCACTCGATCACAGACCTAAGAGTGGCTATACTTCAACAAAAAAGCTTCAAAAACAGACTCCAACGAGAGACTGCTGAATTGGAATTAATTTGCAAACTGGATACAATTAACTTAGGCTTGAATAGAGACTGGGAATGGATGAGTCATTACACAAAGTAAAACTATTTCCCCATGGTATTTCTCCCTCCCACCCCACCCCCCACTGTTCCTCTGATATTCTTGTTAACTGCTGGAATTAGCCTACCTTGCTTGTCACCATGAAAGGTTTTCCTCCTTTCCCCCCCCCCTGCTGCTGGTGATGGCTTATCTTAAGTGATCACTCTCCTTACAGTGTGTATGATAAACCCATTGTTTCATGTTCTCTGTGTGTGTGTATATAAATCTCTCCTCTGTTTTTTCCACCAAATGCATCCGATGAAGTGAGCTGTAGCTCACAAAAGCTTATGCTCTAATAAATTTGTTAGTCTCTAAGGTGCCACAAGTACTCCTTTTCTTTTTGAAGTCCTCAAATCATGGTTTAAAAACTTCAAGTTACAGAGATTACACCATCTACACTAGTTTATATCTGCAAGTGACCTGTGCCTCATGCTACAGATGGTGAAACTGCCCCTGCCCCCAGCGTCTGTCAATTTGACCCAGGGGAAAATTCCTTCCCAGCCCCAAATATGGCAATCAGTTGGCCCTAAGCATGTGAGCAAGACCCACAGCCAGCTACTGTACCTAGAAAAGAATTCTCTGTAGTAACTTAGAGCCCTCCCATCTAGTGCCCCATCCATGGCTGCTATTCCAGTCCCGAGGCTGAAATAAAGATCATACTCTATATACTTTTGCAGGAGTTTGTGTCCACTTGATTTGCTCAAGTACAGATCTGCACATCTCTCCCTATGAAAGTGCATTTAGCAAAGTACAGAGGATCTTCCAGAGATGCAGAGGCTGCTCTGCACAACTGTTCTGGTACCATAGGCTTTTCCATGACACTAAAGGCCTTGAATGGGCCTTCAACCATAAAGTGAATTTCATCTTTAGAACAGGTTTCTTAGGGTAAAATCAGTGCAACAATCTGGCAGGTTTTTTTTTTCCTTTTTGTTGACACTTGCATATATTGCATTTTATTTACTGTAGGTATGAGCACTTTCATAGCAATCAAATCTAATTGAAGGACACTGATTTTAATGGACTTAATGCACAATATAGGAACTGCTTAGCTAATGATGTTTCACATTTTTCCATACCACCCATCTCCTGTACCTCACACCTGACCTTGAACCCCCACTATGAATCAGAGGGTGTTGAGTCTTGCTACTCATTCACAGTCTGATCCAACTCTCAGGGTGGTTAATGCTAATACTCTCATTGGCTGTCAGATTAAGCTTTCAAGTCTCAATTCAGCAAACCCTTAAGCACATGCTTGACTTTAAGCAAAAGCTTTCGTCAATCACTGTTCAACAAAGCACTTAAGCACCTGCTTAAATTCCATTTAAGTTACTAGGAATTAATCACATGGTTAAATGTGTCAATGAATAGAGATGATCTTAAGCACATGCTTAACTCTAAGCATTTGCTCATATGTTTTGAGGAATCAAGACCTTAGTGCCTGACTTCCAGGAAGAACTGTTGAAAAAGTACCAGCTGCAACAAGGGTAATATTTGAAATCTTCATTAGCTTTATCCTTAATGAGTTATCATCAACATTTTCTTAAATCTGCAACACTGACCTTCTTCTATGCTTTTTTGTTTTGGTGCATTAACAGCATTTTTGCTTAATACCAATCTGGAAAAGGCTGAGGAGATGGCTTTTCAAGCTTTCATTTGAATTCTAACAATGAAATACATATATTTCACTTCTAAAAACTGCTGAGTGTGAAACACATGACTGTAGTGAAAAGACACTTTGTCAAGATGACACCTTGACAGTGCATATGTATGATCCTTCCCTGATGATTTACTTGCCATGTTTGCTTAGTTTGTTAGAACAAGGTCTTGTTTGTGTGTTTGTTTAATTATTCCCAGTCTGTAAGGTCAATAGTGTGACTCTAATTCTCAAAGAGTGTGAAAAAAATAAAACAATGCAGCATGTAATGATATTTTGGTAGTGTATGCTGATCTCCACAGACAACTATCCATGTGCATCATTCTTCCATATCTAGCCCAGTTCCGCTCCCATTGAAATAGACAGAAAGAGTCCCATTGAATTAGGTTGTACCAGTAGATTAGATCTAGTTTGATTCTGTTACACAAAAAGAACATGGTTAGAGGCTAGTGGCATAAGTCTGCATTAGTATTTCAGCCACAGAAATCATTGATGTCTTCTGTAAGAAACAAAAAGTGCTAATGCACTCCTGTGAGGAAGTGATAGATCCTAATGCAAATTGGAGTATTTAGGGGTGGGAGAACATCCTTGTGCTGAATTTTGAATCTGTAAAATTTTTGACTTGACTATTACCTCATTTGCATTCTGCTGAAGACAGACTGTATGAATGAGCAGAGGGGAAGCAGAAAAAAATGTGAATGATAAATTGATGCTGTAGAAGGCGGAGCAAAACACAGAAAAAAATATTGATAGTGGGGAAAATGTGCAGAGATGAAAGAGAAAAAAATCAATGCATTATAAGCTAGATTTTCGGCAAAAAATTGTGTGTAATTGCATGCCCAATTGTGCATGCAGTTGCTAAGATTACTTTAATTTTGTAAAGCGTGACAAATGCACATGCAATTGAGAAATGCATATACATAAGGCACTCAGCCATACCTGTAATTTTGCACATGCCATTCTATGCACTTTGCTGAGTTTCAATCTAAGTATACAATGGAATGATTTTTTAAAATCCTTAATACAAGCTTATTGTCACCTAGAATACATTGGCTTAATTGTATATCTGTTGGGGGAAGGGGAAGGGAGAAGATTGGTTTAAATTACAGCAGACAGGTTTTTGAACTTGAACTAGTATTGCAATTCCAACTAATCCAAATGCTAGTTAGAGATGTTTGCAAAACTATTAAGAGGTTCATCTATCTTTAATCATCAGCTTAAAGGATCAAGAGGATATAATCAGAAGCAGTATGAACACTTGTCGGGTGTCAATTAAGACTGTGTACAATCAGTGTTGCCAGATTTGCAAAAAGTGGGGAAAATGTGTTGTTTCCGCGATGTATTTTATTATGTCAGAATTGCTTTTTCTGCCCTTGACAGAGTCAGATTTAGGATTCAAGGCACCCAGCCCCTCATGATCTTCTTCTTTCTATAACCTCGTTAATTTCCACTTCTTCTCCACACATGATGGATACACATAGACAGTGGTGAGCTGGAGCCGGTTTGCAGTGGTTCGCTAGAACCGGTTGTTAAATTTAGAAGCCCTTTTAGAACCAGTTGTTCCACGAGGGACAAATTTAACCGGGCCAAAGTGGTGCCTTAGGCAGAGCACCCACCGGCAGCTCCCTGCCCCACCCCCGGCCCCAGGTCACCTCACCTCTGCTCCGCCTCCGCCTCCTCCCCTGAACGTGCCACCCTGTGCTGCTTCTCCGCCCCTCCGGCTTCCACGAATCAGCTGTTCATGTGGGAAGCCAGGACGGGCTGAGAAGCAGGCACCGGCGTCCCGCTCAGGCCCAGGAAGGCGGAGGTGAGCTGGGGCGGGAGGGGGAGGGTGCGAGGAGGGCCGCCCGTGCCACAGCAGGTAACCCGGTGGGGGGGGCGTGGAGGGAAACCGCTCCCCGCCCCAGCTTACCTCCCCCACTCTTGGCCTGAGCGGGAAGCCGCAGCCTGCTTCTCAGCCTGCCCCGGCTTCCCGCCGAACAGCTGATTCGCGGGAAGCTGGGGGGTGGGCGGAGAAGCAGAGCGGGGTGGCGCATTCAGGGGAGGAGGCGGAGCAGAGGTGAGCTGGGATGGGGAGCTGCCGGTGGGTGCTCTGCACCCACCAAATTTTCCCTGTGGGTGATCCAGCCCTGGAGCACCCATGGAGTCGGCGCCTCCCCCCCAGCTATGCTACCCCGCCCCTAGGAGCCAGATGCTTCTTGGGAGCTGCTCCAGGTAAGCACCGCCGGGACTCCCCACCTTGCCCCCCAGCAGGTCCCTCTGCCTCTTAGGGGTGGGGTGGGCATCCACTACGGTGGCCCACAAGACCCTCCTGCCCGGTTCTGGGGCACAGGGGATGGGGGTGGATGGGGCAGGGATCCTGGGGGGGGCATCAAGGAACACGGGGGGGGTTGGATGGGGCAGGAGTCCCGGGGACGGGGGTGGGCAACGACCCCCTCGTGGGGTGAGGAGGGAATCCGTTGTTAAGATTTTGGCAGCTCATCACTGCACATAGACAATAACAGACCACAAAGTCCTCCATTAAATTTGAGGCTGTCCTGTAACTTATTGACTCACCAAAAATCAGGTGCCACCCTGGACTGTGAGTTTCTTTGATTCCAAAAGCTGGATCTTCCCTGGCACAAAAGCGATGTGAGGGCCAAAATCGGTTGGCCTCCTTTTTCCATTCCTGGAGGAAATAAAACATAACTCTGTAAAAAACCTTCAAATTTTCAACTTGCCTCTTACTCCCAACTCCTTGTCTCCTAATCTACTTGGACTGTTTAATAAGTCTTCAGCCTCCCAGGAGTTAATTTGGGTGTCCTGCAACATCCTTACATCCAGTGACATATTTGAGACACACTTGTAGTTTGACAAACAGCTCCCAGCAGCCATAAGCACACTCCTGCCTGGAGTCTCATTAATTTTGCATTGCAGTTTGTACAGCTACATTTCGGTCCCTCTTTCAAAATACACTCCTCGAATGATGGCGAACGTATCTCTGACAAAACGCAGGCACAGCAAGCCTTGGGATTGCATTAGATTCACCTACAAATGTATAGATGCCTGCTGCTCATGCACCATGGTTATGATTCTTGAGGAATGAAATAGGTGGTTTTACTATTGTAACTATTCCTTGGGCATATACAAGAGCCCTGAACACAGGCAATTATCTAAAGGTATCCTCATTTACTCTTCACAAAAAAGCCTTTCCACCAGGCAATTCCTGAGATTCAACTGTACAAATAGGGCTATGGCAATGTTCCCATCTTCCCATCTAACTGGAGATGTGAGAGCTAATGTGAGCATTTTAATAGGCTATTTTTTAAAGATTTATAACACTGTTCTAAGACAAACATCACCCTGCTTCTTAGAGTATGATTGTGTGTGAGAGAGAGAGACAGGAGTTTACCAAATTATTAGAGCAAAGAGATTATGATTAAACAGTAATTATACTAATGTGTAAGGCAAGTTTTTTTTTCCTTTCAGAAATAAGGGTTTACTGAATTCTATTAAATAGAGAATAAATTAAAAACAGTATAGCCTTTTCTGAAGTAACTGGTGACGGCACTGCAGGACTGTCAAGAATGTAGCTTTGTAAAGCAGATGCACAGAGTGAAAGGATTCAGTTTGTGCTATTCTGCATATTCTAATTAAAATGGTCAGCCTCTCTTTTTAAACTTGCTGTTTAATCTTAGTTGTACAGCCTCTGGATGGTGCTAGAACACGGACTCCGAGCAGTTGTACAGTATGCAGCATCCTGACTTTCAAGCTGCTATTTTTCAAATATAAATTAATTATATTAAATACATTCTTGATTCTAATTTGATATGGCAGGTGTCTAGTTTCTTTTCTCACTGTTGTGATATCAGACATCAGCCTCACAAATGAAAGGTGATACGCTAAAAGAGGAATGCTGGAAATGGTCCCTGGGGCACCTTCTTTATGTTCAACCACTTAATTCAGGATCCCTGCAAGGTATTTTATTCTGGTCCCTATACATTTCTCTGATCAGTATTATTATACTTCTCAAACTATCAAGAGCCAAAGGTGCAATTTGTGCCAATCACTCAGAATGAGGGACAGAGAATAATGAAAAGCTTAAAAAATTCAGAAAGCTTAAAATGCTGTGAAATCCATTCTGTCAGTGTGAATAGCTCTTTCCATAATTTCTTAATTCTTTAATTCTAGTGAAAATAATTTTCAACAACAAATGTGCTGGGACACTGAATCTCCATGGAAAATAGGTAACATTGGGACTAAAATGACCAACATACCTTGAAATGAAGTACACTTGAGAGAGATGAGTATCATACCCATATGGAACCTAAATTATTAGATGTTTATTGTAGGGCATAGATTGAAAAGTTAATGTTAATTTCATCTAGATTTTATTTTTCCCATTTATTTTACCATTAACTTTTTTTATTTAATGTTGAGAGTACCAGCCGTTGAGTTCTGAAAGGACAGAGGTACTACTTGATTTGAAGTCTCCTTCCTTCAGAAACTCTTCAGTCCATTTTACAACTGATATATGAAATTTAAACAATCTGTTGTGTCATGGATTTAGGCCAAATATTTCAAACTTAAGTGCCTAAGTGTAGGCAACTAAATTCAAAGTTAGGTACCTAAATAAGTGGCCTGATTTTCAGCTCACAATTATTATTGAAGTAAACAGGATCTGCAGCTCTTATCCTCTTTGAAAATCAGGCCAGTTAGTTAGGTTCCAGAATATGGATTGAGGGGTAACATTTTCAAAAGTGCCTAAGTGACTTGGGAGCCTAAATCCAATTGAAACTTGGTGTAATTTAGATTCCTAATTCACTTAGATACTTTTGAAAAATTTACATTAGCTGCCCATCTTTAAGTGCCCATGGTTGAAGGCACTTCCTTATAATAATAAGCATTTAATGGGCAGTGAATGCAGAAGCTGTAACATAGCATTTGGCTGACTCAAACTTTTCTTCTCCCTTTCTGTGCAGAAATTGGCTTGCCTGGTACCTTGTGACTTACCATCTCAGTGGTAAACACTCTCCAGAACCCTTTTTGAAAAGGATGATTCATCCCTGGGGTATTTTTAGGAATTTTTAACTTGAATTTAGCTTAGTGTGCTATTAACCAATAAACAGAGCTGAGACAAGCTTTGAGTAGTCACACATAAACCATTCTCAATGCTATAATTGTACTACATTATCTTGGTCTGTAGACTGAGTCATCTGCTGGTTAAGCAGAATGGAAAAACAGCATAAGATTGTTGCTACAACAGGGAGTTTGATAAGATGTTAAAGAAATCAGCACCAGTAACTGGATTATATTTATCTTCACAGGATTACACCTACCTGTTCCAAGCACAACCAGCAATATGTGGATGATTTGTGCAAAGTCACTGCCAGTCTTGTCAGCATTCCCCAAATATTAGTCCCCGTATCAGAGGAAAGTATAGTGTAATATACTATCATACCTTTTTGAGCAAGATTGACTTCAGGTAGTGCCCATTCTATCTGAAAGGAGAATGAAATGTAGCATGCAGGGCATAGTGAATTGTAAGTGGCTTATGTCCCTTTTCTTTGCTAAAGATTGGAATGATGCCAAATGTGCATGTATGTATTAGCAGCTGAATTCCAATTCAAGCCAAATACAAATCTGAAATACTTTTTGAAGCAGTTAGCCTAGCAGCCTGCTAGTGAGTAAGTGACATTTATCGTCCTCAGGGCTGTGAAATAGAATCCAGTCTTTGGCAGCCAGAGCAGGGGATCTCCACCTCACAGAGTACAGCAAGCGATGAGTTACAGGAACTTGGCAAAGTCATAGGACCATCTCAGACTCCCACGGAAAGCAATAAGATACCAGGATCCCAATTTACACAGTTTCAGGAACATGATTCCCTTCCCACCTCCCAGTTCACAAATGTATTAGAAACCAGGGATATAAGTCACCATATTCCTCTATGGAAAATAATTCTTTGCATTTCTATAATGCATTCCATCCAAGGACCTCCAAGTGCTTTAACTAACTGCCATGAAATAAATCTCACAATACCCCAGGGAGACAGATATTATTATTTGCCTTTTACAAATGGGATAACTGCAACACATAGAGGGAAAGTCCAAGGTTACAAAGCCAGATCCAGTAGAGCCTGTAACAGAAAAGTGGTTTCCAAGCTCCCTGTCCTGTGCTTTAACGATTACAATATGCTTGCTCTCATGATGATGGTCTGACTCAAACATCACATACTATATGTCTACACTGCAATTAAACACCTGTGGCTGGCCCATGTCAGCTGACTCAGGCTCATGAGGCTTGGGCTGTGGGGCTGCAAAATTGCAGTGTAGATGTTCAGTCCTGGACTGGAGCCTGGGCTCTGGGAACCTCCCCGCAGCAAGGTCCTAGAGCTTGGGCTCCAGCTGGAGCCAAAACGTCTACACTGCAGCTTTATAGCCCTGTAGCCTGAGCCCATGAGCCTGAGTCAGCTGACATAGGCCAACTGCGGGTGTTTAATTGCAGTGTAGACATACCTACAGTGATCCAACTTCTTTGGCCCAGATACACAGTGCCTCTCAGTACTTCTGTTAGGATGACGCATTTATGTACTGCCCTGAATGGAGGACAGATCAAAAACCCCAATCTGTGTCCTTACTGAGAATATACCTATATTTTTATCTAAATCTCTCTCTCTCTCTCTCTATATATATAAATAGATAGATAAAATGACATGCAAAAAGCTTTGCTATAAGAACATTAAGGATGTAGCTATAGCTAGTCAGGAATTTTTCAGTGAAATATTTAAGGGTAGGTTTTGATTAATTGTGGAATAAAAATTGGGGAATTTTTTTTTGTAATTGTCTAAATGTCCAGTTTTAACATTTTCAAAATATTTTAGTTTGAAATGGCATTTTCATTTTAAAATTTAAGTTAATTATAATTTTTACATGTTTTTAAAAAGTCAAAACTGAAACTAAAAAATACCTTTCAAAATTTTCTGCATGAGGTGTTTCAGTTGACTCAAACCAAAATTATATTCAGATTGTTGATTCTTGAAAAATTGCCCAGTTTTTTGTCCAGAGTCAGGAAGGGAAATTAATTTAAAATCTCAAAAACTTTCCTGGGATCGGGAAACCATTTCTTGCCCAGCTCTAGCTGTAAACCCAAGTATTCAGAAGTTAGGAAATGCAAGAATTAAGACTGGCTGTCCTGAGCTCTATCTCATCTCTACACCTACCATGTAAGCTTATTGGGGGCTGGGATAACACTTTGGGAAGTGGCATTTAAAGATGTCTGTGGAGGAGCAACATGTTGACTGATAGAATCTTTAGAGATTTTAGCAACTAGGGCATATCTGCCTGGGGAATTAGTGCAGAGTAAATTAGGGGGTGAATTTAAAGCACACTAGCTAGACTCTAAAGCTCAGTAGAGTGAGCATGTACATATGACAATTTGTAGAGCCGTATAACTACAAAAGGTGTCTGACCCCAGGACTATCTCTCTGCTAGATTATAAATTTCTGATCAAATGTATGGCGGTTCTAGAGCTATTTGAAGAAACAGTTGGGAAAAAAATTATTAACTTTGATGAAACTACCTATTTTCCCTAACCACATTCTTGGAAATGGCTGAACCAATTTCGCTGAAACATTAAAATAAAAATTTGGCCTCAGGCAGATACCCAGCATGGAAACTTTCAGCCCAGAGCAACTGAAAACAGGGGCTTGTGGTGGAAAGTGTTAGGCAATCTTAATCCTTGGCATTGCTGCTGCCTCAGTATATAACATAATTGAAAATGAGTTGTACAAAATGCTCATACCTTTTTGCAGTGTTTCACCATATGATGTATTTATTATTGTTTTAGTACCTCCATTCACAATATGACACTGTTATTTCTCATTATGGGAAATACCATCTTTATGAAATAACTTCCCAATACTACCAAGCATGATACTGAACCTCGACAGATTATAGCTGAGAAAGTTCAGACCCATCAGAAAGCTTCTATATTGTATTAATATAAACACTATATATTTTCTAAATAGTTCTGTTAGTGTAACCAAAAATTATATTTAAAACAATTAATAACATTTACATTAAAGCAACTTTGAGACTCCAATTTTCCAGTGTCCTTTTTGTAATTAGCTATTTTGATAATATATTTTCCCTCTGCCAGAAATCACTTATGTGAATTTTATTTTTATAATTTTATTATTGTGTGTTATTTGCCATACAGGCCATTAATCTGTGAGAAATCTCGGTGGCAAAGATTTACAAGCCTAAAGAAAAGAACTCCCAGCTATCTTCGAGACACCACCGATTTCCTGAGGAAACTACAGTCCATTGGTGATCTTCCTAAAAACACCATCCTAGCCACTATGGATGTAGAAGCCCTCTACACCAACATTCCACACAAAGATGGACTACAAGCCGTCAGGAACAGTATCCCCGATACTGTCACGGCTAACCTGGTGGCAGAACTTTGTGACTTTGTCCTGACCCATAACTATTTCACATTTGGTGACAATGTATACCTTCAAATCAGCGGCACTGTGATGGGTACCCACATGGCCCCACAGTATGCCAACATTTTTATGGCTGACTTAGAACAACGCTTCCTCAGCTCTCGTCCCCTAATGCCCCTACTCTACTTGCGCTACATTGATGACATCTTCATCATCTGGACCCATGGAAAAGAAGCTCTTGAGGAATTCCACCATGATTTCAACAATTTCCATCCCACCATCAACCTCAGCCTGGACCAGTCCACACAAGAGATCCACTTCCTGGACACTACGGTGCTAATAAGCGATGGTCACATAAACACCACCCTATATCGGAAACCTACTGACCGCTATTCCTACCTACATGCCTCTAGCTTTCATCCAGATCATACCACTCGATCCATTGTCTACAGCCAAGCGCTACGATATAACCGCATTTGCTCCAACCCCTCAGACAGAGACAAACACCTACAAGATCTCTATCATGCATTCCTACAACTACAATACCCACCTGCTGAAGTGAAGAAACAGATTGACAGAGCCAGAAGAGTACCCAGAAGTCACCTACTACAGGACAGGCCCAACAAAGAAAACAACAGAACGCCACTAGCCATCACCTTCAGCCCCCAACTAAAACCTCTCCAACGCATCATCAAGGATCTACAACCCATCCTGAAGGACGACCCATCACTCTCACAGATCTTGGGAGACAGGCCAGTCCTTGCTTACAGACAGCCCCCCAATCTGAAGCAAATACTCACCAGCAACCACACACCACACAACAGAACCACTAACCCAGGAACCTATCCTTGCAACAAAGCCCGTTGCCAACTCTGTCCACATATCTATTCAGGGGATACCATCATAGGGCCTAATCACATCAGCCACACTATCAGAGGCTCGTTCACCTGCGCATCTACCAATGTGATATATGCCATCATGTGCCAGCAATGCCCCTCTGCCATGTACATTGGCCAAACTGGACAGTCTCTACGTAAAAGAATGAATGGACACAAATCAGACGTCAAGAATTATAACATTCAAAAACCAGTTGGAGAACACTTCAATCTCTCTGGTCACTCGATCACAGACCTCAGAGTGGCTATACTTCAACAAAAAAGCTTCAAAAACAGACTCCAACGAGAGACTGCTGAATTGGAATTAATTTGCAAACTGGATACAATTAACTTAGGCTTGAATAGAGACTGGGAATGGATGAGTCATTACACAAAGTAAAACTATTTCCCCATGGTATTTCTCCCTCCCACCCCACCCCCCACTGTTCCTCTGATATTCTTGTTAACTGCTGGAATTAGCCTACCTGCTTGTCACCATGGAAGGTTTTCCTCCTTTCCCCCCCCTGCTGTGGGTGATGGCTTATCTTAAGTGATCACTCTCCTTACAGTGTGTATGATAAACCCATTGTTTCATGTTCTCTGTGTGTGTGTATATAAATCTCTCCTCTGTTTTTTCCACCAAATGCATCCGATGAAGTGAGCTGTAGCTCACGAAAGCTTATGCTCTACTAAATTTGTTAGTCTCTAAGGTGCCACAAGTACTCCTTTTCTTTTTGCGAATACAGACTAACACGGCTGCTACTCTGAAAGAAAAGAATGGAAACTATACAACCGAAAGTCTTCTGCAGCCACACCTATGTGTCATGCCTCGGAATAATGATCCCACAGGCTCTACAGGTTTTTCTAGCTCTTCAACTATAAAGATGACTTGTATGAATACTCTCACGAGCTTTATTGTTATTGCTCTGTTCTTTGTCAATGAAATGCTGTTCATCAAAAGAGCTCTTCCTGAAAGTCACTCTGGAGGTTAGGCTACCTCTTAACCTGAGAAAAATAGTCACACTGCTGCACAAACATGAAATGCTTGCTGTTCTTTCATTTCTTCCTCCACTGAACAACAAGAATTTGTATAAGAACAAATGCAGTATCTTGAAGTAGGTATCACCCATGGAGGCAGTGAGCAGTATGGCACCAAGTGTGCTCCAGTAATTCGAGTTAAAAACATTCTCCTGCAAAATTACAGAGAAAGAATTGACTTGGAATTGCCTGGCAAAGGAAGCAATGAAATGGTAGACTTTTCTGCGTGCTGTGCTATTGCTTTATGTCTTTGTTTGTTGGGAACTATTTGGTGCAAATTCGACGGGGACCCACTTTATAGAACATGCCAAAATTGGAGAGGGAGCAACATGCAAAAGGATAGAGTCAAAATGCTAAATGTTTGAGTGGAAATAAAAATCCAGGAAACTCAGAAGCATATTTGACTAAAAAATGTAAAGCCCTAAACCCAAAGGCTAAAACAGGGGAAGATAACTAAGCTGCTGAACTCATAGAATGGAAGTGAATTTTTCATCTTTCTTTCTATCAATGGGAAATAATCACACATTGCTTCTCCATATACGTTATCCCAAACAACAAGAAGCTAAACATAGCCAGTATTTGTTAGAATGGCTTCAGCCAAATGAGTTACCCATATACACATTTCAGAGTAGCAGCCGTGTTAGTCTGTATTTGCAAAAAAGAAAAGGAGGACTTGTGGAACCTTAGAGACTAACAAATTTATTTGAGCATAAGCTTTCATGAGCTACAGCTCACTTCATCGGATGCATTGCTTTCAGTCCTTTTGGTATGATGTCCATCTGTTTGCATTTGGAGAAGAAGATGATGTCTGTCTGTATCTGTACAAGTTTTTTCATGAAGTTGATAGATTTCCACTCCATAGAGCTAAATTCAGTGCCTTGCATAATAACAGGTTTCAGAGTAGCAGCCGTGTTAGCCTGTATTCGCAAAAAAGAAAAGGAGTACTTGTGGCACCTTAGAGACTAACAAATTTATTTGAGCATAAGCTTGCATGAGCTACAGCTCACTTCATCCGATGAAGTGAGCTGTAGCTCATGAAAGCTTATGCTCAAATAAATTTGTTAGTCACTAAGGTGCCACAAGTACTCCTTTTCTTTCTTTTTTTCCACATACACATATTTTTGGGATTGCTCACAGAACCCAAACTTATACACAATAGCAAAAGGCCTTCAGTACACAGTTTGATAAAAATCCAGTATCCTATATTCTGATAAATATCCATGGCTCCTTTAAAAATAATGTAGAATAACGTTTTTCAAAACATAAATGAGAACATCCACAGTTACATTAGATAAGAGGAAAAAATAGAAGGTATACACACTATCATGCTTCAAGACATGAGCTAACCTCTGAGGGTATGCCTACACTGCACAGTTGAGGAGGGTCTTACCTGGGGTTTAGCCTTCTCTCCCACTTCTGTGCACACAGAAAAGTCTTTGACCCAAGTTTGAAGGTTTTTATACCCCAGGCTGGCTTACTTGATTGGGGCTGTGGGTAGAACACACCTCTCCTTTAACTCATGCTGGAACCTGCCCATTTTGCAGAGAAGATGCAGGCTAAATCCGTCATGCACTGATAGTCCTCCAATGGCCTTCTCATGAAGAACAGGTAAGTTATCCCATAATTGACATAATTGCCCGGGAAAGGATCCTAGAGCATCTCAGCATAAAAACAATGGGATGTTTTTATGTTGACGGGTTGAGTACAGAAACAGTAACACAGATTTGGCTTTGCAGTGAGGGCACTCACACCTGGGCTAGGCTGACCTGAGTGTCAATCACTCAGGTTAAGTGTGCAATATAGTTGAAGCCATAATGACAGAATTTATGGGCTGGCCATTCTATAATTGTCCACTATAGCTGGGGTTCTCAACCTTTTTCTTTCTGAGACCCTCCCCAACATGCTATACAAACTCCATGGCCCATCTGTGCTACAACAACTGGTTTTCTGTATATAAAAGCCAGGGCTTGTGTTAGGGGGTAACAAGCAGGGCAATTGCCTGGGGCCCCATGTCACAGGGGTACCATGAAGCTAAGTTGCTCAGGCTTTGGCTTCAGTCCCAGGTGGTGGGGCTTGGGGCCTCGGGGTGCAGTCCCATGTGGCACAGATTCGGCTTTCTGCCCTGGGCCCTAGCGAGTCTTATGCTGGCCATGCCCCCTGAAACCTGCTCACGGTGCCCCAGGGGGCTTCAGACCCCTGGTTGAGAACCACTGCGCTATAGAGTATCTTGCACTCTTATCTGGAACTAGACATTGTCAGAGATAGGATACTGGATGAGAGGGTTGATTGGTTTAATTCACGTTAACAATCCTTAGACTCCTCTGGTGGTTGCTCTCACCATATTATGGCTTATCAAAACAAGCATTTATTTAAGGTGTGGCTAGACAAGACATAAGTAATACAAGACACAGAATAAACTTCAGCCTGAATCTGGCAATTTCAGGACCAGTCAGGATGTTTGGGCCTTACCACTTAGAGCACGTAAGAGTATAAAACAGTATAAAACAGTAGAATCAAACACTTGCCCAAACTAAAACATAAATACCAAAATGAGCCTGGTTTTCCAGGGAAGTATGACATCTTAAGTGCTTACTCATATGTATATCACAGCAATCACTGAACATACACAGATTAACCTGCTATTTTACTCATTTACAAATTGATTTATTACACTATCTACTGTCGGGAATGCCAGCTATCAGTGTAAGAATGGGTCATAATTATCTGTGTGTTCCTGCCTGTTTACATCACTTACCTATATAACTTTACATGTATTTATGTATCTCTTTTTGCATATTTCCCTGTGCCTTATTTTATCAATGTCTTTGAATCAGCAATAAACAAAAATTGAAATCCATTTGTTTAATGCAAGACTTCCTGATTCCCTTGTTTCAGAGTAGCAGCCGTGTTAGTCTGTATTCGCAAAAAGAAAAGGAGTACTTGTGGCACCTTAGAGACTAACAAATTTATTAGAGCATAAGCTTTCGTGAGCTACAGCATGAAGTGAGCTGTAGCTCACGAAAGCTTATGCTCTAATAAATTTGTTAGTCTCTAAGGTGCCACAAGTACTCCTTTTCTTTTTGATTCCCTTGTGTGTCTGTAACAACACTAATCTGGCCAAAGTATTCCATCTCCACCCCCATTCATATCAAAATGAAATCATGATTCATTCCATGGTGCTTTTATGCTGAACATAGGCTTATTTTTCAACAGCTCCATGTTGAAATATGGCACCTCCACTTGGACACTCTTCAGACTTCAGGGCAATTTACAACAGAGATTTCCTTTCAGTCTCTGTTATTTATGAGCTTTTGGCATAAGTGAGTAAAAAAAAAATTAAGAGATAATGGTGCTTTTTAGAGACATTCCCTATTAATTGGGTTTAAAGCATTTTTGGTGTAAATGCAGTAGCAAATGTTTTATAGTGGTTCAGTAACAGTTTTAACACTCCCAGTTGCTGCTTCACTTACTGAACTGTTGCCAGAAAGGAAATGGAATAGCAGAAGGAGGAATGAAAACAGAAAACTGAATTTCCAGTTGTGTATAATAGATGCCTAGCTCCAGAAATTGCCATCAGCTAGAAAACTTATTTTTCTAAAAAAGTAGAATCAAGAGCTACTGAAAAGCAACCTCAAGGTATAGGAGGTTTCTCTAATTAACATGGTTTAGCATCACTTACAGTAACACCCAGGGAAGTGGTGACCTTTCAAATGCCCTTTGCCAAAGCTGTTGACCTGACAAGGATATTCATTCTTAATGCCTTTCAAGAAACCATGGAAGACCTTTCTTCATTAAGTTGGGAAATAGAGAGAAACTGTACCCAGATTGTAATGTAATTATAGGTTCCTTCCTAGATTGCAATACCATATGACAATTTGGTTGTTCCACTTTGCAAGATCTTTGTCCAATTAAAATGAAAAGCAAGGATGTTACAGTAGTTATTACTGTTTATATAATCTTTCCTAGGGTCATGCTCATTAGTATTTGTACTGTCACATACAAATGATGAGTTTGGAAGTCCTTGATTCAGCCCAGATTTTCAAAGGTACTTTGGCATTGCTCCTCACAGCACTGCAATGCCTAATTAATTAGGAGCCTAAATCTCACTTTCAAAAGTGACTTAGGTCTTAAGGTTAGATCCACAGAGGGATTTAGGTGACTAATTGCTACATTACATGCCTAAACCCCAAACTGAGATGCTCAAAACCCCAGCTCAGCAGCCACCTAACCTAAGTTTCCACTGAGAAAGTCCCCCAGGTACCTAAAGGTCAGACAGTGGGTAACAACAAAGCTGCCTAAATCCTGATGTTCCCATGCTGATCCATGCCTAATCCCAGGTGAGATTCCCACACGAGGCTTTCCTGCCCTATAGGGTACTCTGGGTTTGGTCTCTCTTGGTATGCCTACATTGCAATGTAAGCCCAGGGTTAGTGGAACTTGAGTCAGCCGACCCATGTTAGAGAACCTGGGGCTTGAGTATCTATTCTAGGGATTGGCAACCTTTGGCCCGTGGCCTGCCAGCTTAAGCCCCTGGCGGGCCAAGCCGGTTTGTTTACCTACTGCATCTGCAGGTTAGGCCGATCGCAGCTGCCACTGGCAAAGGAAAGATGGTATTCCAAGCAGCTGCTGGGAATCCTGTGGTGTACACGGCTGAAATATTGAAATGTATAGTGACTGAATAGTGCATCTATAAGTGGCATGGTCTGGTCAGCTACAGAGGTGAAAATACGCCCTTCCCCACTGTGTGAGTCTCTATCTGGACTTCCTACATCAGGAAAAGTTTGCAGCTATCAACAGCCGAGATTGAGTCAGAATCTAGGAGGGAATTAACAGGATGCTGTATTAGCTTCTACATGGCTTACTTTATTATGGCAGCATGCAAACACTCAGAACACCACAGCAAAAACTGACACCCCAATAGTGCTTGGGACAAATGATTTTGTCACCAAGGGACTGCCTTGGACAGAAATGGACTGGATTTGGAAATAGGACACATTTCCCCAAAAACACACACTGAGTTCACTGTCTCCAGGCAGCTCCATAAACACTGAGTGATTACCTAGTGGTGAATTTAAAGCCATTATTACTCCAAGGAAGACAGGAAATCTGTACCTTTCCAGTAAAAATATTACCTTTTGCATTTCCCAGTCACCATTTTGAACTCCACCTGGTGGGGATGAGAGAGAGAGGGGACACAAGGGGTTAGGATACAATCCACCGTTAGCTGATACATGCTGTTAGCTGGGCTTCTCAGAAATCCCTCCCTTTACTATAGGAATAAACTTTAAATTGGAGTCAGAAATTTACCAGGTTCAGTGGCAGCTTCAGTCTCTTCTGGGCTGCTACAGGCTCAGCAGCAGGCTGTTGTTTCTTGGGCAGGGGCGGGATGGGGGGGGGGGCATTGGACTGCTCCTCTGAGTATAGTTCCAGAATTTGCTGCTGATCCTGGGATCAGTCTCAGATAAAAAGTGTCTTTATGGTCTTCACTTGAAATGTGCTGCTGGCTCTCATGCTGGATTTAGGGACCAATCGAGCATCATACTAGCTGACTGGGTTGGCATGCACCAAAATTGGCTCTGTGCTGGGTGCAGTGCCCAGCAGCTGGTCAAACTTCTCATAAAATGGGTATGAGGTTGATGAGTGGTCCCAGATGCGGGTCTGGTCCCTAGTCTTCTGGTTCTTGCTCTTCAGTCTCTTATATGCTCCCTGCATTGACCACCAGTCTGGAAAATTTGCAAAGCTTTTTAACAATCTGCTGGTATGCATGTTTGTGATACTGATATAGTGCTTCAGGAGTGCACATTTGTTACTGGGTTGATGTTAATTATAGAACATGCAATCAGTTTGGGTGTCTACCCTGCTTGGGGTCTGCCCTGAGGTTGGCACTCATGTTTGTGAACCAATCCAGACAACGTGACAGTGGTCATTCCTGGCACTGGTGCTAAAGTCCACAGTTTTGCTGGCCTCACACGAGAAATTCACCAAAATCTGTCTGTGCTCCCACGACCATGACTATGAAGCAGCTTGTTGGTCAGAAGACAATGGAAGGGTTAACCCTGACTCACTGATCTACTGCTGCTATATGCCATGGGGATGGAGGCGGCTTCCATTTTCAGTTGTGCTGACTGGAGATTGTTGGGATAAAGAGGATAAAGGAAGTTGGCAGACTCCCAGGACATGAATCAAATGGGGCTGCATCTACACTGTGAAGCAATAGGGCTCAAACCCTGGGTCATGTTTTGACGTGGGCTTTGACCCTCCACTCCTACATATTCCTTGAACTCTAGGTCTCAGCCAAAGTCCGAGAGATTTGTGTATAGACTGAAGGGGGGTTTGGGCTCAAGCCTGAGTCTGAGCCCGGGTTTATATTACAGTGTAGACATACTCACTCAGTCTCTCCTGTTATAAAATACTTAAATATTTATTCATGCCCACAGCTGTAGTTTTAAAATTAAAGAGAAAAGCTTTCAAACAAGCTGTATGTGCAGTTTTGAGGATAACACTTGTGTATGAAAATGATAAAATGCAAACCCCAATGGTGCATGAGATGCAAGTGGAGTACAAATGGGCTTTGCACATCTAAATACCAGGTAGAAGCAAGAGTGTACAATAATTAGGAGGGAAAGAGATTTCCAAGTTGTGTATGCATAAATGGAGGACAAATGGAGGTCCCTTTGAAATATTTGCTAGAATAATCTCAGTGGTCAAATTCTTTGATGATGAACACTACAGTGAACAGATGAATACACAGAGAGTTTAGAAGAATTTGCAAAGCTGTTTGGTAGGGTCTTCCCTTCTGAATGGTGTGATTGTTTAAAAGGCTTATCTGAGATTTATTATATGAATCTAAAGCAGGTGATAGCCTTGTCTTACAGACTAATTGCATTAGGACAGTAGTATTAACTTAGGACGTGACAAAAAGAGAATCAAGAGCCCATACAATTCAAAGAGTTTATTCTGTTACTGTTATGTGCCTGAAATTCTCATTAACATTACTAGAAGCCACAGGCATGTGGAATGTATAACAGACTCTTAAGATTATACTGGCCAAATTATTGGACCTTTCTAATCTCTTAGAGTGCTGTAATTAATGAGTGTGTAAAAGTAGTTCAGAATGGTTGATGTGCTGCAGCAAATTGGAGGCATACTAGTTCTTAATTAACTTTGAAATATAAAGGATGAACTTATTCTCTACCAATGTCACTCCTCAGAAATGTCTATAATAATGCACACCAAAAAGTTTCAATTAAATAAAATGCAAACTCAGAACTCATGTTGAAGCTATTTTGTTCTCGTAATAAATAGGGAATGAAAAACAGTATAACGTCACAATGTAAGGACTGGGGTGTAGTTAAAGAGTTATTTCTGCCACTGTTTCTCCCTTACTGCCATCTCTGTAATACCATACTATATGATACAGATTATAGAAATGCTCTTCTCTATCTTTCCAGTCAGTGCAATTTCCCAATGACACACCTGCTGGCAACATCACCATTTCCTGCATACACATGTGCATCTCTACAAATGTTGTATGGAATCCTGTTTTCAGGTGGCCTGTATATTCCCTTAAGCCTGGCCGTAACATCCCAAGAACACTACCCTGAGGGCCAAAAGGCTGTGGATGGAATACATATGTTACTGTATCCATCCCAGTTTAGGTTTCCCTTTTTAAAGTTCCTAGTGGCTTGGTTAGTTTTTCACTCAAATGGGACCAGACCATTTTAAAAGATAATATAATTTTAGTGAGAGTGAGGAACTCTGTAGAGAAACTTGCCTGAAGTGCTTGAATGGTAAGCTCTGTCCCTAGTAAGTGACTGGCTAAAAAAGAGACTCAATATTGTCACTAACTTGGTGTGTCAGAGAGCCAGGGGAGAGCTTCTATTCCCCAGCTAGCAGAACAAAGGGTATGAGAGTGTCACCAGCAATATTGTTAATGTATCCAACTATACTCTTAGCCCAGCAGAAGAATCTGTCCTATCTCGGGGCCTCTCCTTTTGCCCCTCCACCTCCACGAACATGATACAGTTCTGTGGTGACCTAGAATCCTATTTTCGACATCTCAGACTCAAGGAATATTTCCAACACACCTCTGACCAACATATTAACTCACAGAGACCTTCCTACCAACACTACAAAAAGAAGGATTCTGGGTGGACTCCTCCTGAAGGTCGAAACAGCAGACTGGACTTCTACATAGAGTGCTTCCGCCGACGTGCATGAGCTGAAATTGTGGAAAAGCAGCATCGCTTGCCCCATAACCTCAGCCATGCAGAACACAGTGCCATCCACAGCCTCAGAAATAACTCTGACATCATAATCCAAAAGGCTGACAAAGGAGGTGCTGTCTTCATCATGAATAGGTCGGAGTATGAAAAAGAGGCTACTAGGCAGCTCTCCAACACCACTTTCTACAAGCCATTACCCTCTGATTCCACTGAGAGTTACCAAAAGAAACTACAGCATTTGCTCAAGAAACTCCCTGAAAAATCACAAGAACAAATCCGCACAGACACACCCCTAGAACCCCGACCTGGGGTATTCTATCTGCTACCCAAGATCCATAAACCTGGAAATCCTGGACGCCCCATCATCTCAGGCATTGGCACCCTGACAGCAGGATTGTCTGGCTATGTAGACTCCCTCCTCAGGCCCTACGTTACCAGCACTCCCAGCTATCTTCGAGACACCACTGACTTCCTGAGGAAACTACAATCCATTGACGATCTTCCTAAAAACACCATCCTAGCCACTATGGATGTAGAAGCCCTCTACACCAACATTCCACACAAAGATGGACTACAAGCCATCAGGAACAGCATCCCCGATAATCTCACGGCTAACCTGGTGGCTGAACTTTGTGACTTTGTCCTCACGCATAACTATTTCACATTAGGGGACAATGTATACCTTCAAATCAGCGGCACTGCGATGGGTACCCTACATGGCCCTACAGTATGCCAACATTTTTATGGCTGACTTAGAACAACGCTTCCTCAGCTCTCGTCTCCTAATGCCCCTACTCTACTTGCGCTACATTGATGACATCTTCATCATCTGGACCCATGGAAAAGAAGCCCTTGAGGAATTCTACCATGATTTCAACAATTTCCATCCCACCATCAACCTCAGCCTGGACCAGTCCACACAAGAGATCCACTTCCTGGACACTACGGTGCTAATAAGCGATGGTCACATAAACACCACCCTATATCGGAAACCTACTGACCGCTATTCCTACCTGCATGCCTCTAGCTTTCATCCAGATCATACCACTCGATCCATTGTCTACAGCCAAGCTCTACGATATAACCGCATTTGCTCCAACCCCTCAGACAGAGACAAACACCTACAAGATCTCTATCATGCATTCTTACAACTACAATACCCACCTGCTGAAGTGAAGAAACAGATTGACAGAGCCAGAAGAGTACCCAGAAGTCACCTACTACAGGACAGGCCCAACAAAGAAAAGAACAGAATGCCAGTAGCCATCACCTTCAGCCCCCAACTAAAACCTCTCCAACGCATCATCAAGGATCTACAACCTATCCTGAAGGATGACCCATCACTCTCACAGATCTTGGGAGACAGGCCAGTCCTTGCTTACAGACAGCCCCCCAATCTGAAGCAAATACTCACCAGCAACCACACACCACACAACAGAACCACTAACCCACGAACCTATCCTTGCAACAAAGCCCGTTGCCAACTCTGTCCACATATCTATTCAGGGGACACCATCAGAGGGCCTAATCACATCAGCCACACTATCAGAGGCTCGTTCACCTGTGCATCTACCAATATGATATATGCCATGATGTGCCAGCAATGCCCCTCTGCCATGTACATTGGTCAAACTGGACAGTCTCTATGTAAAAGAATGAATGGACACAAATCAGACGTCAAGAATTATAACATTCAAAAACCAGTTGGAGAACACTTCAAACTCTCTGGTCACTCGATCACAGACCTAAGGGTGGCTATCCTTCAACAAAAAAACTTCAAAAACAGACTCCAATGAGAGACTGCTGAATTGGAATTAATTTGCAAACTGGATACAATTAACTTAGGCTTGAATAGAGACTGGGAATGGATGAGTCATTACACAAAGTAAAACTATTTCCCCATGTTATTTCTCCCCCCCACCCCACCCCCCACTGTTCCTCAGATATTCTTGTTAACTGCTGGAAATAGCCTACCTTGCTTGTCACCATGAAAGGTTTTCCTCCTTTCCCCCCCTGCTGCTGGTGATGGCTCATCTTAAGTGATCACTCTCCTTACAGTGTGTATGATAAAACCCATTGTTTCATGTTCTCTGTGTGTGTATATAAATCTCCCCAATGTATTTTCCACCAAATGCATCCGATGAAGTGATCTGTAGCTCACGAAAGCTTATGCTCTAATAAATTTGTTAGTCTCTAAGGTGCCACAAGTACTCCTTTTCTTTTGCAAATACAGACTAACACGGCTGCTACTCTGAAAATTGACTAATTCAGTGTACGTGTGATTGTAAATATAGGAAAGGCAATGCTGATCTGCAAAGTATGTCAATATCGTTTCCATGGCTGTAAGTGCAAAGAGGAATGCTGAACTCCTTGCATTCCTTTTTCATGGAGTTTGCTTACATTTTTGGGATCCTTCCCTTATCCCTTACCTTTTCAAATTCCTGGTGGTACAGTACATCACGTACTGCACAACCCCCTACCAATGGTGGTTTTACATACAGGTGTTGGACCTAGATTTGAGTATATTTCAATTTGCATAAAATTTTATTTCATAAAATGTACACATCATTATAATCCACTTGTCCAGTGTCATAGATAGTAAATAAAGGCATGTACTAAGATGATATTGTAAAGTAAATTAGGAATATCTTTTAGCGTTGCTAAGATGTTATTGAGATGATGTAGGACATTTCATATCATTGTATACACTGTTTGCTAATTTTCCACCAAGTATTGAAGAATTTTGAAAGGGATGTAGAACCTCATACTTCACAGTTCAGGCCAATCTCTAACTGTTAGAGGCTAGCAAAACATTTCCCTGGATGGGTAGATTATCCCATAGCTGCCTATGGTAGGGTTTCTTGCACCTTCCTATGAAGCATCTGGTGCAGGCCACTGTCACGAAACTGAATTCTAGAATGGAGGACACAGGCAGTATGGTAATTCCTAAGTTCTTATGTTTCAGTGTTTCAATAGTAAAGGACTAACTCTCAAAAGGAGTTTGACTCAGATTGTCAGCTTTTGAGTTATGTATGTGAGATTAATTTAAAATAAAAATTGAAATCTGACCCCCTTGTCTTCTTTGATAACAGGGAATGGCAAACAGATGAGTGCAGGGAAGTCATTTCAGAAAAATTGAAAGTAGTGGGGGGCAAAGTTCTGTCAGCATATCGAACATTATCTGTGACTATATTATATCCTGCAAAGTTGGGGGGGGGGGAGAGGGGGAAATGAAGCATATAGACCCCTGGAAAGTTGGGGTGGGGGGCAAATCAAGGTCTGGGTGGGGCAACTGTCTCCCCTCCCTTTCTCCATAGCATAGTCCCTGGATGGGTACTGTTCATGGAGAATTTAGTTGAGTAAAAAAGAAAGGTTAAAGATCAGAGAAATTTGGAAGATACCCAGTTTAGTTCAGACAACTTTGAAATCTGAGCGAAGATTAAAAGCATGGGACCCAATCCAGAGCCCAGAAACTGAACCTGAGCAGCAGCATTTTGCAAACAGGACCTATGAGAGCACTGGGGAAAAGAGAACTCTTTGTTAGCTCACAACCCCTCTGTACTGGCCCACAGACATAGCTGGCCTTGCGGTGTGGAGGCCAGGCTGCATTATCTAAACAAATAGATCAGTGTGCACACCAGCCCTGTGTGCCATAGTGTTGGAGAGAGATTATGACCCCTGAAGTAAAAGCCCCACAGATACATTCTCCTAGGGTCATGCAGCTCTGCATTGCCCCACCATAAAGCACATTTTAAATGACACAGTCTGAATCTTAGAAATTGTACTAGGAAATTGGGATCTGTTTTAGCAGCATACCTGCTTTGGTTAAAACTGATACCAAAATGCAGGGCCAAATTGTAAAGTCAAGGAGAGTTTTGTCTGAGTAACAATAGAATAGAAACTGAGGATACTACTAAAGAGTTCTACTTAAAAACTGATGGCATGATAGAGCAAGGAATAGGGCTTCAGAATCTAGCTCGCAGCAATGAAAATAGGGATAAGAAAGTTCAGATATTTGAATAAAGAATTAAAAGAGATGTCATATTTCTGCAAGCAACTGTATTTGGTGGATTCCTTTAAAACAATATTCTACAGAGGCTTACAAAAAATTGCCCAGTTTCTTTTCACAAGCTTTTATGTGCAAATATATGTTTTCCATGTGGTAACGCAAAAATCAAAAGACAGTGCCAGGCATATGGCACCAGTTTCAATGGTTTAAAATATTTCACTTTTTCTGTTTCCTGGATGCCTTAATTTTATGTTATTTTAATTTTGTTTCTTCAGTAGAACTAACTTGGAATTTTTGGATGAAACATCTTTGTGTCAGAAAATATATATATTCTGTATCTATCTCTGGCTATATCTATCTCTGTCTCTAGAGATAGATATATTGTGACTGATGGGAATTTTTTGCATAGCTCTCAATCTGGTGAAGTTGGTCAAATTCCTCTGTCAATTGCATCTTTTAAATCCAGACCAACTCTATTATCTCTTCATGACGGACATCAGGATCTGTCCATGAATGTTCTGTTCTTGGTTAGATTGGCTCTCTGACATATTGCCTTGGGAAAAAAAATCCATTTTACTACATGGTTAAAGGTAATTATGTAATTTGGAACCAGAACAATAAAGATATAACAGATATGTGTTTACACGTACCATAACATATACTTCCATTGCATTTGTTTTGAATTTTGTAGAATTACAAGATTAATGTTTATGATTAATGTTTATGGCTAGTTGTAGATACACCAGTCAACAAGGGTGATATATATTCTGTTTTGCAGTTTTGTATGTCACATTGGATTGTTAAAATCAAAGCCAGATGGATGATGAAGCTCTAAATATGTAATTAGAACAGTGCGTGTAAGAGAGGTATCAGAGGCAGGGTGATCATATAACAGTTGGGTAAAGTCTGAGCACTCAAGAAAATGAGGAATTTTGGACAGGATCCACCGTACATTTGGAGGCTAATGATGAAAATTTCTGTTTTCACCTTATATTTTTCAATTATTCCCCAATTCTGATGATATATAGTGAAAAAATAACTTATCATAAAGGTCATTTGTTTGACTTTTAAGAAAAGATTGAGTTATGAACAAGAAAAAAGAATGTTCAGCATTCCTTCCTCCTATCCGCAGAAAACTGAGCTGAACTGAGTTCTTACACACACAGAGATATACACTCTTGTGTAGGATCCATCCTTATTTATGGCGTCCGTTTCAATGGTTTAAAATATTTCATTTTTTTGTTTCCTGGACACCTTAATTCTATGATATGTTAATTCTGTTTCTTCAGTAGAACGAACTGGGAATTTTTGGACCAAACATCTTTGTGCCAGAAAATGCTGATTCACCAAAACTGAAACTGTGAGAAAGTCTTGATTTCAATGAATTGCCTGATTAAAAAAAAAAATTCAAAAAACTTTTGATGGTCCCATTTCAACATTTTCAAAACAAAGAAGTTTTAGTACTTGGTCAAAATAATCTTTCGTTTTGAAATGTAAGTTATTTTGTAGTAAAAAAAATGTTAAAGAAATTAAAAAGGTCAAAATTGAAACAAAATATTTCAGAATTATATATAAAAAGTTTTAATTGACCTGATCTAAATTTTCAAGATTTCAACTTTTTGTCCCAATGTGGGCTGAAAAATTTGTATAATTTTTGAAAATTCTCAGAGGACAGAAGAAAAAAAAATCTTGCCTGGCTCTATTCTTCAATACCCTCACGGCACTGGAGAAAGGGAAGGGGATGCTATTATTTGCATTATTATTAAAATGATCATAAACCAAATATCAGTGCTAATAGTTCAGTTGCAAACTCTACTACCATTGACTACCCACCAAGGCCCTAACTGCACATTCACCCCTGTTCCAAAGGCATATTGCCAAGGGAAACGCGTAAAGTTATTTCTAGCAGCATAAACCAACATACAGACTTCTGCCCTGAAATCTGCTGATGCTGAAGGAAAACACAATGTGTATAGTGGCTGCTCCCCAACTCCCGAACATTTGCATTTGCTGGTTATGGTATTCGTACAAAACTTTTAGACTTACTAAGTTAAAGCTGACTAACTCACTAAATGAACAGTGAATAGAAAGGAAGGAGGAGCTAGAATGATACTAGGGTAGTACAGCTTGGGGAAATCTGTTTGTCTTTGACATTCCCCAGGGGCCCTGAGCTGCTCTGAGTTGCCTATTAGGAATCCATCCTGTGCCAGTTTTTACTGCAGAAAGTGAGAGATCCCTGAAGAAACAATCATCTGTTTTAAAACTGACTGCCATGGATTAATTATTGTATCATTACATATACAATTACAGTTGATTAAAATCCCTGCAATGCCATGTAATGCTTTATCTGGTCTTTTGGATGAAGCTAAGAAAACCTACTTTGCATTATTAACTGATAAATTAACACTGAAAACCTAACAATGCAACTCACTGCATGGAGGGAATTTCTGCGCAGAAAACTTCTTACTGATTTCTTACTGATTTTCAACTGATTTCAAACTGATAAGTTTGTCTTAACAGTCAGCTGCGGAATTTGTTCTGCAAAGAGCTCCCCAAACATTTTGTATAAATACAATTATGCTAATTATGGGCTTGGCCCCCATAGAGGTGACATTTGGAAGGGGATAAGGAGCCTTTCCCCCACCTTGTGTAGCCTGTGTGAGAGTCAGGCAGCACTGCAGCATTTGGGGGAGATTTTCCAAAGCACCTCCGGGATGTAGAAACACAAATCCAATTGAAATTCAGTGGGGGGTGGGGAGTCTTTGCTGCTCAGGAGACACAGGGGGCAGGGAGGGAGCTAAGATGGCTTTAAGCTACCTTTTGCACCCTCCTGCTCCAGAGGCCCCTGGCATAACTTAGGAAGCCCTGGGAGCCCAAAAGTTATGCAGCCTTCCAGGGCTGCCCTATGGTCCACAGCACTACCCAATACCTTTGCACCACTGTGTGCTTGCACCCTATCCCTGACATGCTCCTCTGCTCCCCTGTCCCTCCCTCCCACTGCTCCCTATGCCAGGGCTTCCAAGGTGGATCTCAGAAGGCAGCCTTACAGCTGTCTTTCCCAGTTTCTGTGCTGGGGAAGTTCTTCTCTGGCAAGAAGTAACACTTTTAGGGCCTTTTACATGGTGTAATGAGGCGTGCAAGGGTTAAGGATCTCATCCAATGGTCTAAATTCCTCAGGTGTTTTTGACAATCTTCCCCTCCTGTTGAGGGGGAGAGCAGAGGCTGCTTCATGCCTGTTCTTCTGATATGGTTGCCAACTTTCTAATACCAGAAAACTGAACACCCTTGCCCCACCCCTGCCGTGCCCCTTCTCTGAGGCCCTGTCCCTACTCACTCAAACCCCTCTACCTCTGTTGCTTGCTCTCCCCCACCCTCACTCACTTTCACTGGGCTGGGACAGGGGGTTAGGAGGGGGTGAGGGCTCCGGCTGGGGGTGCATGCTCTGGGGTTGGGCCAGAAATGAGGGGTTCAGGTTGTGAGAGGGGGTTCCAGGCTGTGGCAGGGGTTTAGCCAGCATCAGAACCCAAATCCCCCTCTCTAAGTTTCCCTCAGGGTCATGCACAATGCTTGTCCAGGCTGTATTTCTCTGTCCAAGTCATCTTGGTTCCTCCCTCTTTAGCACACCCTCTCTCCAAAAACCCCAGACATGCCCAGAAATTCCCTCCATGCAAGTCAGCCAAATTTCTGGGCAGCCTTACATTTGCCTTTGTTTTGGGCAGGGACATGTGTCTGTGTTTTGGGTTTGGAGAATCTTATTATTTCAGTCACTTCCTTATGTTCATCCTCAATGAAATGTGCAGGTTATGCTGAATCCATAACAGCAAGGTTTTACCTGGGCCATAACAAATAAATAAATAAATAAATAAATAAATACATAAACAATTTTTCTGTTTTAATTGGTCATCAGAGAAATAACTAATTTGCCACCTAGCTAAGTATATTTGTCAAAATACAAAATACTACCATCTATGATCATGCTTCACCCAAGAAGTTTATAGTTTGAGGTAGATAAAAGGAAAGATAGATGAATCAGAAAAACCTGGTTTTCCATTAAATTACACTATATTTCTCACAGGATGACTGATTGTAAGATGATTAACTTTTCAAGGAACACACACAAGAGTGTTTTCTGTGTTAACAGTATATCAGCCCTTACTCATTTGGTTAAAGCCAAATGAAAAGAGGAAATTCAGTGTTGCTGTTGAATTCCATTTCATGCCTTATGCTAGAGATTTGTAAAACTGTCTCTAGCTGACTCTGAGATAAGTGAAATAACAATGAATTCAGCTTGAGGCAAGCTGCTTTTCAAACAGACCTGTCAGGAGACAGAAAGACAGCTCAGAGTAATTCATTCTTGTGCCTTCACTGTGTCTCAAGTGACTTGTGAAGGAATCTGGCATATTAACTTACTGTAAAAAACATGCATTGCAGTTCATGTTTATAGAGAAACAAAAGCTGTGGAATAGACCATAAGGAACCAGGCTGCAGTTGCTAATCGACAGGAAAAGAGATACAATGTATCCACCGTAAGTGCTTTTTAGAGTGTACACACATCCAAAGAACAGTAGATTACTGAGGTTAATCCATTCTCTGTATTTTTACATGCTGCCTGCTCAAGAAAAGTCTCAGAGGATCAAGTACAAATGAACTGTGAACCAAGAATGAAAATAGAAATTGCCAATTGGAAAATAAAATGGATGAGAACAGCTAGAGATATGCAGAATCTCGTTGCAGCAATATTCCTACAACCAGGCAATTCAGACACCAAATCATTTTTTCCAGGGGAGTAGAAAGTGCTTTAACCAGTATCCAAAATATATAACATCCATCTCATTAGGGAAGTAGGACCAATGCCATACAATGAAATAACAAACATAGTTATCATGTCATAGCTTTATTCTGCTTCAAACAGCTGTAATGGGGTATTTCTATTTTTTGAAGAAATGTGAAAGATTTATGGCAGCAAACTGTATAATTAAAAGTAAAAAGATAAAGCCAGCCTTTCCCACCCTTTAAATTTATAACATTATTACAAATTCTGAGTCACTACCAAATATTACTAAATAATGATGAAGGAAAACAGTGAGTGGCCTCACTGAAGGCAATCCACTCCACAAAGAAGGATGCTTTGCCTGTAATAATTCTTACAGAGATGAATCACTCTCTGATATTACAGTACTTGGAGCTATTTCCCATTTGGGTTTTATTTGGCAGGGGAAAAAAAAGACAGCCTGAGCAGTATTAAGGCAGGTTTTGCTACTGCCGTGTGCTCTCTATGGCATAGCAGACCAATAGTGTGGGGAAAAGGCATCCTCCTTATGTTGGATGAATCATCATCCACTTTTTGTCACAGTTTAGGCACGCCAGTTTTATTGAACTGTCTTTAAAACTTTCTCCACGAGTGCCACATCAAACAATCTGTGCATGCAGCTGGATTGGATGTCTGCTCCAGTGGAAGGGCCTGAGCTGTTCAATAACAGCCCAGATGCTGCTGGCGCCTTTTGATAAAACACTGATGACATGATCTTTGGAGAGCCTTCTATGCTAGAAAACAGATGTTCTGTTGAGTCTTAAATTAGTTGTACTCTCTTGGTCATTTTAAGTGGCTTTTCCCTAATGCTTAAGTGCAGCATGGATAAAGCTTTTAAAAGGTTCTGAGGAGACTGAGGTACTACTGGGTTGCTAAGTGACCTTGCACTAATCATTTCACCACCCTGTGCTTCATCGATAAACGGGAATAACACTGCTTTCTTCTTTTGTAAAATCCTTTGAGGTCAGTAACTAAAAATTGCAACAGAAGAGCTGGGTATGATCTTATTATCCAAATACTCCCAATCCCTTCTGGTCCCCCATGGGGGATAATCCAGAGGTTCAGACAATTGAGTAGAGACTCCCGGCTGCAGAGTAGGCAATCCTGCTGTTGAATGGCTGCTGTGACAGTGCAGGGAGCCCTCTGCAGCCCACTGTCACGGGAGTGAGTGAGTGGGGACATGACAGTGGAACCAGAGAGGCTCGCTACATTGCTGCTCCTGCCCTATCAATTATCTGAACTCCTGATTATCCGAATAAAATCTGAGTCACCCTGGCTATTTGGATAAGTGGGAGTATACTGTGTTTCCAATTATTGTAATATATCTATTACAGCAGCTCCCAAAAGCCTCAGTCAGAACTGGAGTTCTGTTTTGTGTGGCTCTATACAACAGATATAGAGACATGGTCCCTGCCCCAAAGAGGTCACAGTCTAGGACAAGTGACATTCCAAAGGTGGGTGAGAGGGCTACAAACAGAAAACAGTACAGCCTGTGCTGGCAGGACTTGATGGGGATTGGTAATGAATGGAGTGTATGGAAGGGCTTTGCATGGAGAAATCACAAATTCTGCATTGCACAGAATTTTAGCAGGAGTAGAAGTACTATGGCTGAACCTAGATTTTAGAACTCCACAAGCAGCATAGAATATCAGGGTTGGAAGGGACCAGGAAGTCATTTAGTCCACCCCCCTGCTTAAGGAGCAGGACCAATCTCCAATTTTTGCCCCAGATCCCTAAATGGCCCCCTCAAGGATGAAACTCACAACCCTGGCTTTAGCAGGTCGATGGTCAAACCACTGAGCTATCCCTTCCTCTGTCCCTCCCATACTCATTGAGAGAGTGATGGTCTGTAGGCCCCAAAAAGGCAATGAATTGATTATGGCTGTAGCATGGGGGCCTTGCAGCTCCTGAAGAAACTGCTTTGGCGTGGGCCAGACCCAAGAATGCAGAAGCAGGGGTGGTGGCAGGTATCTGTCTGCAATTATCTTGCATCAGAATGGATTTGAAGCCCAGAGGAAGCAATGGAAAAGGCATAAAGAAATGGAGTAATAGGAAAGACACAGAGATTTGAAAAAGGAAGATTTGGAGAGGGAGAGAGAGACAAACACAGTGTGATGGAAAAGAAGGACAAATGGGAGAAAAAGAGAGAGAGAACTGTACTGGAAACAGGAAATGGAGGAAGGAGAAAAGCTGATGGAATACATTGATGGGAGAGAGGGATTAAACGGGTAGTCACAGAAAGGGAGCTGGGGAAAGATAGACAAAGGAGAGAAAAAATACTACAAGAATGAAAAATAAAAGAGGATACAAGAAAAAAATATGGTAGAAACATAAAATGAGAATGAATCCAACAGAGTGTCAGTTATTCATCACCAACTTAAAAAAGAAAAAAATACTTCTTGTCCCTTTTGAGTAAGCTTGGAAGGATTAGATTTTATTGTTAAATGCCAGTAAATGTTGATTTCACCATACATACAGAAACTTCTGAAAAATTATTTCCATCAATAATAAGAGAAATTTACAGATACAGATATAGAAAGTAAGAACAATGCTACTTAAGAACTTTTTAGAGTTTAATTTAAATATATTTACTTTGTAGAGTTTGACGTGATGTTGAAAATTTGTGTTTTAATGGTTATAAAGCTTTAACTTTTTGGATCTACTGTTATTAAATAATCATCCAATCCCCTTATTATATGCCCCCCCCCAATTTCACACAAGTTTGAACATTTAAATTGATAAAAAAATTGCTTTTAGGTAAACATAGATATTATCTGTTGAAATTATAAAAAAATAAAAATCCCATTCTGACTAGTCTACTTTTGAGGAACCAAAACCAATTTATTAGAAGAATGATAAAGTCCAAACAACAATAGGCAGACACCATTTCTGTTTTGTTTTGTTTTTTTTCTCCCCATTTTTGTAATATGGTACATAATTATCTCTGAGAAAAGACGCTCTCTCTCTCACACTAGATAGTTCAGATCTTATTGATTTATAAGAGGCATGTTATTTCCAATTCCTTGCTAGGGGCATATTTTCGCCTTGAACTGGATGATGCTTTGGCTGCTGCTGGCACTGTGCTCAGCTCCATATTGGTGCATATTACATGTCAAAAGGCAAATGCCAGTGGAAAATAGCCATCCCCCCACCCCTCACCCCCAGGTTGCATAGAGTGCAGAAGGGCATGAATGCTGGCTGACCAATTTGCATGAAAGGGCACGAAAAGCCTTTCCCGTACATCAGGCAGACACAGAGGTTCTCGAGGTAAAGAGAAGTTAATCAAATAAATTCCTGTACTCCTCAAACACCCTATCCTGGATCTATCCAGCTCTCCACTGGAACTAGGGAGCCCATAGTAGACATCTGTATACTCTGCAATAGCACAAAACTTGGAAGAAAGAGTCTTAAGGCAGATCTCTGCATCTATTCCTTATTATTCCCTTTGAAAAGTCCTATTGTGATGAAATCAATAGGGTTTTACAGAAATGTGTAAGATTTAACAGAAATTAAGTAGCTATATCATTCCTGGAGAAGGATAGCTTTTCTGCTGTTGTTGTTGTTTTTTCTGAACCATCATATAGAATTCTGTACCAGGGATGTAAAATATATATTAAATTCCACAAGGGATAGACTGTTGTCTAAGTTTAAAAAATAAAAAATCCTAAAGCAACTCTCACTGATTCTTTCCCTATGTCTTGGGCCTTGATGTAATGCCTGAACTGGCATTACATAGCCACTACTCAGATGGAAGTACCATCTCTGAAAAAGGATGAGCTTCCATGCCTATATAGCCAGTAGGTTCTCTGTTATAGAAGCTAGGTAGGCTAGTTTCTGCTGGATATTTTGAGGTCTCCCTGCTTAACTTCTTGTTTGCCTATGAAATCTACCTAAAAAAAAAAAAGAGTGTTACAGCACTGGCACTTAGGTGACCTCAGGTTATCTTTAATGACCAAGTTACTTAGAGCTCTTTTGACACAATTTCTTCAGCAATGTTCAGACCCTTTCTTTGGATAGAAGGGCTGCTGGCTATTTTTGTACAGTGTAAACACAAGAAAGCTCTTCATAATTTCTGCCAAGACAGGAAAATGGAAGACATAAATTAGACTTGAGAAGAATCTCAAATATTTATGCAGTCAAGTGGAATTAACATAAAGGAAGCATGAATTAACAGTAAATAAAGTAACAATATAGTAGGTCTGAAACCTCTAAACATTCCAGCGAGCAGCATCTGGGCTTGAAGAATGGCCCTTGAGTTTACAGAAATGTGATGTGGAGTTAAATATACACTCTGGCCTTTCTTCTTATTCCATCTACTCATTCTTAGGTAGGTCCCTTTCCTTCCCTCCCACCCACAACTACTTACCGTGAAGTACATCACACACATTTTCTTCTGTGGCATACAAGTCCAGTGTTATCTGGCATAGTGCAGAACTATGAAATTATTAATATCAGAAATACTAGGTGAAAACCAGTTTTTAGAAACCTTGAAATATGTTTCAGAAATTCAGCTCATGCTAGTCCAAGGTCCTCTGTTATGTTTTTGTTGTGTGCCACTCATTCTAATTGTTAGTTGCACATGATAAATACCACTGTCATACATCTGAGCTTTGAAATGTTTAACCCATCTTTTCTGGTGCCTACAGCTACACTGTGATTTAATTAGCATGCATTTTTCCATCAGGGTAAAATATTGTCTTATTTTTATGTCATTGAGATATTCACCTCACATCTTGAATGATATGAGCAAAATCTTATGCAGTGCCTGACCCCAGAAACCTCTATTATGATTCTGCTATTAATAAGTGGGCTTGTCTTCCCTTCATAAGATAGGTGTACCTTCACATGTTGCCTGTGAAAAGTGGCTGAATGAAGAAGTCCCTCCTCTGCTCAAATTGTAATCTATGGTCCCTTGTCTCTTCCTGACTCCACCCATCTCCTTTGAATGGACGGGAATAGAGTCCACCCTGTCAGTTGCTTTTTTTGTTAACCTGGAAGCCTTCAAATGAGATCCAGGGCAGGTATGTTTCTCCGGTTCTTCCATCCCTAACAGCCAGAGTGTGAAGAGCATTGTAGAAGGTGGTGAGGAGAGTGTCTGAAGCTTTCGTCCCTGGTAACTTTACACAGATACAGGGGCTATCTATAATCACAGTCTCTGCTTTCTGCTGGGCACAGGTACTGCTCCTTCCTAACACCCACCCTGGTGGCAGAGGTAGCTTGACTCACAGGAAAGAATAAGCACTGAGGGGAATTGTGCCTTTCAGTAATTCCCAGTACTTCCTGGTGCTCCATCTGGGACAATGTGGCTTTGCACTATCACCAGAGAAAAATTACCACAAAGATCAAAGCTAGAAAAATAATTGTCTTTATATAATAATTTGGCTGTGTGTAATAACATATAACCTTTGACTGGAGAAGAATAGTTAATTTGGTTTGTTTGAAGGGAATAAAAGCATTTTTGCTGAATCAGTTCAAAAGTAATGGGATCACTGTCTGTCTATAATACAATCCAGCATAATTCATCCTACACTGCCTTATTCCATTTGCTTTAAAATCATTTATAAAGGGGAGTTTGAGTACAAGAGTTTGGTGCAATAATTTGCCCTAGATCTCCCTTGGTGCCATTTAAAACTAGAGCTAGACAAATTCAGACTGGAAATAAAGCATACATTTTTAACAGTGAGAGTAATTAACAATCAGAACAATTTACTGAAAGAGTGGTAGTGGATTCTTCATCACTGACCATTTTAAAATCTAAAAAGATATGCTCTAGGAATAATTTTGGGGAAGCTCTATGGCCTTTGTTATACAGGAGGTCAGACCAGATGGTCACAGTCATCTCTTCTAGCCTTGGAATCTATGAAAAGGGAAAGGAAAACATGGTAGAAAAGTAACATGTCTTTATTCTCAAATAAACAAAAAATAAAATGTAATGCTTCTGCTAGGTGGAGGCGACAGTGACAAGGGCTGGGTTCAATATCTAGAGGTTCCTTTTTAACAATATAGCACAAAACCGGCTCCAGCCCCCACCCAGTAATCTGGGGAAAATGACACACCACCCCTGGGCACCTCTAAGAGGCAATACTTCCTCTCAGAAGGACTAAGTCCATGTGTAGAAACTTTTAATAAAAAGGCGAAAATAACCTGGCATTAATTTGGGAAACACTGCAAGCATGGTTCAGATGCACAGGACCATGAGCAGAACACCCACACCAGAGTGTGCTGGGCAGTGTTTTTTGCCTCAGGTTCTCACCTTGTGGTGAGAAAGTCCAACAAACGAAAGTTCCTTCAATGTCACTCCCCTCTCCCTCCACCACCCTCCATTCCACTTGTCGTCCTTGGTCAGTGAAGACCCAGAGTTCAGACGTGCATTCACATGAGTTCATCTCCCACCTGGGGTGGGTGGGCACAGAACGCAGTGATGGAACATGTGAGGATAAAATCCTCATTCCTACTGGTGTAAATGGGTGAAACTCTACTATTGTTAGCACACCTTTTACACCAGGAGAGAATCTGGCCCATACATTGACTTTCCATTTTCATTGGCTGTAGAGGGTCACATCTCCAGACATTTATGTAAAATTTTTCAAAAGTATCCTAGACACCGTCCCCCCCTCTCGCCCCCCGGTTGTCCTACTTAAGACACTGAAAATCAGGCCCAAAAGTTGTCTCAGAAGGACATACAAATTGAGGCATCAGAGGCTGTTTTAAAAAATATAGACCTTATTGCTTGCTCTGTAGAGTACAAGAAGCTTGATTGGTAAGTTAATTGGATATTAAATAGTGTAGATGAATTTCAAAAAGTTTAGGAGATTTGGTTCAGTTTACAGGGGCACTTATAAGTTGAAATATTTATATCTGAACGTCTTAGATCTACCAGACTGAGCTGCAAGTTTTCAAAGCCCATGTGTGTGATTTCCGGCACTTCATAGTGTGGCCAAAAGTGTTGTAGGAACTATCTATCTTGCAATGTTGAACATTTCCACTTGCAAAAATGAAAAATAATGAAAGAAAAAGTTAGGAGGACATTTTCCCATCTGTAAAAGGATTTTGCTCCCTAATTTGTATGCGTCTGGGGGCTTGTGCAAAGAGTTGGGATTGTTTCTATTTTATCCAGGTAGATTCCTCCACTTAACCTTGTAGGCAGCTTGCTTGTCTACTGCTCTATTACATAGTATAATTTTATACTGTGTTCTCACTGTAAGCCTTAAGCTTTCTGTGTTTCTTTCTCATTTAATGTTAATAAGATTCAGTTTTATGAATTTCAGAATGCTTACTGTCATGCATAAAATGTTATGGTTGAAAGCCAGGTGCAAGGACCAGCTGAAATCAGAGTCTGTCTGTTTCCAAGCTCTCTGAAAAATGAAAAATGTGTATCCCAAAGTGTTTGCAGAAACGGTGTATTTGATCTGATCCAATTTTTACCAGCTGTAACCTCGTTGATTTCATGCCATTATATGCTGATTTTTAAAAATAAGAAAGTGTTTTTTAAAATAACAATAGCTTTTGTGAAACTGAAACACAGAAATACTCCAATCAGTTACTTTGTTTGGTTATTTTCCACTGACACACCTCAACAAATTGCTTCCCTATCTCTCATTATGTAATAATCTGGTCTGTAGGCTTTCTTAAACTGTTAAATATAAGGGTGGCAGGAAAGAAGATTAGAATCTTAAACAAAAGACTAACTCTCTAGTAAACATGATTCAATCCATTATTGAATAAACAATTTTTTTTAATTCCTTTTTTTTTGGCAAAAGCCCACAATAATGAGCTAAAAATTCAAAAGGTAGCACATCTAATTATAAACTGAAGCTATTTTTCTGAATAATTGATTTCAATAATGTCAAAAATGAGGGGACAAACAAGTTATCTTCATGTGTTGATTATTATATGAAAGAATGGGTTTTAATCCTGTATTTGTTTTAAAACTTGGCTGAAAATAGAAAACATCCAATTTCTTTCAATTCCTTTAACAAATAAAGTATTTTAAGAAAGCAAAAAATATAATTTAATATTCAGAATCATCTTTCTCCTCTGCAGGGGAAATAAAATAAAACTTAAATTAAATTCAGAGATGTCCAGCACTTACCCTCTTGGCCTGCATTTGCAAATCCATTTCACTATATGTCTCATGAAGAGAATGAAAAAAAGATGTGAAAGTGACTAGCTCCTTCATGGTTAAGAGAATGGTAGGAATGAAAAAGGGAAAGACCTGCAGGACAATCCTATCCCATCAAGGAGGGGCTGAGGGAACTGGGCTTATTTAGTCTGCAGAAGAGAAGAGTGAGGGGGGATTTAATAGCAGCCTTCAACTACCTGAAGGAGGGTTCCAAAGAGCATGGAGCTTGGTTGTTCTCAGTGGTGGCAGATGACAGAACAAGGAGCAATGGTCTCAAGTTGCAGTGGGGGAGGTCTAAGTTGGATATTAGGAAAAACGGTTTCACTAGGAGGATGGTGAAGCACTTGAATGGGTTACCTAGGGAGGTGGTGGAATCTCCATCCTTAGAGGTTTTTAAGGTCCTGCTTGACAGATCCCTGGTTGAAATGATTTAGTTGGAATTGGTCCTGCTTTGAGCAGGAGGTTGCACTAGATGACCTCCTGAGGTCTCTTCCAATCCTAATCCTCTATGATGCTATGATTCTATGAATACAAGCCTCAGGAAACAGATAGTCCATTTTGTACTTGCCACGGTGATGCATCATAATATGATGCTGTTGTTTTGGCTGTATTATCTAAAGCTACAGAGCCAGGTTCTTTGGCCTGTTCTGCTTCCTTCATGCCATTTAAGTGACACAAAGGGAGCAGACTTGTTTAAGGAAGTTCCAAGAAAATATAGAGCTGGCATACTTGGTTCTCATCCCTCCCTCCCTGCAGAAGGCATGGGAGAGGAAGAATGGCCAGAAAACACTTCATTTTGTCAAATTAATCCCTAGCTGGCAATTGGACCCTTAGGGCTGGAGCTAGGCAGAGATCCAGGAAGCTGTAGAGGGTCTCATATAGCACCAGTGCTCAGCTGAAGCTAGCTGCAGCAGAGATTCTGATCCAGAAGATTAACTGAGAGAGAAAGATTTACAGCTAATTGTAGTGTGTGTGTGTGTGTGTGTGTGTGTGTGTGTGTGTGTGTAATATATGTGAAAGTTAAATACAAAAGAAAAGTGTTGATGGAACTTTAAAACTGAGAAATAAAGCACTCAAAACCAGGAAATTCCAAAAATGAACTTGAATATCCTGTAGAGTGGATGGTATATGTTAAATAAGAAACACTAATACTTTGGGGGTTACATTTAAAAGGAAAATGTGGAATAATGCCAACTTAATGCTGCACTAGAAAAATATTTTTTTGTCCTTTCCTGGCTTTTGAGTGCTTGATTTTTAAACCTCGATCTTATACTAACATTGTTCTTTCTTTCTTTTGCATTTAATTTCCCTGGTACTTTTAAGGAGAAAAAAAGTCAATGAGGGGAAAAGGGAATAAAAAAAGATGAAATACCTGATACCACAGCGAATAAAACTTTTATACGTGACATACCACGATGTATATTGTCTAGCCCACATTTTTTTTTACCAAAAAGCTAATTTAGTATGGAACTTGAATGTTTTAGATCATTGTAGTGAAACTATTTTTAATATGCCTTTGCTCATAGGACCCAATTGGCTTAATGTAAATATTGTACCAGTGCAGGAAAAATTAGCACTAATTGATTATTAAAACCTTTTAAAAAATCTAGAGTAGGGTTTTCTAAAAAAAAAAATAATGTATTTTGTTGTCTATCTCACAATGTTCCAGTTAGGAATAAGTTGTGGCTGGAACTATTGGCATTTCAGTTTCCCAAGAGTGATCCTGGGAACAAGATCCTCCACTGGTATAAACTGGCACGGTCCACCATGGACATACATCAGTTTATACCAACTGTTCTTCCAGCATTGATACATGGAAAGATATGAAACATTGAATATGTCATAGATCCAGGATTGATTATAGCAAGTCCTGGACCACAAGCCAGAAAACTCCCACTATGTGGAATACATATATGTGTGTGAAAGGAATATTTTTGTATTTTTATAAAAAAAAATTGTTATATTAGCTAAGACGTTTGTAATACTAGTAATAGTTCTGTCAAAGATGGATCAATGGGCAGCATACAGGTGAGTAGACAAAGGTTGTAGATTAATGTTGTCTGTTGTCATACAATTTATTCAATGGTTGCAGAAATAATGTATAATATGATTATCATTATATATATATATATATATATATATATATATATATATATATTGTGATGGAGCAAGGCCATCGAGGAGGAGTGGTTTCGGGCGCCGGGCAGCCATGGGCGCTGGCGATGATGGGGCCGGAGCCCTGCTGGGGCTCGGGGGTCCCGGATGCCCCTCCTTGCCGGGCCAAGGGGAAGTCCCTCCGGACGTGAGGAGAGGTCTTTGCAGCCCAACGGGAGAGGGCTGATGACAGAGATGGGCTTTCCCAAGGTAGAGAGGGCGGGTAACAGGGTGGCATTGGGGAGAAAGGGAGGGACGGAGGTCAGGACCAGGCGGACGCCCAGGTCCTCTAGCGGCTCTAAAGTAACAAACACGCCCCCTACTGCCAAGACCTTCTCCTCTGTCCCCTGGGCAGCGACCTCCGATGTTAAGAAGAAGATGAACTTGTCATACATTTTGGAGGCCGCCACAATGGCCGTGGGCCCCACCACCCTCACCAACGCTCGCTCATAGGTCTCCACGTGGGGCGAGGCGGGCACCAGGAGGCAACTGACGTCGTGTTTCCTGGTCATGGTGGGAAAGGGGCCCCGGCCGCTATAGATGGTAGCGGAGGCGGTGGGCGGGAGAAATGATGTAGCGGCAGGCGGGGGGGCTGCCGCCACCTGGGCGTATGCTCTGGGGGCCAGGGGAGGGACACCTGCAGAGCTGGTGGAGGGAACAGCGGGGAGGGGTGCACCAGCTGGAGATGGGGCCGGGGCATTGGGGGCAGCCCCTGCCATGGAGGGCCTGGTCTTTTTAGCAGGGCCCTTCCCCTTCTTCTTCCCATGGCCCTTCCCGCCGGCTGGGGGGACTCCCCCCGAATCTGAGGGGGTGAGATACGTGGCAGCAGTGGAGGTCACCCCGGTGCCCGTTGCTGCTGGTGCCGCAGTGGGGGCGATGGCAGATGGTTCGGCAGCGGAGGTAGAAGCTTGGGGGGGTGACGGAGGGGTAGGCGGGGGAGGGGGAGCTCGGGCTGCTGGAGGGGTCTCACCCGTCTCATCCCCCGCCATCATGAGCAAGGAGCAAAGGGGGGACACCGAAAGGAGGAGGGGAGAGGGGAAGCAGGTCGACCACTTCTTCCTTTTCCCCTCCCCCATGAGGGCCCTTGTGGCCCGGAGGATTTGATTAAAGTCCCCCCATCGCTGGAGGGCAAGCTGGACTTTGTTGCGGGAGCCACGGACGTCTTCTAGGAACTCCCGCAACTCCTCTCGCAGCGCATGGGGGGCTGGGGTTATGGTCTGGTTACTCCCTGACGGGGCCCTTGGTACAGCCCCCTGGCCCAGCGAGACGGGCAGACAGGGTGCGGACCCCCGACGGGGCTCCTGATGGGTTAACCTGAATGCTGGGGCGATAGGGGGCGGCGGAGGGAGGACAGCAGCCCCTGGTGGGTCGGGACGGGTAAACACAAAGGCCACTCCCTGGGAGTCAAATGTTGGAAAGGGGAAGGAGACAGTCCCAGGGGTGGCAATAATATCTCGGGAGGTGGGCGGGACAAGGGCAGGGGCAGGGGTAGAGGTGAGAGTCTGGGTCAGGAGAGGGCTCTCACTGATACCAGGCGCAAGCTCTCTGGTGGATTTGGCAGCCACGGCATCAGGAGGTGGACTTTCTTCTGTAGGGTCCTCTCCCGGAAAGGAGGTCAAATGCTCCTCACCAGCGAGGGATGCCCCTGGTGGCTCAGGTTCCAGCCGCGTGGCACTGGCCGTCGCCTCAACTGGCTCGGCGGCTCTCAATGGGGTGCCCTATGCAGCCGGGTTGATGGAGGAATCCAGGGGCTCCTCGGAGGTGGGAGCAGAAGCAACGGTTAGGGGGAGGGAACATGGGGAAAGGGGGTCTGGAGTGAAGTCGCCCAGATCGAGGCCCGCTGGCATAGGATCGTCCTCCCCCTGGGTGAAAGGGGTCAGACCCAGGGCCTCGATCTCCTCATATATAGATGGGAAATCGTTTTCCGCTACCCCGGCATTCTCCCCGCCGGCACCTGACGCGACGGTTATTTCGGGGTACACTGGGGTTTCAGATGGTGCCTCGGGGGTCTTGGAGGGGAGGGACTCCCGTGGAGGGGAGATACTGCCTCCCAGTGCTGCCACGTCTTCCCCAGCCGGCTCTAGTGGATGGAACACACCCGTGGGTAGAGCGGAAGGCTCGGCATCAGTGCCCCCCTTCCTGGTCTTCCGGGGGGCCTGCGCGTCAGATGGGAGGAGCGGAACTTGAGCCTTCCGCTTGCCCCGCTTCCCCTGGACTAGGGCCCAGCCCTCCATGGCATCATCCGGGAGCTGGCTAGCAGGGGTTGTGTCAGGGGGCAGAGGCGATGGTTCAGGGACTCGAGGGGGTAACGGTGGAGCAGCACAAGGGAGGGAAGATTCCCCTTGGGGCGGGCCCTCTCCCATGGCTGGCGCTGTCCATGCCGCACCCTCCTCCACAGGCCTCGCCAGATTGCAAACAGAGGGGGGCGGGGCTCTCCCGCTCGTCTGGGCATAGTGGGGGAGATGCCCCTTGGGCCTGAGCGGGAGCAATGGTGGACTGGGAAGGAGGAGGGGCGGTTTCAGGTGCCGGGCAGCCAGGGGCGTTGGCGATGACGGGGACGGTGCCCTGCCGGGGCTCAGGGGTCCTGGATTCCCCTCCTTCCCGGGCCAGGGGGCAGTCCCTCCGGACGTGCCCTATCACCCGGCAGAGGTAGCACCGGGCCTCCCCCGTGGAATAATGCACCCTGTAATGGGTCCCCTGGTAGGGGACTAGGAAAAACCCCTCGAGAGCCTCTCCGTCACACGCCGCCGGCGGCAGTTGAAGCTGCACTTGCCGGCGGAAGGAGAGGACGTGACGGAGGGCGGGGTCTTTGCAGCCCAACGGGAGAGGGCTGATGACAGAGATGGGCTTCCCCAAGGTAGAAAGGGCGGGTAACAGGGCGGCATTGGGCAGAAAGGAAGGGACGGAGGTCAGGACCAGGCGGATGCCCAGGTCCTCTAGCGGCTCTAAAGGGACGAACACGCCCCCCAACGCCAGGTCCTTCTCCACCGCCTCCTGGGCGGCGGCCTCCGATGCTAAGAAGAAGACGCCCTTGCCATACATTTTGGAGGCCGCCACAATGGCCGTGGGCCCCACTACCCTCGCCAATGCCCTCACATAGGTCTCCACGTGGGGTGAGGCGGGCACCAGGAGGCAACGGACACCGTGCTTCCTGGTCATGGTGGGAAAGGGGCCCCGGCCGCTATAGATGGTAGCGGAGGCGGTGGGCTGGAGAAATGATGTAGCGGCAGGCGGGGGGGCTGCCGCCACCTGGGCGTATGTTCTGGGGGCCGGGGGAGGGTCACCTGCAGAGCTGGTGGAGGGAACAGCGGGGAGGGGCGCCCCAGCTGGAGATGGGGCCGGGGCATTGGGGGCAGCCCCTGCCATGGAGGGCCTGGTCTTTTTAGCGGGGCCCTTCCCCTTCTTCTTCCCCTGGCCCTTCCCGCCGGCTTTGGGGACTCCCCCCAAATCTGAGGGGGTGATAGACGTGGCAGCAGTGGAGGTCACCCCGGTGCCTGTCACTGCTGGTGCCCCAGCGGGGGCGATGGCAGATGGTTTGGCAGCGGAGGTAGAAGCTTGGGGGGTGACGGAGGGGCAGGCGGGGGAGGGGGAGCTCGAGCTGCTGGAGGGGTCTCACCCGTCTCATCCCCCGCCATCATGAGCAAGTAGGAAAGGGGGGACACCAAAAGGAGGAGTTGAGAGGGGAAGCAGGTCGACCACTCCTCCCCGCTAGGCTGCAGGCAGGGGAGGAGGGCGCCAAAAAGGGGTGGGCTGGACGGGGGGCAATCAGGGGTTAGGGGTCAGTCACCGACACAAGGTGGAATTCCAGCTCCTCTTGGTGCACAAGGGGAGCGGGGGATATAACAACATTGAAGGTGCAGTGAAGAGGGTTGCAACTAAAATGGGTAATTGCACAAACGCATGGGAGGGGGCATGGGCACACGGAGCGAGGGGCTAAGCGGTCTGGGGGTAGAACAGGGAAAACCAAGGGGCTAGCTTCAGAGGCTGGGGCGGGGCAAACAAACAAAGACTGCAGAAGGAAATGGGCGGGGCAGGCAAACAAACTGAAGCTAGTAAGGGGGGCTGGAGCAAAAGAGGAGGCAAAGCAAGTGGCAAATGGGGCAGGTAGTAAAGGGCAAAGTTGGGGGGTAGGCAGTCCGGGGGGGGGCACATGTGCCCATGTGCACTTGCACAAGTCTTTTTTAGCTGGCTGCTGCTTCTGGCCCAAAGGGTGGAAATAGGGCGTGGCAAGCCAAGCAAGCAGCTGAGTCCAGAGGCAGGAGCTGAGGCAGATGGTATACAGCCAGTGGGGGTGATGGAGGGGGCAGTGGTGGTGGTAGTAGTTGTGGGGGTTGGGGGGGACACACAGATGGATTGGGGGGCAGCTCCACGCCACACCCCTTGTGTCCCTGGTAACACAGTCAAGACCCCCACCACAAGAGCACAGTTTGAAAATTACTCAGTCTTAGGGGCCCCTCCACGGTGGTCTGCAAAGTCTCTAGGTGCTGCCCCACTGGCAGATGATCCTCTTCTTCTCCTCCTCGGGCTTCAGCAGCTCCAGGCATCGGCCTCTGCAGCAGTAGCAGCTCCAGGAACTCCAGGTGGTGGTCCAGGCAGGCAGAATGGACCTCTCTCAGGTGGTGGTGGTGGTATCCACAACAGCAGTGGCTGGGGTCCCTCACTCCTCCTCTCTGGGGAGTGGGCTAGCAGCCCCCCCACAGGGCTGCAGTTGCAGCAGTAGCAGCACCCAAGAGTGGGGGGTCCTGCAGCCAAGTAGCAGAGAATGGGGGTTGTCTGGCCCAGCCAGAGGAGCAGCTGGAGCAGCATGGAGACCTTAGGACCTGGTAGCAGCAGGAGTAGCAGCTTCCCACCTCCCTCCAAGCTAGAAGACTATGGAAGAGCAATGTTTTTTTTTTTTTTTTTTTGGATCCAGGTAGTGGGCGGGCGAGGCCCATCCACTGCTAAAGGATCCCCCCCAGCCTAAAAGGGGGATCCACAGGACCTAGATGCCCAAAAAATTCTGGGGGACAACTAATAAAATAACAGGGACAGGAGTGCGGTCAAAGGGTCAAAAGAAGGAACCGGACGGGGACACCGCGCAGAGAACCCCGGACAGCGCCCACTGCTCCTCAAAGGCGTCAAGGGAGTCAGAGGACGCCGCCCAGAGGAACTCTGCCCCGATACGTGAATGGACCGAGGATCGGAAATAGGCCCTACAGTCACAGGAGACTCCATCGGCCAACCTCCTCACTCTGGTTTTGTAGATGGCCATTTTAGTTAGGGCCAGGAGGAGGTTGACCAGGACATCCCGTGACTTTGTGGGACCACGGATAGGGAGTGCATAAATGAGAAGGTGAGGGGAGAAGTGCAACCAAAAACGTAATAAGATATTGGTGAGGAGCCGGAATAGGGGCTGCAGCCTGGCACACTCCAGGTAGACATGTGCCAGGGTATCCCTCACGCCGCAAAAGGGGCAGGTGTCTGGGATTGTGGTGAACTGCGCCAAGTACACGCCCGTGCTCACGGCTCCGTGAAGGAGCCGCCAACTGACATCCCCGGCGGGCTTTGGGTCTAAGATGGAATATAGGCTGGCCCACCGGGGCTCCTCACCCTCCAAAGGTGGCAGGAGGTCCCGCCATTTTGTATCGGGGCGGGACACGAGGGTACGGGCGTGAAGGGTGTGGAGCACGAGCGTGTAGAGATGTTTTCTTGGCGCGGTTTGAAAACAGACCGGCTGCATCTCGTGCAGCCGGCTTTTAGTGAAGGGGTGAAGGGATCGGTTGGGTCCACGGGGCAGGGGTCCAATTAAAAGGTCCGGCGGGCCTGGGGTAGTGGGTGGGCGGGGCGTGCCCTCGTGCAGGACCCGGTCGAGATAAACCCGAGCACCGGGCGGCAAAGCGGCCTTCACCTCCTGAAGTATGGGTCGGGGAGTACAAGGTCTGGAAAGCCCCATGCGCTGAGCGAAGGTTAGGGGATCCAGCCAGTCTCCCCGGTCATAGTCCAGGAGGTCTCCGACTCTTGTGACCTCTGGCAGGACCAAACTCTGGCGCACCGAGCGGGACTCCGCCACCTGCAAACGGAGCTGTGGGTTGTGTAGCAGGGGCTCCGCGAGGAGATCTGCCCCCTCGGTGGCCGCCACGGACCTGCTCGTTGTAAAGAGTTTCCAGGTCCGGAGGAGGTCCTGATAGAAGACCGGCAGCCCGGAGAGGTCTCGCGGAAGACCTCTCGGATGGAGATAAAGGAGCTGCCGGTCGTATCGGAGCCCTCGGAAGTGGCGCAGGAAGGCGTGCGCCAGTATGCTCCACGCCGGACTACCTGCACCATAAAGGAGCCTCTGCAGGGTCTGGAGGAGGAAGACATGGACCTGAGTAAGCAGACATTTGAGGCCCTGCCCTCCCTCCTCCACAGGTAGATGGAGAACCCCTGCAGGGACCCAGTGCAGTCCTGACTAAAAGAACTCCAGAATCGATGTCCGCAGGTTGGTCAGGAAAGCCGGGGCCGGGACCAGGCTGTTGAGCCGGTATCAAAGCATGGACAGGACTAGTTGATTAAGCACTAACGCTCTCCCTCGAAGGAGGAGGCACCGGAGTAGTCCTGTCCATTTCCGGAGCCGCTCTATCACCCCGCCCTCTAAATTCTGCCAGTTCTCCGGCGGAGAGGGATGCGTGGCAGAAAGGTAAACGCCCAGATAGAGCAGCGGACCCGTGCTCCACCGGATGGCTTGAAGCGCGGGTGGGAGGGATCTCGCCTGCCGCCAATCCCCTACCATCAAGCCAGAGCTGTTGACCCAGTTGACCCGTGCAGAGGAGGCTGCTGAATAGATGGCCTGGCAAGCCTCCACCCGCACCAAGTCGCCCGGGTCCTGGACCATGAGGAGCATGTCATCAACGTACGCCGACAGGACCAGCCGCAGCTCCGGCTCCCTCAGCACCAACCCTGTCAACCTTCTTTGGAGGAGACAGAGGAAGGGCTCGATCGCCAGAGCGTACAGCTGGCCTGAGAGGGGGCACCCCTGCCGTACTCCTCGCCCGAAGTTGACCGGTTCGGTCAGGGTCCAGTTGAGCCTTACCAGACACTCTGCGGAAGCGTACAGCACCCGGAGAAAGTTCACAAACCTGGGTCCGAAGCCAAACGCCTGCAGAGTGCTCAGGAGATACCCGTGATCCATCCTGTCGAACGCCTTCTCCTGATCTAAGGACAGGAGGGCGAACGACAGACCATCCCTACACCCAAGTTCCAATAGGTCCCGGACCAGATATAGGTTGTCGAAGATGCTGCGGCCCGGGACGGTGTAGGTCTGGTCTGGGTGGACCACGTCCACCAGCACGGACCCTAGCCTCAGGGAGATGGCTTTTGCCACGATTTTGTAGTCCGTGCTGAGGAGCGAGACGGGACGCCAATTTCGTAAATCGCGGAGGTCCCCCTTCTTCGGCAATAAGGCGAGCACGGCTCGCCTGCACGAAAGAGGGAGGACCCCGCTCTGCAAAGACTCGGCCCAGACGGTGACTAGGTCTGGGCCCAGGATGTCCCAGAACACGCGGTAGAACTCCACGGTCAGCCCGTCCATGCCCGGAGATTTATTGGTGGGCATGCGACGGAGGGCTTCCGAGAACTCGGCCAGAGGTGAGAGGCAGCTCTAGCCGGTCTCGGTCGCCCACGCTGACCGTTGGGAGCTCCTCCCACAGCACTCTGCAAGCGTTAGGATCCGTCGGATCCGGGGAGAATAGGCTTGCGTAGAAGGCTCTCGCCCTCTCGCACATCTCCACCGGATCCGTGAGGGGGGCGCCATCTTCTGCCAGTAGGCAGATGATATGTTTCTTAGCCTCCCTCTTTTTTTCCAGGGCGTAGAAGAAGCGGGAGCCGCAATCCATCTCCCGAAGGAGACGGATGCGGGATCGAACAAAGACACCCCGGGCCCGATGGTCCTCGATGGTCCGGAGCTCCTCCCGCTTCTCCCGGCACGCTCCGCAGAGGGGTGGATCCTCGGGGCTGGCGGCCAGACGCCTCTCCAGCTCTAAGACCTCCCGTTCGAACTGCTCTATCGCTGCATCCCTCCGTCGGCTGGGGCCCCGGGTGCAGTCACGGCAGAAGAGCCGGGCGCGCACCTTCCCTACGTCCCACCACCGCCGTGCTGAGGGAAAGACACGCCGCTGCCCTCGCCAGGCCAGCCAGAACTCCCGGAAGGACGCCACGAAGCCCGCATCCTCCAGCAAGCTGTTGTTAAAATGCCAATAGGCCAGCCCCGGCCTCTCCGCGCATAGGGAGGCTGTCACGGTGGCTATGTGATGGTCAGAAAATGGGGCCGGCCGGATGCTGGAGGAGTGGGCTCGTGAAAGATGAAAGCGTGATAAATAAATGCGGTCCAAACGGGAGTGGCGCGACCGATGGGCCTCCACCCGGACAAAGGTGAACGTGGAAGTGTCATCCGGGTGGTGGTCGCGCCGGACGTCCACCAGGGAATGGTGTTCGACTATCTCCTGGAAGACGGCGACGGCGACCGGGCTCTGCTCGGTCCCCGAGCAGTCCTGTTCCTCAAGGGTGATGTTAAAGTCCCCTCCCAGGACCAGGCACTCCTGAGGATCCAAGGTGCCGAGGAAGGCGGATGCCTGCTGATAGAATTGCAGCCGCTCCGGGCTCGCTGCTGGGGCATAGATGTTGACGAGGTTGACTACGAGCCCCTCCATGCGGACCCGGAGGTGCAGCAGGCGATCCAGCACAGCCTCGGCGACCCCCAGCACCTCGGGCCGTAGGTCGGGGGAGAACAGGGTCGCCACTATACCCGTATGAACTGTGAGGTGGCTAAAGTAGACCCTGTCCCCCCAATCCAGCCGCCAGCTGTCTTCGGCGGTCGGATCCGTATGGGTCTCCTGAAGGAAAACCACAGAGTACCTCCCCTCCCGAAGGAAGGAGAGCACCTGGGACCTGCGGAGACCCATCCGACAGCCACGGGTGTTCAATGTTGCAATGGTAAAGGGTGCCATGAGGAGGGCTGGGGGGGATCCTCGCCGGCAGTGATGCTCGTGGCTCCCGGCGGGCCTCGCAGCAGTCCGTGACCCACCCCGTAGGTGAGTAAGGAGTCACGGAAGTGGCGGACCCGCTGGTAGGCCACGGCGCCCTGTCTCCCGGTCCTTTTCCCCTCCCCCATGAGGGCCCTTGCGACCCGGAGGATTTGATTAAAGTCCCCCCATCGCTGGAGGGCAAGCTGGACTTTGTTGCGGGAGCCACGGACATCTTCTAGGAACTCCCGCAACTCCTCTCGCAGCGCATGGGGGGCTGGGGTTATGGTCTGGTTGCTCCCCGATGGGGCCCTTGGTACAGCCCCCTGTCCCAGCGAGACGGACAGACAGGGTGCGGACCCCCGACGGGGCTCCTGATGGGTTGACCTGAATGCTGGGGCGATAGGGGGCGGCGGAGGGAGGATAGCAGCCCCTGGTGGGTCGGGACGGGTAAACACAAAGGCCATTCCCTGGGAGTCATCTGTTGGAAAGGGGAGGGAGACAGTCCCAGGGGTGGCAATGATATCTCGGAAGGTGGGCGGGATAAGGGCAGGGGCATGGGTAGAGGTGAGAGTCTGGGTCGGGAGAGGGCTCTCACTGATGCCGGGCGCAAGCTCTCTGGTGGATTTGGCAGCCACGGCATCAGGAGGTGGACTTTCTTCTGTAGGGTCCTCTCCCGGAAAGGAGGTCGAATGCTCCTCACCAGCGAGGGATGCCCCTGGTGGCTCGGGTTCCAGCCGCGTGGCACTGGCCGTCGCCTCAACTGGCTCGGCGGCTCTCAGCGGGGTGCCCTCTGCAGCCGGGTTGATGGAGGAGTCCAGGGGCTCCTCGGAGGTGGGAGCAAAAGCAACGGTTAGGGGGAGGGAGTATGGGGAAAGGGGGGCTGGAATGAAGTTGCCCAGATCGAGGCCTGCTGGCATAAGATCGTTCTCCCCCTGGGTGACCGGGGTCAGACCCAGGGCCTTGATCTCCTCATATATAGAGGGGAAATTGTTTTCCGCTACCCCGGGATTCTCCCCGCCGGCACCTGAAGCGACGGTTACTTCGGGGCACACTGGGGTTTCAGATGGTGTCTCGGGGGTCTTGGATGGGAGGGACTCCCGTGGAGGGGAGATACTGCCTTCCAGTGCTGCCACGTCTTCCCCAGCCGGCTCTGGTGGATGGAACACACCCGTGGGTAAAGCGGAAGGCTCGGCATCGGTGCCCCCCTTCCTGGTCTTCCGGGGGGCCTCCGCGTCAGATGGGAGGAGCGGAGCTCGAGCCTTCCGCTTGCCCCGCTTCCCCTGGACTAGGGCCCAGCCCTCCATGGCATCATCCAGGGACTGGCTATTAGGGGTTGTGTCAGGGGGGCAGAGGCGATGGCTCAGGGACTCGAGGGGGTAACGGTGGGGCAGCACAAGGGAGGGAAGATTCCCCTTGGGGTGGGTCCTCTCCCATGCTTGGTGGTGTCCCTGCCGCACCCTCCTCCACAGGCCACGCCAGATTGCAAACAGCGGGGGAGGGGTTCTCCCGCTCGTTTGGGCATAGTGGGGGAGGTACCCCTTGGGCCCGAGCGGGAGCAATGGTGGACTGGGAAGGAGGAGGGGCGGTTTCGGGTGCCGGGCAGCCAGGGGCGTCGGCGATGACGGGGCCGGTGTCCTGCTGGGGCTTGGGTGTCCTGGATGCCCCTCCTTCCCGGGCCAAGGGGCAGTCCCTCCGGACATGCCCCATCGCCCTGCAGAGGTAGCACCGGGCCTCCCCCGTGGAATAATGCACCCTGTAATGGGTCCCCTGGTAGGGGACTAGGAAGGACCCCTCGAGTGCCTCTCCGTCGCGCGCCGCCGGCGGCAGTTGAAGCTGCACTTGCCGGCGGAAGGAGAGGACGTGACGGAGGGCGGGGTCTTTGCAGTCCAACGGGAGAGGGCTGATGACAGAGATGGGCTTTCCCAAGGTAGAAAGGGTGGGTAACAGGGCGGCATTGGGGAGAAAGGGAGGGACGGAGGTCAGGACCAGGCGGACGCCCAGGTCCTCTAGCGGCTCTAAAGGGACGAACACGCCCCCCACCGCCAGGCCCTTCTCCACCGCCTCCTGGGCGGCGGCCTCCGATGCTAAGAAGAAGACGACCTTGCCATACATTTTGGAGGCCGCTACAATGGCCTTGGGCCCCACCACCCTCGCCAACGCCCGCACATAGGTCTCCACGTGGGGTGAGGCGGGCACCAGGAGGCAACGGACGCCGTGCTTCCTGGTCATGGTGGGATAGGGGCCCCGGCCGCTATAGATGGTAGCGGAGGCGGTGGGCAGGAGAAATGATGTAGCGGCAGGCACGGGGGCTGCCGCCACCTGGGTGTATGCTCTGGGGGCCGGGAGAGGGACACTTGCAGAGCTGGTGGAGGGAACAGCGGGGAGGGGCGCCCCAGCTGGAGATGGGGCCGGGGCATTGGGGGCAGCCCCTGCCATGGAGGGCCTGGTCTTTTTAGCGGGGCCCTTCCCCTTCTTCTTCCCCTGGCCCTTCCCGCCGGCTGGGAGGACTCCCCCCAAATCTTAGGGGGTGATAGACGTGGCAGTAGTGGAGGTCACCCCGGTGCCCGTCGCTGCTGGTGCCCCAGCGGGGGCGATGGCAGATGATTTGGCAGCGGAGGTAGAAGCTTGGGGGGGTGACAGAGGGGCAGGCGGGGGAGGGGGAGCTCTGGCTACTGGAGAGGTCTCATCCGTCTCATCCCCCGCCATCATGAGCAAGGAGGAAAGGGAGGACATCAAAAGGAGGAGGGGAGAAGGGAAGCAGGTCGACCACTCCTCCCCGCTAGGCTGCAGGCAGGGGAGGAGGGCGCCAAAAGGGGTGGGCTGGACGGGGGGCAATCAGGGGTTAGGGGTCAGTCACCGACACAAGGTAGAAATTCCGGCTCCTCTTGGTGCACTATGGGGGGGGGATTCAACAACATTGAAGGTGCAGTGAAGAGGGTTGCAACTGAAATGGGGAGTTGCACAATCGCATGGGAGGGGGCATGGGCACACGGAGCGAGGGGCTAAGCGGTCTGGGGGTAGAACAGGGAAACCAAGGGGCTAGCTTCAGAGGCTGGGACGGGGCAAACAAACAAAAGCTGCAGAAGGAAATGGGCGGGGCAGGCAAACAAACTGAAGCTAGTAAGGGGGGCTGGAGCAAAAGAGGAGGCAAAGCAAGTGGCAAATGGGGCAGGTAGTAAAGGGCAAAGCTGGGGGGTAGGCAGTCCGGGGGGGCACATGTGCCCATGTGCACTTGCATAAGTCTTTTTTAGCTTGCTGCTGCTTCTGGCCCAAAGGGTGGAAATAGGGCGTGGCAAGCCAAGCAAGCAGCTGAGTCCAGAGGCAGGAGCTGAGGCAGATGGTATACACCCAATAGGGGTGGTGGAGGGGGCAGCGGTGGTGGTAATAGTGGTGGCGATTGAGGGGGACACACAGATGGATCGGGGGGCAGCTCCACGCCACACCCCCCTTGTCCCTACAAACACAGTCAAAACCCCCACAAGAGCACAGTTTGAAAATTCTCAGTCTTAGGGCCCCCTCCACGGTGGTCTGCAAAGTCTCTAGGTGTTGCCCCACTGGCAGATGATCCTCTTCTTCTCCTCCTCCTTCAGCAGCTCCAGGCAGCAGACTCCACAGCAGCAGCAGCAGCAGCAGCAGCAGCTCCAGGAACTCCAGGTTGTAGTCCAGGCAGGCAGAGAGGACCCCTCTCAGGTGGTGGTGTTGGTGGTGGTGTCCACAACAGCAGTGGCTGGGGTCCCTCACTCCTCCTCTCTGGGGAGTGGGCTAGCAGCCCCCCCCCCCCCCCAGGGCTGCAGTTGGAGCAGTAGCAGCACCCAAGAGTGGGGGGTCCAGCAGCCAAGTAGCAGAGAATGGGGGGTGTCTGGCCCAGCCAGGGGAGCAGCTGGAGCAGCAGGGAGAGCTTAGGGCCTAGCAGCAGCAGGAGTAGCAGCTTCCCACCTCCCTCCAAGCTAGAAGGCTATGGAAGAGCAATGTTTAGCTCCAGGCTAAACAAATCCCTGCTACCAGGGTAAGTGAAATGGAAGCTGCTCCAGGTCAATTAAGACACCTGGAGCAATTAAGAACTTTCCAGATGACAGGGAGAAGGCTAGGTTGATTGGGACACCTGAAGCCAATCAGGGACTGGCTGAAACTAGTTAAAAGCCTCCCAGTTAGTCAGGTGGGTGTGCATGTCAGGAGCTGTGGGAGGAAGTTGTGCTGTTGGAGAGGCTGAGTAGTACGCACCATATCAGGCACAAGGAAGGAGGCCCTGAGGTAAGGGAGAAGTGGAGCTTGAGGAAGTGAGGGCTGCTGGGGGGGAAGTAGCCTAGGGAACTGTACATGTCATGTTTCTAAAAGATCGGCTACCATAGCTGATACTATTAGGATCCCTGGGCTGGAGCCCGGAGTAGAGGGTGGGCCCAGGCTCCCCCCATCTTTGCCCCCTGATTTATCACTGAGACTGGGAGACAACCGAGACTGTGCAAGGAAGGATAACTTCTCCCTCACCTCCCTCGCTGGCTTATGATGAAAATGGCTCAGTAGACTGTGACCCTTGTCTCTAGAGAAAGAAGGGTTACGTGGAGAGTCACAGTGAGTCTCTGAGGCTAGCGAAATCTGCCAGAAAACGCGGGACCCACGGAGTCAAGGACAGAGCTTTGTCTCTCTCTCTCTCTCTCTCTCTCTCTCTCTATGTATATATATATATATATATATATATATATATATATATATATATATATATATGTGAGACTGACAAACAGTCATATAGGTTAGAATTAAACAACTCAGGATAAAGAGGACCTGACATTAGTCCCAGTCCTGAAATCTACTTTGTAAACAATGGTCACTGTGACACTGTTTGCTTCCTTTTTCTGTATTTCATCATTCTCATGCCCAGCACCTGGAAACACTGAAAAACAGGCTCAGAAAGCAGCCAGTAGCTCCATTTTGTAGTGGTTTCCTAGGTAACCAATAGACCAATACAGAAACAGACTGACAATGTGGAAGGAAACAAAAACAAAACAAATAAAACACTCTATCATCTCTCCTTTAACAGCACAACAAACATTCCTACACTGAAAGTGATACATTGTGAGCAAGATTCATGAACAGGAAGCATTTAAATATCATAGTCTTGAAGCCTTAAAATTATTCCTCTCCTTCAGGGGGGCACAGTTCCCTTTACAGAAAATTATTATTAGTTAATTATTAATTATTATTAGTAGTAGTAGTAGTATTGCAGGAGCACTGAAAGACCCACACGAAAATCAGGGCCCCATTATATTAGGCACTGTCCAATCACATAATCAAAGACTGTTCCTTACCCGAAGAGCTTACAGTGTAGAGCCACAAGATAAACAAAAGATGGCAGAAAAGAAGTATTACCCCCATTTGTAAAACAGGGAATTAAAACACAGAGAGATTAACTGACTGACTGAAGGTAACAGAAGAAGGATGTGGCAGAGCCAGAAACTGAATCCGGATTTCCTGAGTGCTAGTTCAGTGCCTTAACCACAAGATCATCTGCAATGGCTCTGATTTTGTGAGGCAAGAAGTTTGCAGAAAATAGGAGGATTTTTAATGCTATAGAATGTTTTTTTCTATATATGCATCAGAAGACAGAGAAAAAGAAAGGGATTCCATATTTTGTAATACCAAAAGTGATACAATTAGATAAACTTTATGATGGCACCTTTGCGTGACCTTTGGCAAGTCGCTTAACTTCTCTATGCCTTTATTTCCTCATCTGTAATTCAGGATAACAATACTTACCTGCTTGCATGCATCATTTGAAATTGATGTAGGAAAACCACTATACCAATAGAATTGCTCATTATTTGTATTTTATTTTATTAATGTGAACTGAAATAACGTTGTATTATTGCTGCTCGATAGTTATTGGTACCAACATCAGGAGATTAGGCCATATGGTTTGTAGAATACATAATACAGATCAGCCTGAGCAAAGGTAAAATCTAGGGCTGTCAAGCGATTAAAAAAATTAATCACAATTAATCGTGCAAATTAAAAAAATTGCATTTTGTCAAATTTGCAGTGAAAGTGTTCTTAAAACGAACATGTGCCAGTCATCATCTGAGACTGCTGTAACATGAAATATATGGCAGAATGCAGGTAAAACAGAGCAGGAGACATACAATTCCCCCCAAGGAGTTAAGTCACAAATTTAATTAATGCATTATTTTTTAACGAGTGTCATCAGCATGGAAGCATGTCCCCTGGAACAATGGCCGAAGCATGAAGAGGCATGTGAATCCTTAGCGCATCTGGAATGTAAATATCTTGCAACGCCAACTACAAGTGTCATATGAATGCCTGTTCTCACTTGCTGGTGACATTGTACTTAAGAAGTGGACAGCATTATCTCCCGTAAATGTAAACAAGCTTGTTTCTCTTAGCAATTACCTGACAAAATGTAGGTCTGAGTGGGCTTGTAGGCGCTAAAGTTTTACATTGTTTTGCTTTTAAGTAGAGTTATGTAACAAAAAAACTACATCAGTAAGTTGCACTTTAATGATAAAGAGATTGCACTACAGTACTTGTATTAGGTGAGTTGAAAATTACTATTTCTTTTGTTTATCATTTTACAGTGGAAATATTTGTAATAAAAATAATATAAAGTGCGCACTGTACACTTTGCATTCTGTGTTGTAATTAAAATATATTTGAAAATATAGAAAAACATCCACAATTATTTAATAAATTTCAATTGGTATTCTACTGCTTAACAGTGTTTAATTTTTATATCCCAATTAATTTTTTTGAGTTAATTGCATGAGTTAAAATCTAACACTGAAACACATTTAGGGCAAAATACTCTGGGACAATTTTTACCCTCTGTTATTTAGATACAGTTTCCTTTATCTTCTTTAGGAGTTGCACCTCTGAAACTGACAGCAGAATGTAGCCCTCTGCATGTAAGGTATTTAACTGCAATCCATATAACTGAAGTTTATGTAGCTTGCTGGACTGCTAATGTTGATTTTTAATAAGTCTTGGAACATGGGAAGTTCCAGAAGCCTGGAAGAAAGGTAATGTGCCAAAATTTCAAAAAGGTAAATAGGATGCTTGCAAGATAGAGTCCTTACTGAGCAATTACTCTCATGAGCAGTCCAAGAAGTATACATTTTTTACCAGTGTGAATAAGGATTCCACAATCTAGCCAATAGCTTCAACCCCAAATTCATTCTCATTAGTTTTTTGTTAGGGGAGACTGACCGGACACTTGTATTTGTGGCATCTGATGATGTCTTCAGTCCCTTGAGTGCTGCTTTGTCTTTTATTGTGTCATGATGAAAACTGTGTGATAATGTTTGTATTGAAAACAGATCCAGGCCTTTTTTGGCTTTTTTTCCAGTTTCAAATGGCCGTTAGCCATAAATATTTTCGTGTGGCTTCTCTGTAGCGAAAAGCAGTTTGCATGGTCCAAGTCTGTCTTAAAGTCTTCCTTATCATTTAAGGTGGTTGCCCTCCATTAGGTGGTTCCTGACAATGCTAACACATTCCTATCTTTGCAGAAATGGACTTGGATTTTGGAGAGGAAGCCCCATGAGTCATGACTCAGAGCTGACCTGATCTAGTGACTGACAGCTCGATTTACACATCTTCCCACCTATTATATTCTGATTAATTCTCAATAAAGAAATTCAAAGGACACATTTTTCTGTTTTGTTTTTCTGTTAGTGTCCCAGCATTCACCAACTTATGTGCAGTAAAGCTTTGGGTAGCCTCTTCTAAAATTCCTGTCAAATTGTTGGCAGGAAGGAAAGAGCTATTATTACTAATGGGCCAAATTGTGCCTGGGTCTTACAAGGCAGTAGAGTAAGAGTACTCGCTCCACACAACTGTGTTGCTATGCAACGCCTGCCTAAATCTCAGATCCAGGTACAGGTGGGGAAAGTAAGTGCTGCACGTCCTCTACACCTTCCTGTAAGTGAGGGGGTCAGAAGAAGGTGGGGGTTGTCCTACTTCTGCCCCTTCCCCATACACCAGCTCAAGGGTGGGGTCAGTTAGTATAATGCATCTGGAACTGGGCAGATGAATTAAACCTTCTCCAAGTCCTCTATGGACAAGAGTAGCTCTGGAGAATTGTGTGTGTGTGAGGCTGAATTTCTTTTGGAGCTTCTTCCAGGGCACCTAAAGGCTCAAATGAGCTGATTATTAACTGAAGTATTAGTTTAATGAAGGCTGATAGTGTGCTCTGTGCTGTACAAAGATACAATACAAGAGGGATGTTACCCACCTGCCAGACGCTTACAGTCTAGCTCAGACACAGAGAAAACAATCTAGACACTCTTGTAGTATAAGGCTGGGAGGTGAAAGTGAAAAGCCCAATTTCCTTTTGAAGCATGTTATTGAGGAGTTACAAGGACTCTGAACATTTTCAAGTAGATTATAATGAGCAGAAAGACATAATGCCTGAATAATTACATTCAAATCATCTATTTTCATAAGATTATCTCTTTGAGGTGATGGCTCTAGCAATTAAATAACTGGAATTGGAAATCTGGAGTTATTTAACTAGCTGCAGCTTTTTGTGTGTGATAAAAGATAATAAAAACAAAGTGACTCCACTTCACCTAACCTCATCAAGAGTGAAAGGTCTAACTTTATTCAGGTGCAATATTTGTCATATACAAAAGACACTGCATAAACTTCTTTCTGTCCCACCCCCACCCTGATGCTCCTTTCCCTACTATTTGCCCTATGGCACTTACTGCAATTAACATTATTCTTTGGCAGGCTTGCAGGAAATGCTACTGCTTGCGCTTTCATTATAATTCTGGTGAGCTAGATTGAAACTGAGGCTCTGATCCTATATTGAGATCCACTATATCAGATCCCTGCACCCATGTGTAGTCCTACTCTCTTCAGAGGAACTCTGTAGCGACACTCACAAGAGTCCATACTAATAGAACTTGATGCAAGATAGGAACCATTATTATGGGAGGCAATAATTAATTATTACATGACTCCACAGCATTTAGATGTTGATTTATATTAGCTGGGGTCTATCTCAGTTTTGTTTATTCTATTGACCACAAACCCATTCCCATTCATGAATGCTGCTATTATAATGTATCCCTATTTAAAGAGTTTCTACTTTACAAAAAATCTTAAAGGTTCAAGGTCTTCTCATTTACCTTGGCAAAGAGATAATGGAGTGGTGCATATAACAGTCTATAATACATAAACCACTATCTGGAAGATGAATTTAGGATGGCAAGAGGGTTTATAACTGCGTGACAGGACTTTTTTAAGAAATGGAAATTTTAGGATGACTATCAGGAAGAACTTATTACTTGTGAGTTCTGTTAGGCTTTGTAATAACGTTCCTGAAAAATGGTGGATCCTGCCTCTATCTCAGCAAAAAATTCAATGATCATACATGCATGATACAAAGAATCTTGTGTAGAATATGCCTTAGCAAGGCTAATCCTCCAATCTCCATTAATTAAATCTTGAATAATTGAACTTTGGAGGCCTTGCTTCAGCATATGATCCTTGCACTTTTCTTAATATAGGACTTCTCTACATGTAGAGTTAGTGCACTGCAAGCTCAGGTGTAAATCTATAGCGCAGTAGCATGCTGCTCACTAACTGACCATGTGGACTCTCCTGCCATGAATTAAAAGTTCTCTAGTGCACTTTTATAGATTCCAAGGCTAAAAGGGACCACTATGATTATCTAGTCTCAACTACTACATAACATAGGCCATAGAACTTCCCCAAAATAATCCCCAGAGCATATATTTTAGGGGGAAAAAAATCCAATCTTGATTTAAATGTTGTCTGTGATGCAGAATCCACCATGACATTTGGAAAATTGTTGCAATAGCTAATTACTTTTACTTTTAAAAAATGTATGCTGGTCTGAATTTGTTCAACTTCAAGTTTCAGACATTGAATCATATTATACCTTTCACTGCTAGATTGAAGAGCCCATTATCAAATATCTGTTCTCCATGTTGGAACTTATAGACTGTAATCAAGTCACTCTTAACCTTCTCTTTGTTAAAATAAATAGATTGAGTTCCTTGAGTCTATCATCATAAGGCATGTTTTCTAATCCTTTAATCATTCTCATGGCTCTTCTTTGACCTATCTCCAATTTATCAACATCCCTCTTTAATTGGGGACAGCAGAACAGGATATTCCAGCAGTGGTTGCACCAGTGCCAAATACAGAGGTAAAATAACCTCTCAACTCCTATTCATGATTCCTGTTTACATCTCCCAGGTCCTCATTAGCCCTTTTGGCCACAGTGTTGCCCTGGAGCTGATTTCAGATGATTAACCAGCATGACGCTCCAAATCTTTTCCAGAGTCACCGCTTCATAGGATAGAGTCCCCATCATCTAAGTATTGCCTACATTCTTTGTTTCCATATATATACATTTACATTTAGTCATATGGTATTAAAACACATATTGTTTGCTTGCACCCAGTTTACCAAGAGATTCAGATTATTGTGTATCAGTGACCTGTCCTTTTCATTATTTACCTCTCCCCCAATATTTTTGTCATCTGCAAGCTTTATCAGAGATGATTTTATGTTTTCTTCTAAGATATTAATAAAAATGTTAAATATCATAGGTGAAGAATCAATCCCTACAGGACCTGACTCGAAACACACTTGATCAATGATGATTCCCCATTTGCAGTTAAATATTGAGAACTATGGGTTGGCCAGCTTTCAATCCATTTAATGTGTGCCACGTTAATTTTATATGTTTTTAAATATTTTTTTAATCAGAATGTTGTGTTGCACCAAGTCAAATGTCTTACGGAAGTCTATTATATCAACTGTATTACCTTTATCAACCAAATTTGTAATCTCGTAAAAAATAGCAAGTTAGTCTGACAGGATCTATTTTCCATAAAACTATGTTGATTAGCATTAATTACATTACCACCCCCCTTAATTCTTTATGAATGACACAAAAGTAGGTCAATGCACTCTGAGAACATTCAGCACGCGGTAGCAGGGTCCACACAGCCAGTTAGTCAGTAGCTCACCAGTGCTCTATAGCTATATAGCACAGCTTGCCATGCCACATTTCTCCATCTAGTCAAGCCCATTGATTTGTAATTTGGGACTTTTAAAACCCAGATCAGACAAAACACTAGACAATGTACATCCCTGATCTAGCAAGGAAATAGACTTGTAATCGATCTTTTCCATCTCTAGTTTTTTTTGTTTTGTTTCACTGATACATAAAACTGTTTTTGCGAGAGTAAAAATGATGTAAATAAAATTATTTTTATTGAAGAACCTTAGTCAGAAGAACAAAAACTTGAAAGTAACAGAAGATATTTTTTAGCACTGAAACAGAGTCTCTTTCTCAACATCTCCATTTAAATTTTGAACTTCAAATCTCATTTTGAGGCAAGTGGACTCACTGAAGTCCATGTGATTCAATTCTCTTCTCAGTGACACCTCTTTACATTCCCAGTAACTTCATTCCAATGGTAGAATTACTAGGTAGTTAGATTTTAAAAATATCCACCTAATTTTTTATGGAAAATTGTGGTTTCAACAAAACAGACCTGTTTTCCTCAAAAATGTATTAATCGGAAAATCAAAATATTGCATGGGGATACGGGGAGGGGGAAAGGGAAAAGTAGGACCAAAAGTGTTTTCATTTTAAATTGTTTACTCTTTTGGCTGAAATTGTCTCAGTTTTAGGCAGTTTTGCATATCACTTTTCCAACTAGCTATAGCTCAAACTCGTTGCAAGTGAAATCAATTGGGAATTTTTCTGACTGCAGTGGAGGTGGATTACACACTTACACCCATGTGACACAGAGCAGACTTTAGCTTGAATGGACTGTAACAGTGCATGGCATCTAGCCAGTGCAAACCAGGAATGCAAAAGTAAGATTCATGCTATCTTTTCACATCATCCCCTAGCCTGTGTTCTCTGCAGTTTTGCAGAACTAGACCTATAACTCTAGACACACAACTGTCCTTTCCCGTATTACCATATTGAAAATTTATCCTTGGGAATTTTGTAATGAAAAGTCTCTTAATTTCCCACCCCCAGGAACAATAAAAGGAGATCTGATCAGCTCCCTAGTTCACACATTACAGAAAAAGATAGGTCCTTTTTATCTCATTAATTTCAAGTAATAATTTTCAGCATCTTGTATATAATTAGTATATAAAACAAGTGCTGTGTATCAAATTATTCATTAGATGCTAAACCATGTCCCTCTTGCCCCAGTCCACACTAGTTGCACTGCAGATTGTGATTAAAGAATAGCCACTGTAAATAGGTGAAGTAGGTGAGTTTAATTCTGTTGAATCACCATATCTCTTGTGCTCCCGCTCAGTGATTTTTTAAACATGTCTGCAGACTGTTGTAACATTATTTTCCTTTCCTCTGTCTTATACAGTATATCTCCTCAAGGCAGGCTCCTTCTGAGGTTAGAATTGCCAACTCATCTTTCTTTGTGGGTTCTCATGGTATTATTGGTATTAGAATAAAAATAATTTCTTCTTTTATTTTTAACTTGGTAATTATATATTACAGCTTATCATGGGATCTTTCTGCTATTTTCAGTTGTATTCATATTATATTTCCTTTAAAGAGGGTTCAATACACTCATACCTAGGCTTAACACTTTTGTCCTTAGCTGATGTACAGTGAACATTTTAAGTTCAGATACTAAAATTTTAAGAGCTCATTAGAGACTTTTCTTAAGAGAGTACATTTATATCCTGTTATTCACTTATATGAAGCACATGTGCCCACGGATGATCCAGCAGTGGAATAATTATTTCACATTTAGCAACTTATGTAACCTTGCATTCAGAAATTCAAGGTAATTCTATTTTTATAATACTTGGTTCTTTGTCACAGTTAGCAGCACAAATTATGTAAGAGAATTCTAGTGATACACATTATAGGGCCCCAGGAGGACAGGTAGAAATGGTTCTGATTCAGTTGTTTGTCTAGTATCCTATTACAACATTGATCTGTGCCAGATGTTTCAGATGAGGTTCAAGAAACCCTGAAATAAGCAGTTGTGGGATGCCCTGTGCCTATGGAAAATTTGCTCTTAAATCCCAAAAGTTAGAGGTTGCCTAAAGCCCTGAGAATTTATATTCCTTCATTATTTTATTAATATAATCACTCTGGCTATCACTCAGGGGAATACCTAATTTCTGTTAAAATCTATTTTAGATACTTGTATGGCCGCCAGTAGAACATGAGAGTTCTGAACTGACCAGCCAACCACACACCTCATCTGGAACCAGAAATACACAATCAGGAAGCAGCAGAGACAAAAAAAAAATAAAAAAGCAAATACAGTACAGTATTGGGTTAAACTTAAACTACTAACAAAATAAAATAAAGGGAAAACAGCATTTTTCTTCTGCATAGTAAAGTTTCAAAGCTGTATTAAGTCAATGTTCAGTTGTAAACTTTTGAAAGAACAACCATAACGTTTTGTTCAGAGTTACAAACAACCTGCATTCCTGAGGTGTCCATAACTCTGAGGTTCTACTGTATCTGAACACCTCACAGTCTTTAACTTATTTATCCTCACAAGGCCTTTTGAGGTTAGGAAGTGCTATTATCTCCATTTTACAGATGGGGAATTGAGGCACAGAGATTTGCCCAAGGTCACGCAGGAAATATATGGTGGAACAGGGATTTAAACCCCAGTCCTAGTCTAGATCCTAACTACTGATCCATCCTTCCTCTCTTGAGCTTACGAAGCACTTGGCCTCAGTGATATCTTGTGACAATGAATATCACAGGCTAATTGTGAATTATGTGAAACATATATTTCTCTTTTTTCCTTCAAATGGAAAGGGACTAATATGGTTTATTGGCACTGCCTTCCAATGGACCATATCATTGCACTGATACTGGCACTGAAATTAAGGGGGAGTTGTGTTTAACAGCTGAGAACATGATTTAATCTGAGGAAATTGATATACTTCAGTTTTAGGCATGGTTTTCCCTTAAACTACTAAACTGTGGCAAACTGAAAACATTTGGTATTTTAACTAAAATGAAACAAAATCTTAGTCATGGCCAGAGCACTGCCAAGTTTTTCATATAAATACATTTTTCACCAAAAAAATACAGATTCATGTTGACTGAAACAATTTGTAAATTTGGGCTGATTCTGGCAAATAGTTTCAGTGGAAACAAATCAGAAATGTTGATGCAGTGCATTTAGACAAACAAAATGTTTGAATTTTTCATTTTGGAAAATTGTTTTGCTTTGGAATTTCCACCAATTTTATTTAAAAATCACTTAAAACAAAGCAAAATATTTCCTTTGGGGTTAAACAAAAGAGATAGTTTGATCAAAAAAGTTTTTTTAACTTCTTTGATTTCCTGAAAAAAATCTTTTTGTTTTCCTTTTGGGTAATCCATAAATGATTTTTTTTTCAATTCAGGCATCAAACTGGAAAATTGACAATTCACACAGCTCAACTAGTGACCCTGGATAATTAATTTCAGCTAAAGTTTCAACACACGAAGAACAGGTGTACATCAAAGAGATTGGTCTTTTTCCCTAGAACTTCAGAAGAAAAAAGATAATAGTTATCACAAATCCACAACAGATTTATAAATAATTTGATGCATAATTAGTGTAGTGACAATAAAATCATAAGGTCACATGCTCCCAGGACTTCTGCTCCATAAAGGATTGCTTTACTACAAAATCCTCCCTCCCCCTACAAAATGAGTCACAGAATCATAGAGTTTATGGCCAGAAGGGATCACTTAGCTATTTAGTCTCTCTGTGCCTCAGTTCCCATCTGTAAAATGGGCATAATAGCACCTTTCAGTCTCACAGGGGTATTGTGTGGGCAAGTGCATTGAAGATGGTGGGTTGCTGAGATACTAACATGACAGAGGCCAGGGAAGTACCTAACATAGCTGGATTGTTATTTGTCATATTCTCCTTATACTTCATCAGTTTGCTCCTGTTTTATTCTATACCCTTATTAAATCAGTGTGGGTGATGATCATGCTAGTCTAGCTACTAATGTCATCTATCAAATTGCTACCACAGTGCAATTTCTCTGCTGTTTTCCAGAGTTGCACTGGATCAATAAGGCAAGATTGTTTAAGCACACTTGCCTTCTTTCCACCTGGAACAAATGATCTGATAATTTCTGTGAAGAGATAATGACACAAGCTATGATATGCCTTGCATTTTCTTTTGTACTTCATCCAAGAGTAAGGATGGGTTTAAAGTTCAGTAGAATAATAGCTCAGCAGTCTAACATATTATTCTACTGAGCAGCCCACGCCTCAGTTCAACATCCATATGAATTTTACTAGCTGCAGGCGCTGGATGTAAAAGTGGAGAAGGGTGCATCAGTTACATCTGTGGGAGTTCTGAGTATCATGTTGGCCTGGGGAGTCCTGGATTTTGCAGAGGAGTTTCTGCTACTGAATGTAACTGGAGATATACAGGATTGGAGTAGTAGTACCTGCAGATCCCTGATCTATGCCTACCTGGTTAGCGCTGCACCCTGCTTTTTTGTGAGGCATCTGATGCTAGGATGAACAGTTTGATCTGGGCATCTTACATCTCTCACAGTTCTGGCAGATAAATTTTCTCCTGCCATGGTTTAGTCTCACAGTGGATAAGTGTCACTTCAGTACCAAGTGTAACTAAAAAATCATTTATATTTCACATTCAGCAGAAGCAAAAGAGGCTTAAAGGAATAAAAACACTTCCTATTCAGAACTTACTTTACTACACAAAAGACCAGTGGTAAGAGAAGAGAGGAATGTCAGTAACTCCCTGAAAAGCCAGCTTTCCTTGTCCACACATAAATAGTATCGGATCACATTTGTCTGTGACAATAGTGTGAACCTATGTTAGCAGAAGACAAATTTTTCCTCTACAACTTCACTATCCAGGGCTGAAATACAGATATCTAGTAGTGCAATATTTGCCTTTTCTTCAGGTATTACTAACAATTTTCATTTTCTGACATCTTGATGGCAGGTGAGACTTGACATTGGTTCTGTGACCTGAACATTTTGATCATGGGTTAGTAATTCATTAGAGAAGGCTGCAAAGATGAAAGAGTATTTTCCCTCACTGTTCTTTCTGATACACCCAAAGTATTGTTATTCTCTACCTGTTCATTTGAGTTCTAATACTCTGCCTTCCCTAGCTGTGAAATTAAATCCTAGGTCTCCAATTAAGAGTCTACCATATGAATCTTGAGACTGAAACAATGCACAAACCCTTGCTGATATTTTCATTTTTAATGGTGATGACCTTTCCCAGTACATTTCTTAAATATTGAAATCATGAGCTAGAATTAATGTCTTTTATGTTTAAATTACCTTTGTGTAAGACTGCCATTTGAATTGGTCTTTATGATAAATATAAAAAAGCCAATGCTGATCTCAGTTATGCTGTGTCAGAGATCGGGTCCCGGGATTACAGCAGGAGTCAGGCCTAGTGCTCAGAGCAGAAATTGGTAGTCAGGAAAGGGAACCCAGGGTCACAACTGGAGTCAGAGGCCAGATGCCAAAGCCCAGAGTCAGAGCTGAAGTCAGAAGTTTGAAATTGGAGTTGAGGTACAAGACTGGTTACCTGAAGTGGGGTGAGGCAGTGGCAAGGAAGGGGCCAAGGCAGGCGCAAGGCTGCAAACAATCAGGCACAGGAGATAACATGGTTGTAGACAAATGCTTTGAGCAGCCACTGAACTGCTGGTGTTGCTGGGTTTAAGAGCCTGTCTGATGACTCTTCCAGCCTATGACAAGGCAGCGTATGACAAGCCAGGCAGCCTATTACAAGCCATCTGTGCTTGTTAGGTTTCTGGAGCCTGGCTCTGCTGCAGGCATTGATCCTGACAGTACTTCTCCCCCCTCAAGGGCACCTTCTAGGGATGCTGGGGCCCAGTTTCTTGGGATACTTCCAATGGAACTCTTGCAATAGGTCTAGGGTGTGCATGTTCGCTATCTGTTCCCAAGACTGCTCGTCCAAACTGTAGCCTTCCCAGTACGCCAGGCATTGGAGACTTTCCCTAGATCACCAGGAGTTGAGGAGTCAGTGGACCAAGTACTTCTCCTGTGCATGGACTGTTATGTGTACTGGTGGCAGGTTGGAGCAGTTTGGATATAGGTTCTCAGTGTAGGCTTTAAAAGTGATATGTGAAAGATGAGATGGATCTTCAAGGACTTGGGTAGCTGTAACCTGAAAGCCACTGGGTTTACCAGTTCTATAATCCTTAAGGGACCTGGTACTAGTAGTCTAGTTTTGTGGATGGGCAGCTAAATTTCAGGTTCTGGAGTGGGAGCAGCCTTACAGTTTTGGTCTTCATGGTGTTTGTAGGCTTCTTTTGCAGACTGGAAGTGTTCCTGGAGCTCCCAGTGGATCCAGTGTATATGGGGGGCTAAAACCATGGTGGTCATTACTGGGTAACTCATAGGTAAGTCTGGGTGAAAGTGGTGGGGAAAGCCAGGGTTTGCAAAGAATGGGCTTTGTTGGGTTAAAGCATGGATTTCATTTTTATATGTGAATTCAGTTTAGCACATCAGGGGAAGCCAGTCATCCTGGTGGTAACTCAAAAAGCAGCAAAGATGCTGCTCCAAGATTTGACTGACTCTCTCTGCTTGCCAATAAGTCTGCAGGAGATAGGTGGTCGAGGTGAGGGCCTCGATCCAAGAAGTCTGAGAAATTCCTGCCAGAAACAGGAAATGAGCTGGGAACGCTGGTCCGATAGAATGCCTGCTGGTAACCTGTGGTCACGGAAGATATTTTCCATCTCCCATGTGTTAAGAACAGTATGGCATGTGATGAAAAGTGCTTTCTTTGTTAGGAAGTCAATGATAATCACGATTACAGAGAATCCCTGGAAATCTTGCAGTTCTACAATGAAGTCCATTGACCTGGTAGACCAAGGCTGTGGAGGCAACAGCAGACACTGGAGTAGACTTCTGGGTTTTGATCATGGGTTCTTGTTACGGCACAGAAATCACAGGACCTCATACAATGTTTAATGTAAGATCATAGACCTGGCCACCAGAAGCTCCACAAGATCAGATTCCAGGTCTTGAACTGGACAAAATGCTTTGCAAACTGTGAATTGTGGCATAATTTCAATACTTGTAGCCTAGGTTGTCCCTCCAGAATCTAAATACAACTGATGTGATAGAGGAGGCCATTCTGTAGTCAAAATTCAGACTCAGCTTGGCATCGTTCAGGGTGTGGAGGATCTGAGTTGAGAATGGGTCATTATGGAGCAGAGTGTGTATGGAAGACATCAGATTGCTGTCGATCATCCATGGGTGACAGGTCACAACAAAGTTGAAGCAAAGAAGAGAGACCTGTAGATCTGGCATTGGTTCAGGTGTCTGTAGGTACTCCAGATTTCTGTCATCCATCAGGACTGGACTTCTTCTAAGAAGTGGTACCATTCCTTGAAAGCTACTTCAACAGCCAATAGCTCCTTGTCCCAAATATCATTATTCTTTTCTGCCTGGGTTAGCTTCTGAGAGTAAAAGACACCAGGATGGAGTAGGTTTCAGGGGCCCACCTGTTGAGATAACACTGCACCTATGATGAAGTTCGAGACTTTGGCCCTAGTAGTAAATGGTTTTGTGGGATCTCCCTCAGGAGGGATGCTGAGGTGAATGCCTTCTTCAGTCAATCAAAGGATTACTGAGCATTGTTGGATCAGGCAAATCAGATCCCCTTTTGCAAGAATTTCCATTATGGATGCAGTCAGGCTAGAGGATCCTTTAATAAACTGCATGTAGAAGTTGGTGAAGACCAGCAATCGCTGAATCCCAAATATGTCCTGGGGCATGGCCCAGTGAGATATTGCTGCCATTTTACAGATGAGACACAATATCACAAGATTTCCACTGTGCCCTTATTGAACTCACATTTCTCAAGCTTTGCATAGAGGTGGTTTTGGCAGTGTCTCTCCAAGACAGTGCACACATTATGACTGTGGAGGTCGTGAATTTCAGAGAAAATCCAGGTAAGTGATGACAAATTGGACCAGCATGTCCGTAAAGATGTCATTTATGAAATGATAAAAGGTCTCCGGGGTGGCATGACCAAATACTTGAAGTGGCCATACCTGTTATGGAATGCAGTCTTCCATTCTTCTCCTTCCTGGATCTTCACCAGGTTAAAAGCTCTGCAGGTGTCTAACTTTGTGAAGACCTTGGCAGAATAGAGTCTTTTGAACAGCTCCTTAATAAACAGGAAGGGGTGCCAGTTTTGGATTGTAATCTTTTGTTCCGAGCTGTGTAGTCTGCCCAAGGCCGGAGGGAGCTGTCTTTCTTCTCCACAAAGGAGATTGGGCCCCCCATTGATGAATGAATCCCTTCTGCCTGCTTCCTTCAAAATAGCTGCAGAGAGCCCATAGTCTGAGTTTGGAGAGGGAATAAATGCACCCAAAGGGAATCTCTGCTCCCAGCTGGAGGTTAATGGGGCAGCTGTAGCTGCAATGAGCCATTTGAGTGACAGCTTCCTGTTTGTCAAATACTACGGCATAGTGTTGATGTTTAAGAAGAATCTCTGGAGCTATTGGGGAGGTGATGTGCCTCACCCACCAGCATACTGTGCGCCATCACTAGTAGATGCATGAATCATGGGCGATGAGCCAGTGCGTGAAAGAACAACTGATGAATGCGGTGCACAAATTAGTCCAAACTGGAAAATGTCTTGGTGTCCTCAAAGTGTACTTGCCTCCAAGGGAGATGTTTGATGAGTGGCCAGTGCCGATGAAGGGAGTGACCCATCTATGGACTCCACTGACTTGGGGGTGTACTTGCGCTGGGTGGGCATATTGTGTGCTTGGGCAAACTCCAGGTCCATGAAATTACCTGAGGTACCCAAGTCCACCAGTGCTTCTAGGTTGCTGTTGGGCATCAGAGGTGCCAGAGACAGAGAGAGAGTTGGAGATGTGTCGGACACTTATTGGCCATTACCAGAGTACCAACAGACAAGTGCTGGTATGGGCTGGCTTCTGGAGAAAGGGGAAGGACACCAAATGAGCCCAGGTTTTCCTAATGGGGTTGGGACTTGGCATTTCCTGATCAGGACCTTGGCAGGGCAGCTTGACTTAACATGTCCTGGCTCCCTTCAGTAAAGGTATAGGATCAATGCCAGGCATTGATTCTTCTCCATGTTGGAGAGGTGGGCCCGAACTTCACTATTTGCATGGGTTGGGGCAACGGAAAAGGGATCAGTGATGAGAGGCTGCAGATGGCAGTGCTCACAGGAGCTGGGAGGATCATCTTTTTTTCTTGGTGGCATTCAGTCAGGTGGTTGTCGATCTTGATATGAAAGCCAACTGAGGCATCCAGGCCAGGTGGGAATTCCACCTGGGCCAGTTCATCTTTAATATTGTTATTTAGGCTGAGCCACAAATGATAATGCTGCACAGCCCTGCTCCACTCAGTGTCTACTATGAAGAGTCAGAAGTCCGCTGCATATTTAAAGCAACTGATCGTCATCCCTGATGCAACACCTGAAGCATAGCTTTGGCTGCATGCCCATGACATGGGTCATTGAACACCCACCCCCAGCTCAAACTAAGTATTCAAATCTCCCCAGAAACAGCCTTGATTTTTCAAGAAGCAGAGATGCCCAAGCCAAGGTGTCCCTGATAAACAGGCTGATAATCAATCCCTCTTGAGCCTGGTCGATGGGGTACAACTGTGGGTATAGCAGAAATAAAAGCCAATGCTGATTTAGGAAACCATGAAATTTGTTGTGATCACCATTAAATTTTTCAGGTAGGGGGAAGCTTGGGCTCACAGGCAACTGGGGTCAGAGCTGAAGGTGGTGCAGCCTGAGCATGCAGTACCACATTCTGAAACTGCAGGGTAGCAACCTCTCTCCATAAGAGAGATAGTGGCCTTTGTACTATCCATGCTTGCCGTATCCACTCTAGTTCTCTTATTGCTGGTGCTGGCACCGCTCATATGGTCAGGGATTGGGATGCATGAGGTCATGCCAAGTGATTAGAGCAGGAGTCAGATCTAGTGGTTAGAACAGGAGTTGGTAGGTAGGAATCACAGCCCAGGGTCAGATGTCAGAGGCCAGAGTCAGAGCGAAATCAGAAGTCAGGATCAGAGCCCAGGGTCAGGATTGGGTTACCTGAAGTGAGGTAAGGCAGAGGCAAGGCTGGGAGCAGGGCGGGGATCAGGTAACACAAGGGCCATCACAACCATAGGTGAATGTTTGAGAAGCTGCTGAACTACTGCTGCTGTTGGGTTTAAGAGCTGGTCTGCTGACTCTTCCAACCAATCAAGGGGCAGCGTAACCAATCAGATAGCCTATTACAGGCTACCTGTGCTTGCTAGATTCCCAGAGACTGGATCTGCTATAGGGCCTAACTCCTATCATGCTGGTGTAAATCTAAAGCATCTCCATTGAAGTCTGTGGAGTTCCTCCAGATTTACACTTGAGATCTGGATCTAGCCCCAGGGCTTTCTTAAAAAACACATATGCAGTAATTAGTAACTGTAGCAGGGAATATTTCAATAAAATATGAGTTTTAGATAGATAATGTTCCTTTAATTTTTAAATGATCTGTTCCACTAAATTAGCTGTCACACCAGATTCAGTTGCAGGGTATCAGTTAGGGACATGGTATAAATTCAGGGACATTGAAAACAGAAGATGGATGCATTTAAAAAGAAAACATATAGAGCTAGTGAAAATCAGCACAGCTCTATTGACGTCAGCAAAGTTTCTGGCCCTTACAGGATAGCGCTGAGAAAGACTGTTATATTTTAAGGAGAAACTATTTGCAATATTTATATAGCACTTTGACTACGGATATATGAAGCAAGTCACCTAATAGCCTTATATATTTCCCCACATTACAGCCTCATTTCTGAGTTCTTCTTTCTAGCTTGCTCTTTACATGTGTGTTTGTGTGATAGTCATGATTTTGGCCAACAGCCTAGGAATTAAACTGGGGAACTTCCACAAATGAAAACATGATTCACTGTACCTTGATATTGAAAGCCTAGCTTTCTGTGGCTGTGAGCTGTAACAGGCATGTTCTTTGTGGATTTGGCACATAGTAGAAAATGTAACACGCACTGAGCAGTGATTGACATGGATGGATGGAAAGCAGAGAGTTGTGCTTGATATCTAAGTTCCACAGGCTGCTTTTTAAAAATGCAGAATGTTTGGGTTAAAATGTAAGCTGTAGAACTGTTCTAGTTACTCTAAGAAAATTCTTAAATTCAAATGCTTTTAAAGTCTCTCATTGGTAGATTTTCCCATATGCAATGTCATGCAGACTGCAGCCAATGCAACAAAAAAAAGAACCATGATATGACTGACCCTTGCAATCATTGAAGCAAAAAATTTTCCTAGGACAAAAGGGGACATGTTTGATCTGTCACTGTATTTTAAAATGTAAAATATGCATGCATTAAAATAGAAAGTGTAAAACACCATAAATGTATGCTCCACTGGACCGTAATAAAGCAGTGCCCTGAAGAACTTACACTCGAAAGACAGAAAGGAAATGAACTGAGCAAACAAAGCAGAACATATATCGACTAGTCATTAATGTCTGAACGTTTCTCAAAAAGGGTGAGTTTTTAGTAAGGCTTATAGTATTTTGACTAACATTCTCTGTGCTAATAAAATAAATAGAATTTGGGCAACAAATTTTTACATATATGTACTCAAGGAATTGAAGGAGGAATTTAATTATAGCATTCCTTAATGTGCTCACAAAATGGTCAGAAGAAACACAAAACTCAAGTGAGCTCTTTACACACATTCAAGGAAAGAAAAGTCAAACAGGAATTTTAAAAATGTGTAAACGTGCAAAGAAACAGCTCTATCCAATTTTTGACATACTCTATCAGGGGTAGAGTGTCATCCCTGTATCAGAGGGTACACCCTGTTTATAGCAGGTTATTAAAGGCTTGATCCTGTACAGTGCTGCTGAGCATTCTAGCCCTGACTCAGTGTAGCACTTAAACACATGCTCAACTTTAAGTATGTGAGTGATCACATGATTTTTTGTCAATTTAGACAAGGAAATTATTTTAATGGGATGTCATGTGTGATAAAGATAAACACATGCTTATGTTCTCTGCTGAATTGAGGAGAGAGTGCTTGGCCCTTGAGGTGGTTGGAAATTTTTTGTCCAAACAGTTTTCTGTCAGATAATTTCATTTCAACAAAACTGAAACTGTTGTGAGATCATATATATTTTTGACAAAATTTCATTTAGAAGAAAAACTTTGCAAGCGTCAAAATTTATTGTTTCAAACTTTTCTAAATAAAACATTGGTTTTTTTCTGCTTTTGAAACAACTTTTCATTTAAAAATATACTCTATTTTATATATTAACAAATTCATGAAGAATTTTTTTTTCAATATCTTGAATTTATTCATGGAATGGTGTCAAGGCTGATTCCCGACTCTGGCACTTTGAGTGCAGAAGGTGGGGGCCCACAAAGATTTTAATAATTAATACTGTCCACTCCAGGTTTTTATTAAACTCCCAAGGTTACAGCTTTTCTCTGATCTTGGATGGGTAGATGCTGCCACCACCCAAGTGCAAAAACCCCTTTCAGAACCCAGGAAGGCGCACTTGAGAATTCCTTCCTGTGGGGTACCCTCAAGTCCTTTCACCCCTGCTCTGGGGAAGAGCTCATAAAGAAAACAAAGGAAATCAAGTGTTGCCTCCAGCTAATTAAACAACATGTACACAAACCTCTTAGGACACAAAATCTAATCCTGTTTTTTAAAAAGGTAATTTTTATTAAAAACAAAAAGAAAGAAAATACATTTAAAAACTCAGGTTATTGCTAGATTTAAAAACGCTACTTACAAGAATTAAGCATCAAGAATAACCTTCTTGAGGTTCAGCTTAAAGGTTACAAGCAAAACAAAAGCATTTGGAGTTAGCACGGAGGAATCCACAAGCCATAAAGAAATAAAAAGAAATAAACCTAATCGCGTCTTTCTAGACATTTCTTGATCAACTTACATATCTGGGGGTTTTAAGTGAGTAGTTTCTATGTATGAGTCAGATGATTTTTCATACCTGGCCCCAAGCTTCTTACAGCATAGTTCCAGCCCTGCCTCTGCTTCTCTCGGACAACCGACAGACAGACAAAGGGGAAGGTTTTTTTCCCAATTTTAAAAATCCTAGCCTTCCCATTGGCTCTTTTGGTCAGGTGCCCACTCCCTTCCTTTTACTATGCAGGGAAACCTTTTAACCCTTTGTAGGTAAAGCAAGTAGAGAACAACTACTAAGAGGGATTTTATAGCTAACTGGCTGGCTGGGTGTCCATAAAAGGGAGCTATCCACCCTTTCATGTATCACAGATAGAAAATCTGTTTTCCATCCAGCTTGACTCAGCACCTTGCAGAATCAAGCTCTAAATCGTAGCAGTGGCAGAAGAGAATAATGAAAAATGCAACTTCTCCTCTTTAAATACACATTTCTTCTTCATTTGTTCTGGACATTAGATTGATAAGTGAGAATCTATCATATTATTCTTGTCTACCCACCCCTTCCTTTGAATTTTATATTTACTTGCCATATTATGTTTTCTGATAAAGCAGGGCATGTTTCAATACTTACTGAAGTGAAAGAAAGACTTCCATTGACTTTAAAGGGAGTTGGTTCAGGCCGTTTGTGCTTTTAGACATCTGGGCACTTGGTTTTATTTATTTTTGGAATATGTCACATAGTTTAATATAGGGATATCCTAGACCTATTGAGAAAGAGAGAGAGGCAGATTAAAAAGGTCTTGCTCCATTAATATGCCTGCCAGAATGATCATCACTTCTGCTGTGTTCAGCTCCTCTCCTCTCCTTGTTCCACCTCAGAGTCCGTCTTCAGTATTAATCTGTTTGGAGTAACTGTTCACTTGCTTAAATGTATCCAAAAAGATACCTATAATATATGACAAATGCATCTTAGGAAGAACTAATTACAGACACCAATCTAACTTCCCAGGACAGTGAGGTGCTAGTGGCATCTTTCCTAAAACAGGCTGTGCAGGTAGACTTCAAGATAATTGCATGTCTTATCTCAAGTTCTCCTTGCTAAATTGATATTTAGAGACGACTACTGAACTGTTCTTCTAAAGCCATAAATCTAAATTAACCTCAAGTACAAGAGAGATTTCAGGGCTCTGTATTAGGAGTCCAATACAAATGTAGAAGTTAAAAATCTCCTTAATCCAGGATCCTTTATCTTAATTATTTTTCTTATCAAAGTAAGCATAAAGTTTGCAAACAATACACCAAAGCCCTCAGGTCCCTGCTGAAGTTCAAAGGATTATTATTCCCTCTGTCCTTAAGGTTCTATGTCATGGCTACCTTGCTTTTGAGTGGGGGAAACTTATCTGTCCAATCTGAATTTCAGTAATATGGAGTTCTCTGGCTTCACTCCAACGCCTAATTGTGCTATCCTCATACTATGACAATTTTTAATGAAGCAGATAGACTACCATACTGAATTTGACAGCTGCTATGCATACACTATGAGCTAGAGGTGTGATTCCCTTGCTCGTGTACACATACTTACCCTAGCTCTCAGCAAGCTAGCTTGAGTATAAATAACAGTGTAGCAGTAGCACAAATGGCGGCAGCAGAGACCCTCCCCCCACCCCACCCCGAAACCAATGGGTATATACTTGGCACAGCTAAGCCATGCCTCCACTGCCACTACCCATGCAACTGCAGCTATACGGTTATTTATACTTGCACTAACTCGATGAGAGCTAGTGCGAGTATGTGTACGCAAGCAGGGGAATCGCATCCCCAGCTCCTAGTGTAAATGTAGCCTGAAACTGCAATGGGAGCTGTTATAGGAGCAGACATATAGTTTTTAAGTGTTTTTTGTTTTGTCTTTTCTTTTAGGATCAGATCCCATTGAACTCAATAAAAAGAAAAGGAGTACTTGTGGCACCTTAGCGACTAACAAATTTATTAGAGCATAAGCTTTCGTGAGCTACAGCTCGCTAACAAATTTATTAGAGCATAAGCTTTCGTGGGCTACAGCTCACTTGAAGTGAGCTGTAGCCCACGAAAGCTTATGCTCTAATAAATTTGTTAGTCGCTAAGGTGCCACAAGTACTCCTTTTCTTTTTGCGAATACAGACTAACACGGCTGCTACTCTGAAACCTGTCATTGAACTCAATGGCAATCTTTCTATTGACTTCAGTGGGAGTTTGGATTGGGGACCTAATGTGGAGTTGTTAATTTACAAAAATAAATTGTGGGGATGTAGAGAGCTAATAATTGAGAAGCAATGAATCGTAGGAGTTTTATGCTGCAGAGATGCCAGCAGTAGGAGGGAAAATAAAAGTCTTTTAATGGCTACATTTCCCTGCTTGCCTTAAGGTGTTGCCTTGCTACAAAAAGCAAACTTTTCTCTGTTCATATGAAATGCTGGTTTACAATCTGAACATGTTTGCTGATTGTATGTATCACTACAGATAAAATTTAGCAGATTGATTGTTTGGGAAAGTCAGGGGAGTTTAGTATTAGCTGGGGGCACATTACTGCAGATGACAAGTGCTCCAGCAGTCTGCTACATTTCTGCGAATTTGCTTGCTTCTGGTCCCAGTAGCTGAACCATGGTAAGGATTGTCAGGGACCTGCTATTTTACTACAGATAGCATCTGCTTTTGCAAAGGACCTTTAAATGTACTGCTTTATCATTTTCAGGAATCTTTATAAAATTGCATTTTCATGGGATTTTTTTTAATATGAAGTCCTTTTTATAACTTTTAAATATATGATACAAGCTACATTTTTAGAAGTGAGCAGTTATTTTGGGTGCCTCAGTTTCTGAGTCCACAGCTAGAGACATTATAAATGGCTTTATTTTTAGAAGTGCTGAGCACTCACTCTCAGAAAAATTAAGCACCTTACAGGTATTTCAGGCTGTCTACCCAGAAACTGAGGCACTGAAAATCACTGGTCACTTTTGAAAAGGTAGGTCTTTATTGTAGTCTCCCCACACACGCCTGTACACAACTACTCTTTTATGCATTTCAGTTTGGACCTACATAAGGAAAGCACCTATTACAGACTCTGGGCAACTTGCACATATCTTACAAATCATACAGATCCATAGAGAGCACTGCATCTGAAGGCCTATCCTTACCATACAGTCACCCCGCCCCCCGACACACACACACAAACAAAATAGAAAATAAAAAATATTGAACTACCATTGAGGTCAATAGCCCACCAAATATCAAAACACTACCCTTAACCCAATTCCACCCCAAAGGCCCAGCAGCTCCTTACTCCCCCATAGCAAATGTGGAGAGAGCAGATTCCATGTGGTTGCTGCTACTTCTCCCGCAGGTGGGTCTGGACTGGACAGTGAATGACACCTTGGGTGCATTGGTGGGTGTGGAAGGGGAAGTAATCTGCACCTACCTGAACAGATAGCAACTGTGAAAAAACGGGACAAGGGTGGGGGGATAATAGGCACCTATATAAGAAAAAGTCAAATAAAACAGGACTCCCCCTTTAAAAATGGGACATGTGGTCACCCTATCTGCACCACATTGGCTGGCACCAATTGCTTCCCCCTGGAGCAAGAGGGAAACCAGGATATCTCTCCGTCACAATCTGGTTCCTGGTCTGCTCCTGAGGTAGCACAACTACAAGTTACCTTGTAGGAAACCCACTATCCAGCCTTTTGCCTTGGGCACCGGAGGCAAAAAATGTTGGGGAAGGATTTGGAAATTTCATTCCAAAATGGTCCTGCAGGTAGCCCTTCTCCAGCACTGTTGAACAGATGTTATTTAATCTTTTCTTGCAGCCTTGTAAACATAGGGGTTTGTATTTGTACATCATAGATTCAAACTAGTGCCAGGACTACAGGTGAAGTTTGATCAAATATAAAGGAGAGAAACCCAAAGAAATGGCACAACTCATGACTGAACAGAGTGACATCAGAGAGAGCAAAAAAGGCAAGACTTTTGAGTCACCTTAATCATATTATACCCAGCTGTTGTGAAAGAGAGATATTAACTTAAGTGTATTACGGATGTGTTGCTATTAACAGCTGCACATCACATTGCTCAACTGAGAGGTAGAGTGGGGAAGAAAGGACAAAATCTGATGCTGACTGAGTCTGAATATTCTCAGAGCATCTAAGTTCATGACCGCTATAGCTCACCACCTGCACCAAGCAACAACAGAAGAATACATTCTGTTGACTGAAGTGTGAAATCCAAGAATATCACATTGTGCCTTTGTCATAAGTCCTCTCTATAGGACAGCATATAGCTGCTTTTTCGCCATAGCATCACAGGGAAGGCACTGTGCTGTTCTACCAGCAAATTAGAACACCTTCCTCAATGGCTCAGGTGAGCTGGCAGGCGCATGGAGGACATGGAATCAAGGCTCTGCTTACTCCCTTCAAGCCTGCAAAGGATGTTAAAAGGAAATCCAGTGATCACCTGCATACTTCAAAGTAGGCTAACCACCTCAATTGTAGATCACCAAAAATGCTGTGTGGTGCAAGTGTTAAGAGTGGAGGGAAGTGCCGTGAATAAATTCACCATGCTATCTACAGTAGAAGTCATTAGAAGTCAACATTTGTAGACAGTTGGCAAAGATATCTCTTAATGTCCTCATAGGGAAAACTGTGCTAATCTTCAATAGTACCATGTGGTAACGGTTGGCAAATACTGACTTTTTAATGATGTTCTCTGTTTGTCTATTTCCAGAGCTATAGAATTAATCTTATTCTAAATTTTGTCTCCTCCCCTTTATATTTCAGCAGCTCTTGATCTTTGTCCAGGAGCAGAACATTGACCACTGCAGCCTCTTTATCAGGCCAGACTGAATGCGCTAAACCCACACTGAAGAGCTCAAAGAACTCCAAGGACTCCCTGGTACTGCCTCAGTTTCATCACCAACACAGCCTTCTCAGTTATATTCTTATAGATTCATAGATTCATAGATACTAAGGTCAGAAGGGACCACTCTGATCATCTAGTCCGACCTCCTGCACAGCGCAGGCCACAGAATGTCACCCACCACTCCTATGAAAAACCTCACCCATGTCTGAGCTATTGAAGTCCTCAAATCATGGTTCAAAACTTCAAGGAGCAGAGAAGCCTCCCTCCAGTCAACCATGCCCCATGCTACAGAGGAAGGCAAAAAAACCTCCAGGGCCTCTCCAATCTGCCCTGGAGGAAAACTCCCTCCCGACCCCAAACATGGCAATCAGACAAACCCTGAGCACATGGGCAAGATTCACCAGCCAGATACCCAGGAAAGAGTTTTCTATAGTAAATCAGATCCCATCCATCTAATATCCCATCTCACGGGATTTGGCCTATTTACCCTGAATATTTAAAGATCAATTACTTACCAAAATCCCATTATCCCATCATACCATCTCCTCCATAAACTTATCGAGTAGAATCTTAAAACCAGATAGATCTTTTGCCCCCACTGCTTCCCTTGGAAGGTTATTCCAAAACTTCACTCCTCTGATGGTTAAAAACCTTCGTCTGATTTCAAGTCTAAACTTCCTGGTGGCCAGTTTATACCCATTTGTTCTTGTGTCCACATTGGTGCTGAGCTGAAATAATTCCTCTCCCTCTCCTATATTTATCCCTCTGATATATTTATAGAGAGCAATCATATCTCCCCTCAACCTTCTTTTAGTTAGGCTAAACAAGCCAAGCTCCTTAAGTCTCCTTTCATAAGACAAGTTTTCCATTCCTCGGATCATCCTAGTAGCCCTTCTCTGTACCTGCTCCAGTTTGAATTCATCCTTTTTAAACATGGGAGACCAGAACTGCACACAGTATTCTAGGTGAGGTCTCACCAGTGCCTTGTATAATGGTACTAAAACCTCCTTATCCCTACTGGAAATGCCTCTCCTGATGCATCCCAAAACCGCATTAGCTTTTTTCACAGCCATATCACATTGGCAGCTCATAGTCATCCTATGATCAACCAATACTCCAAGGTCCTTCTCCTCTTCCGTTACTTCTAATTGATGCATCCCCAACTTATAACTAAAATTCTTGTTATTAATCCCTAAATGCATAACCTTACACTTCTCACTATTAAATTTCATCCTATTACTATTACTCCAGTTTACAAGGTCATCCAGATCCTCCTGTATAATATCCCGATCCTTCTCCGAATTGGCAATACCTCCCAGCTTTGTATCATCTGCAAACTTTATTAGCACACTCCCACTTTTTGTGCCAAGGTCAGTAACAAAAAGATTAAATAAGATTGGTCCCAAAACCGATCCCTGAGGAACTCCACTGGTAACCTCCCTCCAACCTGACAGTTCGCCTTTCAGTAGGACCCGTTGCAGTCTCCCCTTTAACCAATTCCTTATCCACCTTCCGATGTTCATATTGATCCCCATCTTCTCCAATTTAACTAATAATTCCCCATGTGGCACGGTATCAAATGCCTTACTGAAATCTAGGTAAATTAGATCCACTGCATTTCCTTTATCTAAAAAATCTGTTACCTTTTCAAAAAAGGAGATTAGGTTGGTTTGGCACGATCTACCTTTTGTAAAACCATGTTGTATTTTGTCCCATTTACCATTGACTTCAATGTCCTTAACTAATTTCTCCTTCAAAATTTTTTCCAGGACCTTGCATACTACAGATGTCAAACTAACTGGCCTGTAGTTACCCGGATCACTTTTTTTTCCTTTCTTAAAAATAGGAACTATATTAGCAATTCTCCAATCATTCGGTACTATTCCTGAATTTACAGATTCATTAAAAATTCTTGCTAATGGGCTTGCAATTTCAGGTGCCAATTCCTTTAATATTCTTGGATGAAGATTATCTGGGCCCCCCGATTTAGTCCCATTAAGCTGTTTCAGTTTCATATATTCTTTATATGGGGAAGATCAGAGGCAGAGTGATAACTGATGCAATAACCAGATTTAAGAGATTACTTATAGACTCATGGACTTTAAGTTCAGAAGGGACCACAATGAACATCTAGTTTGAGCTAGATCCTACACATTGTGGGCCATAGAACCTCACACATCCACTCCTATAATAGAACTCTAACCTTTGGCTGAGTTACTGAGGTCCTCATATCATGATTTAAAGACTTCAAATTACAGAGCATCCACTATTTACACTAGTTTAAACCTGCAAGTGGCTGCAGACGAAGGCAAAAAAACCCTTAGGTCTCCGTCAATCTGACCCAGGGGAAAATATGGTGATTAGATAGACCCTAAGCATTTGGGCAAGACTGTTTCTTTAGCAGGGTTAGCAATAGTTTGTATGAGAAATGCTGACACCCTGCCATCTGGAATGCAGATTTTGACTATCTCCAACAATAAAGGATTTGCCCAATGTCTTTCTTCTAAGTTTCACCAACAAGGAAGATAAGTGGATAAAATCCAAGTGTGATGTCCACCATCCTCCACAGTAAAAGCATGTGGGTTATGCAAGAAGAGAAGACTTCCTACATATTCCAACCCGTCATTGACCTCTACCAAAAGTTTTACCCATCTGGTCTGAATCCAAACATTCTTAGCTATAAAATAGATCAAAATCTTCTCCCAGAAAAGCACTGACATTTATATCTGAGAGAAGACAACCCAATTTCACCAGGCTGCCTGGCATCCAGAACAGTTCCACTGATCAGGAGTTCACAGATCACATGGCGACAAAAAGAAAACTTTCCCTCACATCCAGCAAAGTATTGTGTTATGTTTAAATACATTACTTTGCCACTAGCCTGTGGCCAACAGCATTATGGCTGGAGCAGAATCTCCTTGGTGCTTTTTTGGACTGAAAGTGCCGTGACCAAGATTGTCACAATTGTTTCAGCCCAGAGAATACTGGACTCGCTCAAGTCTTAACCACTAAAAAACTCTACTACATGACGATTAGTCATGTCTAAATGAAACAAAAAATAAATGGAGTAAAAGTGCTGCATCTAGATACATGAAAAAGTAATTGTGATATTTCTCATTTACATAGTGCTTTCCATCGGAGGGATCTCAATGATCTTTATGTTTAGCTTTGCCACAATACTTAGATACAGGAAAGTGTTATTATCTCCAGTTTCCAAGGTCACAAAGGAGGTCTGTATTTGCAAAAACAAACATTAAAATCTATGTTTCCCCAGTATGAATTTTGTCTGTCATGGGTTTTCCAGAAATTCGACTCCCCGCAGCCCCACTTGTGGGAGTGGTCTAGGCAACTTGGACCTCAGAGGTGTTTCATGGCTGCTGGCTGAGGTTCCATGTGTGGCCTGTTACCAGTTGTCAACCCTGTCCCTTGCCTTTGGCCTCTTGGTTATTTTTGTAACTATGTGCACATTTTGTGCATTCTAAATATTTTCTCCGAATCCTGGCTGTGCCCCAGCCATCTTGAATTCCTGAAGTGGCCTCTACGCAAGAGAACAAAAGGAACACTTCCTTTATAACACAGAGGCAAAAGTCATTTCCTTGTTCAGGCACAAAATTATTTTTTACTAAATCACTATGGAGTGCAATGAGGAAACAGCTGAATAAGCCCCCCTCTGTCCCCTTTTTCAATCCACTGCTCACACAAACTGGTGTTCCCCTGTCAGAACAGGCACTTTCTTATCACTCAGCATCTGTTTCCTTTTTTCTCAGGCTTGTTTACCAGCTTTTTCATTGAGAAGCTTCCCTGTAGAGGATATATATATATATATTTACTATCTTATTCATTCATGAGAGAGTTACACCTCCCAGCTGCAGCTATTTTAACAAGCTCTAAAAGCTAGGTATATAATTTTTTTCCTGTGACTCATATCCTATCAAATAAAGAGCTACAGTGCAGTACAAAACTTTTGCAGTCCAGGCTGTTTATAGTGACAGTTAATTTAAACAATGTTCCTTTCAGTGACCTTTTGTGCTGCTACATATTCTTTGGCAACAGAGGGCCAGTAGCAGAACTATTTTCTGCTTCAGTCTAAAACTAAATAGATTATTTTAAATAAGCTATTACCAATCTGCATGTAAGTAATTTAAGATTTGTTATATAAAAACTGATTTTAGACATTTATTATGAACACAAAATAATTTAGAATAAAGAGGCTCGTCAGCTTTTTAAAGGGTGGAGTCAAATTGCTATTTTCAGGAGTTTCCATGGAAACTACTGTCTAAGCAATTCTTTCTACAAAAAAACACTGATGTTATTGCCATCTTGTTGCTAAGCTTCCTTGACAAAAAACAAAAACAAAAACAAAAAACAAAACTAACAACAAATACCACACTTGTAGCATTATAATATGCACCCTCGCTACCCAACATGGTGGTTGATAGTCTATAATATGAAACCTCCAGGGTTACTTGCAGCCTAGTTTAGAAATGAGAATTTTGGCATTTTTAAGCCTAAACATTGATTCAAATCTGCTTCATAGCAATCTTATATTCTGTCTTATGTATAATGTGGCAAATTCACTCTAAGGCTTGTATACATGTTGCATTAGTCCCCACCAGAGGGCTGTAAATTTTAGTCTGCACTAGTGTGTCATGTACTAACTGGGCCATGTGGACCCTCTGAAACACAGTAAACCCATTTCAAGCAGTACTACATGCCAAAACAACCTGTAGAAAAGCCCTGATTTATGTCATGTAATCATGTCAACATCAATATGCTTGCTTTTAGTGTATTTGAGGGCAGGTTTTAATGCTATGTGTTCCTTGTTACGATATATGTTGGAAATCCATCAGTAGTAACTGGGAAAAGAAAGAGGTTATTCAGGATAATAGGTACTGTGGAAGAAGTGGGTGATTTTTGTTCCAGTTTTACAAATAGGAAACATGGGCCTGGACCAAAACTTTAAATCCAAACATTTTCAGATTTGGGGTTTCAAAGAGATCAATCTCAGGGCTTCATGTGTATCCACAATCTAGCATAAAATGGGGGCAGTTTTACATAGGACAAAAGTGCATATATGAGTTCGATGTTAACTTTCAGCAATTCTGCCTTACTCTGTATACTGCTACTTTGTATTTATATTTTTGCTTTAGCAAGGCATTCCAGGTTATTTCTAAGGGATTTCTGTTCTTGTATATACCTGTAAACATTTTTAGATACTGTACTCTTAAAATAGTATTACTAGTATATGGTGTCTTTTTTTCAACTACTGTATATTGTAAATTAGGAAAGCCAATGTTGTCTACTTTGTATCTGTTCTGGTTTTAATAACCTCTATACATGAGTTCAATTTTATTGAAATATGTCAGAAACCTTAGCAAATATTACATTAATTAGTAGCTTTCTATGTCATGGTTATTAATTACATGTACCCAACTTATTGATTATATGATATTCTTACATAAAGCAGTTGTATACTGTAGCAAAGATTTTAATATTGAATTAAAAGTTCTGTATTAATAAACAATGATTCAATAGATCACCAAATGCAAAATTCTACAGTGAAGGCTATATAAATTATTGAACAATCTCAAGAGTGTGAGCTTTAATAAATTAAATTCAAGGACATCTGGTCAACATGCTTATACAAATGAAAAATATAGTACTTTATATCAATGCAGCAAGGTTGAGGGGTTTTATACTGCATCATGAGCAAATCCAGATTTTGTTAATCACTTATTCCTTAGAAATGCTATATATTCTTCAGAAAGCTGGATTAACATTATGGGGTGGGGGGGGAGTGAATCAAATATGCAATGGGCTTTTCTCCTGCCCTCGCTCACATCTTAACATAAAGGAAGACTCTCTAATTTGCCAAAAGCTGTCAGTTGCAGCTTCAATTTTTCTGTGGGTTTATCTCATCCCCAAGTTAGGCATTTCCCACATCCCAAATCTGCTATGTGTCTGACTGCTAACAGACTCATTTACAGAGCACCTAGCTTAAGATTAAGTTGGGATTCCTGTTTTGAAAGTCTCCTGATATGCAAAATTTCTATCTAGGGTAGTTTTCACTTGCCATGCAAAATTCCTTTCAAATGAATTGCAAAATTGCCTCTACATTTTAATTTATGACACAATTATTCAGTAATCACATGTAGTGCTACAATCTAAACCATTTAATGTCATGATATATGTGTCATTTCATTTTCACACAGTTTTTGTAGTAGATACAAAATACATATACATATAAGATGTGACCGAGCAGTGGTTTGTTTTTGTTTTATTCTTTTCCACAGAGAGGAACTCTGTAACTAGATCCTGCAGTTACAAGATTTTCTAGTACAAGGGTACTACATTTGAGCAACAAGCTCTCAGTCTATGTTTTTTTAGAAGTAGGCTAATTATCTACTCGGGATGAGTAGTTCTGCTAATTGTTTTTTTCTGTAATATTGTCCCTGATTGTTCTTAACAATTTCTATAGAATGGAATAGATAAATAGAAACTATTTCTATTTTCTCTTGCTAATATATGATTTAAGGACAGATTTTCATGAGAACAGAGTTTCCATTTATGTCACCCAAATAAAATGGCCAGATTTTCTAAAGAGCTAAACACCAGGCAGAACCCATTTTTCTCTACAGGAGCTGCTGGGGGCTAACCATGTTTGAAAATCTGAGCAATAAATGAGAATCGGGCTCTTTCGAGAATCTGAAATTTGTTTAGGTACCTAAAGTAGGAGTTTTAGAATCCTACAGGATGCTCAGCTGTTCTGAAAGTCTGGCCCCTGTTTTTCTCCCTACCCCTGTACTTTACAGTAAACATAAGCAAGCATTATGCTACTATGAACAGAGCAATCACCAATTAAGCGACAAGTAAAGGAGTACTTGTGGCACCTTAGAGACTAACAAATTTATTAGAGCATAAGCTTTCGTGAGCTACAGCTCACTTCATCGGATGCATCCTGTGTCTCTCACACTATATTAGGTAAGGAGGAAAGGATTTAAGAAGGTGTCTCCAAAACCTTAAAGGTTAAAGGCCAGAAGTCAATGAAGCTACAGCTATTTAAATCAGCAGAGGATCTGGGTTTGTATCACACACACACACACACATCATCATCATCATCTGAGTGAAATCCTGGCTCCATTGTAGTCAATGACAAAACTCCCATTGACTTCAATAGGGCTAGGATTTCACCATCTTTTTCTCTCTACATATGTGTATATGAATTCAATCCTAGTGTGAAAGGGACCTTTTATGGGGCACTCCTATTATCTACAAATTCTCAACCATTGGCTTTTTTATTGTTATATAACCACTTTAAAGATCCAGACCTCTGAAAATGTTTCAGTGTTTTGCTTTGGGTTTTTTTGGCATTTAATTATTATAGGAATCTGGTTGCTTTTCAATATTACACCTGCTGCTGTTGCCATTAATCTGGTCCTTCATCTGCCTGCAATTTGTTCCTCATTCATTCACACACACAATTTGTTCATCACACCATCCTGCAGTTGCAGGACAAAGGTGTTTGGAAATGTCTATCATGAGTGAAGCAATGAAGCATTTTGTGTTGTGTTTAAAAATCACTCTGTCTGCAGCTCATTTCATAGAACCTTGTCAGTGTAATCCCTGTTTCCTACAAGGGTTACATTTTCAAATTCAAGTGAACTCTGTGAGCTGATGATTTTTCCACATATTAATTTTGAAAATAAATCCTTTTGATAAGGTCACTTGTTGCTTAGGTTTCAGAGTAGCAGCCGTGTTAGTCTGTATTCGCAAAAAGAAAAGGAGTACTTGTGGCACCTTAGAGACTAACAAATTTATTAGAGCATAAGCTTTCCTAAGCTACAGCTCACTTCATCGGATGCATTTGGTGGAAAAAACAGAGGGGAGACTGATATACACACACAGAGAACATGAAACAATGGGTTTATCATACACACTGTAAGGAGAGTGATCACTTAAGATAAGCCATCACCAGCAGCGGGGGGGGGGGGGGGGGGAGGAAATAGCCTACCTTGCTTGTCACCATGAAAGGTTTTCCTCCTTTCCCCACCCTGCTGCTGGTGATGGCTTATCTTAAGTGATCACTCTCCTTACAGTGTGTATGATAAACCCATTGTTTCATGTTCTCTGTGTGTGTATATCAATCTCCCCTCTGTTTTTTCCATCAAATGCATCCGATGAAGTGAGCTGTAGCTCACGAAAGCTTATGCTCTAATAAATTTGTTAGTCTCTAAGGTGCCACAAGTACTCCTTTTCTTTTTACAGGAATGTTTTGCGGCTGCCATGGGACAGATAAGAAGTTCCAAAGTAGTTTTGATTTCCAAAACTTTTTCAAAACTTTCTGGTTGTGATTCAAAGCCTGTCTGACCCAAACTTACCAAGAAGAAAAGGAGTACTTGTGGCACCTTAGAGACTAACAAATTTATTAGAGCATAAGCTTTCGTGAGCTACAGCTCACTTCATCGGACGGCTGCTACTCTGAAACCTGTCAAACTTACCAAGGTTACCTCCACCCTGAGTTTCTAATACTTTAGTTTCCATATTTTAGTATTTTTATCAATATTGCCAACAAGTCATATTGTGTCTTGGGGCCACAGTCCTGAGTATACCCTTCTAAGGCATAACAAATCCTGGGACTCCCTCTTATATTGGAGGGGGAGGAATTTTCTATTTCTCTTTTAAGGGGTACAGCATATAACTCATCATGGGTCCAGCCAGCTCCACTAGCAGCTGAATGGGGCTTGAAGTGGATCCATGACAATTCCCAATACCCACTCACTCCTCTCCCACTTGCTCCTAGAGAAGTATTGCTAGCCTTTTGCACTCCCCTGGGCACAGGAAGCCACAATCCAAGAGGCTCTGGTGCAAACATCAGGGTAGAAGGGGACCTATACCTCCCATGCCAGAGTTAAGATTAGGGAGAGGTAACCTAACCCAGAAATGGTTCAAAATGAGTTGTCTGCCCAGCTCCCTTATTTCGAAAAGGGATGATCAGGATGAATACCTATTTTAAAAAGAAAAGGAGTACTTGTGGCACCTTAGAGACTAACAAATGTATTTGAGCATAAGCTTTCGTGAGCTAAGGAAATAATCTGTAGCTCATGAAAGTTTATGCTCAAATAAATTTGTTAGTCTCTAAGGTGCCACAAGTCCTCCTTTTCTTTTTGCGAATACAGCTGAACACGGCTGCTACTCTGATACCTACCTATTTTAAGTGCAACTTCCACTGCTGGAAGCATCATTCTTAATGGGAATCGGTCATTACTAATAATTAATGACTGATTTACCCATTAACTTTACAATCAACATTAGCCTTACTTTGCTAACAAAAAAGCAATGCACTTTAGCTAAAACATTAAACATAGCTTCCTTTCTTTTCTCCCAGTTAAGCTTCCAAAATTTCCATTACATCTGATTGAAATCAACATTTGTTTTAAAGCATTAAAAACAGTAATCCATAAGAGGAACTTTCTATTAGTTTAAAGACTAATGTCTAACAGTTACAGAAGATAGGTACATGGCTGAAGTCTGGAATTTATTAACAGTGCTGTGGTTCTTCTTGTATCTATAAAATGATTGCATAAAGTGTTGGTATGATAAAGGGACTCACCGGCTGGTGCATCCCCTCATTGCAGAATATGGCATAGCAGGGTCTCCTCCACAGGCATGCCCTACTGCCACTAGTCTTCCAGTCTCCCTGTGTCTCAGCCATCTGTCCAAGTCAAGTACAATCCCAGCCCTTTCAGGGTAAATACAGTCTTGTACATCGATAGTCCACCATTTTTACACCAGGTCTTCAGCCTAACTTCATACTTAATAATCCTTTCTAGACTTTGCTCCAGGGCCTCTGCACCAAGTCATCAGTGGGCCAGTAAGGAAACCCAGGGCCTCCCTCTACGCTGAGTTCCAGCCCAGGCACCCAATAATAAACCTCTAAGCTCTGTCTGTTTGGATCCACCACTTCCTCCCTGGGCTACTTCCTACTACAGCTTGCCTCTAAGTCTTTCCACCAGCTCCTTCCCTAGCATGTTCCCCCCCCAAAAAAACATTATAGCCCCAACAAACAAAGCACATGTAAAAAACCCATGCCAAGTCTACTGGCCCCTATGGAGGCCCTGGCATCTAGCAACATCTGGTTATCCCCGACCCCAGCCAGTTTTTCCTTTAGGGGTTAGCCCAAGAGGCTCTCTCCTCCTCTCAGTCAGCCCCTACTGAACTGGACTTTTCTCTTTTTAACCCCTACCTCCAGGCATGACACTTCGCACAGATGAAGCGCGGTATGTGGCTGACTGAGCTCACAGACTGTCATTAAACCCTTGCTGATTAGGATGGAGTTTGTACACCCTGTCATTATTTCTGACACTAATCTAAGCATCCATGACAAATGGATTATGTCTGTGTGGCTTCTGTTGACTTCAATGCGGGTACTACAAGCACAGGATTTGGATTTAGGAACGGTCACTTAGTAATGCTGTTCACTGCCATTCTATAGTTCCAAGTTCAATTTCTAGCCCTGGTTCCCCAGGAAATGGCCTGTGGCCAGTTCTTCTTGGCTGGAGAACTTAGGATTCTACTGAATGGAAAATAGAGATAAAGAGTGAAATCCTGGCCCTGCTGAAGTCAATGACAAGGTTCCCATTGAGTTCAGTAAGGCCACAATTCCACCCACGGTGTTTCAAGAATGGATTATAGCTTTCACAAAAGCAAAAGATGCTATTATGGTTGCGAACAAATTTCCTGTATAGGCCCCCAAGGTTTTGATGGCTCCTTATTATAAATATATCAAGGGCCTACCAGGTTATAAACAGGCCCTCTGAGGTTGAGGTTGTGCTTTTCAGCTTGCAGATTTCTAAAGTGCTCAGCATTGGCCTAACTCTGCTCCCATAACAGTCATGGTAAAACTTCCACTGCCTTTTGAAAACCCATCCAAAGTGCTAATAGGGTCTTTTTTAGACCCAGTATATTTATTGTATGGTAGATATACCAGGACATTCAGAGGGGTAAAAAGCAGCACTCCTATAAAGGCTGAAGAACAGGTCTCGATAATAATAAATGTACTGAATGTGAAATATGGCACAGTCTCTCTTCCAAAAAGCTTACAATCTAAACAAACAATACAATTAATGTATATAATGTACACTGTAATCAGACAACGGATTTAATAAGAAAGTGGTATAGCTGTTCAAACAAATCCTGTAAAACAAAACTTTTATTGGAAGCTGAATCATGGCAGATTGAGTAGAAGAAGTGTCTTTTAAGGAAGATACGAATGAAGAGTGAGTAGATGCTTGCAGACAAGGAAGGAAAAGAGTTTGTGCATAGGGGATACATGGAAGGGTAATGAAGATGAGAAGGGAAAAGGGATAAATCTGTGGCAAGATATAAGGACAGAGTCTTTTCTTTGCTGCTATTCCTTTAAGATGACTGATCGATCCCCTTTAAGGCCGGGGCTGCTCTAAGTGTATAGGGTTGATGAGTCCAGCCTAGGTCAGAATTCAGAAAGCTCAAAAATGGCTTAAAGCAACATTTGCATTCCCTTCCATTTCACTACAGCTAGCATAGGAAGGGTCCATAACATTAATTGTATTTATTCTACCAGTAAAAATTTGACACAAATCTCAGCGATTCATCTGGGGAAACATCCCAAAAATGTTTTCGGGGAGGGAAAGAAAGAAAAAGATTTGAAAATAAAGAGAAAAGAAAGAAAGAAAATGTTGCAAGCATAAACAACAGTGGTCTACACAGGCATCCTGGATGCAAAAGCCCATTCCCTTTTGTCAGAAACAAAAATAAATCCAATTTTGGAGACTAAGGATCAAGACAGAATTATGAAGTGAGAAGCTAATTCCAAAGGAAATTGGGATTTGCAAAAATCTTCATAAATTCCTGGAATTGTATCTGCTTTGTAGAAGTCACAGATAATTTTTCAAATGCAGAAGGAAGCTGATCCAGTGCTTTTAAGTTGGCAAACGTTAAGTGAAAAATGCAGTCAAAGCAGAGCTCTGAGACTCTTTTGATTGGTAGAGCGACTTCCTCTGATCTTACATCTGACAAATATCATATATATTATACTGATAAATTAACTAAAGTTTAACAGGACATTCCCAGTTATAAAATACAGGAAAAGCAAAAATCCTCTGTTTTGGAAAAAAAATCACTTTGGGAGTAAAGAAGATAAAGGAGATGAATTTTTCCAGACTTTTTGTTTGATGTAGAATTTAAATCACAGACAAGTCATAATTCAAAAGATGAAACAAGAATAACTCTTGAACAATAGCAATTTTTAGAATACTTTCTTGTCTTGAAACAATGATGAAACACACATAGATTAATTGCTATTAATCCTCTGAAAGGTGGAATGTTATTTATTGTCAGGGGGTTTCTTTAACCACACAATATAAACTTAATTTTAAGTGAATGACAATGTTCTATAGACTTATTTTCCTTCATTGTTAAAGTATTATAATAATTTACTCCATGTCAATTTTGTTTCTCTGATATTTTTCTTGAATAAGCAGTGTACATTCTATTCTAGTCTAGTCTATTCTATTCAATATAAGTTCTAATACTGAGCTCAGATACTGTATTCTCTGAACACCCTCCTTGTTAGCATTCCTGGAGAATAATGAAGATAATTGTGTTGCCTATGTTTACCTAGGGAATGAGGATCTATTGAGTATCTATATCCTCAGCTGATGTACATTCCCATAACTCCACAGAGCCATGTCACTTTATACCAGCTGAGGATCTGCCCCATACTATTTAAGGTCTAATCCTGCAAAGATTTGTTCATGTACTTAGTATGTAAAGTTAAGTATGTGACTAAGTCATAGATTCATAGATTCATAGATACTAAGGTCAGAAGGGACCATTCTGATCATCTAGTCTGACCTCCTGCACAGTGCAGGCCACAGAATCTCACCCACCCACTCCTATGAAAAACCTCACCCATGTCTGAGCTATTGAAGTCCTTAAATCATGGTTCAAAACTTCAAGGAGCAGAGAAGCCTCCCTCCAGTCAACCATGCCCCATGCTACAGAGGAAGGCGAAAAACCTCCAGGGCCTCTCCAATCTGCCCTGGAGGAAAATTCCTTCCCGACCCCAAATATGGCAATCAGCTAAACCCTGAGCATATGGGCAAGATTCACCAGCCAGATACTACAGAAAATTCTTTCCTGGAGACTTTGTATGATCAGGGTCATAGAATACATGTTCCACCCCCAAGACTTTACAATGTACTTAAAACAAACCACAAAGATTTGGGGAAACAAATTCATTGGTTAGGAGAGGCAGCGCATCATGAAAATCCCTAGCCCTAGTGCACTCTGGGAAATATAGTCCAATTGGAGATCCCAGTTTATAGGAAATAGTTATGTGAGACAACCAAATTACAACTCCTGTGAGGCATCATTAAAATATTTCACACTAAAAATCAAAAATATTTTGCTTTTTTGGGTGTTTGGTTTTTCAACAAAAAAAATGAAATTTTCTTTATTAAGTAGACACTCTTAACATACTTACCCACCCACCCACATGCAAACACACACTAATTGTTTTGCTGAAAACCCAATTTTCTGTTGAAAAAAATGATGGAAAATTTGCAATGAGTGCTGGAGAGCAGTGTACTGGCTTCATGGATAAGTTTGGGGAGAGTGTTCTGTGCATGAAGGAGGAATGGAAGAAAGTACTTGCAGACGAAATGGATAGTTGATCAATGAAGGCTGACATTATTGGTGGTATTTGATGGGGCAGGTACCTTTTGCTATTTCCAGCCTCATGTCATTTAGAAAGGGAAAGAAACTTGATAATCTTGGTTAATAAGTTCCTTTACTATAAATACTTGAACTGATCACTAGCAAAAAATAACAAGAGGTAGAAGAGGATGGAATGTTATATTACTTTTTTTAAAAGATCTTCTTGTTCCAACAAATCTATATCTGTACCCTGAATAACTGTGGGTTTGATTTTCTCTTAAAATATAGCTCAAATGTTGTTGCTAACTTTTTCTGATCTCTCTGGAATTATTTTATTTCTTCCATATCTTACAGAAAATTTAAGAATCTGCTTCCATTTTAACTGTGATGATAACTCCCCTATTTATCTTTCTTGTTGTATTTCCAATAAGGGGACAATAGTATGTAGCTATCTGTAGTTTAAAGGCAATATCAATGGAAGATCTGCATCAGTGACTGGAACAGAATGTTACAGTTGAACTTTCAGATATCCTGTGTATTTCTGACTTCTTTGAAGGTGTTAGGTACTTGACCTTCTTAGAACTTACAAAAGTTGTCTTGCACAAGAACAGTGCTATATCCTGAGCCAGAGCCTATCAAAGATAATAGGCAAATCATCTACTAATAATTGAAAATAATCTATTGATTATTGGCTTTAGATTTTCCCCCATGAAGCTAATTACAGTTGATGCTATATATGCAAAATTCACTGGATGAGTCCTTTTAGAAGTTACATGATTTTGATATGCCTTTATTACTGAAGCAAATCAGAATAAGAGCTCACCAAGCATCTAAATTATATACTGTGACAAAGCTCTGTCCTTGCCTCCGTAGGTCCCGCGTTTCCTGGCAGATTTCGCTAGCCTCAGAGGCTCACTGTGACCCTCCATGTAACCCTTCTTTCTCTAGAGACAAGGGTCACAGTCTACTGAGCCATTTTCATCATAAGCGAGCGAGGGAGGTGAGGAGAAGCTATCCTTCCTTGCACAGTCTCTGTTGTCTCCCAATCTAATAGACTGATTAATCAGGGGGGCAAAGGTGGGGGGGGGAGTCTAGGCCCCATCCTCTACTCTGGGCTCCAGCCCAGGGACCCTAATAGTATCAGCTATGGTAGCTGACCTTTTAGAAACATGACATGTACAATTCCCTAGGCTACTTCCCCCACAGCAGTCCTCACTTCCTCAAGCTCCACTTCACCCTTACCTCAGGGCCTCTTTCCTTGTGCCTGATATGGTGTGTACTACTCAGCCTCTCCAGCCGCGCAACTTCTTCCCACAGCTCCTGACATGCACACCCACCTGACTGACTGGGAGGCTTTTAACTAGTTTCAGCCAGCTCCTGATTGGCTTCAGGTGACCCAATCAACATAGCCTTCTCCCTGCCTTCTGGAAAGTTCTTAATTGGCCTCAGGTGTCTTAATTGACCTGGAGCAGCTTCCATTTCACTTAACCTGGTACCAGGGATTTGTTTAGCCTGGAGCTAATATATCTATCTCTCACTACTTTTCTATAGCCATCTGGCCTTGCCCCGTCACATATCCCCCCACTCTGCTCAACACCATAGAGTTGGGACGCCAGGCAGTATGCTCATGACGGACCATCAGCGTTGCCATGGTGGCATCCAGCCCTGTTCAGTATGCGGAACTGGAATGGTTGGAGGGATAAGAACCACCTGGTGACCCTTGCATTCTTTTCCTTATTCCGCTGCATCCACTGGAAGGGTACATGGTCCATCACAAGAGTAAATTGCTGGCCTAAGAGGTAATAATGCAGTGCCTCCATAGCCCATTTGACAGCAAGGCATTCTCTCTTAACTACTGCGTATTTCTCTTCTCTTGGGAGAAGTTTTCTGCTTAGGTAGAGGATCGGATGTTCCTCTTCTCCCACCATTTGCGACAGAACTGCTCCCAACCCCACCTCAGAAGCGTCTGTTTGTAAAATAAATTCCCTGTTAAAGTCTGGGGCTATGAGTATGGGGTCATTACAGAGGGCCGTCCGAAGATCTGTAAATTCCCCCTCTGCTGCATCGGTCCACTTTACCATGTCTGGACTTCAGGCCTTCACCAGATCTGTTAGGGGACTTGCCCTAGTGGCGAAGTGGGGAATAAACCGTCAGTAGTAGCCTACCACGCCTAGGAACGCATGGACCTGCTTCTTTTGGGTCGGCCAGGGCCTCTAGCTTATTCATTTGGGGATCTTGAATTGCCTCTAGCTTATTCATTTGGGGCTTCACTATGCCCCTTCCCACAATATATCCCAGGTACCTAGCCTCTGCTAGCCCTATGGCACATTTAGCGGGATTAGCAGTGAGACCAGCCCGCCTTAAGGTGTGCAGTACTGCCTCAACTTTCTCCAAGTGGGTTCCCCAGTCTCGCGTATGGATCTAGGTATGTATCTGCATAACTAGTATGGTGGCGCAGCAGCTTATCCATGAGGCGCTGGAATGTGGCTGGGGCCCCATGTAGCCCAAACGGGAGGACGGTGTACTGGAATAGCCCATCCGGGGTGGAAAATGCTGTCTTTTCTTTAGCTTCTTTGGTCAGAGGAATCTGCCAGTACCCTTTTGTCAGATCCAGTGTAGTCAAGAATCGGGCACTACCCAGTTGGTCAACCAGTTCATTGATGCATGGTATGTGGTATGCATCAAACTGGGATATTTCATTCAGTTGGCGAAAGTCATTACAGAATCTCATGGTACCATCAGGTTTAGGCACTAGAACAATTGGACTGGATCACTGACTGTAAGATTCTTCTATAACCCCTAATTCTAACATTTTCTTTACTTCGGCCTTGATTTCCTCTCTTTTGGCTGCTGGGATTCGGTAGGGTCTCAACATTACCTTGGCTCCAGGGATTGTGCGGATATGGTGATAGGTCTTAGTCGTCCGCCCTGGTTTTGTAGAGAACACATCTCTGTTGTGATTAATCATGTCGGCTGCCTTGATCTTTTGGATCGGCATCAAGTCGGATGATATCCTCACTTGCTCATGTAAGTTATCCCCCTGGGGAAGGGTCTCCTGCATGACTAAGCATGCCTCTCGATCGTGCCAAGGTTTTAGAAGATTGATGTGGTAAATTTGCTCTGATTTCCGGCGGTCTGGCTGCTGCACCTTATAGTTCACCTCTCTCACGGCTTTGATTATTTCATAGAGTCCCTGCCACTGGACCAACAGTTTACTTTCTGCTGTGGGCACCAGTACCATCACCCGATCCCCTGGTTGGAACCGTTGAAGCTTCACTTGGTGGTTATAATGGGTTCGTTGGGTCTCCTGTGCTCTCTCCAAGTGTTCCCGTACAATGGGTGTAACTCGGGCTATCCGATCTCTCATCTGCAGTACATGCTCAACTATGTTCCTTCCAGGATTTGGCTCCTCTTCCCAGACTTCTCTGGCTATATCCAATATGCCCCGAGGGTGGCACCCATATAGTAGTTCGAATGGAGAGAAACCCATTCCTTCTGGGGATTTGTTTAGCCTGGAGTTAATATATCTATCTCCCACTACTTTTCTATAGCCATCTGGCCTTGCCCCGTCACAATACATATACATGCCTGGCTACTTTTAGGCTGAGGCCTCCTAGGAGAAGTGGACCCAATACCCATTAAAATTAACACACATTGACTGTTCATATCCCCCAAGCAACTTTGAAAATATTATCCTTAGTATTCTTGTTCATGATGAAGGAAAAGTTATATGGAAAGCAAATGAGAAAAGAGTTGGGTTCATAATTATTTGGCAGTTAAAGACAAGAGTATGAAATCAATGTAACAAAAAAATTTCATAATTGGTACTAAGATTTGAGCCATTCTACTATTCATTACACCTCAGGGCATACATTGTTTACATGGATAGAAAAGAAAGTAACAAAGCTAATTGGGGAATTACAAAGAAACCTTTTCCCCCAATGGCTTAGGTTATCTATTATCTGTTAACCATTTTACTACAATATATTCAATCAAGACATATGAAATCAAGAAAGATTTTTACAAGGATCTTTATAACAGCTCCCAGGGGACTAATTTATCCCAATGACAGTGAAAAGCAATGCTGCTGCATAATTGGAATAGTATTAGCAAATATTCCATTTAATAGGGAAACATTTGCCCAGTGCCAAGGGGTTAAGTGGTGTTAATCCATATGTTAGATTCTGAGCTCTGGTATAGTTCCACATAAGTAAGATTCAAAGAGAAGAGAGAAAAATGAAAAGCAGTAAATATAACTATTATTCTTGCAGTTTCACATAGTCCAATTTATTTCATTTTAATCTTTTTTTAAATTTTCTTTAACAGATTATTCTTTTAGAGCTTAGGATCAAATTATGTTTTCAGTAACATGGGTGTAAATCCAGAATAACTCCATTCTAATATCTGCAATTGTTCCAGATTTATACTGATGTAATTTAAAGAAGAATTTGGCTCTTGATAAGTACAGTTGCTAAACTGGGATGATAAGCAGTCCTCCAAGATGCCCTAATTAAGGCCCCAATTCTGAAAGATATTTCACACTGATGTAACTAAGAATTAGTGCAGGGCCCTATCCATGTGAAGTTGTTCATAGGACTGGGTAAATCAGGAATAACCCAATCAGACTCACTGTGGAAATGCTGATTGACTCCAAAGAATTTATTCAGATTTATACTACTGCGAGTGAGGTCAGAATTAGGCACAATTATCTTCAATTCAATGTTTATTTTGCTAGTAATGAAAATAGATTCAGACACAATGGACTGCAACAGTGTAACTCAGAGAAGAATTATGCCTTAAGAGTTTAAGCATCGCTGTCTATATATCCAGAAACTCTTATGGTCATAGTAATATTTTCAAAACTACTAGTACATGCACCAAATTCCAACCAACACTGTATTTATATGGCTAAAACAATGAGAACAAATAAAGCCACCTTCTCTTAACAGACAACAAAACTGGGTCTGTCCTTTTGATTGTTTTTCCAGCTAGAAATATAAGAAATAAGGTCCCTTTTTGATGCAAAAAATGTCTCGCTTGGGAATTAAATAGTTTCACGACTATTAAAATTTTCACTATTAGTATATAATTTCAGTGGATCAAATCCTGCAGTTCTTACTCTCGAAAACCTCTCAAAGACCCGTGGGAGCTTACTGAATAAAGACTAATATTTGGCCCACCGTAAACAGTTTATTACGGTGAATGCCAGGGCAGATGCATTACAGTGCTGAATAACTTATTAAATTAACAAAGGTGAAGTATCTCAAATTCATGGCCTGATTTATCATCTAATTAAAGTCCCTTTACAGTTCCAAAGGAGTGTAAAGAGACATAGGTGTGAATGATAATCAGGCCCCATGAGAATAAATACGTATGTTCAGTGTGCCTTTTTTTCTTTTTAATTGGGAGAGTGGCAAAGAGGGCAAGTTAGAAAGAAAATGGGAGCTATAACCACGAGGCACAAGCACAATATTTTTAAAAAGTCTTTTTGATGAGGATTTCTCATCTGAATGGGAGAAGAAACCAGTCTTGCCTCTTTTACTCTGGTTGAAATATGAACTCAGAGTTCAACCATTAATTCATGTTAGCATTCCTCTGAGAATATTCAGGCCCTGTTTATCCCTAGTGGAACTCCATTGGAGTCAAATGTTTAAAGAAGGATGGCCAAGTGGTTAGGGCATTAGCCTAGAACTCACGAGCACTGAATGTAAACCACAGACTTCCTGTGTGACCGTGGATAAGACACATAGATGTCTAAGTCCCAGTTTTAGGCACCACTGTGATCCACAAAACCCTAATTCATCTGCCACCTAATCCCTTAGGCATCTAAATTGTATCAACACCTAAACTTTTGCTGTAAAAGTTCCCTAGCGATCTAGATTTCTGCCTCTGGATATGCACACTGTTGCTCCATTCTAGGTGTCCAGATGCCTATCTCCCCCAGAATGACCTATAAGGGAAGCTAGGCAAAGGCAAAGGCAAAATTTACCAATTTTGGTAGGCATGCTCAGAGGCCACCTACTGGACTGGGTCCCATACAAAATCTGGCTGGGGGAGGAGGAGGAGGTAGGGGCCCACCTTATAACTTTTAGGCCAGTGATTAGAGCATTTTCCTGAGATGTGGAAGACTTTGAATAAGTACTTAAAGAATTGTTGGGCCAGAGAGCAACAGCAAAACAAAAGGACTCTGTAGCACAGAAGTTCAGGCACCCATCCAGTCTCCCTGCTTCAGAGGCTGTTTAATTGTTTATCCACAGTAGAACTGCTTCAGCAGGAGAGACGGAGGGCACACACACTTCACATTGACTGCCATAGTTCAGTGTTTAGAGCATTCTCTGGCTTTTCAAATTGCATCTGCATGAGGGGTAAGTGAACCTGAGTCTCCCACATACCAGGTGAATATACTATTTACTATGTTCAAAGTTATAGGGTAGGTTCTACCTCCTTCTCTGGACAGCTTGTTGGTGTTAGGCAAGTGCCAACCTCATTCTCAGAATAAATTACTTAGGTACCTAAACCGCATGACTCTGGTCATGGACTGCTAGTAGACATAGACAACTCACTGCAGATCAGCCTTAGGTGCCTAACTCGGTCAGAGATGCACGGATGAGGATCCAGCCCTGTCATCACCATCTCCCATTGGCCAGCTTAGGTGGCTCCTGCCTAGCATGCTGGTTTTTGTGGATTGTATTCTTAGGTTCTTCTCTCTCCTCATTCATTGTATTGGGAGCCTAGGTGCCTAATACAATATTGTTCCTGAAAATTATGCCATGCTGGGTGATGTACCTTTGTGGGTCTGGGCATTAGTGTCTCTGTGCCTCCAGTCCCCGTCTGTACGATGGGGATAGTAGCACCTCTTGACTTCACAGGCTCCTCCTATATCTATTGCACTTCACTGCTATCATCAGGGTTTTGCTGCTTGAAGTTTTATATTAACAGTTTGCATTTTAAAATGCTTTGGCCGTACTCTGACTTCAGTTGCACCATTAACTTCAGTGGAGTTACAAGTAATTAATTTGCACTTACACAACTGAGATCAAAATCTCACTTTTGGGGCTGCAGTCTCATCTCACAACAGTGTCATTCCATTGACCTCAGTAGAGTCATTCCTGATTTACACCAGTTTGACTTAGATAAGACTCTCAGGCCAGCTGGCTGATACATTGTTCCAGATGAATTTCTATATTTGGTGAAAACATATTCAGCTCTGGGTAAAATGGAGATACAAAAAGAATTTGTTTTCGATTCATAATGTTCTGCTGTTAATATTTTCACTCAGATTACACTGTTAACCATATCCTTTGCCTTTGCTTGAAATGCTTACATAACTTACAGTACATGATGAAAGCCTTTGCTATTTACTTAAAGATTAACATTGAGGCTGTTGCTTTTAAGTGCTATTAATAATGAATAATGTTTTCCATCTTGTGCCTTATGTTTCTTCTGTAAACCTTCCCAAAAGTACTTTTGGAGGAGAGCTGCAGAATTCATAAAATGTAGTTTACAAATTTCTGTATATATTTTTCATTAACTAATTTTATTATTAAAAATCAAGCTTCCTGAACCTGGAGTTCTTCAGCTGGTGTTAATCAGGAGAGATCCATTGAAATCAATAGATTTATACCAGCTGAGAATCTGGCCAGGAAACTCTACTGATTCTAAAACAAACATAGCTTTGTGATTATTGAAATTCTAGGCATTTTTCTCATTGTTGCCAGCACTATTTATGTTGCAATGGACCATTAAGTGCAAGTGGGAAAAGTAAACACTTTCTCCGTACATAATATTAATCACAGAACAGAGATAGATAGAAGACAATGGACCTACAGTATTTTTGTCTCTGTTCCAGTAACTAACCAGCACAGTTCAGTTCAGCTCTATCAGATCTTGAAGGCATTTGCAACTTATATGGACATATGCTAAAATGCTCCCAGTTTTATTTTTTTCTTCATGGTATTAAAACTCAGTGAAGATTGGTAAAGGAAGGTGGTAAGGTTTTAGCAATCATCTGCTGGTTAGAGTGAAGAATAAAGAGCTAGAAGCCATGAGACCCCTGCTGAGTTGACCTAGGTCAAGTCATTTAATGCCCTTCATCGTCAACTGGCACAACTGGAAAAAATGTAGGTTAAAAGCAGGAACACGCTTGAATCCAAAAGCTACTTATGGTCAAAGCTTTTGTGAGTAAATAAAACAGAAAAGGTCTGTCAGAGAATTTCATTTTAGCTGTGCTGCCCTTACTGAAAGAGAGACAAATCCCAAAAGATTAGGAAATTCTGTCACAATAAAAAAATGAAAAAAGTGTGAGTGCATTGGCTTGACAACTCAGTAGCTCAGAAATTCCTAGTCTGAGCTTCTCCACATTATCTTTCGTCACTCTGACCTGGGAAAAGCAACAATTAAACACCTTGCATCTTCTATTTAGGAGAAATCACACTCTGTGCTGCTCTGATATTGTCAGAATACCATAATTATGACTGTGCAATTATGTATGACACTTTTAAAATATGAGTCATCTTAAATAACTTAATTTACCAGGCATTTTAGATGATGTTCACTAATGGTAAAAAATAGAAGTGGATATCAAAATGCAGTTTGGTGGGGAATAGTGATTACACTGGAGTTATTCAAACTTTCAGGCTTAAATATAAAGGATAACATTTTCATAAGTGTCTAAGAGCTAGATTTTTAAAAGTAGTTAGGCACCTAACTTACATTGAAGTCCATGGGAGTTAGGTGCCTAAATACCTTTAAAATATGGCCCTAAGTGATATGGTTTCCTAAATCCCATTGAAAGACAATGGGACTTAGGGGATCTTGGAAATTTGACCATAACTGTATGTCTACACTGCAGTCAGAGGTGGGATTACAGTACGGGTTGAAATATCTGCGCTAGCTTTAATCTGGCAACTAACATAGTTAAAGCTCCCATTGAAGCTGTGGTAGAGCTGGCTTCAGCACATGCCGAATAAGCCCGCCTAGAACCTGGGGCGGATATGTGCATCCCTAACGTGTGGTGCTTCATCTTCAGTGATATTTTCAGTGAGCTAGCTAGATTAGAGGTAGGGTGGATATGCCTACCTGAGCTGTGAATAATGTGGGTGGATGATTTTGAGTCCTCCTCTCTCCCTTCTGATTTTTCATCATTATTTTTTTGTATTACAGAAGGGCGTAGAGACTCCAACTGAACTCAGGCCCCCCATTGCATACTATAAGAGACAGTCTCTGTCTTAAAGAGCTCACGGTCCAGACAGACAAAGCAGGCAACGATGGAGTTATCCATATTTTATAGTTAGTAAACTGAGGCACAGAGAGATTGGCTACGGTCACGGAGGAGATCTGTGGCAGAGCTTTATCTTGAATCCAGATCTGCCTGAATCACAAGACCATTCTTCTTTCCAAGCAGTGAAAAGAAAACAGCACAATTCATTTGAAGTTTAGTGCCTATCTGGAAAAAAAAATGCCCAGGTCTGGGATACAATGGCTCACAAAGAACAGGTGTTTTGCATCATTAGTTCATAATCTCATATTCAGAGAAATGAAATATTCCAAAATCTGTATTTTTTCCCAACAGAATCCCAACCTGCTGGGAAACCAGAGATGCACCTGCCACTGCCTAAGTCCTGAGAAGAATGGTTCCTGAGGGTCTTTCATGCATGTGCAAACATAAGATGCACTGCTATGCATTTTGTGCTTTCATTCATTGCTGTCCTCTGCACCTGCCGAAGGACTGAGATATGCTAGTGCCAGCCTCTTTGATGATGCTCTACAAAATAAGCCAGCTAACCCTGTTTTCAACATTGACTTCACCTAGTTATTTCACCTACAGTTATTTCTTTGCTGATGTGAACTAGCACAACTATTTTGAATTCAATTTACACCAGCGGAGAATTTGCCCCTAATGTATACATACATTTAGATCAAGTTTTTATTACCCAACATTGGCTATGATATATTGAAATGGAAGTAACTCTTCTTTGTATGAATAAACTCAAGAATACAAACATGTAAGCTCAAAGAAGAAAAGGGTTGTGAATCTGGTAAGAAACAGGAATACTCCCAGTGTATTGCTTAAGAACGAGGAGAGTCACAAACATGACAAATATCTAAAACACTAAGGAGTGACCCACTACTTCTGCCAAACACACCAGCAGCACATCCCAAACATTTTATGAAACACTATACAAAGCAGAAAATATTCCATCCTAATGACCTTTAATTTCACATATGGAGGATCTAAAGAAAAACCCTCCCAAGAAGATCAGCCCATCCCACAGATACCATCTATTCAAGCTATGCAAATTAAACATAACACCTCAGGCCTGGATGGAATCTTGCAAGAACTATGGTACTGTACACTTCTGTCGCTAATTAATAATAAATATCTAGCCCTTACGTAGCACTTTTCATCAGTAGATTTCAAAGCACTTCACAAAGGAAGTTAGTATCATTTTTCCCATTTTCAGATTGGGAAAATGAGGTTCAGAGAGATGAAGTGACTTGCCCAAGGCCAGCGGCAGAGCTAGCAATGGAACTCATATGTCCTGAGTCCCAGTCTAGTACTTTATCCAGGAGGCAACACTACCCAAATTCTTTGAGAAAGCCCCAATGATCAGTTGAGAACTTCACAAATAACTTTAATATCTAAATGAACCAAAGAATTATAGGGTCAAATTCTGCCATATGGGTTCATTTAAGCCAATGGGATCTATGTGTCTGCCTCAGAGGGCAGAGATGAGGTTTATAATCTGGATCTTCTTTGGTCAGGAAGGATGTCACCCCAATACTGAAGTGACAGAAGAAAAATCACTTCAATTCTCTCAAGCAGCCAAAGAAGGGAACGGTCTCATAATAGTTAGTATGGTGGCTAGCAATCACATACAAACCACAACCTCTAGTGAAAAGAGAGGGTGCAGAGGGTCAGATGGAGGAAGAAAGCAAGAGAAGCTGGTTGGGAGAAGGGAGTATCATGCATTTCATGTCTACATGAATAACCAGAGCCCATGTTTGCAAAATTCTGTTGAGGTTAACAAACACATTATAGCAGAGGCTAATTTGGAGTGGGTCTGATGTTTGCTGAGAACATTTGCACAACTCTAATAAGAGCTCCTTTAACAATTGTAACTCAGAGTAATTTCCATCCCTTCCTTTGACAAATCATACATGATTCAGGTCTAGATTCTTCCTCACTTATACCGGTAGCACATTACTTCATGATTTGAAAAGGGACTATTTATGAAGATGCAACACAACTACTGTTGTGTTGCAGAACCTGGGCCTTTGACAGGTAGACAGAGTTCTGCTAGTGGTTTTGAATACATAACATATCGGCTACTTATGGATGGGAGATCAATATGATTAGAATGAATATTCTTTATAATTCAGTTTTCTTAATTTGTTTCATTCCTCAGAGCCGCAAGTGCATGCAATATTCTTCCTTAACATTAATATTTTCAGAAATATATTTTTAATATAAGGAAACACTTGATTTTGCAATCATTTCACTGGAAATTTTGACTCAGTAAAGAATGCAAGTTTGAGCTCCAATGGTCTAAATCATCAGTTTTTAAGCTAAGCTTCCCATTGCTTTCATTGGGGAGTTATGTTTAAAAATTAGTGGCTTCAGATAGCCCATTATTTTTACCCCTTTAAAACAAGAAAATAAAAACATAAAGAGAACCAATTATGACACATTTTCTCGACATCAGTGAAACTTCTGGATAAAGCTTTGGTCTACAGAAAGTCTGGGTTGGATAACAATAGAAAAGCAGTATGTTGTAAATCTTCTGCTTCTCTATCCATGGTGAGAATAAATTCTCAGCTTTTCACCACACAACAACATACACATAGTACCTGGAATACTACGTTGAAAGTAAATAAAAAGAACACCTACCTACATTCTTGAGCAAGACTGTTTGATAATAATCCTTACTTTAAAATGAACAAGAAAACTAGCCCCTGGTCTATATGGATCAAAGACAGCGTATCTTCAATCCTCAGATAAACACACACAACATCTTCTCTGTAGTGACAATTGGGCCTACAAATTTACGCAAACTGTGAGCTCAGCTGTAAAAAGAATGTAAAAGTTCATAAGATGTTACATAAACTTAGAATAACAACTGTTGATGGGGAAAAGTACAAAAGGAAGACAGGATAACTGAATTAATCTAAACAAAAGGGACAAATTGATATGATTCAAGGACTGTATTGAAATTATGTTTGTTAAAAACAGGAGCTATGGAGCCAGAAGCTAATGAGACAACATTATGTCAAATATTAGGCCCAATCGGTGGACAAAATAATGAGGTGATTGGATATTCCACCCATCAATCCTTTTTTGGGCCTTTAAAAGAAAGATTTTGTGGGGAAACAAACAAAAGAGCAAGGAACAAATGGAAAGAACACAAAGAGACTAGTAGAGAGAACTTCACCATCATGGCTACCTCTCACATCTTTTCCTGGAACCCTCGGCCTTCCTCATTCTGATCCTGAGAAGTATCCTGATCAGAACAGGCGAGAGAGGGAGAGAGAGAGAGAGAGGGAGATCCAACTGACATTGGTCCAGCTGAATCCCAAACAACACCTGGGATGACCATTATTACAGTCAATGTACCACCAGGAAATGTACCACCAGGTCACCCAAGCTATTCCCCAAAATTATGAGTACTATTTTTAGAAGAAGCATTTCAATTATTCTATTCTAAAAATGGGTTACTGGACAAGAGTAATAAATGTATTTAAATTATTCCAAACTGATCTGAGTCTCCTCTCACACTGGTTTTCACAACAATGTATCTTCATTGGTTCCGATGGAGTTATCCTGATATACAGGTGAGAATGGTGGGTATCCCCACCAACAATTCTTCTGTGCACATGCAACATCAACCTGGACCAACTAATGACAACTGGGGACGATGATCAGTAAATTAAAAATTCTCTAATGAGACTTTGATATGGTACAATATAATGGCTCCAAAGAATACAGTATGCTCTACTGAATCATTGATTTGTTAACTACAAACTCTCTTGCATTCCATAACATTAATCAGCTTTAATGGCTCCAATGGAGGCATATTAATTAATTGCAGCTCCATTAATAACTCCCTGATTATGTATTTACCTGACCTAGACTGTACTGTGCATGTTAGAAACTCTTTAATTATATTTTACACAATAGTGGCTCCAAGGGAGATTATAAATAGTGCATTGTAGGTGCTATTATTTCTAAAGAGAGGAAATGTGACTAAATTAGGCTAATTGTGAGTAACAGAATTAATTTTGCTAAAGGTTATTTCATGGATATAAATTAAATCCACAAGAGCCGACAACTCACAGATGAAGATATTACTCCAAGCTGGTTCATGGCCTTCAGTCTTGGAAATCACATTTTTATATAGAGTGAAATTCACCCCAGTGCAGAGGGCTCACACAAGGTATTATATGTACCACTTAAGTGCCACTTAAACCCCACATTCAGGGGAAAATCCCTCTGCTACCTCTCAAGGGGCTGAGGGCTCATGGCTCTCTGGCTGTGGGAAGCAAGGATTTTCTAGTTACCCTAATGCCCTGTGGAGACCACATTGGGACCATGGAGGCTATTCTAGCCATTGGCTAGACCCGGCCCCTTGGGGATAAGTTGTGGGGGGCAGAACTATTGCCTCTTTCATGGTGTAGAAAGGGGAAAATCTTTCCCCAGGCATTTCCTTTGAGAGGACAATCTTTGCATGAGTAAGGATTTCAGGAGGGAGTACTCCCAGGTGATTTGCTTCTTAGAGCAAGCATTCTCTCCTTGTGGTGATTCTGTGACTTAATTGCTAAAAGAAAGCCTTCAAAATGAGATGCATCTTGCATCATGATATGGAGATGGCAAAAGTAGAGCTGTTTGAACTGTTATTTGAGAAATATGGCCTCTGAAAAGAAAGGGCACAGATCCTTGGTCAATTGAAGACTGCAATAAGGTATTTCTAGCCACAGTTGCTTGCAGGGAGAGTCCAAGAGCACAGATGAATCCAGTAAAGCTCCAAGACTGAGCTCCACCTTGCCATTCATTGAAAAGTGAGGTCACGCCACCTCTGCTAAATCATCAGAATCCTTCCTTTTGTCAACAAACATCTCCTGTCTCTTACTAGGATTGTGCGTGAACCAGCTACTTTTCAGTTGGATTCCCATTTCAGTCAGACATTAGAATAGCATGGCAAGAGTTCTACCTCTGTTTTATAAGAAGGAGACATAGAGCTAAGTGTCATCAACATATTGCAATCCATATGGTACGAATATTTCCCTATGTAGTATCACGGAGCTAACTGGATAGTTACAGAAATAATAATTCATCGTCAACATGATGGTTTTAGGATTGTGACTTTTTTGTTAAATGCAGATACATAGTAATATCAATAGTGAACAGAGATATAAGGCATGTAAATGCTCTTTAGCATATCTTTTAGGAACCCTAACTTTTATTTATTCCAGGAATGCATAGAGCTCTGTAAAATATCAGCAGCTTTTGCTGAGACAATGCTATGCATTTCAACAATCTATACAAGGCATGACTCTTGCCAGGCATCTCAGAGACTTTATCATGCATTTTACTGGTCTTGTTATTTTCAGAGGAGCATATGTCTTGTGCAGACAACACTGGTGGTTTGGTTTGTTGATGTCTTTGTTTTTGTCAGATCTACTTTGTAATCAGGGACTGTTTCGCATAGTCAAGAACAAATATATGGGGAGAAATTATGGATAAATAGAGTTACACTACATTAGATTTACATTGGTATAATTGAGATCAGTATTTGGTCTCATAATGAAAAATTATTATTGTAATAATGACTAAATAAATACAAAGCCAGCAACTGTCATTCCCACCTGAGAAGACTGTGAAGAATACCATCAAATCCTTGAAATGGATCATTAAAATGTGAAGAATATCTTACAGATCCAAAAAATATGGTACTGGTGTAAATTATAGGTGAGGCTATGCCAATTTATATCAGCTAAGAATCAGCCCCATATTTTAAACTACAATAGAAAACATTGATCTCTCTTTCTATGTAAACTAATATGGCTCCCATCACAACAGTACCTGAATTTGATTCTATTCCATTCATGTATGTTCTTACACCACGTCATCATCGTAGCATCTGAGCACCTTCCCTGTAGTGCATTGAGCAATGTGAGTCACACATTTGGTGTGTTTGTTTGAATGCGTACAAAGTATCAGAGCAGGCAGACAAATAAAAAATAAATCGAGGTCACCTGTCAGTTTGTCAAACCTTGGTGTACTAGAAACTATGCACGTGTTTTGTACGTAAAGTGAAAATGTAAACAGGAGGCGATTAATGAGTGACAAAGATTTTATCAGGACAGGGCAAGGACAAATTATGGCAATGATCCATGGAAGTGTTGATAGTATTACATGAGAGACCAATGTGGTCCATAAAAAGACAATTCAGCTTCAAGATTGAATATCAGATTTCTGGCTAAGGAAGCAAAGTTAAACTCTGATATTTGACCCAGAGGAGACCAAAAAAAAAAAGGCTTTTGACCCAGAAAGAAGACTTCTATTTGAAATATTCTGATAAGATAAAAATTAACGGTGTGGCCAGGAGCTGACATAGTCAGGACATGCAATTGGATGGGTCGAAGATGGATCAGAGAGTCGGGGGGAGGGATAGAAAATGTTTAGTGTCATTTGCAGAGAAGTGAAAGCTTCTGAAAAACAGATTTAACTTTGCTCTTCCTCACCCTCTCTCTACCTACAGATGCTGTCAAAATAATTGTAGGGAATCAAGCAACTTGAATAATGAAATACTCAAAAAAGTGTCAATCTGGTACCTTGTCTCTGGGGTTCAGAACATGAACCTAATACAAACTCAAAGTAATTTTCATAGAAACCTTTAAGGATGGTCTGCAACCACCAATCTCATGTTTAACAAAAGTCAGGGTCAGGGTGGGTAAATGCCCATTTGTTTAAAAAGAATAATTATTTTTATGCTCCCCAAATTCCCCAAGATATCTGCCTCCTTTTCCTGGAATCTCCCTTTTTCTTGGAGCTGCTGTCTCTGAGTTCAAGCCTTCTCCCATTAGCAGACTTCAATGGAAGCAAGATTTGGTGTGCATAGTCACCCAGAGGAGGTGGAGCCAATAGGATAGCAGTAGGAAGGTAGCAGCAACTTCCAGTGAGAGAAAGGTACTGGGGTTCCTCTGTGTAATCTGGAAGTCAAGGGGAGGGGCAGGCAAGGAGAAGCACCCAAAGACAGACAAGGAAGAAATCATCCATGGCCCTCAAGGCATCTGGTGGCAGGAGGCTATGAGGGTGACAAGCCCTTTCCACCTGTGAATGGAAAGTTGAGCTGGGGGACTGGATGGAAGCAGCTCAAGGCCAGCCAAAAGGTAGCATTGTCCCTGCACCCATCCTGCCAACTATCTTTGCAAAGCCCCCTGCCATCAACTTCAGCTTCCTTCCCAGCATCCCTTTGATATGTCACCAAGAAAGAAGGCACCCACTCTGTGAGTCTCTGCTGTACCCACTGTCCCTTGTCTCATAGTGGGAGGATTCAGCATTCCCCACCAGATGATGAGATAAGGGAAATTGTGGGAGTGAATAGGGAGACTCACCATGTAGTACTCCCTCCTCCAAGAGGCAGAACATGGAGCATTTAGAGGGAAGCTGACGTGGGCAACTGCAGAGGGGCAGACTGGTGAAGCTTATGGCTCTTGGTCAGATTCTCTGCTCACAGCTCAGATCTGAGCTTCTTCCAGCAGTGCTGTCCCTAGCATCTCCAAAAGTATCTTTTTTTCCAGCTTGTTCTCCTCTCTTCCCTTGACAGAATTTGTCCTTTTCTTCTTATACATGTTCTGTCTTAGGCCCCATCGTTGGTCCTCCTGTATATGTGGTCTCCCTTGGCCTAGCATTCCATTTATTTGAGAGTGAGTCATTATACCACAACCACTGCAAGTTATCTGGAAAGAGGTATATATGCTCCTCCTAGTCTATAGCAAGGCTCTTTCTCCTTGGGCAGGTACATCTCCTTGTTCCCCACCTTGGATGCTAGAGTCTTTATGGAACACAACTGCTCCTACTTTTCACCCACTAGTGATTTGTGTTTTGTGTTTGCAACCATCTGCTGCCTTCAGGCAACTGCTAACAACACTCCTCCTCCCAATGCTGGCCCTAACCCTGGTGATAAATGACCAGTCCTCTCAAGTCACTGGGAGTTTGCCACTGACTTCAGCGGGAGTGTGATCCTCCCTATAGATAGATGCTGCTAGCAGTTGGAGGGGATTCATTGAGTGGTCAGTAGGGGTCACAAAAAGCCTGTGGAAAGATGACCATCTCTTGAAATATTTCCTAGCTGGTGTACGAGTAAAAAGTACACCAGCTAGGAAATATTTTCGTCTATTTTAATAATCAGTTGTTCAAAATGGGGGGAAATAATGGTTTTACAAGAAGTATTTTTCTTAAAGTGATTGGCCCATTAAACTGGCTGCTAAATGACCAAAGGAATATCATATGCAGGAATGTCATTTAGTTTTATTGTTTCATTCATAGGTCTCCAAAGAATCTCTGCAGCTGTCACTTCACTTGCCTCTGGTGCTTAGGCATCTCAGCTTGCAGTATCATCAGTAACACAGCTGAGCAATGATGGAAAAGGACGTCTGCTGAGTAGAAAACAGTAAGTGGACTCATCCTCAGTGTCAAGTGGATTCCTGTAGTTTTCCTATTTCTATAGTCTTATTTACGAGTTCCCTTATTTCAGCTCACTGTACTTTAAAAAAACAAAAAACAAAAAAAAAAAACAACTCATTTTTTACCTCACATAGGAGATGACAGAAGATCCAAATGTATTCAGACTCTATTAGCAGCAACAATTCCCAATAATGGGCACAAGTAAAATGGAGAATTATTTTATTCATCAACATAAACCTTTCTGTGGCAAATTTGAAAACTGAAGAATCAAAACCCAGACAAAGAAGGGGGAAAAAATCGTTTTTTGGTTTTGGCTTGGTGAAAGCTTCTAAAGAAAAATGTTGATGAAAACAACAAGTTTTAAGTTTCTTAAAAAAAAAAATTTTGCAGGAAAAACAAATTCCAACCAGCTCTGCTGAGAAGTGCTGTCGTTACACAGGTAAACATGTGTCTGGTAAAGAGTGATAATTAATATATGTCCAAACAATGCATTCAGGCCCTAGTGACCTTTTGCATATGTTACATGTAGTGATTTTTAGGAGCAGCATTAGAACTATTTAAATATAGGTGGGAATTTCAGTGTCACACAAGATGAAAATGTACAAACAAGGGTAATAGGACAGACTTACCAGGAGTAAAAGAGGGGTGCAATATGGAAAGTATTTGGAACAGGAATCTTAATGAATATAAACAAAGCTTTTTTTCCTCCGCTTCCCAGATCAGTTGGTTTGGTGCATTTCTAGTGGCTTCACTGATGTACTGAAAACATTCAAAACAATGTATTCTCTTACAAGTATGCAGTTGTGATCACTTGCAATCCCAATGGTATGACAAACAGAGATTTCAAGAATGTTTACACTGTTCATTCCAGCCTTACAAGTAGATGCTATCAGAAAAGATGACAGGATTTACTGTCTTATGCAAGAGTCAAGGAATTTGGAAGGGTTTACTGGGGAGGAAACTCAAATTCCAAATGCTGGACTCAGATTTCAGGACATGTTTTTCATCTCTGTTGCCCCTTAGCACATCTCTTCATCTTTATTTAGGATACCTTGGGGGCGTTGAAGTAGCTTTTCTTAATAAAAGGCAAACAGACTAATCAGCTCTCAGCATAGCACAAATTATTTCATGGAACAAAACAAAGCTATTCTGATCGTATAGTGCCAGCATAATTGTAACTGAGTATTTAAAAAAGGAGTTCTTCTACTAAGTTAATTTATTATTCTTGTTCTGTAGGAGTTCAAGTTCACCTGTATCGGCATCCACATAAGAAAAAATGATTTTGCATTCCATTAGGGCTGTTGATTGATCGCAGCTAACTCGCACGATAAACTCAAAAAAATTGAGATTCATCATTCTTTTAATCACACTGTTAAACAATAGAATAACAATTGAAATGTATTAAATATTTGTGGTGGTTTCCTACATTTCAATTACAACACAGTATACAAAGTTTACAGTGCTCACTTTATATTTTTTATTACAAATATTTGCACTGTAAAAATGATATACAAAAGAAATAGTATTTTTCAATTCACCTCCTACAAGTTCTGTAGTGCAATCTCTTTACCCTGAAAGTGCAACTGACAAATGTAGATTTTTTTTTGTTATATAATTGCACTCAAACCCAAAATCTAAAACTTTAGAGCCTAGAAGTCCGCTCAGTCCTACTTTTTGTTCAGCCAATCGCTCAGAAAAAAACAAATTTGTTTACATTTATGGGAGATAATGCTGTCCGGTTATTTACAATGTCACCTGAAAATGAGAATATGCATTCTCATGGCACTTTTATAGCCAGCATTGCAAGGTATTTACATGCCAGATATGATAAACATTGCTATGCCTCTTCATACTTTGGCCACTTATGGACATGCTTACATGCTGATGATGCTCTTTTAAAAAAAATGTTAAATTTCTCACTGAACTTCTTGGGGGAGACTTGCACGTCTACTGCTCCATGGTTTTAGCCACATTCTGCCATATATTTCATGTTATAGCAGTCTCGGATGATGACCCAGCACATGTTCTTCATTTTAAGAACACTTTCACTTCAGATTTGACAAAACACAAAAGGTACCAATGTGAGATTTCTAAAGATAACTACAGCATTCGACCCAAAGTTTAAGAATCTGAAGTGCCTTTCAAAATCTGAAGGGAGGAGGTGTGCAACATGGTTTCAGATGAGTTAAAAGAGCAACACTCAATGCAGAATCTTCAGAACCCAAACCACCAAAAAAGAAAATCAATCTTCTGCTGGTGGCATCTGACTCAAATAATGAAAATGAACATGCATTGGACAGCACCACTTTGGATCATTATTGAGCAGAACCCATCATTGGCATGGATGCATGTCCTCTGGAATGGTGGTTGAAGCATGAAGGGACATATTAATCTTTAGTGCATCTGGCATGTAAATACCTTCCGACAACAGCTACAACTGTGCCATGCAAATGCCTGTTCTTACTTTCAGGGGACATCATAAACAAGAAGCAGGCAGCATTTATCTCCTGAAAATGTAAACAAACTTGTTTGAGTGATTTGTCTGAACACGGAGTAGGACTTAGTGGACTTTGTTTTATTTTTGAGTGCAGGTTTTTTTTGTACATAATTCTACATTTGTAAGTTCAACTTCCATGATAAAGAGATTGCACTACAGTACTTGGGTGAATTAAAAAATACTTTTTTTGTTTTTAACAGTGCAAATATAGGTAATAAAAATATAAAGTGAGCACTATTCACTTTGAATTCTGTGTTGTAATTGAAATCAATATATTTGAAAATCTAGAAAATATTTAAATAAATGGTATTTTATTATTGTTTAAGAGTGCGACTAATCGTGCAATTAATCACAATTTTTTAAGCGCTTGACAGCCCTACAATCCATCAATGTCTACAAAATGCTTTTTGCAGGGGAAATTAGCTAAATTGGAGGAGACAGGCATTACTAAAGAATTGTAAAGTAGGTTAAGAACTGGTTAAAGAGGAGAAAAGAACTGGTTGTTCTGAAAAGAGCTAGAGGGAAACTTCTAGGATTCCTCAAGGATCAGTCCTGGGGCTGATCTTTTATAGTATTTTTAATAATGACCTTGGCAAAAATAAAAAGAGGATTTGCAGATGACACAAAGCTGGGAGGTTTTGGCAATACAGAGGAGGATCAGAATATTATACAGGAAGAATTGGATGACCTAACAGATTGGAATAATAAAAGTGGGATGAAATTTAAAAATACAAAGTGGAAGGTCATGAACTTGTGGACTAATAGGAATTTCTGCTATAAACTGAGGGCTCATTAGTTGAAAATGACAGCTGAGGAGAGAAATCTGGGTATATTAGTAAATCTCAGTATGACTATGAGCCATCTGTGTGATCCTAGGATATATCTGGTGAGGTATTTTCAGTAGAAATAGGGAAGTATTAGTGCTATTATACAAGGTGGTGGTAAAGCCTCATTTGGTATAATGCAGAGATAGGCTATTGGATGATCAGCCTAATTTACAAGAGGAGACTAAAAGAGCTTGGTTTGTTTAACCTAGCAAAACAAGGGCTGAGAAGAGTATGATTGCTTTTAATAAACATATCAGGAGGTTGAACAGTGGGAGAGGGCAGCAGAGTCAAGCTAAAGGAAAATGTTGGCACAAAAGTATGTGTATAAACTGGACATGAATAAAAATTAGGCTAGCAATTAGACAGTTGATAACCATCAGAAGAGTGAGCCTCCAGTGGGAACAAAGGGGCAAACAACCTATCTAGTTTTAAGATGGTTTGATAAAGGTATTACTGAGATTGTATGATTGTCTGCAATGACAGGGTCATGGATTTGGTAATGCTACAACTGAAGGGTCAGGGTCAAACTGATCACCATTTTCAGGGATGGGAAGAAATTTTCCCTCAGATCAGGTACCATGGTTATTTGTTTTTGTTTTGGGGGAAGGAGTTGCCGCCTTCTGCATCATGGGGCAGGAGGTTCTTGCCCAGTTCATCTGTGTATAGCTCACCAAATTTCCCTGACATTGTAACAGTTGTAGGCATTGTTAAACCTCATTCCCTATTCACTGCTTGTGCCACAGAATGGTTTAATCTCCTGTGGGCTGTAATGCTTTAGTCTATTGCAGGTGATTGGGGTCAACACAGGAGCAACTGGGTGGGGTTTAGTGGTCTCTGATATACTTCAGTCAAATGAGATGATCTGGTCATTCCTTCTGGCCTTAAACTCTATGATTCTATGGCTGTATGAAGTGCCATGGATTGAGAGCTTTTTGACAAAATACTGATAACCTGAGAACAAAATGGGTGGCATTGAGTGACCAACTCAAGTCCTTCTGTACTACTCCACATAAGGTTTCCACTGTCAGAGTAGCTAGACAAGTATGCCTGCATATACCATAAGTGCTGCAAAAAGCACCTCCTTGTTGGTTTCACATGTGTCAGCACAGAAGATCACAAAGAGGATAGAGTATAAGAGGGGCCACAGATGCAGATCCAGTGATCCCAATAACATAGACAAATATCTCAGAGGAGCTGCTGTCACTCTTGTTGGAATAGCAGCTGCAGGGAGCTGTCCGGCAGCCACAGAGTGGCAGTCTGGGTTAGGGTATGACATTCACCTCCCCTCTGCTCTTCTCTCCAGCTGCACAGAGCTTTATTCAGCTGGAGTGGCTTTCACCCATTCAAAGTATGGGAAGAAACAGGAGTTTTAAAGATTCAGAATCAAACACTGAGTTTTCCCCAAAAGTTATTTCTGGCAAATAAAATGTCTTTCCCAAACAACTTGTTTCTCAATTCAACCAATATTAACAGTTTCCACTCTGCTTCTGATGGGTCACAAACTAACAAGGCTTGGCTTCATCTACCATGGGCATTTCCTGAGGAAGCCAAAAGTCATTTGGAAATAGGAATCTGTAGTTGGGGAGATCTGCTGCTTTGTGGTCCTTTTTGCTGCGGAACAGGACACAACTGGGTCTCAGTATTGAGTCCACTGTGTTTCTTTATCACAAGAGAAACTTGGGAAATTCAAAGGATGAATTTGTGAGCAGCTGATTCTGAGTCAGGAGAGAATTTCAGAAAGAAATGTCATATCTCAGTGAACCTGTCTAATTGGTGAGTAGGTTCCTTTGGACCAGTAACCATCTCTTTTGTTCTGTGTTTGTACAGCACCTAGAACAACGGGGTCATGGTCCATGACTGGAGATCCTAGGTGCTACCACAAAACAAAATCATCATCATCATCATTTATTATTTACAATAAAAATAAATCTGAACACCATGGAAAAGCAAAATAAAAGAATGTCCTATTTTCAAACTTAGCAATACACAATATTGCATAGATCCAAAGATCAATATTTTGTATTGCTAAGTTTGAATGTAGAGTGTTCTAATGCAAACTGTGATAATTTTTATTGTTTCTTGTTTTACATTTGTCTGCCTGTCATTTAAATTTAAACCTTCTTTCAGGTGGAACTGGCAGTGACAAAGGCCAGGTTCAGTATATAGGGGTTCCTTTTAAACAATACCACAAGAACACATGCAAGCTCCCACCCAGTAATGTGGGAAAATTACACATCACCCCTTGGTTACCTCAAAGAGGCAATGTTTCCCCTGCCACAAGCACTGAGTCTTTGGGTAGAAAAAATTTTTAATAAAAAGGGGGAAGTGATCTGGCATTAACTGGGGGAAAATGCCATAAGCATAAGACCATCAGCAAAATACCCAGCTTAGAAAACACTGAGCAATGTCTTTTGTCTCAGATTCTTAACTCCAAAACCAGAAGTTCTTTTAATGTGCCCCTGCCTTTCCCTCCACTGCACTCTACTCACAGTTGTTGTCCTTGGTTAGTGAAGTGTTCAGAGGTACATTCACATGAATTCACCTCCCAACAGGGGAAAACAGGGAAGGTACCATGCTCAATCCTCTAGCTGCTTGCTCTACCAGCCACTCTGCTCACCATTCCACTCACTCTGCCACTCTGCTGACTTCTCTGCTCCCCTCACTCTACCTCCTGCTCACTCCACTGCAACCTCTGGGATGTCTTGAGGCCCCACCACTTAACACAGCTTCCAATAATTTCAACTTTCAGTGATTTCAGCTGTTTGTGGAGGAGCCTCTTAGCTAGGCTTTAAAAAGGATGAATTCAAACTGGAGCAGGTACAGAGAAGGGCTACTAGGATGATCCGAGGAATGGAAAACTTGTCTTATGAAAGGAGACTTAAGGAGCTTGGCTTGTTTAGCCTAACTAAAAGAAGGTTGAGGGGAGATATGATTGCTCTCTATAAATATATCAGAGGGATAAATATAGGAGAGGGAGAGGAATTATTTAAGCTCAGCACCAATGTGGACACAAGAACAAATGGGTATAAAATGGCCACCAGGAAGTTTAGACTTGAAATCAGACGAAGGTTTTTAACCATCAGAGGAGTGAAGTTTTGGAATAACCTTCCAAGGGAAGCAGTGGGGGCAAAAGATCTATCTGGTTTTAAGATTCTACTCGATAAGTTTATGGAGGAGATGGTATGATGGGATAATGGGATTTTGGTAAGTAATTGATCTTTAAATATTCAGGGTAAATAGGCCAAATCCCCTGAGATGGGATATTAGATGGATGGGATCTGATTTACTATAGAAAACTCTTTCCTGGGTATCTGGCTGGTGAATCTTGCCCATGTGCTCAGGGTTTGGCTGATTGCCATGTTTGGGGTCGGGAGGGAGTTTTCCTCCAGGGCAGATTGGAGAGGCCCTGGAGGTTTTTTTGCCTTCCTCTGTAGCATGGGGCATGGTTGACTGGAGGGAGGCTTCTCTGCTCCTTGAAGTTTTGAACCATGATTTGAGGACTTCAATAGCTCAGACATGGGTGAGGTTTTTCATAGGAGTGGGTGGGTGACATTCTGTGGCCTGCGCTGTGCAGGAGGTCGGACTAGATGATCAGAGTGGTCCCTTCTGACATTAGTATCTATGAATCTATGAATCTAGTGCAGGCTGGGCAGTCTCTTTCACCAGAGACTGTCCCAAAGCAAGCCTAATGCTTAGACCCAGTTATCAGTGACTTCAGCTCTATTGGCATGCTACAAAATGACATTCAAGTGAGAGTCTATCAGCTATGTTATTACACAATGGAGAGAGGGAGAATCAAATGGTACCTAGGACCCTTAGATGTAGCCCATACCACCAGATACAGACTCCTGTCACACCCTCTCTCCTGCCCTCTGGGCTTGGGCACCCCTACCCCCGCTTAGCAAGCGAAGTTCATTTGAGTGTGAATACCTCAATCAGGGCATGCAAAGCACAGTTCTGCTGCCTTTGATTCACACAACAACAATAACAACCCTTTATTTCCCCAGCACCGTAAACAAAAAGTAACTTGCAATCCAACACCTGCCATAAGTGATCATTTGGGCAAAGCAGCTCCACCGTGCAGCACACCTAGGCAGAGTGAGTTTGTCTATGCAAACAAGGTCAATTCCTGTAATCTTCTCTCCCAGCTCATCACTAGATGTCAGGAGAGGGCTCACTCAGACCCTGCTTACATAAACAAGGGTATGATGTAAAAGAACATAAATAAGGATAGAAGTGCTGGGGGTGGGGAGAAACAGAAAACTAATAATAAGAATGGTCAAAAGCATCCCACTGAAGGGCCTTCATAACCTATGTAACCTTGATGTTGTTAGTTAAAGGCATCACTATGGCTCACAGCAAGGGGTATGATCTCAATCTGTCATCAATTGCATTTAATTCACAGCATATGCAGTTTACACACTGGTGTGTTCCAAAACCCCAGCAAAGATGGAAGGAAAACACTGTTCTCTAAGTTCATTATTTTTTTTTCTTTAGTTGAAACTTTATCCTTAGTTGCGCTATTCATTTTGTCTCATGACAAAATGTCTGTTCATTCATGTCTCATTTTGTAGCTTTGTAAATGGTAACACTGTTGCATGACTATGCTCAACCCAGGGCTAGAGGGTTTGTCAATAACCAATCTTGCCCAAATCTGTGATTTCATGCCATCATCGATTTCTTTAAAGATATTTTAATCCATCTTTCCATTGCCATTATGCTCAATTTAAAAAAACCCAGAAATCCTCTTGGTGCACCAGAAGTGTGTTCCCAATTAGAGAAATGGAGTTCTGTGTATAAATCCCACTGAAGTCAATGAGGCAAATTCACCATTGGTGTGAGGGGTACATCTTTATTGACTCTAGCAGAATTATGTCTATATAAAGCACAGCTAAAGTTGGTCAATGGGAGTTTTGATTGCATATCAATGATTGTGTATGTGCCACAATTAATAAAATAAAATAAATCCAGCAAGTTTTCTCTCTCATTAATATTTAAGGATAAAGCAATTATGAAAGAAGGGAAATGATGAAAAGAGTTACAAGGGGAAGAAGTGGCTTTATATTTATTATTCTTATACTGGTGTCCAAAGGTTCAAATCAGGATTGTAGCTCATTGTTCTAGGTGCTTTACCAAACATGCAGGAAGGTACAGTCACTATTCTGAACAGTTTACAATCTAACTTGAAATAAAACACATTTTGTCCCTGTGGCTACATCTACAGTTTGAGCTAGGGGTTTGATTATCCTGCTTATGTAAACATTCTTATGCTAGCTCTTGTTGAGAGCCATGAACAAACCCAGCTGGAAGATGCAGGCATGTACTCAGCATGACTCAGTCATTCCTCTGCGAATGCTACAGTGGCTACACTGCATTTTATATTCGTGCTAGCTCATGTGTGTATATATAGCCTGTGATAAACAAAGGAAGAAAATGATTGAAAACAGATGCAAGTATCGGACATAAGAGCGCACAGTGACATTTTTAGTTATTGGGCAACTTGATGGTTCCAGGGGTCACCTGATGAAATTAACAGGCAGCAGGTTTAAAACAAATAAAAGGAAGTACTTCTTCACACAATGCACAGTCAAGCTGTGGAATTCATTGCCAGGGGAAGTTTTGAAGGCCAAAAGCATAACTGGGTTAAAAAAATAACTAGATAAGTTCATGGAGGGAAGATTCTATCAATGGCTGTGAGCCAAGTTGTTAATGGACTCAACCCTGTGCCCTGGGTGTCCCTAAGCCTGTGAGTGCCAGAAGCTTGGACTGGACAACAGGGTTTGGATCCCTCCATAATTGCCCTGTTCTGTTCATTCCATCTGAAGCATCTGGCATGAGCCACTGTTGCAAGACAGGACACTAGTATAGATGGACCCAGTATCACCTTTTGTATGTTCTAAATCTGCTTTTTGTGTTTTTAACAAAAAATGAATAAAATGAGCTCTCCTGACCTGGCTCCCACTGCCTCACTGATTTCTTGTCAGTGTTATGGCATAAATGGGTCTTGCAGAGGAATTTGATGGAGGAGAGGACAAAGGTGTTACACAAATCCTAGACTTATTATTGTATGGGAAAAAGTAATGCTATAAAGGAAATTATTATGCTAGGACTTGATCCAACTTCCACTGAATTCAAATAGGAGTGTTTCCATGGACTGGAAACTGGACCCACAGGGCTGGGTCTGGATCTTTATGAGCAGTAAAGCTAGGCAAACAACAGATTTTTTTACTTAATTGAAAATTTAAAAAATAAAGAGAAAGAAAAAGAAATAGGTTGAACTGAAAATATTTTAAAATTTTTCAGTGAATAGAGAGAAGTAAAAAAAAATTATTTGGGGTTGAACAAAACATTTCATTCAGTCTGAAACAGAATATTTTGTGCATTTTTAAGACCTCAAATTTTAAAAAAATTGAAACAAAGTTTTTTAAAAAACCTCACATTTTGTTTAGAAAATGTCAAAATGGAGTGTGTTGAATTTTTTGGAATGTCCTTTTTTTTTTAACTGAAATCATTTGGCAAAATTGAGACAATTTGGGAAATGTTTCCATGTTACTGAATCTGCATGTTTCATGGGGAAAAAATGTTAGAAAAATTTCATCCAGTTCTAGTAAGAAGTGCTCAATACAAATTCACTACTGATTGTGTGAATTTCACTTTCTTCCTCACACAATAGAACAACCATTTAAACATTTGTCCATATTCACTTTCCACTAAGGTTCATTAGCCTCAGACCTATTTACAGTATGCAATAAGCATCAAAGGCACCTGTAAATGGTAGATACAAACCATGCATCTGTTTAATGCATACTTTAAAGAATTACTAGATTTTGATTAATAAGCAAATATAAATATGAAACTTGAACAGAATCTAATTGTGAAGGTGGGTGCCTGGTTGTGCATTTTCATTGTTTCTTCCAAGAATTCCCACTAACTTCCATACTAGGAGGAGGAAGTAGCTTATTGCATAAAGAGTCCAGATATGCAGGGTTATTATTGCATAAATATATCCTACACATTTGGAAAGAGAGAAAGCTTTATTCAGCCCTTCACAAATTCAGTGATATGTCTAACATTTACACCTTTTTGTGTTCACTTTTTCTGCAACATATATACAATCCTTTATTGATCACAGCAAAGGGTATTTATTTTTCCCTGTTAAGCCCATGATTTATAGTGAAGAATCAAATACTTATTAATCATCTGAGCACAGGATATGAAATATTTTTTTCAAGTTCTCCAGCTGAGCCTGTCCAGTTAAATTCTCCCATCAATTGTAAGATAGAGTATAAACTTGTATGCCAATCTTTCTTCAGGAATAGTTTAAATTTCAATCTCAACCTCTACACCAATGCTTAGACAGTGAGTTATGAATTTTCAGTCTTCTGGCTGGACAAGTCCTTCACAAGTTCACTTCTGGTATCAGGAACAAAATCAAGCTGAATTGTCCTAGGTCAATATGATTGGTTTTAAGTTTAAACCGTTCCCTAGCCATCTCCTCCATAGATGAAACTCGTATCTCATTCATGATTCAAAGACATTAAACATGTCTGGTGGTTAAACTGCGTTTTTGTCCATTTTGAAAATCTTACTGTGATATACTGGAAATCAATTTATATCTGCAGAGAAGGAATCCTTTCAAGCAAACTCATTCCCCTAATAATTCCCATGGGCAACAGACAAACACCATTATCAACCTGCTTTCCAAAGTGACAGTTTTAATGGCAAAAAACACCACTAGTGCCGAATCCAATCCCAATCTGTGACTGTTGTAAAATGAGAACGAAAAGAAACAATTAAATATATTGCTTTACACTGATTGAATTAAGAAAACAAGGATATACCTAGAGTAGAAGTTTTGAATGATATTATTATCAAGACAGTTGAGTTCCAATGTCAATCCTTTGATAAAGACAAAAAAAAATCTGCTTCAACCCGCAGTTTCCAAAGGTCACAGAATTTCTAGTTATACTGTCCTTGGAACAAAGGAAGCTGAACATTTCTTAACAAACATCATTATGTCTAACTACAGGAAATATTTCTTTATTAAAGGTTTGGATTTTCTAAACATTTCCACTGTATTTTGCATCAAGCTGATGTCAGGATGACACTTACAATAACAGATTTGATTTTGCTTGGTAAAATATGAGGTACATGATTAAGAAGAAAAATAGCTTTTGAATGGAAAGTTATTTATAATATATTATTGAAATGTTCCACATTGATCAATGATACAATTGCAGTTCTTTGGCTCACATATTGCAAAAAGTGCAATCATATTGCTGTTCAGATCCAAAGGATACAAATTTAATAAATATTTATAGAAAACAACATTAAAATAGATTACAAAGAAAATAAAATGTTGTCCTTTTTCTCTTTTTCCTCATTCTTAGTCTTCAGGATTCAAAGATGGGAAAATATCAATACCAAGAGACAACATTATCTTATGGGACAGATCCGTGGCTAATGTAAATTGACATAGCTCCACTGAGTCCCATAGAACTCTAACAATTTATACCAGATGATATTATGTATTTATATCCATAATAATTACAATTTATTCTAGTATGATGGCTTTATGGAGGTTTTAAACTGCAGGAGGCAAAAATCTGGATATCTGTTCCCATCTTATTTTTTTTTTAAATGTTGTTCTCATCCTAAGAGTGGTGCATGGTACTAATATTTCTTTTGGAAAAAAAGAAAACCCCAGGGGAAAAAATAACATGTTGAGAATGATTACAAACCTGATGTTCAGGAGTAAATAGTTTCATGCTAAGGATTTATTTTTAAGCCTGGAGGAGCAAGGTCAGTGATCCAATCTGAAAGTGAGTTTTATCTTTGCTTCGTAATGAGACAACCTGCTAAATTTCGCTGTTATTTATTCAAGTTCCCCTGAAGGCATAGGACTAGATTTTGCATCTGTCATAAATTGGCCTGTATCTACTGACTTCAGGGAAGCTACGCCAATCTACCCTAACTGACTATCTGGTCTATTAAGAGTAAATCAAGTATAATGGACCATCTCCAATGAGGTAGGCATCTCCAGAGAAGTACTGAGCTGTAATCTCCTTCAGGTTTCAGAGTAGCAGCCGTGTTAGTCTGTATTCGCAAAAAGAAAAGGAGTACCGGTGGCACCTTAGAGACTAACAAATTTATTAGAGCATAAGCTTTCGTGAGCTACAGCTCACTTCATCGGATGCATTTGGTGGAAAAAACAGAGGAGAGATTTATATACACACACACAGAGAACATGAAACAATGGGTTTATCATACACACTGTAAGGAGAGTGATCACTTAAGATAAGCCATCACCAGCAGCAGGGGGGGGAAAGGAGGAAAACCTTTCATGGTGACAAGCAAGGTAGGCTAATTCCAGCAGTTAACAAGAATATCAGAGGAACAGTGGGGGGTGGGGTGGGAGGGAGAAATACCAGGGGGAAATAGTTTTACTTTGTGTAATGACTCATCCATTCCCAGTCTCTATTCAAGCCTAAGTTAATTGTATCCAGTTTGCAAATTAATTCCAATTCAGCAGTCTCTCGTTGGAGTCTGTTTTTGAAGCTTTTTTGTTGAAGTATAGCCACTCTAAGGTCTGTGATCGAGTGACCAGAGAGATTGAAGTGTTCTCCAACTGGTTTTTGAATGTTATAATTCTTGACGTCTGATTTATGTCCATTCATTCTTTTACGTAGAGACTGTCCAGTTTGGCCAATGTACATGGCAGAGGGGCATTGCTGGCACATGATGGCATATATCACATTGGTAGATGCGCAGGTGAACGAGCCTCTGATAGTGTGGCTGATGTGATTTGGCCCTGTCATTTGGAGCTGAGGGTGCTAAACCACTCATGATCAGGTATCAAGTCAGGAGTGTATGTGGCCATCTTCTGAATGCTATTAACATTTTTAAGTGGTGAACTGATGCTGTTCATAAGAACCATCAAACACTGTGACAGGCATGAAGAAAATCTCAGCACCAGACCAGAGAATTTGAGACCACATGTGGATTGCAGGAGGTATCTGTAGAAGCTTGCAATATAATACCAAATGTAAACACTTTAAGAATTCTTATAGGAAAGGAACTCCATGTACGGGAATAGAGAACTGCTTGAAGATTTGGACATCAGGATTATAAGATGTAAGGTTAAACTACCCAAAGAAGAGCTGGAGAACATACATGAGAATTGGATGTTTGAAATTTCATATCATTTTGGGTTACCATCCCCATCTATATTTTAGAAGCAGTCTGCCTTATTCCTGGGAAAAGATCCATTTTGGAGAGAGATCGGAGACGAGGAATAATCAATTGCTTCATTGTCCACTGTGCAGATGTATAACAAAAATTTTAAAAGGAGCATGCTAGACAGCTCATGTCCAAATAGATGAAAACTGTATCTCAGCAGAGTTCCTAGGCTGAACTGGATCATTTCTAAAGTGACTGGATTTGAGACTCAGGGCTCAGCTCCCAGTGAGGTACCTAAATGAAGTGGACAGTTTTTCAGAAGAGCTCAGCAGCAGAACTGAGCGAATAATTGTTTTGCTGGCAGTTCTGAAAAACTGAATAAAACATTCAGCACAATGAATATTTAATTTAAATCCATGTTCCAAGAGGCTCCCACATCCATGCATTTTGTACCTGGAAAAGCAAGCACTAAGGTATAGTTGCAATCAGATACTGTTCATTCACATTTTTCAGTCATGGGGACCCCAAGTTATTTTATGGTTTTATCCATTAACACTAATTATGTGGCTATTTTTGTAGCCCTTTGATGTACTTATGAGCATTAGTGATAACTTTGGCTGTATCAATAGAGACTATACATCGCGGTAAGGCCATTAGTCAGGCATTTGACTGAAGGATCTGTTATGTCCCCCTTAGTCATGTGCACACCTGATGAGGAACAGTATGTCTCGGGTTCTAGCGGTGCAATGGGTTAGAAGCGCCTAATGGAGGCAGATCTAAGTTTTCATTTGTTTATGTTTTGGCTCCTCTGTATAGGGTGATGTGCTACCTGATTTACAGAAATTTTATTTTAGGGCATTAATACAGTTTTAGATTTAACAGAAAAGCCATATTATTGACTTTCCCATAGATATTGAAAGTTTTTCCCTTTCCGGGGACTCTCCAACATAGCTATTTCATCATATCATGTATTTTTTTGTGTGAGTTCTGGTTTATTTTCCTGGATTGCAGACTGTGTTGCAGCTTTTATTGTAAGTCTGTTTATATCTATTGCAGTTTTCATTGTATCTCTATTCTTGTAACTTCATTATCAATTGTGTTTGATAGTCACAATGGTAACATTATACATATAAAATTATTAACAAAAATAAAGTTTAAAAACCTGAGTGTCAAAAATTATTTTCAACTAAAATACCTGGGGCACAATCAAACTTTTGTACTATAGAGAGATCTGACTTCAGAAACAAACCTTCAATCTTTACGCAGTTTCTGGGTCCCTTAGATACTAGCAACCTATGGGTGGAAAGGACAGATAGCTCAGTGGTTTGAGCATTAGCTTTCTAAACCCAAGGTTGTGAGCTCAATCTTTGAGGGTGCCATCTGGGGTCATTTTAGCAGTCTGGGGCAAAAATTGTGGATTGGTCCTGCTTTGAGGTCCTGTCCAATCCTGATATTCTACGAAATGGATAATAAGAGAAAAATCTTCTTGTAATTATATTTTCTTACTGTTACATTATTCATCCACTAGATGTCTTTAGAGCTTCCCTTCGTTCTGGGGGTGGAGGCTGGGGGCACTCTAGGGCTGGGGTTGGGGCTGGCTGCTGAGATAGGTGGGAGCTCTGGGATCAGGCGGGGGCACAAAAGGGGTGGGGCCTCAGGTGGAAGGGGTGGGGTGGGGCCTAGCCTCCCCTAGTTGGCAGTTCACGTGCCAATAATGGTAAGAACCTTCTGTTTTAGAAAGACTGTGATTCCATATAGCATGGTCCTTGACAACAATATTCTCTATTTAGAGCTTTATTGTTATTACAGTAGAATCTCAGAGTTACGAACACCTCAGGAATGGAGGTTCTTTGTAACTCTGAAATGTTCATAACTCTGAACAAAACTTTACGGTTGTTCTTTCAAAAGTTTATGACTGAATATTGACTTAACACAGTTTGAAACTTTACTATGCAGAAGAAAAGGCTGCTTTTAATCATCTTAATTTAAATGAAACAAGCACAGAAACAGTTTCCTTACTTCATCAATTTTTTTTAAACTTTCCCTTTATTTTTAGTAGTTTACGATTAACACAGTATTGTACAGTATTTTCTTTTCTTTCTTTTTCTTTTTTTGTCTCTGCTGCTGTCTGACTGCGTACTTGCAGTTCCAAATGAGGATATGGTTGACTGCTCAATTCATGTCTGGTGTTCCTAACTCTGAGGTTCTACTGTACTACTTTCATGGGAGGAGTATAACATAACTTATAGAAAAAATAAAATAAAAGGGAACATACAAAGTTGTTCTTAGTCCCAGAGGCCAATATTCTTGTGGGGGAGGGGGAAACTAATAACATTCAGCATGCCTTCCCAATAAAAGCTGAAGTTGTCTAACATATTATGTGTACACAATGACCCCAGGCTTCAAGACAAACAAGAAACTTAATAGCTATGGCATTTACCACCTCTGCAACAATCCAGGTCCAACTCCCTCTTGGAATTAACACACCATCAGCATGATCTCCACTTTAACACAGAGTGATGTTAATTGTTGTAATTTACATCTGACAGTCGGGATTATCCCCAAGGAGTTCAGTGTGGAGTCAGCGTCTCAAAAGGATTGATGGCCACTGAAGCAATGGCATTATTAATGGCCACTAAAGCAATGGTATTATTAAATTTAAAGGGGGGGGAGCAGCAGCAGCCAGTGTTTTACTAGCAGTCATTTAAACTCCCATCCCCACTTCATCAGACAATAACATTTTTGACAAACTGTTGGTTCCAGTTTCCTTCTAAGGCATCATCGAAAATGCTATACAGCCAGCCCAGTATATTTATGTCAGCCTGTAAAGGCAAATATAGCTCCAGTACAGGATTAACTATATTTTGGTGAGAAACGGTGGTCTTGAGTTAGCTGAGGATTTGAAAATCAAGTTACTCCTTCACTTGAACACAGATTTGACTCCTTTTTCATCAGCCTGAGAGTGACAGGATTATATATTCATGAACCAATCAAAAGGTTATTTTGCATACTGTTGCTTTCATTTTGTTTATAAAGTAAACGTTCAAAGTCTGGAATAAAAGGAATTTTTATATATGTGAGGCAACACTGGTTTTGCTGAGACAAGATTGTATAGCTATTGGGCCAGATCTTCAGCTAGTATAAACAGCAATAGTTCCATTGAAGTCAATGGAACCACAGAGATTTTTTACCAGTTGAGGATCTGATCTCAGGGGGAGGGGATGGGGCAATAAGACTTCTGTCACTCCCACTTGCAATCTGTTCATGATCAAAATGTTACTCAGAGATATTTTGGTGTAGACAGGATTGATGAAGTCCCCTCTGGTGTATTCAAACATTACAATTGCCTTATAGTAAATATAAGCAGAGCACCCATGATAACCAATAGTTTCACCATTTGGCTAAGTGTTGCAATTTCGTTGCACTGTATTCATGGTGAGAAACATGTTTATACGAGGTGTTTTTTTTTAAACAAAACACTATGGGTCAGATGGTTTGGAATTTTTTAATGGAACAGTTTTCGATCAGAAAATGTCCATTTGTCAAAACCAAAACATTTTGAGGAACTATATCAGTTTTGATGAAAATAGCTCAGCTCAAGGATGGAGTTTCTGGTCAAAACCAGAGTAAGAGAGACCCCCTGCAGCCACCCACCTCAGTAGCCTGGTGGTTGCAGCATTGTCTTACGTGCAGGAGCCAGCTCTGTTTGCTTCAGAGTAGGAATTTGAATGTAGGCTCCTACTTCCCAAGTTCTGTTATCCACTGGGTTAGTGGCTCCTCCAGGGGAAGGGTCTGTCTTGTTCAGTCTTTATGAACATTTTCAAAAAGTTTCAGATTTGTTCTGATGTGGAATGTAAACATTTCAAAACCTCAGCAAGTTTCAAGAAACAGAATTCTTGTTGACCAACTAGCCCATTAACTTAAATAGTAACAGATCCATGACTAAAATTTCTATATACAGATGATAAAATTATTCTTATTTTATTTTATATTTTTAAACATTGCTACAAACAAAAAAATCCAGTAATAATCATTTTATGTACTGTGTAACACACCAAGTTTAATTTATATACTATATAACAAAAACATATTACATAAAATTATTTTATATGATGTCTCCAGTAAAGTTTTATAGAAGTGCAATAATATGTAATCAGGAAGAAGGCTGGAGGCTCTTTTTATCTACCAGTTAGACCATTTTTCAGATGATTAGTTTCAGAAAACAGGATATTTGTTCATAGCAGAAACAGACTCTTTCTTTCTTTCTTTCTTTCTTTCTTTCTTTCTTTCTTTCTTTCTTTCTTTCTTTCTTTCTTTCTTTCTTTCTTCTCAGCAAATAATACTGTCTCCAATAAATGTAAAGAACGACGTACAACGAAGGGCAACAAAAATGATTAGGGGTCTAGAGCACATGACTTATGAGGAGAGGCTGAGGGAGCTGGGATTGTTTAGTCTGCAGAAGAGAAGAATGAGGGGGGATTTGATAGCTGCTTTCAACTACCTGAAAGGGGGTTTCAAAGAGGATGGCTCTAGACTGTTCTCAATGGTAGCAGATGACAGAACAAGGAGTAATGGTCTCAAGTTGCAATGGGGGAGGTTTAGATTGGATATTAGGAAAAACTTTTTCACTAAGAGGGTGGTGAAACACTGGAATGCGTTACCTAGGGAGGTGGTAGAATCTCCTTCCTTAGAGGTTTTTAAGATCAGGCTCGACAAAGCCCTGGCTGGGATGATTTAACTGGGACTTGGTCCTGCTTTGAGCAGGGGGTTGGACTAGATGACCTTCTGGGGTCCCTTCCAACCCTGATATTCTATGATTCTATGAAAGACAAAATAAAAAGAGCATAGATAAAGAAAAAAAAATAACCCTGTTGAGATTAGGGTTCTCTGTGCTAGGCATGGTATCTCCACATAGCAAGAGAGAGTTTTGGCCATGAGCAGCTTGCAATATAAATCCCTGATGCATATGTTTAATTTTAAGAATAAAGTTAGCCTCACTGAATGAATGAATGAATGAATGAATGAATGAATGATGGGGATCTACTGTAGATTTTTATATTGCTATTGTGACACTTTGGTTATATGTCTCTGTCAAACTGTAAATTCCATTTTGTTTTGTGAGTGCCATTTGTGATTGTTGCCGTCATTGTGGATCAGTGCATCCATTTTGTAGCAAGGCTTGACACCTAGTGGACAGTCTATATCTGAGAATCTGCAACAGAGCAATCAAGGGCCATCAATATATAATTACGCTTCCCTACTAGAACAGTGGGTGGGTGAACTGTGGCCTGCAATGTGCAGGAGGGCAGGCTAGATGATCACGATGATACCTTATGACCTTAAAGTGTTATGAGTTTATGAGTCAATAGGTTTTCTGCCCTTAGGGCTGATGACTGAATGATTCTCTACACAGAAGCTGATGTGGGAGGAGGTGAAGCGTGGACTTGCAGCACATTGGGAAATAGAGGACAGATCTGTTTTTTTTAAAAAAGTACTTCTCTAAGCAAGGGAGGGTGACCAATGCCAGAAGATTAGACCATGCAGGCTGGAAGAAATGCCTGTCTTAAGGACTTGGACCAAACACAGCACTCACAGAGCTGGTGAGATCAAACCAGGGGGGAATTGCATTTCAGAGTCTGTTGTTTTCCATAGATCTGTAATTGTCTTGTGCTTTCTAAGAGTAAAGTGCGTGTGGGTGTGGGTGTGGGTGTATAAGAAATTCGCTAGGTCTGTGTGTCTAGCTTTAGCGCCACATTGTCCCTGAATGGTGTAACTAGGAAGTCAGAGCTCCCACAACCTAGTGGACTGGGGGGAGGAGGGCTGAGGCACTGGTTCCAGGATGCAAGGGCATGGATGAAAGGGTCCCACTGCCCCAAAAGAGGGTCAGACATGCAGTCTGCATGTGGGAGATTTCCTGGGAAACCCAGAACCAGGAACAGTCACTACTCAGACCCTGGGGTTTTAGAAGCATGTGGGGTCCAGAGAAGGGAGGCAGTCACAATAGACTGAGATCCATCCAGAGAGTGGGATTGGTCCAGGTTGTGACAGACTCTCTAATATTAATTTGTATATTGGTATCATATTAATCCCTGATACCATACTGCCTAGTAGAAGGTGCATCTAGGCACACATATGGGTGTCAGTTTAACACTACTTTATTTTCAGAGCAGCAGCAGCCAGTCAAGCTCTTTCACCCTGCACTTGCTCTGGACTGACTACAGACAGCACAAAGATTCTCTGGTTACTTAAAGTGACACACCATTACACTTCCCTGAATATTCCCAGCAAGGGGGCCAATTAATGCTATTTATGTGGATAGTTTTGTAATATGAAGTCTCTCCATTGGAACCTAAATTGAAACTGCTAATTGTACACAAGTTATCAAAGAAGCTTCAGCTGGTAACAACTTCTGGCCATTAGTACTAATCTAGGCTATATTTTAAATGGCAATATAGAGATAACAGGTTCCATCTCATTGTCAATTTTCTTTCATGTGCAATTAAAAAATATAATGATTTTAAAAATAAATTTCTGGTCTATTTGGAAATGAAAATTGCCCTCAAGCTATAAAACTTTTCCCTAGTTTATAAAAATATCAGTTAATAATCTGCTGACTGGAATCAACCAGTGCATACAATCAGCATCCTGATGGGAGATTTACAAAAGCATTTACTAGACATGTCTACATTTTATCATACAAATTAATAGAGAGCTGGTAAAGAAATTTAAACTCAGCTCATGATGCCCAAGTATTATGTGGTGTAAGAGAAGTGACATTTTCCACACAGTCTGTGCTATAGAGTATGTTTTCTTCAAAATGACAGCCAGTCCAAAGTCCATTGATGTCAATGGAAAGATTCCTGTTGATTTTAGTTAGCTCTGGAGCAGGACCCTAATTCCCACAATCACCAAATGGATTTGGGGTATTGTCACCGGGTCCAATCACTGCTAGGGGCTGCTCTGGGGATGAGCTCTTTCCAGACATTGCACCTTCCTCTAGCGGTCTCTCCACCCATCTCTGCAACTCCAGGTGTTTCTTGTTCATGACATGGTCCTCCAGAAAGTCTTCCAGCATGAACTGTCCCAGACTGTCTACTCTCTGCCACTTCATCAGTGCCTGGTAGGGGAATCCTAGCCCTCCCTCTACTCTGGGTTCCAGCTCAGGGGCCCTCTCGTCAGCAGCCAAGGTCTGCACTGTCCTATCCCTTGTTGCTTTTCCCCTGGGCCTTGTCTACCTTTCTGGCTGCCACAGGTTTGCCAGTCCAAACTCCTTCCACCCAGGGAGTAACTGTAGGCTACTCTCTATAGCCCCAAACACACCTCCCTTCTCCCAGGGAGTGACTAAAGGCTACTTGCCTGCAGCCCCATTCTGCTCTCAGCTCCTGTTCCCGTCCAGATGAGCCTCATTTCATCAATCCCTTCTCCCTAGCTTCTCCTCCAGGTGCAGCCTGGGAAGTTAACTGGACACCCCATCAGATGTACATAAAATGGAGCATGTGCGCCTGTGGGTGTAATAAAAAATATGTAGGCACAATCAAATGTTCATGATTAAGAGCTAAATTATCCTCTTTGATCCACAACAGGTCTTTTGATTCCTCTTTACACATTTTTAGATGGACTCCACCCCTCCCCTGCCATCCCACTGATGTGCAAAACTCCGATTGATGTCAATGGAGGCTCTACCTGTGTATGAAAAGTGGAATATGGTAACAGAGCAACTTTATTTGTGGACCTTAGTTTATAGAGGCTGTGTCCAAAAGCCCTTAACAGAGTATATAGCATTACACAGAAAACTAATGCATTCCAGCAGAGGGAGAGAGAAATTCATGACTATGGGCAAAAGAGAAAGGTGAGACTAGAAATGAGATGGAGTCAATCTGCTGACTGATGGCTTTTCTATATGTAAAGCACTGCAGCACGTCTGGTGAGGGTACTCTATGCCAATGGCAGAGAGTTCTTCCGTTGACATAATAAAACCACCTTCGTGAGTGGTAGAAACTATATCAGCGGGAGAAACACTCCTGCTTACATAGCTCTGTGCACACCGGTGCTTATGTCAATGTAACTTATGTCTCTCAGGGAGTGGTTTATTGACATCTCTGGGAGACATAAGTTATGTCAACATAAGCTGTAGTGGAGCCTGAATTAGCTTTCCTCTGTGGTGATGAAGTTCCAGTCAGGCAGAGATACAGGAAGGCTACTCCAGTGGGAAGGTATTCCAGTGGAAAAAGCCCTTTCAAGTAAAGGTCTGATCCCCATTGACTGGTATGGACCCCAAAGATCTGGGCCCCATTGACTGGTCTGGATCCCATCAGTGCCAATATTGTGGGAAAAGATGAGGCAGAAGTAGATGGGTGGAGGGAGTGGAGGCAGTAGCAAAAAAAAGAAACCCCGTTGTGTGATTAGCTTCAGTAAACTGTAAAAGGTAAAACAATCGAAAGGCATTCTGAATAGCATCCTGAAATAAATGGGGAGCTAGTTGTGGAGGTGTTTGAGAATAGGGTACTATGGATACACTTCTAAGTACATATAAAATAACTTTAAAAGGTATTTTCCTTTAGTGGTTGCATTAAAGGCATTTAAAAATTATTTTCTTGTTCTCAAAAGAGAAATTAAAAAAAACATTGTTACTGGAATTGTGTGAGATTCTTTCAAGACATTAGAATACCCCCAAATTATTTGCACAAGGCATCCCTATTATCCATGGATCACTGACATGATAGAGCATAATGGCATCCAAAAGAGCCCTTGAAGACTACTATATTATGTGAATGAGCAGTTGAGACGCCCTCAAATTTCTGAAGCCTCAGTTTATCGTGTGAGTCAGTGGAGAAACAGCCACTAAAGACAGCAATATTTCCATATGATGGACCTAGTTGGCACTGTATCAATGTGTCATCTTGTGCTGTACTTGGAAGGTCTTTTATTCATTGCTAGGTGCATGCAGAATAATTCTGTCTATCATAACATTCTCTCTCTCTATATATAAGATGGCAATACAAAAATACTTCTGCAATCAGAAGTTTCTATCTATGCATTTTCATATAAATCAAACCTCTCAAACTACAGAGAACTATAATGATGGAACCTTAAGTGTTGATGCTTCTGTTGGCAATTACTAAAAATATTCCAGCATTTTAAGGCCTCAAGGGAATGGATAGTTCACAACTAGCCCAATTTTGCAAGAGTGAGTCCTGTAAGGATGGACTCAATGCAGGAGTAACCAGTGAAATTCTATGGCCTATGGTATACAGAAAATCAGACTGAATGATCTAATGAAGTGATATTCAGACCTCAGTGGTTCAGGAGCCAAATTAGCAATAAACATTACCCAAAGAACCACAGTAGTGTGAATTCATTGTTTCATTTATTATAGTATTGTATATTCATGTTTAAACAGTATGACGGGAAATATTTAGTGTGTGTATATAAATAAAAAGCTTGGTTAATTGGTTAGTAACTTGGATTGGTGAATAATTAAATCTCACAGTGTTTTAATATCATGTGCTGCAAAGAGCTGCAGGGGACACATTAAAGAGTCATTTGCAGCTCATGAGCCACAGTCTGACTATCACAGATCAAATGGTTCCAACTGGTCATAAAATCTGTGAATTTATAAAACCCCATGTCATAAATATAAAGGGAAGGGTAACCACCTTTAAATCCCTCCTGGCCAGAGAAAAAACCCTTTCACTTGTAAAGGGTTAAGAAGCTAGGATAACTTCGCTGGCACCTGACCAAAATGACCAATGAGGAGACAAGATACTTTCAAAGCTGGAGGGGATGGGGGGAGAAACAAAGGCTCCCTCTGTCTGTGGGGGGGAACCAGAGCAGGAATTCAGGTCAGAACTCCTGTAAAAGGCTAATAAGCAATCAAGTTAGATATGTGTTAGATTCTGTTTTGTTTAAAAGTCTGATAAAATAAGTTGTGCTGAGTGGAATGTATATTTCTGGTTTTGTGTCTTTTTGTAACTTAAGGTTTTGCCTAGAGGGATTCTCTATGTTTTGAATCTGATGACCCTGTAAGGTATTTACCATCCTGATTTTACAGAGGTGATTCTTTTACTTTTTCTTCAATTAAAATTCTTCTTTTAAGAACCTGATTGCTTTTTCATTGTTCTTAAGATCCAAGGGTTTGGGTCTGTGTTCACCTATGCAAATTGGTGAGGATTTTTATCAAGCCTTCCCCAGGAAAGGGGGTGTAGAGTTTGGGGAGGCTTTTGGGGGGAAAGACGTTTCCAAGCAGGCTCTTTCCCTGTTATATATTTGTTAGACGCTTGGTGGTGGCAGCAATAAAGTCCAGGGGCAAAAGGTAAAATAGTTTGTACCTTGGGGAAGTTTTAACCTAAGCTGGTAAAAAATAAGTTTAGGGGGTTTTTCATGCAGGTCCCCACATCTGTACCCTAGAGTTCAGAGTAGGGAAGGAACTTTGACGCCCCACATCTGGATTCTCCAAGGGGCATGTAAAGTAAGCATGTAGTGGGTTCTTTTAAAAAGTTCTTTACGTTTCTAGAGCTACCACTAATGGTAGTGATACCCTTATTTTGAAGATCGGGACTATCTCTGAGTACTGTCATCAATGGAATTAACGTTATATGTGCACCGACTGTAGACACTTGCACGATTTTTTTGAACTATGAAGTGTCAGCATTTGAAAACTGGACTTCTCATATGGGGCCTGATCCTAGGTCCAGTGATCAATGGGAATCTTTCCATTGTCTTCAGTGGACTTTGGTTAAGGCCCCATGGTCTACAGTGTTGTCTTGAAATGAAAATAAACCACTAGGCATCTGGTGCTCACTGAAAGTGTGACTTTGCATTATATACAACTGTTTTGTGTACCTTAGTTTATTCATCTATAAAATATTACTCACAAAGATGAAAATATGTTGTGAAACGTTAATTAATTAATGTAAGTAACATGCTTTGATGAGAGATACTATATAATAATACACACTTTGAACTTTCTGTAATTATTATTGCTTTGATTCCTCAATCTTTCAATATTTCAGTCAAAGTATAAATGTACTAGACAGATGGGGCACTGTTAAATCAGCTGAAGAAATCAGATTGATTGTCAAGTCAGCACATATTTTGTTACTTGTCAGTTCACACAGAGTGCAATACTTATACAGCAACCTCTTTCTACTGGGAAACCAGCTATTGACATTCGATCAGAAAAAATGTGATTTTGCTTAGTAACATTATATTATTTGTGTTTGTCTCCCTGTTAGTAGTTTTATTATAAGAAAATAGTGTCAAATGGATTAAATGCAGAGTGCCTGAATTCATCCAATTTCAGCTCCATCCACCAAATTCCATGGTCCTTCTCTCCTTCACCTCCTAAATGAACTGTTATTCCCTGCTCCCATCAGCAGAATGGAATCCTGAATCTTCTTGTTTCTACCCTCCCTGGTTAGATTACTTTTCACTTACATATTGTAGTTCAGGCCCTCTCAGGAGGTGAGGCGCAGATAACGGCCAGTATGTAAGCTTTATTTAAGGGCTTGGTTTTGTTTTGCACAGACCTATCACTCAGCTCCTTCTGCCTTCTGGATTTTTTGGTGCATTCAAATCACTGAAATTTACAAGGCTCACACTGTCCCAGAATGTAACAGGAAAGAGAGATGATAATGTATGACAAAACGCAACTGCAAAGACAGCCATTGTTATGGATTTTTGGTTGGCAGGTGGTACAGTGTTTTAGTCCTTGGCTATATTGGTGGCAGTTTTGCACACTTTTGTGATTTTATCTTGATTCCCACAATATTTGGTTTTATTTTACAGCCCCAGGTCCTGGGGTCTCATTGTTACCAGAGAATCTCTGTGTTCATTTAAAACAAAAAGTACATTTCTAGCCCTCATCATTGTGGAGTAAAACATGAAAAGTTTGACTGTAAAGGGTTGGAATCCAAAAGGCAAATTAAAAGGAACCCAACAGTTGTTATTTTTTAAAAAAAATAATATAATAATTTATTGGTCCAGACTCATGATTTTTGAACATGTGGGTTAAATTTTTAGTATTTGTACCTTTATTATGTCTTCTCTAATGTACTCCAATTAATATCAATGAAAATATATATTATATATGATGCTGGTAGCAATGCCTGATACTTCACATTATAGTACCTTGTTTTCAGTTGCTTATAACTTCAGCAAACTTGAAGTGTTTGTGCTGAAATTTTACATGCCAGGTGTCTGGCTAATGATGACGTTTTTGATTTTGGTTTTGGGTTGCCGTTTTTGTTTTTGTTTTAAATTTCTGCCAAAATAGTTCAGCCATTTCCAAGACAGAGGCTGGGGGAAATGCCAAATTTCAAGTTCCTGCTTGAAAATCTAGGGCTGCTAAAGCTTCTAGTGGAAAATGTCACTTTACATCAGGATTGTGCCTTTTGCCGTCCTGTGAAATCTGTCCAAATTTGGCCAAGTTATAAGTCTTTGAAAAATTAATTTGCACATGCTCACTAGACACTTCCTAGATCCTTGTAAATAAATTCATCAAAGATTCCATGTGTATGAAACATGAGAATTTTCTACTGTGCTCTCAATACCCCAACCACCCACCAGCAGGACCCAGGCAGTGTGGAGGAGGAAGCTTCCTGGTTTGAATGCAGATGGGACAAGGGCTGGACACAAGGGGAGATGCGGAAATAGACTGAGACAAGATACTTAAGTAGGGGAGACTGGGAACGGAAGCTACAGAAGTGTGAAACTTTGGAGCTCACCCAGATCAGCAAGCAGTTCTGTCACCACCTGCCCTGTAACCTTGGGTGTCACTAGCTCTCAACCAGCCTGGTCACTCCTTGCAGGGTGATACCAACAGCCCTTCCAGTTCCAAGTCTCCCCAAATCCACCCTCTCCAAGTTCTTAACTACCAGACACTTGAGCCGTTCGTTGAAGGCAGGAAATCAGCCCCCAGTTATCAATTCACTCTGGCTCACACACTCCACACAGTTTGCACAACAGAGACCTGCCTGGGGTAAAAATAAACAAAAGGTTTGTTTATTAGAAAAATCACAGATTGAAAAGTAAAATCATAATAGAAAACGTATGCAAGTTGCAGAGAAAATAAACATAAAGATGCAACCACAGGCTTTACACTTCCAAATCGAATAAATTCCCTTTTCTAATACAAATTATCTATTGCCTTTGAATAGTTTCCCAGCATAAACCCTGCCATAGCAGGGTTCCCCAGCATTTCATGGATACCACCCACCAAGTGACTGTGCCTCAGTTTCTGGATAGATTTCACATCAAAAGGCTTTTTTAAAAAGGTTTGCAGGTGTATTTTTTTTCTCTCTCTCAGACTATGGTGACTTATGGTTATTCAGAGAGGGGGAAATTCTCTCTCAGCTTGATAGCTGGATATCAGTGTCTTCCCATTAACTGTAATGGCCCGTCATTTGTCTTTTCCTGGGCTGTACACTGCTAAGTGCTGGGAGCTAGTCTCCTCTGGTTGGGAAGGCTGCCTTTCCCTGCCTGACTGCAGGTGGAGCTGAATGTTTGCAGCACAAATTATGAATACAGTTTTATATATTCTCAAATAGAAAAATTCATAACCACCATCCCTATACATACCTCATAATGACCATCAAGTTCAGGACATTACATGCTTTCAAGAAAGATCTTACTTAATACATTTGTATACACAGTAACATTGTATACATGCAGCTGATTCAATTGCCTACTCTTTGGGTTCAGACCCCCTGTTCTTTCCCTGGGGTGTCTGGACCCTGATTGTCACCAGGGGTAGTGGGACTGAGAAGGGAAACAGAGAGGACGGATTAGGAGCCGATGGCTTGGAGGTAGACTGAGATCCAGGAAGTCGAGGGGGAGACTAGAACTGTGTTGACAAGGAGAGTGGGAACAGTGGGGAGAAAATGGGGGGAATGGAGATGCATCAGACAAAGAGCCACTGAGGGGGAGAATGGAACTGGGAATGGCTGGTCTCAAAAGTAACTTCTGGAGATTCTTGTGGTAGTTTTTCTCAGGAACTTCCATGATCAGCATATCATTCAGGTAAGACTGAGTACCAGGAATGCATTGCAATACTCTGGTGCAAGGCTCCCTGCCAAATAGCAGATGTGGCTACTATTCCGAACACTAGTCTGCTATATTGAAAATTATTGCTGAAAACCTGTGCTGACACAAGCATTTGGAAGTTGGGCCAAGTAATCCACCATGAGTGCAGTCTCCCTCATACAATCAATGAAATTGCTGCCTGAAGATTAGCTGCAGAGTAAGGAAGATGTTTGGTTGAGTTACTTCTGATATCACACTAGTCTAGGATTCCTAGCATGACATAGCTACATGCCTTATTATAGCTGAACACAAAACAAGTGTAATTCATAAGGCTGAGAGCTTAATAATTGTTTGGTAACAGACTGCAAATCCCAGTAATGATTGAACCTGGTGATATTCTAACCAAGGAGCTCTCAACTGTGCTTGTTGCTATTTCCATCGATTCACACTGACTCAACAGAAATTTTGGGCTTCAGAGTGACCCACAGACAGAGTGACAATCTTGGAACTTTATTATATAGACAAGCCCTTGTCTGTGTTAATTATGAGGTACTTCTTGTCACAATCTTCAATCTCCATATGTAGATAGGCTTGGGCTAGGTCAATCATGAAGTCATGTTTAGCACCATCTAATGATGCAAATATATGCTGTATTCTGAGCAAAGAATACTGATCTGTGTGTAATACTGGGTTAATTCTAACCCTGAAATTACCACAGATACAAACAGATCCATTTTTTTTCATTATTGGCACTATAGCGATGCTCCATTCATTCCAGTTAACTCTGGATAAAAATCCAGAGTCCTGTAAGTACTACAAGTATTTCTCTATCTTTGGCTGAATAGCAAAAGATACTGGACAAACGTTAAAAGAAAAGGAGTACTTGTGGCACCTTAGAGACTAACAAATTTATTAGAGCATAAGCTTTCGTGAGCTACAGCTCACTTCATCGGAGCTCACGAAAGCTTATGCTCTAATAAATTTGTTAGTCTCTAAGGTGCCACAAGTACTCCTTTTCTTTTTGCGAATACAGACTAACACGGCTGCTACTCTGAAACCTGGACAAACGTTGCAAACTTTAAGAATTGCTCCCTTTTTAAGCACAGTTTTTTTTCTTTCAGATGTTTTCAGGTTCTAATAACATCCTGAAAGACTTCAATGAGCTGCCTTGTCTAAAAATTCAGCTAATTTCTTTTTCAGCTAAGGGCAGGATTGTTGTACACCTTTACACACGTTATGCATTATCCATCCAATTGAATCTGTCAGCCATTCTCTACCAAGTAATGCATGGGCCTCCCGCTTCTCAACACAGAGGTTTAGTATAAGATGTTTACAGTTGTATGGTACCACTATCATAATAATTCCCAGTGAACAAGGATTTCTCCTTTATATGTTTTTAGAAGCACTGATATTTTCTGCAACTTCATCCTTTTAAATGGTCTCTGATAATCCTGTTGTGAAATTACAGAAACAGCAAACCTCATATCAAGCTCCAATTTAAGTCTTACTCTTTCCACTTGTATAGGAATCCAAATAACACATTGTTATTGTATTTTAAACTGTCAAAGAGATACTACAGTATTCTCTGTGAACTCCTTGTCATCTGCAAGCTGATGAATCCAGAATTCTCTGGTACAGCAGAACACCGTTTATCCAAGCCGCCATTATCCAGCTCTCCGTATTAACTGCACTGGGCTGACAGCCGGAGCCACACTCCCCAGTGCTGACAGCTCCAAGCCCCATTGCCCAGAGCTGACAGCTGGAGATAGAAAGCAGATAGAAAGCTCTTTGCCCATTCTCCTGATTATCCACATTTTTGATTATCTAATCTGGCCCAGTCCCAATTAGATTGGATAAACTGGGTTCCATTGTATTGTCTTTGTCTTAGGTGGTTGAGGTTTTTTTGTACTGATCTGCATGTTGTCTGTGTGTCTCAATTTCTTGCTGTTTCCTTAGGGTTTTGCCATGAACCAACAACCATCAGCCCTGTGAGATTGTTCCCACACAACCTTTGAGTGGTCTCCATGCTGTCCTTTCTGCTTCACCCCCAGTTTATTTGTTGCACAGATTTCATGATGCCGTTGTAACTCTCAGGCATTAATAACTGTATCCCTTGAAACTGCAATATCTAGTGCATGTTTTAGGGACAATTCAGCCTCAGTCAATAACTGTGTTTGGGTTGCTTCATTTTGCACATATTATCGGGTCCTTTACTGCAATATTTAAACTCTTTCCTGCCTGGCAACGCTCGGTTAATTTCCTTAATCCAGTCACATATTCAGGAATTGTTTAATTTTCTTTTTTATTCCATCTATGAAATCAGAACCACTCTGCAAACACTGGTGGCTTTGGGGAAATGTAACTTTTTAGAAATCCCACAGTCATAGCAAATGTTTCTGCTGGTTTAGGCAGCCCCACAGAGTATGGGGTTCAGCCCCATTATACTCAGTAAAACTGCCTCCTTTTTCTTATCATTATGATTAGCAGTGTCTTAGTATAGGTTGACACAGTCCTCTACTGAGCTATCAAATCAGTCCTTTTGCCCCAAATAGCCAGACATATTTTTAACCCCCAAATGAGCAGGATACTCACAGTCTCAGAGCTGCAGACTGCAGTTTGAGTTTCACTTTCTCTAGACCTCTGAAGTCTCTCTGTATTCCACTGCACTCCTGGATTAGAATCCCAGTATCACCAGTATGACCTTGCTCTTTACACAACATTAAGAATATGAAAAACTACATAAAGACTGTTGGATTCCAGATAACCATATTTATTGTGTACACATATGCAAGTTCTATCTACTTATGTAGTATACATAAGAATAATACTGATGGATACTACCATAGAAGACAGGGAGGTCCACTAAAGTGCTCCCAATTATTTAAAGGTATATTATACAATTCCTGAGCATGTCAATTATAACTGTCTTTAATTACATGATCACATATTAGTTTTTCTCACAGGACTCTTGTTTCATTCAGTGCACAGATTGGACTTGCTCTGGTGATGAATCAGGGTTGAGTAGTGAAGGCTGTTGTCTGTAGGACCCCTGCTTCATTTTCTTGCAGTAGCTGGAAAATGTGTAGTGTAGCGAAGGAGGCAGGGGACTGCAGAAAGAGAAAGTATGGCCTCATGGTTAAGATAGTTGAATGGTCTTTTCACAGATGGTCACTTATTGTGTGTTCCTCATTTTGTGAGTGCCTGACTTAATACCCTGGAGTCTGATTTGAGAAGTACTGAAGACTCACAGATGCAACTGTCAATGAAAGCTGTGGCTTGAACATGTGAAGTGCTTTATAGTGCTAAATTCTCTTTAAAAATGGGACACAAGTGTCTCAAGTTGGGCACCAAAATTAATGAATACTTTTGCCCTTATTTTCTCTGTGTCTTAGTTCCCCATCTGTCAAATGAATATAATACTTCCTCATCTCACAAGAGTGTTGAGAAAATAAATCTATTAATGTTTGTGAAACACTCAGATACTATAGCAATGAACATCATAGAAAACTCCCATGAGGAAATTCATAATTCTGTCTGCTGAGCAGGTTTTGAGTAGTGTGTAATAGATAAAGCATGAAGCCACACATTGAACAATGAGGAGAAAGCAAAATATTGAACAGCTGCTTATGAAGTGAGCACCATCCATCTTGTTCACTGAATAAGGCAGGAACCTGGTGGAAAAATTATGATGTGATCATGTAATTAAAAACTGTATCATTACACATACACACAAGGGGGTCCGAAGTAAGGTTGTCCAGGCAACCTTACTTCTGGGATCTCCTAACGTCTGAGTGCTTGGCTTTGCAACCTTAATGATGTTCTTTTAACATAGGGCTTTTTGTGATTTTATATATACTAAGTTAAGAAACCATTATTAAGGTTGTAAAGTCAAGCACTCAAATGTTAGAAGATCCCAAAAGTAAGGTTGCCTGTGAAACCTTAATTCAGATCTCGTGTGTATTTATTATGATACAGTGTTTAATTATATATAAATTTACCTCCCTTACTTCCCTCCCTTCCACCGCCCCCAAATACTATCCCAGCATAGATTCATAACTATTTTATTTCTCTGTACACTGTCAAGATCAACAGGATAAACATGTAGTCTTACCCCTGAATAGTGTTTTTTAACAATGTTCTCTTTCTCTCACGAATCAGCTGCATGCTTTCCTACCACCAGCAGCCTGTAAAAAAAGAACGCACAGATATAAATGATTTGGATGGGGATTTAAACCCACTGAAACCGGTTTGAAGCGATCAGATAAAAAGGGTATTATAAGAAGAAATTAGTATTGTAATGCAATGCCATGACAAAAACGTCATTGCTATTAACCATAACAATACGGTAGCTGTCACTATAAATTGTGCCTTTTGCCTAATTGCTCACAGGATGACGTCTGTAAATATTGTTATGGTGACCACTGGAATAAAATATGCTAAATAGTAATAAAACAAATAAATAGCGGTTATTGTTTATGTTGCGCTAACTATGTGATAGGTATTTTGTAGACTGGTATAAAGACAAAAGTCCCCCCTGTAAAGGGTTTACAACTTGAATAGACAATGTACGGATTAGAAATGGATTCAGATACAACAAAAGGCAGAACAGTTTAGTACGTCTAGTGATGCAGGTGATGGAGCTCAAGTTTCACTGTGTTCTGTTTGCTTTGGCAGCAGAAGATTCAAGAATATGTTGGGAAGGCCATTAAATATGTGAGGTTGGAAAGGGAAGGTGATGCCAGAGATCCAAAGTCATCCTATCATGACGTCAGCCCAGATGAGTTTCTGCTGTACCCCCAGCACGAGTCACAGGAGAATGCAGACACAACGGAAAGGTAGCTAAGAAGAACACTGTTCCCTGTCTGTTCTGAAAATATGGGAAGAGCCAGCTTCTTTCCCCATGCAGCCAGCCCGCTTGTGCCACCTAAAGTCCAGGATGGATCCTCATCAGAGTGTAAGATCTTCTACAGCGGGTGGAGTAGTATATTTGTGTGTCAACAAGAACAATCTTTCTGGGGTTTGGGTTTTCTGAATTTTACAGCTGTAATCCAAATGTAGGTTTCAGAGTAGCAGCCGTGTTAGTCTGTATTCGCAAAAAGAAAAAGAGTACTTGTGGCACCTTAGAGACTAACAAATTTATTAGAGCATAAGGTTTCGTGAGCTACAGCTCACTTCATCGGATATGCTCTAATAAATTTGTTAGTCTCTAAGGTGCCACAAGTACTCCTTTTCTTTTTTTAATCCAAATGTAAACTCCTTTGGCTTTTATGCTCCTATCCTGAATACTGCTGACTACTAGAAAGGGCTATATATAAATAGTACGGCTATTTTCTCTCATCAGCCCTAAATGAGTTACAATTTTATAGCTTAAACCAGAGAATTCCATGTGGTGTTTCTCCTTAGCTATCCAACGGGTAATTGCACTACTAATTTAGTAGCTACCTCAGGCCGTACACTGGGAATAGCATGTACACAAACACACATACACATTGGGCTGTGTTACAAATCCTATAGCCTGAAACTTATCTAAACCTATTTAAATTTAATAGAATGTGGGCTTGAACTAAATTTCTAACCCCACAAACTTTATATTTAGAGTAAGGGAAAAATCTAGACTCAAACCTGGATCTCAACTCCAAAATCCTAACCTAGGTTCTAATTTTGAATATAATGGGCTAAACAGGAAAATCTGAACAACCCCAAACTTTGTGGGTGAAGGAAATAAGGATGCAAACCCAGAGTTATATTTTCTGGCTTAGGCTCATCTCAATAATGTTAATAATTATCGGAATGATTTTCAATAGTGCCAAGGGCATTTAGGAGCACAAGCTCCATTGGTTTTCATGGGGACATGTGCTGCTAAATCCCTTCAGAGACTTTGCAAATCTTAACTACATTGTATTAATGAAAGGAAACAAGTTGTTGTAATTTAATTCAAAGGTAACCCAATTTGTCCAAAAAGAAGCCACAAGCTAGTAGGAGATAGCTATAAAAGCAAAGCACATCTACCAGGAACTTTTAGAATTTTGTAAATTGCAAATAAGGATATATTCTGGCTGTTTGGGAGAAAAGCCAAGTTATAGTCAAGACTACTGGGTTTATTTCTTTCCAGATTTAGTACATTTTATACTCCTGGGAGAATTCTGCACTAAAAAAATAAAAAATCTGCACACAATATTTTAAAATTCTGCATATATTATTTACCAAAATAATAAAATATAATCATGCCATTTTCAATTATTTTGGTAATTTATTTCAAAATACCTGTCAGCAAGTATGCGTGTAACAATATAGAAAACAAAAAAGATTCAGGAAATGTTTTTGACAAATAGATTATTACTAGACATATTAATACAGAACTTTGAATAATAATTCATTTAAACCACAATACAGAAACATTTCCTGCACCCTTCAGAAACATTGCAAAGGCTTGGGAGAGTCAGAGATAATGAAGGAGCTGATGAAGAGGAAAGTAATTGCTAGGAAGGAGCCTGGAGGGCTATTGGCTATAGGAAGGAGAAGTACGGATCAATGTTTTTGCAGGGAGGATTGTTAGGGATTGGGAGATCCTCCTCTACTCAGACCTTGGCTGACCCCTAGCCTCTCTTATTCAGTCAGGCTCAGCTACCCCTGTCCCCATGTGTCCCGGTACCCCCACTCAGCCACCCCTCCCGCATCCCTATGTGTCCCTGCACACCCCACCCTGTGTCCCCATGTGTCCCTAAGCCCCCACTCAGCTACCCCTCCCCATCCCCATGTGTCTCTGCATCCCCCCCATCCCCATATGTCCCTGCACTCCCACTCAGCCACCCTCTTCTCTCACCCCCACATGTCCTTGCACCTCCCTTCTGCCTATGGCCCTGCACCCCCCAGTCCCATTGAGCCCCACCCCAGTCTGTCCCCCCATTAGCTCTTCTGAACACAAGTCTATGATCCCTCATCAGAACCAAGTGCCTCATATTGTCCCACGCCATATCCTGTGCTTCCTCATCTGGCCCATGGGCAGGACACTGTGAGAAACACAGACTCTTCTCCTCTCTCTCCCCTCTCTGTGGCTGGCTACTTTTGTCTGGGAGCGGCTTCCCTCTGTTCTGGTGCACAGCAGCCCCTGGTGGGTGAAAGGCATAACTTGAGTGTCTCTCTGGCAATATGTATTTTCTGCTGAGAAAAAAAAGTCGGCAGAGGACAAGAATTCTGCATGTGCACAGTACCTCAGAATTCCCCCAGGAGTAATTTATTAAAATGAAGAAGTTTCAAGATCAAGAAGAAAAATACAAATGTTTCCATTATTCCCTACTAAAATGCAGATCAAACATAAAAGTACTATATATTTCTTCTGAGACTATGAATCAGCTGAAAAACTTTTGCGTAAGGATTACATAATTTTCAAGATGGAATGATTCAGGGTTGGAGGTGGATCTAGATGACACCCAAATTCAGGAATACAAACATTTGTTCTTCCTGATGTTCCTTTGACACTAAAAGAAATGTGTCAGAAAGAGTACTTAAAGGGCTGTTTATGACCATTTGTTGTGGATGATTTTGCCATTAGAGCTCTTTTGTTCTCTGCTACCTATGTTCTCCCATTTAAAAAATAAACTTTTTAGGGTTTCTTAGCATAGAATTATGCCAAGTGCTCTTAAAAGATTTTTGTAAGATGAGGTAAATGACTACAATTTACTTTCTCAATCGATGTCCTGGTCAAATTAGTGTTGGACTCAGTGCTCTGGTCAAATTTTTCCCCCTCATTCTGCTTTCCTAAATTTTCCCAGTAGTTTCAGTTTGTGGTACATAGAATTATTTTACACTGTATATCTTAACGTTTTGTGCCCTATTAAAAAAGCTGCCATATTCCATTTTAGCAGAAGCTACATTTCAGTGGTGGATGAAATGATTCCAAGATGAAGTTTTAAGCTTTGGTTTTCTTCAGAAAGAAAGGAACAGTATATAGTAGTAACATGATTTTTACATTTGCTATCAGAAAATAGCCTTAATTGAAGTAGCAATAATAGTAATTTCCAGCTTATATGCATGACATTCTTTAACAGTTTTTTGACCATGTATATCTCTGTGACATTTATCCACATAGATCTTTGTGAAGTCCTGTGGACTATAATTAAATTATATGAATATCACCTTTCATTTACCTTTGATTAAAGTTCACAAATCTACTGATTGGGAAGTTTTTCCTTTAGTATTGCACAGGCATGTCTGCATGTCTGCCAGAAGCTGGGAGTGGACAATAGGGGATGGATCACTCAATGATTGCCTGTTTTTTTTCATTCCCTCTGAAGCACGTGGCACTGGCTGCTGTCACAAGACAGAATACTGGGCTAGGCGGACCATTGGTGTGGTCCAGTATGACCCTTCTTATGTTCATTTATATGCTTTAACTGACTGAATGTTGTGTTAAAATGTAAGACTCAACAGAAAGAATCAGGAGAGAATACATCTTGGACAACGCAACAACACTTCATTGCTATGTAAAATATAGCACTATACAATATGCCTACAGGAGAAAGATCGATAGAGATATGCATGCATTTATGGAAACTTATAGTGTACAACTTTCAGTGAATGTGGTGCCATGCTTAAATCACTATTGCTTTTAAGAAGACTCCTTAGTAAACAATCAATAATAATAAATAACAACTACATTTTATTTATTTGTGGTAACATTTTCAAAAGTGCTTAAGTCACTTAGGTTCCTAAATTCCACTGAAAGTTAATAGGACTTAAAGTCTGTGGAAGATGGAACTTAGGTCCAAGTGACATAACCCAGATCCTTAAAAGTATTTAGGCATCTAACACCTATTGATTTCAAACAATATTGTACAGGGAAATTTATGCGGTTGGGGATAAGAATCCACCTCATAAACTGCAGGAAAGCTGGGGTCAGCACTGCATCCCTTCTGCACCTGAATTCAAGCTTCTTGGCTGATGAGAGGTTTCAACTTTTCAATTCATTCACACCTTTTATGTAGATATTTGGCAGATGTGGGATAATCTGCTTCCTCCCCTTGCTCCCCTCCACATTAGATCTCATCCTGATCTCTAATAGTTAGATATTGTCTTAAGCCCTGAAGTACAAGATTGAACATCCTTCCAAATTTTTTGTTGTCACGAAGGATACAACACGGTCCCAAAAGCCAAATAGTAAATGAAGAATGGTCCTGAATCAACACCCGATGTTAGAGCACTTATTAACTTTGCAAGTGTTTATAAATTAACCCTGGATAGGATTTTGAATTTTAGTGCTGGCCACTAACTCCATAATAAAGTGAAACAAAAATCTGTATTCAAACAGCCACAATAACACCACACACTCCAATATTTGGAGGTTTTGAAATCCAAAGACAGAAGCAAATTTGTAGCGCAGCCCCATCTATATGCTAAAAAATCTTCAAAGAACTGAAGAGACTAAAATGACTAATGTTAGGTGTTGTTTATACCAGATTGCTCCAGTTTGAATCTCTGTACAACATTTCTGTCTTTTTTTTTATTTTGGCACAAATATCCTCCACATTGTTTCCTGATGCACTAATTAAATATACAGAACAATAATATGATATCAAGTGGAAAGATCCTGAGGACAAAGAAACATTTATGGGCCAAAAAAAAAAAAAGGCTTTCAGAGCTTAGCTTTAAACACAGAACAATGTGAACATGTTAGAACTGTGATACTTCTTGCAGTCAGAGTTCAAGCTCAAGCTTGATGTAAAGTCTGCAAAATATGCCAGGTCTCACATGAAATGCTGCCACATCTTGTGCTGCTCTAGAAATGGCAGTGACACAAACAGTGCAAAGGCAGGGAATTAAACCCAAAACAATCTAACCAAGAACAGAGTTTATTTCCTCAATTTATAATTAAATACATTTCCTCCGTAAAAGAGTAACAACTTTTGAACTACATTATAAAAAACCTATAGATGGAGGAGCTAAGTCTAGTTTTACAGGTGTTGTTGAGCCTAATTGGGGAGGAGTGGTCTGTTTAAGCTCTCTCTACAATTATAAAAAAACCTGACTTTGGGCGATAATAGAAAGAGAGAGAGAGAGTTAGCAAAGGAGTTTTGTCAAGAGAATTATTTTACCAGATGTGTCCCTCAGCCCTAGGGTGCTTTATATAGCATGGGTTTTGTCTAGAAAGAAGGGCCCAGATCCACAAAGATACTTAGGCACCTAAACCCGAGATTTAGGCACTAAGCCTCAGGTTTAAGCATCTAAGTCCTAGTTTTGGCTTCAACGTGAAGCACAAAACTCCCACTGAACACTGTGTGCACCTAGACTCACTCGGCACCTATGTTTTCAGGGTAAAAGTTCCCTGGGTGCCCGCCTCTGGGCATGAGAGAGGCCAGCACTTAACTGATTGCTACAAGAAATTACTTAGATGCCGAAGCCACCTGACTCCAGGAAGTGGGTTCCTTTTCATGGATCGCTAAGCAGTCATATATGTGCCTCCCTGCAACCTGGACCTAGGTGCCTATCTCAGAGAGAAGGTAGGGCTTAGCACATTCCCCTATCATTGGTATCTCCCACTGGCTAGCTTAGGAGGTGCCCTGCCTAGCATGCTGGCTTTTGTGGATGCTATTCTAAGGCAGCTATCTCTCCCCACTCATTTTATGGGAGCCTCGGCACACAACTCGGCTTTGCGCATTGCAGCATTGTTCCTGTGATTTTCTAGGTGTCTAAAAGTTAGGCACTCAACATTGCAATGCCTGAGATCCCTTGGGGATCTGGGCTTTATTTTTATGCATTTATTGACACAGGTGGATATATAAACATAGGAGAGAGCATACTTGCCCCTTGATGCAGATACGAACACCGACACAAAATATATATGGATATGTCAAGTAGATTCTTTGTGGGCAGTACAACAGAAGTGGATTGTTCCAGTTTATGCCTGGTGACTTGCCTTGCACAAAGCACCTTTAGGATCAGCAGAGTGCAAAGGTGAGCTTTAGGTCATCTTTGCTTCTGCTCCCATTCTGTGCTGTGCCCAGTTTGACTGGACTCCAGGATCTGGCCCACCGTTTATAGAACAATCCCCCTTGCCTCATGCTAATTCTGAGGACATCTTCCTCCTTCCACAGTTTGCCTTGTTGTGAGGGTCTCAGTTCTAAACTTAATTATGAAGCCAACTGAAATACCAGGATCAGTTCAGGGGAATGATTTCCAGCTGTATTAGTCCTCCCACACCGCTGCTCAGTCTGTGCACTTTCCAAATCTGACTACACAAGCTGAAGTGCTGCTTGAAATATTGAAGCAAAAGTGGAAAAAAGTGCTTAAAAGTTTAATGAGCACCAGAAATAAGTCACTAGTATAGATAACAATAAAACCAATTCTGCTTCCATTGAACTAAATATCAAGAACTGCAATTTCTTTTTTAACTGAAATAAACTAGTTCAATAAAATACAGTGACAGATAATCCAGTCTTGTAAATAGTTGAAGTCCTGGGTCTTATTTACATGAATTCTTATTACAAAATAAATAAAATACTGTGGAAAACAAGAGGGGCAAATCCTTTGCCTTTATTTAATGGAATAAAGGCACTTGATTTTCATATGCATACCTAATTTAAAACACTGATACCCAATTAAGAAGTAAGAACTGTTCATGGTATCACATATTGGAAATGGCCAAATTTCTGAAAATCAGTGGTAAAAAAGAATCTTGATGTAACTGTGCAAAGGGTATTTTATCCTTTCTGAAGGATTTTAAAAATCTAATGAGAGGATAATCTATATGTCAGAATAAAAAGTCTTTGGGGAAGAAAGGTAGCACAAGTCTCCTGAACTACTCTTAACAACTTTGGTAAGCTGGCTAATTTTCCTACAGTTCCTATCAATCAACTATTTTGTTGCTCAAAATGATAACCACCATTACCCTCAGGGTAGCTGAATTGTTAGCCCAGTTGGGGATACTGAATTCAATTCTTTCAAACCCAAATTATGCTGCAAAGTAGTGTTTTAAAATGAAATTAGCTTTCAGAAAAATTTTGGCCATTTAAGCAGGTCTCAGGCGTGTCTTCCAGAATCAAAGCTAATTTGCACCTAACCTGAAGCTCTTTTCAGCTTTCATAACTCATGCTATATTCTGGGAACAAAAGTGGTTGAATGCCCTGTGATGGATACAGAGGAACTGGTCAAACTCTGAAGTGAACTTTTAATGTCCACTGAGACAAGCTTGTTAGGAAAAAATCCCATTGGAATGGAATGTTCATTGCTAGTATTCTTAATTATAACATGTGTTACTGTGTAATCACTGGATGTACGCTTCACTGTCTTCTATTTTATAATCATTTATCACCTTTATATTCCAGTACCAAGCTAATTTAGTATTTACTGGCTGTTGGATGATTTATAGAGGTATCTTGAAAAAGCTCTCCCCACACAAAAAACTGGGCAGCCTCTAATTCTTCTTCCTTTAAACTGTACACTGCAACTCAAACTCATTGTCAGGTGTTGTTTCTTAGCTGAAATTAACTAGACAAAATATTCTGAATAATTTTCTCTTAAATTTTGGAGACTTTTATTTAATAACAAAACATAAAACCATCTGCCCAGTTCTGTAGCCACTGAAACCCTGTAAATCTACTCTACTACTCTACTTTACCAACTAAAATCAGATCCAAAGAGTCTTATATTTAATTTAAGTGACTGCACAGAATCATTAAAAAATTATCAAGGTTTCCATTGTTGTATGTAGTGTTATTTGACCCACGTTGGTCCCAGGATATTAGAGAGACAAGGTGGATCTTCTGTTGATCCAATAAAAGATATTACCTCACTCAAGTTTTCCATTTATTATTAGTAATTATTAATATTATGCAAGTGTCCAAAGGCACTAATCAGGGTCAGGGAACCATAGTGCTGAGTGCTCTAAAGACAGAGAAGGGAGTTAATCCTTGATTCAGAGGGTCATTTACAATTAAGCTTGTATTTTCAGGGATTTAAAACCCATCTGACAAATAGCAAATATAACCCTAATCCAAGAACACATTTTAATGACCATATTTTGTTCAAACTAATATTATCACTTACCATTTTAACAAGAGAGAGGAATTCAGAGATAATGCAGGGAGGAATTGAAAGTTAGAAGACTGGTACTGACCAACCTTCAAGGTTGCCTTCAAGGATGAGATAACTGGCTCTGTGGATATGGGGAAAGTGGTGGATGCGATATATCTTGACTTTAGCAAAGCTTTTGATACGGTTTCCCACAGTATTCTTGCCAGCAAGTTAAAGAAGTATGGATTGGATGAATGGACTATAAAGTGGATAAAAAGCTGGTGAGATTGTTGGGCTAAATGGGTAGTGATCAATGGCTCCATGTCTAGTTGGCAGCCTGTATCAAGCGGAGTGCCCAGGGGTCGGTCCTGGGGCTGGTTTTGTTCAACATCTGTATTAATGATCTGGATGATGGGAAGAATTGCACCCTCAGCAAGTTTGCAGATGACACTAAGCTGTGGGGAGAGGTAGATACGATAGAGGATAGGGATAGGGTTGTGAGTGACCTAAACAAGGGAGGATTGGGCCAAAAGAAATCTGATGAGGTTCAACAAGGACAAGTGAAGAGTCCTGCACTTAGGAAGGAAGAATCCCACGTGCCACTACAGGCTGGTGACCAACTGGCTATGCAGCAGTTCTGCAGAAAAGGACCTGGAGATTACAGTGGATGAGAAGCTGGATGTGAGTCAGCAATGTGCCCTTGTTGCAAAGAAGGCCAGTGGTATATTGGGCTGTACTAGCAGGAGCATTCCCAGCAGATCAAGGGAAGTGATTATTCCCCTCTATTCAGCACCGGTGAGGCCACACCTGGAGTATTGTGTCCAGTTTTGGTCCCCCCACTACAGAAAAGATGTGGACAAATTGGAGAGAGTCCAGGAGAGGGCAATGTAAATGATTAGGGAATTGGGGCACATGACTTACGAGGAGAGACTAAAGGAACTGGGGTTATTTAGTCTGCAGAAGAGAAGAGTGAGGGGAGATTTGATAGCAGCCTTCACCTACCTGAAGGGCGTTCCAAAGAGGATGGATCTAGGCAGTTCTCAGTGGTGGCAGATGACAGAGGAAGAAGCAATGGTCTCAAGTTGCAGTGGGCGGGGAGGATGGTGAAGCACTGGAATGGGTTACCTAGGGAGGTGGTGGAATCTCCATCCTTAGAGGTTCTTAAGGCCCAGCTTGACAAAGCCCTGGCTGGGATGATTTAGTTGATGTTGGTCCTGCTTTGAGCAGGGGGTTGGACTAGGTGACCTTCTGAGGTCTCTTTCAACCCTAATATTCTATGATTCTATGACTGTTTAGCTTAAACTGGAGATAAATAAGTGGAGACATAATGGACAATCTGAAGAAAGCACATCTGAAGTAACATTTTACTGTCTCATAATATAAGAATAAAATAAAATTTGTTGTCTTTTAAAAAGAATATGTTTCAGACAACATGTAATTAACCTATGAAGTCCACTTCCAGACACATTATGAGGCCCAGAGCTTAGAATGAGACTAGTCTACAGATAATGAGGATACCCACAGTTATAGTAGATAGGATACATGAAATAAAATATTTGTATACTTATAGATTCATATTTATGGATTTGGAAATTCACACTTGTGGATGTTATACACAGTTGCAGCGCAATAAAAATGATTAATATTTTTTTCTCTAAAGAATGTCATCACCTAAACTAGGCAGAACACCAGAAGTCAAACCAACTTTTTCAGTTAGACCAGGAGAGTCTACTTAATCACAGTCCTGTTGTGTGGTCTTGCATTATTTCACATAACTCATGGAAAGATGTTATATAAACATGTGGCAATCAGTAGTATTATTGCCATGTTATATGATGCATCGGTAATAAACTTGTGACATGACTATATTTCATTCTAGGAGGCAAAGGTTCTGTTATGCTCATTAAAGCAGGGCTACATGAAGCTAGTCATGCATTCTATAATTCGTTGTAATCCAAGCCACTGTTCTATAATGCCAATTAGATAATCTGAAGTGTTGATAAATGCCATAAAAACATATTAATTCAAAAAACTCCTATTAATATAGAAGACAAAACACTATAAACATAAACCATTCCAAGAGTAAGCCTACTCTATGCTGTCTGGAATGTCCTATTAGTAAAACAAAAACAAACACAAAACTTGTACATAGTGTCTTGAGTTCATATATTCCTCCAGATGCCAAAAAGCAACATGGCAGACCGAATAATATCATGACACCCCCTACATACTGTATCTTTAATAATGGATAGATTTTACTGGAATCTCAGAAATATTATTCTCTTAAAAATCTGCTCATTCATCCGTTTCCTTTAACAAAATACAAGACTAAATATATTTATTACACATCCGTGAGTTAAGCCAAAGTGCTTTACAACAACAGACTTCTGTTTGTAAAGGGTGTGGAAGCAGGGCTCTTTCAAAGCTGGAAAAAACACTTGCAATCAAAGGCTACATGAAAGTAATCTTATTTTTATTACCCATAAGGAATGTTTTCCCAGGGGTACTGATGCCTGCCAGGAAATAAATAAAAAATGGAGGGAGGGGGGAAGAGAGAAGGAGAGTACTTGAGATAAACCATTCTGCCAAGTTTTCTTTAGCTACATACACCCTTGAGGAGTTGGGCTTCTTTTGTGCTCAGCTGCCATTGATTGAACTGGCAACCACAAGAATTGTCTACAATTTACATTATTATTGTTCAGGCTGCCTCTGAGTCTCAACTTTTGCTGCTCTTATTTCTATATTCTGCCCCATCCAAAGCACGGCAATAATTCTGATCCTGCCTAATTATTGGCCCTCTTGTAAGTAACCCAGCCAGCATGCACAAGCCAGGAACCACCCAGTGGACATGTAGAGTGTTGCTTTTTAGAGCTAATTCTGTGTTAAAGAGCCAGCAACCCTTAACCAGCAGATACTGCAGCTGTTAATTCTGAACAACAGAAGAGTAAGTGTACAAGAAACCAAATAAAATGTAATGACGTGTTCCAAAAAATGACGGAAAATAATAGTAAAACATATTAAACAAAAGGGGAAATTATGACATCATCTGGGCTCCCATCAACCCCCAGTTTCAATGTAAACCCTGAACTCACATTGCTTAGATTTAGATGGAAAAAATTTGGTTTGGGATTTTTAAAGCTTTCTGAGAGTGTCGGCTATTAAAGATGGTGGCAGAAAGTGTGCATTTCCAATCTGGAGGGAAGCACACATGCTCATTCTGATACTGAAGAATGCTCTACAGCAGTGGTGGGCAATCTGTGGCCAGCGGGCCACATGCGCCCATCAGGGTAATCTGATTGCGGGCTGCAAGACATTTTGTTGACGTTGATTGTCCACAGGCACAGCCCCCAACAGCTCCCAGTGGCCATGGTTCGCCATTCCTGGCCAATGGGAGCCGCGGGAAGTGTCAGCAAAATGTCTCACGGCCTGCAATCAGAGTACCCTCTTGGGCTGCACGTGGCCCAAGGGCACAATTGCCCACCACTGCTCTACAGCTTCGAAACTAAGTGATTCCAGCACAAAGTAAGACTTGTATATATTTTGTTAAGTAAGGCACAAACCAAGGATGAAATAAAATGCCTACCACACCAGATGAATCAATTACACACCATATGCAAATTTGCTGATGTGAACAGAGAGAAAAAAAACCTCAGAACACTCTAGAATGAACTTTTTTAATGGTAGGAATGGGCCTGAGGACAAGCTTAAATTCTCTGGATATAGCCTATATTTTTGAATGATCAGAAGTCCTACAAGTATCCGATATAGTGGAGCAGATTCAGCCAATCAGCTCACTGCTACAGTTCCTTACCTGGCAGAGCAATCAGTTTAGGGACAACAGGAAAAAAAACACATTTGTTTTTGCAAAAAAAAAAAGGTTTCAACATTTAGTTTTGTTCCTGGTCAAAATAACAAAACAAAAAAAAGAGAGAGAGAGAGAGAGAGAGAGAGAGCTGACATGAAAAACAACTTTATTCACATAAAATCGTATTAAAATCTGTTAAAAGCATAGAAAAATTCCATATATACACAAAAAGACTTGAATAAAATAAAGCAAAGCAAGTCTTAAATAAACATTAAACCTGGATCACTAAAGCATTACCATCACCAAGTTCACTCAAAGTATTGTTAACACACAAAGTCAAATAAAAAGTGTTCAAGTTACAAGTCAATTTATAAAAAGTGTAATCAATCTGCAGTCAGGCCACAACCAGCATGTGGAACAGCCCAAGCACATCACCCCGCTCTACTCCGGCCATTCTGTTCTGGTGAGATTTCAAAATGGCTAGTTTTGCCTGACTCAGCAAAAAGTTAGCCAGGCAGGAAACCAGCCCAACAAGAGCACTGTATGTCACTCCAAAACCAAACAGGGGTTTGGAGAAAAAACAGTTTGAAATTGTTGAAAAGCTGCTGCCAAAAAACAAAAAGAGGAATGAAACAAGGGTGATGCAGGAAAAAATGAAACATTGTGTCTGACACCTAACCAAAGGGGTACTGCACAGATGCCTCATAGGTAATATGGTGCACAAAATGATTGTTTGCTATCCACTACAAGTCACTGTAACCCTTAGGAAGAGCAAGGTTGTACAACGTTCTCCAGTGACACAGAGTCACCCAGGGACAGAGGCATCCTGCAGGATGTATCAAGGAGATCAGAGAGCTGCTTCTTGGTCATGGATCCAAAATGAACATTCACCAAATCCTTCCAGGATAACAATCTACCAGGTTACACAAGGATCTCATCCATAGAAGGGGGGACAGCTAGTGAGGAGAACACAGGACTCCCCCATGGAAAAATAGCCCATTCAAAGCATTCTGCAAATACCAAGCAGCCCTCTGAGCAAACACCAACTGGAATACAGAGAGGATCTTATCCAAAAAACACACAGACCAGATTCTGGTCTGAACACCAAGAGCTGTCACTGACTTCCAGCTTGATTAACTAGGAACAATCAGGTAAGACCGCTTGGTCAACTCAGCCAAGATAAAAAGAAAAGGAGTACTTGTGGCACCTTAGAGACTAACAAATTTATTTGAGCATAAACTTTCATGAGCTACAGCTCACTTCATCGGATGCATTCAGTGGAAAATACAGTGGGGAGATTTATATACACAGAGAACATGAAACAATGAGTGTTATCATACACACTGTAAGGAGAGTGATCACTAAAGATGAAGTATTACCAGCGGGGGGGGAGGGGAGGAAGAAAACCTTTTGTAGTGATAATCAAGATGGACCATTTCCAGCAGTTGACAAGAACGTCTGAGGAACCGGGGAGGGGAGGGGAATAACATGGGGAAATAGTTTTACTTTGTGTAATGACCCATCCACTCTCAGTCTCTATTCAAGCCTAAGTTAATCGTATCCAGTTTGCAAATTAATTCCAATTCAGCAGTCTCTCGTTGGAATCTGTTTTTGAAGTTTTTTAATTGAAGAATAGCCACATTCAGGTCTGTAGTCGAGTGACCAGAGAGATGGAAGTGTTCTCCAACTGGTTTTTGAATGTTATAATTCTTGACATCTGATTTGTGTCCATTTATTCTTTTACGTAGAGACCGTCCAGTTTGACCAATGTACATGGCAGAGGGGCATTGCTGGCACATCATGGCATATATCACATTGGTAGATGCTCAGGTGAACGAGCCTCTGATAGTGTGGCTGATGTGATTAGGCCCTATGATGGTGTCCCCTGAATAGATATGTGGACAGAGTTGGCAACGGGCTTTGTTGCAAGGATAGGTTCCTGGGTTAGTGGTTCTGTTGTGTGGTGTGTGGTTGCTGGTGAGTATTTGCTTCAGGTTGGGGGGCTGTCTGTAAGCAAGGACTGGCCTGTCTCCCAAGATCTGTGAGAGTGATGGGTCGTCCTTCAGGATAGGTTGTAGATCCTTGATGATGCGTTGGAGAGGTTTTAGTTGGGGGCTGAAGGTGATGACTAGTGGCGTTCTGTTATTTTCTTTGTTGGGCCTGTCCTATAGTAGGTGACTTCTGGGTACTCTTCTGACTCTGTCAATCTGTTTCTTCACTTCAGCAGGTGAGTATTGTAGTTGTAGAAATGTATGATAGAGATCTTGTAGGTGTTTGTCTCTGTCTGAGGGGTTGCAAATGCGGTTATATCATAGAGCTTGGCTGTAGACAATGGATCGTGTGGTATGATCTGGATGAAAGCTAGAGGCATGTAGGTAGGAATAGCGGTCAGTAGGTTTCCGATATAGGGTGGTGTTTATGTGACCATCGCGTATTAGCACCGTAGTGTCCAGGAAGTGGATATCTTGTGTGGACTGGTCCAGGCTGAGGTTGATGGTGGGATGGAAATTGTTGAAATCATGGTGGAATTCCTCAAGGGCTTCTTTTCCATGGGTCCAGATGATGAAGATGTCATCAATGTAGCGCAAGTAGAGTAGGGGAACTGGGGACGAGAGCTGAAGAAACATTGTTCTAAGTCAGCCATAAAAATGTTGACATACTGTGGGGCCATGCAGGAACTCATCGCAGTACCGCTGATTAGAAGGTATACATTGTCCCCAAATATGAAATAGTTATGGGTGAGGACAAAGTCACAAAGTTCAGCCACCAGATTAGCCGTGACATTATCGGGGATACTGTTCCTGATGGCTTGTAGTCCATCTTTACGTGGAATGTTAGTGTAGAGGGCTTCTACATCCGTAGTGGCCAGGATGGTGTTTTCAGGAAGATCACCGATGGATTGTAGTTTCCTCAGGAAGTCAGTGGTGTCTCAAAGATAGCTGGGAGTGCTGGTAGCATAGGGCCTGAGGAGGGAATCTAAATAGCCAGACAATCCTGCTGTCAGGGTGCCAGTGCCTGAGATGATGGGGCATCCAGGATTTCCAGGTTAATAGATCTTGGGTAGCAGATAGAATACCCTATGTCGGGATTCCAGGGGTGTGTCTGTGCGGATTTCTTCTTGTGCTTTTTCAGGGAGTTTCTTGAGCAAATGGTGTAGTTTCTTTTGGTAACCTCAGTGGGATCAGAGGGTAATGGCTTGTAGAAAGTGGTGTTGGAGAGCTGCCTAGTAGCCTCTCGTTCATATTCCGACCTATTCATGATGACGACAGCACCTCCTTTGTCAGCCTTTTTGATTATGATGTCAGAGTTGTTTCTGAGGCTATGGATGGCATTGTGTTCTGCACGGCTGAGGTTATGGGGCAAGTGATGCAGCTTTTCCACAATTTCAGCCTGTGCATGTCAGCAGAAGCACTCTATGTAGAAGTCCAGTCTGTTGTTTCGACCTTCAGGAGGAGTCCACTCAGAATCCTTCTTTTTGTAGTCTTGGTAGGAAGCTCTCTGTGGGTTAGTATGTTGTTCAGAGGTGTGTTGAAAATATTCCTTGAGTCGGAGACGTCAAAAATAGGATTCTAGGTCACCACAGAACTGTATCATGTTCGTGGGGGTGGAGGGGCAGAAGGAGAGGCCCCAAGATAGGATAGATTCTTCTGTTGGGCTAAGAGTAGAGTTGGATAGATTAACCATATTGCTAGTGGGTTAAGGGAACCACTGTTGTGGCCCCTTGTGGCATGTAGTAGTTTAGATAGTTTAGTGTCCTTTTTCTTTTGTAGAGAAGCAAAGAGTGCGTTGTAAATGGCTTGTCTAGTTTTTGTAAAGTCCAGCCACGAGGACGTTTGTGTGGAAAACAGGCTCCTGGAGGAGAGAGCTTCAGTTGGAACAAAGTGCATCAAAAAACAACGGCTCTTCCAAAACTGGAACATGCCTCTCCAGTTGCGCAATTCAGAGAAGTCACTGGGAGTTAAAAAGGCCATTATAGAATAGAGGCAAATCTAGACTCTGTAATCAACCAGGTGCCAGCAAAAATAGATGAGCATCAAAGCACCTCCCCATAGCATGAGAGAGGAGAGAGAAGGCAAGAGAATTCCAGGCTAGTGGGGAGTACAGCAACTGCTGAGTAGACTGGAGGAGAAAGGCCACCACCAGCTGCCTCAACCAATGATTCTCTAGTTCCTTTCTTCTAAAAGCAGGAGAAGCAAAGCAGGGCACAAACAGTAGTCATTATTCAAAAAATAGTTAATATGATACTGCATCTGGCCCAAAAGGCCCAGGGGAGGGTCCAGACTGACTAGCCGGTGACATAAATTCAAAGCCACAATTTTGTTGGCAATCAAAATCTATCCTCAAAAACAGAGTTCAAGAAAGAGCCAATGCCATTTCTGCAGGAAGCTTTACACCTTCTCCTCAGCCCTTTCCCAACTCCTTAACATATATTTTTGTTCAGATCTAAAAAAAGACCCCCAACACCTAGAACATAATCTGCAGTTCAATTGAAATCCCCTCCCATTACAAAAATAGTACATGGGTGAAGGACGGGCAACTGTCTGTAAAAAACAAACAGAATCTTGCCCCAAAGTAGGGGCAAACATATGAAAAAAGATTAAAACTAACAGTGTCAATACATGTTTCCACCAAGAGGATCCAGCCCAGCACAATCTCCTTCACAGAGAGGATCTGTGTCCCTACATCCTGCAAAAAGAGAACAGCTACCCCAGCAGTGATATTGGAGCCATGGCTCGAGGGAGCTTCCCCTTCCCATTCCTTCAACCAGTTCCCCTGATTATCAGGGTCTGAGGGGGTCTCTTCCAAAAGGATAACATCAGCCTGTTTTTTCGCTGAGAAATTCAGAGTTGTGCCCTTCTATGATCATCCTGGCATCCCTTAATATTTAGAGACACAAAATTGAGCATAGAGACTAGGAGGAAAGAGCCAAGCAGCAGAGAGAAACAATAGAAACTGGAAATTCTTTGAAGAAGATGAACCATGGGGAGGCCTGTGTATCTTGAACTATCCCTGCATGCTTCCTCACCTTGCTCAACAACTGTTTGAAATGGAATTATTTCCTACAATCAACCGAGGTCTCTCAAGACGAGGGCAGCTGGGTGATCAAAGTGCCATAAATCAGGGAAATAGGCTTCAACCGCAACTGCCCGCTTCTTTTAGATGCTATTCAAAAAGTCATTAATCTCCTTCACATGGCACCAACCCTTCCTATATAGATGATTGGCTGGGATATCAGGAACCAGTGAGGAGTGAAGGAGATCATCATCATCCTCTTCATCTCCTTCAGACTCCACCAGCTGAGAAGAACATTTAGCTCTGTAACATTCTCTTCATTCATGAAGGAATGAAATTCAGTGGGAGCAGCTGTTATATCTATTTTCCCAAGAGGGATAGGCAGTGCAGCCCCAGGCTGGGACTCAGCATCATCACTGCAGCATGCAGAATTGGGGGCTTAAAGACTCAACATGCTGGGAAAAACAGTTCCAGATATGTTTCAGAGTAGCAGCCGTGTTAGTCTGTATTCGCAAAAAGAAAAGGAGTACTTGTGGCACCTTAGAGACTAACAAATTTATTAGAGCATAAGCTTTCGTGAGCTACAGCTGAAGTGAGCTGTAGCTCACGAAAGCTTATGCTCTAATAAATTTGTTAGTCTCTAAGGTGCCACAAGTACTCCTTTTCTAGTTCCAGATATGGCGCTCCCATCCAACACAATACTATCCTCCTTCTTAGGATGCCCAACTCCCTCCTCAGCCATTTCCAGCAGCTCAGAGGTATCCAAAGTTTTAGCCTGTTTAGAAACAGTCCCACATAAATCAGTCTTGTCAGTCTGTTCTTCACCCCCATCTCTAGAACTTGTCTTTGCTTCCTCTGCAGGGAGGTGCTCCTCAACCTCAGGACTCATGTCTGTCCTGGCACAAATGATGGGGTTACAACAGTGTTCTTCTGAGGGGCCTCCTTCCTTGAAAATGGCAGACCACATATGGAGGGGAGATATAATCTGGCAGAGTGGATGCAGGCTCTTTCTGCTGCTGGTGCCTTGATGTCCCAGCTGCCTCCCCACTATCATGGGGTCCCACATTCTTACCAGGGACTCCTGAGCCAGCAGTGCATGGGCAGGAGCATCTCAAGTGACCAGGGTCACCACACAAGAAACATTTAATATTTTCAGAGGTAGCAAACACTGTATAACCTGCCCCATCTATGTGGTGCTTTAACACCGGGTTCAAGGGCTGTTCAGGATTATGTAGAACCACATAAACCTGGCACTGGAATGACATAACATCCTTCTCCATTTATGGGAGAGATCAGACACTACCGTCTCATGGTGAAGGTGGGTGGCGGGGGGCATTGTAAAAAAACACTTTAATGGCAGAAGTAAACAAGGAAAAATTTGAACAAAAGCCTCCTTGACCCAGAGTCCATCCTATACGAAACAATTCACAAACTGCTCCTGGGCCAAGAAAATCACTTTAGATTTAGATATTTGGAAGGCAGATTTTATATTAGCACATCCAATAAGCTTACCTACACTCAACAACAAACCCTCCACCAGCAATCACACACTGAACCCTATGCTTGTGGGTCGAACCACTAAACCCATCTGAACTGTACCCTATGGAGAAAATCCCTCATATCCCGCTCCCTCCATAAGGAAAAGGGAGGAGGGAACCAACAACAGCCCTAAAACAAAGAAACAGCAAGTAGCAAACCAAAAACAAACACAGAATATGAGAAACGGAGAGAAAGAGAGAACGCACACATCCACAAACTCAATATTGTCAATAACCCTTTGATTAGTCCTTTCACGTGCCATTGGGAAATCCAGGTTCAATACCTTGTTTCATATTAGGCAGAGCCTGGACTTCTTGAAAATCTGTAGACACAGCAAAGAATATTTTTACTTTGATTAATATTTCTCCCAGCTCCAGCTGGAAACCTCACTTAAGGTTACTTTATCTGGAAAATTTTAAGTATTTGTTCGTTTCTGATGCAAGAACACCCTTTCTTTCTGTATTTTGGTACATCTCCACTTACAGCAAAAATGAGAAATAATTGATTTGTGTTCAGTTTGAGTTTTGGGAGAATTTCAGGTCAGTTTTTATTTCATCTAGCCTTGTTTTCCCATGTCTAGTTTAAAAATATACCAATAAATGATAACATGACTGTGACACTAAGCATTCCTTTATTCACACCTTATACACTATTGTAATAACCTTTGCACAAAATATATCTTATGAGGTATCATTTGAAAATGAATAACTCGCTGATCACTAATGTTCTTGCATAATATATGTCCGTGGTGGCTATTAAGAGTTATGGATATATGCCCAAATTATGACTAATGTGAGTTTAAACCAGGCATGTCAGGGGAAGTTGGTAACAAGGTCTGCTTTAGACAAAGGAATGTGTATTTGATTCTCTAACCAGACACAGGATTGTGTGTTTGATTCTCTGACCAGCCTGATCTTCAGGCAGACAACAAAAATCTATTTTTATATACCAAGTAGACAAAGCTATTAAGCTAACAAGTGGGGAAAGAAAGACAATGGAGTTTCCTTCACCACCAGATTTCATGTTGTCTTCCTGACAGCTTGAATAAACTTTACTTTGAGGGGTTACCCTAAAAAGAATCCATTTCAAAGGTTTGCTGGTCTATAAAGATAGGGGGTCTGAACCTCAGGTGATAAGCAATTGAATCAACTGATTATATACAATACTTCTGTATTATAAAAGTGTATAGAAGAGGGTCTTTTCTAAAAGCTAATGGCACACTGATGATTAATATCATTGTGAAATGTCTGTATTAACACTGTATGCGGAAATATGGATGCCTAATGATATTATGCTTCCGGTCTGCGACTAAACAAAGGGAGAAACAGGTTCCCTCCCAGAGAGGAGAGAAGTCAGCTATATACCAGTCTCCTATGTAAACTAAGCATGGTGGAATCAAAACAATGGAAGCCCCAGTGATGTCCAGAGGGATGGAAAACCCACAGGAAGGGAAGAACAGCATGAGGCATCCCGCCTCTTGAAACAAAGTCAATGAACTTTGGAAGATAGAAGCAAAGACAGAAGCCATATTTGGCATCCCTCACTGGACAGACAATAGGGAACAGAGCTCTTTCAATCTAAGATGAGTCCTTCAGCTAAGGAGCAACTGAAGTCTCTGGAAACTGAATGTAGGTGAGAAATCTGCTTAGGCAAAGACTTTCCCCCAAGAAGACAAGGGAAGCTAGTCTCTTGTACTTCTATATAAGGGCTTGACTAAGGGAAAGTCAGCCATGGCTGGGAAGATGGAAGATTGGTAAGAGAAATCGTATTGAATAAAGGTTGTATCTTGCTAGACTAAGTTTTAGACTTGCTGATTGTGAGATTGTAGATGCGTTTTTTCTCTTTTTTCGTTTTTGTTTTGTTTGTTGTTGTTGCTTGTATCTCTGTCTAAGTTTGTTCCTTTTACTTGGCATCACTTAACCTATGTCCTAGTGTTAAGGTGAAGATTCTGTCACGGGTATTTTTAGTAAAAGTCAGGGAAAGTCTGCGACTTCCATGACAGAACTGTAGCTTTACCAATTGTTAATAAGTTTTATGTGTACTATAAACCAACTCGGTGCTGTGTTTAAATGAAAGCGTGTATTCATCCCAGTTTAGTTAATAAGATGTGTTGTGCTTTTGTCTCTTTAGAGGAACAAACAAACCACATTATTTCTCTGAACTGTCCAAGATAGGGATGGACATTACAGAGCATATAGTTTCTGGAAAATTCAGGATTAAGAGTGTATTGGCGTCACCTTGCTGTCTGTAATCAAGGTTGGTGGAAGCCAGAGGGAGAACCTGAGGTTATAGATAGGCTGCTGTGGTCAAAGCTGCTGAACCACGATTTTCTAGCAAAGACCTGCATGTTTGTAGGCTGATTGTGAGTATCCCAGTCTGGGAGCTACAGGAGCAAAGCATTGTAGGGTACCCAGGGTTGCAGAGCAAGTGGTGACAACCCCTCACCAGGCTGAATTGCATCCCCAAACTCTGTAACAATGACATTATTTGTAAACATGCTTTAAACAATCTTCCTAATCACAATTTTCTTCACTTGGTGATCACCAAATGTGCTTAAAAAAAAAGATAGATGACTTATGTGTTTCTTAATACAGTCTTCTTTTTCTCTCTCTCTTAAAACAGTGGGTAGATTTTTTATATGATTTTTTAAAAAAAAACTGTTTCAGTTATCCCAAACCTCCATATTCTTGAATTACAGTCATTTGATCTAGCTGGTGAATATTAGAAGATGAAAAGAAATGTTAATCCTGCCATCCTTCAAAACTTGAGTTACACATTCATTCACACTCTCACATACACAGATGTATACATACATGCAGACAAAGCAACACAAGAAATAAGTCTCCACTCAGTTAATATGGAACAAGATGAAACAAGAGTTTTGTTTCTGTCAATAATTTTATTTATTCAGAATACCTGGCAACTGATGCTGGAATTAATTCACATTCTTAATTCATGTTTGTCTGGATCATTTTTTTGCTTCTGTCAGTCAGAGTATGAATTACACCGATTAGGATAATGGCTAGGCTCAAAGTGATGATTCTGATCCCTAAGAACAAGATTTCCATCATTAGAAAAGTTTAGGAACTTGCCCTCCACAGCACATGTGAGTGAACTGCTTGGAAAAGGCATGAAGCATTCTTTGTCAATTTCCTTTGCAAATTTAGTAGAAGGATGTTTTCGTTTTTAAGAAGTCTAAAAAGGTGTTGAGAGCATCTGTGCTTTCTTGAAAAGCAGCCAACACACCATCAATGCATCTCAGCCGCAATCTCCCCCTTGGCTTGGATTCCAGCAAAGCATTCTGTCTAAAGCTGTCTAAAGGAAGGTATTAGCACAAACTGGACTGAATTCTGTTTATAAGAATTTAGTGATAGAAGACAAGGAAAACCATAAATAAAGCATCAGCATGCACTTGGGTGATCAGAATTAAGGCTAGAAGAACCTAGACAAGCTCAAGTTCTGTTATTAATCAAAAGGGCCAAACTGTCACCTCCGTTACCCAGATGGATAGCGGGGTAAAAGTGAGTAAGACTCCTCTTTGCTTCCCAGCTCAGATTGTGACTCCAGCCATGGGAAGTGGAAAGCCAATTGACTAGCTTGATGCTCTTCCCAGGGGAAGGGACAGAGGCTTGGAGGTGCAGGGAGTGGATGGAGCCTCCCCTCCCACAACTCACTGGTCAGAATAGCTGACTGGGCATATATAGGGGAGAGTGGTCAGGCCACAGGGAATGGAAGGAAAAATGTGCTCCCTGAAAAGTTAAGATGTAATATACTCTTTCTCCAAAGCACAGAGGGAGAAAAGGATGAATTTTGGCCCCTTGGGCCAGTGTAGTTATGTACCCCCTCTCTCCTTTCTTAAAGCTAGAGCTGGTCAAAAAATCTGATGAATTTTTGTGGGAATTTTAATGAAAAGAATGACTGTTTTTTGTCAAAAAAATGTATGCGTGTGTGTTTCTGTGTGTGCGCGCACGTAGGGGGAGGGGTTCAACCAGGCTACTCAGGACAGATTGTAAACTACCATCTAGTTGCAGAGTTAAAAAAAAAACTCCAAACTTGAATCTGTATAGTTTGAATACAGTCAGGAACAGGTCCTTTAACATCTGAGTACAAGGCATTGTCTGAGGCTCAGCAAAGCACACTCAGCTAGAACAACTAGGGTAAGTACTACTGAGTCTTGGGCCCTGGGTCTGCAAGTGGAATTGTGTCACAGATGTCTGTCTCTCTCCATAACTGCTGATCTTTAGACTGCAGAGATGTTGGAATCTGTAACTATCCACCAATACTCTGGCTGAAGGAGCTCCTTATTCTTGTCCACCTCTACCTTTACCTTATTGTTGCCATGAGGGTGATCTAGGTTGTCTCTGAGATGCCACAGCAGGGTCAGGGCTTCTTCCTGTTGGGGGGGGGCTCCCTGTGACCCCATATGCTCTTCCCCACTCTCATTTAACAACAAAAAATGTATACATACATATGGGGCAACAAAAAATTCTGACTGTAAAAGGAGGCACTCACCCCTGGAGTGTCCTGGTGAAAAAAACCCAGTTGTTGGGGAAGGATTCCTGGTCTGGGTTCAAAGTCCCTGCAGAGTTCAAACCACAGAAGCCTTCTTCAGAATGTCATTGTTCTGAGGCTTGGAGCGCCTGCTGCTACCTGGTGAGGTCCTTCCACTGGATCAGAGTAGGGTTAGGCATTCACAGCCCTTTTCTTTTGGAGAGAACACTTCCTCACTTTCTGTTCCTGGTGAGCTCCCTCACCAGCTCTCCTGAGAAGCCCTGTCCTTAAGAGCTTCCTCTCTGTGCTCTCCTCCCCATCTGAACCTTCATAACTCTTTGTAAAGCCCAGGTGCTCCTTCCAGAATTAACTGCAGCCAAGCTACTGAGGCAATTTACTATCCATGGGTGGATCTGGGTTGGCACATTCTCATTAGTGGAGCCTGTCACAGGTAGTCTGGGTGTCTGACCCCCTCAGGAGCCAGCCCCCATGACACTGCCCTTCACATTTTTACAAAGGGTTGAGCAGGGAGACAACAATGCTTGAGGAGATAAATTAGCATTTCCAGTGAGCAACTATTGTCAACCTAGTTGCTAAATTTTCAAACATGTTCAGAGATTGCTGTTTATTTTAGGATTGTCCCTCATGATCTTATAGGAAGCTAATTTCATGGTCAGTTTGGGGAATGCAGGCTGAGATCCATTACAAATCTGCTTTCCAACTCAGAGATACAACAGCAAAAGCCTTTAATGCATTTGTAATTGCTAACATATCCCGTGTTTGTGGTGATCATAAAAGTAAAAAGAGTCAGATAAATAAAGAGGAAGAAGGATTGTGTGGGTATCATTGAGGAAAATTTTTTTTAAAAAAAGTCTTAAAAAAAAGCAAGCGTCTTACTTTAAATATGAATGATGTGGGATAAAACGGATAAATGACAAGTATGCATATTGTATTGCCAGTGAGATATCTGTACTAGTGGCAGCTTTAGTCTTCAGATTAAATGGAAAATGACTCAGATATATACAGTAGCTCTCTCTTGATACAAGTCAGTGTAGCTACCAGGCTGCTCTACTAGGTCTTTCATGTCCCCAATGCTAGTAAAGGATTTTTGGAACAGAGTTCTGCTCTGTCACATCCAATCCCTACCTTTAATTTTCTCCTCCCGCCCCTGTTGTGTCTCATACGTTGGGCTGGCTTCAGAGAGGGCACATGATTTGGATCTGGCACATTTACACTAGCAGGGAGTTCCTCTCTGACAAAGGGATCATAATGAATTAGAGAATCTAACTCACCACCTTTCAGGCCATGAACAACCCTCACTACATTCAAGTTAAGACTGGAAGAAAAATCTATGTTTCGATGCCTATAAGAAACTTATTAATGGAGGTGCCAATCCTGCGAGCATTTACACACATCTTAACTCTACACACAGGAGTAATAAAGTCAGGCATTATTTGTTTGCAGGATCCAGACCTTAATATTTACTTGTTGTTTCCCTTTCCTTTACTCACTCTGTTTACTTTTCTCTCATCATCCTGTGAGCTCTTTTGAGCAGGGATAATGCCTTTTCCTTTGTTTGGAAAGCTTTTAGTACACTGTGGAGTCTACAAGAAATAAATACAGGATAACAATACAAACAACGTACACTCCCACTCTGTTGTAACCTAAAAGAATGGTCTGAGAAAACACCATTTAACACCTTTTTAAATGCTTGTGTGATAGGTTCCTTTTAAATTAGGTTTCAGAGTAGCAACTGTGTTAGTCTGCATCCGCAAAAAGAACAGGAGTACTTGTGGCACCTTATAGACTAACAGAAGATTTTATTTTTATTTATATTATATATACACACACACACACACACACACACACACACACACACACACACAGAAGTTTTTATGGAAATGTCTAACTTCCATATATCTTCTTACTATATGTTCCATTCTATGCATCCAATGAAGTGGGCTGTAGCCCATGAAAACTTATACTCTAATAAATTTGAGAGTCTCTAAGGTGCCACAAGTACTCCTGTTCTTTTTTTAAATTTAGATAGATAGATAGATAGATAGATAGATAGATAGATAGATAGATAGATAGATAGATAGATAGATAGATGTGACGGGACAAGTCCAGAAGGCTATGGAAGAGTATTCCTTTTGGAATCCGGGAAGTGGGCGGACGAAGCCCGTCCACCGCTAAAGGATCCCCCCTGCCTAGAAGGGGGATCAACAGGACCTAGATTCCAATTAATTTCGGGGGACAACTAATGAAATAACAGGGACAGGGGTGTGGTCAAAGGGTCAAACGAAGGGAACCGGACGGGGACACCGAGCAGAGAACCCCAGACAGCGCTTTCTGCTCCTCAAAGGCATCAAGGGAGTCAGAGGATGCCACCCAGAGGAACTCTGCCCGCATACGTGAATGGACCGAGGATCGGAAATAGGCCCCATAGTCACAGGAGACTCCATCGGCCAAAACTTCCTCACTCTGGTTTTATAGATGGCCATTTTAGCTAAGGCCAAGAGGAAGTTGACCAGTAGATCCCGTGACTTTGTGGGGACACGGATAGGGAGTGCATAAATAAGAAGGTGAGGGGAAAAGTGGAACCAAAAGCATAATAAGATATTGGTGAGGAGCCGGAATAGGGGCTGCAGCCTGGCACACTCCAGGTATATATGTGCCAGGGTTTCCCTCACGCCGGAAAAGGGGCAGGTGTCTGGGATTGTGGTGAACCGCGCCAAGTACACACCCGCGCTCACGGCTCTGTGAAGGAGCCGCCAACTGACATCCCCGGCGGGCTTTGGGACTAAGATGGAATATAGGCTGGCCCACCGGGGCTCCTCACCCTCCAAAGGTGGCAGGAGGTCCCGCCATTTTGTATCGGGGCGGGACACGAGGGTGAGGGCGTGAAGGGTGTGGAGCACGAGCATGTATAGATGTTTTCTTCATGTGGTTTGAAAGCAGACCGGCTGCCTCTCGTGCAGCCGGCTTATAGTGAAGGGGTGAGGGGGTCGGTTGGGTCCACGGGGCAGGGGTCCAATTAAAAGGTCCGGCGGGCCTGGGGTAGGCAGGGCATGACCTCGTGCAGGACCCGAGCAGCGGGCAGCAAAGCGTCCTTCACCTCCTGAAGTATGCGCCAGGGAGTACAAGGTCTGGAGAACCCCATGCGCTGAGCGAGCGTCAGGGGATCCAGCCAGTCTCCCCGGTCATAGTCCAGGAGGTCTCCGACTCTTGTGACCTCTGCCAGGACCAACCTCTGGCGCACCGAGCGGGACTCCGCCACCTGCACACGGAGCTGGGGATTGTGTAGCAGGGGCTCCGCGAGGAGATCTGCCCCCTCGGTGGCCGCCACGGACCTGGTCATTGAAAAGAGTTTCCAGGTCCGGAGGAGGTCCTGGTAGAAGACCGGCAGCCTGGAGAGGACTCGCGGAAGACCTCTCGGATAGAGATAAAGGAGCTGCCGGTTGTATTGGAGCCCTTGGAAGTGGCGCAGGAAGGCGTGTGCCAGTATGCTCCATGCCGGACTACGTGCACCATAAAGGAGCCTCTGCAGGGTCTGGAGGCAGAAGACATGGACCTGAGTAAGCAGACATTTTAGGCCCTGCCCTCCCTCCTCCAGAGGTAGATGGTCCCACCCGTCTCATCCCCCGCCATCATGAGCAAGGAGGGAAGGGGGGACACCAGAAGGAGGAGGGGAGAGGGGAAGCAGGTCGACCACTCCTCCCCACTAGGCTGCAGGCAGGGGAGGAGGTCGCCAAAAGGGGTGGGCTGGATGGGGGGCAATCAGGGGTCAGTCACCAACACAAGGTGGAATTCCAGCTCATCTTGGTGCACTAGGGAAGGGGGGGATACAACAACATTGGGGGTGCAGTGAAGAGGGTTGCAACTAAAATGGTTTCAGAGTAGCAGCCGTGTTAGTCTGTATTCGCAAAAAGAAAAGGAGTACTTGTGGCACCTTAGAGACTAACAAATTTATTAGAGCATAAGCTTTCGTGAGCTACAGCTCACTTCATCGGATGCAAATGCATCTAATAAATAATGCATCTAATAAATTTGTTAGTCTCTAAGGTGCCACAAGTACTCCTTTTCTTTTAACTAAAATGGGGAATTGCACAAGCGCATGGGAGGGGGCATGGGCACACAGAGCAAGGGGCTAAGCGGTCTGGAGGTAGAATAGGAAAACCAAGGGGCTAGCTTCAGAGGCTGGGGTGGGGCAAACAAACAAAGGCTGCAGAGGGAAATGGGCGGGGCAGGCAAACAAACTGAAGCTAGCACGGGGGGCTCGGACAAAAGCGGGAGCAAAGCTACAAGTGGCAAATGGAGCAGGTAGTAAAGGGCAAGCTGGGGGGGGGGGTAGACAGTCCAGGGGGGGCACATACACCCACGTGCCCTTGCACAAGTGTTTTTAAGCTGGCTACTGCTTCTGGCCCAAAGGGTAGAAATAGGGCATGGCAAGCCAAGCAAGCAGCTGAGTCCCGAGGCAGGAGCTGAGGCAGATGGTATACAGCCAGTGGGGGTGGTGGAGGGGGCAGTGGTGGAGGTAGTAGTGGTGGGGGTTGGGGGGGACACACAGATTGGGGGGCAACTCCACACCACACCCCCTGTGTCCCTAGAAACACAGTCAAAACCCCCACCACAAGAGCACAGTTTGAAAGTTACTCAGTCTTAGGGCCCCCTCTACAGTGGTTTGCAAAGTCTCCAGCTGCTCCCCCACTGGTAGATGGTCCTCTTCTTCTCCTCCTCGGGCTTCAGCAGCTCCAGGCAGCAGACTCCACAGCAGCAGCAGCTGCTCCAGGAACTCCAGGTGGTGGTCCAGGCAGGCAGAAAGGACCCCTCTCAGGTGATGGTGGTATCCACAACAGCAGTGGCTGGGGTCCCTCACTCCTCCTCTCTGGGGAGCGGGCTAGCAACCCCTCCCCCCAGGGCTGCAGTTGCAGCAGTAGCAGCACCCAAGAGTGGGGAATCCAGCAACCAGGTAGCAGAGAACAGGGGGTGTCTGGCCCAGCCAAGGGAGCAGCTGGAGTAACAAGGAGAGCTTAGAGCTTAGCAGCAGGAGTAGCAACTTTCCCCCTCCCTCCAAGCGAGGAGGCTATGGAAGAGTAATGTTTAGCTCCAGGCTAAACAAATCCCTGCTACCAGGATAAGTGAAATAGCAGCTGCTCCACGTCAATTAAGACACCTGAGGACAATTAAGAACTTTCCAGAAGGCAGGGAGAAGGCTAGGTTGATTGGGACACCTGAAGCCAATCAGGGGCTGGCTGAAACTAGCTAAAAGCCTCCCAGTTAGTCAGGTGGGTGTGTATGTCAGGAGCTGTAGGAGGAAGTTGTATGGTTGGAGAGCCTCAGTAGTACACACCATATCAGGCACAAGGAAGGAGGTCCTGAGGTAAGGGTGAAGTGGAGCTTGAGGAAGTGAGGACTGTTGTGGGGGAAGTAGCCCTGGGAATTGTACATGTCATGTTTCTAAAAAGTCAGCTACCCTAGCTGATACTACTAGGGTTCCTGGGCTGGAGCCCAGAGTAGAGGGTGGACCTGGGCTTGCCCTGCCCCCACCTTTGCCTACTGATTAATTACTGAGACTGGGAGACAATAGAGACTATGCAAGGAAGGATAACCTCCTCATCTCCCTTGCTGGCTTATGATGAAAATGGCTCAGTAGACTTTAACCATGGATTCTAGAGAAATAAGAGTTACATGGAGGGTCACAGTGAGCCTCTGAGGCTAGTGAAATCCGCCAGGAAATGTGGGACCCAAGTAGGTAAGGACAGAGCTTTGTCACAATAGATAAATAGATCCTGGGGTTTTTTTTTTTATGTCGGCTCTATAGACTAGCAACTTTTTCTGCACTTCAGAGATTGATGAATTTTAGTGGTGGATGAAGTGATCTCTATGCATGCAATCTATAAAGCACTAGGTGACTCTCTGAGATGGAAAGTGCTATATAAATACCAGTCCAATACTAGCAGTAGTAATTACAATGGACCATGTTTATTTACATACAGTAGCAACTTCCTCCACAACTAGTTTCACTGAAGTCAATGAGAGTACTCATGGATAAAAACACTAATTAGCATTAGCTAGGCCTGAAGGAGGAACAGAAGGAAAAGGAGAAAATATTCCATTATTCCCTGTTGCTTAGATATTGTAGTGAGAGGTGCTTTATAAGAGCATGATCCTGCCAGTGGTGCAAGGAGAACCCACTACTATGAATCTCCATTTGCACCCTAGGTGGAGAGCTCTTCACACTACAGCTATGTAGTGAAGGAAGTCTGCTTGCACCAAGTGCTGCAGGAGGGAGGAGAGGGCATGCCAGTTAGGACAGAATGTCACACCCACTGCTGACAAGCAATCCAGGAGGCAGTTGGTGAATTCAGAGCATCGTAGCCCAAATCCTCAAAGGTACTTAGTTGCCTAATGACCACTGAAATCGAAGATGTTCAGTACCTAAATACCTGTGAAAGTCTGGGCCCTCCTCACAAAATTTCCCTACACCTACTATGTGCAACTGTAGAGGCTGCCCACAAAGAGAGGGGTCAGGCAGGTACCTACATAGCCCATGAGCACTGTAGACCTGAACGCAGGCAGTCCCGTTGGAAAAGGGGTATGCCTGATAGGGGCTGTGGAGCCCAATTTAAAGTGGTGGAACATACAATGGGTGAAGAGTTGGGTCCTGCCCTTGTGGGGTTGGGAGCCTCTAGGGTGGGTGAAAATGAGCCCACCCCACACTCAACCTGCAGCTGCTCTTGTCCCTCAGGGTTGGCCTGGGTCCCCGTTCTAGCCTGTTGGCTTTTGCCACAATGTGCCGGTGGGGCTCTCCTTCCCCAAAACCCTGCTCCACTTTGCCCTGAGCTGGGCTGTGGTGGGCAGAAAGGTGCTTGGGCCATGACCTGACTGAATACCTCAACACTATCGCCTATATCTTAAGGTTGGCCCAGCTCATGATGCTCCCAATAAGAAAGCTGGAGAGGTACCCCAGACAGAGCTCCCCTCCTCTGTGGCACATGGATCACCTTTCCATGGAGGCCTGTTTCATGATCCATGGGTAGGCTTTGGATCCCATGCTGCTCTGCAGGGTGCTCACCAAGTCTCCACAATAATGGAGATTGTGAAAGTTGTTCATCAGGCATATTTTCATAAGGCAGGAATAAAGGCAGTGTATTCACACTACCACTGGGGCATTTTGCCATTCAGAGCAGGAGGACAATGAAAACATAGAATCACAGGGTTAGAAGGGTCATCAGTATAATCCCCTGCCAAGATGAAGGATTTATTGTGTCTAAACCATCCAAGACAGATCTATCCAGCTTCCTTTTGAAAACCTCCAGAGAAGAAGCTCCCACAACCTCCCAAGGAAGTCTGTTCCATTGTCCCAGTGTTCTTACAGTTAGGAAGTTTTTCCTGAGATTTAATCTAAATCTTCTATGCTGAAGTTTGAATCCATCGTCTCTTAATCTCCTTTTTTCCAAACTAAGCATACCCAGTTCTTTCAGCCTTTGCTTGTATGGCTTGCATTCCATCCCTTTCATCATCTTTGTCACTCGCCTCCATGTCCTTTCCAATTCCTCTACATCCTTTCTATGCATTGGTGACCAAAATTGGACATAGTACTCCAGCTGAGGCCTAACCACTGTCAAGTAAAGTGATACTATCACCTCCCATGACTAGCATGCTATGCCTCTGTTAATGCAACTTAAAATTGCATTTGCGTTTTTTTTTTTGTTTTTTTTTTGTTTTTTGCAACAGCATCACATTGCTGACTCATGTTGAGGCTGTAATTCACCACAACTCCCAGATCCTTCTCAGCAGTGCTGCTGCCAAGCCAATTTCCCCCCATTCTGTATTTGTGCATCAGAATACTATCAGTACATCTATGTACCATGAAGAGCTGTTAATATAATGGAATAGTTCCTCCAGAAGAAAGTTCCATGTGAGCCAGCTGTTCTGGTCTCCTCAATTCTGAAGGTGCATGCGCTCATACCAAAGCAGCAGACTTCACAAAATGTTCTAGAGCACTGAGAAGCACTTTCATAAGTACTCTTAAGTAATGTGCATGTAAACCAACCCCTCCCCCCCCCGGCCCAATTTTCTCCCTGGGTTATTCGGGAGCAGGCAACACTCACCTCGTGCCTGGGTGCCTGATGTTGACATTAAAGGAGATCCTGGGTATCCCAGTGGTGATGTTGGATAGATGGGAATCCTCTCTCCACCCCTCTACTGCAGTCCCTTTACTCCTAAAGGAATTTAAAATTGGCTGTGCCTCCACCTGGCTGGCCCCTGTACACACTCAATGGCATTGCCTTTGGAATCTCCAGGAATAAACCTATAATAATAATAATTAATAATAATCTGTGGCATGGGTCTAATTCAAAAATACCAATTATAAATAATATAGACCCAATATACTTAAATTAGAGTTAACACACCTTTACTTAACAACTTAAAGAAACAGAGTGTAACCAACTAGGATTAAATGTCACTACTAATTTAAATCCACAGGGGGCAGTTATATAAAATCAAGTAACAAATAGAGTATACAGTAATAAATGAAACATACCTAACTGGCATTTACATTGCCACCATTTATCCCATCCTAGAGTGTACACTCCTCTGGATTTCAGGGTACTAGACACTTGCTTGCATAAGCTTATGCTCAAATAAATTTGTTAGTCTCTAAGGTGCCACAAGTACTCCTTTTCTTTTTGAGAATATAGACTAACATGGCTGCTACTCTGTGCATGTAGACAGGTTTCAATGTGGCACAAGAGTTTTGCCAGTGCTTTCAATCAGAGCAGAATGGATGCTTTGAGAAGGTTGCATCCAGATGGTGTTAACTTCCTGAGCTTCTTCAAATTAGGAAGGCCAAACTGAGAACTCCAGAGAACTCATAATATACACTTAAATTGCTTTTAATAACTCCACTAAATTCTCCCCTCCTCATCTGCAAAACTTGGGAAATGATCAAAAAAGATGAAACATTTTTGTGAAAAATTCAAAAATTTTCATGAAAAACATTATTAAATTTAGAAATTTGAAGATGTTTGACCAGCACTACCAAAATAGACATAGGCATAAGTCCTCACCAACAGACACATACTGGAACACAAGTTTCTGAGCCAAGACATTTTGGAGTTTCAGGGCCTGATTCAAAGCCCATTGAAGTCAACTAGAGTCTTGTCACTGAATTCAGTGGATCTTGCATTAGGCTAATGATAAGCCAACAAAGAAACAGGAAAATGAAACTAAAAACATGTTTGGTATTTTCTTTCATATCATTTTAGCTTATCTTTCGTTTTAAGTTCTTTGGGTTTATTTTTATGGTAGAATAACACCTGTTAAAATCTCCCATTAACATTTTAAGTGGTGACATGTTCAGAGATAGGAAAGTTGTGTCAAAAATTCATATTGCCGTTGACATAAGTCTATCGAAATTGTATTCTGTCCAAGAGACCAATGGTCTCAATATAGCTTTAATGGATATTTCACACTCTGCATCAGCTACAATTGAATTCCATATTAAGGGGCATTAACTCTGCCATTTCCTCATTTGCTACAAATGTCTTGCAGCCAGACTGCAAGATATATGCCAGAGTGTGACAGGTTATTGGGAAAGGATGAATCCTCACAACTTTAATAACTACTAGTTATTAGTTTTCAGCCAAATAAAAGAGATTGCCCAGTATTCCTCTTACTTTCATGGGGTAATTAGACACAGATGTTTTTGCTCATTTCCTATTTATTACCATCCAAAGTGATTTGATGTATTTACTCTTGTCAGCCCAGCAACATTTTTCAGTCATTATCTATGTGCTAGTCAACAATTTATCTAATCATTCTCATTGAGAGACACAAAGTAAAAGCCTTCTTGCTTGTCCTTCCTGTTCATCAGGAAACAAATTATTTTCAAAAGAGGGAGTAATTAAGGTAGGGACCTCAAAAGAAAATCTCTTGTGTTTTAGTTATCTCTCAACCACTCTCTTAATATGTGACTGTGGGCAAGCCAGATAAGCTTTTTTGTTTCGGTATAACAACCTGTAAAAAGTGAGTTTTTTACTAAACTGGGTTTCAACTCTGCTCTCAGAAACTCACACTACTTCCAAAAAATCTTTTTGGAAAACTGTCCATCTCTGTGGCAGTGTTTACCATTGGTACATCTCCACTGGCAATAGTACTAGGGTAGACAGCACATCATGTCTTCTAACATTGCATGGAGTATGACTAGGACCCTACTAAATTTAGGCCCTGAAAAATGCCTCATGGACCATGAAATCTGGTCTCTACCATGAAGTTTGGTCTTTTGCATACTTTTACCCTATACTATAAAATGCCCTATATTATAGGGTAAAAGTTCAGTGTTTCTCACACTGGGGGTTCTAACACAAAAGGGGGTTGCAAGGCTATTGTAGGGGCAGGTCACAGTATACAGCTGGGTGGCTGGAGACCAGCCGCTGCTGGCCAGGTGCCTAGCTCTGAAAGCAGCGCTGATGCCCTGCGTGTGTTAGCACTCCTACTGTAACACCCATGGAACTACAGTGGTTGAAATAGAGCTGACTGAAAGATTTTGCAGCAGGATTTTGAAATTTCTTTTCATTCCACCTTGTAAAAAAAAAAAAAAAAACACCTTTGAAAGGTTCTTGTGAAATAAAGTTGTCAAAACATCAGTTTTCAGATCAAAAACACAGAATTTTGAGTTTATTTTCTCTCTATCTCCAGAAGTGACGAGAGCCCTGGACCAAACTAAGCCACCTCCTGAAGAAAATTTAATCAAAACCAATATGTCTCTGCAAAATGTTTGACTTCAGTGAAACGGCATATTTCTGAAATTTCATTTGTCAAAAATGTTCTGACCACCTGCTGATGGGAGGCTTCCCGAAGAACTCTGGTGTAGATTGACCGACTATCTCCATTTTATCAGATTCATATTGTGTAGCCAATCAACTTTACTAGTGTCTGGCCAAGATTGGAGCTTGAATGAGAGCTATTGGGAACTAGCTAAAGCTCAATCCACGTACAATGGAGGTGATATTGATGGGATGATGGAAGCAACCATATGAGAAGTCAAATATAATTACCTACCAAGCACCTTAGATACATAGTATATATTAAAGCAGTGCATAAATTCATAGATTATAGGGCTCTAAGGGACCACTGTAATTATCTAGTTTGACCTCCTGTATAACACAGTCCATAAAACAAACTTTCAGACTAGTTTAGGGGAAGGATTGATGGGGTTATTTTGTTTAGTTTCAGGTGACTCTTTCAGCAAATAGTTATAGAAATAACAGAACGATGTCTCTATTCTCGCTGCCATAAGAAGGGATTTTTCATTTTATAATTTTCCTATTTTATTAATTTCTATAATTTGAAAAATGTGCCTCTCACTACATTTTGTTAATTTAATACAACAATATAGAATGTAATAGCGGAGAAAAGAAAACACTTGGTAAAATACTTCATAACTAGCAACCAGAATAGAAAAATAAATCTACTTACCCTTCTGGCAAAAGCCTAAGTGACACAGAGACGCTAGTGAGAAATTGTGTAATTGTCAGGGTTGGATTTCCAGTTGGGCACAATAGGCATGTGCCTAGGGGCCCCAGCATTCTAGGAGTCCCTAAAAGTTAAAAGTGGGTTAAAATTTTTATTTTTTATGGAAAACACAAAGGTGAGCTGTAAGTGTGTGTGGGGGGGAGGGGCACTGAAGATGCTGTGCCTAGGGGCATGTAACGTATAAATCTGGCCCTGGTAATTGTTACTGATTATAGTTCAATGTCCAGTATGATCTAGATGGACACCATTCAAAACATTGCATTTGTGACCTAATTCAAAAACTGAACCCACTTCTCACTTCAGAATAGAAAAGTCAGCGTGTTAAGCCCTTGCTTCACCTAGACCTAATAATAATTAGTTTTTAATTATTCAAAGTTTATTCTCTTCTTTTACTTATGTTTTGCTCATTACATAAACAAGGGCTGCTTAGTGGTGGCCCAGCTTGCTACTGAAATTGTAAGAGGCAAGGTACAGGAAGGTGTGTTTGTCGCATCTGTATCAGGAAATGCTAATATTTTGCATAATGTGACTGTGGTGGATCACTGAAGAATTAAAATGTCATTTTAATATATACTATATTGTTCTATAAAAATAGTCTGTACTGACAAGTCTGTCTATTACCAAACTTAGATCAGACAAATTTTGACAACGGGAGCTGCTGGAAGCAGCGCAGGCTGAGGGACATCCTGGCTGCTGCTTCCAGCAGGTTCCATTGGCCTGGAGCAGCAAACCGTGGCCACTGGGAGCCACAATTGGCTGAACCTGCAGATGCTGCAGGTAAATAAACTGGCCCGGACTGCCAAGGGCTTTCCCTTCAAAAGCGGTGGAACAAGTTTAGGAACCACTGAGCCTTACAGACTTCTGTTTGGGACGTAGCTTGACAGCAGGTGGCCCCTGCAAAGCATCTGGATTGGACATTATATCAGATGCTCACCCAACCTTTATCCCATGATGCCTTTTCAAAAGCAAAAATGACAGAGTTGTTTGTTTAGGGTTAATTTTTGTCTCTGAAACCACAGATGTCATATTGGATCATGACTCTTCCTACCCAGTTCTTCAACCTAATCTGTCTCTCATGCAGACATAATGTTTTTTATTTAGATACCAATTATATGAATTAAAACATTTCACTGTCATCATAATAGACTCAACTCCTCTGCTTCTCCCTCAGTAACATAATGATCCATAAAAAGAAAAGGAGTACTTGTGGCACCTTAGAGACTAACAAATTTATTAGAGCATAAGCTTTCGTGAGCTATAGGTATTCTTTAGAGGGAAGTACCTAGAGGAAGAAGAAAACTTGACATCCATTTTGTTGTTGTTTCTGATGAGGACAAAATCTTTGCAATGAAGTGACTTCTAAACCGTCCGCTCACAAAGGCAAAATACAAACTCATCCTGATCTTCTTTCACAGAGAAATCTGTGGCTGGGGGACCTGCTTCAAGAACTCATTACTCTGTTTTCCAACACTTTTGTCCTGGGCTTAATTATCTTCATCATCCTGGTTGACTATATTATTTTGGTGGTGTGCAAAGAAAGGGTCTCTAAGGTAGCTGTGGCCTAGCCCACTGAGAGGTTCAAAGTTTAAGACATAGTTTTACCTGTGTTCTACAGTACCTACTCTCCTCTGGGCTCTAAACACTGAACTTGTCAAATTTGAAGATGAATGCAATGATAAAGTAACAACTGAATGATCATGAATGTGTTTGACATTGTGGTTTTTTCCCCCATTAACCTTGCCTAAGTGAAGAGAATAAATGATCCTCTGAGGCCTTTGGCCAAGTTAATTAATGTTAGTATTAAAAAAAAGGTATGGTAAAAGGAAGATAATTTGGATTAGATCAGGAATAAATAAAAATGGAGCTCTCTGAGTAAATGAATTATAGTCCATCACAAAATCTAAAAAAGGAGATGCAGATAATTTTAAAAGCAAGCAACACAGCATGGACATTTGGCATAAGAAAGTAAGTTCAATTTAGGTAATAAGAACCACTAGATAATAAAAATAGGGAGAATCATTTTTGTATGTAGCAAATATAATAGGTGTATGTAGGCTTAGATGGGTTTACAGAGAAAAGTATGTGTGGCAGGTATGGAAGCCCCTCCCAACAAGACTCTTCCTAGAATGGTCACTATAAGCAGGACTATTTTTCTGAGGTTATGAATCACAGCTGGCTGGGGTCCCAACCCCAAACAAAAAGAATGGGACAAGGGGGAGTAGAATTTGGGGACACAGTTGGTTTGGAACCCCCAAGACTTCTACAAGAAGTGACAGTGTAAGCCACACTTAGGTTCTATTTTGGGTGTTCAAGAGGGACATAAGTAGGCATGAGTCTTGAACTGGCCTTCAGCACTGGGGTGAATTTCATCTTGAATATATTTACTTCATGTATCGTTATGTTCAGCACTGTTACTGTTAAGCAGATAGAAGGAACAAGATGTACTATTGGACAGCCAGAGTATGTGACTTACCAAACCTCCCCTCTGTAGAAGTGAAACATCTGAGAAAAATGGCTTATGAAAAAGCCCACGCAGCCACTTGATTTTGTATATAGAAGAGTATATAGCTTTTTCTTGAGATCTTAGCAAAGAAAAGAAAAGCCTATTTTATATTCAACAAGCTTTCACAAAGTGTTCTCGCATCAGTAAAGCAGAATACAGTGTGAGATGGTCACATTTCACTTCCTAATGGACCCGATCTGGCATACTAGAATTAGCATTTGGGAGCATTCCAGAATAAATTATTTAGGTCAACTTTCATTAGATGAAATCTTTGAGTTGTTCACTAGACTACCAGATGAATTTAAAACAAATAAACATGTTTTTTTCTTTAATTACCAAACACAGGGCATTTGGGTTGGGATTTTCTAAAGTGACCAGGAATCCTAGGTACTTTTGAAAACTGCACTTTTTCCCCCCCAGCCTTAATTCTCCTATTAAGTTCCACTTTTAGGCCTTGATCCTGCAGCAGTGGGGTTCTGCAGAGGTCCACCTGCAAGCAGGATCTCAGTTTATTTCTAATACAGTACTTGTCAAATGAATAACCTTGATTAATTAATTAAGATTACACACATGCTTAAGTAGCTTAATGGGGATCTTTAAGATGAGCAGTATTGGGCTCCATCATAGCAAATATCTGTAATTTTTTTAGTTAAATATAGTATACAATATAACCACATTTAACTGAAAGTCTGAATTGGCTGAAGTTGGATAATGATGAATTGTTCATATAAAGAAAGTCCCAGATAGTCACTGGAATCCATCACAACACACTTGAACAGTAAAAGGAAGCTGGATTTTGGCCTACTAACATGTTCTTGTGTGACTACGTTAAGAAGACATGTTCTATGCACGTGTAGCGCAAACATTGATTCAACTCTCTTCTAAGTGTCCTTGTCTCTGAAACAATGGTTTCTGGTTACTTGCAACTTCAACATCACTTTCAAAAATCATCTTATGCCAGATAAGCTCATAATACTCATACTCCCTAGAATTTTAGAGACTGAAAAAATGATCCATTCTGAATATTATCATAACCTAATATTCATGGGGAAATTAAAGGTGTCCAAATCCTTGAACAGAGAATTATAAAATGAAAGCATATGCTTTGCAAATAATAGTGTCATAAGGTATTGAAAGGACATACCATAGTTTCTAACTCTCTAGTACATTTTGGATATCTCATATTAACTGCCTCATTGAAAAGATGAAAAGGGATCACTTGCGTAAACAAAACCTGTGTGAAACAAACCACCCATTCATAAAAGGGAGCTGTATGAAATCTAATATGAAATGGAACATGCTGTGAAAATGACAAGATTTGCATACTGTTCTAACAAATTGAGAATTTAGCCACAATGAGTCTCCTGATTACATCAGAATACTTCAGCAGCAATATTGAAAATACTGTCTCTGCAACAAAGAGCACTTTAAAATCTGTCAGTATTTGTATAACACAATTTACTCTAAAGTGCAGGCTTTTCGACAATTGGACCTAAAAGATCTTCAGAAAAAAGTCTGATGTTTATTTATAATGAATTATAATTACAGAGAGTACAAATCATCAACTTACAGGTTCTCAGACCAGCTCCTATCAAAATTGGTAATAGGTACTGTATTTACAATATGTTTGGACATGCATATACATACATATTTCATATATAAATGTCTATGTTACAGGAAGCTTAACGCAGCAAAATCAAGCACTCAAAAGCCAGGAAATGCTAAAAGTCTGATACCTTCTTTAAGCACAAGATCAAATCTGTTTTTTTCAAGTGGGTTTAGATGGTGTACAGTAAATTAGGGATAGCAGCATAGATTGCAAGATAAAGATAAAAAGAAATACTGAACAGCTAGCTAATTTCCTGAGCACCATCCACCCTATGCACTGAATGAGTTTCTGTAAAAAAAAATAGTATGTGATCATGTAATTAAAGGCTATGGACAATATTTCAAAAAGCACCTAACTTAGGAACACAAATCCCATTGACTTCAGTTGAGCTTGTGCTCTGATTCACTGAGGTGCTTTTTGAAAATTCCATCCTAAATCATAATGAATACAATATTTTCCTGTGATCATACTTCTGGGGTGTTTCTTAGCTAAAAGAGCCAGATCTTGCCACCTTTGCTCCCATTCAGTAATACTGTGCCCCTTGAGTAGACACACTGAGGTCAAGACTATACCTCTGTTGCCCCTTCATGCCTACTGGTATTTGAAAGAAGACGGTGGAAGGGAGCACATATTAAAATGATTTGCTGCAGCAGGGAAGGCAGCTGCCAACCACACAGTGACTCTAGATCCACCCTGAACATTCTTTTCATGAACAAGCAGAATGGTTCCGAGACACTTCTCTGAGTTGCCACATTTCTGTTTCCAAGTCAGCAAGGGTACACCAGACTTTAGCCCTTAGTATTTTGATTCACATTTATGTTAAATTAATCCCAAATGTCTGGGTGTGAACTTGCAGTTTTTAGCTCCCTCCTGCCAATTTTTGGCAATACTAAAACCAGGTTTTAGAAAACTGTTACAAGACTTTCAACATTCATACTATACAAAAATCACAGAGATTTTTTATCAGGGAAGACTTTGCTATTGCAAAATTCTTTAGTATCATATTACTGAGCGAAGCACAGTATATGCTTCTTCTCTTTGCTTATATAATGAGGTGGAGGGGAGTGTTTTAAGAGAGCATAAGGAAGTGGTTTTGGCTGAGTTAGATCATTAATAAGATCAACATGCGGTATTCTGGTGAGTCATCAGAATCAGAAGCACAGATGAAACAGTGCACAACATGAAAGATCTTTAAACAGAAGATTTAGCTGTGGAGGATTTTCATACAATAATGGTAGAGCGCACACTTTCAGAGTGTCACAGCACAGCTGAGATGGAAATAATAATCTTCCACTGGGGAATAGTTTTATAATTTATCATAAAATTTAGCAGACCCTTGTTATATTCAAATTATGCTTTTCTGTGGGTAATATACTAAGACACTAAAGAAGACAAATCCAATGAAACTTTAATAAAACTATTCACATTAATAACTACACATAATTCAACTGAGTCTATGAAATTTTATACAGTAGCTCCAGTAATAATTAACTGTACAGTAAGAGCCCAAATCTGTAGTAACTAATGCAGATGAATCTCTCATTGATTGAAACCTTTACAAGCATGCAATTCCCATTGATTTCAGAGGGAATTATATCTACACAAGAACTGTAGTGTAATACATGAAAAGTGCATGATCATCTCACTGCTAATAGTCAGGGCTGAGGGTATGTCTACACTACCATGTAGTGTACAGTAGTTACAGTGTACAGTGTTGCAGCTGTGGCGCTGTAGTGCTGTATAAGGCTGTGATTTAGTTGCAGTGGTTACATAAGTCATGGAATCCGTGACTTTCCAAGAGCAAATGCATCCGATGAAGTGAGCTGTAGCTCACGAAAGCTTATGCTCTAATAAATTTGTTAGTCTCTAAGGTGCCACAAGTACTCCTTTTCTTTTTGCGAATACAGACTAACACGGCTGCTACTCTGAAACCTGTTTCCAAGAGCACCGTGACTTCAGCCAGCCTGGGCTGAGAACTGCTGTCGGCAACAGGTGGACCTCCTGCAACTCCTGGCCACTGTGTGTGAGGGCATACTCCCATAGGTCCCCCCCACACAGGAGGCAGGAGGGACCCCTAGAGCTCCCAGCCACCATGGCAGCAGGAGAAACCCACTGAGTTTGGAGCCGCCAGTGGAGGGGGACCCTGGAGCTCCCAGCCCACCTGCAGCTGCTCAGGCTCCTCATTTTATCATGGATATTTTTAGTAAAAGTCAGGGACAGGTCACGGGGCTTCCATGGATTTTTCATTATTGCCCATGACCTGTCCATGAATTTTACTATAAATATCAGTGACAAAATCTTAGCCTAATGTGGATTCTTCCTACCTTGACAGAAGGTTTTTAAGTTTCTATCAGTGTAGGTAATCCACCTCTCAAGAAGCAGTAGCTAAATCAAAGGAATAAGTCTTCCATCGAACTAGCTGCACCTAAAGTGTGGGTTACGTGAGGAATTAATTTTTTCACAGCTCTGAACTATGTAGCTATGTCAATCTAATATTTAGGTATAGACTAGGCCTAAAAGTGGAGAGGCTTACAAGGTTGTTGCTTCCTCCATGCCTGTTCTATTGACAAAACAGTTCATGGTTTTACTTGCAAGACTGTCTGTCAAGCATCTATCACTTAAATCCTAAAAAAGTTTGAAGGGAAAAAAAATTTCATAAATAAAGGAAAACACATACTCCTTCTCAAAAATAGACATTCTCAAATTACTCATTGAGATCTGGTCCAAAATACTAAACAAAACCAAAACCTACTAACAAAACACTAACAACAGCACAACGAACAATCATTCTTGGAATCCACAAAATTAGATGTTTTTCACCAAGTTAATTAAGAAACAGACAAGTATTTAGGGAAAGCAAGTTCTTTGGTCTGTGAATTCAGGCTCAGGTCCCCCCCAAAAACTTCCTTGATTCAACCTGCAGTATTACCAGAGCAAAGCTGTGATCTCAGCACCACACGTATGCCTGTCACAAGCCCCCTTGTAAAATGTTGGTTTTGTTTACACTGAGATTTCAAATCTTTCTTTCTCCAGGACTCTCTGTTCTCAACTACAGAAACTCAAACTACTGTAGCTCTTTCTTCCATGCACTCTGAGTTTCTCACTCTCTCTCTCAGGCACATACGTGCGTTCTCATTATGCATCTAAAAGCACTGTTCCCCATAGCTGATTGGCTATGGAGATTAAAGTCTCCAGAGCAACCAGAGGACACCATAGCAAAGTTACACAACACAGTCCACACAGAAAAATCTTATTTATTTATTTAAAGCCTAACACTGCAGGCTTCATTCAGGCAAAACTCGCATTGACTTCAAAGGGAATTTTGTAATACTGAGAACTGTCAGATTGGGTCCAAAGAAAGCTAAACTAATATGTCAGTAAAGAGGTTTCTCAAGTCTCCGGTCAAATTTTGTTCCCAGTTGTTCTAGTATAAATCTGAACAGAATCTGGTCTTTAGATTTAGAATGAAAAAGAACTCAATGCTGCAAGGCTTTAAGCACTCTGATCTCGATCCAACAAAGTGCTTAAGCACATGCTTAATTTCAGCGTGGGAATAGTCTCATTTGACTTCAGTGAGACTGCTCATCTACTTCCATGTATGCTAAACTCATTACTGGATTGCTGACAGAGTGTTTGGCACCTTGCTGAATTGAGTCCTTTGCTAATAACATGCTAAAAGTATGTAATGATGGCAGGGAATTTTCTTAGTCATTATGACATGACAATAAGTATGTTCTATTTTCCGTTCACATGTATAGCTACTATCAACTGGAATTACAATGTGTGTCTTTAGACCAAAAGTAATTTCACATCTTATCTGGAAGAATCTTAGCTAAATTATTGAAACTAAAGATAATCAGGTTCCTGAGATAAGTAATGAGGAACCCAAATATGGGTGTTGTTCAGATAAGTGATCCAAATTAACCAGAACTCTTGACATGAAATCCTGGTTCCACTGAAGCGAGTGTTAACACTGTCAATGACTTCAGTGGGGCCAGGATTTCACCCCACAGGTTTGGAAAACTGCACAAAAACCTTGAAGGGACATGGACTTTTTTCTGAGACAAGTTGGCTAAATATTGCAAAATAGTGTTCACAAACATTCAGTCAGATTCTGAACCACTGTTTAGTTTCAACTGTGTTTGTGTTCATTTGTTATTTGCTATTTTAATCATTCATATGAACAAGTTCTTATAAGTGAACAAAAGTATTTGTTCTTCCATAGTCACTACTCAAAAAGTTATGTAACCGCAAGTGTATTAAAGTCATTTGGTTCAGGAACAGAAATGCAGTAAACCAATCAGGGAAAAGAAACATATCTATGTTACTTAGGTGACTAAGCACAACAACAGTGAATAGTCAATTTGAAGAACAAACAACAAATACATTCCAGAAATTAGAATTGATCTGTAAATTATTCTGAAATAAAAATAAGAGATTATGCTTGTAATGAATCTTTATTTGCTATGAGTAATATAGCCAGCTATACTTGGGAGATGGTATTTTGGCTAAAAACTAGAAGTGGAAAAAATACCCTTAAAAGAAAATCGTCCTGGGTTATTTTGAGAAGCTGGTGAGGATTTGATGGTAGGAAGGGCTTTATTTTTTCTGAACCAATTTGTCCACCTTTACTTGTAACATTCTTTCCATTTTTGAATAAAAAAAAACCCCAAAAAGTCAGACCTATTTCTGCAATCGGATCTGACCGTCTCAAAGGTCAGAGATGTTGGAATCCTTGATTTGGGGCTTTTGCCTTTCTCTAATAATAAGCCCAAGCCACATTTGCCTAGCATGGATGTGATATGGGTCAAGCTCACCACAGAAACATATATCAATGTGCTTTAATTCAGTACCACAGTATACAGTAGCCTTTTCCCATTGCATTATTCAGCCCATTGTCTTGGCTGTCCATGAAATTGTGAGATAGGAAATACTTGTTACTGAGCACAAGTGACATTAATACACCAGCTGTCATGTAATGCATTTAAACTTGCCTCTTACTGTACAATGCAAATGCATTTTCTCTCAGAACTCAGAGTGCAGCTTAATAGGAAGGCAGGAAATGGGATAATTGGTTAAAGAGATTCACAGTGCATTATTAGTATTTTTATTACTGCTGCAATTTTATAGTGTTCTTTGATTTATGAGGCAAAGGAAGAGGGAAAAGAGTTTCTGTATCTTTCCAGTTGTGCTAAACTGCTTTGAATCCAGAAATTAAAGTGCTGAGTAAGAGGCCATATGAACTTCAAGAATAATCATCATCATTATTATTGTTTTCAGTGTTATAGCAGTGTTGGTCCCAGGATAGAAGAGATAAGTGGGTGAGGTAATATCTTTTATTGGACCAACTTCTATTGATGAAAGAGACAGGCTTTTGAGCTCTTCTTCAAAGAGCTTTGTGTAGCTTGGAAGCTTGTCTCTTTCATCAACAGAAGTTCATCCAGTAAAAGATATTACCTCACAAACCTTGTCTCTCTCATTATTATTATTCCCAGATTTAGCATTTGTATTGAATTCACTGTCTTCATGGATATGGCATCGTGGCTGAGAATGAAGCGGGCACCAAACATTTGGCAAAATGTCACAGCAGAATAGCCTTTTAATAGGATTCATAGCAATACTCATGGTTGACTATATCTGTAAATATTTCAGTCCTTTCAGTCCTGTTTGGTTAAGGCTGAAGAATGAATCTTAACTTGGAAGCTAAAAGGTTTCTTTTAGAGTAGCAGCCATGTGGTCTGTATCTTGTGGTCTGTATCCGCAAAAAGAAAAGGAGGACTTGCGGCACCTTAGAGACTAACAAATTCATTTGAGCATAAGCTTTCGTGAGCTATAGCTTACTTCACCGGAGCATCCAATGAAGTGAGCTGTAGCTCACGAAAGCTTATGCTCAAATAAATTTGTTAGTCTCTAAGGTGCCACAAGTCCTCCTTTTTTAAAAGGTTTCTGCAGAAGCTGCTGTAAATTCTCACATTGACAGTTCACAGTTGCTGTCTGTCGTTGTTGATATTTTCATTATCCCTTTCCCCAACAGTTTACATTCTTTTATTCAACTGCTTGTCCGATGTGTGTATGAACTAATGGATAATTATTAGCCTGATCCAAGTTCATTCCGACGCAACATCAGGAGAAGACATTACAGATTTTAATTAGAGTTTTGCCTGAGTAAATAAAAAGTACAGGATCAGGCACTGCATTTTATATTGAGAAGTATAGACAGGCAATAAAAGCAGTGAACCTGAACATTTTTTAAAAAATCAACATTTATTATTTTGTTTTCCATACACAATGTGTTTGTACTGTGGTTTCTTCCAGAGATTTGTAATCTGTTTCCAAAACATTTATGAACCTAAAATTATTAATATAGAGATTATTTTCAACACTTTCCCAAATGTCATACTGAGATTAGAGACTTCATTTTACAAGGAATCTAAATGAAGGGAAATTGAAATTAAACCCTATATTGAAACTCAATAATTGGATGAAGAAATACGGAAAGAAAAATATTATGTAAACAGAAAAATATTCAAATTGGTAATCCAGTGGGTGGCACTTTTCCATAGAAGTCAGTTTCTGAACCAATGTCCTTGCTTAGAATTATGGGGCATCTTGCTGCTGAGGGTGATATTATAACAGAATAATTAATCAGATTCAAGCTGCACAAATGTAAGCTGATAATTCTAGAGGATGGCAGTTGAAATCCAAAATATGATCAGTGCAAGGGAGAAACCTGAACAATAGTCATTCAAAAATCATCTATGGGTGATGCAGGACAACAACTTGTACATGAGTTTGCAAAGTGTTATGCCAGCAGTAGAGGGCAATGCAATCTTCAGCTAGGTATAAAAAGACACAATGTCATGGAGCAAAAACTGGAAGAATTTCTAGAGCTGCTCAACCCATCTCCCCAACTATTTTCTTCAACTAATTTCAATTTTTTCATGAAAAATGTTGTCAAACATTCAGAATTTTTTTAATGTTGATCAAAGCAATATCCTTCTCTCAAAGTCTCTGGAAGACTGCACTTGGAATGTGGCATTCAGGTTGGGAACCTCATTGCTAGAAAGTTATTGATGAATTTGAAAGAATTCAGAGAAAAGCAACAAAAGTGAGCAGGGGAAGCGGAAATTTGAGGCACTGTTTTTGTTACTTATGACTATGGCTTAATTTCATTCTCAAACAGAAGAACCACAAAACAAGGTTTTGACTATCCCATCTCATTATCCTATTTTATTTGTTTATATTTTCACTAATTTCAATAGCTACCCATGAAGTCCCTTCCAAATTCCAATTTACTAATGCCATTCTGTCTATATAAAATATCCTTTTGCAATGTTAAGCAGGTCTTCACTTCCTGCCAGAAATTGTAGTATGTTCTTACTTTGTGTAAACAGCTGTTACATTTCAACCCATTAATAATATTTCAGTGATGGGTGAAATGCAGTTTGTTCATCTATTTGGGATCCGGTGTGATCAAGGCTATTATATAAAGGCAGATTACCATTCTTAACCAGAGTCAAGGAGCCCTGTGTTCTAATCCTTGCTCTATCACTAACCTGTGGTGTCCTTGGGAAAGTTGTTTTAGTCTATATCCCTCTGTTTTCCCTCCCATACTTTGTCTTGTCTATTTAGACTGTACGCTTTTTGAGACTGGAACAATCTCTCACTGTATGTTTCTAAAGTGCCTAGCAGAATAGGCTTTCAATCTGGGTTGGGGACACTATGCCAGAAGCAGTGATGTTCTAATGGGCAGGGGTGTGCTCCACCCCCGGCTCTGCCCCAAGCCTGCCCCCGACTCCACCCCTCCCCCCAAGGCCCAACCCCTGCTCCACCCTGCCTCTCCTCTTACCATCCCATTCAGCCTCTTCCCTCGAGGGCGCCCCGTCTTGCTCCGACCCCTCCCCCAGCGCCTCCTGCACATCTCTGAACAGCTGATCGAGGTGGATGGGAGGCACTAGGAGGGAGGGGGAGGCGCTGATAGGTGGGGCCACCAGTGAGCAAGAGGCACTGGGGAGAGGGGCTGTCGGTGGGTGCTCAGCACCCACCATTTTTTTCCCGTGGGTGCTCCAGCCCTGGAGCACCCACAGAGTTGGCGCCTATGCTCAATGCTCTACTGTACTACAATTAATAATCATGAATAGTAGCATGTAATTGAAATTAAAATGTTCTAGTTTTGTCTTCTTTTCTTTAACCCATTTTATTTTTCAGATTCAGACGTCCAGCTTCTGATTCCTGCATGTTGCTTGTATCACTGTCCATTGCTTCATTTCATTAAAAGTAGAAATAGATCTCAAATGTCATGGTTTAAAGTTGATCATATAAATGTCCAACCTTCTGTACTATGCCTTTGTGAAGAGGACTGTTTGTTGTACATTCCTAGTTTCATGATTTGATGAAGTGTGCCCCTTTCCCCTGCTACGTTTCCATGCTTCCACAATGCCTCTTTTTAATTGAATGAGTGACAAAATTGTAAAACATGTTTCAAAATGTAAAAGTTTCCAATGAAGAACAATTGTCTGCCTCGTGAACTTTCAATTGAAGACTGTCTCTAAGAATATAGCATTTTGCAGCTTGCTTTTGTTGTACAGTATCAGCAATGATTATTGCTTTCTTTTTCACTCTGTTTTTACTTGTTTTTGTCATTCCTCTCTAGGGTATCATGCACTGGATAATAATAACAATAAAAGATTCATTCCTCAACCATGCAGTATACTACACAGTGACTGAATTGTTCTAGACTCCGGAGGCTGAGAAAGCAAACTGATGTGAATGATGATAGGTGAAAAGGTCACTATTTCATTCTTGTATAAAATAATTTTTGGTGCCCATTTCACTTATCTAACTTTTTTTTTCACTTTTCCTGGGGGGGTTTGGTTTAAGTTTCTTTTTAACTCTCTTTAAATGATTTATGATGTGTTTCACACTGTGTTACCTCCCTCTGCATTGTAAATGTCAGTGTGCCACATGTGAGTGATGGAAAGTTAACATGCCATGGGGTTTTATTGACGAGTCTGTGTTGGTGAAAAAAAATATTTTTAGTTGATAAAGCACTACATTTATTATCCAAAATCTCTTGACAGTGGTAATAATAACACATGAATGAGAAAAAAAACACTGTCAAGACCTTCTCAACACACTGGAGCGGAGTATAAGTGAGAGTAAGAGAGAGTTCCAGGATCTCAGGAAGGGGTTTGTATTTAAAAAAAAAAGACAATATGTAAACTATATATATATCGCACTGTATTATTTTAGATGATTGTACTCTGAAAGACAGTGTGGCTTAGTGTATAAAACACTGGACTAGGATTCAGGAGACTCACTTTCTATTCCTGGCTCTACCACTGCTGGATGACCTTGCTCAAGTCACTTAAACTCTCTGTGCCTCAGTTTCCCCATCTGTAAAATAAGGATAATGATACTCACCTCCTTTGAAAAGTTTTTTGAGATTTACTGATGAAAGTTCTCTATATAAAACTAGGTATTATGATTATTGCTCTGTATGCTAATGTGGATAAGCAGTTGATACAATCTGAATGTCAGAATCCCATCAGGTTCAGGTGACTTACTAAGAAATATTCTGGATGGTCCTATGAATAGAACACTGGACTGAGTCTTAGGAGACCTGAGTTTCTGTTCCTAGCTCTGCCACTGACCTCTCTGCCACTAGCCTCCTCTGTGACCTTGGGTAAGTTACCTCACCCTCTGTTTCCTCATTGACTTTCAATGAGTCTTGTGCTCTGAAGTCACTGAGGGTACGTCTACACTGCAATTAAAGACCCATGGCTCCCCCATGCTAGCTGATTCAGGCTCACAGGGCTCAGGCTAAGGGGCTGTTTAATTACAGTGTAGACCTTCGGGCTCAGGCTGGAGTCTGGGCTCTAGGACCCTGTGAGGTGGGAGGATCCTGAGCCTGGCTGCAGCCCAAGCCCAAATGTCTATGCCACAGTTAAATGCCCCCCTTGTCTGAGACCTGCGAGCCCAAGATAACTGGCACTGGTCATCCCCAGGTTGTTAAATGCAAGGCAGACATACAGTGCAGGTATGTCTACACAGGCATGGGCTGACCCAGGTCAGCTGACTCGGGCTCATGGGCCTCATCCACTGGGTTGAAAAATTGCAGTTCGAGCTTGGGCTGGAGGCCACGGTCTGGGACCCTCCAAATATCTACAGAGCAATTTTTCAGCCTGATCCCCATGAGCCCCCATTAGCCGACCATAGCCAGCCACAGGTTTTTTTTTTTTTTTAATCCTGTGTAGATGTACCCCTGGCGGCTTTGGAAAATCCCACCCATAGAGTGTAAGTTCTTTAGATCAGGGGCTTTTCTCACAATGTGTATGGTGCCTAGCACAAGGTGGCCCTGATCTCAGCTGGGGTCTCTAGGTGCTACCATATAAAGAACAATAATAATATATTGGAGGATATTTCAACAGTCATTATATCTGAAGTCAGTAAACAAGGAATTTGATTTTCTAATTAATTTAATAGGTGAGTTGCTTTACTGGCCATTTTCTAGAAAGGTTTCCCTTGAAAATACAGGTTTCAGAGTGGTAGCCGTATTCGTCTGAATCAGCAAAAAGAACGAGGAGACCTTGTGGCACCTTAAAGACTAACAAATATATTTGAGCATAAGCTTTCGTGGGCTAAGACCCATGAAAGCTTATGCTCAAATATATTTGTTAGTCTCTAAGGGGCCATAAGGACTCCTCGTTCTTTTTCTTGAAAATACAGTTTGTGAGACTAGGGCAAAGAATTATATGCATATTCCTCTTTTGTTTGCTTCTAAATCAATAAAGCATTAAAATGTCCTTCACAATATGCCTGCCCTTGAGCTGACAATGTTGTTCATGTTTTTGGGAAAACATGACACTTTCTGACATTTGTAGAAATAGCAATTACCCACAGTAAAAAACAAAACAAAACAAAAACAGCAAAACATAGACAATGGCCAACATTCAACAGCATTATCAAAATGGGGTTAGATGTACAGTTACTCAAGTGAATATCTGTTAAAGAAAATAGATCTGGTAAAACTATCCATCTCCTGTCAACTGAACCAAAACATAAACACTATGCCGCATCCATTGTGAGCACATGCAGTACCTATTAACCCCTTTACAACAACTTCAGTTTATCAAGTCTGTCATCTCTTGGGTCCAATTCTGCTCCTATTTAAGTTAATGGCTGATCTCCTACTGACTTCAATTGCAATAGCATTGAGTACTTAAATTTCATTACACAAACTAAGGCCTAAAATCTCAGCTATTGAAAAAATGCTCAATTGTCAAGGTGCATATATATTATCCATTACTCTGTTATTTTAAAAAAATGTGAAAAGGCCCCAATTAGTGCTGTGGAAAACTTTCAGTTAAAAATAATTGATGGATGAAAATTAGCAAAATTATTTTGTGTGTGTGTATTAAGTGCCTGCTTTTCTTTTTCATTTTTTTTTCATCTGAAAACCAAAACCCTGAATACCAAACATTTATTGATTTCCATCTTTTTTTGGTGGGGGCAGGAGGGGTGGTGGGGGAGGATGGAGGGGAGGCGAAGGTTGATGAAAACTGAGAAGTTTTGGTTTGGGGGGGAAAAAGGTTGATCAGCTTTAGGCTCAATCAACAATGCAGTTCTAAAATAGTATCATCTACTTGCCAGCTCCTCGATAACTATTAGGCACAGAAAAAAAGAACATTTTAAATTGTAACTAGATATCTTAATCCTGTGTAGTACTTAATTTTGTGGGATTGCCTCACTGACACAGTACCAATAAGCCCAGTAAATGCAGTTCATTCATTACCTTCAAACTACTGCCTACAAATCTATTTAATACTTACAAATGTCAGATTATCACCCAATCAATGATTTTGGGATGAGCACTGGAAATGTTGCATACAGGAGCACTTCAAAATGAGAAGGCATAAGAAATTCCAGGGAGTTTACATTACTCAAACATTATCCATATCACATCTGGAACGTAAAGATCTATGTGGGCTTGCCCCAAACATTACATGTAAACTGTACAGAGAAATAATTACCAGCTGTAATCTGTGGGAATTCTAGATTTTGCATGTTTATTTTGCATATTAGTACCTGAAAAGCTTTTCTAGCTCAAAGCTATTTCAGAGCAGTGTTGAGATATTGGTTTATTCCCAGAGCTATAGCTAAGACCTGAGACCGTTTATGTGTTCCCTGAGTTTTATTTTAGAAAATAAGAATCAACTATGTTCATCTAAAGGCTGGAATATCAATTTACAGTAGCCAGATGTAGCTGAATAATTGATTGTAAAGAAATAATACATCCATTAGTGAAGTTTCCCTTTTCACATTTTGTAAAATCAGTATTTCCTTGGAATTTTTTGTGCATGGAATATGATCAGTTGTAATGACTTCAGCCTAACTTTGATTTATGAACCAGCAGTGTTTTCCATGGAACTGCTTTGTCAGTTCAAAAGTGCAGGAACTACAGAGTCACAATTTGGAGATGAGCAGTGGAAAAGTCGTACTTCCCGTACAACAACAACAAAAAGTTAACTAATGATAGGTCTAATGGAACATGTGTAGAAAAGCAATAAAACCACAGATTGTTGTAACCAATCCCCCTTTTGTCACATATTGGCTTGAACCTGAGCCCAAGGGAGCAGCATTACATGGAAATTTGGTAGTGTTGGTAGCTAAGGTAAACACATCACAAATTCTGAAAGCAAGTGCTGTGGGCGCTTCAACTATTAGAGCATCTGAGCTCTGGATGCTTGGTGGGTTGCTCTAAAATGACACCCACAGACTGGAATCATAAAGTGAAAAGGACTTTTCCTCTCCACCTGGAAAAGGTAAAATAGGGCATGGATTAGCAAGGATATAGAGTAATTTGATGCAAAGGGTAACAGTAAATAACATTAGGATTTAACACAATTAACAATGTTAATAATTAATAGCTAATGACAGTTATCATTTGGGTGCAGACAGGTTCTTGTCCCCTAGGCCCACTTACCTCTAAGAGGGGATCCACACTCTGATAGGAGATGTCAGTCCCATATAGAGATTTTAAAATATTTAGGCCTTATTTGTACTGAGCAGGTGTCTCTTATTTTGGTCTTCATTCATCTAAGTCTCTTGACTGGACTTCCCAGTGATTCAGTCTCTGGGGGTTTAACTAGATTCCCCAGAGACTTCTGTTATATCTCTCACTTTTCATAATGCTTTCTATTCTATTCTATTCAGATTCTTATTCTGTACTCATCACTGTAGCATTTCAGTATCTTCCGGTAGTGCATTCAGCAACATGACTACACTTTAGTGGCTCCACATTTCAAGTGGAAGTCTCCTCACCTAGCCAGACTCTCTCTCTTGATTGTGGGAGTTTCTGAGAGTGTTTGGCATGTGCTATGTGCACTACCGGGGTTTATGGTAGTCTGTTTTTGTTTTGTTATTTGCTGTTTCATTGTGTTAGGGGTATTTTTGGTCCCTCTCCTTTTACGTGGAAGAGCTGGGGGGAATTCCTCCCTGGGGCCCACTTCTGATAGATTTAGTGGTTCAACCTACAAGCCTGGGTTTTGGCATGTGCCTTCTGTCTCCTGCACTGTGGAGGATATGTTGATGAATGTAGATAATACTATAGGCTGTGCTAATATAAAATTTGCCTCTCAAAAGCATAATTCTAAAGTGATTTTCCTGATTGTCAGGCTCAAAGGGTAGTGATCAATGGCTCCATGTCTAGTTGGCAGCCGGTATCAAGTGGAGCGCCCCAAGGGTCGGTCCTCGGGCTGGTTTTGTTCAATATCTTCATTAATGATCTGGAGGATGGTGTGGACTGCCCCTCAGCAAGTTTGCAGATGACACTAAACTGGGAATGATGACACTAAACTGGGAGGAGAGGTAGATATGCTGGAGGGTAGTGATACAGAGAGACTTAGACAAATTAGAGGTTTGGGCCAAAAGAAATCTGATGAGCTTCAGCAAGGACAAGTGCAGAGTCCTGCACTTAGGACAGAAGAATCCCATGCACTGCTACAGACTAGGGACCGAATGGCTCAGCAGCAGTTCTGCAGAAAAGGACCTAGGGATTACAGTGGACAAGAAGCTGGATATGAGTCAACAGCGTGCCCTTGTTGCCAAGAAGGCCAATGGCATTTTGGGCTATATAAGTAGGGGCATTGCCAGCAGATCGAGAGATGTGATCGTTTCCTTCTATCCGACATTGGTGAGGCCTCATCTGGAGTACTGTGTCCAGTTTTGGGCCCCATACTACAAGAAGGATGTGGAAAAATTGGAAAGCGTCCAGCGGAGGGCAACAAAAATGATTAGAGAACTGGAACACATGACTTCTGACAAGAGGCTGGGAGAACTGGGATTGTTTAGTCTGTGGAAGAGAAGAATGAGGGGGGGGGATTTGATAGCTACTTTCAACTACCCTAAAGGGGGTTCCAAAGAGGATGGATCGAGACTGTTCCAAGTGTTAGCAAATGACAGAAGGAGGAGTAATGGTCTCAATTTGCAGTGGGAGAGGTTTAGGTAGTTTAGGTAGAAAAACTTTTTCACTGAGAGGGTGGTGAAGCACTGGAATTCATTACCTAGGGAGGTGGTGGAATCTCCTTCCCAGGTTATTGTGGCATAATCCTGAGCAGCCCTTGAACCCAGTGTTAAAGCACCACATAGACGAGGCAGGTTATACCTCTGAAAATATTAAATGTTTCTTGTGTGGTGACCTTGGTCACTTGAGAGGTTCCTGCCCATGGACTGCTGGCTCAGAGGTCCCTGATAAGAATGTGGAACCCCACAATAATGGGGAGACAGCTGGGACATCAAGGCACCAGCAGCAGAGAGAGCATGCATCCGCTCTGCTGGATTCCCCCCCTCGCCATTGTCCAGGGAGTAGGCCCCTCAGAAGAACACTGTTGTGATCACATCACTTATATCTGGACAGACACTAGCCCTGGAGGTTGAGGAGTACCTCCCTGCAGAATCAGCAAAGACAAGTTCTAGAAATGGAGGTGAAGAACAGATCAATGAGACTGATTTATGTGGGGCTGTTTCTAAATGGGCTAAGACTTTGGAGGCTCTGAGCCACTGGCAGTGGCTGAGGAGGGAGCTATGTGCCTAGCAGGAGGATAGCATTGAGTTGTATAGTAGCTCCATTTCTGTAGTGGGGCAATGTCTTCCCCTTGACGAGTCCTGAAGCCTACAATCCTGCATGCTGCAGTGATGATGCTGGGCCCTTTCTTGGGCTGCACTGCCTATCCCTCTTGGGAAAATAGATATAACAGCTGCTCCCACTGAATCTCTCCTTTGTGAATGATGAGAATGTTGCATTGGTGGCTCAATGTTTTTTCTGAGCTGGTGGAATTTGAGGGAGATGAAGAGGATGACAATGACTTTCCTAACTCCTCACTGGTTCCTGATGTCCAAGCCAGTCAGCTATATAGGAAGATTTGGTACTGTGTGAAGGAGATTAGTGACTATTTGAATAGCACTAAAGGGATGCGGGCAGTTGAGGTTGAAGCCTATTTCCCTGATTTATGGCACTTTGTTCACCCAGCTGCCCTCCTCTTAAGAGAGATCTTGGTTGATTGTCGGAAACATTTCCATTTCAAAAAGTTGTTGCGCAAGGTGAGGAAGCATGCAGGGATTGTTCAAGATACACGGGCCTCCCCATGGCTAATCTTCTTCAAAGTATTTCCAGTTTCCATTGTTTCTCTCCGCTGCTTGATTCTCTCCTCCTAGTCTCTATGGTGCTGCTCAATTTTGTGTTTGTAAATATTAATGGATGCCAGTATGGACATAAAAGGGCACAACTCTGAATTTCTCAGAAAAAAATCAGCTAATGTAACCCTTTTGCAAGACAATCACTCAGACACTGACAATCAGGGGAACTGGTTGAAGGAATGGAAAGGGGAAGCTTTCTCAAGCCATGGCTCCAATGTCTCTGCTGGGGTAGCTGTTCTCTTTTTGCAGGTTGCAGGGGCACAGATCCTCTCTGTGAAGAGTTTTCATGGAAGGGTCCTCCAGGTGGAAACGTATTTGTTTTAATCTTTGTACTATGCATACCCCTACACTGGGGCAAAATAGTGTCTCCTTTCTGCAGACGCTTGCCCATGCTATGCTTGGCTGATACTATTATTGTCCTGGGACAGGATTTTAATTGCACTGTTGATTATGTTTTAGATAGGAACCATGAGGAGCCACACCCTCAGTTAACCAGAGAACTGTATTGTCTCATGCAGACGTTGGTGGAGTAGATGTTTGAAGGTTCTCTCTCTCCCCTATTATGCAATATTGGTGGAAAGCTATCCCCAATCAAGTATCGGGGGCTACACGAGTTCACTTTATACCATAAAGGCCAGTGTGAATATGTTTGTTCAATCTTCTATATCTCCCATTCACTTATCTAATCATCATTATGTTTCTGTCAATGTGTCTATTCCTCTCCCTGTCTGTGCTTCCCACTAGTGCTTCAATACCAAATTATTACAGGACTTGAATTTCACCCTGATGTTTGCTGTGTTTTGGGAGCATTGGTGGCAGCACAAGTCCCAATATGAGTCCCTGAGACAGTGGTAGTATGTCAGAATGGTCCAGATCCAATTGCGCTGCCAGCAGTATACCCAGGCTGGCATGCAGTCCTAGTTTCAGCCCATGAATACCACTGTATTTTTGATTATTTGTTTTTCATTCAAAATGTTTTCACTTGTTAGCAAATGTTGAAATCTGGATGTGGTGCTTGTTTCAATGGATCGGGAGACGACCTCTGATAGAGTTAACCACAGTTGTCTTTTAAAAACATTACAAGCTTTCAGCACTAGGCCAGTGTTCTCTTCATATATTTCTTTATTATACCATAACATTTTTAGGGTACTAAAGTTTAACGGAGGTCTTAGCCACTGATTTCCAGGTGGCAGAGGCATTCATCAGAGATGTACTCTGTCTGGGATACTGTATGCTCTTAGGTTGGAGCCATTCCTGCACCCCCACAGAAACTATCTTACTAGCCTCTTCATGACAGGGGTGCCAGATGCTTTTTTGATTTGTCTCACACCCAGGCCTGATGATATCTCAGTTTTCATCATGTCTGACAGTGACATACTGGCACTTTGCACTTGTTTACAAGTATATGAGCAGCCATCTTCTGTCCACATTAACTGGGCTAAGAAAAATTCAATCTTACTGGGCTCTTCCCTCTTTGTTGCCCCAACAATTGCAATGGGCACCTTCGGGATTAAGGTTTTGAGGGTCTTTTTTGGATCCAAACAATATATGTTAAGGACTCAGGAAGGACTGAGGAGAAGGTGCAAGGCTACCTGTTTGCCAGCAACCTTGTAACCTCAATGTTGTGGCATCGGCTAGTGTATCTGGGTCTTTTGGATTCAATTCAGAGGTATATTAACTATTTTTTGGAATAGTTACCACTGGTTTCATACTGTTTTGCTGTTCCTGCCATTAGATGAAGGAGGCAGGAGCTCACTGGTTTAGTCAGCAGGATGACAGCCTTTTGGCTCTGGTCTGTTCAGTGATTGCTGTACTCTGACTCCCCACCAGCCTGGGAGTCCCTTGCCTTCTCTGTCATGCTGGGGGGAGAGGCTTCCACTGTCTCCTATTTTTGTTGGTACCTGATCCATTACAGAGTCTAGATTTGCCTCTATTCTATAATTGTCTTTTTAACTCCTGATGACTTCTGCAAAGTGCAAAACCAGAGCAGGCATTTTCCAGTGCATGTCTCTTGGGAGAGCTGCTATTTTGTAACCCACTTTTTCCTGCTGAAGCTCTCTCCTCCGGGAGCCTGTTTTCTGCCTTTACTCTGGCTGAGGTGACCAAGCTGTCTTACCTGATTGATCCCAGTTGGAAGCTAGAAGTCAGTGACAGCTTTTGGTGTTCAGACCAGAATCTGTTCTGTGCATGTTTTGGATAATGTCCTCTCTGAATTCCAGGCTGTGCTCCTTCAATGGGCTGCAGGGATTGTTCTTCCAGGGGGGAATCCTGTGTTCCCCGCACTAGCTGTCTCCCCTTCTGAGGACGAGATCCTTGGGCAGCCTGGCAGATTGTTGTCCTGGAAGGGTTTGGTGAATGTTCCTTTTGCAACCAAGTCCAAGAAGCAGCTCTGTGGCATGTGTGACAAGGAGCAGCATTATGCCATCCTCTCTAATCTCCTTGATACAGCCTAGAGGATACTTCTGTCCGTGGGTAAGTCTATATCCCCAGCTTGGAAGACACTGTACAAACCTCCTCTTTCTAAGCACACTGGTAACATGCAGAGGAAGGACCTGTATAGCATAATAGAAATCAGTTGTTTTGTGCATCATATTACCCATCAGAAACAACAAGGAGTCTGGTGGCACCTTAAAGATGAACAGATTTATTTGACAGGTTTCAGAGTAGCAGCCGTGTTAGTCTGTATTCGCAGAAAGAAAAGGAGTACTTGTGGCACCTTGGAGACTAACAAATTTATTTGAGCATAAGCTTTCGTGAGCTACAGCTCACTTCATCGGATGCATCCGATGAAGTGAGCTGTAGCTCACAAAAGCTTATGCTCAAATGAATTTGTTAGTCTCTAAGGTGCCACAAGTACTCCTTTAGATTTATTTGAGCATAAGCTTGAGTGGGTAAAACACCACTTCTTCAGATGCATCACTTATGCATCAGAAACAGTGTTCCATTTTTTCCTACATCGCCCTTGTTTTATTCCTCTCTTTGGTTTTTGCAGCAGCTTTTCAGCTGCTGGGACAGGTTTTCTCCAAGACCCTGTTTGTTTTTTGAGTGAGATATGATACTCCTGTTGAACGGGTTTCCTGCCTGGCTAACTTTTTGCTGAGTCAGGCAAAACTAGCCATTTTGAAATCTCACCAGAACAGACTGGCCAGCGTAGAGAGGTGTGATGTGCTCGGGCTGTTCCGCACACTGGTTGTGACCAGACTTCAGATTGATTGCACCTTTTATAAACTGACTTGTAACCTGGACACTTTTCAGTTGACTTGGTGTGTTAACAATATTTTGAGTGAACCTGGTGATAATGATACTTTAGAGATCCATGTTTAATATTCACTTAAGATGTATTTTTCTTTATTTTATTCATATCTTTCTGTGTATATATTGACATTGTATAACATTTAATAGTGTTTAATATCATTTTATGTGAATAAAAGTGTTTTTCACGTCATGTCATGTCATCTCTCTTCCTCCCTCCTTCCCTCCAATCTTACACAGTCCCCATAATTTTATCTTCAGAAGTAGGGACTGGGAAATACAAACACCATATTCAAGACTGTTCTTCTGCAATCTGAATTTCTAGGCCCTGCTGACATAGGAACCTGTGACATATGTCACCCTTCCATCGTGACTATTTGAACTACTATTTCAATATTTCAGTATCGGTAGTGAAAATGATTTAGCCAGTACAGGAGGTGTCCTAATTTCCTGCTGTTATAGGCCTCCTTGTCCTGTTCCTAAGGTGATGCAGCTAGACACCTCCCCCTACACAGGTTTTATGGCAAGCTGAATGTAACCCTTATTTGGGTGATTGTACATCATCAGTAATGAATTTGATTGCGGTTTCTATCACTATTGTGAATGCCACAGAATCCTTTTAAATGACTGAGGTAGCAGCCAGATACTATTAGTGTTTCCTGAATTGTCTTTTAACTTTTGCTTTTAGTCACAATAGAAAGGGGAACATTAGAAATCAGCCATTTATATTATCTTTGTGCTGGGTGTTGTAATTTAACTTAATCCTACAAAATCAAGACGATTTAGGATCCTCTTTTTATTTAAGAAGTTTCCCCCTCTCATGGCTGCATAAACATAGCAATCTATTGCTGCCTGAACACAGTGACATCCAATTTGCATGTTAAACTACAATTATGAGAGCACTAATCCTTTCCAGCTATTAAATACTGGTTGATGTAAATATCTGGTATTTGTTTATTGAGCAGTAGCAGACTCAGACTATAGGTAATTTTTTATACTCAGTTTAAAAAAAAAGATTCAAAGTAGATTTCTATTATTTTATTATCACATGCACAAATACAGACATACAAAACAGCTGTTTTCATAGTGACTTCATTATTTACAGCAAGTCTTTATACTTCCTATGAAATGACTGCAAACTAGCTACAACAACCAGCCAGCATGAGTCAGAGAAACTCCCTGAAGCACATCTAATGCTCTATCATTTTATAATGATAGCAGGCCTCTCCAAAATAGGTTCATTGTCTTATATCAGAGGCCCTGATACTCAACCTCCTTAATTGTTTTAATCTGGAACTTCAGCTTGAAATGTTTTAAAGGTCTCTTTTTAATGATTACTCTGTCAGAAATAAGCAAGAGCGACAAGGTGGGTAAGGTAATATCTTTTATTGAACATCTACCTTCCATTTAGCTGTGACACTCAGAGTACCTTTCCCAGACCTGAAGAAGAGCGTTGTTTGGTTCAAAAGCTTTTCTCTCTCACCAGCAGAAATTGGTCCAGTAAAAGATATTATCTCACCCTCCTTGTCTCTCTAATATCCTGGGACTGACACAGCTACAACTATATAGCATACAGAAATAAGCAAGGTCATTGGTCTAATCACCAAGACAAAGAATTATTCCCTCTTTACATTTTTCATGAGAAAGAGGCATTAGATTAATGTTCACCTAAGTAATGTGATTAATGGCATGATTAGAAACTAGCTCCCAGTTGAAAAGAATGAATGTAAACCATCTAATCAAACAAAATTATTGTTGTTTTTTTAAAATTGTTTGTAGCACTGTAAGGTCATATGAAGTCCAATCTACTAATTTATTCATCCTTGTCTCTTATCTTAGTTCTCCCTTTTGTCGCTAGAACAATCATCAGTTATAATTAAAGGAAAGTTAAGCAGTTAGCTTGACAAGTTTGGGATTTCGGAATTATTATAGTCATTAAAAGATCTTCTGATAACCTCATTATGTTTAATCAACCACACACCATCAGGTTTCCCTCTGTCATGAACAATGCAAACTACATCAAGTACAACAGCAGCTCAAGACTATGGACCACATTCGTTGTGTAATTTCACTGAAGTAAGTGTAGAGATACTGCGGATGCATTTATCTCAGTGATGTTAGAATTTGAAGACTGCAGCCAGAATGGATGAACAACTGCCTTTCTCGTATTTGACACAAGCATGTGATAACATACTTGAAATTCTGCCAATATACCTTCTGAAGGATAATGAACTACACTCAAATTTAACTTTTTAGTGTTGTGCTTTGATTTGTTGACCACCATCCTGTTCTCCTTGGATTATTTGATGAAAAAAGTGTGCATAAAAGTAATTACAGGCACCTATCACCATTTTAATGTCATCTGAAGTCATGTGAATGAGTTGCTACCTGATGCACAAGTTCATATCATCATCTTTTTCCTGGGTTGAAGTGCAAAGTAGTTATTGCCAGTAAAGTGCACACATTCTCAAAGCCATAATTAAAAGCCCATTATAATACATGTAACATTTAGTTTCTTTTCTTTTTTTTCTTTCTTTGGATTTAGACAGTAATAAAAAGGGAGTCTATCTAAGGCTCTAGGCACCCTGATCCAAATTATATGAGCAAAATTAAATTAAATAGCCATTTACATCCATCAGCCCCCAACAAAACACAAAATTCCCCTTCCCAATCTAACCCCCTTACGTAATAAAGTATTACATACCATTTTGAATATTTAATAGATCACTGATGAGTATTTTCAAATGAACAGAATGTTGTAACAGACTGTAAAGGACTACCATATGCTTCATAATTTGCTCACATATGAGCTCATATCTGTGGTCAAAGGTCACTAACAAGCTGATTAAAACATGTGCCTTCTAGACATCCTTCAACATGTCAAAATGTGTAACTTTCTGCCATGTATTTTACACTGAAGAAGCTTTTTCTTCTATAGCATTGTCATTTGTTTTGCCAGTTTGCTTTAGACTGGAAAAGTACTATATTATGTTTGATAGTAGACAGCTGTTGCTACCCTGTAGCAACTCTGAGCATGACAATTCTTCCATGGAACTACAGAATAAGATTCATTGTTCTATTTGTTGTCTCTCTCTGAAGAATAAAGAACAGAATTTCAGAGAGACTGAAGACATTTCTTCCCTTCTGTTTTCTTCTTAAATTCTGTTTAATTAAGTAAGCACATAATGAAATGCTTCCCTTCTCCTATTACACATGAACAGACTGCACAGTTTCTAAGTATATAAAAATAAGGGAGAGTTGACAAGATGATAGTGTTTGTTCAGGCTCAGTTTGAGTTTTCAGGGCAAATCAGTTTTTATTTTGTCTGGCGCACTTCCCCTATCTCTAGTTTTTGAGTGTGAAGTTTACTATATTACTCACATATTTTAGAATTGTATTTCTTTGCCCACCGCCTCTTGGGGTGAATCTCAAATAATGCTATTCCCCCCCCCCCAATCTTTTAATAACCATTTTCAAAGACCCCATATTAAGAAAAACTTCCATCCAGCATGAAAGAATAAGGGATCACTCTAGAGGTTACCAGTATCTTATCATGGATGTGCCCTTGAGAAGAAAGCCACGTTCACTAGAATAGAACTTACCTGTGTCCTGTAGGAACAGAATTGGTCTATGTGAGTCCATCAGAGTGGACTCATGCAAAGTGATGTGAGGTACTTCATCACCACAAAGGAGTATGTGTGAAGTATCCACAGAATTCCTAATTGTTATTAGCTCACTAGCTCAGGCGTGACCAGAGGGTCCAAATTCAGACATGGGAATTCATTTTCTGACCGCTATATCAACAAACTCAACTCAATATATCAACAAACTCCTGTAGAGTTTTTCAGATGTAGGCTGTTAATATTTCACCCAGATAGAGGGTATGATCAGGTCAGCTACCTTAGAAGTTTGCTAAAGTATACATTTCTACATACTATATTAGGGAACAATTTTAGAACATACTTAGTGTCCTCAATCCCAACAATTTCTTTGGGAGAACCAGATCCTCAGCACCCTCTAGGAGGCACTCAGTACTTTGCAGGTGTTGGCCTTTAACGTCTACTATATGTTTGGATTAAGATTTTGTTGTTGTTGGAACACTGTAGAAATGAAAAGGCTGCTCAGATCCAAGGTGATGCTATTGTTTTCTTTCTGTATGCAAAATACAATACACGGTTTGGATGAGACTTTAGAACTTGTCAAACACCTGACCTCCTGAGCAACTTGGGTCAGCATGACAGCAAATATTTTGAGGGCCAAACAGTATTCTGCTACCTCTTTTCTAATGGTATATGCATCATTTTCATGTAAGTGGCCTATTACCAGTACAGGCAGAGCTAACCATTTTGATGCAATCATTCATTTCCAATACAAATGATCAAATGAAACTATTCCTACAATGGGTACAATTCACAAGTGCAATTTAGCAAGAAATTAGTTTTGGGTCATTGACATCAATGTGAAACAGCATATAACTAATGAAACAAATGACACAAAACTAATGAAAGATCAGAAGAAATTATTATGAAGTTCTTTCTATTTCTATAAGCAGTTTAAAAAAGTTAATACTCTAATGGCTTTCAGCTTGCAATTATTTATAGCCTGTATTTTTCAGACAATCATTGATCATGTTCAAGGGCTAAGAACTGAATTTCATTGCAGCTCACAAAAATCCACTCTGCCTACAACCACTTTGACAAATAGGATACACTAGCTGCCAATTATGCTAATTTTGAGGGGCAATCAACTGCCAGGTATTACTGAACTGTCCAATCTCTTTTTATTTATTTTCTAACTCAGTGTTAAATGAGTGACTTTTTGTGTTATTTAGCCTCTTTTGTTCATTATTTCTAATGAAACACAATAAAATGGAGCCCCCTCATTTCTTGTCCCTATGCTCCTTGCCATGACATTATGGAGTTAATACTTCACTCAATGCATCACCAACTGCTTTTGACAATATTACTCCTCTCCAAACAGTCTATTTACATTAGCCTTATCATTTTCAAAGAGTTTGGAGGGATCAAATGGATTACACAGGGGAAACCAAATAGTTTTTGTTTCATCTAAATTGAGAATGAATGATTAACCTCACATGTGAAAAAAGAGATGTCATCAGGAGCAATTATATATATAAAAAACTGATTCTAAATGGCACTGAAGTTAATGTGAGCACCAACTGCTTGATACAAATCCCACTGAAGTCAATGAGTGTCTTTCCATTGACTTCAATGGGCTTTGGACCAGGCACAAAACCTTTAGAAAATATCACTGACATTCTTAGTTGCTTAGACACTTAGAATAAGTTTCAGAATTATTTTGCCAGTTATTAAAGCCAATTGGAAGAACATCCTTGTGTTCTTCATAAAATAAACAAATACAATCTATAAGGGGTACGTGGTTTGATGCATTAGGCATTTATATATTGAGGATGCTATAAGGCACACCTGTAATCAGATCCATGCAGGCAGACTTTTATACCCAGACAGAGTGCCACTGACTTCCATGGATGTCTGCATGACTTAAAGGTGCATCCAGACAGATCCAATGACAAGATCATTGTTGAAATATCTACACTATATATATATATAGCTATTCTGAGACTGATAGCCACACAGAGAAGGTGAGTAGTTCTGGCACCTATAATGAGAGGACCACATTTTGTAGTATGGTATGTACTCTATGCATGTCTATGGTTTATAAAATGGACTACTAAGGTACAGTGATATGACTAGCTAATGAATTGAGTATAAAAACCTTCAGGGTTTGGTTCATGATAGCTGAGTTAGACAAAATCAAACCACCAAGGCAACACTCCACCTTGTAAGAATTCTCTCTCTCAAGATTCAGAGATTGAATAGCTTTTAAAGCCATGATTATCTAGTGCGACCTTCAGCATAACACAGGCCATAGATTTCCACTCTGCAATTCCTAATTTAGCCCAATAGCTTGTGGTCGAATGAGAGCATATCACCTTTACTTCTTCTGGAGAAATTTTCTGTGCTCCAAAGAAGTTAGAGATGGTGTGTGTGTGTGTGGGGGGGGGACTCTATAGGTTACCTACTATAGATTGTTCCTTGTGGCTTATTATCTAACCCAGCCTAGATGCAGATGTCTCTAGTAACTGGATTTACATATTATTTAGATATTTTTGTTCAGCTTTTCAATTAGTTGGACAGCACCAATAAAGTCTTAGTCACAGTATGTGTTACATATAAGTGTCATAAAGGATATATAATGAAGCAAGAGGAGGAATATAATGGAACATTTTGAAAATTACAACTATTTGCAAAAATTATCTCACAAAGGAGATCTGGAATCCAGAAGATTCAGATAGAGAAAAACAGCAGGAAGAGGCTATGTTATGGAAATGCTTCCTTGCTTTTCTGAGGTAAGGTGCCACCTGGCTCTGTCTGCATAATTAACAACTTGTTCAACAATTTTGAGTTCTTTCAAGGTCTCATTTTTAAAAAATTATTAGGTTGCCTGAGTAGAGACTACAAAGAAGTTTACTGGGAGTTATGGATAAACAGCAGACTACATAAAATACATCACATTCAGAGTTTGGTCTCAACAGGACTGCTTGAAACTCACCAAGGTTCAATTAGCTTACACAGTGTTCTGAAATTTTTTTATGTGCAATGCACTCTGTGACATCTCACCTCCAGAGATCAGTCAAAGGGCCAGTCAAGTGATGTCCGTGGAAATAAAGAAATTATTCTTGCTTCTTCTGCTGTGGAATTGGGGGAGAATCTGATTGACATCCATAATCATAAAATCATAGACTTATAGGACTGGAAAGGACATTGAGAGGTCATCTAGGCCAGTCTCCTGTACTCATGACAGTTCTGAGTATTATCTAGACCATCCTTGACAGGTGTTTGTCTAACCTGCTCTTAAAAAATCTCCAATGATGGAGAACCTCCGTAGGTAATTTATTCCAGTGCTTAACCACCCTGACAGTTAGGAAGCTTTTCCTAATGTCCAGTTTAAACCTCCCTTTCTGTAATTTAAGCCCATTGCTTCTTGTCCTATTCTTAGAGGTTAAGGAGAATAATTTTTATCCCTCCTCCTTGTAACAGCCTTTTATGTACTTGAAAACTGTTATCATGTCCCCCCTCAAATCTTCTCTTCTCCAGACTAAACCATCCCAATTTTTTCAATCTTCCCTCATAGGTCATGTTTTCTAGTCCTTTAATCATGTTTGTTGCTCTTCTCTGGACTTTCTCCAATTTGTCCACATCTTTACGGAATCATGGCACCAAGAATTGGACACAATACTCCACTTGAGACCTAATTAACGTGAAGTAGATTGGAAAAATTACTTATTGTGTCTTGCTTACAACACTCCTTCTAATACATCCCAGAATGATGTGGTGGGGGTTTTTTTGTTTGTTTTTTTGCAGCAGTGTTACATTGTTGACTTATATTTAGCTTGTGATCCACTATGACACCCAGATCCCTTTCTGCAGTACTCCTTTCTAGGCAGTCGTTTCCCATTTTGTATGTGTGCAACTGATTGTGGAGTGGAGTTTATTGAATTTCATCCTATTTTCTTCAGACCATTTCTCCAGTTTGTCCAGATCATTTTGAGTTTTAATACTATCCTCCAGAGGACTTGCAACCCCTACCAGTTTGGTGTGGTCCACAGCTTTATAAGTATACTCTCTATGCCATTATCTAAATCATTGATGATGATATTGAACAGAACTGGACCCAGAACTAATCCCTATGGGACCTCACTTGATATGCCCTTCCAGCTTGAGTATAAACCACTGAAAACTACTCTCTGGGGATGGTTTTCCAACCATTTATGTACCCACCTTACAAGTAGGTCCATCTTAGTTGTATTTCCCTAGGTTTTTTTATAAGAAGGTTAAGCGAGACAGTATCAAAAACCCTACTAGAGTCAAGATATACCACATCTACCACTTCCACCCTATCCACAATGCTTGTTACCCTGTCAAAGAAAGTTATTAGGTTGTTTTGACATGGTTTGCTCTTGACAAATCAGCACTGACTGTTACTTATCACCTTATTGTCTTCTAGGTATCTGCAAATTGATTGCTTAATTATTTGTTCCATTATCTTTCCGGGTACTGAAGTTAAGATGACTGGTCTATAATTCCCCGTATTGTCCTTATTTCCTGTTTTATAGACTGGTACTATATGTGCCCTTTTCCGGTCCTCTGGAACCTCTCCTGTCTTCCATGCCTTTTCAAATACAATTACTAATGGCTCAGATATCTGCTCAGTCAGCTCCTTAACTATTTTAGGATGTATTTCATCAGGTCCTGGTGACCTGAAGACATGTATTTTGTCTATATAATTTTTTACTTGTTCATTTCCTATTTTAGCCTGTGATCCTACCTCATTTTCACTGGCATTCACTATGTTAAATGTCCAATTGCTACTAACTTTTTTGGTTAAAACTGAAACAAAGAAGTCATTTAACACTTCTGCCATTTCCACATTTTCTGTTATTGTTCCCCTCCCCACCCATTGAGTAATGGGCCTACCCTGTCCTTGGTCTTCCTCTTGCTTCTTATGTATTTATAGAATGTTTGCTTTCTTATTATCCTTTATGTCTAGCTAGTTTAGTCTCGTTTTGTGCCTTGGCCTTTCTAATTTTATCCCTATATACTTGTGTTATTTGTTTATATTCATCCTTTGTCATTTGACCTAGTTTCCACTTTTTGTAGGACTCTTTTTCTGAGTTTCAGATAATTGAAGATCTCCTCTTGGATAAGCCAGGGTGGTCTCTTGCTATACTTCCTATCTTTCATACACAGTGAGATAGTTTGCTCTTGTGCCCTTAATAATGTCTTTTTGAAAAACTGCCAACTCTCTTGAACTGTTTTTCTACTTAGACTTGCTTCCCATTGGATCTTACCTACTAACTCCCTGAGTTTGCTAAAGGTCTGCCTTCTTTAAATCCATTATTTCTATTGTGCTGGACTCCCTCCTATCATTCTTTAGAATCATGAACTCTACCATTTCATGATCACTTTCACTTAAGCTGCCTTCCACTTTCAAATTCTCAGCCAGTTCCTCCCTATCTGTCAAAATCAAATCTAGAACAATCTCTCCCCTAGTAGCTGTCTCCACCTTCTGAACTAAAAAAAATAATCTCCAATACATTCCAAGAACTTTTTGGATAATATGGACCCTGCTGTATTATTGTATTAATGCATCCGAGGAAGTGAGCTGTAGCTCACGAAAGCTTATGCTCTAATAAATTGGTTAGTCTCTAAGGTGCCACAAGTACTCCTTTTCTATTTTCCCAAGATGTCTCTCGGTAGTTGAAGTCCCCCATCACCACCAAATTTGGTGCTTTGGATGATTTTGTTGATTTTGTTTAATAAAAAAAGCCTCACCTACCTCTTCTTCCTGGTTAGGTGGTCTGTAGTGGACCCTTACCATGACATCATCCTTGGTTTTTACCCCTTTTATCCTTACTCAGAGACTTTCAATAATGCCTCACAGAAACAGTAGGTGGTGGTGTTTAACAGCTCTCCTTCACCAGTAAAGATCCAGGGGCAGAGAATGAATCAGTATGCCATTCCTAAAGATGATGGCAGTTGGGGTTTGTCATAAATATAAAAGGAAGGGTAAACACCTTTAAAATCCCTCCTGGCCAGAGGAAAAATCCTTTCACCTGTAAAGGGTTAAGAAGCTAGGATAACTTCGCTGGCACCTCACCACAATGACCAATGAGGAGACAAGATACTTTCAAAGCTGGAGGGAGGGAAAAACAAAGGGTCGGTCTGTGTGATGCTTTTGCTGGGGACAGATCAGGAATGGAGTCTTAGAATTTAGTGAGTAATCTAGCTAGATATGTGTTAGATTATGATTTCTTTAAATGGCTGAGAAATTAGACTGTGCTGAATAGAATGAATATTCTTGTCTTGGTGTCTTTCTTGTAACTTAAGGTTTTGCCTAGAGGGATTCTCTATGTTTTGAATCTAATTACCCTGTAAGGTATTTACCATCCTGATTTTACAGAGGTGATTCTTTTTATCTTTTCTTATGTTAAAATTCTTCTTGTAAGAAACTGAATGCTTTTTTCATTCTTCTTAAGATCCAAGGGTTTGGGTCTGTGGTCACCTATTCAAATTGGTAAGGATTTTTATCAAGCCTTCCCCAGGCAGGGGGCTGCAAGGTTTTGGTGAAGATTTTTGGGGAAAAGATGTTTCCGAACAACATTTTCCCAGTAAACCCGGATGTTTGGTGGTGGCAGTGGAAGTCCAAGGGCAAAGGGTAAAATAGTTTGTACCTTGGGGAAGTTTTAACCTAAGCTGGTAAAAGCAAGCTTAGGAGGTTTTCATGCAGGTCCCCACATCTGTACCCTAGAGTTCAGAGTGGGGAAGGAACCTTGACAGGGTTGTTGAAGGAAGGATGAACATTTATTTTAAAGGGCATCTCTTATTTTACTAGGCATTCTCTATTTGGTGTGTAATGTCCCTGATCACACATCGGGGCAATAATAGGACACCACTGAATTTGAGCAGTAATGCAGCAAATCATATACCATGATGCAAATGTATGGTTGGGACAGAGATGGGCAAACAGCCTGCAGATAGTCCATTCTTTTAGTAATCTCAGCCTAACACCAATGTTCAGTTCTTAGGCAGTAAGTCAGCCTCAAGGATTGACTCCAATCAAAGACCAGGACAGAAAGCAAACTCTGCTGCTGTTCACATGGCTTCTCATCAGAAACTCATATAACCAAATTAATAATGCACATCTCTTTCCAGGACTGAATATTTGCTCATAGTCTAAGAATAACACATTGTCCTTCAAATTCTATCATTCTTTCTTGTGTATGATTTTGTACCACAAACATTGTGAGATTCTGTTGTAATCTACTGTCTCATCAAATAAATATTGTTTTGTATTTTTCATACAGTTGCCTAATATTTCCTTGAAACACCTTAATAGCTGGCTACAGGGAGTCTACTCCTAGAATGAATCTGGAATTTAGAGTTCATTAAACTGACTGAATTGAACTGAATGATAAATTTCACCAACATTCATGTGACCTAAAATTGATGAATTGAGCAAATCCCTTTTTCTGACAAGTTTATAACTGACATTCTATTGGGAAAGGGAGAAATATAAGGAAAATTACTGGTGTGAAATTTTAAATTCAGATATTTGGATCAGGCAGATTTACATGAACCTCTTTCCTGTGGCATATATGCTAGAAATCTCACTTGAAAAAGATTTCTTATGAAAGTTCTATTACTTTTTTAATTTTGTGTGGTTTTGAAATAACATGAAAAAGTCTTTCTTGTGGTATTTCAGTATTTCCACATCCAGTCCCACACAAACCCAGGAATTGCAGAGGGTTGCAAAATCAAAACAGAAAGTTAATTAAAAAGATTCTGAACCTCAAAATAATATGGTTTTGGTTTGGTTCAAGTTTTGATGGAATGTTCAAGATAGTTTCTTATTTTAGCCAAAATGGCCAACTCAACTTTAGAAACAATAAGGGAAACATTTAAAAAAATAATTTCAGCTTCTTCCCAGTTCTATTTGCAAGCTTGGTCAGTTTCACCAAACATACCACAACTGTTCTGCTGGATTCTGTTATGTTTTTATAAATCTCTCACTGTGGTATAGCTCTTGCTACTAATCCAGACATGTACTAATCCAGTTTACAAAAGAACTTTAGTAAGATTAGTAATGTTTTATATTTGGAGGAACAACTTTACAATGAAATGCTGACATCTGGCAGCATAATCCAAATAGCTTCATAATAACACATTAAACAGTTAGTAGTCAAATATTGTAAACAAAAGTTTGAACATCTTATGTGGTTGTTTAAACAAGCATCACAAACAGAATAGCATTAGTGGTCTTTAAATCTAAATGAAAGATTATTTTACATTAATATTCCCAAGTGTGAATGTCCTTGACTTGCAGAAAATAAAAAACAACAAAAACAAGTAAACTATTTTAAAACAGTTTGTGCTGGATCATCAGTTTCTCTGAGCATGAGCTCAGAGGTGCATGGGAAACATGACACTATGCCATCTCCCTATTCCCTCAATCCCGGGGGAAAGAGGGAACAAATCAGCCTCCTGACATAATTTATAGCTGTCATCAGCCATGGCTCAGCTAGTCTTGTGTGCTTTTGTCCCCACCTCTAACATGTCTCTCCTTGCCCCCAGCAAACCCCATATGAGGAGTGGGTGGCATCAAGTGAGTTACGCTGGCTTTACATTACTTGAAGGATTCCCTCTACACCAGATAAATTCCTGGATTCTTTAGGGTCATTCTCTGGCTTCTTGGTGCAAGAATAATGGCCAAGGGTCTGGCTGTATTTAAGAGACTTTTAATTTTTAGAGAACAGTTTTTTCTCTTTCTCCTTTTATTAAATCACCTGTTGAGAAACCAAGGTCCTGTTCCAGTAAGCCCTTACTCAATGAATAGCCCTATCTCACATGAGCGGTCACTGGTATTTGCGAGGACCATTCACATGACTGGGCCCCAAACAAAGATCTATTGTAGACATGGGAAGAAATAAAGCTCTGCATATAATGGGACTGCTCCTGCAATCCATGTCTAGGCAACAACCCCATGAAGAGAGACTGCAGGAAGCACTGTACTTGCGGTATGTGCTTAACTCCTGCCTATAATGCACGCTCAGCTTCACCCAGTCAAAAGAATCTTCTCCCACTCACTTGCTGACAAGAGCAAAAAATCCAATACTGAGTCACAGGCATGGGAAGCAAGTGAGAACATAGCAGCCTCTGAGAGCGCTGATGTTCAGCAAACTTTTTGACTTGTAGATCTCTCTGCGCAGTGCTGAGGATGATGTATGTGACCAAACATGCTCCAGCCTTGTTTTCTTATCTCAACTGCAGAGTTAATTAACAAACAAAATAACTGCTTGACGTCTTGAACTATGAAAGGATTATATCTAGCTATGAAATAAAGTGCATGTGCAGTATAGCAGTATGGTAGTTACAGTGTACACCAATACACAGTAGATTTTCAAGTGATTTATGTTAAGGATTATTAAGGCTCACAGTGCCATCCGTAACACAGATTTCAGACATATGTATGGAAAACCTGCATATTTTGAGATAAGAGGGAAAACATAGTTTGTAACTGTAAGATGACCCCTAAGCTACTTTAATCCTTCTCACTGAGTAACTGCATGATTTGGGGAGACACTCAAAGTAAGATGATAATATCCTTTTCCAAATTCTTAGGGCTTGATTCTCGTCTGGAGATGTATACATGGGATTTTACTAGGTCCCACTGCAGGTTTAGCAAACATCCAAAGGTGGTATGCGCTAAGAGCTCCACCCTGCTTATACTCAGAAAGGGTTAAAGAAAAGTCTGGGGAAGAAAATACCTTTCCTTTAACCAGGATAAAGCCAGTGACTATAACTCCTTCTTTATTAAGAAGATAGAACATTCATTTATGTATCTTGTTTATATGCGTGTTAATTAATTTTACACCAGAAACTTAATAACTAAATTGAACAGTCTTCTGCCTCGAATGTAACAAATGTGGTTACTTTGGAAGCCCCCACCCTGTAACACTGACTTTGGTTTAGCTGCTTAAAGTATAGTGAGGGGAGTCTGATTATCACAGCTCTGTCACCCAACAAATGGCTACAAAATTTGTGCAACTATACATATGTGTGTGGGGGATTTTCCAAAGTTATTAAGGGATATATTTTCATAAATATTTAAAGTATTTAGGTGCATAAAGATGCAGATAGGTGCTTGAGAGGGTTCAAAATGCCTACACTGGTTAAGTGCCTAACTCCCATATGGATTTAGGTTCCTAACCTGCTTAGGCACTTTTGAAAATCCCACTCGGTGCTTATCTGCACTCTTAAACATTTGGCTGCAAGTTTTTGAAAGTTGGACTTAGACTCCTAAATCACTTAAGCACTTTCTAAAATTTTACCCTAGATCCCTAAATGTTTTAGCTCTGAAAACCTGCCTCAGTTATTCTGAGAACTACAACTGTACCTGAGCATGGATTGCATTGTGCCTAACCTTAGAGTACGCATTTGATTTGTTACAATGAACAATATTTCCACTAAAACCAACGTACAAGCTGTGCCTGAATCCTGCTTAGTTAACTTTATGCTACTATTTCTAATCTTTGCAAAAGAATATAATCTGATTTCAGGTACTGTATAAGTGATTATATGGGTTGAGAGCTATGCCACACACACACACACACACACACACACACACACACACACACACAAGCTTCCTGTCATACTCGAACTGAAACAAGACCAAAGATCACATTCCTGAATAATTATATTGCTTGATGACAGTGGAGTATTCTAACTGACCACAACCTGTTAACTTTACTCTAGATAAATAGATAGCTGAATGAACACTTTACTGGGAGCTCAATACATTTTATTCCTAAGGTTTGAGTAGATCAGCACATCTCTAATAAAACGAAGCTCCTGCCTTATGGAATTCTGAATGATTATAGTTTATGGATGGCAACCCTGTACACTGAACAAGATGGATGGTAAAAAGCTCAAAGAATATTAAACACTGGCTACCAAAGCTTATTCTGTGCAATTTGAATTAACTGAAGGATGGTCTGGATAGGAAACGAGCACTGTAAAATCAAAGCAAAATACAGAAGTAGTTAATTTTATTTTTAAATCTCTCTAAATTCCTCAGCGACCATCTGAAAACAGCAAAAACAAAAAACAAAAAAACAAACAAAAAAACCACCCTAAAACTAGAAGATATTCCAAAGCTAACAAATGAAAACAACCTAAAAAACAGTCTGCAACCCAACAGCTAGCAACCAATTTGAATCTCATGAGACACTCATTCCAAGTATAATCCCGAGTCTCACCTGGAATGATGCCACGGATATACTTTGGCATATTTCAAGGAGAGATGTGTTCCTAGAGATGCTTACTTGAAATCAGAAGACAGGAGGTACAGGCAAAGCATAATATTCTACAAATGGATATTTTGGAAAAAATGTTAGATGTATCAGCTCATAGTGGGATTGCATTTGTGAGGCATTAAGATTTAATGGCTAGAGAAGAGAACTGGGTCAGATAAGTGGACTGGATACTGTATTTAGCTGTTACTGACTTGCTGGGCAAGTCACTTAGGTAAAAATGTTCAGAAGTAGCCACAGATTAGGGGTGCTTCTTGTTTTGGCAGGCCTAGCTTCAGACATGGTGAGCTTTATTTTCATAGGTGCTGAGCATCCACAGCTCCCTCAGACTTAAGTTGTGAAAATGAAGGTGTCCCAAGCTGCAGAGAATCGTAGCATCCAAAATCAGTAGTCGCTTTTGAAAAGGTTGGCCTTTTTGCATTATGAAAATGGTATGAACAGCACTTCCCTTCCTGGCAGGCAATGTTGTGAAGCTCAGTTATTTAATGTTTATAGAACATTTTGAAATCTTTTATTGACAGGCACTAAATAAGGGTAAAGTACAATGGAAGATAGTGCAGGGCATATGCAACAAGTGGCACGCAGAACATAAAGGAATAGTCAATGATGTCAGTTTCAGTGAGCCCAAATGGCAAACAGTGGCTTTTCATGCTCTGAAATTGACTCATCAGACATCTCATACATTATTACAACAGATATTTCCTGGAAACATCTGAGAGAGCAAAGGTATTATCTTACACATATACCTGCCCCTTCTGGAAGAAAGTCATCATTCATATTAGTCTGATTCTAGATTGGAATGGCTTTGAATAGGATGTTCTTGGTGACTCAGCCTAATTAGGTCATTTGAGCAGCCAAGAGAAAAAATAATTTCTTACAGCCTCTCTAAGAAGCTTATCCTTTCCATATGAATATTACTCAATCTTGGAATGTTCTTTTCAGAACTGCCATGTTTAAGAGTGTCTGTTTCACTGGTTAGTCCTCTTGTTCTGCCGTGAGAATTCTTGTGGAAAAACAACACTCACTTCCTGAAGTGAGAGTGCAGGGCCACACTAGCCAGGAGTCAAATTCCACCATCAGTTATAGACACACAACTCTCATTAACTTCACTGGGAGAGATGTGCCTAAATGAGGGCAAGATTTGGACCTAGGACAGGAAATAAATAATAACACCTCAGCCACATGAAATGTCAGTGTGGGGAATGGAGAGATTATTCCTACCTCTCCCTTTAGGCACTGCGTTTTTAACTGTAGATCAGTCTCCCGTGCTATAGCAGACGCCATTTTGTGTTTCAGTTCGGGAGCTGTGTCAGGAGTAGGAACCCACAACTAGCCTGCTTACCTAATCCTCAGGCAGTCCAACAAGTACAGCTGGGCTGCAATGGAGCTGCCTGATGGCCAACCACCTGATTGGTTGAGGGGGATCAACAGACCTGCCCTTAAGACCAGCACCAGCAGCAGGGTAAAGCATTTGCCCAGGGCTGTGATAGCTGCTGCTTGTTCATAGCCCTACTCTTGCTATGCTTCACTCCAGGTTCTGACCGTCAGCTCCGATTCCTGGCTCTGATATCTCACTTCTGGCTCTGGTTCTGACCCTTGACTCCAATTCCTGACTTCTCATTCTGACTGTGACCCTTGAATCTCGCAAATGGGCTTGTACTCCTGCTCTAACCACTAGACATTATTCCCACTCTAACCACTAGCAGAGTGAGTCACTATATTTTCTCTCTTACAGCAATCTCATATTTAATCTTTCTTCCTTTGTTGTTTTCCTTATAAGGAAATAAGCAATCTAGGTTAGACAAGATAAGATTTGCTCTTTCTGTATGAGAAAACATGACAGGCAGGGAGAAGTTAGCAATCAACATGAAATTGCCCAGACTGGAATTTTGCTGGGGGCCGCTCCTAAGGTTGACAGGGTGCTATATAAAATAGATCTCTTTGTTCATATTGTCTATGACATAAATATATATATATATATATATAAATAGGTATATAAAGAGTGTTGGTAGATAAGGTGATGGTAGATACTGATTTATATGTATACAAAGCATGTTCATAAGTTAATGGGTTCAAAAAAACTGTTGTTATCCCAGCAATGGCTTCCTGGGGCCAACTTTTAATAAAACCCTCTCTACTCTTACAGAGTGCCACTTTTTAAACTTGTTTTAACTAAAAAGCATAACTCCTAAGTAATGCTAGTAGAGATCATATTCCACTAATCTTACCATTTCTCTCTTCTCCTTCTACAGTAACAATTTTCTTTTGTAGCTCTTAGCAGTAAATTTCCCCTATAAATAATATGCTTTTTTTGTTATGGCCTTGTTTGTTTCTTGGTGCTCTAATTCTCTTTGTCTTGTAATGTTTGCATGTAGAAAGTGTTCTATTAGTGCTTTTTCAGCTTTTTCATGTATAAACTGGGGAGTATCTTGTGTGACTATCATAGAATATCAGAGTTGGAAGGAACCTCAGGAGGTCATCTAGTCCAACTCCCTGCTCAAAGCAGGACCAATTCCCAACTAAATCATCCCAGCCAGGGCTTTGTCAAGCCTGACCTTAAAAACTTCTAAGGAAGGAGATTCCACCACCTCCCTAGGTAACGCATTCCAGTGTTTCACCACCCTCCTAGTGAAAAAGTTTTTCCTAATATCCAACCTAAACCTCCCGTACTGCAACTTGAGACCATTACTCCTGTATCCAACGGTTGGAAATGCAACAACATAGCTACACATAAGGCCCAATTGTAAAACTGCATTCTGGGTTAGCATCTGGCAAGGCAGGTGCATTGCTAGGTCCAATTTAAACCCTGGTAGGTGTACAGGTATTTTCCCAAAAGGGCCATATTTTTGGAGTTTAATGTACACACTCTTCACTCAGCCACATCATATATCACTTGAAAGCTTATTTTATGTGTGTTTAGATGAAGTACAATGTGGAGCTGTAAGCCTATAAGAGGGTGAAACAATGGCATCCAAAATGAATATTTTTTTTGCACAGTTCCAGAAACACTGCAATGGAACTGTGACTTAAGTTTTTAGTATTTAAGTTAATTTCAAAACCCTAATGTGGATTTTATTGGTTAAAGCTACCAAATGACAATATATTAAATGATTTGTATTGGTTTTTCATGAGCAAGTTTTTTCCCCCAAAATGATGAAGCTATTTAGCATGTGATAAAAATGCTGAATATCAGCATTTTGCAATACACCAACATGAAATGCTTACACACTGCATATTCCTAAACTGTCAAAGTATCTCACAAGTGATTTTAATAGCTTTTTATCTTTTCAAGTGAAATATGCTAATCAAATCAGCCTTATACTGAAGGTGGTGTGCCAGTAGCAGTAGATTGCATGCCCATGGTTTGTACTGCATAGTGGGTAGATATAAATGTACTTGAATTCCCTATGAATTCTCCATTTGTAAGCTTTTCTCCATTCAGTGTTGTATCTAGTCTGCCTGGTAGAAAGTTTTAATTGGTAATTGCCTACGCATGCAGTATTAACCTTTGAAATATTCTAGACTGTAGCTCTTTAATTCAGTGATACTTATGCACAGGTCAGTAATAGTGTTAGAGATGACAATACACTGCTACATATTATGAACATGCAAAAGCTTTGAGAGAAGGAAGTGACCTAACAAATAGTGAAGACAAAGTGTACAAACAAGTCCTTGTCGCTGCATTGAAGAGGAATGAAGACCATGTTACAGCTCTTACCAACCACATTGTCAACAATATGACAAAACTATTTAATCCTGAAACACAGCCAGAGGTGCTTATCAACATATTTACTGGATTTCATGTAACACAAGAGTCTCTACTGAAAATAGCAGATGTTAGTGAAGAACAAATGGAGAGATTTGTAAGAGGTGCACTTGATTCTGGTGTGATATGTAACTTTTTCAGCCTAGTCAAGAAATCTGGCATCAAAACAGTTGCTGATAGGGCCAAGAAGACAAAATTTAAGTCTGACAAAGGAGAGATAATCACAGCAATTATCAGTCCAGAAATTGTTTCCCTTAGAGAGATACAGAGATGATGTGTCAATGGCAACTGTTCTTAGTCATCCAATAGGACCTGTGCCTATGTCCCTCTTCTATGCTGATGGAACAATGAGAAGAACAGACAAAGCTGAATTAGGGCATCATCTGGAAGTTCAATTTGAGAGAATCCATGAGCTAAGAGCATGCCACAAAGAAACCACAGTATACATCAGAGATGCCATAGCTATAATACTAATGATGGCTGGAGACAAATTCCACAAATTTGATGAATTGGCTTCTGAGTACTTGAGGCAGGGCTTTAACAAAGCTAATTCAATAATCAATCTTTGACAGATATGACAATAGTAATTCTATGAAAACTTCAAAAAGACAGTGCTGGATAGGATCCATGTTGGATGCAACACATACCAGGTGATTGATGTACAACCTGTGTCTCCATGGAAAAAAATTTCTAACTGTGGCATCCACCAAGAAATCACTTGTAAAATGCCTCTAAATATATGGTTTAAAACACACCTGAGTTTAGGAGCCCACCCAACACACTCCTGCTTGGTTTAAGCTTTCTTAATGGTGAAGTAGCAAAGTAGAGATGGCAAAGAAGCTAAAGGTTGTACGGTACTGAACAGGAAGTGGACATAAGGATGTTTCTGCATGCTTTTTGTGCCAATATGGCTTCTGGGTCTCTTGATGTCAAAGGAACCATAGTAATTAGATAATCTGATACAGATGTTTTGGTCCTGGCTGTTCACTGCTTTCCAAAAATGGAGCACACAGATAACATGTGGATTGAAATAGGCACCATTACAACCGACAAGCATCACTTCATACCTTTGCATGCAATTTGTAATGCACTCATTCCTGACTTCTGCAAAATAATTCCTGCTGAATATCCATTAACAGGATGTGACTCTGCCATCCCTGTTTGATGTTGGTGTGAGGGAGAAATCTGTTTAATGCTGTCAAAATGAAGGGAACTTACAACTTCATCGATCTTGCCAAATTAGGAGAGAGTGATGGAGAAGCTGCAATTTCTGCAGAAAGGAAGTTAGTAACAGTGTTGTATGACCAGAGTAAAAAAGAAAAGGATACTCACAGAGACCTGATTTGGCAAATAAAGATTTGGATGTCTTTGCACATAGGTAAACCAGATATTGGCTCATCATTGCAACATGGATGGAAAAAATGTGGATGATGAACTAATTCCTCTATTCTTCAAGGACCCAATGGCATTTGAGCTTCTAAAAGACCTTATTTGTGCCTGCACTATCAACCGCCTGCAGTCAGACCAATCTTCCTTGCACAGCACTGTGTACATGCCAAGGCAATGAAGTATGTGAAAATGTGCACTCTCAATAGCACTCGTACTGATGAATAAGATCATGATGATGACTAGAAATGTAACCAGCGCTCTTACATTTCAATGATACCTGTAAACATTTGTTAGATTTTGTTTTACCTTTTAGATAGTTGTTATGATTCTTCATGGTCACAAAGAAATTCAGTTTAATGTATTGAAATAGTCATTCTACTAACTGAAATGAATGAAAATATTTTGAAGTGGTCATTTTAATGTATTGATGGTGTCATTGTTTACCCCCACTTCTATGGTAACAGCACTACTTGACAGTTTCACATCATACCTCATCTTAAAGTAGATATAATAAGCTTTCCAATGATGTATGTGTATATCTGTGTGGAATGGGTATATTAAATTGACCAAATTGATGTCTCCCACTTGCCTATATTGTGAAATTTTAAGTGATGCATAACCTTTTATGGACCTTCTGCATACATATAGATTTCTTTTACTATGTAGTGCTAATGGACTACCCAGCATGATAAGGATTCCAGAATCTGTCCTATAGTTGGTTGTATGTAACAAACGGTGGAATTTGTGGTTTAAATTGTGTGTTTTCTGTTTATAATAAGATATTTAAATTAATATTATTACAATAGAAAAAAATCCCCCTCCAACAGCATTCTGGGCTCTCGTATATCCCTTGAATTGGTATAAACGAGATTTATCCGATGAAGTGAGCTGTAGCTCACGAAAGCTTATGCTCTAATAAATTTGTTAGTCTCTTAGGTGCCACAAGTACTCCTTTTCTTTTTGTGAATACACACTAACACGGCTGCTACTCTGAAACCTATAAACGAGATTGTGGCACATAACAATGATGAAACACAGCAGACCCAGGATCTCGCAATGAGAAGGTTTGCTGACACTTGCAGTTAAACAAAACCAGCCACATTTTCAAGAGAACAGAAAAAGCCAATGCAGAAAATCTGCCCCTCTCCCAAGTTTGCTTTGGCTATGTAAAATGCCTGGCAAATATCTAATGATTTGGATCAAGTGCTGAAAACTGGAATTCTCTTTAAATGAAAGCAGATTCAATGACACTGCACACAGGTCTGTCATTTGTTCAGTTTTTTACCATTATATTAGAAGGGGGTAGAAGGGGCTTTCTTCCAGAAAGATTACAGAAATCATGCCTGAGGATGAATGCTTCATCCCAATACTTCATTGTACCCTAAGGACTCAATTATCTTTTCCACAAGCCCTGAGTTAAGGACCAGTGTGTAGTTGAACTGCCCCAATAGTAGGCCCAGAACAAGACTGATTCTGACCATCACAGTCTGGTTCCTGAGTTCTCCCTCTCTCCAGTGGGGAAGGAATCACAAGTGCAAGCCTTACACCTGCCACAGATAACTCCCCTCTTCCACGCCAGTTTAGCTGTGTTGGCCAGTGTATTGGAAGGAGGTGGAACAGGGGCAGAGCTCTTGGAACTCCTGTGCCTGCCTACTTGCACAGGAGGGTGTCATCATTGTCAACATCATCATGGCAAATCCCAAAGGGATGTGGCCCCCTAGCAAACCAAGCACTACCTGGATCAATCTCAGATAAGGGGTTTAAGGTGGTTTGATTGAATATACAGTTTGTCCATCACTGGCAATCTCGTTACACTGCCAAAGCTTTTGGAACCAATGTGTAGCAGCATTCCTTGGTACACACACTTTGGAATTTGTTGCTCTTCCAATCTTATAATGTCCACCCAAGAAAGCCACTGAAACTGAACCAGAGCTGATGGAGGCAGTTGCTGAGCTTGGCTTCCAATATTCTTGTTCCTGATTTTGCCCTGCCACTTCATATGGAGCAGATGAGGGAGACAATGAGAACTGAGAATGTCAATTTGTTCTTCAGCCTTCCTCAGGGACCACGTTTCATTTCCATACCACAGAGTTGCTTTCCCTGTGGTTCTATAGATCTGCAGCTTTGTAGCAAGCTTGATGTCACAATGATGACAGAGGCCACTAATGGGCAGGGAACATGGCAACAGCTGCTGCTACATGGGCATCAATATCTTTCAAGTGTCCTCCAGCACTGTCTATGACGCTGCCCAAATATGTGACAGCTGCCACCTGCTTGACAGCCCATCCAGGCAGGTTAATACTGAGCTGATTGTAATCTGGAGCTGGAGACTGTTGGATGGGAATGGTCACGGACTTGGTTTTATCCGGATTAATAACCAGACCAATATGTGCTTCTTCTTGCCCAACCAGATTTGTCGTCAGGTAAAGCAATTCACCAAACTGAGCCAACAGGACGATGTAAGTGATGTATTCAGGCTCTTGAAGAAGAAGTATCAGGGGGTAGCCGTGTTAGTCTGTATCCACAAAAACAAGAAGTCTGGTGGCACCTTAAAAACTAACAGATTTATTTGGGTATAAGCTTTGATGGGTAAAAAATCACTTCTTCAAATGCATGGAGTGAAAACCCACCAAAGCTTATGCTCAAATAAATCTGTTAGTCTTTAAGGTGCCACCAGACTCCTTCTTCTTTTTGAAGAAGAAGGATGCTCAGCTTGACATCACCAACAGTTGCCTCCTCAAGCTTATCCATCAGCCAATCAATCAATCAATATTGAACAATGGTGCAGAGAGGAAACCATGCTGTGTATCTGCCATTTGACTGTAATGCAGCTTTCAATAGATGTTAGGCACGTTGGTGCTTTAGAAAATCCCACAAGGCGACTATATGCATCTTTAAGGACCTAAATGCATTTAAAAATCTGTCCCTAAGTAACTTGTAACACAGGAAGTTTGTAGTGGAGTGAGGCAATTGAACCTGTGTACCTCAAGTCTTAGGTTAGGAGCCGAACAACTAGATATCAATACAGGTAGCCCATGCAGTGGGCTAAGGCAGCATCTTGCAACCTCTTTTCCCTTAAACCAGCATGCAGCCAGGCACAGCTGTGCCCTAAACCTTATGCATTGTCCAGCCTTTTGACACTGACACGTCACAGTCACTAAGCAGCCATCCAATAGGGGCTAGATTGTTGGTTTGACTATGTTCTTGCAGAAGTGAATAAGAACCCTCCACTCCCACTTTATGTCGGGGGATACTTGACCTTGAGCCCAAGCATGTAGACTATTTTTTCACTTATTCCCTCCCAGCAAGAAGGTGGCAAAGGCATATGGAATAGAAGGAGCCAAAGATACAAAGGGCAGGGGCTGTTAATAGTTTACTGTGGGTAGAGAATAAATGACCCCTCCCTATGAGCAAGAAGGGAGCAAATGAGGAATAATAACTCATGATGCTTAATAGGGTAACCCCTGATGTGGTGGATGATTGGTGATTAGCACACTAGCTTGCAACTGGGGTTTGAGTCCCTGCAGTGCCTCTGACTCCCTGTATGATGTTGGGCAAGTCACTTAGCTTCTGTTCATCTTTTCTCTGTCTGTAAAATGGGAATAATAACACTGAGGTACCTCACAAGTATCATGAGGATGAATACATTAAAGATTTTGAGGTACTCAAACATGATGGTAATGGGGGCCAGATAAGTTTCTAAGACTATGTCTACATTACGACCTTGGGGTATGATTCCCATGCCTGTGTACACCTATTCAAACTAGCTCTAATCAATCTAGTATCAATGTAAATAGCAGTTTTGCCATGGCAGTAGAGGCATATGCCAAGTACAAATCTTACTGAAACAGGTGAGTGCATATTTGGCACGACTAAGCCATCTTACCATGGCTACACTGCTATTTATACTAGGGCTAGCTCATGAGCAGTAGATGTCAAGCCCTGCAAATCTCAAAACTGTGCTCATGGGAGTCATCACACTCCAATCATCTACCTTGCAGCTCATAGACAGCAGGTGGGATGGGAGTGCATGGAGCCCACTGGGGCACAAGCCCTGCCTACACTCTGATTGAGAGAGCTCCAAGACTTCTCATTAGGCTGCAGCCCATATTTAAGCCTGGAGAGGAAAAAGGAAGCTGTTTGTACAACTGAGCTTCACCCTGCCATGGACTGCTAGTCTGTGTTTACTGATTCCTGACTTCTGACCCTGACTTAGCCTGACTCTTGATAGCTGACTCTTGATCCCTGTTCTCCAGTATCTGTCAATTCTAGATTTCTTGGCCTTCCAATCCAGCCTGATTCCTAGTCATTGGTTCCTGGACCTTCGGCCTGTGCCTGATGCTGATGCTACCCCCTAGGCCTGGCTGCCCATGCCCTGGCCCTGACACTAGCACAAGTATCTGTGCACAAGCTCTCTAGCTCAGAATTGACGTAGCCTAAAATGGGTAGACTGAGTCTAAAGTCAAAATCTAGACCTAAATTTGTATCTCCATTCTGTTATTAGAAGTTTGGAATAAATAATTTGACCCCTGCTCACCTATTTGTTCTTCCATTGATATGAGTCAATGTTTAGTTTTCCTTAGTATCATTCCACTGGTTTCAATAGTTATGGAGGAACACTAGAAGTCTTTTTCCCCTATAATATCTATTTATTTAAAAAAAAAAACAAAGGGAAAGGAAAAGAAAGAAATCAGTCCCAGGAGGAACAGCTTCTTTTGTGTATAGGTTTTCCTTTTCTTAGTTAACTCCAGTTGAGATGTTTTTGTTTGTTTGTTTTTACTAGAATCTTAAATAACTCACGTGCAATTTGGAAAATAAAATATTTTGTTTGACCTCTAATAATAACCAGATTGGAATTCACGGCAACAAAACAAAATCATTTGGATTATTAGAACTGTGCTAAGTAACTTCTATTGACAGAACTCTTTGTGGCTTAAAAGAGACTTAGGTGAAAGGGCAAAGTGACAGACTAAATGTTTCACATTCGAAAAGTATTACAAATGTGTCAGTTATAGCACCTGTTGTATATTAAATCATTTCATGCTGGCCAAGGATGATGCTCTGGTGTAATGCTGTGTGCTGCAATGTCATCAGTGGAACCCGAGGCTCATGTCTGAAGCAGCTCTGAATGCTTTTTCCAGTTTTCGAGCTAGATTGTGAGTTTTGGCATGAGCCTGAGCAGTCCCAGCCCCAGAAGTAGCATTGGGAGGCATTGTGTGTCAGACATATCCCAGAGTCACCGTGTTCTACATGACTCAAGGGGAGAGCTGTGAGAATAATGTTTTTATTATTATTATTTATTATTTATTGTATCACTAGCAATTCTGAAAACTTTCTGTTTCTGTTTCAGGTTGATCTGAAAACAACCAACCAAGAATGAAACATTTTGATTTTAAGCATCACTTTCCTTTCAATAAGGAAAGGACATTTTGAAACAAAAGTCTTTTCAAATAGAAAAGTCAAAATGTTTTGCACATTTCTGGATTTATTTAAAGTTTGAGGGTAGAGGGAAGTTTGACTGAAACAATTTGGCAAAATTGACATGAATTCAAAAAATGTTTCAGTCAACCCAAATCTGCATTTTTAGCTGAAAAAAGTTCCAGTCAAAATTATTTTTGACCAGCTCTACGCAAGGGTAGTAATTTACTTTTGGACTATAGCAGCAGCAAATTGCTTCAGTTCCTCTTTTTCTTTGACCCTGCTTGCCCCCACTGGGGTGCGACCTTAGCTGCACTGGTTAGGAAGTGAAAAGGATGTAGATCCAGTGCTCCACTCGCTCCCCATCTCCTTGCTTCAGGGAGATAATAAGGTAAGCAATGCCCATTTACTCCTAGAATCACGCAGATAGGTTAAGAAATAAATGTTACTTGTTACTCTCTTTTACTACCCTGGATGGGCATGTAGTCCAAGTCACAACGTAGCTTGTAAGTTTCATTTTTTCCAAAAATATCGAGCCCTAATTTACCTCACATACAACCAACCACAGTTAAATTCTCTGCCAACAGTTGAATAGTATGGTTAGTAAAGTGCTTGAATTTATTGTGTAACTTGGCATTTGTACCGCAAATCTTTTTTTCTTTTTTTCTTTTTTTCCCCAAAACAAACTTCTGTCCATGGCATGGCCAGCAGAATAACAGGAAATGAAAACCCAATTGCAAGAATATCTTTTGGGAACTCGTAAAACTCAGCATCTTTTTTGTTTGCTTTTATTCTTTATTGAAGTTTACAGACAGACTCTGCTTTATTTGCTGTTCCCCCTCCTCATTACTGAAGCCATTTCTGGCCTTGAATGCAGATGCATCCATTGGGAACATCAGGCTGATACTAATGTGCAGAGGAGTAAAATCACAACCCTCCCTCCCTTTTGTTAACACCTTCACTGCTGTGAGTACATCAATTTGCCTCTGAAGCAGTTTGGAAATGGAACTATTTATTTCCCACAAAACACCAAGCAGGGCTTACTGAGCATTTCTTTACTAAATAGACAACTTGATTCCTGGACACACTGCACCCTAAACATCAAAAAATCATGGCCTGTGGCCTGTCCATAACTTAGACCATAAATACCCTGATTGAATCTTGGGGGGCGGGAGCCCGGGGGGCTTGCAGCACCAGCTGGGGTGTGGGAGCCCTGGGGGGGCCCGCTGCTGCTCCAGCTGCCGCAGCAGAGGAAGCCCCAGGGGCCCCGTTGTCACTCCAGCCAGCCACTGCTCCTGCCACCCCAGGATTGCTGCCAGGAGCCATCGAGTGGCAGATGCTCCCACCGCTGCTCAAGCGGTCTCCAGGGCCAGCCACACCGGCTGCTGCTCAGGTGGTCCCTAGGGCCAGCTGCCTGGGGCCACGAAAGCAGCGGCTGGTCGACCAGCAGCGGAGCTGCCCGAGTGGCTGGCTGCGGAGTTGCTCCAGCAGCAGCAGCCGGTGTGGCTGTCCCCAGGGCTGTCTGAGCAGCTGTCCCCAGGGCCAGCTGCTTGGGCAGCTCTGGGGTCAGCCACACATTAAGGGTGCAGAAAGTCACAGAATTCATGACTTCCGTGACCTCCATGACAAACACGGAGCTCTACTCATGAATAAGAGAGCTGGGTCCGTTGTGAATGCCCATTCCCTCTATGCCACTATTCTACTTCAGGTAGTGATATAAGGCAAAATCCCAGGATAATAAGGTACATCTAAGCAATATAGAATGTAGTGGCTCTGATCCATGGGGAGCCCTATGTTCCACCAGGGAGCTCTGCACGAAGGCAAGGATCCATTTGCATCATCCAAATTCAGGATCATGTCATTGTTCGTGATGGAAGTCTGACCCCCCGAGAATTCTTGAGGAGTGACCTTGGTAAGCATTACTATCTTTCTATCCCTCTTCACTTCTAAACATTACCTGAAAAGGCTCTTCTCACACTGCCACCTCATATCGCCCCATGCCAAGATTTTTTTTGTGTCGGCTATCGGCCAGATATTTAGAAATTTTCCCATTCTCTTCCTTCTTATGTGCAACAGGAGTTTGTCTCTTGTGTTTACAGTTTCAGCAAATCATTTTTATTACATTTTGATGGCTCATTTAAAAAATAGCTTTGTAGCATATTTATGATGAGTTGCACAATGCCCCAAGAAACTCTGAAATAGTGATTGCATATCTGTCTTTGTTCTACAAAGAATCCCTCTTTGCCCCTTATCAAAATATATCTAATTCCTTATCACTGTGATTAGGTAGTGATAAACAGTAGTACAGCACTCAGGTTTGACAATGTTTCAAACTATACAATGATCCAAAATTCTTAAAGAGTTTTCTTGGATACAAGCTATTTTCAAATGGCCTTCCATAGCTCGGTACCATTAAAGCACAAGACTTGGAAACCTGAGAATCCTGAAGGCATTAACTGGGAATGTTCAGATTATATAGTTCAATTCAGCAATGGGCAATTCAAAATTGCCACCATTTCTTGCTCAGTCTTTGACCAAGACCTTTGCCCTTCTTACCGAGAGATCTAGGGCAGGCTCATGAAAAGCATCAAGTACTCTAAATTGGCATATGGAATTCAGCCAGTTTTGGTTGAATGGATGATGGCTTTCTCTTGTCCTTCGCCTATGGTTTCCTAAGACACAATTGAATCATATATAAGTCATGTCTAAAAGAGTGCTGTAAGACTTTTAAATTGTACTTTCTAGATTTACTGGATGCAAACTGATTCCTATTCATATTCCTAATTTCTTTTTTTAAAGAGGCTCTATTGCCATTATTAATTTATCAGCCTAACCCAAATGCTGTGGGGTCATCAGAATGTATTTCTGTGGGGGAGGAGAGGATATGTGTTCATGTCGTAGGCTCAGTTCTGAGATGAGAATGGGTGTATTTTAGAGGCAGAGAACTCGGCACTGTGAGGATGGGAATGGACCTGTGCAAAACACAGCAGATTCAGCTCCCAGAGTATGGGAACATTATTTTTAGTTTCAGACCCATGTGGATCTGAAAATATATCTTGATTCTGAACTTTGGTTTTGAGTTTAAAGTTCAAATACATACAATATCAGAGTGGAAATTAATTCAACCATTGAATTTCCCCTAGTTTTGTGCTGCTTTGAATAATAGAAATATAGGCCTGGAAGGAGTCTTGAAGTCACCAGGTCCAGAGCCCTGTGCTGTGAAAGGACCAAGCAAACCTAGACCATCCCTTTTTAAATACCTCCAGTGATGGGGATTCCACAACTTCCCTTGGAAACCAATCCCAAAGTTTGACTACTGTTATATTTAGAAAGTGTTCCCTAATATCTAACCTAAATCTGTGTTGCTCCAGATTAAGCCCATTACTTGTCCTACCTTTAGTGGTTATGAGGAACAATTTATTCCCATCCTCTTTATAACAGCCCATAACATATTTGGAGAGTTATCAAGTCCCTCCTCAGTCTTTGTGTGTGTGTGTGTGTGTGTATGTATGTATGAGAGAGAGAGAGAGAGAAAAGATTAAATGTGGCCAGTTTTTTTTTAAGTTTTCCTCATAGATCAGATTTTCATAATATGCTCTCCTCTGGACTCTCTCTAATTTGTTCACATCCTTCCTAAAATGTGGTGCCCAGAATTGGACACAGTACTTCAACTGAGGCCTCCCTAGTGCCACGTAGAATGGGACAACTGCCTCCCATGTCTTCCATACAAACACTCCTATTAATACACCCCACAACGATACTAGCCTTTCTCACAGCTGCATCACTCTGTTGACTCATATTCAGTCTGTGATCCACTATAATCCCCAGTTTGTAGTTTTGTGCTTTTGATTTTTTTCCTATCTTTAATTTCATCTTGTTGATTTCAGACCAGTTCTTCAATTTGTCAAGATTGTTTTGAATTCTAATCCTGTCCTCCAAGGTGCTTGCAATCTTTCCCTGCTTGATGTCCTCTTCAAATTTTATAAGCCTGTTCTCCACTTCAGTATCCAAATAATTAATGAAAATATTAAATGGTACCAATCCAGGACAGACTCTTGAGGGACCACGCTAGATACACCCTCCCAGATTGACAGCAAACCATTGATAATTACTCTTTTGAGTATGGTCTTTCAACACATTGTGTATCCACCTCATGATAATTCCATCTAGATCAAACTTCCCTGATGATGGATGCTCACATATTTAAATATCTAGTTAGGCTTTTTCAAGCTTTCTCATTCTTTTTTTTTTTTACTGCCTCTATCAGTCTCACTTCCTCCAAAACATGAACTATTACATGGTGGCTGGGCTAATGCATTCAGGAAAATACATTCATTATCCATGGATTATTATTTTTATTATTATTTTTATTATTTGTATTACACTAGCACCAAATGTGGTAACAGTCAGCTGCAACCTGCCACACCTGTAAGCCTTGGCAGGCCTGAGGGTGCACTCTTGAAAGGGAAGAACTCAGTGCAAATAGGGCAGCACTCATAAGCAAGCAGAGCTAGGGACCCAGGCTCCCATACTGAGGCCGTGTGGTACTAACCGGCATATGTCTTGAGAACATGACCTGCCCAAGCCTTCTGAAGAAGGTGGGCTGTTTGTTATTGTGGCTGAAATCCCTGATACTAAGGCCCTGGCCTTCAGCCATGCAGAAGAATGGGAGCCAAAACTGCCTGCAAGGTCTGAAAGACTGGGTCATCTCCTTTGCATGAGGCAGAGGGCCTCCATGGAAGTATTTTTCTCTTCTTTGACCTGGCTTATATCTCCCAGAAGGGGACAGTTTTGCCAAGATGTACAGCTGAAAGGTTATACTCCATACCCCAGAACCGGATCACAGGGCTGTTCTGCCCAGAGAATAATGAGGTAAGTCAGGCACCTACTCTTACCCAAGGGGGCAATCTCGAGACATAACCATTGACAAGAATAATAAAGACCAAATAACAAAGAAGAATAATGAAGAGTCACTCTTGTTCACATACAAACATCCTTGTCTGCATGTGACTTTAGGCCTTGATGAAGAATAGCAACTCCTCTATTTGTTATGCAAACAAAATACCTTTTTTGTGTGTATTGTAACTAAAAAGAAACATAGACTTGGTCATAATGAACAGCCTTTCAAAATATAAACCAATGCAAAGAGCATTTTATGGTAGTTGACCAGCTAATGAGGATAGTTTTCATCAAAGACTACCTTAAAAACTAATGGTATTTATCTCTTCATTAGAGACAGATTATATATTACCTGTGTACGTACATTAATAAGAGGGATATAATTGCTGTCCATTATGTTAGTTTTTGAATATACTGTGCACTGACCCTCCAGTACAAATGGATAAATATATCTTTGTTTAGTACGAAGTTTTATTTTTTTTTCCAAGCATCAGCTCATATACAATTACCAAATACTCAAATGATACTAAAAGGAAAGGAAATATATTTTGAAAGTTTTCCAGTGAGAAAGCCAGGCAACGTAGAAAGAAAACAAACTTGCTGCTAAGTTCCTCAAATGGGGATTTCTTCATGTTTTCCAGTATTTCTGCCCTTGTACTAGAAATCAGCTGTTCAGGGTATATTTTTAGTGAGTCATATGCTTAGTTTAATTTTAGTTTCTCTTTGTGCAAGAGCTAACAAAGTCAAGGTTTAGTTCATGTAGACAAGGAGTGAGATATTGTAGATATGGAGATCAAACTTGTCTGCAATAACATCTTTACAGCTGGTCAGAGGTCTGCTAGGTATGACAGAGCACAATGGAGGAATGCTAATTGATAAAAGAGAGACTGTCAGAGCTGGCAGAAACAAGTTTTTCAAGTGATAAATTAAATATTTTACGCACTGTGTTCTCATTTATTACTTGTACCAGAAGCAGAGTTTGAAAAATTAAAATAATCTTCTCCTTAAATTCTGTCATTTCATTGTTTGTTTCACATCTAAACTGTAAAATAAGATTCCTTAGACATGATTCATTTATCATATCTGTACCTAGGGTTGCCAACTTTCTACTCACACAAAACCGAATTCTCTTGCCCCCGCTCCTCTGCCCGTTTACTCCATTCCCCCTTCCCTCTGTTGCTCGCTCTCTCCAAACTCACTCATGCGCTCATTTTCACCGGGCTAGCTCAGGGGCTTGGGGTGTGGGAGAGGGTGAGGGTGAGGGCTCCAGTTGGGTGTGTGGTCTCTGGGACGGGGCCAGGGATGAGGGGTTTGGGGTGAAGAGGGGGCTCTGGGATGTGGGGTGGAGCCAAAGGGTTTGGAGTATGGGAGGGGGCTCTGGGCTGAGGCAAGGGGTGGGGATGTGGGAGGGGGTACTTGCTCTGGCCTGGGCCAGGTTCTGGGGTGGGACCAGAAATCAGAGGTTCAGGGTGAGGTAGGGGGCTCCAGGCTGGGGCTGAGGGGTTCAGAGTGCGGGAGGGGCTCCGAGCAGGGGCAGAAGGTTGGCGTCTGGCTGGGGGTGCGAGCTCTGGTATGGGGCCAGGGATGAGGGATTTGGGTTTCAGGAGGGGGCTCTGGGCTGGGGCTGAGGGGTTCAGAGTTCTGGAGGGGGATCTGGGCTGGGGCAGAAGGTTGGGGTAAGGAGGCTGTCAGAGGTGCAGACTCCGGGTGGCACTTACCTCAAGCAGCTCCTGGAAGCAGCGTCATGTCTCCCCTCTGGCTCCAATGTGGAGGCACAGCCAGGAAGCTCTACGTGCTGCCCCATCTGCAGGCATCACCCCCTCAGCTCCCATTTGCCACAGATCTTGGGATGCCCCTACACATAGGAGCTGGAAGGGGGACATGCCACTGCTTCTGGGAGCTGGCACAGCCACGGCAGGCTGGGAGCCTGCCTTAGCCCCGCTGTACTGCCAACCAGACTTTTAGCGGCCCAGTCAGTGGTGCTGATGGGAGCTGCATGGTCAAAAATCGGACACCTAGCAACCCTATTTATGCTTGGAGACCCATATGCTTTCCAAAAGCAAGACCATTTTAAATTAAAAGTTAGCTTTTAAAATGTTGAAAAAGACAAATGAGAAGCTTGACATTTTCCCATTAACAGTTTGTCAATGGATAAGTGAAATTTTAAAATAAAAAAATTATAAACTATAGGTCAGATCCTGCAAAGGGATCCACAAAAGTGAAGATCCAGTGAAGTCATTGGGATGTCATATTGATGTAAGTATCTCGCCATGTGAACCTCTTTGAAGGATAGAGACCATTAAAATCTTCAAGATTTAGAATTTAATGTGGTCAGCTTCAAAATCCTAATCAGTACAGCCCAGATTCTCAAAGGTATTCAGCCACCTAACTCCATCTGGGCCTATTTGCCTACCAAAAGACCATTGAATTAGTTGAAAACATTCCCATTGACTTCAGTGAGCTTTGGAACAGGCCTTAGTGTATCGATTGAAATTAGGTGAAGTTAGGTGTCAGTAGATGACATATCTAACAAATATAGCCACTTTCTCTCTGCAGAGATGTGAAATAAAGCTTATAAAAGAACACTAAGATTGATGAATGAAAACTTATCATTAATGATAAATGCTTTGTACTTTGATTTATGTACTTAATATTTGATTTATTTTGTTTGTAGTTGAGATAAAAGTAAATCTTGGCCTGGAACTACTGAATAGGAGACATGTACCCTTATTCTGCATAGCATAATTCTGTCAGAAGCACAGCTGGTCGCTAGGCAACCCACCAAGTGTAGCTGAGCCCAGTGAGACTTCTCCAAGCAGGAGTGCTTCCTGATTGAGCAGGAGAGCCCTGTGGCCTGCTACTCCTCTGGGAGTACCTAGAAAAAATGCTGAGGAAGGTATTTATTTGTTTTTCCACCTCCCAAACTGGCACCCCCTATATTCTTCAATGCCAAGAAGGATGGATCCCTCTGAATCTGTGTTGATTGCATGCCATGATTTGATTTAATCGCTGGTAATCAATATTCCCTTCCCCTTATCAATGAGCTAATTTAGAGACTCCCATCAGCCTGGGTCTTCACAAAATTAGACCTGGGTGGAGTGTATAACTTGGCCAGAATCTGGCAGGGAGATAAGTGGAAGATGGTGTTCTGATCCAGGTACAGCCATTTTGAATATTTGATCATGCCATTGGCCTCTGTAACATGCCCACTACCTTCCAACTTTTCATGAATGACATCTTCAGGGATATCCTTGACCAGTTTGGATGACATTCTCTTCTCTGAAAATCAAGAGCTGTCATGTATGTATCATTCTAGATTGGCTTTGCTAGAATCACTGTATGCCAAGCTTGAAAAGTCTTGAGAAGGACACATTGGAGTTTGAGGGTTACATAATCATCCCTGCAGAGCTTGTCATGGACCACTTCCATGTAGCGGCAATCACAGATTGGGAGGCACCCTCAAATGTATGTGGGGTCCTGGCGTTTTGCAAACTTTTACAGGTGATTCATTAAGAAGTTTTCCAGCCTGGTCATTCCCTCAACATCACCTGTTCTGCTGATGTGCCGTCTGCATTCAATCACCTGAAAGAAGCCTTCACATCCACTGCCATCCATACCCACCCACACACCACTCAAGCCTTCATCACTGAAACTGATGCTTCAGAATTTTCAGTAGGCACAGTCCTTTTCCAATTTGTGAGTCCCCACCAGTTACTTCTCTCCTGTGCCTTTTTCTCATAGAAACTGATCCCTGCAGGGAAAAACCTATGACATATGGGAAAAGGAACTCCTTGCCATCAAGGCTGCCTTTGAGAAGTGGTGGCACCTTCTTCAATGGGCCTGCCCCCCCGTCCAAGTTTGGACCAGTCCCAAAAACCTAGAGCACCTACAGACAACCTGATGGTTAAACCTGTACCAGATCTCCTGGGTGCTTTTTCTACCCAGATTTAATTTTATAGTCACCTACCACCCAGGAACTAAGCAGAAGGCAGACAGAAGGCAGACAGCTTGTCCCACAATTAAAACTCAGCCTAAGAATACTTGAAAGGTTTATAGGAACCCTTAGACAATGTTTAGAAAACCCCAGCTGAGCCTCAACAGACCTGATCTTGAAACTTTACTAAAGTTCGTAATTTTTACACATACAAATAGTCCCATTGAAGGTAGAGCTGGGCGACTACTTCAGAATGACTATTTCATTAAACAAACATGATCCCTTTATATGTTTCTAAATGATCAGCAGATGGATTTTGATTTATGGTAATTTGCACAATGAGTAGTTTATGCAAACATATTTCAGCATATGGGCTACAGCAGAACCTCAGAGTTCTGAACACCTTGGGAATTTGTTCGTAACTCTGAACAAAATGTTATGGTTGTTCTTTCAAAAGTTCACAACTGAACATTGACTTAATACAGCTTTGAAACTTTACAAATGCAGACGGAAAATGCTGCTTTCCCTTTATTTCTTTAGTATTTTATGTTTAACACAGTACTGTTTTGTATTTGCTTTTTTTCATTATTATTCATCTCTGCAGCTGCCTGATTGTGTACTTCCAGTTCCAAATGAGGTGTGTGGTTGACTGGTAAGTTCGTAAGTGTTTACACCTGGTAATTCACTTTGAGTGTTCACACTTGGTAATTTGAGTATGCACACTTGGTAATTCACTATTCACTGTTTGTGAATGGTCATGTAAGTCACATGGTTTATAAAGATTTTGTTTCGTCATTGCTTGACTTCCTAATCTTGGAAGAACTTTCAAACTGAACCCACAAACAGCCTCAGTACCAATACTGGTTTGAGTATTCACAATATTTTCTCTTCATGGACCTCTTTGCAAACAAAAATGTTCAAATATTTGTGGCAAACCAATAAAAGAAAGTTCACCTACCTTCAAATCACATCCCTATTTTCATTCAGTATTCATAATTACTTTCTTACAGAATTCTTCAAATATAATTGAAGTCAATGCAACTATTTGAATTTAAAAGTTTTGCTGTGATTTTTCTGAGAGGCAGTGCTGACCTATGAGCACGAATCCTGTTTCATATGTGCTTGATTCAGCTAAGACTGATCTTGGCAGCCATATTGTGGAAGACTACTTATTTTATATCTAGTGGAGCTGGTCTAAAAAATAAGATGCATTTTTCATGAAAAGTTCCAAAATACTTGACTCTTATTTGTATTGGAAAAAAATGAAATTCAATTATTTACTAGTTCTGATTTGTAGCTTTTGAATTTTTCAGCATCTGCTTTTACTCAAAGCTATAATAGTTAACATTGGTATAAAGCTTTAGGGCTTGTCTAAGCAGGTTAATCCAGAATGAAACAGGGCATGAATTTAAAGTAGATTAGCTATTCCTGATAAACTCCACGCGTGGACACTCGTCTTCTGAAATAAGAGTGCTTTATTCTGAATTAGTTTAATCTGCTTCCAAAGTCGATTAAGCTAATTTGTCATAAAGCACTGTTATTCTGGAAGAATAACTCCATGTGTGGATGCTTATCAGGAAGAGCTACCCACAACTGCCTATTCCAGAATATCCCAATATGTGGAAAAGTCCTTATTGTCAAATGTATGAATTTTAAAAGACCACGTTAATAACTTGTTCAGATTTATTGTAATTCTTAAAGGGACAGAACAATTTTTTTAACTACCTCAAATTACCAAAATAGATGCTACAATATTCTTTTATTTGCTTTTCCTCTTGTACTATAACTCATTTTAGAGGAATCATCTGACAGTGTATATGAGGAGGGTTGATATGCCAACAGGAAATCTATAAAGAAGCTCTACAAAATTACACTCAGTGTAGATTTTTAAATTTATTTTATTTCCAGATTTCTCATCTGTCAGGACGGTGACAAAAATGACTACAGATAATTCATACCATTGGATAAATGTTATAGGTAAAAGTCTCTGGAATCAGTATAGCAAAATGGAAAGAATGTCCTATGGCCTGATAAATCTTGTGCTACGGTGATAAATGAGGGAGACCACCTCTAGAAGTTAGATGGCATTGTGGTTTCTATCATGGGAATGCCAGTAAGGGTGCAGTCCATGACAGTATATTTACAGTGAGGACATCTGTCTGTTGGGAAACAAACTGAGATCACCAAATTCATTTCACACATGGTAGGACTCCAAACAACTATACAGTCCTCTCCTTTTATCATAAATGATGCAGCTCTACATTATTCATATTCATCAAAATGTCTGGCATACTTAAATCAAAGACATACTGTAAAAATAATCTGCAGTAAGATAAAATCTTTAGAATATTAGTCATTATGGAAAAAAGCAGCTTTGACTGCATAATAAATCAAATAATACAGAGCTAAACAGTCTGTTTTACTGATTCTTATCAATAATGATGTCTATAGCTATGCAATTTCAAATGAACTGATCCTCTTGTTAAACTAACAGAAAATGAGAAAGTGCAGCTTTAAAAACTGAAATATTTGACTGTGAGAGTCTGAACTGATGTTAGAAGATTGAACTGTGTTGATTTTCTGCTTGACAGTAAAAGGGAAGCAAGATATATGAAAAGCTCTTGACATGTGTAAGGGCTCTGACATGCAAATAATATAGCTCCATGACATGGTATCTGTTTCCATCTCAAGCATAACCTTACTGGCTCAAAAATGTGACACAGGTCAGCAAGTGGAAAAGAAAATAGGTACAGGACAAAATAAAAAAGCTCTGCACTCCTTATCTCCCTTAGCATTTGCTCTTAATTTTCCAGTTGAACATAGTTACATGTGCATTTGTCTTGAGGACACTTTGCCCAGTCTATGAGCAAGAAACCAATTTCACATTAAATAGACTCAAAGAACAATCTGTGCTCAAAAGCTCTGTTTAATTTTTGAACCACTTTGCTTATCAACATCATTTTCTTAATTTCCATCATCATCATCATCTACTAATACCCTCTGGCTCCATGGACATTCTCTATTGAGAAAGTATGCTTTGGATGAGCTAGCAGTTGCTATTCTCTTTTCCCTTTTGGTCTGTTCCTGCTTCCATCACATTGCAAGGATGTTGCCGCTTGCACAGATGTGAGACTCCTTTAAAAGATCCAAGCTTCTTTAAATACATCTTTTAACCTGGGACGTGGGGGGCAGAAGGGGAGAGAGAGAGAGAGACAGAGATTAACTGTACCAGCCTGGAAGTGTTTGCTTGATGAGTAAGGTTTTGCATTTCAGGGTAAAAGCTTGTGCAATGATATTTATAACGTGTGTAGGCCCTGCTCCATGTGGAATCCTCAAGGTGATGTGTTATGAAAAAATGTGAGTTTGTAATGAACTGAAGCCAGAACTGCTGTGACCTAAAACTGTGCTGAATACAGTGGAGAGAATTCTCTCTTCTTGCTCCACAAAGAATTATTCTCAAATAACCAACTCTTTCATTTTATCCGGCAAGCTGGCTTTCCAGGAGCTTGTTCCAAGATGTAATGAACCACATGTGTCCTGCTACTGAAACTTGGAGAAGAATGAAAAAGATCAAATAATATTATAAAATGGCAATCCAAAATCCTTAGGACCCAATCCAGTTAAGGTAGCAGCACCCCTATCTCCCTTTAAGAAAGCTCAGATTTCTCACACGATTAGCTCATGAGTACAGAAATTATATGCCTTTAGTACAAGGTTGACTTTTGTTCATTGTTCTTCACAGCAAGAATAGAATACATGTATCATCCCAACTGCAGGAGGAGGCCCTTTGTTCTCACAAGGGGGAGAAATTTTCCTCAGTGCCTAATCCAATGCCCATTTAATGTCAATAACAAGACTTCTACAGAGAGTGGATCAGACTCCCAGGCTATAGATTACAAGTAAATTTCCCTGGAAATTGAGATATAGAAACAGGAGTGAAGACTATGCCTTCATTTTCACCAATTAAGTCCAGTGTTTATTCAGAGCTACAGTATCTTTGAATTGGGTGAATTCTATTAATTTCCATATATTACTAGCACAGAGGCTAAAGACTGTAAGGGTATGTCTACACTGCAATGTTATCCTGGGGTCCAGACTTGAGCTCAATCCTAAACACTCTTCCATCTACACATAAATCATGCTAATGCATGGCTCAGACCCAGGGGTTTGGACCCCTTGGAGGGTGTGTGTGTGTGGGGGGGGGGTTTCTAGTCTGAGTCAAGACAGCACCCAGGGTTCAAGTCTTACTGCATTGCAGCATAGACACAGCCCCACTGGACTCATGCTCTGGGAATCTGCCAAGAGTATCCCACAATCCCACAGATTGACTTTCTTTGTCCTCTGGACGTTCAAGTTTGGTGGACTGTCACTGCATTCACACTGTACCATGAACAAAATGTGAGAGTGGCCACATTTGTGGAGGGTGCTAGGAAGTCTGGGATATGGGTGGTTGGACTCAGGCCTGGATAATGCAGTATAGATGCTGGAGCCCCAGGTTGGGACCCAGAGTTCAGCAATTCCTAACCTGGGGTTACAAATCAATGTAAACACTCAAGTCCTAGGTTAATAGACCCAGGGACTGCTAAATTGAGTTCTACTATCTCTGGGCTTACATTTCAACATAGACATATCCTCAAATGCAGATTTTATCCTGCTTTGTAAAACCAAGGGTCCTTCAGATTGAGAGTTATGTCGCTCAGTTCTTTGTTCCCCTCTCTAGCGCTGGGGAAACTGGGCCTAACTTGCTGCAGTTGCTTATGAGCCCAAGGGAACATACACCACCTGGGAATAGCTTGACCTAGTCCCCCTTAAAATTATGGCCTGGAATCATTAGTCCATGTCATTTAAATATGCATTTTAGCTGAATACTGTTATTGCAAGAGCATGAAGGTTTTCTTAGATAAAGCACAATGAAATATGAGGCCTTTCTGGGCTTTATCTTTTTTTGCACTCAACATCAGGACAATGCCAAAACTCCATATTCTTTATTAAAGATATTTTTGATTCACAACTGCAGTGCATTACTCAGGGAAGAGGGGTCCTTAGAGCTTCATATATTGGTCAGATGGCCTGAAATGATACAGTAATATCAACGGTCAGTATTCCTTGGTATTACTCTTTCCCTGATCTCTGTTATTCTTTCTTTCCAAGTGTTATCTTTTTTCATGCTACACTCATTCAAATGTCGCAGGATTGATTTCTTGTGTCACATTTTAGTTGCAAGGTTACATGTTAAAATCATGAAATGTACGTCAAGTTAGAGATTTAAAAGCTAAAAAGTAAGGAAACAAAAAGGTTAAGATTCTCTTAGTAATGTTTACCTTGACAATGTTGCTCATTCTGCATGTTTTATGTTAGTTATCTATTTCAGAGCCATACATTTAACAATTAAAGCATGTCAAAAAAAATTTTCCTAGCAACAGTTTTAGTTGGACAGAAATTCCTATCAATTTACCCTTCCAACCTCCATCTCTGTCTATGGAAAGGTGGATGCACCAAGCTGAATGGCGGTATGGCCTGTGCTCTAAGTCACAACACCACTCAGTTTGGAGGCATTTTACTCAGTTCAGAGGCAATTTACTAACTTTATTCAAATTCACCGTTTCCATTAAGTTTGTGACAGAATGATAGCCTAACTTATGGACAGTGGCAGAGTCAGTGGCACTTGTTAGCACTATGGTTTGTTCTTGCAACATATATAAACTTTGCAAGCTGCTTCCCTGGTCCAGCTATGTTCATTGTAGGATTTGGACTGTGGGGGCAAATGTGGCTTCATTCCAGATTTGTAGTCCTTTGATCCTGAAGCCAATCAGGGGCAGGGTTCAGCCCCAGTAGAACTTAGAGCAGCCTTACTTTCACCAGCTAGTAATGGCCTCCAAGGTGACATTATGCCATCTAGGCCTTGCTGTACTACAGTAGTACTCTGCACACACCTTTCTGTTAAGCACATCCCATAATGGGAGCTGTGAGACAGTGGAATAGGGCTACCTATATTGGCTGTCTGCCACCTGAGGATGCCCCTACAACAAGGAAATCCTCAACTGGCCTTTTAGGGAAGCTTTATGACCACTCTGTTCTGCATGTAGCTGCATGTGCTTTACATATCACCTCTGAATTTGGGCCTTAAACCCTTATGTTCTTGGCATTTATGTTTACGGGGAATATGTTTTCAGCACACTTTCCTAATCAGTAGCATATCTGTTACAAAGACTTGTGTAATTCCTTTGTGAAAACAGCTGTTGTAACTAAGCCTTGATTACTTATGCTACTGATGTGTTCCAGTTCTTTTCTGCTTTCCAAATTTTGAAGAATGAACTGATGACAATAGAAAATTCTCTACTCAAAGCCTCTATGAATAAGCAAGTTTGAAAACAGAGAAAGAATTAGTTGCTTACTTAACAGAACACACTACTCTTGAGGTATTTCTATAGGACATGTTGATTTCCTTCTTTTCTTTAGATATACCACTTCCTCAGCACTATTCTTGCAGAAGCAGCAAGAGCAAATTAAAGTCAATTTGGGTCAAATCCCAAAGAAATAGCTTATAGCCTTTTGACTGAAAGTGTGTGGTTCACAGACTCTGCATGATCAAAACCATTGAATTTTTTCTACACTTACTGGTGTTTTCATTACTGCAATGCGCTTTTATAACAATGCTCTCCATCTCTACCCTCATATATGCCAACTGCCCCATTTTCAGCTAGACAATTCCCATTTTTCTTATCTGTTTCTTGCTGTCACATATTTTATCTGCCTTGTCCACTTTATTTGCCAATGCACATTAAAGCATTTCAGCTTAGACAGAGGAATTCAGCTACAATATTTCCACAAGGATGCAACTGTCTTTGTGCTTTCAGCATATACCATATTTTAACAAATTTAATGTTAAAGCATAGTTTAATCTGGGGGTAGAGGGTGTGGGTAGCCACTCAATTTTCTGGCTTTTGGCATTGTACCAAAGATGGCTTCAAAGCAAAGTAAGCCAGCATATAGTGCTCTATGCATTGCCATTGTGTAATGTAGGCAGAAAAGAGCTGTTTATATAATCATACAATGACACTTGCTTGTTCTATAAAACAAAACAGACCTTGTTAATTCCAGCATCCTGGTGCATACATCTGAAACAAATCAGTCCCTCAAAGCACAAATGAGTGCAATCACTTTAGGTGCCATTTTTTTCACAAACAAATGTTGCATTAAATAGAATTCAAAAAGAAAGTAAATGAGATGAGAGGTTTAAAATACAGCTCTCATCAGGTATCTCTTAGCTCCCCTCTACAATGCCAACTTTTCAAGCAGCTTAACTGTAGGGCTGAAGTTTTTATGATCTTGTCCATGAACTATAGGTAGGCTTGGCAGAATTTAATTTTAATATTTTTATCATTTTAATGGATAATAATGTTTATTTTAAGCACTTTTTATTTTTGTGGACTTTAAATGTTCACAGTTATGGAATATTATGGGGGGGTGTTGGACAATGGAGGGCCAGACAATAATTATTTAATGACAGAAGACATTGAGATTCATAAAGTTAAAGCTTTATAAAGTTATAGATTTATTGTCAACAGCACATGTCAAAATATACAAAGGAAATATCCTTAAATCTAATAGCTTCTCAAATAGCATTTTTCTTACTTTGCCTATCTGCAAATTTTGATTATTATTGATGGAAACACTTTTTTTATTGGTTTGCGTGCATATGGTGAAATCGACATTTTCCCAACATTTACCAATAAAAATTGAATCCCTCCAAGATTAACTATAGCATACTAATAATGCAATGCTAATTGCATTCTTCTGAAAAGAAAGAGAGACAAGTCCAGCTCACTTTGCTTATGTGAGTAATTCTTATTGTCATATGTCATTGATTTCAGTGGAATTATTTGTGTGACAAAGACTACTTTAGTAAAGTGAGCAGGATTTTGGCTAACACTCCTTTTGTTGTCTAGTGGTAGACACATCATAATTCTCGTCCATAGTTGTAAAATCTTCTAATTAATGGGAACCGGCAGTAATCTTGGAACATGGCTAATGCTATTGCCTTGTTCTGGATTGTCTGTCTGAATGCCACTCATTTAAAAATAAACAACAAAAAAAGGGAGCATAGGCAGCCTGATAATTAACTCAATACTGCTTTATGAGCCAGCAACTGACACTGGATAGCAGGGGGATGATTCACACAGCACACACAGATGGCTGTCAGTCCCCAGCGGTAAATTATAGCAGGACACATTAGTGATTCATAGGGTGGAGCTTTCTGGTAAAGCTACGTGCTACAGCTCAGTACACTGATATTAGCATTGTCATCTGTCTAATTACAATCCCTGGATCAGCAGTATTAAAAAAACAAATGCTGAGTTCACTCGGTTTCAACTAAGATGCCAAAGGGGTACCAGTTATCTACACGGTATAAATGGAAGGAAGAGAGATAATGAAAATTAGTGGTAGTCATCTTTGAAAAGAAAGCTAGGCTGACATGAATTTCTGCAAGGCAGTGTTTCCACTATCAATGATATAGGTGACACTTGATGTTATAGTTTCAGAGAGTGATCTTGATTTAAAACGGTCCATGATAAAGAGATTTATTATTGGCATTTAATCCATCTAACTATATTTATTCATCACAGTGCATTCATCTCTGCACGTTTTCTATAAAAATAAATATGTCAGTGTTTTATGAAGTAACATGATGGGGTGGGATATTTGATTTCTTATACCTTATAAATAAGTAAGGAGAATGGCAGATGAATAGGCAGAAACACTGAAGGCTTCCCACTATGGAGTTTACAGCAAACCCTTCAGCCCCCCTTGTCTACTTTGAAGCATGACTTCAAAGTAATCATGTGTTAAAATGTGTGTGCAATATGATTATGTGCCATATTAATAAGACACTGTGGCAATACTCACATTACACAAATATTTCTCAGGTTTTTTCTTTTGAAGTCATCTGTTGATTTTAAATAAAGACCTTCATGTATTTTTTAGTACAGCAGCCCCATTTTGAATGTATGCATGTCACTGTGTTTCCATTAAATGTCAGAATGGGAAAACTACCTACTGAAAAATCTTTGCTTTCATATAATAAATTCAAAATATAGTCTGCCCTGTTACTCCTGTTCCCTCATTCCAGTAGAGGCTGGTGACATTTGAAAGAGGGTAGCTAAAATTGACTTATAAAGGGAAGCACTCAAAGACAGTACATCTACCTGAGAGGAGAATTCTGAGTCTTAATTCATTAATGTTTGCAAAGTGATTTGAAATCCTGAGATGGAAAGAGCTACAAAATTGCAAAATACTGTTAGTATTAAAGAAGCAGGTAAAACATCTTATTGTGTTTGATTCAAAGTAAGGCAGATAAAATCTACCCCGAGGAGATCCCACAGCTCTATTCAATGCAGTCTTTAATGCCTTTCCTCTCTGTTCTTCCCTTCTCCCTCCTCTTCTGCCCCTTCCTTCCATTCCAGTTTATTTCCAGCTCCTTTATTCTGTCACTGACCCTGTTTCCTGGAAGTCAGGAGTAATAGTGGGGAAACAGTGAGCAAACGTTGAGTGTTTGCTTGTGCTGGTAGGTCTGGATGCTGCTGCCTGGTTAACTGTCAAGGGCATGCTGCTTTTTGGCTTGCTTATTAGCATGACCTAGTGGATAAGGCAGAGGTGTGGGAGTCACAAGACATAGGTGCTAGCCCCAGCTTTGCTACTCACCTGCTGTGCAATTTTTGGCAAATCACCTCCCTGTGCCTCTGCTCCCCCTTCACCAACCCTTGTCTGTGTAGATTGTAAGCTTTTGGGGATAAGGACTGTCTTTGATTATGTGTTTGTATACTGTGGGGTCTGGATTTTGGTTGGGGTCTCTAAGTTTACCATAATATACATAGACCGTGTCTACACTTGTGACTATACGTGGTTATATGTGCATTTTTGTGCCATAACCCCTCTGTTGTCCACATCTGAAGCCATGAGGCATGTTCCTGAAGGAGACTGCACTGTGTGAAAGCTAGCATGCATGAGAGGTGTGGCTATGTACATGCCTCTACTGTGGCATGGCCCTGGACCCTTTCTATAGTGCAGTGTGGACAGGGATAAGGATGACGGTATTGATAGTCCTCCAGGGTCGTTCCCACTGTGCACTTATCCCTTTGCTGCCTGACCCTTACTCAAAGGTATAAAGGTCCTGACCCATCATGGCCAGTAGTGATCTGCACTGAGCACTTCAGATCAATTCTCCCCTAACCTCTGTTGATCAGCACAGGCAATCATGGATCATGTGCCAGGAGCTATCCCTGGTCTCTGGGGCACATCCAGGTGCTGATCAATGGTTGGCGTATACCCTTCTCCATAACTTCATTCAGAGCAGCAGAAACATACACCTGTACTGGGAGATTTCACGGGGCTGGAGGAGGGAGTCATTCACTGGACTCTGTGCCAGTACTTTTCTGTACCTGAGGGTGAAGGACTCCAACAATTACTCCAGGAGAGGACCTAGCACATGCCCATGGCACTATGAGCTGGACTCAGTGCTCTCCAGGGCTGCAAGTATGGTGCCTTGCATAAGTGCCTTGCATAACTGACTCACAACCCCCTCCTCAACCCTGCCGGCCTCATCATATGACAGGATGCCGATGAGGGGCAGGGTAAGGAAGCAGCAGGGAGCTTGGAGGAAGCCCCAGAAGGTCTGCAAGAAGAGGATCCTGTGATTCTGCACCTCTGCCCAGAGGACCCAGTTGAGGGCACCCCCTTTGAGGAGCCTGAGGAGGACCTCGAGCCACTGGAGTAACCAGAACTCAAGGTTAGTAAGTTACAATACACCCCTAAGCTCCATGGAAATATCCTCTCCTGCTGCAGTAATACATGCCTGAAACTGCCCATCCCTCCCCCTCCCCACTCCACCCCATGGTCCATAAGCAAGACATGGCTATAAAACAATGATTTTATTTAAATCCCCTGAACCATACTAAAATATATATTGGACGCTAAAACAGATTACTAATGTCTGTGTATTTCTCAGCCAGAGCTCCGGCAGTGATAGTTCCCAGGCAGTGCACACAGGGGGGACAGAGAGAGGGCAGGTTCTAAAGGGCCCAGGTGGGGAAAGAACAGTTTTATGACTCCTAGGGTTGTGCAAAGTCCCAACACCACCCCTTTCCTTTCCCTCATGAACAGGAGCCATGCAGAAGAGGGGTGGCAGTGGGTTTGTTGTATATGTGTGAGCCTGCCGAGGTCTGGGAAGAGAAAGGGGGCCATTTGATTGTCTGAGGAATGTGATTGCAGACAATTCTCCCTGTGACCTTTTCAGATGTTTATCACCTTACCCTGTCCTGGGTTTCTGTCCTTTCCCTGCACTGAGCTGAGCCATTCTGCAGAAACCTAGAAGAGTGTGGGGTTGTTGAAGCATCCACTCTGGTGGTTGCACAAACACAATGCTGTGTCCCTTAACAATGGAGTGGTGTTCATCCAAAAGTTCAGGGAAGAAAATACACTTGCAGTGGGACTTCTGTGTCTCTGTCCCTTTCAATGCTGTTCGCTGGAAACAGGGCTTGGATTTTCTGGCAGGGTGGAGGGAGAATTGTAGGGGTGTGGATGTTTTCTATGGTTCTCTTTTCCTCTTCCATTGGAATTCCACATGCTAGCTTAGAATACAGACAAATTCCTCTTGACTTGCCTCCCAGTCCTGTCAGCATAAGTCAGCAAATTGTTGGTGTTGCAGAAGTTCAGGCTGGTTCTTCAGGTTTAACAGCAGCCAGATATGCTTGGTCTTAGTCCACCTTCATAGTTCACCATACCGCTCCAATCAACAATACGCAGAGGGGTCATCATTAGCAGAAATATCTCTCTGGCACAGATGGTCAGGTGTCCTCCACAGGACTGGAAAGCCACTTCCCTTTTCCATTCTGGCACTTTGAATACTGCTATTTTCCCCAAATTGATGACCAGCTTTTAAAGCAGAAATAGGGAACTAGTAACATAATCCCTGAAAGGAACTGCACCCTATCTCAATTGGCCCCTTGTTGCACTATAAACAGTGCAACAGTTTGATAACAGCACTGCAGGTATCTCAGCTCTTTCCTAGAAGAGTTGTCTGAAGGCTGTAACAGCAGCATTCTTGGGATGCTATAAAGTATCAGTACTTGCTCTTCAGCGGCACAGTTACGTTATGTGGGGGGATTTCTTCGGCTTCTTCAAAGGATAAATGAAATATAATACTAGCCTTGCCTTTGACTTGCCAGGACATTCCGATTCGGACAGGGAAACCATTCCACTTGTACAGCAGGAGCTGCACTGCAGAGATAGCAGAGGCATAGGAGAAGGATCCTGGAGGCCTGCTCATTGGCACTGACAGAAGGAGCCAGGAGCAATTCAAGTTCCTTAGGGCAAGGGAAGATCAGGCTCTTATACGGGAGGAGGCACTGATGAACTGTTTCATGGAGTAGGAGTATGCCCAGAGAGAACAGGACTACGCAGTCACTCATGCAACTGGTGGCAGAACACATTTAGGGCCTATCTGCTGCTGTGGCCATTGGTCTTCTCTGGCAACATGCAGCATCTCCTCCTCTTTCTCCTCTCACTACTCCTTCAGCAGCTACCCAGGTGGATGCCAAGATGGTGAGTCTCACCCCACCTCCATTCCCACTGGGGAGGAGCGTGCTGGACATCTGGCACAACATCTAGGGTTGCCAGGTATCTGGTTTGTTTAACAGAAAGTCCAGTCAAAAAGGGGACCTGTACAGTGTCCAGTCACATGTACTGACCCGACACCAAAAGTCCACTAACTGTGGGTGGGGGGAGGGGGTGGGAGAGAACTGGGTCATCAACTCATGCCAGCCCCTGTTCAGCCGGGGCTGTCTCCTACCTGCATCTGATGGACAGGCAGGCTCCGTGTCAGGGGCTGCAGCTCCTGTCCCTGGAACAGAGGGAGCCCAGATAGGGAGGAGAGGAGAGGTGGAGAGGATCGAGCGACAAGGAAGAGCTGGGGTGTGGCCTCAGGGGGAAGATAGAGTCAGGGGAAGGTTTTGGCGCTCCTGCTGTAGTGTCCGGTTTTCAGAAATTAGAAAGTTGGCAACCTAACAACAGCCTCCACCGGCACCCAAAACCTCTCACAGGGGAACCCCTCTCCCGGGCATACAGGAGGGGAATGATGAGCCTGATCCAGTCCCTGTAGCCCAGCCTGTGTTTGGCACCCAAAACCCACACATCACACATCCCCACTTGTCCCCCTGCACACTATCCTGCAGCCATAGTCCACTTATCAGAGTGAGGAGAATGGCAAGGAGATGTGTCCACAGACAGTAATTTGCCCCCTTCTCAGTGAATTTGACTGGATTTTTTGTTCAGTGTTCCTATTACAAACTGTTTTAGCGCTATGTTCAATGCATGCCTGTAATGAAAAGTTACTGATCACATCACTTTGTGCACCTTGCTTTCCAAATATGATCAACATGAAATTTCCCATGTTTGGGATGGGCCAGCAAGGTTCACAGCACATTCTGTAAATGAGTTGTGCCAAAGAAATGCAATGAATTCTTTCCCCACTCCAAACCATAAATTTCCTGCTGTAAAAAAATGAAACAAAAGGGGGTTCATGACAATAACTTTTTCATTCTGGTTTTCATTCTACCAAAAGAGAAACTAACTGAAACATCTTTGTGGCTTTAACAACTTAAATTGGCAGTACAGACAAAGAAAATGAGAGTAAATTAAAAGTAAAAATATCTGACACTGAATGGTAGTTTTACAGTCCCTCCTCCCCTATCTCCAATTAAAAGTCACCAGGAGCAAGCATGGGAGTAGCCATGCGTAGCACCTGTTAAATGCTGTTAGCAATGGTGTCAGAAAATATTGTGAAGACTGGATGTGTGAAGCCCCTCCCAAACCCTTACAGAACTCTTTTAAAATTAATTTAACAATGCCCAAGTGCTCCTCATAAAGCAGAGTTAACATATAACAAAAACATTGATCAATGATAGCATTAAAGTATGTATACACCAACTGCAGCACAAAACCATGGCCCCTGAGGGCCCTCACCCAACTGTCTGCTCTCAGTCAGTACATTAGCATTGGCTGCAGAGGATTGAAACCCAACAAAGTATTTTGCAACAAATATGTGTGCGGCAATGCTCTATTGAGCTTTTCCAGCAGCACCAGAGCATCACAGTAATGTCCTTCTGTACAGTCCCAGCTCATCTTCTGGCTCCACGCTGATCCACTGTATGTATGCAAATAGGATCATGAATTTCCCTTGCTTGCCGGGAACCAGAAAATGTGTGCACATAGGTGGGATCCGGCTTTGAAAATCAGATCGGTCCTGTGTCCTCTCAGGTATGAGGGGTCTTCCCATGTAAATGTTGGCCATTCATAACCACGTCATTTCTGGGAAATAAAGTCCCTTCTTCCCCCCCTGCATTAAGATCTCAATGTCCTGAGCCCCCAAGAGTTATGGACTTTTCATGTTTGTGCAATTTTGGTGTTCATGAACTGACCTCTATAGTCCATTAAGCCTTGGAGGAGAGTGAATACTAACCTCTGATTCATGTATTTACTGGGCCCTTTCAGTGGCCAAAGTATAGGGATGTGTGTTCCATCAATGGCCCCTGCAGAAAATCCCATCCTCTGAAATCCTGCTATAATTTCAGGGACTTTGGTTATGGCCACCATCCATGCATAGATTGATAGCATGGCAAACCTGTACAACCTCAACCCCTATAGTTGATTTCTCAACCCTGAACCAGTTTGCAATAGATGGGTAGCTATCAGCTGCTGCCAGTTTTCAAAGAGCAATAGCAACCCGATTCTGTACTGATATGGGTTTCCGAGAATTGGTGGTCTGGTGCTGAATGGTTGCTTCAGGTTGCTCGCACAATTCAATAAAGGTCTGCTTCCTCACTGAGATGTTCTGCAGCCACTGGTTGTCATCCCAGCTTTCTAAGACATGGTCTTACCATGCAATACTGGTTGTCCAGGACCAGAACAGTAGTCTACTCCTGGGTATACCATTGCAATCCCAGCAATGAAGACATCTATTCCACAATGGATCACAATAGATTCTCATTCACCCTCTCAGTCAGCTGTCTTCAAATTTTTCTGGACCCATTCCATCCAGTATCTGGTACTGTAGCACAGGAACATTTGTCCTGCAAGAAGGAGGAGGAGCAGAACCACATCATTGTAGATTTGCTCCGTGTTTTCCACATGGCAGAAGGGAGAGATGACCAGAAGCCGCTGTCACCAAATATGTGAAGGCAGCAAACCGAACCAACAACACTCAACAAGAAGGCTCCCAGGGTGTCTTCTGTGATGCAAAGGACTCTTGGATACCTTCCCTGAAATGGTAGCTCTACTATTGTGTACCAAAAAGGGACAGTATGGACATGGGTACATGTCTGTGCACAGAGTATACCTGTGCCCAGCACAGCATGTGTGGATGTTCAGTGCGAGTATGGGGTATATGTGTTAGCAGTACCTTGATAAGTACCCAAGGAAATGTGGAAGTATGGAAGTAGCCAAAGAAACAATGGCCCAAACTCCTTCATGCCAGCACATCTCCAGACACCACCATTACAAATGCCCAATTCATTGTCAGTTCCTTTCCACAAGGTCTAGAACTCCATCCATGACACAGGCCAACATATATACAATCTTATAAGAGTCTTTTCTCATTCCTTCCTTCAATTACAACAATCTTTCACAATGAAATAAAATGGTGATGTCTTGGAAGGTATCCCTAATAGATGGTTTCCTAGGAACAGCTATGAAGGACAGCAAGGAGAACATGCTCAAAGTTTAGCACATGCTTAGTGGAATCAGAGTATATCTGAGCAAACCAAATGTTCATTAAAATATTGCCATTAGGTACATTATTTTTGTTCCTGTGCTACCCTAATTTTCTACTGCTGCGCTGTTTCTCTCCTTTTCCTTTCCAATCCTTCAATTAAGATTGTTTTCTAAATGAATTTATTGCCAGTAAATGGGTTCTTTTCAGAGTTGACACAAGTGTCTTAGTAAATAAAAAAGTGATCATTTGCCACAAACCTCAGTCGCGAATATCACATATTTCTCACCAGTTCTTTCACTTACTGGGCATGTGCAGAGGAAAGCCTGGGAGGTGTGAATATGTTCAAGTCCTTGGTCTTTCTGCTACTTTCTGGAGTAGCAATGAGGGTACAGGAAAAAGGGCTCTGACAGGAGAGAAAGGCATCAGTCTAAATGGTATCTGTTGGATACTGGCCACTAAAGAATCTCTTTATGAAACATAATGTTGTCCTGTAAAATTTGTCATTGGCTCTATTGAAAATTGGCACTTCCTCCCCTCCCTTCATGGAAGTAGCACAGACACAATCATATTCAAGTGTACAATGACAAATCATATGTAAACAGACTATTGGTTCGCACCTGTTGGATTTTGCCTGTATAGTTAGCCATGCAAATACCAAAGATTTTAAAAACATTTTGCTTTGCAAAGAATTTCTTCTAGTCTGGGGCATACTCCTGCACCTCTGAAGTCAATGAGAGTTTTGTCATTAACCTTGGCAGGAGCAGGAGCAGGCACATACTGCAGTGGGCAGTTCACATTTCAGGGCACTGACTCTTCAGACATCTTCTGAAAGGCTGAAACCACAGATTTTGAAAGGTAATTGTTACATCAGTTTTAACCCTCATTGCTGATTGCCTTTGAGGCTTTTTTGAATTTAATATCCTTCTCAGTGCCTTTCCAGAGACAGCTTATACCATGTTTAATGTCCATTTCTCACTGCACTACATAAACACACCCAACTGATCCTATTTAAACCCCAGTTTTAGAATTTGCCATTACTTTTGTGTTACCTAGAGAAAGTGGCATAAATCACAATCAGGCAATGAGCTGCTGTGTCCAGCCATATGAGTCCAGTTAGCTGAACATCTTTTTGGTAACATGGTTTAAAATTCACAATCTTACATTCATAATGAGGCCATTGGGAAACTACTGTAATGTATTTGTGTTGCTGAGGTATTCTGTATGTCAGAGATTCTCACAAATGTCTGAGCTTCCACTCTTTTACATTGCCTCATGCTGGGCAAGTGTAGACAAAGCCAGTATACAATTTATTTCCTCCCACTTGAGCAGACTGTTGTAACTAGGTACAAGTTGCAGGAAACTATTGCTTTAATCCCTTATCCTTAGAATCACAGATCAGAGCTTGACCGGCAGAGTGGAGAACTAATCTGTTATTTCAGTCTCACTGTTCTCACCATTCCTATTCCTAGGAATAAAGGTAGAAAAGAATTAACTAAACATGTCAAAATGCTGCCTATATAATTTCTTAAAATGTGGCCATTCCATCAGTGAGATTCTCACCCCCATTCAGTTCTCTCTAAGACAAATGAATGAAACAAGGCAGTGAAAAGGGACTCTAAAAGCCCTGGATCAGCTGGGAATTCTTCTGGGTGGGAATTCTTCCCATGCAGAATTCTCCCAGTCAGCTGCAGATTTTCCTCTGAGGATCCTCTCACAGGCCCTGTTGTATTCTGGGAGCAGCCTGAGGGTGAAGATGGATCAGGATGGAAGTCTCAGGGACAGAGATGCAGCATTTAGCTCTGTGCAGATGCTGGGCAGCACTTTATGCTTCGGCAGCCAGCGGTGCTGGAAGAGTTTGTATAGTGGGGATGCTGAGAACCATTGAACCAAACTGTAAATCCTGTGTATGATGGAAACCACTTCAAGCTAGGCAGTGCAGCAGAACTCCCATCCAGGAATGGTGGAAGCTCCCTAAAAGTGGGGGCCACCAGATCCTGAACCATGGCCCCACCTCCTTCCCTACCCTTCTTCCCAAGCCCCCATCCCTTCCCCTGAGCATCCACGCTCGCACCACTCCTTCCCCTGAGGCCCCCCCCTCACTCTATCCCTTATTCCTGAGCCCCCCTTCCCTGGAGAATCCACCCCTGCACCACTCCTTCCCCTGAGGCCCCCCTCACTCCATCCCTTATTCCTGAGCCCCCTCTTCCCTGAGCATCCACCCTCGCACCACTCCTTCCCCCGAGGCCCCACCCTTCCTCCACCTCTTCTTCCTGAGGCCCCGCCCTTGTGCCACCCCTTCTTCCCGATCCCCCATCCCTTCCCCTGAACATCCACCCTCACACCACCTCTTTCCCCGAGGCCCCGCTCCTGCAATGCCTCTTTCCTGAGACCCTGCTCCCATGCTGCCTCTTCCCCCCCAAAACCCCACCCCCTGCTCGCTCCTCTCTACCCCTTCCCCATCATTCACCCTTACAGCCAGTAAAAAGTGGGAGGGCCTAGCCCTCCAACTTTTAGAAATGATGGGGCCATGGCATCCTGGCTCCCCCCTGTTTCGGCGCCCCTGCCCCAGCACCCCTAGTCCCAGCACCTATGCCGGTAGCCCAGGAAGGCAGCTTTAATGTAGCCAGCCTCATGGGAAGCTCAGAATCAGGCGGAAACAATGATGCCTTACAGTCACTTTAGTCCCCGCCTCCCCCAGGCTGTGAGGCCTGCACTGTGCCTCTCGGAGCTGCAGCACAGAATCTCACCATTGGTCACGTAGCCACTTTCTGTGGTTGACTATAACAATTCCCATCATAAATGCATTGCCCTCTGTACAATGTCCACATTTCAATCTGAACGGTAATACCTAGAACAATCCCATGGTCCCACCTCTTGTTCCTCTCTCCCTACCATACATTTCCCAAACATTCCTATCTATTAACTCCTCCAAAGAGGGCAGGAAAAATTAATTGAAAGGATGCCTGTCTTTGGAATACTTATTTATTAGCAGCTAGTTAGAGTTCAGTATTTGGGGAGCTCCTGATCTTTTTATTACTAAATGTGAAAGCACACTGAGTGTTGGAAGACATAAATCAGAAACAATTCCTGTCTTTGAAATTGCTAATGTTTAAACCTTCAACTAAAATATGATTATTGTAGAACTCACTGCAGGGGCTTGCAAAGAAAGTCATTGTAATGTTTATTTTTTAAACCCATATTTATCTATGCAGCATTATGATAAGGAATCAGTGAATGGATAGCAACAAACTAGCACAGGGTTGAGTTTCCTGGCAAGCTGCTTATTGCTATTACCCAAAACATCTGGGCTGATATGGGCTGATATCACACTCAAATATAACTCTTCTGTCACGTATGTACAGCTGCAGTCTACTAGAGAAATAGATTAAGTGGAAGGAAATTTAAGCCACGGTAGGACTAGCAAGTCATCTACTATATAGTTTGGAGAGGAGTCAAGGGGTTAGTAAATTCCCAGTTAAGTCATTCAGTATTCTTTCACCAAAAACATCTGTGACAAGGAATGAGATTGCAGTGCATGCATGTGGGCATTTTCAATTTCTTGTGCTTAGGTAAATGTACTTGTGCTATGGTGAAGTTTTGCATAGTTTGTTTGCATAGTTTTGCAAAATTTATTTGATTGTTTTTGGAAGACACACAGGCAATTTTTCTTCCCCTCTCCTCCCAGTTTGTAACCTCGATGAAATAACTGGATTGCATTTCAGACTTCTTTGATTATAGCTAAAGGGAGCCACATAATTTACATGACTAAAATCCACAAAAACCAGCAGAAATGTAACTATGCTACTACAGCTCTCCAGGAATAAATTGCATTTGCTCTTCGTGTCCTAGATATGACATCAACAAGTAATATATAATGTTTCTGGTTTCTAATGGGAAATCTAGGAGAAACAGAATACATACCCCAAGTGTGTGTTTTTCGTTGTGTCATAGATCTGAATCTTTTGATATAGCCTGTGATTAAGGAAGGTACAGAAAAATTGAGATGTATCCCGAATAACTCCTCATAATGAAGAACTAAGCTAACAGTAGATATTGTACTTGGTACATATAGCAGGGCGGGTTGCCCACTTTCTAATCGCACAAAACCAAACACGTTAGCCTTGCCCCCGCCCTGAGGCCCTGCACCCCACTCACTACATTCTCCCTCCCTCGGTGGCTTGTTCTCCCCCACCCTCACTCACTTTCACTGGGCTGGGGCAGGGGGTTGGGGTTTGGGATGGTGCACGTGTTCTGTCTGGGGATGTCGGCTCTGGGGTGGGGTTGGAGATGAGGGGTTCAGGGTGAGGGAGGCTGTGGGTTGAGGCAGGGGGTCAGAGTGCAGGGGGGAGTGAGCACTGTGGAGTGAGGCCAGGATGAGGGGTTTGGGGGCCAGGAGGGGGCTCTGGGCTGCGGCAGGGGGTTGGGTTGCAGGAGGCGGTGAGGGCTCTGTCTGGGGGTGCGGGCTCTTGGGTGGGGCTGGGGCTGCTGGTTGAAGCAGAGGGTTGGGTGCAGGAGGGATGAGAGCTCCATCTGTGGGTGCGTGCTCTAGGGTGGGGCCAGGGATGAGAGGATTGGGGTGCAGGAGGGGGATCTGGGTTTGTGGGGACTCAGGGCTGGGGCAGGGGATTGGGGTGTGGGCTTACCTCCAGCAGCTCCTGGTCACTGGCGCAGCAGGGGGGCTAAGGCAGGCTTCCTGCTTGTCCTGACTTTGTGCTGTACCCTGGAAGTGACCAGCAGGTCCAGCTCCTAGGCAGAGGTGTGGGCAGCTGGCTCTGCGTGCTACTCTCACCCACACATGCTGCGGTACCCAGCCAATGGGAGTGCGGAGCCGGTGCTTGGGGTAGGGGCAGTGTGTGGAGCCCCATGCCCCTCTCCCCCACGCCTAGGAGCCACTTCTGGGGTGCAGTGTGGTGCCAGCCAGGAAAGGTAGGGACTAGCCTGCTTTAGCTCTGCAGCATCGCTGACTGGAATTTTAATGGCCCAGTCAGTGGTGCTGACCGGAGCCACCAGGGTCTAAAGCTAGACACCTGGTCACCCTAGCAGGACAAATATTCCACTGTGTCAAGTACAACTAGAAGGCATAGGTAACGTCAGGCCACATTTTTGTCCCCATCTTCAGTCCTGGAGCTAGAACGCAGCACAACTTCTAGCAGCCTCGGGCTGGCTGTGATGGCCCTCACATGGGTATCGCTAAAGTGCAGTATGGCTGTGGGACACTTTTCATACTAGGGGCTGTGATGCAGTGACATAGCTACTGGGGGATATCCTTATGCCAATAGAATTCCCAGGTAGTCAGTTATGCTAGCTTTAAGACGTCTCTGTAACACCAATGCAGCCTGAGCCAGAGGCCAGTTTCTGGCTCAGTGTTGAATTACAACATGCATTTTAAGTCTGCCCTTTTTAATATCCTTATAACTTTATCAAATAAATTCCATTCTTTGGCTGAAATGTTCCATGTTTCATCTCAGTGCAGGGGTGATTTCAATGTAACCCAGCCATTTCCCTTAGCCCTAGGCCATGGAAGCATTGACACAAGGTTAGGATCTTGGCAGCTTATGTGTGACTTTACAATAAAAGGAAGAAGGCAAATGGAGCTATTTCCCACAAACTTGCATGGGCAGCCATGACAACACTTATACTCCTTGAGGGCCAGGGCTGTAGTCACACAGTGATGGGTGTAGTTGAGCACGGTAAAAGTATTGTTCCTCCAATCGTCAGACAGTGCTTTGAGGCTCGAACTGAAGGTGATGCAAGCTACTCCTCTAAAAAAGAAGCGTGGATGCCAGTTCTGGGTGCACTCTATGCAGCACTAATGACATCTGCAGCTGCACACTACAGGCTGAATCCACCTAGACACTGTTGTTCATGCACTGCATTGCTGCTTCAGACTACCCTAAAATTGCTCTTGGCTCTCAAACCAGAATAGAGTCCAAACAGTAGTCTATGTGGATCTTTCTTTTCTTATGAAACAAGTCATGATATATTTCCATTTTTCTTGTTATTTCAGACAGATCAAATGCTTTACTAAAATCTGGAAACACTGTAATATATATTGTGACAAAGCTCTGTCCTTGCCTCCGTGGGTCCCGTGTTTTCTGGCAGATTTCGCTAGCCTCAGAGGCTCACTGTGACCCTCCACTTAACCCTTCTCTCTCTAGAGACAAGGGTCATAGTCTACTGAGCCACTTTCATCATAAGCCAGCGAGGGAGGTGAGGAGAAGTTATGCTTCCTTGCACAGTCTCTGTTGTCTCCCAGTCTCAGTGATTAATCAGGGGGGCAAAAGTGTGTGTGCCAGGAGGAAGGCTGGGCCCACTCTCTACTCCGGGCTCCAGCCCAGGGATCCTAATAGTATCAGCTATGGTAGCTGACCTTTTAGAAACATGACATGTACAATTCCCTGGGCCACTTCCCCCATCGCAGCCCTCACTTCCTCAAGCTCCACTTCACCCTTACCTCAGGGCCTCCTTCCTTGTGCCTGATATGGTGTGTACTACTCAGCCTCTCCAACAGCACAACTTCCTCCCACAGCTCCTGACATGCACACCCACCTGACTGACTGGAAGGCTTTTAACTAGTTTCAGCCAGTCCCTGATTGGCTTCAGGTGTCTCAATCAACCTAGCCTTCTCCCTGCCTTCTGGAAAGTTCTTAATTGTCCTCAGGTGTCTTAATTGACCTGGAGCAGCTGCCATTTCACTTATCCTGGTACCAGGGATTAGTTTAGCCTGGAGAGAATCCCTCTCTCCCTCTCACTGCTCTCCCATAGCCCTCTAGCTTGGAGGGAGGTGGGAAGCTGCTACTCCTGCTGCTGCTAGGTCCTAAGCTCTCCCTGCTACTCCAGCTGCTCCCCTGGCTGAGCCAGACACCCCCCATTCTCTGCTACTTGGCTGCTGGACCCCCCACTCTTAGGTGCTGCTACTGCTGCAACTGCAGCCCCGGGGGGGGGGCTGCTAGCCCACTCCCCAGAGAGGAGGAGTGAGGGACCCCAGCCACTGCTGTTGTGGATACCACCACCTGAGAGGGGTCCTCTCTGCCTGCCTGGATCACCACCTGGAGTTCCTGGAGCTGCTGCTGCTGCAGAGGCCGCTGCCTGGAGCTGCTGAAGCCCGAGGAGGAGAAGAAGAGAATCATCTGCCAGTGGGGCAGCACCTAGAGACTTTGCAGACCACCGTGGAGGGGACCATAAGACTGAGTAATTTCCAAACTGTGCTCTTGTGGTGGGGGTTTTGACTGTGTTTGTAGGGACACAGGGGGTGTGGTGTGGAGCTGCCCCCCGATCCATCTGTGTGTCCCCCCCAACCCCCACCACTATTACCACCACCGCTGCCCCCTCCACCACCCCCATGGGCTGTATACCATCTGCCTCAGCTCCTGCCTCTGGACTCAGCTGCTTTCTTGGCTTGCCACGCCCTATTTCCACCCTTTGGGCCAGAAGCAGCAGCCAGCTAAAAAAGACTTGTGCAAGTGCACATGGGCACATGTGCCCCCCCGGACTGCCTAAACCCCAGCTTTGCCCTTTACTACCTGCCCCATTTGCCGCTTGCTTTGCCTCCTCTTTTGCTCCAGCCCCCCTTACTAGCTTCAGTTTGTTTGCCTGCCCCGCCCATTTCCTTCTGCAGCCTTTGTTTGTTTGCCCCGCCCCAGTCTCTGAAGCTAGCCCCTTGGTTTCCCTGTTCTACCCCCAGACCGCTTAGCCACTCGCTCCGTGTGCCCGTGCCCCCTCCCATGCGCTTGTGCAACTCCCCATTTCAGTTGCAACCCTCTTCACTGCACCTTCAATGTTGTTGAATCCCCCCCCCCCATAGTGCACCAAGAGGAGCCGGAATTTCCACCTTGTGTCGGTGACTGACCCCTAACCCCTGATTGCCCCCCGTCCAGCCCACCCCTTTTGGCGCCCTCCTCCCCTGCCTGCAGCCTAGCGGGGAGGAGTGGTCGACCTGCTTCCCCTCTCCCCTCCTCCTTTTGGTGTCCCCCTTTCCTCCTTGCTCATGATGGCGGGGGATGAGACGGGTGAGACCTCTCCAGTAGCCCGAGCTCTCCCTCCCCCGCCTGCCCCTCTGTCACCCCCCCAAGCTTCTACGTCCACTGCCAAACCATCTGCCATCGCCCCCGCTGGGGCACCAGCAGCGACGGGCACCGGGGTGACCTCCACTGCTGCCACGTCTCTCACCCCCTCAGATTTGCGGGGAGTCCTCCCAGCCGGCGGGAAGGGCCAGGGGAAGAAGAAGGGGAAGGGCCCCGCTAAAAAGACCAGGCCCTCCATGGCAGGGGCTGCCCCCGATAACCCGGCCCCATCTCCAGCTGGGGCGCCCCTCCCCGCTGTTCCCTCCACCAGCTCTGCAGGTGTCCCTCCCCAGGCCCCCAGAGCATACGCCCAGGTGGCGGCAGCCCCCCCGCCTGCCGCTACATCATTTCTCCAGCCCACCGCCTCCGCTACCATCTATAGCGGCCGGGGCCCCTTTCCCACCATGACCAGGAAGCAAGGCGTCCGTTGCCTCCTGGTGCCCGCCTCACCCCACGTGGAGACCTATGTGCGGGCATTGGCGAGGGTGGTGGGGCCCACGGCCATTGTGGCGGCCTCCAAAATGTATGGCAAGGTCGTCTTCTTCTTAGCATCGGAGGCCGCTGCCCAGGAGGCGGTGGAGAAGGGCCTGGCGGTGGGGGGCGTGTTCGTCCCCTTAGAGCCGCTAGAGGACCTGGGCGTCCGCCTGGTCCTGACCTCCGTCCCTCCCTTTCTCCCCAATGCCGCCCTGTTACCCGCCCTTTCTACCTTGGGGAAGCCCATCTCTGTCATCAGCCCCCTCCCGTTGGGCTGCAAAGACCCCGCCCTCCGTCACGTCCTCTCCTTCCGCCGGCAAGTGCAGCTTCAACTGCCGCCGGCGGCGCGTGACGGAGAGGCACTCGAGGGGTCCTTCCTAGTCCCCTACCAGGGGACCCATTACAGGGTGCATTATTCCACGGGGGAGGCCCGGTGCTACCTCTGCCGGGCGATGGGGCACGTCCGGAGGGACTGCCCCCTGGCCCGGGAAGGAGGGGCATCCCCGACACCCGAGCCCCGGCAGGACACCGGCCCCGTCATCGCCGACGCCCCTGGCTGCCCGGCACCTGAAACCGCCCCTCCTCCTTCACAATCCACCACTGCTCCCGCTCAGGCCCAAGGGGCAACTCCCCCACTATGCCCAGACGAGCGGGAGAACCCCGCCTCCGCTGCTTGCAATCTGGCGGGGCCTGTGGAGGAGGGTGCGGCAGGGACAGCGCCAAGAATGGGAGAGGGCCCGCCCCAAGGGGAATCTTCCCTCCCTTGTGCTGCCCCACCGTTACCCCCTCGAGTCCCTGAGCCATCGCCTCTGCCCCCTGACACAACCCCTGCTAGCCAGCCCCCGGATGATGCCATGGAGGGCTGGGCCCTAGTCAAGGGGAAGCGGGGCAAGCGGAAGGCTCGAGCTCCGCTCCTCCCATCTGACGCGGAGGCCCCCCGGAAGACCAGGAAGGGGGGCACCGATGCCGAGCCTTCCGCTCTACCCACGGGTGTGTTCCACCCACTAGAGCCGGCTGGGGAAGACGTGGCAGCACTGGAAGGGGGTATCTCCCCTCCACGGGAGTCCCTCCCCTCCAAGACCCCCGAGGCACCATCTGAAACCCCAGTGTGCCCCGAAGTAACCGTCGCATCACGTGCCGGCGGGGAGAATCCCGGGGTAGCGGAAAACAATTTCCCCTCTATATATGAGGAGATCGAGGCCCTGGGTCTGACCCCAGTCACCCAAGGGGAGGACGATCCTATGCCAGCGGGCCTCGATCTGGGCGACTTCTTTCCAGCCCCCCTTTCCCCATACTCCCTCCCCATAACCGTTGCTTCTGCTCCCACCTCCGAGGAGCCCCTGGACTCCTCCATCAACCCGGCTGCAGAAGGCACCCTGCTGAGAGCCACCGAGCCAGTTGAGGCGACGGCCAGTGCCACGCGGCTGGAACCTGAGCCACCAGGGGCATCCCTCGCTGGTGAGGAGCATTCGACCTCCTTTCCGGGAGAGGACCCTACAGAAGAAAGTCCACCCCCTGATGCCGTGGCTGCCAAATCCACCAGAGAGCTTGCGCCCGGCATCGGTGAGAGCCCTCTCCCGACCCAGACTCTTACCTCTACCCCTGCCCCTGCCCTTCTCCCGCCCACCTCCCGAGATATTATTGCCACCCCCTTTCCAACAGATGACTCCCAGGGAATGGCCTTTGTGTTTGCCCGTCCCGACCCACCAGGGGCTGCTATCCTCCCTCCGCCGCCCCCTATCGCCCCAGCATTCAGGTCAACCCATCAAGAGCCCCGTCGGGGGTCCGCACCCTGTCTGCCTGTCTCGCTGGGCCAGGGGGCTGTACCAAGGGCCCCATCGGGAAGCAACCAGACCATAACCCCAGCCCCCCATGTGCTGCGAGAGGACTTGCGGGAGTTCCTAGAAGACGTCCGTGGCTCCCGCAACAAAGTCCAGCTTGCCCTCCAGCGATGGGGGGACTTTAATCAAATCCTCCGGGCCGCAAGGGCCCTCCTGGGGGAGGGGAAAAGGACCGGGAGACAGGGCGCCGCGGCCTACCAGCGGGTCCGCCACTTCCGTGACTCCTTACTCACCTACGGGGTGGGTCACGGACTGCTGCGCGGCCCGCCGGGAGCCACCAGCATCCCTGCCGGCGAGGATCCCCCCCAGCCCTCCTCATGGCACCCTTTACCATCGCAACATTGAACACCTGTGGCTGTAAGATGGGTCTCCGCAGGTCCCAGGTGCTCTCCTTCCTTCGAGAGGGGAGGTACTCTGTGGTTTTCCTGCAGGAGACCCATATGGATCCGACCGCGGAAGACAGCTGGCGGCTGGATTGGGGGGACAGGGTCTACTTTAGCCACCTCACAGTTCATACGGGTGGAGTGGCGACCCTGTTCTCCCCCGACCTACGGCCCGAGGTGCTGGGGGTCGCCGAGGCTGTGCCGGGTCGCCTGCTGCACCTCCGGGTCCACATGGAGGGGCTCGTAGTCAACCTCGTCAACATCTATGCCCCAGCAGCGAGCCCGGAGCGGCTGCAATTCTATCAGCAGGCATCCGCCTTCCTCGGCACTTTGGATCCTCAGGAGTGCCTGGTCCTGGGAGGGGACTTTAACATCACCCTTGAGGAACGGGACCTCTCGGGAACCGAGCAAAGCCCGGCCGCCGTCGCCGTCCTCCAGGAGATAGTCGAACACCACTCCCTGGTGGACGTCTGGCGCGACCACCACCCGGATGACACTTCCACGTTCACCTTTGTCCGGGTGGAGGCCCATCGGTCGCACCACTCCCGGTTGGACCGCATTTATTTATCACGCTTTCATCTTACACGATCCCACTCCTCCAACATCCGGCCGGCCCCATTTTCTGACCATCACATAGCCACCGTGACAGCCTCCCTCTGCGCGGAGAGGCCGGGGCCGGCCTATTGGCATTTTAACAACAGCTTGCTGGAGGATGCGGGCTTCGTGGCGTCCTTCCGGGAGTTCTGCCTGGCCTGGCGAGGGCAGCGGCGTGCCTTTCCCTCGGCACGGCGATGGTGGGACGTAGGGAAGGTGCGCGCCCGGCTCTTCTGCCGTGACTACACCCGGGGCACCAGCCGACGGAGGGATGCAGCGATAGAGCAGTTGGAACGGGAGGTTTTAGAGCTGGAGAGGCGTCTGGCCGCCAGCCCCGAGGATCCACCCCTCTGCGGAGCGTGCCGGGAGAAGCGGGAGGAGCTCCGGAGCCTCGAGGACCATCGGGCCTGGGGTGCTTTTGTTCGATCCCGCATCCGTCTCCTTCGGGAGATGGATTGCGGCTCCCGCTTCTTCTACGCCCTGGAAAAAAAGAGGGGGGCTAAGAAACATATCATCTGCCTACTGGCAGAAGATGGCACCCCCTCACGGATCCGGTGGAGATGTGCGAGAGGGCGAGAGCCTTCTACGCAAGCCTTTTCTACCCGGAGCCGACCGATCCTAACGCTTGCAGAGTGCTGTGGGAGGAGCTACCGACGGTCAGCGTGGGCGACCGAGACCGGCTAGAGCTGCCTCTCACTCTGGCCGAGTTCTCGGAAGCCCTCCGTCGCATGCCCACCAATAAATCTCCGGGCATGGACGGGCTGACCGTGGAGTTCTACCGCGAGTTCTGGGACATCCTGGGCCCAGACCTAGTCACCGTCTGGGCCGAGTCTTTGCAGAGCGGGGTCCTCCCTCTTTCGTGCAGGCGAGCCGTGCTCGCCTTATTGCCGAAGAAGGGGGACCTCCGCGATTTACGAAATTGGCGTCCCGTCTCGCTCCTCAGCACGGACTACAAAATCGTGGCAAAAGCCATCTCCCTGAGGCTAGGGTCCGTGCTGGCGGACGTGGTCCACCCAGACCAGACCTACACCGTCCCGGGCCGCAGCATCTTCGATAACCTATATCTGGTCCGGGACCTATTGGAACTTGGGTGTAGGGATGGTCTGTCGTTCGCCCTCCTGTCCTTAGATCAGGAGAAGGCGTTCGACAGGATGGATCACGGGTATCTCCTGAGCACTCTGCAGGCGTTTGGCTTCGGACCCAGGTTTGTGAACTTTCTCCGGGTGCTGTACGCTTCCGCAGAGTGTCTGGTAAGGCTCAACTGGACCCTGACCGAACCGGTCAACTTCGGGCGAGGAGTACGGCAGGGGTGCCCGATCTCAGGCCAGCTATACGCTCTGGCGATCGAGCCCTTCCTCTGTCTCCTCCGAAGGAGGTTGACAGGGTTGGTGCTGAGGGAGCCAGAGCTGCGGCTGGTCCGTATGCTGTCGGCGTACGCTGATGACGTGCTCCTCATGGTCCAGGACCCGGGCGACTTGGTGCGAGTGGAGGCTTGCCAGGCCATCTATTCAGCAGCCTCCTCTGCGCGGGTCAACTGGGTCAAGAGCTCTGGCTTGGTGGTAGGGGACTGGCGGCAGGCGAGCCCCCGCCCACCCACGCTTCAAGCCATCCGGTGGAGCACGGGTCCACTGCTCTATCTGGGCGTTTACCTTTCTGCCACGCATCCCTCTCCGCCGGAGAACTGGCAGAATTTAGAGGGCGGGGTGATAGAGCGGCTCCGGAAATGGACAGGACTACTCCGGTGCCTCTCCCTTCGAGGGAGAGCGTTAGTGCTTAATCAACTAGTCCTCTCCATGCTTTGGTACCGGCTCAACACCCTGGTCCCGGCCCCGGCTTTCCTGACCAACCTGCGGACATCGATTCTGGAGTTCTTTTGGTCAGGACTGCACTGGGTCCCTGCAGGGGTTCTCCATCTACCTGTGGAGGAGGGAGGGCAGGGCCTCAAATGTCTGCTTACTCAGGTCCATGTCTTCCGCCTCCAGACCCTGCAGAGGCTCCTTTATGGTGCAGGTAGTCCGGCGTGGAGCATACTGGCGCACGCCTTCCTGCGCCGCTTCCGAGGGCTCCGATACGACCGGCAGCTCCTTTATCTCCATCGGAGAGGTCTCGCGGAAGACCTCTCGGGGCTGCCGGTCTTCTACCAGGACCTCCTCCGGACCTGGAAACTCTTTACAACGAGCAGGTCCGTGGCGGCCACCGAGGGGGCAGATCTCCTCGCGGAGCCCCTGCTACACAACCCCCAGCTCCGTTTGCAGGTGGCGGAGTCCCGCTCGGTGCGCCAGAGGTTGGTCCTGGCAGAGGTCACAAGAGTCGGAGACCTCCTGGACTATGACCGGGGAGACTGGCTGGATCCCCTAACCTTCGCTCAGCTCATGGGGCTTTCCAGACCTTGTACTCCCCGACGCATACTTCAGGAGGTGAAGGCCGCTTTGCCGCCCGCTGCTCGGGTTTATCTCGACCGGGTCCTGCACGAGGGCACGCCCCGCCCACCCACTACCCCAGGCCCGCCGGACCTTTTAATTGGACCCCTGCCCCATGGACCCAACCGATCCCTTCACCCCTTCACTAGAAGCCGGCTGCACGAGATGCAGCCGGTCTGTTTTCAAACCGCGCCAAGAAAACATCTCTACACACTCGTGCTTCACACCCTTCACGCCCGCACCCTCGTGTCCCGCCCCGATACAAAATGGCGGGACCTCCTGCCACCTTTGGAGGGTGAAGAGCCCCGGTGGGCCAGCCTATATTCCATCTTAGTCCCAAAGCCCGCCGGGGATGTCAGTTGGCGGCTCCTTCACGGAGCCGTGAGCACGGGCGTGTACTTGGCGCGGTTCACCACAATCCCAGATACCTGCCCCTTTTGCGGCATGAAGGATACCCTGGCACATGTCTACCTGGAGTGTGCCAGGCTGCAGCCCCTATTCCGGCTCCTCACCAATATCTTATTACGTTTTTGGTTGCACTTCTCCCCTCACCTTCTCATTTATGCACTCCCTATCCGTGGCCCCACAAAGTCCCGGGATCTCCTGGTCAACCTCCTCCTGGCCCTAGCTAAAATGGCCATCTACAAAACCAGAGTGAGGAGGTTGGCCGATGGAGTCTCCTGTGACTGTAGGGCCTATTTCCGATCCTCGGTCCGTTCACGTATCCAGGCAGAGTTCCTCTGGGCGGCATCCTCTGACTCCCTTGACGCCTTTGAGGAGCAGTGGGCGCTGTCCGGGGTTCTCTGCTCGGTGTCCCCATCCGGTTGCCTTCTTTTGACCCTTTGACCGCACACCTGTCCCTGTTATTTTATTAGTTGTCCCCCGGAATTTTTTGGGCATCTAGGTCCTGTGGATCCCCCTTTTAGGCTGGGGGGGATCATTTAGCTGTGGATGGGCCTCGCCCGCCCACTTCCCGGATCCCAATAAGACTGCTCTCCCATAGCGTTCTAGCTTGGAGGGAGGTGGGAAGCTGCTACTCCTGCTGCTGCTAGGCTCTAAGCTCTCCCTAATGCTCCAGCTGCTCCCCTGGCTGGGCCAGACACCCCCATTCTCTGCTACTTGGCTGCTGGACCCCCCACTCTTGGGTACTGCTACTGCTCCAACTGCAGCCCTGAGGGGGGGGGGCTGCTAGCCCACTCCCCAGAGAGGAGGAGTGAGGGACCCCAACCACTGCAGTTGTGGATACCACCACCAGCACCACCACCTGAGAGGGGTCCATTCTGCCTGCCTGGACTACAACCTGGAGTTCCTGGAGCTGCTGCTGCTGCAGAGGCCGCTGCCTGGAGTGCTGAAGCCCGAGAAGGAGACGAAGAGGATCATCTGCCAGTGGGGCAGCACCTAGAGACTTTGCAGACCACCGTGGAGGGGGCCCTAAGACTGAGTAATTTTCAAACTGTGCTCTTGTGGTGGGGGTCTTGACTGTGTTTGTAGGGACACGGGGGGTGTGGCGTGGAGCTGCCCCCCGATCCATCTGTGTGTCCCCCCCAACCCCCACCACTATTACCACCACCGCTGCCCCCTACACCACCAACCCCACTGGCTGTATACCATCTGCTTCAGCTCCTGCCTCTGGACTCAGCTGCTTGCTTGGCTTGCCACTCCCTATTTCCACCCTTTGGGCCAGAAGCAGCAGCCAGCTAAAAAAGACTTGTGCAAGTGCACATGGGCACATGTGCCCCCCCGGACTGCCTACCCCCCAGCTTTGCCCTTTACTACCTGCCCCATTTGCCACTTGCTTTGCCTCCTCTTTTGCTCCAGCCCCCCTTACTAGCTTCAGTTTGTTTGCATGCCCCGCCCATATCCTTCTGCAGCCTTTGTTTCTTTACCCCGACCCAGCCTCTGAAGCTAGCCCCTTGGTTTCCCTGTTCTACCCCCAGACCGCTTAGCCCCTCGCTCCGTGTGCCCATGCCCCCTCCCATGCGCTTGTGCAATTCCCCATTCTAGTTGCAACCCTCTTCACTGCACCCTCAATGTTGTTGAATCCCCCCCGCCGTAGTGCACCAAGAGGAGCCGGAATTTCCACCTTGTATCGGTGACTGACCCCTAACCCCTGATTGCCCCCCGTCCAACCCACCCCTTTTGGCACCCTCCTCCCCTGCCTGCAGCCTAGCGGGGAGGAGTGGTAGACCTGCTTCCCCTCTCCCCTCCTCCTTTTGGTGTCCCCCCTTCCCTCCTTGCTCATGATGGCGGGGGCTGAGACGGGTGAGACCCCTCCAGTAGCCCGAGCTCCCCCTCCCCTGCCTGCCCCTCTGTCACCCCCCCAAGCTTCTACCTCCGCTGCCGAACCATCTGCCACCGCCCCCGCTGGGGCACCAGCAGCGACGGGCACCGGGGTGACCTCCACTGCTGCCACGTCTCTCACCCCCTCAGATTCGGGGGGAGTCCCCCCAGCTGGCGGGAAGGGCCAGGAAAAGAAGAAGGGGAAGGGCCCTGCTAAAAAGACCAGGCCCTCCATGGCAGGGGCTGCCCCCAATGCCCCGGCCCCATCTCCAGCTGGGGCATCCCTCCCTGCTGTTCCCTCCACCAGCTCTACAGGTGTCCCTCCCCTTGCCCCCAGAGCATTTGCCCAGGTGGCGGCAGCTCCCCCGCCTGCCACTACATCATTTCTCCAGCCCACCGCCTCCGCTACCATCTATAGCGGTCGGGGCCCCTTTCCCACCATGACCAGGAAGCACTGCGTCCGTTGCCTCCTGGTGCCTCACCCGACGTGGAGACCTAAGTGCAGGCGTTGGCAAGGGTGGTGGGGCGCACGGCCATTTTGGCAGCCTCCAAAATGTATGGCAAGGTCGTCTTCATCTTAGCATCGGAGGCCGCCGCCCAGGAGGCGGTGGAGAAGGGCCTGGCAGTTGGGGGCGTGTTCGTCCCCTTAGAGCCGCTAGAGGACCTGGGCGTCCGCCTGGTCCTGACCTCCGTCCCTCCCTTTCTCCCCAATGCTGCCCTGTTACCCGCCCTTTCTACCTTGGGGAAGTCAATCTCTGTCATCAGCCCTCTCCCGTTGGGCTGCAAAGAACCCGGCCTCCGTCACGTCCTCTCGTTCCACCAGCAAGTGCAGCTTCAAGTGCTGCCGGCGGCGCGTGACGGAGAGACACTGGAGGGGTCCTTCCTAGTCCCCTACCAGGGGGCCCGTTACTAGGTGCATTATTCCATGGGGGAGGTGCTACCTCTGCCGGGCAATGGGGCACGTCCAGATGGACTGCCCCTTGGCCCGGCAAGGAGGGGCATCCGAGATCCCTGAGCCCCGGCAGGGTACCGGCCCCGTCATCACCGACACCCCTGGCTGCCCAGTGCCTGAAACCACCCCTCCTCCTTCCCAGTCCACCATTGCTCCCGCTCAGGCCTAAGGGGCACCTCCCCAACTATGCCCAGATGAGCGGGAGAGCCCCGCCCCCGCTGCTTGCAATCTGGCGGGGCCAGTGGAGGAGGGTGCGGCAGGGATACCGCCGGGCATGGGAGAGGGCCCACCCCAAGAGGAATCTTCCCTCCCTTGTGCTGCCCCACTGTTACCCCCTCGAGTCCCTGAGCCATCGCCTCTGCCCCCTGACCCAACCCCTGCTAGCCAGCCCCTGTATGATGCCATGGAGGGCTGGGCCCTAGTCCAGGGGAAGCGGGGCAAGCGGAAGGCTCGAGCTCCGCTCCTCCCATCTGACGCGGAGGACCCCCCGGAAGACCAGGAAGGGGGGCACTGATGCCGAGCCTTCCGCTCTACCCACGGGTGTGTTCCATCCACCAGAGCCGGCTGGGGAAGACGTGGCAGCACTGGAAGGCAGTATCTATCTCCACGGGAGTCCCTCCCCTCCAAGACCCCCGAGGCACTATCTGAAACCCCATTGTGCCCCGAAGTAACCGTCGCGTCAGGTGCCGGCGGGGAGAATTCTGGGGTAGCGGAAAACATTTTCCCGTCTATATATGAGGAGATCGAGGCCCTGGGTCTGACCCTGGTCACCCAGGGGGAGGACGATCCTATCCCAGTGGACCTCGATCTGGGCGACTTCATTCCAGCCCCCCTTTCCCCATGTTCCCTCCCCCTAACCGTTGCTTCTGTTCCCACCTCCGAGGAGCCTCTGGAGTCCTCCATCCATCCAGCTGCAGAGGGCACCCCGCTGAGAGCCGCCGAGCCAGTTGAGGCGACGGCCAGTGCTACGCAGCCAGGACCTGAGCCACCAGAGGAACCCCTCGTTGATGAGGAGCATTCGACCTCCTTTCCAGGAGAGAGCCCTACAGAAGATAGTCCCCCTCCTGATGCCGTGGCTGCCAAATTTACCAGACAGCTTGTGCCTGGCATCAGTGAGAGCCCTCTCCCGGCCCAGACTCTCACCTCTAACCCTGCCCCTGCCCCATCCCATCCATATCCCGAGATGTTATTGCCGCCCCTGGGGCTGTCTCCTTTCCTTTTCGAATAGATGACTCCGAGGGAGCGGCCTTTGTGTTTACCCGTTCCGACCCACCAGGGGCTTCTATCCTCCCTCCGCCGCCCCCTATCGCCCCAGTGTTCAGGCCACACCATCAGGAGCCCCATCGGGGGTCCGCAACCTGTCTGCCCGTCTCGGTGGGCCACGGGGCTGTACCAAGGGCCTCCGTTGGGGAGTAACAAAACCGTAACCCCAGCCCCCCCATGCTCTGTGAGAGGAGTTGTGGGAGTTTCTAGAATACGTCCGTGGCTCCCGCAACAAAGTACAGCTTGCCCTCCAGGGATGGGGGGACTTTCATCAAATCCTCCGGGCCGCAAGGGCCCTCATGGGGGAGGGTAAAAGGACCGGGAGGCAGGGCGCCGCAGCCTACCAGCGGATCCGCCTCTTCCATGACTCCTTACTCACCTACGGGGTGGGTCACGGACTGCTAGGTGGCCCGTCGGGAACCGCAAGCGTCCCTGCCGGCGAGAATCCCCCCCAGCCCTCCTCATGGCACCTTTTACCATCGCAACATTGAACACCCGCGGCTGTAGGATGGGTCTCCGCAGGTCCCAGGTGCTCTCCTTCCTTCAGGAGGGGAGGTACTCTGTGATTTTCCTGCAGGAGACCCATACGGATCTGACCGCCGAAGGCAGCTGGCGCCTGGACTAGGGGGACAGGGTCTACTTTAGCCATCTCACAGTTCGTACGGCTGGAGTGGTGACCCTGTTCTCCCCCAACATACGGTCCGAGGTGCTGGGGGTCGCCGAGGCTCTGCCGGGCCGCCTGCTGCACCTCCGGGTCCGCATGGAGGGTGTCCTAGTCAACCTCGTCAACATTTATGCCCCGGCAGCGAGCCCGGAGCGGCTGCAATTCTATCAGCAGGCGTCTGCCTTCCTCGGCACCTTGGATCCTCATGAGTGCCAGGTCCTGGGAGGAGATTTTATCGTCACCCTTGAGGAGCGGGACCACTCGGGGACCGAGCAGAGCCCGGCCGCCGTCGCCGTCCTCCAGGAGATAGTCGAACACCACTCCCTGGTGGACGTCTGGCGCGACCACCACCCGGATGACACCACCACGTTCACTTTTGTCCGGGTGGAGGCCCATCGTTCGCACCACTCCCGGTTGGACCGCATTTATTTATCACGCTTTCATCTTTCACGAGCCCACTCCTCCAGCATCGAGCCGGCCCCATTTTCTGACCATCACATAGCCACCGTGACAACCTCCCTCTGCGCGGAGAGGCCGGGGCCGGCCTATTGGCATTTTAACAACAGCTTGCTGGAGGATGTACGCTTCGTGGCATCCTTCCGGGAGTTCTGGCTGGCCTGGCGAGGGCACGGCAGTGGTGGGACCTAGGGAAGGTGCGCGCCCAGCTCTTCTGCCGTGACTACACCTGGCGCCAGCCGATGGAGGGATGCGGCGATAGAGCAGTTGGAACGGGAGGTCTTAGAGCTGGAGAGGCATCTGGCCGCCAGCCCCGAGGATCCACCCCTCTGCGGAGCATGCCGGGAGAAGCGGGAGGAGCTCTGGACCCTGGAGGACCATCGGGCCTGGGGTGCCTTTGTTCGATCCCGCATCCATCTCCTTCGGGAGATGGATCATGGCTCCCACTTCCTCTACACCCTGGAGAAAAAGAGGGGGGCTAAAAAACATGTCATCTGCCTTTTGGCAGAAGATGGCACCCCCCTCACGGATCCGGTGGAGATGTGTGGGAGGGCGAGAGCCTTCTACGCAAGTCTTTTCTCCACGGATCCGACCGATCCTAACGCTTGCAGAGTGCTGTGGGAGGAGCTCCCGATGGTCAGCACGGGCAACCTAGACCGGCTAGAGCTGCCTCTCACTTTGGCCGAGTTCTCGGAAGCCCTCCGTCGCATGCCCACCAATAAATCTCTGGGCTTGGACGGGCTGACCGTGGAGTTCTACCGCATGTTCTGGGACGTCCTCGGTCCAGACCTAATCACCATCTGGGCCGAGTCTTTGCAGAGTGGGGTCCTCCCTCTTTTATGCAGTGGAGCCATGCTCGCCTTATTGCCGAAGAAGGGGGACCTCCGCGATTTACGAAATTGGCGTCCCGTTTCCCTCCTCAGCACGGACTACAAATTCGTGGCAAAAGCAATCTCACTGCGGCTAGGTTCCGTGCTGGCAGAAGTGGTCCACCTAGACCAGACCTACACCGTCCCTGGGCCACAGCATCTTCGACAACTTATATCTGGTCTGGGACCTTTTGAAACTCGGGTGTAGGGATGGTGTGTTGTTCACCCTCTTGTCCTTAGATCAGGAGAAGGCGTTCGACAGGGTGGATCACGGGTATCTCCTTAGCACTCTGCAGGCATTTGGATTCGGACCCCAGTTTGTGGGTTTTCTCCGGGCGCTGTACGCCTCCGCAGAGTGTTTGGTCAGGCTCAACTGGACCCTGACCGAACCGGTCAGCTTCGGGCGAGAAGTATGGCAGGGGTGCCCCCTCTCGGGCCAGTTGTACGCTCTGGCGATTGAGCCCTTCCTCTTTCTCCTCTGAAGGAGGTTCACAGGGTTGGTGCTGCAGGAGCCGGAGCTGCGGCTGGTCCTGTCGGCGTACGCTGATGACGTGCTCCTCGTGTTCTAGGACCCGGGCGACTTGGTGCGGGTGGAGGCTTGCCAGGCCATCTATTTGGGAGCCTCCTCCGTGCGTGTCAACTGGGTCAAGAGCTCTGGCTTGGTGGTAGGGGACTGGCGGCAGGCAAGCTCCCTCCCACCCACGCTTCAGGCCATCCGGTGGAGCATGGGTCCGCTGCTCTATCTGGGCGTTTACCTTTCTGCCACACATCCCTCTCCGCCGGAGAACTGGCAGAATTTAGAGGGCGGGGTGATAGAACAGCTCTGGAAATGGACAGGACTACTCCGGTGCCTCTCCCTTCGAGGGAGAGCGCTGGTGCTTAAACAACTAGTTCTGTCCATGCTCTGGTACCAGCTCAACACCCTGGTTCCGGCCCTGGGTTTCCTGGCCAACCTCCAGACATCAGTTCTGGAGTTCTTTTGGTTAGGACTGCACTGGGTCTCTGCAGGCATTCTCCATCTACCTCTGGAGGAGGGATGGCAGGGCCTAAAATGTCTGCTTACTCATGTCCATGTCTTCCGCCTCCAGACCCTGCAGAGGCTCCTTTATGGTGCAGGTAGTCCGGCGTGGAGCATACTGGCGCACGCCTTCCTGCACCGCTTCTGAGGGCTCCACCAGATCCTCTAACCCTGCCCCTGCCCCTGTCCATAGCCCGTCCACTTCCCGAGCTGTTATTGCCACCCCTGGGGCTTTCTCCTTCCCTTTTCCAATAGATGAGCCTCAGGAAGCGGCCTTTGTGTTTACCCATTCCGACCCACCAGTGACTGCTATCCTCCCTCCGCCGCCCCCTATCGCCCCAGGGTTCCAGGCGGGCCTAGTGACACCAACCCATCAGGGACCCCATCGGGGGTCTGCACCCTGTCTGCCCTTCTCAGTGGGCCACAGGGCTGTACCAAGGGCCCCGTCGGGGAGTAACCAGGAGACCGTAACCCCAGCCCCCTATGCGCTGTGAGAGGAGTTGCGGGAATTTTTAGAAGACGTCCGTGGCTCCCGCAATAAAGTACAGCTTGGTCTCCAGCGATAGGGGGACTTTCATCAAATCTTCTGGGCTGCAAGGTGCCTCATGGGGGAGAGTAAAAGGACCGGGAGGCAGGGCTCCGTGGCCTTCCAGCGGGTTCGCCTCTTCCATGACTCCTTACTCACCTACGGGGTAGGTCACAGACAGCTGTGCAGCCCGTCGGGAGCCGCGAGCATCCCTGCTGGCGAGAATCCCCCCTAGCCCTCCTCATGGCACCTCTTACCATCGCAACATTGAACACTCGCGGCTATAGGATGGGTCTCCGCAGGTCCCAGGTGCTCTCCTTTCTTCGGGAGGGGGGGTACTCTATGGTTTTCCTGCAGGAGACCCATACGGATCCGACCGCCGAAGACAGCTGGCGGCTGGATTGGGGGGACAGGGTCTACTTTAGCCATCTTACAGTTCGTACGGCTGGAGTGGCGACCCTGTTCTCCCCCGACCTACGGCCCGAGGCGTTGGGGGTTGCCGAGGCTGTGCCGGGCTCCTGCTGCACCTCTGGGTCCGCATTGAGGGGCTCCTAGTCAACCTCGTTAACATCTCTGCCCAGGCAGCGAGTCCGGAGCGGCTGCAATTCTATCAGCAGGTGTCCGCCTTCCTCAGCACCTTGGATCCTCATGAGTGCCTGGTCCTTGAAGGGTATTTGGTATCTAGGTCCTGTGGATCCCCCTTTTAGGCTGGGGGGGATCCTTTAGCGGTGGACGGGCTTTGCCCAGATCCCAATAAGACTACTTTTCTATAGCCATCTGGCCTTGCCCCGTCACTATGTATATATATTGTATTGTCAGCAGCCATTAATTTTTCAGTTCTCTTAAAAAAAACAATTAGCTTTGTCTGGCATGATTTGATCTTTATAAGTCCCAGGTTACTTAATTTTTCACAATTCTATTAATATCTACGGGCCAGATCCTCAGCAGCTATAGACTAAAGTGGGTCCACCAAGGTCAATGGACCTATAGTGATTTACAAATGCTGAGGATTTAGCCTTTAACTTAAATATTATATGATTTGATTTCATTGTGGGACATGCATATAAATGAGTAGAATTTAGTTCAATATGTAGAGGAGTGTGTAAGTAATTTTATTTGATTGGCATTACTGGCAAGAAAATAATAAAATGTGCATGAGAGTATTATTTAGGGTGCATAAACTCCAGGAAATCTGTTTAAAATTTTGACTTTGACAAATGCAGGGAGTAGGAGTTTGTAGATATGCATGCAATGTAACTTTGGATCTTTCAAAGCTGGAAAAAAATGGGGTTGGACAGTGTATGTTTTATTTGCATGTATCTTATGAACTGTGATGAAAATAGCAACTTTGCATGCTGTTCCACAACAGGTTGATGAAGACACTATAGTTCTGTGATGAAAATGCAGCAAATTGAACTGTGTATTCCTATTCAGCTGAAAAGCTGCTCTTGATTCAAATGCTGGTATATATCAGGATAGAGCCAAACAGGGACAAAAAACAGAACTGGAGTGTCACAGATAGGTCAAGTGCTCATGAACTGGTAAACATTCAAAGTTCACATCAATGTGATTGAATTGCCTTAATACATTTGGCACATTTGACTTGCACACAATGCTGGAATGGTAATGCCACAGTAATTCAGTTACCAAACAGACAATTTAACTGTTTCATGGCTGTGGAATAGAAGAGAAGAATCTTACAGAAGAAAAAAAAGAATAGACTTTATATAGCTACCATGAAATTTGCAGCAAAAAAAGTGAAAAGGCCTAAAATCAAGGAGGTTAAACACCTGTAGCTTTACTGGGACCAGGACTTGGCCCTCAGTAATCAGCTATTAAGATGTAAAAAACCCAGCAGAAGAATGGGCAAATCCTTTCCTCAGCATCCAGCCTGAGTAACTGGCTGGGTTTTGGGTTATTCCACTAGGACAAGTTTGTGGAATTGCTGTAGGCCTTAGCATCCATCCCTCCCAATGGAAAGTTCCAAGGATCCATGTAAAAGTGAATAGAAAAAGAAGCCAAATTTGTCAAATAAATAATTTGTTTCAATTTACTCCCTTGGTATCCTCCAGAAAAAGCTACAGCCAACCCTTCCTGGTCAAGAGGATAGATACTAAGAGAAGCAAGAACAGAGAATTAAGCAGGTGAATATTGTTCTTGAGCCTCCCGGAGGATGTTGGAGGTCTGAAATGTTTCCTTGCAGTATTCCGTTCATTCACTAGATCTCACTATGTGCTATAGAGTGTATCAGAGAGAGTGAAAAGAAAAGGAGTACTTGTGGCACCTTAGAGACTAACAAATATATTTGAGCACAAACTTTCGTGAGCTACAGCTCACTTCGTCGGATTCATGTATTCCATCGGATGAAGTGAGCTGTAGCTTATGCTCAAATAAATTTGTTAGTCTCTAAGGTGCCACAAGTACTCCTTTTCTTTTTATGAATACAGACTAACATGGCTGCTACTCTGAAACCAGAGAGAGTGAAGTCTCAGGTAAACAAGCAAGATCAATCTGAAATTTGAGCTGTGTGGAAAACACTTTATTTGTCTGTAGTGTATAGCTGTTGTGAACAATAGGTGTATCTTGTTTAAGAAAAGCTGATATTATACATCATGACTCAAGCGACTAGCCTGGAGAGAAGAAGAGTACCAGAAGTCACCTACTACAGGACTGGCCCAACAAAGAAAATAACAAAACACCACTAGCTGTCACCTTCAGTGCCAACTAAAACCTCTCCAACACATCATCAAACAACCTATTCTGAAAAATGATACCTCACTCTCACAGATCTTGGGAGACAGACCAGTCCTTGCTTACAGACAGCCCCCCAACCTGAAGCAAATACTCACCAGCAACCACACACCACACAACAAAAATACTAATCCAGAAACCTATCCTTGCAACAAAGCCCTATGCCAACTCTGTCCACATATTTATTCAAGTGACACCATCATAGGACCTAATCACATTAGCCACACCATCAGGGGCTCATTCACCTGCACATCTACCAATGTGACATATGCCATCATGTGCCAACAATGCCTCTCTGCCATGTACATTGGCCAAACCGGACAGTCTCTATGTAAAAGAATAAATGGACACAAATCTGACATCAGGGATCATAACATTCAAAAACCAGTAGGAGAACATTTCTACCTCTCTGGCCACTCAGTAAAATTTAAAGGTGGCAATTTTGCAACAGAAAAGGTTCAAAAACAGACTCCAATGAGAAACTGCTGAGCTTAAATTAATATGCAAACTAGATACCATTAACTTGGGTTTGAATAGAGACTGGGAGTGGCTGGGACATTACACATATTGAATCTATTTCCTTAAGCTAAGTATCATCACACCTTCTTGTCAACTGTCTAAATGGGCCATCTTGATTATCACTACAAAAGTTTTTTCTCTCCTGCTGATAATAGCTCACCTTAACTAATTAGCTTATCACAGTTTGTAAGGTAACTTCCAACTTATCTTTATGTGTATATATATATTACTATATGTTCCATTCTATGCATCTGATGAAGTGAGCTCATGAAAGTTTATGCTCTAATAAATTTGTTAGTCTCTAAGGTGCCACAAGTACTCCTGTTCTTTTTGCGGATACAGACTAACACGGCTGCTACTCTGAAACCTGGAGAGAAGACTGCATTATATATTTGTATATGTATCAAGGCATTTCCACTACAATCTCAAAGCACATCTTTGGAAGCATCAGTTTATATAAGTTAATTATCTTCTGCCTGAGATTGTGGGACAAATAGTGGCAATAATAGTTCTGTTCTCTTCCAACCTAGAAGATGGGCTCCAAAAGTGAAAGAAACTGAAGGGTTGTCAGTTGTGGTTTCCAGTCATGATCAACTGTTCCTTTTTTCCTTCCAGGCTTGGTATAGTGGGAAAATGACCTGTACCTTTAAATCAGATTGTTTGCTTTATGGTAATGTAATAGAGGCGGCCACTTAATGCAACTAAGGGTATGTCTACACTACGAAATTAGGTTGAATTTATAGAAGTTGGTTTTGTAGAAAGCGTTTTTATACAGTCGAGTGTGTGTGTCCCCACACAAATTCTCTAAGTGCATGTAGTCGGTGGACTGTGTCCACAGTACCGAGGCAACAGTCAACTTCCGGAGCTTTGCACTTGGGTAGCTATCCCACAGTTCCCACAGTCTCCACCGCCCATGTGAATTCTGGGTAGAAATCCCAGTGCCTGATGGGGCTAAAACATTGTCGCAGGTGGTTCTGTGTACATATCGTCAGGCCCCCGTTCCCTCCCTCCCTCCGTAAAAGCAAGGGCAGACAATCGTTTTGCACCTTTTTTTTTGAGTTACCTGTGCAGACACCATACCACGGCAAGCATGGAGCCCGCTCAGCTAATCGTCAACGTATGTCTCCTGGGTGCTGGCGGACATGGTACTGCATTGCTACACAGCAGCAGTTTATTGCCTTTTGGCAGTAGACAGTGCAGTATGACTGGTAGCCGTCATCGACGTAGTTCTGGGTGCTCTTTTAACCAGGCGTCTGGGCAAACATGGGAGTGATTCAGCCAGGTCATTTCCCTTGTTTTGTTTCATGGCGATTGAGTCCTACCGAGAGTGCACTGTCTTTTAATTTGCAGCCAGCAGAAGACGATGGCCAGTAGTCATACTGCACCGTCTTCTGCCAAGCACCCAGGAGGTGACGATGGCTAGCAGTCATACTGCCCAGTCTGCTGCCAGAATGATGTATAAAGATAGATGAAGTGGCTCAAAACAAGAAGTAGACCAGATTTGTTTTGTATTCATTTTCTCCTCCCTCCCTCTGTGAAATCGACGGCCTGCTCAACCCAGTTTTGAGTTCTATCCTTGAGGTTTTGAGTTCTATCCTTGAGGCAGCCATTCAGTTTCTCGCAAAGCCACCTCCCTTGTTGATTTTAATTCCCTGTAAGCCAACCCTGTAAGCCATGTCGTCAGTCGCCCCTCCCTCCGTCAGGGCAACAGCAGACAATCGTTCCGTGCCTTTTTTCTGTGTGGGAGGACAGCATGAGCTCAGAGAACATTTCATCGTGAGTGCGTTTTTTTCGCCTTCTAATCTTCGCTAGCCTCTGGGAAGGAGAAGATCCTGTGATCCTTGAAACACATGCAGCTGGTGGAGAAAAAAAAAGGGACAGTGGTATTTAAAAAGACACATTTTTATAGAACAATGGGTACACTTTCTTTCACGGTAAACCTTGCTGTTAACATTACATACATAGCACATGTGCTTTTGTTACAAGGTCACATTTTGCCTTCCCCCCCCCCCCCCCGCGTGGCTAACAGCGGGGAACATTTCTATTCAGCCATAGGCAAACAGCCCAGAAGGAATGGACACCTCTGAATGTCCCCTTAAGAAAAGCATCCTATTTCAACCAGGTGACCATGAATGATATCACCTTCAGCCCCCAACTAAAACCTCTCCAACGCATCATGAAGGATCTACAACCTATCCTGAAGGACGACCCATCACTCTCACAGATCTTGGGAGACAGACCAGTCCTTGCTTACAGACAGCCCCCCAATCTGAAGCAAATACTCACCAGCAACCACACACCACACAACAGAACCACTAACCCAGGAACCTATCCTTGCAACAAAGCCCGTTGCCAACTCTGTCCACATATCTATTCAGGGGATACCATCATAGGGCCTAATCACATCAGCCACACTATCAGAGGCTCGTTCACCTGCACATCTACCAATGTGATATATGCCATCATGTGCCAGCAATGCCCCTCTGCCATGTACATTGGCCAAACTGGACAGTCTCTACGTAAAAGAATGAATGGACACAAATCAGACGTCAAGAATTATAACATTCAAAAACCAGTTGGAGAACACTTCAATCTCTCTGGTCACTCGATCACAGACCTAAGAGTGGCTATACTTCAACAAAAAAGCTTCAAAAACAGACTCCAAGGAGAGACTGCTGAATTGGAATTAATTTGCAAACTGGATACAATTAACTTAGGCTTGAATAGAGACTGGGAATGGATGATTCATTACACAAAGTAAAACTATTTCCCCATGGTATTTCTCCCTCCCACCCCACCCCCCACTGTTCCTCTGATATTCTTGTTAACTGCTGGAATTAGCCTACCTTGCTTGTCACCATGAAAGGCTTTCCTCCTTCCCCCCTCCCCCCCCCCCCCCCCCCCCCCGCTGCTGGTGATGGCTTATCTTAAGTGATCACTCTCCTTACAGTGTGTATGATAAACCCATTGTTTCATGTTCTCTGTGTGTGTGTGTGTGTATATAAATCTCTCCTCTGCTTTTTCCACCAAATGCATCCGATGAAGTGAGCTGTAGCTCACGAAAGCTTATGCTCTAATAAATTTGTTAGTCTCTAAGGTGCCACAAGTACTCCTTTTCTTTTTGCGAATACAGACTAACACGGCTGCTACTCTGAAACTCTCCTGAGGATAACACAGAGAGATAAAGAACGGATGTTGTTTGAATGCCAGGAAACATACACTTCAATGCTTTGTTCTACAATGATTCCCGAGTACGTGCTACTGGCCTGGAGTGGTAAAGTGTCCTACCATGGTGATGGAATAAGGCTGTCCTCCCCAGAAACCTTTTGCAAAGGCTTTGGGAGTATATCCAGGAGAGCCACGAATGCCAGGGCAAGTTAATCATTAAACATGCTGGCTTTAAAACCTTTTATAATATTTTAAAAGATACACTCACCAGAGGTCCCTTCTCCACGTGGTGGGTCCGGGAGGCAGCCTTGGGTGGGTTCGGGGGGTACTGGCTCCAGGTCCAGGGTGAGAAACAGTTCCTGGCTATCGGGAAAACCGGTTTCTCCACTTGTTTGCTGTGAGCTATCTACAGCCGCCTCATCATTGTCTTCCTCGTCCCCAAAACCTGCTTCCGTGTTGCCTCCATCTCCATTGAAGGAGTCAAACAACACGGCTTGGATAGTGGTGGTTGAACCCCCTAAAATGGCATGCAGCTCATCATAGAAGCGGCATGTTTGGGACTCTGACCTGGAGCGGCCGTTGGTCTCTCTGGTTTTCTGGTAGGCTTGCCTCAGCTCCTTAAGTTTCACGTGGCACTGCTTCGGGTCCCTGTTATGGCCTCTGTCCTTCATGCCCTGGGAGATTTTCACAAATGTTTTGGCATTTCGAAAACTGGAACGTAGTTCTGATAGCACGGATTCCTCTCCCCATACAGCAATCAGATCCCATACCTCCCATTCGGTCCATGCTGGAGCTCTTTTGCGATTCTGGGACTCCGTCATGGTCACATCTGCTGATGAGCTCTGCATGGACACCTACAGTATGCCACACTGGCCAAACAGTAAATTGAAATTCAAAAGTTCACGGGCCTTTTTCTGTCTACCTGGTCAGTGCATCTGAGTTGAGAGTGCTGTCCAGAGCAGTCACAATAAAGCACTCTGGGATAGCTCCCGGAGGCCAATAGCAGATAATTGCATCCACAGTACCCCAAATTTGACCCAGCAAAACCGATTTCAGCACTAATCCCTTGTCAGGGGTGGAGTAAGGAAATCGATTTTAAGAGCCCTTTAAGTCGAAAAAAGGGCTTCGTCATGTGGACGGGTGCAGGGTTACATTGATTTAACGCTGCTAAATTCGACCTCAACGCCTAGTGTAGACAGGGCTATATATTGAAACTGTCCTATCAAATAGTTGATATTATTTTAATTAATTTATTATTATTTATTAGATGACAACATTTCCTGTGCACCCAACCAAATTATTTTTCATAAAACAGGGAAGCCATGAAGTCCTACAAGATTAAATCCTATGAACATAATAAATTGTATATTATGTATGTATTAAGAACATAAGAAAGACCATGCTGCAGTGGTTGGCAGCCCATCAGGGTAATCTGATTGCAGGCCGCGAGACATTTTGCTGACATTGACTGTCCGCAGGCACAGTCCCCAACAGCTCCCAGTGGCTGTCGTTCACCATTCCCGGCAAATTGGAGCTGAGGGGGGCTGTGCCTTTGGACAGTCAACATCAGCAAAATGTTTCATGGCCTGCAATCAGATTACCCTGATGGGCCGCATGCGGCCTATGGGCCTCAGGTTGCCTACCACAGCCATACTGGGTCAGACCAAAGGTCTATCTAGCCCAGCATTCTGTCTTCTGACAGTGGCCAATGCCAGGTGCTTCAGAGGGAATGAACAGTGATAATCATAAAGTGATGCATTGCTGTTGCCCATTCCCAGCTTATGGCAAACACATATTATCTTTGTTCTAATGATGTTATCAATATAACAGATTTTTGTTGTTCTTCCGGACGCTGTGGGGATCTGCAGAACTCCAGGAAACAAAGGTCTTTTGTACTTTCTGTTGCTTTTACAGATATTGAATATATTATATGAAATACATTCCCTAATAGCACATGACACAATATAGCTTAGCTTGGTTAATACTGAATGCACTGTTCAATATGCTTTTCTTTTTTGTTTTTGCTATTTGGTATGCAAAACCATTTTGTGGTAACCTTATCCATGCTCTGCCTTTCCTATTCATGCAAATTTTTGCAGACATCCTGGGTTCTGATGCCATCTGCATCTGCTTATATTCCTTGCCTTAAACAAAGAATCAGGAGTTAGACAGACGGATGGTGAAGCAAAACTATTATTGGAGATTATCAGAAAAATATGCTATTTTAAAGATTTTAAAAAATAATCATCCTTATTCAGAATGCCCTTAATACAGTAGCATATTGTACTAGTAGTGTTACAGTTCAATCAGTTCAATGTATATAGATTTACAACAACGGGGCGAGAGGGGGCTAGACAGTGGTACACTTTATCAAAAGCAGACCAGTGGCACTGTATTATAGCAGTGTCGTTGTTGGGCTGTGGGGCTGAAATCATTCTCATTTTGCTGAATGTATCTGTCCTGAGACTTGAAAAATGTGCTGGGCCAGTTCCTCAGCTGATGGACTGCAGTCAATGGAGTTTGTGCCCTTTAATATCAGTGGAGGGTAACTACATGGCCTATAGTTTCTACTACAGCAATGACCAATGATCCCCTCCCAGCAGATATGCGGGAGTACAGTGGTCACCCTTGAAAATGTTCTCAGCAACATTTAGTTAAATACATAAAGTTTCTTCTCTAAGCAGGCAAGTTCAGCCTGCCTGCATGGTTGCAAATCATACAAAACAAACCCTGGAAAGCAAGCCCTATGCAGTTTCACTACAGGAAGGGATGAAGGTGGGGGAATCTGATCAGGTGTGCGTTCTGCTTGTATTTAAGAGGAAGTTTAAGGGTTTGCTGGGAAAGGGATGAGGGATGGATTGGTCTGTCTATCATTGCACAGATCTTCAGGTGGTCTAGGAGATCCTGCCCCTCTTATCCCTCACTCCCAAATGCATTTGCCCGGTTTTTGACTTGGCTACTTGGGCCAGGCACTGAGCTCTGGATTTGCCACTATTTGCAGAATTCCCTTGTAGTTCCCTGTACTTACTATAACAATTACCTTGAATACTCAAAATAATGGGTCATACTTATTTATTTGCTGTGGCTTCATTTTTAATACAGAAGTCCACTCTGATTTAAAAGGAGAGTTCTGCTCAAAAGACAATGGAGTATCATGCCCTGCTGAGGTAAAATTGTTTTGTTGTGTGAGGCAATTGACACTCTTTTAAGGGTGAAAGCTTTATTTGAAATTTCATAATAAGAAGAGCTCTCCTGACATTTCCAGCACCTTTTAAGAACAAAAAAAGGCAGTTTTAGGATTTTTCTCCAAATGGAACTTTCAGAATGCTAACTGCTCCCACCTCTTTATTCGCAAGGCAAAAATCAAGCTGAGTCAGGTTATAAAATACCAAGAGGACCTGACTGCAATCAAGTCATCTGAGCTCAATTAAATTTCCCCTACCTTGATATAGGAACTGGCAGGAGAAAGTAGAGAAACTGGCAGTTGTACTGGAATTGATGGAAGACAAGTGAGGTGGTCCCAGAGCCAGACTGGAAAAGAACAGAAAGAGGTATCTAATTTTAAGAAAATATGGCTCTGTGAGACCCATACAATTATAGGCAAGTGGGCCAGACCCTCAGCTAGTATACATCAGTATATCTTTATTGAAGTCAATGAAATTATGCTAATTTACACCAGATGAGAATTTAGCCCAGTTAAGTTTATTTCCAGTATTGTTTTAATAGTCTTCTTCCTAACTCTCCAAACAACATTTCTTCATTTTTTTCCTGTTAAAGTCAGATGGCGAGGGCGGATTTCAGTATCTCCTGCCATTTTAGAATTATTCTTAATTTTATTCTCCTCGTGTATTACTGGATTTGCTTTCTCTCTAGTACTTCTTTTCCCTTGATATGTTTCAAAAGCTCTTCTCATTCCCTTTAGCACCTTTGGCTAGCATTAACACATTATGCTTCTTTCCTGTTCTTATCTTTTCCCTTCAAGTCATATCTTTTTGCTTGGTTTCCTCCCCCATTTCTTTTCTTGGTTCTTTATCTTCTGTTGCAGAATACCTCCATCTTCTGTATGTTGGAAGTACATCCCAGATTATCTGAGTTAAGTGAACACATCCCCTCTCCCTTTTCTTAGGTAGTTTAAAAAAAAACTAACAAGTTGTGCATCTTTTGAATCCAGGGAGTTGTTTCTATATCTACCTAAATGGAGACCCTCTAATCTAAACACTAGTTTTCATCTCAGGGCTTGTCTATACCAGAAGAGTTGCAGAAGTTCAACTAAATCAATCTAGTTAAACTGGTGCAAACTCCTAATGTAGATGCAAATAAACCAGTTTAAGTTTTGCTTAAATCAGTTTATCTTAATCTGGTAAATCAGCAATAGAAGATAAACTAATTTAAGCAAGTTAAACGGGTTTGGGGTTTAACGTCTACATTAAGGGTTTGTAGGGATTAAACTAGATCAATTTAAAATCAACTTAATTAAATCAGTGCAACTTTTCTAGTTTAGTTAAGGCCACACAGGGCATTACACCACTCTATGATTCACAAGACCTCCTCTTTGCATAACTGATGTGATAATTTGTTGATTTCCAGTAATTAATTTTCTCCCTTCTTTGCTTTTACTTGATACCAAAAGAATCTCCAAGAACTTCCAAATTCTCTGAAGTTATCCATTATTTTATCAAATTATCATTCACACATGGAATTTCCACAATTAGTGGAAAATCTACCTTATTCTTAAGTATAGCCTGTAACATTTATTGTCACATATGTTATTCCTGTACCTGGAAGGCAACCTTATCTGTTTTCTTTTTCAGGGACCCACATCTTTTGAGCCACAGCTCTCACTACGCCATCAGCAATCTGGATCTCTTGCCCCTTCTTTATTTCTCATCATTCCCATGCATGGTTCTTGGTCACTGGAAGGTACTGAATGCCTTTTGCCGGTTCTCGTGTTGTTTCTAAAGATGGGTTTGGCAGAACACTTATAATGTTCTTCAAAATTAATATGTCTTTGGTACAGTGGTATTAATGTGTTTCAAATTAAAATCACTGCTCATGTTTTTTATTTTAATTACAATCTTTAAAATTTCTGTAATTGCTGTTCCATTATGTTCATCATTCAAATAGTACCTGTAGTTAATGAAAACCCAAGCACTAATTGAGTGCTCTTGGGTTACATGTGATTTAAAATCATATAGCGCAGGAAAACATAATGATTCAAGCTTATATAACTGTACATATATATACTATATACATGTATATATACAGTATATATATAGTCTGTTTAAAATTTCTGAGGCAGAAAATTAATTATAAAAACATAGAGGTGAGAATTGGAAAGTCCTATTAAAACATATTACTTCTTTCTGTCAGTGCAGGATTATTTTCTATAGTATATTTTCTTCTATTCTATCCAGTCTAACTTTAAATCTCTTAAAACTTCCTCCTCAATTTTCCTTGGGAAACTATTTCACTGTCAAACTCCTTAGGAAATTTCCCCTGATGTTCAGCCTATTTTTATATTAAGTACAATGACACATAGAAGGTACATTTGGTAAGCAAGTTCCACATGTTCCTTTCTTATTTTTTTCCAATTACTTCTGGATAAAATTTGTTGAATTATGAAAAAATGTCTTCATGAGCATGTTTGCAAACTCTGATTTGTGACTAGATTTGACCATATCTGTGTTCCTTTGTGTTTGGGTTTCCATTAACATTTGAATGATGTTGTGTGCTTGGAAGCGAAAGTGTAAGCTGATAGAACGCAGGGAGCAACTAAGAGAGCTTGCAAATCAGTGATCTAAACTCTAGCAAAAATGATTGTCAGTCACTGTCTAGATAGTGGCATTGAGGAAAGGGTAGGGAAATAGGAGAGGGGGCTGAGCTAGTGGGAGGAAGATCTATGTGTGTAGCCAAATATAATTCTCTTTCTTCTGCACAGTGGCCAGGGAAAAGACATGAAATAAATTAGAGCTGGTCAAAAAATGGGAACATTTTTTTCATGGATAGTAAAAATGTTGTCTTCTTTTCTGGTCAGAAAATTTCAAAATTAAAAATGTTTTAAGTTTTCTATATCTCTGGCTCCCTGCCCTCCAAGTTCCTGAGTGAAAGTCACAATGGCCTGCCTCCTGTTTACAAAGCTTATGTGATTTAATCAGAGATAATGGGGTAAAATATCATGTGACTTAGATAACTAGTCAAACACAAAGCATGATCATAACACTTTGTCATAGGTGATCCATGGGTGCAATTTGATTGCACAAATGAGTTTATGAACAAATACTTATGTATTCAGGAAAATCATGATGAATTAGTAGATAGTTCATGAATGAACAAAGGGGTGACATTCATTGAATACATTGTTTCCCATGGATAATTTGCCCAACTCTGCTCCTAGTTATATTAGTGTACATTTCCAAAGTGACACATGGTCAGTGATAAATGGACAAATCTCAGGAATATAATATATAATGGGATTCACATGCATATAATATCTCCCATGTAGATTAGCTTTCATACTGCATGCCATTACTTCAGTTCAATACGGCGTGACTGTTACAACCAGGTGTGCTGTGCAGCATGACTGAAGCAGAGCCTTCTAAACCAAGATTTAAAGAAAAAAATGCTAAACTATGTTTTCTGCTTTGTATTTTATTTTTAGATCTAGTTTAGTTTGAAAGCAAAGCGGACACCTGTTTAGGAAAAGGCCTTGTGTAATTCTAGAGAGGACGAATGGAACAGCTGTGTTGACTGTATTGAAAAAAAGTAGGACATGCAAGAAAATTGCACATAACTCCCTACTTCACATTTGATTCATTTTCTGAAATTCAAGTGCAGGTATTTTAAAGACCACATAACTTTAGTTCTAATTAAAGCTGCCATTTAGTGCAGTTATACTAGCTGCTGTAAACATTTAGTAATGATAGAGTCCTTTGCATGTAACAGAAAGTTGAGGAATGCATGGCAATGATGTCAAGACGCTTGTAAACTAGATTAAAGATATTTAATTTCAAGCCAGGGTCAAGGTCTGTAGAGTAGAATTGGCAGATGTAGGATAATAAATCAAGAGGTCACATAGTTTCATGCACAATTGCCCCTGTTGATTTGCCATCAGTAGGTGACGCATAGCTGATATAAACAGAGCAATAAAAAATAGCTTTGTGAGCAGTGCTTATTCATTAGGATTGGGTAAATTTGCATTCTTATGTCCAGGTAACTTCCTGTGAATATGATGGAAATGATAGGATAAGGACTAATACGACTGCAAGGAATATATGGATGTTCATGTAGGTGCTTGTGTTTATGATGATATAGCAAAATGAAAGAATTTTGTTTGGATTAGGAGTGAAGTAATTGTCCTCTCTTACATCAAACCTTAACATACTGTGACTAGACTTGAATTACTCACTCTCTTTTGTGTTTTCCTGAATTTGATCATTTGGTTACAAAGATCCTGAACGTCAGTTCACTCAGCTCTCTGTTCCATTCAAACAATAACAATCTGTAAACCTGAGAATATGGCCCAGACCCTCAGGACAAGGCCAGAGCTGGGGGAGGGCAGAGATAGCTCTCCTGATTCTGGGGGAAGTGAGAGACCAGACTAATTCTGAATGTAAACTGGAACAGCCTCCTCACAGACAGGGTTTGCTTGGATGTACAGGGGTGAAGGAACCACTATTAGGAAGGAGGAATACTCAAGAACTTGGTTAAGCTGGCTATAGGGCTACTTTGCAAAGGATTCATGAATAGTGCAAGTTCTGGACTCATATCAGCATCAAAAACACTGTTGTCACTTAAGGATATATCATGACAGGACCGGTGGTATAGCGTCTTAAAAAGAGAAAGAGCCGCCACACACAAACATTCCTCTGTGTGGCCTATCCACATCTCCAGTTGCCGTAGAGAGAGCAGGGTCCACATCCCCAGTTCATTTCCCCTTGACAGGTAAGCAGAGTGAAGCAAAAAATGGGCAGAACTTTGGCTCCAGCCCCTCAATGCAGCTGCCAGAACAGCAGGACCTAGTCAGGAATGGTAGCTGGCTACTTTTTTTCAAGAGTAAGAGACCAGGAAAGGAATTATGGCTCTCTGAGGCAGAGTTGTTTCCATGTGCTCTTTTTGAGGTAACATTGCTGCATGTGCCCCATATTCATGGTTTCATGGAAAGGGACAATCTAGCTCTGGGTATGTAACTGTTGTGATAGAAATAATACCAGAGGGTGATGTTAATGTGTATTGTCAGACAATCATCTCATTGGAAGCACATTACCCATGTAAGTGATTGTCATGAAAATTATAACAGAGGATAGTTTCCATACATACATCCAAAATGTGTGAGCCCAATTTCATTCTCAGTTCCATCAGTATAAATGAGAACAGAATAGTCCCCTCTGCATTTCTTCTTGTAGAATCAGTGTTTCTCCTTTCAGAACAAATGGTTCTCTTTTCCCCTCATATCACTCTTTGAATGTTCTTTATCATCTCATTTATAAAAGAAACATCTCATTGTATAGGATGGAGGGTGGTGGGTTAGTTTGGCAAATACCACAAGATGACAGAACAATTCTATACTGTGCTTAAATCTTGTCAGATTAGCAGCTTGCTCACTCTCCAACTTTATATCTAAAAATGAATAATGACACAAAGCAGCAAATGAATCATCGGTTGAAGAAAAAAATAGCTGTGCTCTTATAGTACTTTCTACTGCTTCTGAACTCCACCAAGCAGCAGCATATCTTCTGTTTTTGTGCCCTATCTTTCATAATCCCCCTTAGATAAAGTTTTTAAAGGATATTGTGTATTTAGAAGGAAGGCTTCTAAAATTTAATAAATGTCGCTGGGCTTTTGTGAATCCAGTATTATCCGTTATCTCTGCTTTCAAAGGGCAGAAAAGCTGCTATTAGCAACTGGAATCCCTGACATTTTCAAACCAAAAAGTAACATGGAGCCTACATTCCTTATACAGGTCAGGGAAACTGCATACTGTTATCACTGTGCCAGAAAACATCAGAGTCTAAAGTGAAGAGACACCAAGTGAATGAGTTCTCATTTTTTCTAACATTTTCATTTGCTACAATTCAGACAATGTCAGCATTCCCTCCATTAAATCCAACTGTGAATTCAGTTAAATCCAACTGTTTTTACCATCTTCTTTATTGTTTACATCACTGGTCAGTGTTTTTCATGTCACATGTGCTCCACTGAGGCTGCCATAGAAAGGCAAACATACCAAATGGCAGAGCAGTGCTTGAAATAGCAACCTCATGTCCATGTTCTCTTGGCCTCCTGGGTTGGCCCTTGGCACATATAATAGAATCTAGAGATGAAGAGATCTATTAGGTAACCTGGGAATGGATCCAAACTCTACTGAAGTCAATGGATAGATTCCTATTGATCCCAATGGGGTTTGGATCAGGCCCCATTTGCATCTCCCTGCAAGTTCAGGATTGTTCTCTCTATGGAGCGTATATGGCCCCCATCACCATAGAATCACCATAGTATCCCCATTTTACAGACGGAGAACTAAGGCCAAGAGAGACTTACCTAGCATTACACGGGAAGTCTGAGGCAAAGCAGGGAATTGCATATGAACCTCCAGCAATTCAATCTAGTACCCAGTCCACTGGACCATTCTTCCTTTCTGTCCCTTTTGCCCATTTTCTAGTTTATTTAACAGTGATTTGCACAGTTTGAGTTTAAATTGAGGGATCCTATCCATTCCCTTGAGAGACTGTTCTATTATCCAGCAGCTGTCATTGTCAGGAAATGTTTCCTGCTATTCAGCCAATTTCATTCCATTATTCTTCATTTAGAACCCCTTTTACTATGATAAGTAGTTATTTTTCCTTACGCCACAGGAATCCCCAACAGGGGACTTCACATACAGCTTTTGTTCCCTTTTCTTTGCTCGAGCTGAGTAAAGGAAAAGAACAGGACAGAGAATCTGCCTCAAAATATTGTTTCCCCTTGACATTTTTGAATTAATGTATTTGGCCCTCTGGCTGAAAAGTTTGGAAATCGCTGAGATAGATGCTGTTTAGAGAGTTTATATCCCACTGCTGACCTGGAATAACCTTGGTTAGCTTGTGAATTGACAGGATTGCAACACATGGTTGTATGGTTATTCTTAATGATTTTGCCATTGCATTTCAAGATCTTTAGAGAGGGAAAGAGAGATAGAGATTTTACTCCGTATTCATTTTCTAATATCTGTCCCTTGGCTGCAGTCCTGTAGTTAATGCTCACTAATAGTGTGTTCTTTGTCTGCCTAGTTACCAGGGTCATCCTTTTTCAAAGGAGTTCTGCAGAATGGAGAAATGATTCTCCAGTAACTGTTTTTCTTTTAACAGAGACCTTTTCTATGTCCCTTTTTCCTTTTCAGCCTACAGCTGAGATGTTTTGCTCTGCCAATTCTTTTTCTGCACAATTCAATTTCTCAGTCATCAGAGACTGAACTTTGCATTTCAGTGTTTTATTGGAGAAAGTCAAAGAGGTGAAAATACCGTAAGTTTTTCTGTTCTTATATTGTATGAAGAGCCACCAAATTGCTTCTTTTAAGCCCTTTCCCTTCAAAATGGCAGTACCAGTGGAAATAGATGCAGCTGGAATTTTTTATAATTAAAAATAAATAAATAAATGCATTTGTTGAAATATGGCCTTTTTTCAAAAATGAAAAATGTCACAAAAATTGTTGATTTTTTTTATTTTTGTGATTTTTTTTCACTGTACCATTTTATTGAAAACATTGTAAAAATTTTTAACTGAAATGTGGTTTTGGTGAATAAAACATTTTGATAAACTTAGGGTAATGGTTTCAATAACATAATTTGTAAATAGTTTGATAAAAATGTTTATACCAAAATAGGAACAAAACTAAAATTTGTGTCAGTTTTGAACCCTGCAAGATGGAAAGAATTTGAAATTTTGAAGAAGAAAAAAAAGAGAGAGAAGAAAGGGAAAAACAAACTGTTTTTCCTCACTTTTCTTCTCCTTTCTGACTTTTTCTCTCTTTTCCACTTAAAAAAAAAGCGGGGGAGAAGGAAATCCAAAACCTTTAAAAAAAATCAAAATGTAATGAAAAATTCAATAGGAAGTTAAATAAAAGTGTTTATTTTGCTTTGTTTCAAAATGTTCTGCAAAAAAATCATAATTTTCCATGAAAAACTGAATTAAATTTGAAATTTTCCACAAAATAATATTGGATTTTTCTCCCAGCTGTAATAGCAGCAAATGGAGTAGGAAAAACTGAAAATTGAGAGGAAGCATTGGGGGTGAGATTATGTAGTGAGGACAAGGAACTAGAACTCACTGTGGTAAAAGACAGAAGGCTAATGGAGGGTTTTAAAGAGGTGGATGAAGCAGCATGAAAGGAAGGTGACTTTTCCAGGAGTACTTAAGCCAAACTGTATGTCTATCCAGGTACTTATATGGCCTCCATCACCATAGAGTATGATCATTACCAGTTCTGAGACTGGAGCAAAAGAGAAAAAAGGAAGAAGTTGAGAGAGGAGAAGGATACAGTAGTTAAGATGAAAGATTATTATGATGGAAAGAAGAAAAGGAGTACTTATGGCATCTTAGAGACTAACAAATTTATTTGAGCATAAGCTATTGTGAGCTACAGCTCACTTCATTGGATGCATTCAGTGGAAAATACAGTGGGAAGATTTATATACATAGAGAACATGAAACAATGGGTGTTACCATACACACTGTAAAGAGAGTGATCACTTAAGGTGAGTTATTACCAGCAGGAGAGCGGGAGGAGGGAAACTTTTATAGTGATAATCAAGGTGAGCCATTTCCAGCAGTTGACAAGGACGTCTGAGGAACAGTGGGGGGGGGATAAACAAGGGGAAATAGTTTTATTTTGTGTAATGATCCATCCACTCCCAGTCTCTATTCAAGCCTAAGTTAATTCTATCCAGTTTGCAAATTAATTCCAATTCAGCAGTCTCTCGTTGGAGTATGTTTTTGAAGTTTTTTGTTGAATTATTGCCACTTTTAGGTCTGTAATCAAGTGACCAGAGAGATTGAAGTGTTCTCCTACTGGTTTTTGAATGTTATAATTCTTGATGTCTGATTTGTGTCCATTTATTCTTTTACTAGAGACTGTCCAGTTTGACCAATATACATGGCAGAGGGGTATTGCTGGCACATGATGGCATATATCACATTGACAGGTTTCAGAGTAGCAGCCGTGTTAGTCTGTATTCGCAAGAAGAAAAGGAGTACCCGTGGCACCTTAGAGACTAACAAATTTATTAGAGCATAAGCTTTCGTGAGCTACAGCTCACTTCATCGGATGCATTTGGTGGAAAAAGCAGAGGAGAGATTTATATACACACACACACACAGAGAACATGAAAAAATGGGTTTATCATACACACTGTAAGGAGAGTGATCACTTAAGATAAGCCATCACCAGCAGCAGGGGGGGGAAAGGAGGAAAACCTTTCATGGTGACAAGCAAGGTAGGCTAATTCCAGCAGTTAACAAGAATATCAGAGGAACAGTGAGGGGTGGGGTGGGAGGGAGAAATGCCATGGGGAAATAGTTTTACTTTGTGTAATGAATCATCCATTCCCAGTCTCTATTCAAGCCTAAGTTAATTGTATCCAGTTTGCAAATTAATTCCAATTCAGCAGTCTCTCCTTGGAGTCTGTTTTTGAAGCTTTTTTGTTGAAGTATAGCCACTCTTAGGTCTGTGATCGAGTGACCAGAGAGATTGAAGTGTTCTCCAACTGGTTTTTGAATGTTATAATTCTTGACGTCTGATTTGTGTCCATTCATTCTTTTACGTAGAGACTGTCCAGTTTGGCCAATGTACATGGCAGAGGGGCATTGCTGGCACATGATGGCATATATCACATTGGTAGATGCGCAGGTGAATGAGCCTCTGATAGTGTGGCTGATGTGATTAGGCCCTATGATGGTATCCCCTGAATAGATATGTGGACAGAGTTGGCAACGGGCTTTGTTGCAAGGATAGGTTCCTGGGTTAGTGGTTCTGTTGTGTGGTGTGTGGTTGCTGGTGAGTATTTGCTTCAGATTGGGGGGCTGTCTGTAAGCAAGGACTGGTCTGTCTCCCAAGATCTGTGAGAGTGATGGGTCATCCTTCAGGATAGGTTGTAGATCCTTGATGATGCGTTGGAGAGGTTTTAGTTGGGGGCTGAAGGTGATGGCTAGTGGCGTTCTGTTGTTTTCTTTGTTGGGCCTGTCCTGTAGTAGGTGACTTCTGGGTACTCTTTTGACTCTGTCAATCTGTTTCTTCACTTCAGCAGGTGGGTATTGTAGTTGTAGGAATGCATGATAGAGATCTTGTAGGTGTTTGTCTCTGTCTGAAGGGTTGGAGCAAATGCGGTTATATCGTAGCGCTTGGCTGTAGACAATGGATCGAGTGGTATGATCTGGATGAAAGCTAGAGGCATGTGGGTAGAAATAGCGGTCAGTAGGTTTCCGATATAGGGTGGTGTTTATGTAACCATCGCTTATTAGCACCGTAGTGTCCAGGAAGTGGATCTCTTGTGTGGACTGGTCCAGGCTGAGGTTGATGGTGGGATGGAAATGGTGAACAAACCTCTGATACTATGGCTGAGGTGACTAGGCCCTATGATGGTGTCCCCTGAATAGATATGTGGAAAGTGTTGGCAACAGGCTTTGTTGCAAGGATAGGTTCCTGGGTTAATGGCTCTGTTGTGTGGTGTGTGGTTGCTGGTGAGTATTTGCTTCAGGTAGTTGTAAGAATGCTTTATAGAGATCATGTAGGTTTTTGTCTCTGTCTGAGGGGTTACAAGTACAATACCCACCTGCTGAAGTGAAGAAACAGATTGACAGAGTCAGAAGAGTACCCAGAAGTCACCTACTACAGGACAGGCCCAACAAAGAAAATAACAGAACGCCACTACCCATCACCTTCAGCCCCCAACTAAAACCTCTCCAACGCATCATCAAGGATCTATAACCCATCGTGAAGGACGACCCATCACTCTCACAGATCTTGGGAGACAGGCCAGTCCTTGCTTACAGACAGCCCCCCAATCTGAAGCAAATACTCACCAGCAACCACACACCACACAACAGAACCACTAACCCAGGAACCTATCCTTGCAACAAAGTCCATTGCCAACTGTGACCACATATCTATTCACACATAAATTTTCTGCTGAGGTGTATTCAATGGTCTTAAAAGTGCTCCATGAACTTTGTATTTCAACTAACCTACATATTTGCATTATTTCACACTGTCCTTGATCCTTTAAAATCTTTCAAACACCATTTTTACCCCTTTAGATGTTCCTTTCAAGCCTACATGATTTAAAATATGCCCCAGGAGTCTGTAAGTTCAAGGAAATTCAAACCTACACAGGAAATAATTTAAGTCATTTTCTGTAAATAAATGGAAGAAGCCTGTGATAAACAAATATGAAATTAATCATGCTCAGTAGAATAGCTTGAAGTATTTAGGTAGTTGGCAAGCTGGTAAAAGAACGTAAAGAATTAATACTGGTGCATCATTGACATGTTTTACAGTCAATTCTTTTAAATAAATGGCGGGTGGGGAAAGAAAGAACAGCTAATCAGCTGTCCATATCTTGATCATCTGTTATTTCAAGTTCAGTATGATTTATCTACTTTTCTAAAAGTACTAATGAGGCCTATTTCTCCACATTCTGCATTTTTAGGACAGTTTAGTGTTTATACATGCTGACCTCAGTTGGGTATAATATATCTGTGTGTCAGAATTTGGACCAGGCAGTAGACATTATGGATGAATTGCTAGGAAATTATCCCAATTGTGCTGACTTCCCAAATTCCTTCAAATGACTTAACAGGCTTGACATGGTTGCTCAGTGTTCTGCTTGCTTAGGGGACTTTATGAGAATCAGTGCTTGCAATCCATTATTAAGGTTTCGGGTTTTCACATTTACATAGCAATAGGAAGCTTATGGAACTTACAACTGGAAAATAAAAGAGCTGAAGTCATTATTATTATCAATGTCAAAGTTAATTCCATTTATACAGTTCAGATTAAAATATCTAAGAAAAAATAGCTAGGGAGACTATATTATTATTACTATACAGCTGATGATAGTCTCACCTTTGAACTAAAAGATTTTCTATTCAAGCCAGCACTAGCAATAGAAAACATACTCACTCCTAATGAGACAGTGTTTAAGGGTGACAGAGTTTATGGAAAATGGCATCATGAGATGATGTTTTGAACAAATGACTAATTTGCCTCTCCTTGGAGAGTGTAGATCTCTAACCCATGAAAGTTAAAAGTGGAAACTTTAACATTTCTTTCATCAGCTGTGCCAGGGAGTGACTGTCAGTTTTTCATAGTTACATCAAGTTAAGTGAATTTGTCTGTGTATCATCATTCTGCTGAAGTTTGGGAATTCCCTTCTCCTTTGTGGACTGGAATATGAAATCCTACCTCTCCCTATATATAAGATGTTAGGGTCAGACCCAAAAAGGTGCTTAGGTGACTAAGTCCCAATTTCAGGTTCCACTCAGATTCCCAATCTCTCTGGCCTCCCTCAATCTCTCCTGTTGAAGCTGTTCCACTATGTATCCATACTTAGAATGATAGGGCCATAGAGAGAGTGGCTGACTCTGTTGTCCAGTCATTAGGGCACCTACCTAGGAGCTGGGAGACCAATGGTCCAGTCCTCCTGCTCTAATGACTCTTTCATTATTTATCCACAGTGAAACAGCTCCAACTGAGGGAGCCCCTCATTAGAATATCCTATAGCTCAGTGATTAGAGCATTCTTCTGAGAGGTGGGAGGATGCCCCCCAGCCCACATACCCATTCAAAACCTTTCTCCCCTTCAGGAAAAGGAGGAAATTGAAACTGCTTCTCCCATGTCCCAGGTAAGCGCTCTAAGCACTGAGCTGAGATGTATAAGATGAGCTCCTCCTCCTCCAACTGTTTTGTGTGGTGTGACACAGGAACCTAACTCATTCTCATAAGAAATGACTTTGGAGCCTAAGCCACCTGACTCCCAGAGAGAGGTTCCCAGTTGTGGATCACTAACAGAGAGAGGCACCTCCCTGTAGCCCATACTTAGGCACCTATCTCCAAACGAGGGGAGGGGCTTAAGACACACCCCTGTCATCAGCATCTCCTGCTAGCTGGGTTAGGCCATTGCCTGCCTCGAGTGCTGTCTTTTGTGTATTATATTCTTAGCTGGGTATCTCACCCCATTCACTGTATTGGGAACGTAGGCACCTAACTAGCCTGGTACATCATAGAGTTGTTCCTGTGACTTCCTACGCATCTAAAATATAGACTTTGCAATGCTCGGCCTTGCAACGCTTCAGTCTCTTTGTGGGTCCAGGCCTTAGAATTCAGACCCAGAGTGCAAGAGAAAAATGGTTCCCAAATAAATTTTTCTAATTTGGCACTATTCAAATCTTAGGTGAATCAAGCTATATGCTAGTGTAACAACAAGAATATTATTCATATGCCTGGCATGTTTCCAGGCAAATAAGAGTACAAGAAAGATGGTTGAGTTGAGGATTCCTGAAAAGTTGTACCAAGTTAGGTAGGATACTTAAGATGCAGAGATGGTAATTAGTTTGACTACATCTGTGTCCTCCTTTTACTATGATATAATTATAGAGCAATTAGGTTATTCTTGTAAATGGTACAGTAAATACAGCTATAACAAGGCATCACTGCCATCTTCTGGTAAGCCCATTTGGCTTGCTAGTGTGTTGATTTTTATTTATTTGTTTGTTTGTTGTTAGAAAGCTACATAGCAATCAGTTTTTGTTTGCAAGGCCTCTGTTAATGTAAGCATATGTTTGATCATTCAGAATTTGTTTTGATCAATAATTCTACTCCATGCCAGGTCTTTTGAAATATTGTACTAATTCCACTGTCACAATGCACATTCCTGAGACTGATTTTTGGCTAGTATTATGAGTGCTATATATATGAAATGAGAACTTATAGCGGGGGTCTCAAATTGTTCTTCCATTCCAGAATGGTGGCTGTGCTTCAGCTGTAGATATGGAAACCAAAGGTGTGTCTTAAGCCTTATAAAATAAAATCAAGCTGGATATTGCCTATTTGTCACTTTGAGAGAAACAAGTAGATATTCAGGCCAGATTCTCAACTTGTATAAATTGGCATGGGTCCATTGAAGCCAATACTGCTATTTTGGCTTAAACCAGCTGAGGATCTAGCCCTCTGTCTTTAACAAGATGTTTCTATGCTAACTTTTGTGAGTAAATTACTGCTTTTCATGCTTTAGCAGAAACCAACCCAATTCCCAGCTGGGCTGCCACTAGAGCACTTGCCTTCGTGGGATCAGACTCATTTAAATAAATAAAAATCAACACTAACAATGAAACATTTAGAAACAAAATCAGTGGCACTCAGTCCATCCCTCTTTGGTATGGGTTGATTTTCCTGAAAACTCCTGGTAAGGCTAGTAGTACCCATTGCATGACCTTTACCAGTCTCTCCAGGTCTAACTGCCAGCGCTGCTAGTGCCTGCATATTACAGCTTCACTGGCAAGGATTATACAAAGCACCACATCCCATGGTGATGATCAGTAGAAAATTACTTTTCCTTTTAGTAAAAAGAGACATTATAGAACATATTAAAGACTTGCAGATGCTATGGAAATTACACTAGTCATTTTCCAAAATAGTTGCTTGGAAATTTACTTAGAAATCAATTTAAAAAAAACATTCTTTCCCGACTCAAGAAATTAACATGTATTTTGGCTTAAAAGACTTAAAATATATAATAACAATGACCTCTTTAGTTGAGGGCATATGTGTAGGATAAGTAACTACTGACCAGACTTTGTATATGTGAATTTAAAACACCTGTGCACATAAGTAATGGAATCTATCAGATGATGTACACAAAGAGGACTAAATTGTGGCAGAGAGCTACAGTACATAAGAACATAAAAACTGCCATACGGGGTCAGACCAAAGGTCCATCTAGCCCAGTATCCTGTCTTCCAACAGTGGCCAATGCCAGGTGCTCCAGAGTGAATGAACAGAGCAGGTAATCATCAAGTGATCCATCCCCCGTCACCCATTCCCAGCTTGTCGTGCATGTAAGAAGAGTAGTGGGGTGTGACACTTTGTGTTGTCTCTTTCCATCACACAGTCATTCTGCTGTTTGTCACAACTTGGCACACAGGCCGCCGTGTGCGTACATAAAGTTGTGCATCTGTCTTTGGAGGCTGAGATCTCAGCCCCATGAAAATCAGGCACTAAGTTCCAGATTCTGCCACCCATATTCCCACTGAACTACAAAAAGTACCTTTCTGATAAATGTGAAAGTAGTGAGACTAGTCACTCTGAGCAAGGATGGCACATTCTGGCCCCATATGTCTAGGTGAGTATGTACTTGGTCTGCCTTTCTTTTCCACTGCCTGTGATTCGAGTTCCAGCATTTCTTCCTGGCTGGCTTGTCAGAGGGAAAAATTATTCCTCCTATACATTTTCTGTTCTGTGAGCCTGGCCTCAATTTGTGGCCCAAATTATTTAAAGACAAATCCTGCCTTTTAGCCTTTATAGCCACTGTGCTGTTCATATCATTCTTTGAGAATTTCCCTTTCAAAAACAGTGAGTCTGTCACCAAACACGGAGAGATTTGGGGTCATAAATCCTTCAGAGACATTTCTTACCAAGGTAGAACAGTTCTCCATAAATACAGAGCCAGCCTTTTTTAAACCCCAAAGCTGGATAGTACATTTTCACTGTCCATTCATGCCAGTGACAGATGCCTGGCAATCATGAGCTACTTGTCACTTTCAGACGGGTGGCACAGAATGCACATTGCTGTTGAGAAGAGCAGAAAGACGGCTCTTTAAAAAAAGGCTTTTTAAATGAGGTTGGAATACATGCATTTTTAAACAACGTCACTTAAAACCTTTTACACAGAAGCACTTCCACAGCTGTGAGCCAGCTGGCAATTATGAGGGAGGAAGAACTGATCTTCAAAATGCTTTTATAGTTAAGTGATTTTGCAAAACATACCGTGGCATCTCTAAAAAAAGGCTTCTTGAAAAACATATCCCTTTCTCTTGCTTGTCCTTTTCTTCAATATTATCAACCTACTGCTTATTTAGCAACGTGTGACTTTTCAGTATATGGCAGCTTCTCATAAACAAACTAGGAAAATACAGCCTAGATGGAGCTACTATAAGGTGGGTGCATAACTGGTTGGACACCCATCTCCAGACAGTAGTTTTCAGTGGTTCATAGTCAAGCTGGAAAGGCATATCAAGTGCTGTCCTGCAGGGATCAGTTCTGGATCCAGTTCTGTTCAATATCATCATGAATGATTTAGATAATGGCATAGAGAGTACAATTATAAAGTTTGCGGACCATACTAAGCTAGGAGGGGTTGCAAGTGCTTTGGAGGATAGGATTAAAATTCAAAATGGTCTGGACAAACTGGAGAAATGGTCTGAGGTAAATAGGATGAAATTCAATAAGGACAAATGCAAAATACTCCACTTAGGAAGGAACAATCAGTTGCACACATACAAAATGGGAAATGACTGCCTAGGAAGGAGTACTGCGGAAAGGGATCTGGGGGTCACAGTGGATCACAAGCTAAATACGAGTCAACAGTGTAACACTGTTGCAAAAAAAAGCAAATATCAGTCTGGGATATATTAGCAGGAATGTTGTAAGCAAGACAGAAGAAGTAATTCTTCCACTCTACTCCATGCTGAATAGGAGTATTATGTCCATTTCTGAGCACCAAATTTCAGGAAAGATGTAGGCAAACTGGAGAAAGTCAGGTTTCAGAGCAGCAGCCGTGTTAGTCTGTATTCGCAAAAAGAAAAGGAGTACTTGTGGCACCTTAGAGACTAACAAATTTATTAGAGCATAAGCTTTCGTGAGCTACAGCTCACTTCATCGGATGCATCTGATGGATCTAATAAATTTGTTAGTCTCTAAGGTGCCACAAGTACTCCTTTTCTTTTTGGAGAAAGTCAGGTAGAGAAGAGCAACAAAAATTATTAAAGGTCTAAAAAACATGGCCTGAGGGAAGATTGAAAAAATTAGGTTTGTTTAGTCTGGAAAAGAGAAGATTGAGAGGGGACATAATAACAGTTTTCAAATATGTAAAAAGTTGCTACAAAGAGGAGGGAAAAAAATGTTCTCCTAAACCTCTGAGGATAGGACAAGAAGCAATGGGCTTAAATTGGAGCAAGGATTGTTTAAGTTGGACATTAGGAAAAACTTCCTGTCAGGGTGGTTAAGCACTGGAATAAATTGCATGGGGAGGTTGTGGAATCTCCATCATTGGAGATTTTTAAGAGCAGGCTAGACAAACAACTGTCAGGAATCGTTTAGATAAAATTCAGAACTGCCATGAGTGCAGGCAACTAGACTAGATGACTTCTCAAAGTCCTTTCCAGTCCTATCATTAACTTTCCTGATGCTGATCAAAAAATGTGTCCTGAACAGACAAATCCAATGAATGGATTAGATTGCAGACTTCTTTTTGTTGTGGAACCAACCAAGCTAGTTGTACATGTATTAATTAATTTGTTCAGAGAAAAGCTTTTCATGGCTTCCAGGCAATTGTGCTGAAAACCTGAAAAATGATTTTACAACTTAAGCAGGAAGGGTATGTTTTTCAAAAGCACTGAGCTTGACCCAACTATGCTTCCACTGAAGTAAATGTTAAAATTCTCATTGACTTCAAAGGGAATACTGTAGTTAGGTCAGTGCTGAATGCTTTTGAAAATCCTTCCCTAAATCCTTTATTAAAACAAACCTAAAAGCTAATTTTAGACTTAAATCTAGTGCTAAAGCTTTAGAGAAATAATCCCTCCATTACAAAATGGAGTATAATACTATCAGTGGCAGATTTATAGGGGGATGAGCTCATAGCAGAGAAGATATATGTGGGAATAATCAGTGGCTGGGGAAGGCCCTTCTACTCAGACTTTCTTTCACCTCCAGACACAAACCAATAAAACTAAAAGGAGAACTATATGATTCTTCTATACAGGGGTTCTCCACCTTTTTCTTTCTGGACACCCCTCCCTACAGCATGCTATAAAAACTCCACGGCCCACCTGTGCCACAACTGTTTTTATACATATAAAAGCCTGGACCAGCATTAGGGGGTAGCAAGCAGGGCAATTGCTCAGTGCCCCACACCACAGGGGCCCTGTGAAGCTAAATTGCTCAGGCTTCGGCTTCAGCCTCGGGTGGCGGGATTTGGAGCCCCGGGCTTTCTGTCCTGGGCCCCAACAGATCTAATGCTGGCCCTGCTTGGTGGCCCCCCTGAAACATGCTCACAGCCCCCCTCTCCCCCCCCCAGTGGGCCCTGGATCCCTGGTTGAGAACCACTGCTCTAGAACACACAAGGAACCATTACGTTTATTATATACTGTCCTCCCACCTTCCACCCCCTCATGGTGAAGGGTGGGTCTCCTAGGTTGCCATCTACGAGACATAAAAAACTGACCAACCCCCTCCCACACCTAAGACCTCAAGGGAACCCTTCTACTGTTGTCTCCCAGGAGCCCTGTCTCTTCCAACTCGTTTCTTGCCCCTCCCTGCTGACAAGTCTTGGGTCCATTCCACTTCCCGGTCCCTGGTGCAGAGAGCAGCCACCATCATTTCAGCAGGTTATGAGGAAGGTTGAAGTTTTCGGCTCACAGAGCAGGACACAGATGCCGGCTGTGCCCCCAGCCATATAATGTTCAGTAGTTACACAATCAATGCATGACCATGCACACATGCAGCTTACAGGGAGTATCAGTCCCCCATGAAAAATAAACTTGGTACATTAAATCTTTTCACCATCAAACAGGCAAGACGGTATCAAAAACAACCGGCAAGATGACAACCCTAGGCTCAGTGATGCCCTGCTTCAGTTTCCCGTTCTGTTCAGGGCCCCTTAAAAAGTCCACCCAAGTTCAGATGTTCAGAACATTCCCCTTCTGTGGTCCAATTTATTTAATGCTGCACGAAGTCTTTCAAAATTGAATTCAAACCTACAAAGTCTTCACCCCAGTTTCAGTTGTGCCCAGCTCCTCTTCCCTGAGGGTCTGTCCTCTCTTTAACATTCCTTTCTTTTACGCTAGTCCCAAACTGGGCAAGTCTGTGCTCTTCTTGCTTGCAGTTTGGCCTTCTCTGCTTTCTTCACAGGCCTCCTTTTCTACTGGTGTCTTTCCCACTGCAGACTCAGGGCCCTGCAGGTGTCTTCTTATTTCCTGCAATGTCTTTCAGGCATCTGTCAACATCCACCTCTGCACTTTCTCTCTCCTTGACTCTACCTTATATACCAAAGGCCCGACTGGGTCATTTTACTCTAGTGGGCACATGACTTTCATTCTCCCCACCTGGAGAGGAAAATTGGCTAGGTCACAGGTAGTGCTGGGCCCATCTCCCCTTAAAGGGGCCAGTGACACTGTGACATATACCTAACCCATGTAACCTCATGATCTTATTGTCATTACCTTTGCCCTTCCCCCCTACTTCGATCTTATTCTGTATTGCACTCATTTCTATAAGTTTTCAAATTAGAAATTGTAACTGTTTGTGATATCTTCCCTTGTGTTTAGACAGCACCGAGCACAATGGGGCCTGAAACTTGGCTGAACCCTGAAAATACTATCACATTACAAATAATATTTTATTAATTATTACAGTTGTCATTATTATTATTAGCTTTTATGTGTTTATTCACTCAGGTCATTATGCAATTTTTTACTCTTTTATTAACAGATTTCTCATTAGCAACATGAGCTCCTGTGCTGCTGGTAGTTTTATTTGCAATTGACTCTCAGTCAAAAATGCACAGGACAACTGACATTTATCTTTTCTCAAATTTTTCTTCTGCAAAAGCTGTCCCTGTGCCAAGACAGTTATGAAATCTTAAGGCCCTCAGAGGTCTAGTCTGAAGTCTTTTGCTGGCAGAAGATAGATGTTCTGACTTACACAGATGGGTAGTAGTTAAATTAATGTGGTTCTGTAGATGCCAGTGGTCAAAGTTTATTCATAAGCTATTTGTTTAGTGTATGAAATTTATTTCAAAAGACAGACAAGAATTGCTGTTCTGCATCCTGTTTCATACTTATGCTCTTAATGCAGTCTTTGATTTTCTATGTTTTTATCCAGAATTTTCAGGAGAATTTTTTATCTGTCAAAGTTGGCACAATAATTAACCTATTTGAACACCTACATATTAGTCTTTCACATTAAAATACCAGGAAGAGATAATGATTAGTGAATTTCAGAAGGTTTTGATGATTATTCCAACTAACTGTATCTTCTGGGCCTGATTTTACACTGACATAACCAAAGAATAACTCTTTAAATCATAAATGACTATGGACTTTCTTTCTGAGGCTCTGCTCATGTGAATCATCCTAGCTCCATTGTGGAGCTACTTGGATTTACCACAGCTGAGGATCTAGCCTTCTTTCTTTTTTGTTAGTCATTACACTAATCCGACCATTGCCCTGATACAAGAGCCCAGATTTTGTGACCTTCAGGACTAGTGGTTTTCCTGAGTTCTGATCCAGAAAAGCACTTAAGCACATGCTTGACTTTCAGTACATTAGTCGTTCTACTGACATCAATAAAACTACTCAGATGCTTAAAGTTAAAACATATGCTTAAGTGCTGAATTAGGGAGCCAATCCTTTCCGACCCAGTGGAAAGGAATGTATTGAAGAAGAGGGCCTTTCTAAGATGGTAGCCATTCTGATGAGTTGGAAATTCTCTCTTCACCTTTGCTTATACGATTTGTTGGCTACATTCTCTATTCTGAAAAAGTTTGTGGGTTAGATTTTCTTCAGCAACTGAGATGTGCTGAAGACAGAAGAGTGCAAAGGGAATTTTCGGGGAACTGATTGTGGCTTCTTGATTCTATGGATAAGTCTATACCAGCATTGGCCTGAACTAGAGAAGTCTACTATTAAATATCCCCAGTGGTGGGGCTTCTACTCCTTCCCATGCAAGACATTTCCACAATCATTAGATTCTTTTTTCCCCCTCAAGGCCATTTTAGCACTTTTCTACATTCCATGTAAAAGAGGCTTTTGTTATATCTGAAATATATGCTGCTCTACATCCATGTCTGTAAGAGAAATTATGTCGGCATTAGCAATACCTTCCACCCACATTATCTCCTTGTTACACTTTGCTTCCAAAGACTTTAAGAGTTCTGCATATGCTGCCAAATCTTCCATCTGTAAAGACAATGATCATTCATATTTCTTGGCTGGCCAGAAATCCTCACCACTACCACCACCACCACCCTAATTGTCAAACTAATGATGTGCTGGTGCTGTTCAACCTGCCAAGAAATTATGAATAGTGTAAAAGTAAAAGATACTGTACAAATCTATTTTAAGTCTGCCTGATTCTTTCGCCTGTATAAATCAGGAGGAACTCCACTGAAGCTAATATAGTCACACCACTCTGACAATGCCACCTATTGATTAAATGGATGGGGAAAATTGATTGGGTCTGCAAGTTGCCAGATGACTTTAGTGAAAAAGGGGGAGTGTGTACAGGGTTAGGCCCCTCAACTCCCTGAGTGTTCTGCTCCCCATTGGCCAGCTAGGGAGATGTGAGCTAGAATGGCTTTTGTTTCACAAAATCACTTATTTAAACCCTGCTTTGAGGTAGGCATGCAATATCAAGGAGTGTGTGTGTGTGTCTGCCTCCAATGGGCCCACCTAAAACGCCTGGTTTGAGGAGATATTGCCCCTCTCCAATATACAGATTTTTAATAAAGTTGTGCCCTTCCATTTAAAAACCATCCCTGTTTCTGTCCTGATCCATGGAGTTAGAGGAGATTCAAACCTGTGGAATACAGGTAGCTGGAGAAGTGTTTTCCATATTATTTCTAGAACAGATCACAAAATTATTTGGTTTTAGAACGTCTTCGAAATTCAAGGTCAGAAAAGTTACTTTCCCAATAGAATATTTAGGTGCATCTGTCTCATAGTTATAAACCTTCTGAACTTTGTCCAAATAAGGCATCTGTTGTTTGTTACTGGTCTTTTCTCTTACAACGTATGTCAACAATTCTGACATTTACTTAAAGGACACAAAGATTTCAAACCCCACAGAAACCAAGAGTATGCACATTTGCATTGTTTTTAAACCTCTTGTACAAACATTGAGCAGAGTTAGGAAGTGGGAAGTCACTATTGTTTGTTATGACTGCATGCGTAACTCTCCCTTAAACTGACTTTTAGTTGAGTAGATGACTAATGGACTTGAATTATTGAACTGTTGCTTCCAGTTCATAAATAACATACTTATCTTTAAATCTACCCATATTTTGTCCTGCTAGCATGGGGTCTAAAAGCTACTGTATCAAAATGATGTCTGGACTAAGCTGCTTTTTCAGCTACTGCCAAAAAAGAGGTGTAGTATATTAAAATCAAGTAGCACTTCTGTGTCACAAAGCATGATAATTTATTATAAAGCATCCCTGTTACAAGTTTATCATAAAAATATGGATGTTACTGGCATTTGCCAAGGCTTTTTAGAATCTGTTGCACAAACTGGATGGATTAGGCAAACAGTTTGCTTTCAAATATCATATGTTGATAAGAACAAAAATGAATATTTAAAGTGTGTGCTCCATTTATTATAACACTATTTCTCAGGAATTTCAAGGCATTGTGTAAATACTAATTACACTTCACAACACTCTTTGAAGTTGGGTAAGGTAAAGGGACCTTTTGGCCCACAACTGAAATGCAACTACCTCCAAACTGTAGACAATATTTGTTTAGCAGCATGCAACAAAATGAAATATATTTGTAATATGTTTCTACTGTGTTCAATAATTCTGGTAATGCACACACATCCATTGTTAATTAAAAAAATGTCAGCACAAGAATTGTAACAACATGAACTTTAATATTTGTAAAATAGTTAGAAGAAAGAGAAATCATTTGCTTTTTCAGATTTGTGTAATTCTTTTACCTTTTAAAAGATCTAGTATAACTCTCTGGTGTGGAAGATGACAATAGCAAATTGTCTTCCTGACACACATTTGGTTCCAAAGCCATTCTCTGAGTTTAAGGAAACCTCAGTTCTTCATATCCCATAAAAGCAGATATTCTGCATTTAGCCAAGAGCAGCTGAGGGAGCAGTATTTGGACTCCAATAGAGTTTTTTATAAAACTGGGGAACATTTTCACAAAAAAGCACTGACATTTTTTCTGTTTAGTTTTGAATTTCAAAATTTCTTCCAAAATTTTAAAAGTGTACCATGTAATTTGTCTGAATACAGTAAACAAAGTTGTGCACAAAATATGATGTGCTCCCAAATGTATTATCTTAATCAGCAGTTTTCAGGGTGCAACCTTCCAAGGAACAATTGTGTCTGTCTCAAATCAACAACAAAACATTTATAGACTCCTCTCCTGCAATCAGATCTATGCAGACAACATAGAGCCCCAGTGATTTGAATCTACATAGAGCCCCAGTGATTCTTAAAGAAGATATACAACAACACTTGGCCCACCTTCTATGTCGGTAGCACCTCACTGGACCTCACATATACACAGACATTTGTCCACAACTGATTCATTTCCATTTATCATTAACCCTATTTTAAAAAAAAAACCCTACATAGAATCATAGAATCATAGAATCATAGAATATCAGGGTTGGAAGGGACCCCAGAAGGTCATCTAGTCCAACCCCCTGCTCAAAGCAGGACCAAGATAGAATCTCCCAGTTAAATCATCCCAGCCAGGGCTTTGTCAAGCCTGACCTTAAAAACCTCTAAGGAAGGAGATTCTACCACCTCCCTAGGTAACGCATTCCAGTGTTTCACCACCCTCTTAGTGAAAAAGTTTTTCCTAATATCCAATCTAAACCTCCCCCATTGCAACTTGAGACCATTACTCCTCGTTCTGTCATCTGCTACCATTGAGAACAGTCTAGAGCCATCCTCTTTGAAACCCCCTTTCAGGTAGTTGAAAGCAGCTATCAAATCCCCCCTCATTCTTCTCTTCTGCAGACTAAACAATCCCAGCTCCCTCAGCCTCTCCTCATAAGTCATGTGCTCTAGACCCCTAATCATTTTTGTTGCCCTTCGTTGTACTCTTTCCAATTTATCCACATCCTTCCTGTAGTGTGGGGCCCAAAACTGGACACAGTACTCCAGATGAGGCCTCACCAGTGTCGAATAGAGGGGAACGATCACGTCCCTCGATCACAATACAAGAGGTTTCCATCCATGTGACCCTGTTCACATCCAGTCTATTTGAATTACATTTTCAGCAAGATTTTGTGAGGCACTGTATGAAATGCTTTAATAATAACTCATAGCTCTAATTTAGAGCTTTTCATCAGTAGCTCTCACAGCTCTTTACAAAGGAGGTCAGTATTACTTTCCCCAATTTACAGATGGGGAAGATTTACTAAAGTCCATTCACATCTGCTGCATGCTCTGCATCCATTACATTGTGTCATTGTGTCATATAAAGCAGTCAGGTTTGTCTGGCACAACTAGTCCTTTACAAACTGATATAATTTATTGCTCATAGTTCTATTATCCTCGAAAGCTTGCATTCATTTCTCTTAATAAATAACAAAATGCTTCCCATTTGATTCAGAAGCCCTTGGATGCTAATGAGCAGAGATTACTAACTGTATTTTGGGGCTTGGTTTCAATGTGTTTCTAAAAAAATGTTAGGTTTCAGAGTAGCAGCTGTGTTAGTCTGTATTCATGTTACTACTGTAATATCTCCTTAGTGTTTTGTCTTAACTAAAGCACTTTTATGCCATCTGCTGGTGGATCTGATGCCAGCTAACCAGCGTGTGAAATATTCCACATCACAAGTGTTTTGATATATACAAAGCCATTGTAGAGTGAAATTCAAGCCTATGTAGAAGGTCAGTTCAAAGCCTATGTACCACTTGAGCACTATTTGATCATTTAAATAGTATGTGGATATTGAACTGGCCCCTCCGCACAGTGCTGAAATTCACTCTCTATTTTTATTCAGTACCACAGAAGATTTTCTGAAAAATTTATGACCTCACTACAGGCACTACATAGAGCTGGTCAGTAAACTTCAAGGGAACTATCTTTCATAATACAATGAGTTCTGTAAAAACCCAGACACTGAAATTGTGTTGATTTCATCAAAATTTTGTTTCAAAGGAAAAAAGGGAAAAATATTCTTACAACATCGAAACATGCCATCTTGACATTTTGGATTGAAACATTTTTATTTTTTCCTTTTGAAATGACTTTTAATTTAGAAACACGCTTTCTCTTCTCTTTTCTTATAAAAATGTCAGAATGGAAATGAAACATTTTGATTGCCAAAACAAAATAGGGAGAGGGGGAATCTTTCACAAAGAATTTTTCAATGTTGGGGGTTTATTCTGAATCAGAACAAAAACAAATTTGAAAATTTCAAAATCTTACATAAAACAGAATTTCCATTCTCTCTCTAGCTCTATAGCTAGAAAATAAATAGATACAAATACTAGGCAGTGTTTAAATTTGAAATAAAAATGCCTCCGTACTATAAAAACTAGCCTGATTCTGATCTCATGTTCAGTGATTTTACATGGGTATAACTCCATTGGCTTGGTTTGTTTCTTTTTTGTTATTGAGACCTCAGAACAGTCTTAAGAAGATTTCTAGTGTCAACTTTTCATTCATTTCCCTAAATGGAATATTATTCATATCTAAATAGGAGGGGCCATTTGCAGTTTTCAATTACATTGAGATTAACTCCTTTAATTTCAAGGACATTACTCCAGATTTATACTAGTGAACTGAGAAAATGTAACTTTTTGGTCATCGGTGAAAATCCTTTCTCCTTTATATCCTAGTCACTTTCCTTGTGTGAGTGAGGCTGGATGGAATATCATTTAGAAATCCTCACTGCCATTCCCAATTTGGTCAGAGAGGCCACTTTAAATTGAGGCTAGTCTATCTGTATTTCAAGGAAGCTAATACTCAACCTTTTCCCGCTCTGCAAAGTCAAAGTGCTCTGCAAAGTCAAATGAGCATTGTCATCCCCATATTACAGAAGAGGAAACAGAAGCACAGAGAAGTTAACTGATTTCCCTGATGTCACAGAACAAATTAATGGCAGAGCCAGGAGCAAAATGCGGGTACCCTGAAGCCCATTCTGGTGCCTTAACATAGGACCATGCTGCCTCCCAGAAAGAAGAAACTGCTTCCCTGCCTACTGCTCCCCAACAATGCTGATATATGGGGCCTGGGAATCAAACCTAGGTCGCATATATCACAGGTTGCTAAGCCACACAGTTGATCACAAAAATGTAAAATACATTGTATGTTGTGTATTATTAATATTGCAATTAAGTTAAATGAGTAAAATAAATGTTTGAGGCCCAATATGGTACATTTTATAATGAAATTAATTCTCTGTATATTTTATTAAGTATAATATAGTGTGGTAAGGCTTCTTATATGAATCAGTCTGCAGTGATTCAGAAAGATGATGAAAATGTTCAGCAGTCTTTTCAGTCCCCCCATATTTATAAAGGAAATTCTTTTATTAAATAAAACAGCAAATGCATCAGTGTATCCAGGAAAGATCAAATCAAATGAGTCAGAACAGGCAGGATACTGCAATTCAGAGCTTAAAGAGGTAACTAACCATAGCCCATATCCTCAGCAGCTAGGAAAATCCAAGGAGGTAGCGGAAGAACAAAGATGAAATAAACCTCCTTACACTGTAAAAAATAAAAGGGGCTATTCTGTATCCACTGCTCCAGTGGAATGGCAGGAGAGTTGGCCCTTTGCTGTCCCCTCCATAGATGCATGGTGCTAAGCACAGGAGGATCTCTTTATATGGCTCCAAGCCACTTAGCCTCTGCCTAACCTCCTTATAAGACACACATAAGAGTGCAGGCAGCTTGTGTGTAACTGAGTTCCTTATCTCACAGGGACTCACATGCATTTCCTAGCTGTGTGGAGGAGCAGTGCACATACAATTCCCTTCTTCCCCAATATAGATCTTCCCTAGGGTGCCTCAGGGAACTTTCTGCAGGCAGGGCAGGGTGGGAAGTAGGTGGTGGAGGTAAATTACCATGGAAGCTCCTGATTCCTCTCCACTTTGGGTTCCAGAGTTGAGATCTGTGCATAGATGGCTCCTTTCACATGCAAATTACAAGGACACAAGCTGGCCCTAAGTAAGGATCCCTAAGTAAAGGATTTGTACCTAATCATAGGGGCTGGAACTAGGGGTGCTGAGGGTGCACCCCCAGTTTAAAATGATTTCCATCATATGCAGTGTTTATAGTTTGATTCATTGACTCGCAGCACCCCTCTATACAAATTGTCCCAGCACCTCTGGCTCTAATGGGAGTTTTACCTGAGAAAGGACATGGTAAATCTGGCTAAGTCCCAGGACTGGCCTTGTGTTTCATCAGGAGAGTGACAGTACTTTAAAATGTCCAGCTTGTTTGCCTTGCTAATCTAAAAAATATAATAATTCCCTGTCTTTTTAATAGGCTAAATTCACCTCTAGGGAAGACCGGAGTAGCTCCCTTTGACCCAGATGTGAGCTTAGACCAGGACAGAGTTTGGTCTTCACCATCTAATTATCCAAAGACAACATGAAAAGACACACAATTTTCCTTTGATACTTCTCCACATTTTTTTCTTCCTTTATCCAGTATTTAATCACTGTTCTGATTTTGAAGTGAATTATACAAGAGACTCAGTGGGAAGACAAACAAATTTGTTAGAGCTTTTTCTGTTTCTTTTTTTAAGCTTCCTGTTAGCTTAAGCACATTGTGTTCCTCTGTATCACATCCCTTTAGAGCCATATGTGGAAGTAATAAAGTGTATCCCTGCTTCCAAAGATATGGAGTATTTGTTTAGCTAACCGATTAAGGAAATATTATGAACTCATTAACAAATATAGTTATATGTGGTCACTTAGTCACAGAGAGCAAGAGCTATGGAACCAGAGCACAGGACATATTAGTCAGCATGGGCAATGGAACTGTAAATTACAGATCTCAGGGTTTTTTTCCAAGAGAAGGGAGACAGCAGGTAGCAGTAAAGGAGAGTAAATCCACCAGCAGTTTCCATTACAATCAGATTTCCAGCTGTAGAAATATATGTAGATAATGTGATGATTGCAGACTTAATTCAAAGAAAGATTTTTTTTCTTAAGCACAAGCTACTGCGTATTATACTGTGGCTCATGTAAAAATGATAAAAATTACAGGACCAGGCAACGTGTTTTCATAATTATCTTTTCCACCAATTTTGAGATACATGAATATATACATAAAAAGAAAAGGAAGACTTATGGCACCTTAGAGACTAACAAATTTATTTGAGCATAAGCTTTCGTGAGCTATAGCTCACTTCATCGGATGCATTTAGTGGAAAATACAGTGTGGAGATTTATATATATACAGAGAACATGAAACAATGGGTGTTACCATACACACTATAAGGCGAGTGATCAGGTAAGGTGAGCTATTACCAGGGAGGCAAAAACCCTTTTGTAGTGATAATCAAGGTGGGCCATTTCCAGCAGTTGACAATGTCCGAGGAACAGCGGGGGGCTTGGGGGGGGAGAATAAACATGGGGAACTAGTTTTACTTTGTGTAATGACCCATCCACTCCCAGTCTTTATTCAAGCCTAAGTTAATTGTATCCAGTTTGCAAATTAATTCCAATTCAGCAGTCTCTCGTTGGAGTCTGTTTTTGAAGTTTTTTGTTGAAGAATTGCCACTTTTAGGTCTGTAATCGAGTGACCAAAGAGACTGAAGTGTTCTCCGACTGGTTTTTGAATGTTATAATTCTTGATGTCTGATTTGTGTCCATTTATTCTTTTATGTAGAAACTGTCCAAATTGTTGAAATCATGGTGGAATTCCTCATGGTCTTCTTTTCCATGGGTCCAGACGATGAAGATGTCATCAATGCCCCTAGTCTACTTGCACTATATTGATGACATCTTCATCATCTGGATCCATGGAAAAGAAGCCCTTGAGGAATTCCACCATGATTTCAACAATTTCCATCCCACCATCAACCTCAAACTGAACCAGTCTACACAAGAGATCCACTTCCTGGACACTACAATGCTAATAAGCGATGGTCACATAAGCACCACCCTACACCGGAAACCTACTGACTGCTATACTTACCTACATGCCTCCAGCTTTCATCCAGACCACACCACATGATCCATTGTCTACAGCCAAGCTCTACGATACAACTGCATTTGCTCCAACCCCTCAGACAGAGACAAACACCAACAAGATCTCTATCAAGCATTCTTACAACTACAGTACCCACCTGCTGAAGTGAAGAAACAGATTGACAGAGCCAGAAGAGTACCCAGAAGTCACCTACTACAGGACAGGCCCAACAAAAAGAAAATAACAGAACGCCACTAGCCATCACCTTCAGCCCCCAACTAAAACCTCTCCAATGCATCATCAAGGATCTACAACCTATCCTGAAGGACGACCCATCACTCTCACAGATCTTGGGAGATAGGCCAGTCCTTGCTTACAGACAGCCCCCCCAACCTGAAGCAACTCCTTACCAGCAACCACACAACAAAACCACTAATCCAGGAACCTATCCTTGCAACAAAGCCCGTTGCCAACTGTGTCCACATATCTATTCAGGGGACACCATCATAGGGCCTAATCACATCAGCCACAATATTAGAGGCTCGTTCACCTGCACATCTACCAATGTGATATATGCCATCATGTGCCAGCAATACCCCTCTGCCATGTACATTGGTCAAACTGGACAGTCTCTACGTAAAAGAATAATGGACACAAATCAGACATCAAGAATTAACTTAGGCTTGAATAAAGACCTGGAGTGGATGATCATTACATAAAGTAAAACTAGTTCCCCATGTTTATTTGCTGCCCCCTTTATTTGCTGCTGTCTGAGGAACGCCACTGTTCCTCAGACATTCTTGTCAACTGCTGGAAATGGCCCACCTTGATTATCACTAAAAAGGTTCCTCCCCCACCCCGCTCGCCTGCTGGTAATAGCTCACCTTACCTGATCACTCTCCTTACAGTAAGAAAGGGAGTACTTGTGGCACCTTAGAGACCAACAAATTTATTTGAGCATAAGCTTTCGTGACCTACAGTTCACTTCATTGGATGCATGAAGTGAGTGGATGGAGTGAGCTGTAGCTCACGAAAGCTTATGCTCAAATAAATTTGTTAGTCTCTAAGGTGCCACAAGTACTCCTTTTCTTTTTGAGAATACAGACTAACACGGCTGCTACTCTGAAACCTCTCCTTACAGTGAGTATGGTAACACCCATTGTTTCATGTTCTCTGTGTATATAAATCTCCCCACTGTATTTTCTACTGAATGTATCCGATGAAGTGAGCTCTAGCTCATGAAAGCTTATGCTGAAATAAATTTGTTAATCTCTAAGGTGCCACAAATCCTCCTTTTCTTTTTACGGATACAGACAATCACAGCTGCTACTCTGAAACCTATAAATATATACAGTATCTTAAGGGTTTAGCTTCATCTAAAGGAAGAAGGAAATAATAATAATAATAATAATTAATAATAAAAAAATCTTGTTTCCCTTTTGCATTGCTTCATTACATGTCAGTCAAGATAAAAATGTTAATGTTTTCTGTATAAGGTGAGATTAAACCATGAAGGAAGAGACTTCTTTATTGCAGGAGATGTAAGATGCACATGCCTTAAAACATTTCACAATTGAAACATTAGATGTCTCAATATCTGTCATCTTCTTGATACAAAACCAAGAAGGGATTTATTTTTTTCTGCATAAATAAAGTCTGAGAATGAACCAAGCATCAGACAAACAGGTTTGTCTATCTAATGGATAGAGACAAGGTTTAAGAAGGAATTAGGGTAAAACGTTGTCCAATTAATGTTACTGAAGAAAAAAAATTAAAGGAAAAACTACAGAGTAGGCCCGCATATGAGTCACACTAGCAACACTTGATTCTCACTTTTTAAAAACAAATTGTAGCATTTTTTGTATTAAATTGTAAAGTATCTCATATAATATTGAGAATTACCCTGAATTTTATATACCCTTCTATTTATGGAAATTAAAGTGAATCATATCACACTGCTTAAACTTGGATGGCGGCTTGCAAATATTTATGACTACAGTAGAACTTCGGAGTTACGAACACCAAGGTTGTTCATAACTCTGAAATGTTTGTAACTCTGAACAAAATGTTATAGTTGTTCTTTCAAAAGTTTACAGCTCAACATTGACTAAATACAGCTTTGAAACTTTACTATTCAGAAGGAAAATGCTGCTCTCAACCATCTTAATTTAAATGAAACAAGCAAAGAAACAGTTTCCTTGCCTTGTCAAATCTTTTTTAAAAAACTTACCCTTTTTTTAGTAGTTTACATTTAACACAGCATTGTACTTTGGTGTTTGCTTTTGTGTGTGTGTGTGTGTGTCTGCTACTGCCAGATTGTGTACTTCTGGTTCCAAATAGAGTGTGTGGTTGACTAGTCAGAATATTACTTTGGTGTTCATAACTCTGAGGTTCTACTATACTGGCTCTGCACTGCAAATTTCACAAATTGGTAGTTTGGCATAGCTGTATTTTTTCCTGAAGCAACATTAAAACTTGCAACAAGACACATCAGAATCTGATTATTTCCAACTCTCCTACTTTAGATAAAGATTGCCAAGATATTGATTAATGCTATTGTCCATGCAACCTTTGTGTGTGTCCCTCCCACACACCAAGCCTATGCATTATGATGATACAGCCTTTATGTGATCAAATACTTTTGTTCCCTTAGGGCCTTTGTCTCATTTAGCTCACAGGGTCAATTGTGCTCTAGAAATGAGTGAATGAAGCAGTTGTCTGTAGGACCCCTCCCTCATTTGCTGCAGACCATAGAAGGTGTGCGGTGAATGAGCCAGAGAAATTCAGGAAGACAAAAAAAAATGATCTTGTGATCAAGGCATTTAAATGACACCCTGGAGAATGGGATTCTCTGACACTGAGTACCTGTGTGATGCTGGGCAAATCACATAAACCAAACTTCACAGACGGCTACAGTGTTTTCCACTTCAGGGGATGAGTCCATAAATTCACAAGTGATGGGTTCTTCAGTCCCTCACACTATAGGATTATCTGGTCTGACTATCCAGATAACTGCTCCCACTGAAGACCCACCCCCCTACCCCCAAATTTTCTCTGCCTCCAAAGGAGAAGCAAGCTAAGAGTCTGGTCCTCTTTAGACAGTCCACAATCAAATTATTTTTTTCTTCTTTTTTCTAGGTCTTCTTTTCCTCAGCTCTCCACTTTTTAATACAGGTTGTTTTTTATAAGGTCCGTTAAAATTTACCTCATGGAATTTAGACAATTGTGGGGACTTTTACCAAGCTCTCCCTGTGAATTAGTCCAGGTAATGCCTGAAAAGTGAAAAAGGGAAAGGGCAGGGTCTCCCCTGTGCTCAGCACACTTGGCTGACTGCATCAAATGGCAAAAGCATTCCTTTTGCTCCCCCAACCTTGCTGCTACTCTGGTCAAAAAGCTGGCCATCAGCCTGCCACAACAGGACAGTGTGCCAGTTGCTGCAGACAAGCCAGAAGCCCAGAAAGGCAAGGCCCTAACAGTGGGGTCTAAATCTGTGGCAACTGACATGGAGAAGGCCTTTATTGCCAGGGGTCCTAACCCAGGAGCTGAACAAAGCATTCAGGACATCAGGAGCTCAATCCTTGGCCACTGACATACACTGGGCACCATTGACTGGTATCCTACCCAGGAGGGTGAACCTTGGATGCCTCAGGAGCTCCAGCCAGCAAATTCAGCTCAGGCGAAACCCCCAGGGTCCCAGTCACCTTCCCCCTTCCCCCTTCCCCTGCACCAGTTAAAGCATCACAACAGAGCTACATGTGTTGACAGGGACTTTCCCTCCCTGCCAGTGAGCAGGACACTTCTTCCATTTCTCAGGGATCCCAAGAACCTCTGGCAGCACAGAGAAACTAATTGCCTGCCACTTCCCCCTTTTGCCTTAATAGCAGGGTCATGGTGGCCATTTGGAATTAGGAGCTCACATGCTACAACCATCCATTTTAGAACAAGCTCCTGGCCTTCCTTCTCAGCAGTCATCTTAGAGTCCTCTCAGTTGAAAAACATAGATATAAGCTTTCCTCCTTGAATCCTTGGCCCTCTCTCCTATTAGTTCTTCCTCTAAGCAGAGTAGGGGTAACAAACACAGTCGTAAAACAAGTCTATTTCTGAATAAGTCTGAGTAAGTTCTTGGGTATCTCCCCAAAGGGATGAAGATGAGGAGAAGTTCAAAGAGAGAGAAAATACCCCCAAATATTTTCCAACAGGCTCTAAACTTGACTCTTTCATACCCATCCCAGCTGCCTTACTTAAGACCACAAGCATGGAAAAAATCCATAATGTCCACCTCTCAAAGCATTCTTTGTTGCTTTACCCAAAATGGACACCATCTTTTCAATCCTCATCTAGGACCCTGCCATCACTGCAGAAGGAGATTTCCTACCCAAAATTTTCACTGACAGAAGAGTGGAATCAGCTCTCCGCAAAGAATATGAAGTGGACTCAGTTGCCCTTAGAGGCTCAGCAGAGGCCATTCTTTTTGGCCAGAGCAGAGCTTGTTTACACTGAGTCCCTGCTCTCAAACATTCCTCAAAAGGTGAAAAGGGTCAAGAGGCTGAGATCCTCCTTAAAGAGAATTTCCCTATCATCTGCTGTAGTTTCAGATGCCTTACTTGATCCCTTTACATTCTCCACTAGAGTGATGGTGTCCAGCACAATGGCAAGAAGGCATCTATGGCTACAGGCATGGAAGGCAGATTTTGCCACAGTTTTTTTGGTACCAAACCTGTACTTGGAGATCATTTGGGGAGTGGGGGAGGAATCAAAAGAAAAAAGCTGCCTCCTAAAAGCACGGCTCAAAACCAAAAAATCTCTCATCTCTGTTAACGACAACAACACTTAGAAGAGAGTTCTAAGACATTTTTTCGTTTCAGGCAGCCCTTTCAGGCGTACAGCGCTTCATATGGAAATGGCAGGAGAGATAACAGAGTCTAAGAATAGATGAGAAAAAATCTGGCCCCATAACTCTAGACATCCCTCATTCTCCAGGAGTGCCCATAAGTGCAATAAATGACTACTTCCCTCCTTCCAACATTTCCTTGCAATGGGGGTGTCTGTCTCTTTTTGTTCCCATTTTGTTTACCACCACCATGGACAAATGTTTGAGACACATCAGTTCCAAGGGTTCTGACATAGAATTCAAAAGGACTTCCTGCCTCGTCTCCATCAACCCATCCAAGAGGAAGTCTATGCTCAGGCAAATTGACCACCTTCTCCAAATTAGAGTGATAAACTCGTCCTAGAACAGGATTGGATTGGGGCTTATACTTCATAATGTTTCTGGTTCCAAAGAAATCAAGGGAAGACAGGGCTGTCCTGCATATAAAGACAGTCAACAAGTCAATCCACTTTCACAAGTTAAAAATAGATACCACTCATTTTCACCATGATGGCTAACACTTGGGAGGATTTACTACCCCAGGTGGACCTGAAGGTAGAATATCTCCACATTCCCATTCTTCTAGCCACAGATGGTACCTCAGGTTTAAGCTTATAAACCTTATGAGCACTCTGCACATGCAGTACAAAGCCTTTCTTTTTGGCAATGTCACTGCCCCCACATTAGTCACAGGTCCTCCCCAGCTCAATCCTTTGTTTTCCAGACATCTTTCCAGGTCTTGAGTTGTGGGGGGAGTGAGGCCAAGTGATGAATTCACTTTCCCATTTTATATCTTAATTCATGTGGAGTGGACTTCATTGTTCCAAGCAAAGTCCCCAGCACAGTTTGTGGAAAAGTACAGGCACAAGATGGAGTCCAGTACCACACGAACTAGTCACATGCCCTTGCATGCTTCAATGCAGCTATTATTCATATACTGGCTGAAGCATCCACAGGAAAGCCCATCAGGTGAGGATAAGCTTATTCTATAGCCTATAGTGTTTCTTAATAGGCCATAACCTTGAGTGGTTCATCCACAATATGCTGGCTAGATTGGATGTAAACTACCTTATGGGTCTCACTCCAGGAGCAAACACATTTGAAATACTGGTACAGAGTCACTGTTTATAACTTTGGATACAATGACAGCACATACGATCCAACAGGATATTAATGTTTAGCAGATCGAGACTCTTAGAATGATACCTTAAAAGGCATACTTTCCATAAAACACACCATAACTATATCAATGTGGTAAATATGGGAGTGTCAGAGTGTAGCTTTGGGGTACAGAATGTCACACCAGCCCAGGCCTGGGGAATCTCACAGCACCCAATGTCTTCCTGGAGCTTTCAGACACCTCAGCAGGGGAGGCACGGCGTGTGGGCAATGTCCCTACCTCTGGCTGAGCAGAGGCCAAGGAACCTGCTCCCAGCATCTTCCCCAGTGACCAGTCTGGGGTCCCCACATTCTCCCTGTCCCATCAGAGTTAACTGTGGGGGAGCTCTGTTCTTCTCCTGTCGTGCCTCCCCCACAGCATATTCGGCCACTCTCCCTGGCACCCAGGCCTGGGCGGACAGCAGGACGGAGCCACTTTTCACACCAGCTGAAGGTGGCTGCTGCCTCCTTGCAGAACAATGTCTGCCTGCGAGAACTCGGCTGGAGAGGTGGCAGCCCACCCCTTCTACTCCCCGCCTGGGGCCAGCTGCTGGGGACAAGGGCCGAGTGAGATGGAAACATGCCATGCAGGAGAGGGGACTCTGGCTCACTCAGCACCTTTCCCCAGCAGCTGGGCCCAGGCTGGGAATAGAGGGGATGGGCTGCCACCTCCCCAGATGGGTTCTCACAGGCAGCCATTGTGCTGCACAGAGCAGTGGTCCGGAACTGCCACCCTCAGCCAGTGTGAGAAGTGGCTGGTCCTCCCTCTTCTGCTCCCCACCTGGGCCTGGCTGCCAGGGAGAGTGGCCGAATGTGCTGGAGAGGGCAGATGCATTGGGAGAAGGACAGAACCCCTTTTTCTTCCTTGCCTCCAACAGGCCGAGCAAAAATCTGGGCAGGGGGCACATGACCTCGCATGCCCCCCCCCCACATCGCCTGTCTTCGAGTAAGGTCTTTCAACAGTTTTGCACTCATCTTATAATAATTCCATTTAGCCCACATTTCCCTACTTTGATTATGAGATTATCATGTGGGAGTGTGTTAAAAGTAGGGCTGTCAAGCAATTAAAAAAATTAATCACGATTAATCGCGCTGTTAAACAACAATAGAATACCATTTATTTTCAATATTTTTGGATGCTTACTACATTTTCAAATATATTAATTTCAATTACAACACAGAATACAAAGTGTACAGTGCTCACTTTATATTTATTTTTATTACAAATATTTTCACTGTAAAAAGCAAAAAAAATGTATTTTTCTATTGACCTCATACAAGTACTGTAGTGCAATCTTTTTATCATGAAAGTTGAACTTACAAATGTAGAATTATAAAAAAAACTGCATTCAAAAATAAAACAATGTAAAACTTTAGAGCCTACTCATGAACTCAGTCCTACTTCTTGGTCAGCCAATCACTCAGACAAACAAAATTGGTTAACATTTGCAAGAGATAATGCTGCCCATGTCTTGTTTACAATATCACCTGAAAGTGAGAACAGGCATTCATTTGGCACTGTTGTAGCTGGCATTGCAAGATATTTACGTACCAGATGCGCTAAACATTCATATGTCCTATCATACTTCAACCCCCATTCCAGAGGACATGCCTCCATGCTGATGATGGGTTCTATTGGATAATGATCCAAAGCAGTGCGGACTGATGCATGTTTATTTTCATCATCTGAGTCAGATGCCACCAGAAGCAGATTGATTTTCTTTTTTGGTGGTTTGGGTTCTGTAGTTTCATCATTAGAGTGTTGCTCTTTTATGACTTCTGAAAGCATGCTCCACACCCGGTCCCTCTCAGATTTTGGATGGAACTTCAGATTCTTAAACCTTGGATCGAGTGTTTTGGTTATTTTTAGAAATCTCACATCTGTACCTTCTTTGTGCTTTGTCAAATCTGCTGTGAAAGTGTTCTTAAAAAGAACATGTGCTGGGTCATCATCCGAGACTGCTATAACATGAACTATATGCAGAATGCAGGTAAAACAGAACAGGAGACATACAATTCTCCCCCCAAGTAGTACAGTCACAAATTTAATTGACACATTATTTTTTTTAATGAGCATCATCAGCATGGAAGCATGTCCTCTGGAATGGTGGCCGAAGCACGAAGGGGCATACAACTGTTTAGCGTATCTGGCACGTAAATACCTTGCAACGCCAGCTACAAAAGTGCTATGTGAACGTCTGTTCTCACTTTCAGGTGACATTGTAAATAAGAAGCAGGCAGCAGTATCTCCCGTCAATGTAAACAAACTTGTTTGTCTTAGCGATTGGCAGAATAAGAAGTAGGACTGAGTGGACTTGTAGGCGCTAAAGTTTTATACTGTTTTGTTTTTGAGTGCAGTTATGTAACCAAAAAAAATCTGCATTTGTAAGTTAGACTTTCATGATAAAGAGATTGCACTCCAGTACTTGTGTGAGGCAAATTGAAAAATACTGTTTCTCTTGTTTATCATTTTTACAGTGCATATATTTGTAATAAAAATAATAATATACAGTGAGCACTGTGCACTTTGTATTCTGTGTTGTAATTGAAATCAATATTGAAAATGTAGAAAAACATCCAAAAATATTTAATAAATTTGAATTGGTATTCTATTGTTATAAGTGTGATTAATTGCAATTAATTTTTAAATCACAATTAATTTTTTTTGAGTTAATCGTGTGAGTTAACTGCAATTAATTGACAGCCCTAGTTAAAAGCCTTACTAAAATCAAGATATATCACATCTACAGATTTCCCCCTATCCACTAGGCCAATAACCCTGTCAAAGTAGGAAATTAGATTGGTTTGGTGTGATTTGTTCTTGACAAATTCATATTGGCTATTACTTATGTAAACCTTCTCACAGTTGGAGTCAGCAGCAAAAAGGGCCAGGTTCAATATCTAGGAGTTCCTTTTCAACAATAAAACACAAAACTGGCTTGATTCCCTGCCCAGTAACCTGGGAAAATTACACACCACCCTGGGCATCTCTAGAGGCAATACTTCCCCTCTTGCAAGCACTGAGTTTGAGTGTGGAAAAGAAATTTTTAATAAAATGGGGGGGAAGCAACCCAGCATTACCTTGGGAAAACACCACAAGCAGGATTCATAAGCATAAAACTATGAGCAAAACACCCACCCCAGAGTATGCTGGGCAGTGTCCTTTTGCCTCAGGTGCTTACATCCAGCAACCAAAAGTTTCTTTAACACGCCCCTTCCTTCTCCCTCCACCGCACCCCACTCACAATTGTTGTGCTTGGTCAGTGAAGACCCAGAGTTCAGAGGTGCATCTGCAGAGTTCACCTACCCCCCTGCTGCAGAGAGAGGTTGTGGGGGGCGGGAGAGACCCTTTGCTTGTGCTGCTGTCCAAGAGTTCACTCTGGCATCAGCCACCCAGCCAGCTTCCCTGCCGGTCACTCACCCGCTCTGCTCTGCACCTTCTGGGAAGTTTTGAGGTTCCACCACTTTACACAGCACTCTGTCATTTTAGCTCAGAGATTTCAGCTCTTAGTGGGGAAGCCTCACTGCTAGCACAGACTGAGCAGTCTCTTGCATCAGATACAATGTCCCAAAGTAGGTCTAATGCTTAGGCCTTGTTATCAGTGATTTCAGCTCTATGGGTGTGCAACAAGGCTCTCAATTAACTCTTAATCAGCTCTGTTATTATACAGCAGAGAGAGGAATGGTCAAATGGTGTCTGGCACCCTTAGGCAGGACCCACACCACCAGGTACAAGTATCTGTCCCCACCCTCTCTCAGCTCCACTAGGCTTTGGCAAACATGTCCCCTGCTTAGTAAGTGCAGTTTAGTTGATGGTGGGTCCCTCAATCAGGGTATGCTAAGAACTATTCTGCTACCCTTGATTTTCACAACAAGGATAACAACCCTTTAGTAACATAAGAACATAAGAATGGCCCTACTGGGTCAGACCAAAGGTCCATCCAGCCCAGTATCCTGTCTTCCAATAGTGGCCAGTGCCAGGTGTCCCAGAGGGAATGAACAGAACAAGTAATCATCAAGGGATCCATCCCCTGTCACTCATTCCCAGCTTCTGGCAAACAGAGGCTAGGGATACCATTCCTGCCCATCCTGGCTAATAGCCATTGATGGATCTATCCTCCATGAATTTATCTAGCTCTTTTTTGAACCCTGTTATGGTCTTGGTCTTCACAACATCCTCTGGCAAGGAGTTCCACAGGTTGACTGTGCTGTGTGAAGAAATATTTCTTTCTATTTGTTTTAAACCTGCTGCCTGTTAATTGCATTTGGTGACCCCTAGTTCTTGTGTTACGAGAAGTAATAAACAACAGTTCCTTATCTACTTTCTCTACACCAGTCGTGATTTTATAGACCTCAATCATACAAGAGAGGATCCTCAGTGAAGGGGAACCGGTAGCATAAAGGGCCCTTGAACAGAGTCCTTACAAAAGTGTAGGAGCCCTTTTCCACACTAACTTCTTTCACTTTAATTCTCCTACCCAACCAGTTCTGCGTTTGTGTGCAGTTACATGTCACTGGAGGAATTCTGGGCAGAAAGCATATGCAAATGAAGCTCTGTCACTAGCATTCTGGATAAACAGCTTATTATGCAAATGAAGCAGCTCTGTGGCCATTCTTCCCCCTGCTCACCAGCAGATAGGAGCAGAGAGCTCCTTGACCTTTAGAGCTTCAGGACACTAGGCATATATATTTATCTACATGGGGAAGGGTGTGTGTGTGTATGTTCACACACACCTACCTATATTTTTATCTACACACACACACCCTTCCCCATGTAGATAAAAATATAGGTAGGGATCTGTGAACATACAGCTGTTTCCTCATACCTGATTGTTGTAGCATTGCCAGATGACTTATGCCAGCCACATAAGCGTCACAGATTTTTGGTGTGATAAATATATCATAAATAGGTGGCATATCTAACATGATAAGAGTTCATAAAACTTACATATTAACCAAGTTATTGAGGCTGGCTAGAAAAATCCTGTACTGCAAAGAGCTAGCTATTTGCCACAATTTCATATTGTTGCCATAATTTCATATTTATTTTAGCAAAAGTTTATTACTACTTCTGTGTTATAGATCATTTTAAGGACTACTGCAGTAGGCGGGAACTCAGTGCTGAGTATGAACAGTGCTGGCATATTCCCTGACATTTCATTTTCCTTTGGTTGCCGCTGTTGGCTCAGCTGACCTGCTATGCTGCTTTCATTGAAAGGGACTGCCACAGAACAACATTAGAAAGCTCACATGCCATATTAGAAGTCTATAACTCTTCTGCAAAGGTTTTAAAAAGTTTCATCCAGGTAGTTATTTTATACAAAAGTCAATGTTTGCAGGTCATTTGTCCATAACGTGAGCCACTCATTTGAAAAAATCAATTAAAACGTCCAAGTTATTTGAATTAGAAAAATAAATAGAATCGGCTTATTTAATCTTCATGGGGTTTAATTAGAAATGCATGTGAATTATTTTGTATGCACTGCATAATTAAAGACTCCATATGTGTCATTCTATATGCATTAATGTTATACAGTAAAGCTCTAAGTGAGCTATTGCAACATGTTGTATCTAGGAACAGATGAAGCAGTTCTGAAGAAAATAAGAAGAGGCTCAGACCTCCGCAGTTGTCTCCTATAGAGCCTCTTATCAAGTTTGAAAAGTTCAGGTAACTCCCTTACCGCCTCTTTACCACTGGGAGCCAACAACATTTCTTTTTTTTTTTTTTTTTTTGCAATCCACTCTCCCGGCCCACTGTTAATCTACTATCTTCACATTGTATGGGGTTTCCCATGGGGTAGATGAAGGGCAATGCATTTTGGAGAGTCTCCGACCAGAGCTAGCCCTGGAGGGAAGCATATATAAACAGATTTCCCTAACTTTAAAACTTTTGAATAGAATTTCTTCAAATGTGGTTTGTTTTGTAGCTCTTAGTGAAACTTAAATATCAAACATCTGAATACTTTACTAGCTTCAATTACTAAAACTAACTGTTTAAGAAATTCCAGCTTCTATTACATTACATATTGTATTAGACCCTGAATCATAGAATCATAGAATATCAGGGTTGGAAGGGACCTCAGGAGGTCATCTAGTCCAACCCTCTGCTCAAAGCAGGACCAATCCCCAACTAAATCATCGCAGCCAGGGCTTTGTCAAGCCTGACCTTAAAAACTTTTAAAGAAGGAGATTCTACCACCTCCCTAGGTAACGCATTCCAGTGTTTCACTACCCTCCTAGTGAAAAAGTTTTTCCTAATATATAACCTAAACCTCCCCCACTGCAACTTGAGACCATTACTCCTTGTTCTGTCATCTGCTACCACTGAGAACAGTCTAGATCCATCCTTTTTGGAACCCCCTTTCATGTACTTGAAAGCACCTATCAAATCCCCCCTCATTCTTCTCTTCTGCAGACTAAAGAATCCCAGTTCCCTCAGCCTCTCCTCATAAATAATATGTTCCAGTCCCCTAATCATTTTTGTTGCCCTCCGCTGGACGTTTTCCAATTTTTCCACATCCTTCTTGTAGTGTGGACTGGACACATTACTCCAGATGAGGCCTCACCAATGTCAAATAGAGGGGAATGATCACGTCTTGACAACAACGGCACATGAAAGCATCCCTACTGAGGAAGAGTGCTTAAGCATATGCTTTACTGAATAAGAATAGACTTAAGCATGTGATTAAATATTGTCCTGAATTAGAGCCTTAGTGGGGAAATAATCTATACTTATATGAAAACAGGCCATATTTTAAGATACAAGAAGGCAGAGTTAAGGCTGAGCTTTCATCCTTAACTTTACATTTCATGGCTTTAATTTTACAACCTCAGTGTCACCTCAATACTTTTTTTGTTTTTTTGCTTATAATGTCTTGCATATCTTTTTCTAATGTTATGTGCTATATTTAGTTATCTGGGGCCAGGTCTTCAGCTGATGTAAATCAGTACAGGTCATTGAAGTCAATGGAGCTACACCAACTTTTACCAATTGAAGTTCTGACCCATTCTATTTAGTTATGTCATATTTCCATATCAAGTGAAACATTTTGCTATTTCTCACTCTCCCTTTCCACAGTGTGCAGCACTGACATAAAGTAATTAGTCTGGAATGATGATAAGTATTCTACCTCTTTGCTAATGATGGAACATGTGTCCCTTTTGTGTTCAAAGGCTTTTGAAGAGTATTTTTAGCTCAAGATGAGGATAGCAACTTCCCTACTTTAAAAAAAATGAGATATTTTGAAAAGATTTTACGGGGACAATTTATTTGTAAGAAGGTTGACCTTCATTATATTAAGTAATAGCTAAAGTTTTGCTGATTTTTTTTTAAACTGGGACCATCTCTTTGAGACTTATTGTATAAATTGGACTAAAACATTAAAACAGAACCAGAAATATTTGTCTTTAAGGTTGCAAACTCCAATATAGCATTGCCTTGAAGAACTAACATAATTATTTGGGGTTTTTGGAAACAAACAACCAAAAAACAACCACCAAAGGATATGCATTCTAACCATGATTTCAAAGAATGAAGACTATGTGTATGTGTGTGTTTTCAGAATTGAACACTTATTAAGATTTTAATTTGCTGTCAAGGACAATTTAACATATCAAGATAAAATATTTTATGATTAATTTGCCAAGTCTGACTGAGGCAGCTGAGATAATGTGGTTGTGGGCATTAGTATTCATAAGGAATTGGAAGCACAAATAGAAGCACTTAGTCTTTCTTGTTTCTGAAACAAATGTTTTTATGTCGTCTGTATTCTGAAGATCATTCTGAGTTTGTAGTCTTTATGTTAAAACAAAAATACTGAATAGAAAGAATAGCACTTTCAAAGATTGCTGCTGTTCTTTAGAGATAGACTTGAGTAATATATTGTCAGAAATAAATACATGAATAACATTTACACTTCAACAGTTGTGTTTGCCACAAACTGCCACTGGCATTTGCAATTTGTTCCCAAAATGTTGGCTTTCTCTACATGTTGACCGCATGTACTGTAGATGCAATACAGGGTGGGAAATAGTTAATTTTCATTTTTGAGGTGTCATCTATTGAGTGTAATCCAGGATCAGCATGATTTTATTTTTCACAGCATATTGTAATTGTAGCATTTTAAAAGAGTCAGTTGTTGGGTTATCAGAGTAGCAGCCGTGTTAGTCTGTATTCGCAAAAAGAAAAGGAGGATTTGTGGCAACTTAGAGACTAACAAATTTATTTGAACATACGCTTTTGTGAGCTACAGCTCACTTCATCGGATGCATTCAGTGGAAAATACAGTGGGGAGATTTATATACATAGAGAACATGAAACAATGGGTTTTACCATACACACTGTAACCAGAGTGATCACTTAAGGTGAGCTATTACCAGCAGGAAAGTGGGGGGCGGGGGGGGACTTTTTGTAGTGATAATCAAGGTGGGCCATTTCCAGCAGTTGACAAGAATGTCTGAGGAACAGTGGGGCATGGGGGAGGAATAAACAAGGGGAAATAGTTTTACTTTGTGTAATGACGTATCCACTCCCAGTCTCTATTCAAGCTTAAATTAATGGCATCCAGTTTTCAAATTAATTCCAATTCAGCAGTCTCTTGTTGGGTATGGTATTTTTTTAAAAAAATTACTGTTTTCTCAAAATATAGAAAAAATATTTAAATTATAATGGAATTTCTCAATCATCAACACATTTTTACAGCTATGTACCTAGTTAAAACCCACACATATGGAGCATGAGAATCATTGTCAAACATATTCATATTTTAGCCCAAAAATCTGATTTTTGACAAATAATATAATTGAACACTGAGACTTCAGAAGATGTTGATCCATTCTGTTAAAAAATGATGCTCCAATCTCAGCTTCTCAAATTACCTAGTATTATTGGGCCAGCAACACTATTTCTCTCAGAAATCAGTAAATCTCGTGGCAATGGAATGGTGTCTGTCAGTCTTCCAACTAGCTGAAGGTCACCTGAGGACTCTTTTACATTTTCCAGATGTCCTTTTGACAAACTAAACTCAAAAACACAAGCGCTTATCTGCTCCCTTCATAGGTGTTCCATGCATGACTCTGGTGTAAATTAAACTGTGATCAAAACTGAGTACAATTCCTTGGCAGGTGGCAAACACAAGGGAAAACTAAAGTCCAAAGTGACTTGGGGCCTGATTCAAAGCTCTTGAAGTCAATGGGAATCTTTCTATTGATGTCAGTACACTTTGTATTGAACTCCTAGAGAGGGTAGAACAGTAGAGGGAGAAGCAAGTTTGGAATATGCAGCACCATAAAATGCACCATCCTATTGAATACGCAGGGAGAAGAAATAACACATACACTAAATGGGGCATGAAACCAGACAACCAGAACTCTTGTTATTGGGAAGAAAACTAAAGTGGGAAGTCTTAATCTCCTGGTATTTGAAATATTTTGTTAGAATTACATCCTGGATGGATGAGGAGAGTGTAGTAAATAGAATATATCTGACTTTAATCAAGCAGTTGAGAGTGTCTCCTAAAATCTGACTTGAAAAATTATATGAAGGTGGCTTGGACGTAAATATGTGGATTTCAAATTTCCTGAAAGAAGATAAAGTGGGTAATATTAAATGGCACTGCACCATATCTGATGGAATGTCTAACATGGAGGATTCCCCCAAGATTGGTACTGAATTATTCTTTGTTATGACCTCACGTAAAAAGTGGCATGTTAACTACACTGTCAGATGACAACCAATTGAGACATATTACAAACTACATTACAGATGGAGAAATAATACAAAGGAGGAACCTACAGATGTGGACAGGAAATATATTCAGAAGTACAACATCCCCATCTCTTCTTATTTCATCTAAGGTTATTTTTCCACCCTAATACCAATTTTGCATTTGAATCTAGACTACGCTCAGTAGCTGCATTTATATTCTAGAGCTCTGTCATACAGAATAGCAGACTGCTTTGGAAACAGAGCTTGTAGAGATGACACATATTGTGGGTTGCTGGCTAGGTAAAGTCATCTGATTAAGTAAAATACCTGTCAGTTAACATTCACAGACATCTACATATGACAATAATGATAGCATGGAGCCAAAAGATAGTGAAGAAGACAGTGAAAGAGATTCAAGGCTGAAAAGTAAAATAAATGCACTCATTTAAAAGAAATTAAATTAAATGTCAGTGGGTATTAAAGTAACAATATAATTATTCTATTTATACTTCAAGTAAAATAATGCAATGAAAGTTACATAGTAGTGAATAAGCAAATAAATCCCATAAACACAATATTTCACAGTTAAACTTAATGTGACTATCTTTATCTAAATTACAGTTGTTAATCCTATGATGCTATGGAAGATGCTTCCTTGGTAATTTGTTGGTTCAGATTATGTGGATAGGGTCTCTTTTTCCATTCCCACCCCTAATATAATAAATCCATTAATGGTACTTCAGTACAGCACTTAAGTGAAAAAGAAACAAGAGAATTCAAGAAGTAGGGGGGGGGGAAACTGTCTTTAAAGTATATGGACCTGGTGTTCTATTGTGTTGCTCCAGTTTGAATGATAGATTCATAGATTATAAAGCTAGAAGGGACCTTTGTGATAATTTACTGTGATCTGCACACCGGCTGTAGGATTTCCCTGCATTTATTCCTGTTTGAACTAGAACATAGCTTTTAGAAAACACATCTAATTCTGAATTAAAAATTGCCAGCAATGGAGAATCAACCACAGCCTTTGTAAATTGTTCCAATTTTAATTACTCTTCCTGTTAAAAAAATAGTGCCTTCTTGACTTTGTCTAGTTTCAACATCCAGCCAGTGGATCTTGTTATAACTTTGTGTGCTAGACTGAAGAGCCCTCTTATTAATTTTCTATTTCCCATGTGGGTATTTATAGACTGTGTTCAAGTCATGCCTTAACCTTCTTTGTTAAGTTAAATAGATTGAGTTCTTTGAGTCTTCCACTGCAATGCATGTTTTCCAATTCTTTAATAGTTCTCATGGCTCTTTTCTGAACCCTCTCCAATTTATCAAGATCCTTCTTGAATTGTGAACAACATAACTGCACTCAGTATTCCAGTAATGGTAAGATCAGCACCAAATTCAGAGGTAATATATCCTACCTACTTCTATTCAGTATTCCCGTTTGTATATCCAAAAAGTGAGTTAGTCCTTTTGGCCACAGAATCTTGCCGGGAGCTCACATTCAGATGATTATCCACCATGACTCCCAAGTCTTTGCAGAGTCACTGCTTCCCAGGACAGAATCCCCCATCCTGTAAGTATGGCCTGCATGCTTTGTTCCTACATCTAAACATTTACATGTGGCCATACTGAAACACACATTGTTTGCTTGTGCCCAGCTTCCCAAGCCATCCATATCACTCTGTATCAGTGATCTGTCCTCTTCATTATTTTCTACTTCCCCAACTCCTTTCACTCAGACACACCACACTAGTTCTCCCAACCCCTTTTTGACCCCCTATGGGGATCTACTGCATGAAAATCCCCTCAACAATGTCCTCCTTCTCTCCCACTCCAGCAATGGACTTAGGGTCTTCCAACAAGCTGTTGATAGTATTCTCTAACAGGGTATGTTCCTGGGTGTTTCATGTACCATGTGTTCAGTAATAGCATGAGAGGATTCCATGTTTCTAGTAATTACTGGTTTTGCTCCTCCCTCCATGTTCAAGGCAGGTTGCTGCACTGGGGAAGCCAGCGTGTATCATTTGGATGAATAAATGCTTCTCACCATTACCTGCCGCGTGATATGAGTGCCTTTTGGGAGACTCTGGCATGTGAGGTACTAAAGATGTGTTCTGAGTACACATTTGATAGTAGGCAGGGTGGTGGGTGACATCCAGCTGATGCAATGATGGCTGCACATCCCTACTGAGCTGTTAATAACGAAGAGGGTATAAGTTAGTTGACACCTGTGATGTTACACCCCATATTCTTCATAGAAATATTGTTAAGATATGAATATGGCATAACTAAGATATGTTTTATGCAAGATGGGTCATGTGAGGTATAACTGAAAGGTTATGATCCACTAAATAAGTTTATGCAATTTGTATGCATATATAATTTCTGTATCTGAAATTAGGAATATTGACTATGTAACAATTACAACTGTTTTCAGAGTAGCAGCCGTGTTAGTCTGTATCCGCAAAAAGAAAAGGAGGACTTGTGGCACCTTAGAGACTAACAAATTTATTTGAGCATAAGCTTTCATGAGCTACAGCTCACTTCATTGGATGCATTCAGTGGAAAATATAGTGGGGAGATTTATATACATAGAGAACATGAAACAATGGGTGTTACCATACACACTGTAACGAGAGTGATCATTTAAGATGAGCTATTACCAGCGGGAGAGCGGGGAAGGGAGGACAGGGGACTTTTTGTAGTAATAATCAAGTTGGGCCATTTCCAGCCATTTACAAGAACATCTGAGGAACAGCAGAGGGTGGAGAGGGGGGTGAAGGGAAATAAGCATGGGGAAATAGTTTTACTTTGTGTAATGACCCATCCACTCCCAGTCTTTATTCAAGCCTAAGTTAATTGTATCCAGTTTGCAAATTATTTCCATTTCAGCAGTCTCTTGTTGGAGTCTGTTTTTTAAGTTGAAGAATTGGCACTTTTAGGTCTGTAATCGAATGACCAGAGAGATTGAAGTGTGCTCCAACTGGTTTTTGAATGTTATAATTCTTGATATCTGATTTGTGTCCATTTATTCTTTTACGTAGAGACTGTCCAGTTTCAGCAATGTACATGGCAGAGGGGCATTGCTGGCACATGATGGCATATATCACATTGGTAGATGTGCAGGTGAACGAGCCTCTGATAGTGTGGCTGATGTGATTAGGCCCTCTGATGGTGTCCCCTGAATAGATAAGTGGACACAGTTGGCAATGGGCTTTGTTGCAAGGATAGGTTCCTGGGTTAGTGGTTCTGTTGTGTGGTGTGTGGTTGCTGGTGAGTATTTGCTTCAGGTTGGGGGGCTGTCTGTAAGCAAGGACTGGCCTTTCTCCCAATATCTGTGAGAGTGATGGGTCATCCTTCAGGATAGGTTGTAGATCTTTGATGATGCGTTGGGGAGGTTTTAGTTTGGGGCTGAAGGTGATGACTAGTGGCGTTCTGTTATTTTCTTTGTTGGGCCTGTCCTAAAGTAGGTGACTTCTGGGTACTCTTCTGACTCTGTCAATCTGTTTCTTCACTTCAGCAGGTGGGTACTGTAGTTGTAAGAATGCTTGAGAGAGACCTTGTAGGTGTTCGTCTCTGTCTGAGGGGTTGGAGCAAATGCGGTTTTATCATAGAGCTTGGCTGTAGACAATGTATTGTGTGGTGTGGTCTGGATGAAAGCTGGAGGCATGTAGGTAGGCATAGCGGTCAGTAGGTTTACGGTATAGGGTGATGTTTATGTGACCATCACTTATTAGCACTGTAGTGTCCAGGAAGTGGATCTCTTGTGTGGACTGGTCCAGGCTGAAGTTGATGGTGGGATGGAAATTGTTGAAATCATGGTGGAATTCCTCAAGGGCTTCTTTTCCATGGGTCCAGATGATGAAGATGTCATCAATATAGCGCAAGTAGAGTAGGGGCAATAGGGGATGAGAGCTGAGGAAGCATTGTTCTAAGTCAGCCATAAAAATGTTGACATACTGTGGGGCCATGCGGGTACCCATTGCAGTGCCGCTGATTTGAAGGTATACATTGTCCTCAAATGTGAAATAATTATGGGTGAGGACAAAGTCATAAAGTTCAGCTACCAGGTTTGCCATGACATTATTGGGGATACTGTTCCCAATGCCTTGTAGTCCATCTTTGCGTGGAATGTTGATGAAGAGGGCTTCTACATCCATAGTGGCCAGGATGGTGTTTTCAGGAAGATCACCGATGGATTGTAGTTTCCTCAGGAAGTCAGTGGTGTCTCGAAGATAGCTGGGAGTGCTGGTAGCGTAGGGCCTGAGGAGGGAGTCTACATAGCCAGACAATCCTGCTTTCAGGGTGCCAATGCCTGAGATGATGGGGCATCCAGGATTTCCAGGTTTATGGATCTTGGGTAGCAGATACCCCTCGTCGGGGTTTGAGGGGTGTATCTATGCAGATTTGTTCTTGTGCTTTTTCAGGGAGTTTCTTGAGCAAATGCTGTAGTTTCTTTTGGTAACCCTCAGTGGGATCAGAGGTAATGGCTTGTAGAAAGTGGTGTTGGAGAGCTGCCTGGCAACCTCTTGTTCATATTCATATTTACAACTGTGTGTGTCCTTGGGGGAATGCCCACCAGAAAGGCAATCAGCCTAAATGAGTAATTTAAGAAGGAGAATAGATCTTTGAAGATAGTAATCGCCTACCTTCCTGAGGAACTTCCTGTGTTGCTGCTTTGACACTACAGGATCAGGTGATCATGTCACCTGGTACTAGACCCCCAACTTGGGCTTTCAGTGTTTTTCCATTAAGAGGGAGTTAAACGTCTGACTGGGAAACAAAAGATTCCCGCCTTATGTAAACTCTATTTAAGGTTGGGAAGTAAGGCAATCAGGACTCTTCTCCATTGCCTCCCTTCCAAGAAGGAAGATTGCTAAAAACACCTGAAGGGAAAGGCCTGGGCTGAGTCCAGGCTGAGACAGGGCTCCAGTCTGTAAAGAGAAATAACTTGAACTCTAAGCTACAGAAACCATGCAACCTGCCTAAAACAACATTTAGGGTGAGGAATTACGTTTTGTAACCTGTTTCTTCAATGTATTAAGCTTAGTTTGCATATTTTGTATTATTGGCTCAGTACTCTGCTTTGTTCTGTTTGCTACCCCTTATAATCACTTTAAATTTACCTTTTGTACATTTATTTCTAATACATTTATTTCTTGTTTATACCCAAACCCAGTTTGTGCAATTCACATCAGTGGTGGGGGTGGGGATAAAAAGCTGTGCATATCTCTCTCCACATTGAGAGAGAGGGAAATTTTTATGAGCTTGCGCTGTGCAGATCTTTCTATACAGCACAAGACAATCTTATTTTGGGGTTTACACTACAGATGGTGTGTGCACCAGAGTGCTGGTCCATCCCCAGCTGATTTCAGTCTGTGTCTGCAGCTGAGTGTGCCTTGCCTGTATGTGTTTTGGAAAGGGGCTTGAGAGCCTAGCACAGCAACCCAGTGCAAGGGAAACACAGGCTAGTCAGACCAGCGACCTCAGTGAGACACCAGTACATCAGCTGACACCCCAGAAGGGGGGTCTAACCCATCACAGCACCATCACCACATCTTATACATATCCGCCCACCTTCCTCTCCAGTACTACAGCAGCACACTCTTTCTCAAGGTGGAAAAGGGAAAATGGACTAGTCCAAAGTCCTCAAAGATGTCCCAAAAGGAGATATTGCTCGCTTTCTCTGCATCCATGGTGGTATGCCCCTCCTGCTGCAGCATCTGCTGTAGTGTTGCCTCCTGCTGGTGAGGAGGCTGCTGCCTATGTCTTGGAGGGCCACAGGCAATGACTTCAGCTACCATGTCACTCACTCTTTATTTCAAACATGATATGCCTGACTCAGCCTCCCTGTCCCCTGAAAGGAGGGAAGAGATGGTACTTTTGAATTGGGGATCTTGAATCTGGTGGTATGGCAAAGAGAGTATATCCTGCAGCTGTCTAAATGTGCCATGTGCTGTACAGGACTGGCTGAAGTGGGCATAGATCGTCCTGGCTGTCAAGGGCAGTGCCTGCACCTGGGCATTCCCTTACAGAAATCCCCTCACAACCAGACTGAGCCTGTGAGTGATGGCAAGAGACATAATGAAAGAAAACATTGCATTCTGGGACCCATTGTTGATTGCCACAAAATCAGTAGAGAGGACAAGGGGCCTTAGCCTCTTTGCTGTGACAGCACACACTGTCTCTTTAAGATGTTTCTGGAGGTGTGCTGTTTTTCAAATCCACACATGGACAGTGTTATATACTGTCAACTGAGGGCATGCGCATTGCCACTGCTGCTGCTAGTCTTTGTGCTGCTGCTCACCCAGCAGACCATAACAGACATGTTGTCTGACCATTGGTCCAAATGTCAGTTGTCAGATGCACCCTCCCTCCTTTGCAATTATTTAGGAAATGCTGTACTGCAATTCTGCTGGCACTGCCTTTTTAGCAAAACAGGAGCCCCTAAGGATCTGCCACCGAGGAGCAGCTGTAGCCATAAGGCTTCTGAAGCACTCACGCCTCCAACAGGGTGAAAGGAAGCATGTCCATGTCCAGCATCCTTGCAAATGCTGCGGTCAGCAACATGGCCCTAGGATGCTTGTTATCATATTTTTGTCCCCTTTGAACACACTTTTTTATGTCTGTTGAGTGATGCTGATGGACTTAGCTGATGTCATGAAAAGCATTGTTGGTGTCAACCTCTGCTCTTCAGTAGGCCTAGTGCCTGTCTGGTTTTCTCCTGAGCCACTTTGTTGTAGCATGTGCCATGTGTGATTGTGTTCTATGTCTTTCAGCATGCCTAATGTCCCCAGCTCTTTGGGGGCCCAGTCTACATCTGCATAGCTGGCAAATGGTTTTGTTACTATCCCTAAGATCAGTTGTGAAATATTACCAAACCCAGGAACCTGGCTGTTTCATCATTTTTTTGAGGAAGGTATTGAGAGATTCAAGCTGATGACAGCTGAGAAAAATGCAGTGTGGGAGCACTGTCTGCCCCCTCCCCCACAGTGTTCCCACCAAAACAGCAACCAACAAAGAGAGAGACCGTGACCTTTCCCCCCACACTTGTGCTATGACTGGGAGCTGTGACTAGAACTGGTAAGAGAAACTTGTACGGTACCATATTCCATTGGAATATACAGTTCTGCTGAAATTGAAACACTTTGTGAAATCAGGTCAATTTTGCCAGAATATACTTTCAGAAGAAAGACAGGGCAAAAAAGTTATAACAATGTCACAATGTCCTGTTCTGACCCTTTTGGAACAAAACAATTTGATTTTTTCATTTTGAAATAACTTTTTATTTTAACTCTTTTAAAATTTGTGCTATTTTATATATTATAATCTAATACAAAGTCATGAACAAACAGTCTTGATCAGCCCAAAATGAACAAAAATTCAGAATTTTCCTGTGTGGAGAATTTTGAAATTTTTAGATTTTGCTCTCATTTGGAATGAAGCCACATTTTGACATCTCAAAATCCTGCATGAAACAGAACTTTCATTCTCTGCTCAGCTCTAGCTGTGACTAACCACCACATCCTTTCAGAACTGAAGTAGTAGAGCACAATCTTGGAGGGAGCTAATGGTCTATGACCATTGGCCTGATAAGGAGAAGCCTCTTGAAGAGAAGGAACTACCTGTGGTTCTGAGCTAAACTCCTCCTTTGCATCATCGCCACTATCACCAACTCCTTCACCCTTTGCCCCAGGAAATATTCCTTTCCAGAGGGTCTGTCTGCCTCAGCCAAAGTGGATTCTGCTGACTCCTCCAGTGCCACATGGGAATCTGGTTTCGTTTCCTGAGTTCCTGGTGCACAACAGTTTTTCCACTGAATAAGTCCAAGGTTCAAGAACTTGTCTTTCTTTTTCCCATCCTAAAATTTCCTGTAGAAGATCTGCTTCTGAGTAGTCTTATACTGGAATCTGTCTGTTTCACTAAGATGGGGAATCCGTGAGGGATTGTGCCATGTTGTTTATAGTGGGAGTAGCATCAGAAAAAGGCCTTTTGTTTATCTGGGAATCAGACAGTTGCTGAGTGTGACCTGAACTCTTCCCATTTCCTCTTTCAGAACAGGAGGTCAGGCTTTGTTTCATAGATTCATAGATTCATAGATATTAAGGGCAGAAGGGACAATTATGATCATCTAGTCTGACCTCCTGCACAATTCAAGCCACAGAATCTCACCCACCCACTCCTGAAATAAACTTCTCACCTATGTCTGAGCTACTGAAGTCCTCAAATCATGGTTTAAAGACTTCAAGGAGCAGAGAATCCTCCAGCAAGTGACCCGTGCCCCATGCTACAGAGGAAGGCAAAAAACCTCCATGGCCTCTTCCAATCTGCCCTGGAGGAAAATTCCTTCCCAACCCCAAATATGGTGATCAGCTGAACCCTGAGCATATGGGCAAGATTCACCAGCCAGATACACAGGAAATAATTCTCTAGAAGTAACTCAGATCCCACCCCATCTAACATCCCATCACTAGCCATTGGGCCTATTTACTATGAATAGTTAAAGATCAATTAATTGCCAAAATTATGTTATCCCATCATACAATCTCCTCCATAAACTTATGGAGTTTAATCTTGAAGCTAGATAGGTCTTTTGCCCCCACTGCTTCCCTTGGAAGGCTGTTCCAGAACTTCACTCCTCTGATGATTAGAAATCTTCATCTAATTTTAAGTGTAAACTTCCCAATGGCCAGTTTATATCCATTTGTTCTTGTGTCCACATTGGTACTGAGTTTAAATAATTCCTCTCCCTCCCTGGTATTTATCCCTCTGATATATTTATAAAGAGCAATCATATCTCCCCTCAGACTTCTTTTGGTTAGGCTAAACAAGCCAAGTCTCCTTTCATAAGACAGGTTTTCCATTCCTCAGGTCATCCTAGTAGCCCTTCCCTGTACCTGTTCCAGTTTGAATTCATCCTTCTTAAACATGGGAGACCAGAACTATACACAGTATACCAGGTGAGGTCTCATCAGTGCCTTGTATAACGGTACTAACACCTCCTTATCTCTACTGGAAATACCTCACCTGATGCATCCCAAGACCGCATTAGCTTTTTTCACGGCCATATCACATTGGCGGCTCATAGTCATCCTGTGGTCAACCAATACTCCAAGGTCCTTCTCCTCCTCCGTTACTTCTAATTGATGCGTCCCCAGCTTATAACTAAAATTCTTGTTATTAATCCTAAATGCATGACCTTACACTTACCTTACACTTCTCACTATTAAATTGCATCCTATTATTTTTACTCCAGTTTACAAGATCATCCAGATCCTCCTGTATGATATCCCAATCCTTCTCTAAATTGGCAATACCTCCCAGCTTTGCATCATCCACAAACTTTATTAGTACACTCCCACTTTTTGTGCCATGGTCAGTAATAAAAAGATTAAATAAGATTGGTCCCAAAACTGATCCCAGAGGAGCTCCACTGGTAACCTCCCTCCAGTCTGACAGTTCACCTTTCAGTATGACCTGCTGTAGTCTCCCCTATAACCAATTCATTATCCACCTTTCATTTTTCATATTGATCCCCATCTTTTCCAATTTAACTAATAATTCCCCATGTGGCACCATATCAAACGCGTTACTGAAATCTAGGTAAATTAGATCCACTGTGTTTCCTTTGTCTAAAAACTGTTACTTTCTCAAAGAAGGAGATCAGGTTGGTTTGGCACAATCTATCTTTTGTAAAATCATGTTGTATTTTGTCCCATTTACCATTGTTAGGTGAAGTCAATTAATAAACTTTGCTTCACAGCACCCAGCTGTGGGTGGTCAGATATAGGCACAGTATCTGATTCTTGGAATCCCTGCTCACTGTCACCAAAGATGCAGCTTCAGACTAGTCACACAATCCTAATAAATGGAGCCTGCCCAGGAGCAGAGAGCTGCCACTCATGCTGTTACTTCATATGGGTATCCTGAACTAAACTGAAACAATGCACACTCATCCAGTAAAAGAACACATCCAGCAACCTGGGATAAGAATTACACACTATTTAGAAGTGGAATTTTCCCCCATTAAGTCAAAATTAAATGATAGTGTTGCAATGAAATAAAATATACTCCGTTTTGATTTGAAATCATTCCAAAATATTTTTCAAAAAATTATCAAAATTGTTTTGTTTCAGGGATACATTTTGGTTTAGACAAAACTGCATTTTCTGATGGAAAACTGTTCCATGGAAAAATTTCCCACCAGCTCTATTATTTATGTATTCTGGCCAGGGAGCCCTACTGCTAGGAGAGCATGAGAACTTGAAGTACTTGGACTTTAGCTCCCCTGAGGCACCACAGCAGCATTTTCCAATCAATTGTTTTTTTCCCATTTTCAGCTAATGGTTTTCAGCCTAATATTTTTCACTCCAAAATTGAAATTTTTGACTGAGAAAACCCCCTTATTCTGACAATCTCTACTATACATTACTGAATACATTTTAGTTTGTAGTTCATGTATGCACACTAAATTGTCACATGAAACACTCCAGGATACTGAAGATTTTCCTGCTGAATTTAATCAATTATTTGGTGATTGCAACACTTGTAACAATATTTCTACAAATGTACAGAAGGGATGAAACCCTTTGTATTTTGTCATGGACTAGTAGTAATAGAGCCCAGTAAAAGACTTGAACTCGCTGTTTCTTCTTGCTTCAATCAGAGAGCAAATCTTCCATGATTAGGCAATAAAGCATGACAGAGCAATGGTCATAGTGGACATTTTGAGATGTTGCATATTTGGGTTAAATCCTGACCAGATTGAAGTAAAGGGGATTTTAGTCATTCATATCAATTTGTATCCAAAGCACACTGAAATCAATGGAAAGACTCACATTGTTTACAATTATTTTTTAGATCAAACCTTTATCTGGAGTCCTCATTGAAGTTAGTGATTTTGACATTGAGTTCAGTGGGAGAACATTTGTGACCGGTGGAAAGAATGCATATGGAATACTGTAGTTCAATACAAAGATGCTATTATTATTTTACATAATCAGGGTTTTTTTTTCTAGCTGGCATCTCTTATTTTGACAGGATACTCAGGATGGGAAGAAACAGCAGTCACAGAATTGATATCCACATGGTGCTTGTATAGGACCTAGGGAGAAAGAAGTAATATATTGTCAGAGATGAACTGTGTTGAGCAGAAAAAGAGCAGGCAGTCTGGTAGCTAACCATAAATCTCAAAGATATGTTATTTTAATCCAATGATTGAGGTGGGCAGGGATACAAAACACACAGTAATGAAAAATTAGAATGGAGATAAAAGTAAAGTTAGAAAATAAAAAGAGTGAAATGGTAGGTTGAAACAAAACTGGAGAGAAGTGTCAGCTTTTTCCATACAAACTGCAAGGAGCATATGACAGAGTATTGCAAGTATATGAGTGTAATAAGCAATGTGAGATAACTGGGATAACTGAGTTGTCTACATTAGGAAATTGACTAAGTTATATAAATACTCTTCCAAAGCTGCCCAGTTTATAGAAAGGGTAGTTTATACTATAATAAATATTTATAGACATAGAGCTCTTATGTAGAAAGAACAAGGCAAGCAGTCTTACAAATGTTAAGTTTTACCTAGTTCTTACTCATGTCAATGGGAGTTTTGCCTCAGTAAGGACTTCCGGATTTGTTTTTTAATGCATTGTATAGTCAGCCTTTGGATACTCATAAACAAACTAGACAAATATAGTTTAGATGTTGGTGCACAACTGACTGGAAAACTGTACTCAAAAGTTATCGATGGTTCACAATTGAGCTGGAAGGGAACATCAAGGGATTTGTCCTGGGTCCGGTTCTCTTTAATATCATCATAAATGGTTTGAATAATGGCATAGAGAGTCCACTTATAAAGTCAGTGGATGATACCAAGCTGAGAGGCGTTTCAAGTGCTTTGGAGGACAGGATTATAATTCAAAGTGATCTTGATACGCTGGAAAAATGGTCTGAATTAAACAGGATGCAATTCAATAAGGACAAATGCAAAGTACTCCACTTAGGAAGGAATAATCAACTGCACAAATACAAAATGGAAAATGCCTGCCTAGGAAGGCATACTAGTGGAAGTTATAGTGTATCACAAATTAAATATGTCAACAATGTACTACTGTTGCAAAAAAAGCAAACATCATTCTCGGATGTACAAGCAGGAGTGTTGTAAGCATGACACAATAGTAATTCTTCCACTCTTCTGAGTACTGATAAGGACTCAGCTGGAATATTGTGTCCAGTTTTGGGTACCACACTTTGGGAAAGATGTGGAAAAAATGAAAAAAGTCCAGAGGACAGCAACAAAAATGATTAAAGGTCTGGGAAACATGTCTTATGAAGAAAGAATGAAAAAAATGGGTTTCTTTAGTTTGAAGAAGAGATGATTGAGTGGGGACATGATAACAGTCTTCAAGAACATAAAAGGCTTTTATAAAGAGGGTAATAAATTGTTCTCCTTAACAACCGAGGACAGGACAAGTAGTAATGGGTTTGAATTTCAACAAGGGAGATTTAGGTTAGACATTAGAAAAATCTTCCAAAGAGTAAGGGTAATTAAGCACTGGAACAAAGTACACGTGTGAGTTCATTCACTTTCACCAAAACATTTAGGCCTCCACTCAGGACAATATCCCTATTCAGCAAAATACTGAAGCACATGCTTTACTTTAACCAAGTGCTTAAGTCCAATTGAAGTTAATTGACTACCAGCCTTGCTGTTGAGACTTCTAGAAAGGGTGCAGTCAAAGAGACTTAAATATTTTCTTAAATGCTTTGTTGAACTGAGGCATTAATGCTTACACTGAGGTAATACTTTAAAACAAGTGAGCTCAAAGGTATTGGAACAAGACATAGAACCTCCTATTACTGGTATAAATCCAAGCAAGTTGTGACCAAACCTTACTGTTGCCATTTGATGGCTGTTCAGTGGCCTATGAGAACCTTAGTGGACTGACATTAACATCAGAAAAAGTGATAATTGACACCCTTGTTAGTAGTCTCCACAGAAAGGGCCTGAGTTGAAATCAGAATAAAGAATTAGCTACCTTCTCAATATTACAGTTCATTCCTCCAGCCCAGGGTTGAGTAACATTAGTAGGGAAACTTGAAATGCAGCTGCTCACATTATACATGTTTGGGGGCTAACCTGAAAGTTTCTAACATCATGAAACTATGAGAACCTTAGTGGACTGACATTAACATCAGAAAAAGTGATGATTGACACCCTTGTTAGTAGTCTCCACAGAAAGGGCCTGAGTTGAAATCAGCATAAAGAATTAGCTACCATCTCAATATTACAGTTCATTCCTCCAGCCTAGGGTTGAGTAACATTAGTAGGGAAACTTGAAATGCAGCTGCTCACATTATACATGTTCGGGGGCTAACCTGAAAGTTTCTAGCATCAGTCCAGCACATTTAACTGTCATTGATTTCCCCCTTTGTTTTGTTTTGTTTTTTAGTTAAAAAACAAACAAAACAAAAACCAGGTGAAATAAGGAGAGGAAAAATACCTCATGTAATTTGAAAGAGAAACCCAAGAATCAATTTGATTTAGTTGCAGATTGGTCCTGCTTTGAGCAGGGGGTTGGACTAGTTGACCTCATGAGGTCCCTTTCAACCCTGATATTCTATGATTCTATGAATCATAGAATTAGTGAACCAGCTCTTTGGTAACTGAACAGCTGTTGTAGCATTTACCAACTTACAAAATCCTAGGTTTGCCAAATGACAACTATGTATTTTTAAATATCCTGTTGTTAAACTAACAAAATGCTGAGCTTAACTCTTATAACAGGCTTTATTTGTTAATGATAGCCTTTTATCATGAGCAGTCTAGCTGACAGTTTCTGTAGCAGAATTGTAGTTACCAGGGGCATGAAAGAGACTCACAATAAAGAAGTATGCATCAAGGTGGTTTAGATTCCTGTAACGGATCATGGTTACCTGAGAGGTTCACCTTTTTCCTTATCCTAGCATATCAGCTGCCAATAAAATTCTTTTCCCCAAAGAACACTGGTGATATAAATATGGTACAGACATTTGTGTGCTACCAACTGAGCCATTCAAATGAAGCTATTCCACTCCCATTGAAATCAATGGCAACATTCTTACTGACATCAGTAGTAGCAGGTGCTTTAGAAAAGCATAGAATAAAATAGCAAGATTGTTCGAGAATGAGGTCATTAGCAGATGTGTGGAGATTTTGCACAGCACCTGTTTTCAATAAGTTGGGTTTCAACCACTATTAGTCCCTTCTCAATATTCATGAGGATTGCACCCAGAAAATATACTAAAGGGGACATACTTACAGAAAGTGATGATGTTTATTACTAACTACTGTGAAGTATTATTGGATTATTTATTCCATGGGTTAAAATTTATTATACCTGAATAATATGGATTTTTGAAATACCTGGAAATAGTCAGACTCACTTTATGATAAATGAGAAGAACAATAACTCTCCATTTTTTTCCTGAAAAGAATATTTGAAACAAAGACATCATATATAAAATATGAACGAATCTTTTCTTATGAATAATGATGGATTTTGTCATATTTTAAGACTTCTCGATGTTTGATGCTTGAACTAAAGTTCTGAGTTGTTTCAATAATCAAAGAGAAAAGTCCTCAAATGGGGAATTCCACAACCATTCTATTATGTTCTATGCAGGTTCTTATACCACCCCAATCACTATTGTATCTGAGCATGTTCCAGCAGTGCATTAAGTGACACAACTATCATTTGTCCACACTAACCATCAATCCATAGAATCCTCCAATAATTCATATATTGTCCCATCAACATCTACAAGCTTCAAAGACCCTATTTATGGTTTGCATGGCATTTTCTAACTACACCTACTTTTTAAATTATTTTTGCTTTATACTATCTGAACATCATGGAAAAGAGAGCAGCACATGAAAAACAGAGATGTAAGTTTTATTAACTTAATGCCCTCTTCTCAATGTTGGCAAAAGAAAATAGATAAGCAATAATGTTTTGTTAAAAGCAGAAGGGGAGGGGCGTTGATAGATCATTTGCTTTGCTAAAAAATTTAGAACATCTGAGTATACTTTCCACCAATTTATACAAAAATCTAGAAAATCCATAATCACTTTAAGATTTGAATTTTTGTTTTGATTTGTTTTTTGTCCCAATGTCTTATTTTCTTGATCTGATCTGGAGGTTTAGCAGGATGTTCTGTCCTGTCTATTGTACTGGACTTGGTACTTGCACTGTCCAATACATTTCTATGTTTCTATAAGTGAGTATTACAACTGGTGGAAGTGGCTTCAAAATGGCAAAAGCACATTTGCTTGAGAAGAAATTTACTGGGCATGCAGATAAGTTTGGAATCTGCGAGTACTTGACAGACTTTGAGTTGTTGGCTCTGTGAATGAGTAGGCTGATGAGAAAACAGCACAGTAGTGTTTTTGGATGGTGATTCCAAAGTATTTTACCAGCAGTGCAGATCATAGTTCTTATAGACCAGTAGTTCTCAACTCTGGTCCACCGCTTGTTCAGGGAAAGTCTCTGGCGTGCCAGGCCGGTTTGTTTACCTGCTGCATCCACAGGTTCGGCCGATCGTGGCTCCCACTGGCCGCGGTTCGCCGCTCCAGGCCATTGGGAGGCTGCGGGAAGGGCGGCCAGCACATCCCTCGACCCATGTCGCTTCCCGTAGCCCCCATTGGCCTGGAGCGGCAAACCACGGCCAGTGGGAGCCGCGATCAGCCGAACCTGAGGATGCGGCAGGTAAACAAACTGATCCGGCATGCCAGGGGCTTTCCCTGAACAAGAGGTGGACCAGAGTTGAGAACCACTGTTATATACAGTTACACAAACATTTGTATGACTGCTATGAGGTGCGACTGGCCTTTTTGAAATACCAGAAGAAATAGCAAGCCAGGCTGGAAGGGGAACTATTGTATAGTTAAATGTGTGCATCAAGGAGACTATTCAATAGGGCTTTCCCTGTACTACCCTGTACAGGTGATGGTTTAAGTGAAGCAGAAGTTGCTGCAACATATCTGGAAGTAGCAATGCAGAGATGGTCATATATCCCTTGGCAAGCCATGAGAGAATCCTATGTGAAAAGTCAGTTTATAAATGGTTTAACAAGGGAAGGTTATAGTGATGCTAGTGATGAAAGAAAACATAGTGGACAAACCTGTGAACCAGATTATACTCAGTTCAAAATGTGGAAGAAGAAATTGGTGTTTCCTTAAAGGTATCAGTTATTAATTCCCAGACTCAAGTTGACATCTTTATACCAGATGCTGCACTTCAAGAAGTGATTGCAAGTGAAGTGGCTAAAAAAAATTGGAGACAGTCTAAATTCAAACTATTCACAGGTGCACTCGGGGTCAGAAGAAAGAGGCTGTTTCCTGAGTGGATCCAGGACAGATGTCATTTGCAGGCAATGCAGAGGCAAAGGCCATTGGAGATGGAATTGCCCAAGCAGAGGGAAGCCACACTAAGTTGTTGATGCATTACGGCCATCAGCAGCAACTATCAGAACTGCCCATGTGAAGAACTGCCTAGATACCGGCTACTATGTGTCTGGAGACATCGGCAGCTGGAAAACAACAATGTTGTTGGAATCAGAACCTGAAATAAGTCTGATCCATGGTGAACACAGAATGTTGAAAAGGAAGAAATCTTGTATTGCAGGGTTAAATTGGTGACAATTAATCATCAGCCATTGCAGAGAAAAGGAGAGATCCAGCTCCCACTGAACTTGGGGTCTCTGCATACTAAGTGGACTTTTGTTATGATGAGCAATATTTCTAGTGCTGTTGTATTAGGAGTGGATTTCATCTGAGAACATCACAAGAATGCCTGAGGTGTTCACAGAGCACCTTTATCATGGACAATATTCAGACAGGACGGAGGAAGTATGGACAGGGAGCAACTCTTGGGGCCTTCCAGATGCCTCTACCATGCCTATAGGATGACAGATAGGAACTGCTCCCTGGGGTAGCTCAGAATAAAGTTGTGGTGAAGCCAGGCAACAATACCCTGAAGGATAAAGGACTGCTGCAGTGAACCTGTAGGAGTGTTTGATGCTACTAGTATCCACTTAAGATTGCTTAGCAGAACTCTGTTTCAAAGTGGACCAAAGAGGGAATCCTGCGTAAAAGCAATGAATGTGACTGACCAGGCAGCGCAGCTTGTGAAAGATCAGACCATGGAAACAGTGTCCAGTGTAACTGGTGTCTCAAAGCCTCTCATAGGGGGATAGAGATCAAGAACTGAGAGGCATCTGTCAAGGTTCCTTCACCACTCTGAACTGTAGGGTACAGTTGTGGGGACCAGCATGAAAGACCCCCTAAGCTTATTCTTACCAGCTTAGGTTAAAAACTTCCCAAGGTACAAACTTTGCCTTGTCCTTGAACAGTATATTGCCACTACCAAGCATTTTAAACAAAGAACAGGGAAAGAGACCACTTGGAGACGTCTTTCCCCAAAATATCCCCCCAAGCCCTACACCCCTTTTCCTGGGGAAGGCTTGATAAGAATCGTCACCAATTTGTACAGGTGAACACAGACCCAAACCCTTGAATCTTAAGAACAATGAAAAATCAATCAGGTTCTTAAAAGAAGAATTTTAATTAAAGAAAAGGTAAAAGAATCACCTCTGTAAAATCAGGATGGAAAATACTTGACAGGGTATTCAGATTCAAAACACAGAGGATCCCCTTCTGGGCAAAACCTTAAAGTTACAGAAAACAGGAATAAACCTCCCTCTTAACACAGGGAAAATTCACATAAAACAAAAGATAAACTAATCCTCCTTGCCTGGCTTACCTATATTGGTTGCAATATTGGGGACTTAGATTAGTATGGGTTGGAGAAGATGGATTTCTGTCTGACCTCTCTCAGTCCCAAGAGAAAACAAACACATAAACAAAGAGCACAAACAAAAGCCTTCCCCTCCCCAAGATTTAAAAGTATCTTATCCCCTTATTGGTCCTTTGGGTCAGGTGCTAGGCAGGTTAGCTGAGCTTTTTAACCCTTTACAGGTAACAGGATGTTGCCTCTGGCCAGGAGGGATTTTATAGCACTGTATACAGAAAGGTGGTTACCCTTCCCTTTATATTTTTGACAGCATCCCACTCAGTAAAGGAGATAGGGATTGATTTGACAGAAACAGCCATAAAAGGCAATGAAAGGGAGCAATTAGAGCAGCTGCTCTTACAATATGCTAGTGTGTTCTCCGGGAATAGCGAAGAGCTTGTGGGATATGATCGGGTGTGGTGCAACATCAGATTGTGTTTAAACCAGGGAGTGTTCTACTCCCGCTCCCCCCCAGCCCCGCATAATGAAATGAGAAGCTAAATTGCATGCTGGCGGATAGTCTGATTGAGCAATCTACATTACCTATGGCATCCCCAATTGTAACTGTGAAAAATCTCCATGGAGACTGGAGGATATGGATTGACTACAGGATACCTAATTCACAGACAGTCCAAGATAGCTACCTGGTTCCCCATATAGGAGACACACTGGATAAAAAGCCAGGAGCAAAATATTTTAGTAGCTTTGATTTGGGATCTCATTACCATCAGATTAAAGTGGCACCTAAGGATAAAAAAAACCTGCTTTTGTGGCATCCTATGGTCAGTTTCAATTCCACAGAATGCCTTTCCAACTCATGAATGCACCAGGAACATGGCTGCAGATGTCAAGGACTGGGTACTTTCCTGTCTTACCTGTCAAGAAAGGAAAGCACTGAAGGATAAAAGAATGGAGAAAGGATACATCGTTGAAATGTAGTATTGCAGTTCAGCCAACCAAGCTGCATCTGCAGTGATTGGGGAAGGAATCTGAATCACAGTTATTACACAAAGTTTGCTGAAAACTCCAGATAACCCTGAAAATAATGGGGTCATGGAGAGAGTAAGCCACACCATTGGTTCTGTGCTTACTGACTTAATCAATGAAGATGAGAATGACTGGGATACAAAATCATCTTTTGACATCTTTTGTGATTTTTTGTCATCTTTACATATAACACCCGCTCAGCTACCCGTTACTCTCCTTCTAAGGTTATTTCTTGACTCCACAAATCCATGCTTCCCAGTGACGTGATGTTCAGGCAGCAAGAAATGGTAAGAGTCCTTTCTAGAGTGACCAGATGTCCTGATTTTATAGGGACAGTCCCAGTATTTGGGGCTTTTTCTTACACAGGCTCCTATTACCCCCTACCCCTTGTCCCAATTTTTCACACTTGCTGTCTGGTCACCCTAGGCCTTGCACCTACACAGATGGGTGACACAGGTGGGTGGAATCTTATATCAGTGACCCGAGGACAGCACTCGATAAGATGGAGGAACAGATGAGCCAGAAGTTAGCTTGTCAGGCACATGAGGCCGGGAAAGAGGAAAAGTATGTGCCCGCCAAGGAAGGAGAGAAGTTGTGGCTACACAACTGGAAAAAGTCCAAAATTTACTCCTTTTTTGCAGGGGACCTTACACAGTGATTAAGAAACTGAACAACTTATTCTTGCAGATACAAAAAGCAGGAGCTCACCCCTTTTGTAATGCATTGAGAACTGGTGCACAGATTCGCTGAAAGAAAGGGGAGGGCAATGCCACATAGCCATCCCAGAGGGATACAGATGAGGCTTTGAAGGTATCCCAGCAGATACCTGTTATTCATAATGGGAGACCAGGCATGGAGGAGAAATTGCTAGGGTGTTCGCAGGACCTCAATACACTGCTGTCTCCAACAGGATAGGCCTGACCCAGAGGATTTGAATTTTGCACTTGCTGATAAGATCCAACTATAACCAATGAGTCCATGTCTGATTATAAGACTTAATAGGCTGATGAACACGGAAGCTTGTGTGGATGGCAGAATACCTGGAATCCTAGGAGTTACTGTTTCAATTCTTATTTAACTAGAGGGGGGAAGTTGTAATTAGTGTACACAGCACTTCCACCAGTATATGGAGCTTTATCTTTAGCTTAGTGTTAAGTTGTTGTCTTCTATGTTATGTTGTTGATCTGACCTGGGAGGTTAGCAGGACATTCAGTCCTGCCTGTCTGTGTTAGAGTTGGTATTTGCATTGTTCCAATAAATCTCTGTGATTCTATGAGTATTACAATACCCATGGTAGCTTTATTTGACCTAGCATGGATAAAGACAGCAGTGAAGCCATGGTCTTCAGTGCAAGCTAAGATCATGAGTAGGCACCCAAGGTTCTGGGCAGGATTGAACAGTCCAAGCTGAAGAACCAGGCCAATTTGATATTGTAGTTGGAGACTCAGAAACATGCGGACATGGAAGTTATCTTCGGCCATACCCAGTAGGCATTCTGTGATACTAGCCATAAGAAGATTATATATCAGAGATGGCTATGGTAGTGGGAGTTTATAACCAAGGGAAAAGAGGGTGGAAAAATCTCAAACTGTGGCTGGAAATGGCAGGTTTGTGAATCCAATGTATTTGAGAACAAACAACTCAAGCATCTCAGCAGGGAAGATAATCACAAGCTTGCAGCAAACAGCTGTATTTGGAAAAGGTACGCAAAAGAACTTGGCCATAATGTCAAAATTCTACTTACACCCATTGGTTATCCTGTCACTTAAATTTTTATGGAACTTTTAAGTAGTAATGGAATCAACACCAACCCAAAGAAAACATCCTCCACCGTCACTTGTTATCCAGGATGGCAATTTTTTTATGTGTGGTGAATTTACTAATCTCTCTGGCCTAGTAAAGAGAGCCAAACATTCAGTCACATACTCTGCAGTTTAATATTAATTTAAAAATTAATTGACAAATTTGGGGGATTAGTTTCACTCAGATACTCTGTTGCACAATTTTGGTGCCAATTATACATGAAGATAAGATATATGTGATTGTCATATTAAAGGAAATTTAACTGCATGGGAACAAGCTTTTAAAGTAGTCTTTAAGTATAAATTATCAATATGAATATGAATATGAATGAGTGCAGTTATCAGGTTACTGGAATGTGCTTGTCAAGGCAAGTAAGTCAGACTTATGGATAGGACTATTCTGTTTAGAGTTAGTTTAGTTCAATGTTTTGACAGTTGTACTTGAGCACAGAGTACTAAAATATACCTCTCTGGTTGAACTACTACTTCACCACAAGTAAGGTTTACAGGTTTAGATCAGTCTGAGGGGGAATTATTCAAAACATGTCAAATTTACTTCCCTTTGAAAAATGCATTCTGTGTAAAAGAGCTTTAATTCCTTCACTCGTATATTTCCATGGAAAGTGTGTCTCGGTCTGCATTCAGAAAAGAAAAAAGATGGACACAAAAAACCCACTTACATAAAACGGACTTATGAAAGACACAATAGACGGGAGATAAAGAACTCAGATGACTGACATATCTTAGTAGGCAGAAAGTTAAGTTTAAGTAAAGAGGAAATTTATTTGACCTGAATAGACTGCACTTTTTGGAGAAAAACATATTTTTGCAGTCTAAATAGAAGATGGTTTTCAGCCAAATGTAGCAGTAGTCAAGGGTGCTAGGATTCAAGAATGATATCAGTACAGCCTTCTCTGTGTAGTTAAGCAACTACTTTGTTACACCAAACAAAAGTCAAAAATAGTATTCTTGGATTTTAAAGTGGAATGAGTTTGGTTATATAGTGTATATACATTGTATATAATTTAAAGAAAAATGTCTGATCCCAGCATTCTGTTACTTCTGAATCTCTGTCATTCAAGTCCAACACTACAGCTACAGTACAAAAACAAGTCCATTCCTCATTCCATTGAACTCAGTGGCCAGATACACAGGGACAGATCTGCAAACAACCAGTGAGAGAGAATAACTGCACATGCTGGTCTTTACCATATACAGTAGCTCAAAAACTGCATACAAATAACTTTAATTACATAAATACCAATAGACATGCAACACGTATAGTACTAATGAGCATGGGACACATGGGATTTTTTTAAAAAAAGGGGAGGACTTGTGGCACCTTAGAGACTAACACATTTATTTGAGATAAGCTTTTGTGGGCTAAAACCCACTTCATTGGATGAATGCAGTGGAAAATACAGTAGGAAGATATATATATATATACACAGAGAACATGAAAAAATGGGTGTTGCCATACCCACTATAATGAGAGTGATCAGTTAAGGTGGGCTATTATCATCAGGAGAAAAAAAAACTTTTGTGATAATCAGGATGGCCTATTTCCAACAGTTGACAAGAAGGTGTGAGTAACAGTAGGGGAAAAAAATAAGCATGGGAAAATAGTTTTACTTTGTGTAATGACTCATCTACTCCCAATCTTTATTCAAGTCTAATTTAATAGTGGCTGAACTTTGTGACTTTGTCCTCACCCGCAACTATTTCACATTTGGGGACAACGTATACCTTCAAGTCAGCAGCACTGCTATGGGTACCCACATTGCCCCACAGTATGCCAACATTTTTATGGCTGACATAGAACGATGCTTCCTCAGCTCTTGTCCCCTAATGTCCCTACTCTACTTGCACTACATTGATGACATTTTCATCATCTGGACCTATGGAAAAGAAGTCCTTGAGGAATGCCACCATGATTTCAACAATTTCCATCCCACCATCAACCTCAGCCTGGACCAGTCCACACAAGAGATCCACATCCTGGACACTACAGTGTTAATAAGCCATGGTCACATAAACACTACCCTATACCGGAAACCTACTGACCACTATACTTACCTACATGCCTCCACCTTTCATCCAGACCACACCACATGATCCATTGTCTACAGCCAAGTCTAAGATACAACCACATTTAAGATACAACCACATCCAACCCCTCAGACAGAGACAAAACCTACAAGATCTCTCTCAAGCGTTCTTACAACTACAATACCCACCTGCTGAAGTGAAGAAACAGATTGACAAAGCCAGAAGAGTACCCAGAAGTCATCTACTGAAGGACAGGCCCAACAAAGAAAGTAACAAACACCACTGTCACCTTCAGCCCACAACTAAAACCTCTCCAACGCATCATCAAGGATCTACAACCTATCTTGAAGGATGATCCCTCACTCTCACAGATCTTGGGAGACAGGCTGACAGACAGCCCCCCCAACCTGAAGCAAATACTCACCAGCAAACACACACTACACAACAAAAACACTAACCCCTGGAACCTATCTTTGTAACAAAGCCCGTTGCCATCTCTGCGCACATATCTATTCTGGGAACACCATCATAGGACCTAATCACACCATCCACTCTATCAGAGGCTTGTTCACCTGCACATCTACCAATGTGATATATGCCATCATGTGCCAGCAATGCCTCTCTGCCATGTACATTGGCCAAACTAGACAGTCTCTACGTAAAAAAATAAATGGACATAAATCAGACTTCAAGAATTATAACATTCAAAATCCAGTCAGAAAACACTTCAATCTCCCTGGTCACTCAATGACAAACCTAAAAGTTGCAATACTACAACAACAAAAACTCAAAAACAGACTCCAATGAGAAACTGCTGAATTGGAACTAAGCTGCAAACTGGACACCATTAAATTAGGCTTGAATAAAAACTGGGAGTGGATGGGTCATTACACAAATAAAACTTTCCCCACGCTTATTTTCCCCCCTACTGTTACTCACACCTTCTTGTCAACTGTTGGAAATGGGCCATCCTGATTATCACTACAAAAGTTTTTTTTCTCCTGCTGATAACAGCTTACCTTAGCTGATCACTCTCATTATAGTGAGTATGGCAACACCCATTTTTTCATGTTCTCTGTGTGTGTATATCTAATCTAATCTATCTATCTATCTTCCTACTATATTTTCCACTGCATACATCCGATGAAGTTGGTTTTAGTCCACAAAAGCTTATGCTCAAATAAATTTGTGAGTCCCTAAGGTGCCACAAGTACTCCTCGCTCTTTTTACTGATACAGACTAAGATGGCTACCACTCTGAAACATGGGATTTTTAGTTAGCTTTCAACCATAAGTGGAATGAAGATTGTAAATGTAAGTTGTCACAGGTTTTGACACAATTTATAAAGCTTGATATGTGTATCTTGTCCATCAGAATCAGAGGAACTTGAAGAGGAACCTTTCACAGCATATTTTCTCTTACTGAGAAGAGCCACAGGATTAAACTATTACATTTTAAATCATAACTGTAGTAAGTGTTCATTTGCAAAAGACTGCTCTACTGTGGCAGCTCAAGGAAAAATTTGAAAATGGATACTGCTAGGGGTTTAGTAGTGTCAGAGTTTATGCTGATACTAGGCATTCAGTTCTAGACACCTATGTTCAAATGGTTAAGTTCTCAAGTAATTATTTTCTTGTTTCCCTTATCCAACTCCACATTTTGAACATGATCCTGTGGTGTACCATGCACTTCCTGGAGTATGCTGAACAGCCTCCATTCCATTTGATTTATCTGGAGGGAGTTCAACACCTCATCAACTTGTCTTGGGAATGGGCCAAAAGTTTCCAAAGTGAAAGCGTCTAAGTTTGTACATATTGTTAGTATGTCACGTATATTTTATATTAATTGGAAATAAGTATCTGTGGTTTATGTATAGAACCTGCCATTACCAAAGTTGCTTTTTCTACTTTTGTTTCTGAGCAAATAGACTGAGGTAAGGTAACATGACTGATGTAAACTCAGATTACCCCCTAATTACATGATGTGATGCCAGTCTTATTAAGGACACATAAAAACAGAGGTCAATCAGTGACCAGGAAACATTGGACGAAAGTAGGGTCTAGGCATACTAAATGCAGTCTCAGTGCAGAGGGATGAACTGGGTGACCTCTTGAGGTCCCTTCCAGCTCTACATTTCCATGATTTTATGAAAGTAGGCCCAGGACCAGCAAAAGTTACTGAATGGAAAGTTGTGCAGTCTGGGTCAATTGGCTTGTTTCCATGCAGAATATTACTGCTGGACACAATTTTGTAGGTACAGTGGCAGAGAAGTTTTTCTTTTCTTCCATTACTGTGATGGCATAGTCCTGCAGGAAGGCTTCTGAGATTGGTAGATGCTGTGTAGTGAGTGTTATACTACTGGCATTCTGTTTTTTCTTCTTCCATGTCTCATCATTGAACCAAGGAGAACTTCATAGGTGATTTGAGAAAAGAGGATGGCTTAATGCCAATATGGTGGCTAGTAGGCAATTATTCTATCCACTACCTCATTAATGCTTTGTCTTTGCCATTGGATAGTTTTCTTTTCTAGGGCAAGCTGAAAGCTGGATAGATTCCAGAGCCTTTTTGGGTCAGCCAGCTTTGTCAACTCACTCCCCTTCTGGCAACCATGAGTTACATTGCCTTGAAGAGGTTGGGATCAGACCAGGAGAATGGAATATTTAATTCTGTAGTATTCACTTCAGGCTGAATCTCAGATCCATTGTGTGTCCAGATGAGTGTGAGATCCAGCGATAGTATGTGTTTACCCTCATTGTTTCTATCTAGGTGGTGAGTTCAGATGTCTCTGGTTTTGTCTACAATGGTGGAGATCGCAGCTACCCAGAATGCTGACTCTGTAGTACTCCAGCACTATGCTTGGTAGCAGGTCCTTAGTTCTTCTCAGAAGTCTGCAGGCTGTTTGCCTGGAAACCTCTGTAATTCCTTGCATTCTATAAAGGACACAAAAAAGAATATACACCCATATCTCCTTCACTTGATGGTGTGCAGCTCCCATTCCACTCTCCATATGTTAGAGACTCCATCATGCTGCTTTTTTTCCTCTTTCTTTTCCTATTCATTCAATGTCCATGTTCCCAGCAACCAGCTGTCAAATAAAATAGGATGGTAACAAGTTGTGCTCAGATATCATGGTACTTGGAATCCTGTTTGAGTATCTGAATGTCATAGACAGGCATATTAAAATTAAAAGGCCACAGTTTAACAATTTTATCTGTGGTCAACAGAGGACACATTATCTTTGCTTACATAGTCTCTTTAAAATTTCCTCTTTTTTTAGCTAAGGTTAGCTAGATGCATAAATATTAATATTTTAAAATTTTTCATTATAAGCAGAATGTATAAACTAGTGTCTTAAAAGTCATACATATGCATACAAAACTCAGGATGCATATGTCAGTGGTATATATTGTCCTACCTCCCTGCAGCATCATTCTGGCAGTACTACAAGCCTTGTGCAAAATATGCAGATTAGTAAAGGAATCAGTCCCACTTCATCTCCTTTTACATTAATCCCAATTGAACTTCAGGACATTTTCTTCAGTACCCCCTGACTTCATTTCATTGTTTTCAAAACTGGCATGAAATTTCTGATATGTGTTACAGGCTAATTTTCTTTAGCTGAAGCAGCTCTCCGTCTGAAGAATTGCTGCTACTAAATAACTTTCCAAATTAAAGATAAATCTTGACTCCAGTGTCCCACACTTGTACAGGCTAATAAATAACTTGGTGAATATATACCTGCCCTGTCAGCTAAAGAATGTCTAGGAAATCCATGTACAAAAATCTTCACTGAATATTTCAGTCTTGATATACAAGTACCTTTATCTGTCCCTCATTAGAGCTCTTCCTCATTTGAGTAACCCTGAGGATCCTGCAGTTTTCCATGTTACTAGTATGACTACTCTGAAGTTCTCTATGCTGGGCTAAGACATTGTTTTCAGGGGTGTCAATGAAAGATTTGAAGGGTCAGTTCCATACCAAGTGTTTTACTATATTAATGTCAGTTAGCTGCTGTGAACTTCTAAAATAAACTGACTATAAAACTCCACTATACTGCAGACTGAAAATTTAAAAAGTCTTGCTTGCAAAGATGAAAAAATACTATCCTCATCCCCACATTTGTATAATCCAGTCCATGCCAATTTAGTTTCCTCTTCAAAGTTTGGAACATTTTAAGGCAAGTTAGTGTTTTTCCCTTTTTTTAGGTTCCAAGTGAATTCTTGCTCTAAGTTTATCTCATCCCCTTCACTTTCTGTAATGCGTGTCTGGTATCATCATGACAAGGACCATGGACCTTTGATTCTTGCTCCTTAGTGCCTTGTTCAGAGCTGGAAATCAGCATCAGGCTTGTTTTATCTCAAAATGAACACTTCACCAGCTGCTTCTTTCAACAGCAGCCAGGCTTTATACATTGCAATGGTGGTACACAAAGACTGTGTAATCTGGCCTGATTTTCAGTGTTGGGTTTGAGGGAACATCTTCATGCCCACAGCAGCAGAGGAAATAGTTTAGACTTCCCAGGTGATTGGCTGCATAGCTTATACTAGAAATACTTTCCTTTTTTCCTAGCCCCCTATTTCACATATTGGGGAAATGTGTCATTTGGAACTGAATGAACAAAAGCAAGGTGCAAAATCATTTGTCCTAGCTTATCTTCAAACCAACCCTAAATCTAAAATCAAAATCACTGCAAACCAATAATTAGGAGCTGCAGAGTGCATGTCCCTCATATTACCATCAGATCTGTGTCCACCCTGGCATAAGGTATCCATTACAATATCAGGGTGTCCACAAATCTTCTGGAAAGATTTGGGATCAGAGAATTCACTTGAAACCTAAAGAAAGTAAAACACTAATGTGTCTTTAAATGTTCTGAAATTTGAAGGGGAAACTAAATTGGCCTGGATTGTATTATACAAATGTCAGGATAAGGATAGTATTCGGTCTGTCTGTGGGGGGGCGGGGAGGGGGGGGAAATAGCTTTCAGCCCATTGGAAATGCGTTTTCTAAATAGGAAAATGTTAAAAAGTTGACCAGAAGGTGTTTTCTGTAACTGTTCAAAAGCACCCGGAGGGGACTGTGCTCCAGGAAAGCCTACAGTGAGGGAGTCTGTTGACTGACAGTTACAAAAATAATTAATTCTATCACTTCCCTGATGGTGTAAGTGTCACAGCATATTCTTATTCCTTCTTATCATTCTCAAAGTATTTACTCTTAGTGTGCATATATCAACCTGATCTATCAAAAAATGATCCAGTTTTTGTTTTCTAATGCAGCACACAATTGTCCAAACAGGTGTGTGGGGTGAGCTTGCTTCCTGCAAAACTGCTTGTCACTTATACAAAAAATTTCAAGGAAGCACTGTAGAGGTTTATTTTCACACACTTCATACAATTCGATTTTATGTTGTTTGAAGGGTATTGACTGTAATGTCATCAGCTTTTCTGTCATGCATAGAGAGCTTCTAGGTAACTTTTGCTGTAAATGTTCTTGTTTAATTATTTTTAAAGCTATCAGTAAACTTTATTTCAACTGGTGTACGTAAGGAAGGACCCTGCATCAATGACCATCTGCTATTTTTTGTATATTTCTAGGGCTTTTGCCAGAGCTACTGTGCCATTATCTAATATGTGCCATGAAAAATAAAAGCTTACTGGAATCCATTAAGGAAGAGCGTATTTTGTCAAAAGGCCACAAGAGGGAGTTAAGAATTAATCTAAGAATTCTGCATTAGCTCATAAGGGATAAACTTTATGTGAATAATCCCAACACTTACTCATATGAGTAGCCATTATTGACTTATAAGAGTTTGCAGAATTAATTCCAAAGACTGTAAATAATGACTAAAGTAAAGATTCTTTTGTCAGTAAGACTCATGGGACGTGAGAGATCTGGCTATATTGATTATTCAGTCTTTTCCCATCTATTCGGTTTCTTAAACTGAGAGCCTCAGCTCAGCTCTGCACAGAAAAACTTTTTTTTTCTAAAGTGTGTAGTGTCCGTTAGCCACAACATGAAAGTACAGTACAAGTCTCTCTTTGGTTGTTCACATTAAGTTCCAGCCAAGAATTTACCATAGGTCCTGGTCTCAGAGTATGGATTGAAAACTTGTTTCAAAGCTTCTGGTTTCAATACCTCTAGCATGGAGCTAATGGGCATTAAAAACAAGGTTTTATTTAGAGATTAAAAACGAGTTATTTAGTATATAACTATTGATAAATGGGATTTGAGAAACATAAGAATGCAGTGTATTATGTTAAATTTTAACACCTTCATTTTATGAAACTCACATAAGGTTAATGAAAGAATAAGAAGAAAAAAATAAGGAGATGGGGAAAGCAGAATGCAAAATGTTAATCCAACATGTTGATTCTCACCCTGCAAACCTTATGCAAGCAAACTCACTTTGACATTCCTTATAGCTCCGTGTTTTCTCAGCTCAGTATTGTATTATTCTGTCTTCTGCCACATAAGAGCCTTGCTATAGAGTTGACGAGCATCCACGTTTATAGCAAAAGTGACCATGTACAGTCAGTCCTACAAAAGTTACTGGTTTCTTTGTACAGTTTTGTTGTAATAGACCTTAATTATAATTAACTATAGAGGCTCCATTCTGAAATAAGTGAAGAATATGTTCCAAAGCACTCAGCAGCATGGTGACCCTCATGGCATTTCAGGCTCTTTACAGTGTTTAAAGTGACCTTTGCCTTAGTGTATTGGCTGTCTCTTCATGATAGTGTTATCACAAAGTCTACAGTATATGATCCTTAGCTTTGTATTCCAGACTTGCCCATAGTTCAGAGCTATTTAGATTCATGGGCTCTTTACATCAGTTTTACACTGGTGTGGTTCCACTGCCAATGACCAGGACATAGGCAGTCAAGCCTAGTGCTCAGAGAAGGAGTCATCTCCAGTGGCTCAAGCAGGAGTTGGATTCAGGATTCAGCAGAAGCCAGGATTCAGAGCCCAGAGTCAGAGCTGAAGTCAGGAATCAGAGCTGAACATCAGGACCACGTTACCTGGAGAGAGGAAGCACAGGGGCAAGCTGGGAACAAGGCGGGGGAGGAGCTATCACAGCTGTATGTGAATGTTTTGAGCAGCTGCCAAACTCCTGCTCTGGGCTTCAGAGGAGCTCTGCTGACTCTTACAAACCAATCAGACAGCACAGCCAATCCAGCAGCATACTGCAGGCCAGCTGCAGACCCTGATTCCTGACATCCACTAACTTCCTTGGAGTTACTTCGAATTTACAAAAGTGCAAGTGATGAAATAGTCAGGCCGTTGGTATTGTGTTTCAGATGCCTTATAGAGTTAGGCCCATGCTATGACAGTTGGAAGTGGATTTGGATATAGCTTATTATTTATTTTATAGCAGTGTGAGGTGCTTGATAGAAGACAAAGAAAAACACAATCCTTATCTCAGAGAATTCACGATTTGAAATTAAGACATGAAGCAGCAAAGGGAAATGACAATAAGTAGGGAGATGATACATAGAATTTCAAGACCTAAAGGGCCACCTTGATCATCCAGAGTGAGCTACTGTATGTATAATTTCATGCAGCCGTGGATGGAATTATGCTACCCTGCTATGTTAGTGAACATGTGGTTGAACAAGATCAGATCTTTCAGAGACATACAGTCCCAATTTAAAGACTCCAAGTAATGATGAATCTGGCAATTCTTCACTTGGAAATTTTCCAGTGGTCAATTACCAGCACTGTTAAGAAGTTGTGTTACATTTCCAATTTGATTTTTCTCATTTCTACTTCCTCCTGTTGGATTTTGTTATGTGTTTGACTGTTAACTTAAATTGTTCCATGGTAGCTGATGTCTTCTCTCTGGTGGGTACTATAGATTGTGATCAACTCAAATCAACCTTCTCATTGACATGCTAAATAGGTCAAGTTCCTTAAATTTTTAACTGTAAGACATACTTTCCAAATTTCAAATAATTTTTGTGGCTCTTTTCTGAACCCTCTCTAACGTTTCAACATCTTTTTTAAACTATATGGATACTGGATACAACTATTGGATACTAGAACTGCATAGAGTAGTTGTCTGGGTATCATTGTCACTTACAAAGGTAATATTATGATCAGCTTTCACATAGTTGGGGAGGTTCAGATCTAATTTTCCAATTCAAGTTCATGTCAGAACTAAATTGTCCTTTTTAAGCACAATGGATACTTTGCTGTTTTCCACAATTTCTCTGCATAACATAGATTCTTCTATTACTCAGCAGAGAGGTGTTACAAAAGAAAAGACATTTGTTGGGGCAGTTAAAGATTATTCTTACACACCTGGTATTACAAATATTTCATTGTGATCTTTTATTTTCCTATGCTTGTATTAAGGTATATGTGTTCTACACACAGTGTAACTGTGATTGAGGACTTGCTTTGATACAAATGCTGAACAAATAGTGTCTAATGTAAATCCTACCTTTTGGGGCATTTCTGCAAAATGGTTCAGCATTTAAAGTCACCATTTCAGTCTTCCCTTGCAACCACATCTGAAATTTGATTTTCCCTGTTATCAATGCTTGCGGGGGAAATTGGTGACAGTGTTTCTCCAATGGAACTGTGAAGTCTCCATGGATGACAACAGCTGTCCTTAGAGCTATTGGTACTAAAAGACCAGGACCTCTCAAGTCCTGCTGACATTTCTGCTGGCTATATACATATTTGCTAACTGTGTCTGCGAGCCCAGCTGTGTATGTGAGAGAAAGCAATGCTGTTGTATTTCCTTTTCCTCCTCATCAACAAGCATGGTTATGTCAGACCCCATTGGTATTCTGCTGTCTGGGAAGGAAATCAAATTTTCAACACCAACGTTTCTTAAGGTGATTATGCAATGACTATCTAAGACTGTACAGAAAAGGGAAACGATACATGAGTGCATAGAAGTAGCAGATGTTTATCATTAATTGAATGCATGTATTTGGCAACAGGGGAGGTCAGTACTGTGTTATAACATACCAGATGGCTTCCCAGAGAAACTCTTTTGTAGATGCTAATATGTTGAGAACATCACCAGGCTAAGCAAACACAGAGAAATGTTGCTGCTGACTTAATATAGGCTAAACATCTCCATATTTAACATCTCAGCTCTCATTGTTTACCTGGGAATCTGATGACCGCAAAATGCTTGTTCAATATATCTTTCTGAGAGCCCGGCAAATATTGAAAATGCCCTCTGAGGTGCTGGGCGAGCATAGGAAAGAAAATCCTTGGCCTCTTTAGGGATTACACTTTCCCCTTCCATGTTTTGTGGGCTTGAGGAGCCTCTGTGATGATTGTTTGGATTTAATGATGCAGCACAACACTATTGGCTCCCTCTCACTGGAGGGGATGGCCTTTAAGGAGTGGTGCTGGAACTAGGAGTGCTCCCGCACCCCTGGCTTGAAGTAGTGATAACAAACACCAAATACATGATTCCCACCAGTAGCACCCCCCTATAAATATTGTTCCAGCACCCCTACCAATCAGCCCTTCCTATTGCCTGGTGGTGCCATGCTGAGCTGAGAAGAACAAAAAAGCTGCTGTGAGGAGGAAAACAGCAGAGGAGCCTGACACAGTTGCATGTGGCCATGACATTTCATTATTGCATAAGGAAGCCATGATGGAAGGCAGGGCAGTGAGACATAAGAAGGGCTCGGATATAGAAAGCAAGTGTGCCCCCTACCAGATATATTCAGGTATGATGCTGGACAAATATTACAAGTCCATTGACCTCATTACAGTTAGTTGGTAAGGTTAGGAATACTGACGGCAAAATAAAAACAAAGAGCTCCCCTCCCTGGCTGGCTTATCTGTAGACAGAGTTAATTCAGAGGCAGTTATCTCTACTTTCTGCTAATAAATTATCAGGCTTGTAGGAGCTGGTGAGCAAGGCTGGCACATCCAAGAAGATTACTTTGCATGAACTGCAAACCGGGTCATCTTCAATTTCACATTCCAGTGTGGTACTCTGGAGATGGGCATTTTACACTTGGCAGTCAGCTGCCTCCTCAGTTATGACCAGACCAAATTTATTAGTCAGGACAAATCAAGAAATAGAGGGTTCATTGAGTGTTGGACGGTGTCTAAATCTATGCAATAGGGTTTTCTTTTCAAGGCAGAACTGATGCCAAAGTTGGACCTTACAGCTAGTTTGGATGCAGTGGGGGGCATTGGCCCAGCAGTTTCCACCAGGACAAGCATTATTGATTGGTTCTGGGGAGGATAGTAAAAGTTGTAACTCCCTGGGAAATCTTTCCATCGGAATGGCAGTGACTATCAGCACAGATGAGGCAAGGAACAAAAGAGGTAAAGTAAACATCAGGCACTGGCTCATGTCTGTAACTGCTAGTTCTACAAATCAAAATACAAGGTGGACTGAATTTGAGAGTTGGTGCTGGGAGGCAATGAGAAGATTATGCAGAAATGAAAAGGCCATTGGTATCTTACTTCTTCACCATTTTTGACTTAGTGCAGAGCAACTAGCATCTTGAACATTCAGGTGTATGTTGAGGTGCTGAAGAATTTACTCAACTCCAACTGTGGACAGGGGCCCAGAATTTGAACTATTTCCACATGGGATACTACAATATGTGGGGTTGTGGTTACAACAACTTTGCAGAATGATATCGGGTTACCAAAACTTGGTAGTGGGTTTTAGTTACTCTGTTGGAGGAGTGGTCTCAATCAGGGCTAGGGAGGATTCAGATAGGCCTTTGGAGCTTAAGGATCTGCAATGGTGAGTGGGGGAGATCTGACACCCTGACTCTCAGAGTATTAAATATGTTTTTGATGGAATTTTTTATACCAAGTTTTCACAGATATGTCTCATATTACATTTCAGGGTAACTCCACCTTTAACACCCCACCCCTGTATACGGCCTGTGGTCCACTCCAGAAATGCCCCAGAGGTCTCTCAGGACTCTAACCTTCACCTCTCTCTAAGCAGGGACCAATGTTCCACTCCCTTCTGACTGGAGGTTTTGCCCTTTTTCGTGATTATCCCAAGCAGGTCTGACAAGCTTCCAGCCCCCTGCTCTTTAGTTCCTGTCCACAGACAATGTCGGTGTTATTAACTGCATCAGCGCCTTCTAAACAAAGTATATTTATTCTAAGGGCAAAAGCCGTCTTATAGAGAAAACATATAAAAACAATAAATAGATTTAAACACACACCACAAATCTCCCATCTTCCACCAAGTGCTTTCTAACACTTCAACCCTGCCTTGGACAAAGAGTCATTTGTTCTTTCAAGATGAAGGCCACAAGTGTGTTTAAACTCAGCCAAAACCCCTTTCATTGTCTCCTAATCCTGGAATACTCATCTTGAATCAGTATATATAAACCACAGCAAGGAGACTTATATCTCTGGAGTTGTTTACAATCCCAGGGATAAGCATCCCTTACAGCTTTTAAATCCTGTAGAAGCTGTGGTAACCCTCCCCATGGTGTAGAAAACAGCCATACATAAAGGTAATACAATGGTTTCCAAAGATACTGCATGTGGTTGAAATAGGTGTTACACCTGGTTTTGTAGAAAATTTTCAGGTTTTCTACCTTAAAAATACCAAATAGCTCTAATTACACATAACAAAGTAATTATTAGGATCACTTTTTTCCTTTTTTGAAAATCTATAGTACTTTATTTCCTTTCCTCTAGTCTTATGGCACCTTTTCTATTCCCCATTTCTTAAAAAAACTATCAGTATTTCAGAATTTTCTGTCATTTATTCGTTTATTTAATCAAAATTGGCAGATTTGAATATGCTCAACAATGCCAAAGTATTCCTTTATCTGTTCTAGATAAGAAATCATTTTTAGTTAGTCTTCCTAATATTTAAAACTTCTCTTCTTCAATATCTGGTTTAAAACAAACAAAATATAGTTTAGCATCCCATTATGTATACATTTCTAAAAGTTATTATTGCAATAATAACTCAAAGGAGGATAACTCCAATTTAAAAATTCATAGATTAACACTTAGAACAGGATTTTGATTCAAGGCTTTATAGGATGTGGGAACATATTCTGGAATGTAGTGACTCTGAAAAAAGATTGTAGATAACTAAGCCAACATGAATTCCTAGTGCAATGTTGTGATAATAAATGACTAATACTATTTCTGAATGTGTAAATGGGATTACCAAGCAGATGAGATCACTGTGGGAATACTCTGTCCTGTTCCAGTGTACACACTTTAAAAAAGATATTGAAAATTGGAGAAAGTCCAGAGTAGACCGACACAAATGATTTGTGACTTGTAGTCTGAAAACATGCCACACACTGAGAGATGAAAGCAGCTCAGTCCATTTTATCTATCAAAGAGAAGGTTAAGAGGAAAGGTGGTCATATTCTATAAGTATCTACATAGGGAGACGATATATGATAATAGAGGTCTTTTTAATCTAGCAGACAAAGGCAGATTGGCTGGAAGTAAATTAGCAAAGTTCAAGAAGGAAATAAGATATAACTTTTTAACAGTACAGGTAATGAACTATTGGAACAGATTACCAAGGGATGTGGTAAATTATCCATCACTTGGCATCTTTAAAGCAAGACTGGATTTCTTTCTAACTCAGATATGAACTTGTTCAACTTAAAATATTGAATTAGATGCAGAAATCACTAGTACAGTTCCAAGTCCTGTGTTATGAAGGAGGTCAGACTAGAAAATCACAATGGTCCCTTCAGACATTGAGATTTGTGAATCTAGGAACTTGGGATCAGTAAAATAAAAGAAACCAGTAATATTTCACACTATTTTCCACAGGTAATTTACTTACATTATTTTCTTTTGTATCATTGTAAATAGGGCATCCAAAAATTCAGCCACACAGAAAAATTGAAAGTACATCAGTCTTTAGCCTCTGTTCTAATAATATATGGAATTAATATAATGGATGTATGTTACATTCCTGCACCTGTATTGGCTCTTAGGCCAACAATCACCACAGTGCTGTATTGTAATGTGATCTGTAGCAATGACCTGAATATAATTTTAAAAGTATATCAAAATGTTCAGAATCAGAATATTGTAGTTTAGAGGAAAGCCAATTTCCTGGCAAATATCATAGAACATCAGGGTTGGAAGGGACCTCAGGAGGTCATCTAGTCCAACCCCTGCTCAAAGCAGAACCAATCTTCAATTTTTGCCCCTGATCCTTAAATGGCCCCCCTCAAGGATTGAACTCACAACCCTGGGTTTAGCAGGCCAATGCTCAAAGAAAAGATTTTTACAACCTGCTCATTTTTCAAAGACAAGGCCAACTGCAGTCTTTAATGAAATGCTAAAAGTGCAATCCCTTCCAATTAGCAGCAGTGCTTGTGGTCAAATGCTGGGATTAAACCAGTGATACTCCATTACAGTGAAGAAAAAAACATTTTAGAATATGTCTACATGGCAGTTGGAAGGTGTGATTGCAGTATATGTAGGGATATCCAAGCTAGGTTTGGTCAAGTCTGCTCACTAAAAATAACTAAGAACATTCAGCAGTATGGTGGAATTATGGGCTACCTGCCCAAGAACAAGCCCACCTGGAACTCTGAATAGTACTCAGGTGGCTAGCTAGTACACACCACTTATGCAGCCACAAGCTAGTGAACTAGATCCATTTAAACTTAATACCTACACATGTGGCAATTACACCTTCCAACTACAGTACAGACATACACTAAGACTGTAAGGTTCCAACTGGGCAAAGTGCTTAAACACATGCTTAAATTCAATAGGACATATTCAGGTGCTTAAGTGTACTGTTAAATCAGAGCCTAAGCCTTCTGTCCGCTACAGCACTGAGCACAATGAGTCCCTCTTCCTAACCATAGCCTCTTGCACTGCAATAATAATAATTAATAATAATTCTTGAAAAAAAAATCACTTCTATAGCAAAAAGAGAACTGGTACACTGACCACAGAGCACTCTGATTTCAAAATCTGCCCAAAACTCTCTTGTGTTCTCCTATTCACTTCATAAACTTGTATTTAACTTTTTTTTTGAAACAGACAAGCAGATAAAGTAGTGACTTACTCCAAATTGTATGACATGATCTGTGTCACAGGGATCGTTCAAATTTACATTCCAAGCACAAGATATCATTCTTGTAATATCATTTTAAATATATTTATAAAACAGAGCACAGTAATACACTTATTTCAAAATAAAAAGGGACTGAAATAAACTTAAAAGTAAAATAATTCAAGATATTTATTATTTTGGATTAGTCTCATATTTTGTCTCATCTAGACTCAATCAGTGATGTTTTTATAGATTTAAGAGCAACTAGCATTGCAAGTATTGATGTTACCTCTAGATGGCAGTAAAAGCCTAGTGATAGACCAAAGTAGTTCATTACCACGGAGTGGTTATTTCCTGTACAGAGAAAGAAACAAGAAAATATAAATATATAATTTTAGTGCAAAAATAAATAAATAAACTTTTCTATTACTATACAATAAACTGCTGTTAGTGAAACCAGTTACTCTGCTTTCAGTTAATAATTAAAGATGGGTCAAATCTGTGAAGTATCAGGTCTAGAACTTCAAATGAATGAAGTACAAGAAAGTCATTAAATAGCATGATGGTTTTCCATAGCAAATCAATTATATGAGAATCTTTTGTGTAGTAATAGAAAAAACATTTTAAAAAACCCAGCCCTACACAAATCCATGTGTGGATTCATTATACACTAGATATGAGTTTTAACATTTTAAGTAGGGCTGTCGAGCGATTAAAAAAAATAATCACGCTTAATCACATGATTAAAAAAATTAATCACAATTAATTCCACTGTTAAACAATAACAGAATACCATTTATTTAAATATTTTTGGATATTTTCTACATTATTAAATATATTGATTTCAATTACAACACAGAATGCAAAGTGTACGGTGCTCACTTTATATTTATTTTTGATTATAAATATTTACACTGTAAAAAAAACAAAGAAATAGTATTTTTCAATTCACCTAATACAAGCACTGTAGTGCAATCTCTTTATCATGAAAGTTGAACTTACAAATGTAGAATTATGTACCAAAAAACTGCATTCAAAAATAAAACAATGTAAAATTTTAGAACCTGCAAGTCCACTCAGTCCTATTTCTTGTTCAGCCAATCATTCAGACAAACAAGTTTGTTTACATTTGTAGGAGATAATGCTGCCCACTCCTTCTTACAATGTCAGCTTCAAATGAGAATGGGCATTCTCATGGCACTGTTGTAGCCAGCGTCGCAAGAAATTTACATGCCAGATGTGCTAAAGATTCATATGGCCCTTCATGCTTCAACAACCATTCCAGAGAACATGCATTTTACATTATTTTGTTTTTGAGTGCAGTTATGTAACAAAATAAAATCTACATTTGTAAGTTGCACTTTCACAACAAAGAGATTGTACTACAATACTTGTATAAAGTGAATTGAAAAATACTATTTCTTTTGTTTATCATTTTTACAGTGCAAATATTTGCAATAAAAATACACTTTGTATTCTGTGTTGTAATTGAAATCAATATATATGAAAATGTAGGAAAACATCCAAAATATTTAATAAATTTCACTTGGTATTCTATTGCTTAACAATATGATTAAAACTGTGATTAATTGTGATTAATTTTTTTGAGATAATCGCGTGAGTTAACTGTGATTAATCGACAGCCCTAGTTTTAACTTAAGTAGATAGATAGATAGATAGATATACTTAATGTACTATGAAACAAACAGAAATCTATCTGGCTCTTTTCAAGTCAATGGAAAAACTTCCATGGACTTCAATAGGGCCAAGATTTCACCCCAATCTCATTTTCTGTTTCCCCCCCAGTTCTTAGACACCTAAGATGTAGTGATCAACCCATTAAATGAATCCAGAGCTTTCAGTAGCTCTTACGACAACTACTAATGACTTTAAAGATCATTTGGAAGGAGGAGAAGAAGAAAAGAAGCAAAAGTCTTCAGTAGCGCAGAACTAGTTTGTCCAACTACAGAAGAGCTATGAATAATCTCCATAATATAGGACAAATGTTTATTGATGTGACGAACACTCTCATTGCTCACACTAATGTGATTGCCAGTATTACACTGTTTTGGCCTCAGCATAATATATTTAATAGGGGAGGAACTCTGTTTGAATATACAAAAAGGTCTATATAGGGTACATTCATTTTAATATGCTAACTATATCCAAACATAAAGGAACATCATGGCCTGATGTTTATAGATGGATTCAAAAGGAAAGGGAAATATCTACAAGTGACCCTCTACTGTATTGCAGGTTTGGTTTTGATTTCACTACAAAGAAAAAATATATATATAGTGTTACAGCAGGGCCAGGAAGGAGTGCGAGAGGCAAGATATATAAATCCTAGACTAATTAAGGTGTGGTTCCCTGTAGACTAGGGAAGGTTCCTACAGGTTAATTGGAGCACCTGTAGCCAATTAAGGCCCTGTCAGGAACCTAATAAACCCCCACCCACCTTCAGGCAGACAGTATGGAAGGAGAATGTGAGTGTGGATGTGGAGGGATGTTTTTGAGACTTGAAATTCTGGAAAAAGGGAGACTGCTTCCTCCAGAGTCAAGGACTGAGGGTAACCCTACCCAAGGGGAAGAGGGTAAGAAATCTACAGAGGTTGAGAGGAGCTGCGGCTCAGAGTGAGGAGCAAACCCAGGCCCCTTCCCTGCTTCTCTCCTCTACCACCTTCCCAGGCTGCTAATGAGGCCCTTGGTGCCCCAAGAGCAGGGGAAAGGGGTGGTATCCTAGCCCCTCCTCCCCCTGCCAAAAAAAGCATGGGACCCACCATACCAACACTGGCCACTTTGTCACTGTGTGTGTATGTGTGTGTGTGTGTATTTATAGTACAGGGGAATATATATTGTGTTGTGCATAATTCTTTTTATATATATGTGTGTGTGTGTGTGTGTGTATATGTATATGTATATGTATAAAGAGAAACTAGACCACTAATGGAAATGACTTTTCTAAAATCACTTAACTTTAAGATTTTTAGAAGCTATAACTTTCTGCATGTTTAATTATCAATCCCAACTCAGCTCACCGAGGATGGGCTTTGTTGTAGAAATAGCCCTGTGAGAGTTAGTATGCTGGCTCTTGCCCTGGGACTCAAGATATATTTTAATTAAGATAAAAATTGATAACATAACGACAGTTCCAGCTTCCCAATTCCCTGTACAAAACAAGCAGATGAGTTGGCCCCCAATCTGAATGATTTTATAAACATATCACTTCAGTATACATATTCACAGGTGTATCTCACCCAGCTGCCTAAGAGAGAATCCCCAATGAGTTTTATTTGAGGGAAATATGAGGGGACAAAGCTCAGAGGACTTACAACTTTCTGATTGTTAAAACATGTTATCAGATGACCTTTTTTTTTTTTTTAAGATTTTTCCCTAAAACAGCTTCACTCAGCAAGTTCCAGTCTCTTGAGCACCTTGCAAATTACCAGCAGCCAGCAATGGAACAGCAATCAGGTGTAAAAGTCAGGTGGTCTAGGGAGGAAAAAAATTTTCAGAATATACTTACCAGCTTCAAAGTAGTAGATGGAAATAAGAAATGCTTTAATCTGCATCTTTTGAACATTTATTCTCAGTGAACTTATTGTTCCATTCATCCTTTTTGATAGGCTGGTGCAAAACACATCAGAAAGATGTCATTTAGTCCTGCAGCTGGTTTGTGACTCACCCAGCTCTCCAATCTCTTCCAAGATTGGTGGGAGTGGACTATAGAGAAGGGGTCATGGATTTACCCCAAAATCTACTCCTTCTAGTCAATACTCAATCCTTCTCACCTGCTTAATCATTATACTGTTGTGTTCTTTTTTTTTCTCTCCCCAGAATACTTAGCTGTCTCCTTAATAATGTTCAAACCCTGTAATTTAGAGAGGGGCGGAGAGGTCTTTGTATGAGAATTTAGTGATAAAATTCTCAGGAAAATGTTTTGAAAATAAAGTCCTTTTGGAGCTATCTTTTGTGATCTGAAGATAGAAAACTGAGCACAAAGAGCAAACATTTTTAACTTTGGGTACCCAGAGTTGGACACCTATATCAAAGAACACTAAATAAATAAGGAAGTAGAGACCTAATTGCAAGGCATCCATCTCTGAAAATTGGGCCAAAGTGTTCGCTTGTGTCCAGAGGAGGATACACATTTCAGTGCTAGTAGCTGGGGAGTCCCTTTGTTGGGCCCCTTAATTAGTATTTCCTTATTTTTCTGTTTGCACTGGGGATCTTACTCACCAAAATTATTCCGTAAATGTTGAGGCTACAGTGTTTCTGAAATACGAATTTACTTTAAATTTCTGCATTACATTCCCTTTTTTAATCTTTTTTTCACATGATGATACTTTGGTCCTGATCCTGCAGCTTATTGTGCCAGTACAGATCTCTATCGGTTTCAGTGAATTACAGGGACTTTAATTTGTTCCACATTATCTAACCCTCTTTGCTTCACCAATGAGATTAGCCTGTCTGGATTGCTCCTATATTATATCTTACAACCATGGAATCATCCCCATGGCCTGGCACTAGTGCTATATGAATAACTAAAATTACCATTGGATGGTTGAACCAAAATAAAGGAAAACAAATCATTTTAAGTAAACAAGACAATTGTTTTAAATTGAGGGGAGGGTGGACAAAAAAGTAAAATAAAAAAAGGTTGTTTGGGGTCAAACAAAACATTTACTCCAGAGCGACACACAAATTTAATTTAATTTGCAAGGGTTTTTGACTTGTTAAAATAACATGACAGAAAAATTTAAAATGAGTCATTTTGAATCCAAAAATTGAAACACTTCAGTCTGAAAATGTCAAAATAAAAATGTTTTGATTTTTCCCGTTTTTTTTCAACTGAAAAAACCTGGCACATTCAACAAAAATCTGCTAAATGTTTCAGTCAACCCAAATATACATTTTAGTCCCGCCACTCCTCCCCCCAAAAAGTTTCATCTGAAAAATTTCACCCTGCTCTACCTTGTGCTATTTCAAAATGTGGCCCTGCAAAATGGTGAACCAGATTGAGCAAAGCATTTGGGAAGAGCAATCAGTGTCATGTTCTTTACTGGTTTGCTATGTATTGTACTTCCCTGATTTTGTCATCCTACTACTGGTTTCTTTTATCCCAGTATCACATTTCTTTCCCACCCTCCCCCCCGCCAGTCCCTCCTCTATTTGTTTGCACTGAATCCTTACATTCAGCTGATAAATTCATGAACTCTTATACAATATGCTTTGATTTTCTCTTTTCTGCTAGTATGCTGCATGCTTGTCCCATGGAGTATGTGTCTTTAGCTCACTGACTCTTAAAGCGTTATAATACATAGTGATTTGTCCTAATTGAATCAATAGACCCAAACCTCCCTGAATGTTTTGGAATTTCAGGTCTGGATTTAGACATTGGTCTGCATTTAGGTCCCTATCCTGATGTCATTAAAGTCATAATGGCAGTTCATAGTTATATATAATTACCTGCTAATACTGCCAAATACCTAATGATTAATTTGTGCCAGGACTTGCCGGGGCTGAATTTTGGCATTTCTCAGCTTGTCAGTTCATAGCCCCAGGACCTCTGGGCTTGCCACATCGGTTATGAAAGTAAAGAAATTTGTTGCAGCCCCTGCACCTAATTGAACCCATGCACGTCTTTCGTTACAAAGGAAACACTGCAAATACCAAGAAAAGGCTGAGATTGAATGCTATCTGTATGCTCTAGGCAGGATGGATAGGGACTTGGGCAGCTCCGAGAGGCCAGGAGTTTTTATAGTAAAAATCACTTTTGAATAGTACACTATTTCAGGTGATGGGTGAAAGTGAAGAAAGTTGAACTGAAATGAATATCCAGGAATGTGTTCAACCCTTCATGTCTCACTATATGATTGCCTGTATGTCTGAGGTGCGCTGGTAGGATGCCTAAAAACTGAGTGCTATTTGAAGGAAGATTCCTGTCAGAATGAGGCTCAAGTCTGAGGCTACAGCATTCAGAGTTAAATACCCCAACATATGGGCTCAGATGCTAATTGAAATCCAGATCTTGCAGAGGCTTGTGAATATAAACACCAAAGGGGAAATCTTGGTCCCACTGGAGACTGTGCAATGGTAAACTTCCCATTGACTTCAGTGGGGCTAGGGTTTCCCTCTATAAACAAATTCTTCCAACACTCTAATCAGTTGGAGTATTAAGTGAAGTCTCTGATCAGTTCCTGTTTTACCTGAGCCTGTTCACCCATACTAAGTGTATTATCCTCTTTCCAGTGGGTGACTGAAACTGGGGGTTTTAATACAATATGCCTTTCCAAAAGATTGGAAAAAATACCTGATCCATATTGCCTTCTAATGACTTTTTTTTTTCAAGATGGTTGTGGGTGATTTTACAGATATTTTACATGCTGTGGATTCTTTAATCCTAGTTTGTAAAGAACAGTCCTTTCTCTCCCCCCCCCCTTTAAAATATTAGTTTATGCTAACTCTTGCCATGTTAGCTCATTCAATGGTGTTTTGTGGCTCACTTTATTGGTGGATGGGATTGTGGGTGACTGGGGGAAAAAAATCTACTTAAAACCATAGAGGAAGCTCAGCTTTCCTTCAATTACAGCCATATTGCACCATAATTTTTCTGCTAATGCTCTTGATATAGTCTAGTTATCCTCTCTTGCAATGGGGCATTGTAGCCAAATTAAATATAAATTACCATACTTATTAAATGGCAATTAGGATGTGTTTGCTGTGTTGCAATTCTTTCAAATTAATTTACTATTGCTTTATTGGTGAACAGTTAAACCATTTGACATGGTTATGTGTGCCCATTAATATAAACTAAAGAGCATAATGATTACCCATTTTAATGCTTCTGTATTGTAATGCTTGAATTAATTTATTCTGGTTATAGCTGTTTATTATGCTTATTAACATCAGTAGGTGCTCTTTAGCAATCAATTGGGATTTAACAGTAAGTGCCTTGTTAAATCTAAATTAAATGCTTGTTGGAGGCACTCAGCTTGCTGGGTTACCCTATCCAGTTTCACTGTAGCCCTCTTCCTTCTGCCTAGACTACAGAAGCTGGATTAAATGCAGAATTATATGGATCATTAGCAGGGAACAATGTGAGCTAGCTGCTGGTGGTCATTGTGCTATAGGTGCACATACCCATTATAGTTGTCTCAGTAGACAGAGATATGGCAAACTGCTTGTTCTCTCTCTGGAGTAGTTAATCACATCACTAAATAGAAGATGTTTCAACCTGCTAATGACAAGTCAAGAGGGATAATGTATAGCAAACTGAAGAGTTTCAGACCACAACACTCAGTGAAAAGATCACAGATGAATCTTTATGGTAAGGCTAGGAATAAATGTACCTGGAGTTTGATTAGTCATTCATTAAGAAACTTAAACTAATAGACTTCATTCAATTTAAAGATTATTGTGAATTTTGTTTTAATGTTTGTGGTCTTAGGCTGGATTGTATATAATATATCTTATTATGTCTAAGTCTCTAACTTTGAGTTGGACTGGGTCAAGTTGTTCTTGCTTTGTCTCCAGGTTAAATACAAGTCCTATTGTAATGGAAAGAGGTAAGGGATGGTGCTAGAAAGGAAAAGGGTCCTAGAAACTGTCAGAGAACACTTTGATAGCCTGGGTTGATTCACAGAAACAATGCATTCATTTTCCTGAAGCTACTTCAAAATGTATTTTCTGAAAAACACAAAAGTTCCTTGGCTAAAACCTTTAAAATCCATCTCTCTCTCTCTCTCCCTTGTCCCTTCCCCCCCACTCCCAAAAATGTCTCAACATGTTCTTAAAAGCCATGATAAACTAGGAAGGCATGGAAGCATTGTGGAGATTGGTTAAAACACATGATGAGCTGCCCTACAAAGCAAGCTGTGTCCATACCAGAACTGAGAGACTGTGCTTAAAGTAAAGGAGTACTTGTGGCAACTTAGACTACCAAATTTATTTGAGCATAAGCTTTCGTGAGCTACAGCTCACTGCATTCCCCTTAATGTCAAATTACAGCACTTAGATACATCTCTGCAACTCCCATTGGATTCCATGGGGGCTGTATGCCCATAATTAAGGCAATGAGCAACTAATGTGCTTTTTCTGCTGAAGTCAAGATTTCTACTATCTGCTGCTTCTAAAGTCCTTCCATCACAATCATGGGTTTTTTCCACTGTTGGGCACATGATGACCAGGGCCATAGCCCAGGCAAGATTTTTCATGGTGCACAGTTTCTCCAGGAGCAAGCAGACCAACTGATGTTCCAGGGTTTGGGTCATATAGCTGAATTGTTGGGAACAGCCTCGCTTCCACATTGACTTTTAACCTGCTACTAGTTACCAAACTAGCTTAAACAGTACATCATATAAATGGACAAATCATCTTGTCCAATTTTTAAAAAAAAATATGAAAATGGTGGACCTACCCAACATCTTCATTAATAAATATTCACATAGCACTACAAATAGAAGCAAAAATAAACAAAAGTGATTCTTGAAGCAGAGAGCACATTTTTGTAAAGGCTAGTGCTTAAACCATGGTTCTTCATTTAGACATTTCACCCTTTGTTTTCAAAGGGTGGCACAAGAGTTTCAGCAACCCAGTTTTAGGAAGGATAATTGAAGTTGCATGGCCCAGACCCCAATACTGCAAACATTTATATTTACTTTACTTTACACATGGGAAGTCCCTCTGAAGTACATGGGACATCTCACATGAATTAAGCAGACTTCCGTGCTTAAATGTTTGAAACTTCAGAGCCTTAATCCCTAGGTGACTCTGAAAATAGATGTAAGCCAGAAGCTCCAGTGGGGAAAGAGCTCTCTACTGCCTCTAGTCATGAAATGGGAAAGGTATTGCTATAGTGTCATGACCAGGACAAGGGCGGTCCGACTTAGGGGTCAAAGCAGGTGTTGGGAGTCAGGTCAGGTTAGAGTCCAAGACAGACCAGAGGGCAAAACCAAGAGTCAGGTGACCAGGAGATCAGAAGCAGGAGACTGGTAACCAGAGTCAGGCCAGGTCAAGACATCAAGCCAGGGGAGTGGGAGCAGGAGCAAAGCACAAGGCACACAGTCTGGAGCAAGGTGGAGGCCAATGTTCTGCCAATCAGCTCCCAGGACTGGGTACTCTGTCTGAGTTCAGCTCTCAGAAAGGCATCCAGTGTTGATTTGGTGACATCAAGAGGTGGAGTATCCACAACTTCCTTTGCTTGTTCCAACAGTTAATTGCCCTCGCTTAAAAATCTGTTTAAATTGAATTTGTCTGCTTTCAGGTTCCAGCTATTGGCTTATGTTATGCACAATCTTCAGTTTTTCAATGTCCTTTTTAAAATATGCACACCAGAACTGGATGTAGTATTCCAGTATCACTCTTAGCAATGCTATAGAGAGGGGTTAAATCATCTCTCTATTCCTACTCACTACTCTATTTATACAGCCAAGGAACACATCTGCCCTTATTGCCACATCTTTGCACTGGAAGCTCATGTTCAGTTGCTTGTTCACTATAAAGCCTAATTATTTTCAGTCACTGCTTGCCAGGTTACAGTCCCACATGCTGTAGGCCTGGTCTTCCTTCCCTGTTCCTTGATATACAAATTTGCATTCAGATGTATCTAAATGCATTTTGTTTGACTGTGCCCCACTTTGCTCTGTATTACTGCCCTATCCTCATAATTATTTACCACTCCACTCATCTTTGTACCACTGACAAATTTTATCAGCAATGATTTTAAATTTACTTCTAGATCATTGACTAAAATTGATCAGCAAAGTAAGCTACAGCCTGAAGGTCAGAATGTGGTGGATAAAGTGAGAAATGCCAAAAGCCAAGTGGAGTTAGACCTTTCATTTGTTATACATTGCTTTTTTATTTCTAATTGCTGCCTTCACTTCATCACTGAATCAGGTTGCACTTTGACTAAAAGTTTCCCTCTTGATTGTGGAATCATGGCCTTTTTGGCCATCTAATAAACACTTTATAAAAAAAAAACCCTCCCAATTTTAATTGAGATTTTTCTGTCTGTTTCTTCACAATCAGTTTCGCTCCTAATTCTTCCCAGTTTTAGGAATATATTCCTTCTGAAGCACCAATTGGGCATGTTACTGGTTCCGACTGTCTTCTGTTTGCCCATATTGAATGTAATCAGGTCATGACATTGATCTATAGGCAACCACCAACTTCCAGTCCAGTGATTAATTTTTTATCAATTATAATGAGGTTCAAAATACAGTTTTGTTGTGTTGGGTGCAATATCTTTTGGGTTAGAAAACTGTTATTTTTAGAGACACTAATGGCGGCATGAGACCTCCAGCATGTCTCCCAAATTAAAGTACCCCATAACAAAAGGTTTTCTTTTTACACATTACTGACAGGTGCTTAAAGAGTAACTCATCCTGTTCTCTGGTTTTATTTGGTAGTCTGTAACAGACACCCTCGCACACAAAATGCCCCTTCCTGATCCTTAGTTCTCTGGGTTCCCCTTCCATGGGGACTTTGTGGTGAGAGAGTGAGGTCTTTGCTGAGAGAGATGGCCCAGAGAACTTCACAGGGAGAGACAATGCAGAGATCAGCAGAAAAACTGAATGAACTCCAATAGGGCCATGCCTACCCAGCTCTTTAATAAATCTGAATTAATAAACTGGGTTAGTGCTTCCAGGAAGGATTAGGCAAACAGATTTCTTGGAGCAGAGGCAGACCTTCACAGAGAAACTTGAACTACTTCTGCTTGCTGGCCCAAACCCTGGATAGGGTTTGATGGATGGGTGAGGTGATGAAGTCAAGGGACAATCACCTGGGAGATATTCTCACTGGCAGGTGGGAAGGGAGTTAGACAGACTTCTGAAAAGTTACTGGATGGCTGATGATTAAATCTTTATTTACATATCTGTTCTGTTGCTGTGTTTTTCCAGGGTTATGACTGTTCCCTAGTAAAGATTTCTTTATTAGAACATAGTCTTGGAATGCGTGTGAATGGAGAAGTTCTGTCTGTGTAGGAGCACCTAGGAAGGGTGTGTTCAGATTTGAGTGTGATGGGTTATTTGACAAGATAAGGGCTGAGTTCTATATGTTGAAGTTTATCACCTGGCAGAAAGGATTTGAGATGTTTCTATTGATATTAAGCAATAGTTTGAGATTTATGCAAGTATCAGGTGTTTGAACATCAGAAGGTGCTTTTTGCTTGCTTTGTTTATGCATTAAGACCCAGACTAGAGCTACCAGAAGACCACTGCATAGCAGCTTCTGAAGTTTCACAATTTTTCATTCTGCGTTGAACATTCTTCATTTGTGAAAATAGAATTGTCAGCACATTTTTTGGTCAAAATCTGAGCTTTTCAAGTTGGGAAGGAGTACACTGCCTGCTTTTTCAGCCCAACACTTTGAATCAGGCAGAGCAGGAACTTGAACCTGGAACTCTTATAATCCCCGGCAAGCACTCTACTTACCGAACCATAGAGTGATTTCAGTGGTAGGGCTAACAGTCAAGTGAAATATACACGTAAGCATTTGCAAGATTGGAGCCTTATTTAGGATTTCACTAGTGTTCCCACATGGATAAAACTAAAGTTCTAACATTTCACTTGGCACTCAATGTGCCACATGTACAGCTTTGTGAATTTTGGGATTTCATTAATGTTTACTGGGAAACATGGTAATTTGTATTTCCAGCTTTTCTGGCTTATGCTTTAAAATGATACATCTGGGGGCTTACTTGGTATAAAAGTGAGAAACTGGAGCCCTCTAATGCCATTATGTACTTAGATTGTAAGCACATTGGGGCAGGGGACATCTTTTTGTTGTTCAGCACCTAGCACAATGGAGTTCTGGTCTACGACACTCCGAGGTATTATAGTAATATAAATAACACACTGCTGTGAACATTGGATATGTCATAAGGAAGCCTTCTGTGGGAACACAGGATTTGCCATTTGGTCGATCAGCTACTGTATCCTGCCTGATTATTTAACTGAAGACTTGCAATCCCAATCCAGTCCCCTAATTCAACCTTCAAATTAAAAAAAAATTCATCTTCTATTCAAGATAAAGAAATTGCATACATATATCTGTAGTAGTATTCAGTCTAGTGCAAAGTTTGTAAATAAATGTATGTGGGTAAGGTCTGCAGAAGATCAGTTTATGCCCTGAGGCTTTGTAGAAGAAAAAAAAAGACAAGTAACTGCACAGAGGAGCATGCAGTGTGAATAACACATAATATGACATGACAGGAGATGACAGACAAAAATGAGGGCAAGGGAAAGAATGAAAGTTGGGCCAAAAATTCACAGTAAATAAATAAGTGTGAGGAAATTTGCTGCCTCTTTCACTGATTGTTTCCATAGAGATCACAATTTTCTCAGGTTCATTCAGTCATTTGCTAAATAAATTTCTTAAAATAACTCTTGATATGTAGCTTATTCACAAGTGGTTCACTGAAAGTACTGGACAGGTAAAATTGGTGCTGTTTTGATGGCACACATAGGTCACGGGACATCTTTGTGTTCATAGAATATCAGGATTAGAAGGGACCTGAGGAAGTCATCTAGTCCAACCCCTTGCTCAAAGAAGGACCAATCCCCAACTAAATCATCCCAGTCAGGGCTTTGGAAAGCCTGACCTTAAAAACCTCTAAGGAAGGAGATTCCACCACCTCCCTAGGTAACACATTCCAGTGCTTCACCATCCTCGTGAAAAAGGTTTTCCTAATATCCAACCTAACCCTATCCCACTGCAACTTGACACCATTACTCCTTGTTCTGTCACCAGCTACCTCTGAACAGTCTAGATCCATCCTCTTTGGAACCATCCTCTCTTGTTCCCCTCATTCTTCTCTTCCACAGACTAAACAATCCCAGTTCTCTCAGCCTCTCCTCATAAGTCATGTGTTCCAGTACCCTAATCATTTTTGTTGCCCTCCACTGGACGTTTTCCATTTTTTTCACATCCTCCTTGTGTGGGGCCCAAAACTGGACATAGTACTCCAGATGAGGCGTCACCAATGTCGAATAGAGGGGAACAATCGTGTCCCTCGATCTGCTGGCAATGCCCCTACTTATACATCCCAAAATGCCATTGGCCTTCTTGGCAACAAGGGCACACTGGTGACTCGTATCCAGCTTCTCGTCTACTGTAACCCCTAGGTCCTTTCTGCAGAACTACTGCCTAGCCATTCGGTCCCTAGTCTGTAGCAGTGCATGGGATTCTTCTGTCCTAAGTGCAGGATTCTGCACTTGTCCTTGTTGAATCTCATCAGATTTCTTTTGGCCCAATCCTCTAATTTGTCTAGGGCCCTCTGTATCCTATCCCTACCATCCAGCATATCTACTGCTTCTCCCAGTTTAGTGTCATCTGCAAACTTGCTGAGAGTGCAATCCACACCATCCTCCCGATCATTTATAAAGATATTGAACAAAACCGGCCTGAGGACCGACCCTTGGGGCACTCCACTTGATACCAGCTGCCAACTAGACATAGAGCCATTGATCACTACCCATTGAGCCTGACAATCTAGCCAGCTTTCTATCCACCTTATAGTCCATTCATCCAGCCCATACTTCTTTAACTTGCTGGCAAGAATACTGTGGGAGACTTTGTCAAAAGCTTTGCTAAAGTCAAGGAACAACGCGTTCTCTGCTTTCCCCTCATCCACAGAGCCAGTTATCTCATCATAGAAGGCAATTAGATAAGTCAGGCATGTCTTGCCCTTGTTGAATCCATGCTGACTGTTCCTGATCACTTTCCTCTCCAAGTGCTTCACAATTGATTCCTTGAGGACCTGCTCCATGATTTTTCCAGGCACTGAGGTGAGGCTGACTGGCCTGTAGTTCCCAGGATCCTCTTTCTTCCCTTTTTTAAAGATGAGCACTACATAGCCTTTTTCCAGTCATCTGGGACCTTCCCCGATCACTGTGAGTTTTCAAAGATAATGGCCAATGGCTCTGCAATCACATCCGCCAACTCCTTTAGCACTCTCGGATGCAGCGCATCCGGCCCCATGGACTTGTGCTCGTCCAGCTATTCTAAATAGTCCCGAACCACTTCTTTCTCCACAGAGGGCTGGTCACCTCCTCCCAATACTGTGCTGTGCTCCCTGACCGGAGGAGCATAATTGCTAAAATTCATATTTACAAAAGCAAAACATCTTTTTCATAAAAGATTTCTCTTCTGTAGCTGTGTATGCTGCAAATTTTGCTTTAAACTCGCCACTTCAAGCAGGCTTCTATAACTGAACCTGCAGATTTTGCATTAGTAGCATCTGAGTGTGTAGAAACCAGAAATATGTGCACAACAGACATATGTGCTGGCAGATTGTGTGCTTACCTATGTTGTGTGGTGAAACGTTTTTAGCCACCAAAAGCTGCAGGCACAATGTTAGAGACCTCTGAAAATTTGGCCTATACCTCTTGACAATATGTATGATATGTAGAAAGTACTTTAAAAATAAGATTTTACTATGATCAGCTTGCTGATGTATCTGAGATTAGTCTCACGGTTCTAGAAAGCCAGAATTAATTTTGCAGAATTTTTCTGCCCTCCCTTTTAGTAGGACTATTTTCTAATTCTGGTTTAAGTAGATCATATAGGATTGACTGTCAGTCCATAATATGCTAATATATTTTAAAGGGGAAAAATAATCCCGTAATAGAAAGGAAAAAATCACTACCTTTGGGCCAATTGCTTAAATAATCTTAAGGCTAACCTACCTTTCTTTCTTGGCAGTAACAAGTAAAATTGTTTCTCTTATCTCATCTTGCCTGGCTTAGGCCATATCGGGAAAGACATGAATTCAGTAAAACAAGCCTGATATTCTCACTTATGATCCAAACTCTGCTCAGCAAGTTTCTATTTTGATAAAGACCCTTTCAGTGGGATATCTGCTTTGCCCTCTCACCAGTAAAGTGGCCTTTTAGTCAATGGGCAAAAGTCCAGTCAAGTTTATTTCTTCTTTTATTTATGTCTTAAGTGGTCATAAAAATATGATCTAGGGCAGATGGCATTCACGGATAATGAACCTCAGCTTACTATGAGGCAGATTTAGATTTACCACCTATACAAGGTCAGTAAATATGGCCCTGCATTCTGCTCACAGCGCTGTCAAGCTTTGTGGGAGTATTAGCAGTGCAGCATAACCAAGCCTTCAACTCAGACCCATATGTTGGAAAGAAATTTCTTCACCTGAGCTCTTTTAATAACCCTCTGTCACTGTGAAATGTATGACCACTTGGGACTCACCTGGCAAGTCTAACAAATTAGGGCTGCTGTTACAAGTCAACAACTGTCTGCCAGTTTTCTCCATCTGCCTGAGGCTGCCAGGTTCATTACAAGCATCAGGAGATAGAGTTAAACAGATGGCAGGAAATGTGCTTGACTGTTGCACTCAGGAGAGAGGAAGGAGAGATAATTGCTTTGCATAACATCTCCTTTCCCTCATTATTGCACATTAAAATAGGGAAATAAAATCTCACAAAAGGCAATTTGTAAATAACTACCATTCAAATCAAATATCAGAGGGTTACATGGGGGAAAGAGGAAACCTACCTGAAGCTTCAACTTTTTGGGGGAGGGAGGTTGGTAGTTTTGGGGCTGTTTTGACACAATAAATAAAAATCTTTCTGAGCTCTTCTCTCATTTTCTTTCTTTGGCTGGCTCTAAAGATTGCAAGAAACTGTCAGTCAGAACACTTGCAGTAAGACTACAGTGTACACTTGAGTGTGTGGAGCGTGCTCAGAATTAGATGGGAGTTCTGCTTTTAAAAAAAAAAAATCGGCAGTGGAGGGGCAGCAAGTCTGCAAGTGATACTGAGACATCATGACTTCCATCCAGGACTGTGCTAAAAGCAAAGCACAAGCTTTCTGATGGGCCATGCTATATCCTTGGACCAAAATGATTATACAAGTGGTGCAATCTTGAGAGGCAGTGTAGTCTAGTGGATAGAGGCCTGTGTTATACTGGAAGTCAGACTAGATGATCAAATGGTCCCGTCTGTCCTTTAAGTCTATGAACAGGAGGCAGGAAACTTGGAATTCTATTCGCAGTTCTGCCACTGACCAATTGTGTGACCATGGATATCCCCTCTTCACTTCCTCCAACCTACCCCCGTTCGTTCTTCCACCTTGTCTGTCTGGTTTTTTTTAATTATTTAAACTGTAGGTTCTTTGGAGCAGGGATTGTCTCTTACTATGTATTTGTACAGTTCCTAGTAGGGTCTTGATCTGAGCTGAGGACTCTAGCTGTTATTGCAATGCAAATAATAAGTGCAAACAAAATAAAGGGAGGAAGGGGAAGATACTCAACTAGTGTGAATCTGCATAGCTCCATTGGCATCAATGAATCTATGCCAGTGTGCACCTGATGAAGAGCTGGCCCACTGTTACTTATTTTCCTTCTCAGTTTTGGGGAATGAATTTCTTAACCTCCAAGCTCCAGATCAATGGTGGAAACTCCATTGCCCAGGGTGCTGTGCTCCTCTTGGAACACATGGAGACAAGTCAGCAGTTAGTAAGATTGAAGCCACTGGGAGGGTTTCAGAAGCTGGGATCTGGATTGCCCTTGATAGGGAAGAGGACTGGAGAAGTGTTTGACACAAACACTGCAAACTCTAAGGACACTTCACTCAGGGCAAAAGGGGACCTTAAACGGCACTTAAGTGCCCGACATGAGCAGTCAGGCAGGAAGTTCCCTACAGTGTTCCCTACAGTCTTGCAGAGAATAGATGTTCTGAAGTCTGCAATAAATATGGTATTAAAAAGCGTACTCATGTAAATGAACATGGAAGAAAGAAACCTGATCAAGTTTGGAAGTGTAACGCCGACAGACCCCAATTGTCGGCAGGCAGAATCGAATTGGCAACATCTAGAGCTTAGCGCATGAACCTCTACAGCAGGAGCTAAAAGCCAACTGGCTGTTAGCTAAGGCTGTAGAGCAGACTCATTTTCTCTCTCTCTCTGTTGTTTTGGTCCCACTAGATGGGACAGAACCCACACACCTTGTGTGTGGTGTTACACAAGCACTACACTGAGTGATGTTTCCCTATACTAGCGGCAGTAGCTGTGAGTCCAAACAGCTTTTAGGGTACAGCATGTTCCCCCATTTGTTAACAACAAAATTTTCACACACACACACTAAACCCCACAACAAAACACTTTTTCCAAGCTTCCCTTATAAACTATCTTTACCAGTTAAATAAAGAGCAGGATGTCCCTGACATCCTCTGTCATGAAGACATGAACTAATTAGAGTTCCCTGCAATGTTGTTATACCCCTTAATTGCTGCCTTCACTTTCTGATGCTCCAGCAACCCCACCAACTCTACTACCAGCTTCCTCCTTCTGATAGCCTAAGTTGTGAAGATAAATTCTTTAAGGATATTTGCTCTTCATAGCCCATTTTTGGCCTCTTAATTTTTCATCATACATTTTACCTGCCAATATTTAAGCTCCTTTTTATTACCTTTGTCAGGCTAGAGTTCCAAATTCTGAAGCATATCTGCTGTTTGGCTTGACTAACCTCCTCAACAATGCTATTTAACCATACTGTCCCCTGGCCTTCCTCCTGGCTTTTTGACTCAGCGGCATGCATGCTTTCTGTGGCTCTATTAAAATATGCCAAATTGTCTTTGTACCAAGTCTAAAGATATTAATTCCTCCTTTTTTGATTCTATGGTTTTTTTCACTAGCTCCCCATTCTCTTCTCCATAGTTTAGTATCATGCTAGTTTTTGGTACAATTCCTCTGCCCAAACCTGTCAAACTTAATTATATTCTGGTCATTATTACTTAGTGGTTAAACTATAGTTTGTGAACCAATTTCTGACTGTTATTTGAGATTACACTCTCCCTTTTTGTGCTCTAGAGTTAGTCTGGGGTTGGGAATTCCTTCCCTGCAGCTGCTTTTTGTATATTATTTTATCCCACTGGAAATAATTTGGTGCCTCCAGTTATTGAATTTCAGGCTGCAGTTAAAAGTAGTACTCATGATTCACTTTCAGACTTAGCTTAGTTACTGTAGTGAGTCTTATGGGTGCAGTCAAGGTGCAAGCTCCTAGAGCAGAGAATTTTTTTCTACTTCTTAAAAGAATTCATTGGTTTTACTCTCTTCCCTAAACATCTGTGGCTTTCTCTCTCTAAGATGATAAAAATGAGGATGTGCATTTAAAAGCTCATTAAATTGTGTCCCACTCGCAGCAGAGGGGGTTGCAGCTGGCTGTTCTGTTTTTTAAAGCAGCGGTCCTACTGAGAGCAATGTAACCAGGCCTGCCAACAGAAATTCCGAGCCCCAGGGTGAGGGCGGTCGCTGGGTGGGGGGGGCAGGGGCAGGGCAGAAGTGACGAATCTGTCACTTCCAGAAACTCCCGCGCTGGCCAATTGTGCTGGGTGCCACCAGCCTCTGGGGCCCGCCAAAGCACAGGCCCCCAAATCATGCATCCTGGAGAGAGTGTGGGTGCTTAAGAGCCCTGCAGCCCACCTGGGTGATTGCCCCCTTTGTGTCCCCACCCCCATCAGCGGTCCTGGAGGTAACAGTTTGTGTTTACTTTCTCTGCTGAGTATGCAGTTGACTTTAGTACATAGGGCCTAATCTCATCCAGTATTCCCACCAGGATCCCTGTTTCATTCCAGTTTTGTGTCAGATTTTTTTTAAAGGTGGATATTTAAACAAGGGTCTATACACTGTAACTCCCACAGCTTATCTTGTTCAATTAGTGCATGAACTTTCTGATTGTTAGCCAGCATTAACTTTTCCAAGTCCTGAAAGTAGCACAGACTAAATGAGCATACTCGTGTATATAAATTTCCTTCAGCTGTTGGCAAATGAGTTGTTTTGGGGAAATTAGTTGACTTCACAAAAATCACAGCTATTGCTATTATAAATAGAACTGGACTTTCCACTAAGCCACATGTTAGGCCAGTTGAACTCAATGCTTCTGCTCAGGTCAACTTGTCTTTTGGGAAAATCAGAGCAACCCTTAGTAACTACCTAACTAAGTAAATACATCAATAAATCTTAAAGGAATCATCAAAGTTCCCTTGCATTTTCCGTACATATTTTTGTAACGGGGAGAACTAAGGCTGCAACCACAACAGCAGTGTAGTTTGATTTTTAGTAGGGTAGGAGCTGAGTATTCAGCTGAGATGTGGTCTCAGTTTTCCTGGTTATTCAACCCATTTTTAAAACCTTTTCTGAAGTGGAGTTAGTGTCAGTGAAAAGTGCCATGTTACAGTCCTGTACACTAAACTGGGATTTTCAGAACCTTAAGAGAAGAAGGCCCCCAACACTCACACATTCAATTGTTCTTTATAATCTTATCAACAGTATGGTACCCAGTAAATATCTGTGGATTTTTAGGGGAATAGTTAGGGCCCTACTAAATTCTCAGCCATGAAAAATGCACCACAGACCACGAAATCTGGTCTTTTGTGTGATCTTACTCGATACTATATAGATTTCACAGCAGAGACCAGCATTTCTGAAACTGAGGGTCCCAACCCAAAAGGGAGTTGCAGGGGGGTCACAGGGTTATTTTGGGGGGGGCAGGAGGGGTCACAGTATTGCCACCTTTACTTTTGCGCTGCCTTCAGATCTAGGTGGCTGGAGAGTAGCAGCTGGCAGCCGGGCACCCAGCTCTGAAGGCAGTGCCTCAGCTGCAGCAGTGCAGAAATAAAGGTGGCAATACCATACCATGCTACCATTACTTCTGCGCTGCTGCCTTCAGATCTGGGTGGCCGGAGAGTGGCGGGTGCTGACTGAGGACCCAGGTCAGCAAGCAGCAGTGCAGAAGTAAGGGTGGTAATAGCATGCCATGCTTACTTCTATGCTGCTGCTGGTGGCAGCTCTGCCTTCAGAGCTGGGATCCTGGCCAGCAGCCTCCGCTCTCCAGCTGCTCAGCTTTGAAGGCAGTGCCACAGCCAGCAGCAATGCAGAAGTAAGGGTAGCAGTACTGCAACCATCCCCACAATAACCTTGTGACCCCCTCCCCACCAACTCCTTTATGGGTCAGGACTCCTAAAATTACAGCACTGTGACATTTCAGATTTAAATAGCTGAAATAATGAAATTTACTATTTTTATAATCTTGACCCTGAAGTTGACCAAAATGGACTGAATTTGGTAGTGCCCTAGGAATAGTATCCTAGAAATCACCCATCCTTCCAGCCCCAATGCATCACACCCAGCAGAATTATAAACCCACTAAGGTGTTTCCAAAAATTTCAGGGAAAGGAATAAGGAATTCAGGGCATCTTCCTTTATTCCATGTACAGTATGCCTACATATTGTGGCTGGGATTTGAGAAGTTACTGATCCATCTTTGCATGAAGGGACACTTGATGATTTTTTCCAATAACTTTAGAAACTCATAGGTGCCTCACACCATAGCTTTGCTGAAAAGTGAACTCTATGATCTAATTGCATCTTTAATGCCTATACTTTTGTGATCAAAAATCATAATTTGCCATTCTGTGGTATTTATCTTTTGGTATAATCTTTGTGGTTACCACTGAACTTTGAACAGGCTATATATCAATATAAGAATATTATAGGTGGAGAGTATAGTAGGATGGTAGTGGTAGGGTTTTCTAGTTATTAAAGAACTTTTGAATTAAGTGGAACTGAAAAATTTCAGTAAAGAAAACAATAGTCTCCTAAATAGAGTATTTGCATTTAGAAAGAAAGTACTTAAGAGTTTGGCACAAGGCCACTGAAACAACATATGAACAAGTGCCTTCAGGTTGCATAAATTTTCCTCTGTTACTTTGCAAATCAGTCAGAGGATATTACTATACTGGACCTTGGAGTGTTATTCCAAGATCAGGATTCTAGGTTAACAAGCAGAGTGAAAATAGACAGTTTTATGAATATGGAAAATCTCTCTGATATTCTTAAAGAACTGCCCATTGCTGGATGTTTTCCCTAATGGGGATTAATTCTAAATATGAACTAACTGTGTTGTATTTTGCATACACTGTGAAATTTACTCTCATTAAGATAACCAGACATTACCCTTAATGCTAGCTAAGAATTTTTTCTTGATTTTTATTTCATTCTGATTCTTATTTGTTACTTTGGGGCTTCAAATAGTGTTTTTAACTATCGGGAAAAATAGGCATTAGGTAAGGATAGAAATGTCTGAGCATCAATTTATCTCGGGGACTTCCATTCATTAAATGGGAGCCAGAGGATTATAGGCAAAGTAACATTGTGTCTAGTCCAGAAATGTGCTTAACATATATTCTTAAAGGTACTGAATCCCTTGTCAACCAGAGGAGTCAAAGGGAACACAAAGTATTCATAGTCATGGCTAACTATTTCACTGGGAATGAATTTCCATGAGTATGTTAGCAAATACCTTAAAAGGGCATTACTGCTAGACAGGAGCACTTTAACCACTGAGCACAACAGGCCCTTGCCTAAGACCCATGATTTGGAGTCATGTAATGATATAATTGTGATGTCATCACACAGAGCTTGGAACCCACATGTAGTAGAGAATCTGCAACAAAATGATCTGCCCCATGACCAGGAGGCTGTAAAACAGGCCTGTTTCACCCAAAAGGAGTAGGAGTCCATGAGTAGCTGGGGCAGCTTCACCACTTCATGATGCTCAGGAATGGGGAGAGGCGGTTGGTTGTTGTCATTTGGGTAGACGGGATTGAAGTGGTCACTGCTGTTTAGGCAGCTAGGTGTTGAGAGACCCAGACGCTTCACTGCTCTTCAGGCCTGGGTGCTGCTACTGAGACTGCCAGGGTGGGGAGGGCCTGTCTGCAACAATTCAAGCACTGGGGAGGTGCAAAATGTTAAGTTTCACAATGTAAACTAAAGTTAGATAAAATAGATAAAAACATACTATACTCTTGCAGGAAGGTTGCAACATAACATTACTTTGTTTCTTAATTCAGAACACCACACAAGAACCTAAAGACAGAGATTGACAAAGCAAGCTGCTCTCTAAAACAAAGAGACAAACAACTACCACCACCTTACTCTAGGCTGCAGACTGAGTGAATGTTGCTAGGTCCAGATCACAGAATTCCCTACAGAGACCCCTAACCTGTGCAAGCAGGACCACGAAATAAATCCTAAATTTAAAGTGACATCTTACAATTTTAACAGTTTTCAAAACACCACATAAGCAAAATGGACCAAAATTCTGTTGGAAACCTTCTTAATACTTTGTAGATTAAGACAGAATGTTTCCTAGAGGAAGTGGCTAAAATGCGTTATGAATGACTTCACCGGTTTAATTGTAAAAAAAAAAAAAAAAAAAGTCAGATTTATGTTCCCATGATGGCATATTGATTTTTAAGAGTGATTATTTCTCTTCATTCTCCTCTGGTTGGTTTTGATAGGGATATATTAAAACATATCTTCCTTCAGAAAAGTATTTTAAGAGCAGCACAAATATGATTAAATAAGCATACTGTACATTAATATTAAGTTGATAACAGCAAGATGGATTTCTCTGTGGCAACCAAAAGTGGTTTGATGTTGTAGGCTTCCATACTCCATCTAAATCACCTACTCTGTAAGTCAACACAATGATACCAAGTTTATGTAGTGTAGCCAAGTCATCAAACAGCAAATGCAAACAGATTCTCTAGGACTGTGGATGAACTTTGGCCAGCCGAGTAGGATTTTCACAAAATAAAATATCCTGATATTTCATTCAAATTTCTTAACGTCTGAGTGCCTGGTGAATATTTTCAGTATTGCCATAAACGTATTGTGATCTAGAAAACAGAAGTGAAATGCCCACACTCCTGCCACTTGTTTTGTTGATTCTACCAGCACACACACAAGCATATTTATTATACTGCAGCATAATGTTTAAATTAATGGGAGATCAGCATGCTCTCATCAATGGTGCAAATCAATAATTGTATTCAAACTCCTATTAAACATGGCCATAACAATTCCATCACATTTAAATAAAAAGGAATAGATACACTTCTTAGTAGAGATATTTTCAAAAATAGGTTCTGGTACCTGATTTTCTAAGGGTCCAGCAATTTAACATTAACTTCCATTGATTTTGGTGACTAAATGTTGATGTAGGAGCCTAACTTTAAGGATGATTTAAAAAAATAACTCGTATGTATATGTGTGTACATATATAAAAACTTTCATTTCTTTTTTAGAAAGAATGAGCAGCAAAAGTATCTAAACTTTTCTCCTTGAATATTCCTTCCTTCCTTTCTTTCTCTTCTCACTCCTCCACTCCAGAGTAACCATATAAAAAGGACTTTAGAGATGATGGGACTTCTTTCAGGTTTTAGTTTTTATAGACACTCTTCCTTTGGTCTATTTGGTCAGACTCCATAAGTAGCCTTATCCGGGGGTTCCTACTCTTCAGATAATTTGACAGATGAATCAAAATATTCTGTGAATTTCCACCATTCATAGAAAGAGGAGTCTGGTAGCTCCTTAAAGACTAAGGGTATGTCTACACTACGAAATTAGGTCGATTTTATAGAAGTTGATTTTTAGAAATCTATTTTATACAGTCGATTGCATATGTCCACGCTAAGCTCATTAATTCAGCAGAGTGCGTCCTCACTACCAGGACTAGTATCAACTTACAGAGCAGTGCACTGTGGGTAGCTATCCCACAGTTCCCGCAGTTCCTGCCTCCCATTGGAATTCTCGGTTAAGCTCCCAATGCTTGCTGGGACAAAAACATTGTTGCAGGTGGTTTTGGTTACATGTCGTCAGTCGCTCCTCCCTCCATGAAAGCAATGGCAGACAATTGTTTCGCACCTTTTTTCTAAGCAGACGCCATACCACAGCAAGCATTGTGCCCACTCAGCTCAGCATCACTGCGGCTGTTATGTCCTGGGTGCTGCTGTCAGCAGACGGTGCAGTAGATCTGCTAACTATAGTCATCCACCCCTTCTGCTGCAACACTGCTCTCCTTCAGCTTGGGGGATCCGTTCTGGTCCTCCTGGGTGCTGCTAACCATCATCATCCACCTCTTCCGCTGCAACTCTGCTCTCCTGCACAGCAAGCATGCAGCCCGCTCAGCTCACCATCACCGCTGCTGTTGTGAGCATTGTAAACATCTCACATTATCCTGGAGCATATGCAGAACTGGACTAAGAGACGCCAGCACGAGGAGTATTTTGATGAGGACATGGATACAGATGTTCCTGAAAGCACGGGCTGTGGCAATTGGGACATCATGGTGGCAGTGGGGCTGGTTGATACAGTGGAACACCGATTCTGGGCCAAGCAAACAGACACAGACTGGTGGGACTGCATAGCGTTGCAGGGATGGGATGATTCACAGTGGCTATGAAACTTTCATATGTATAAGGCCGCTTTCCTGGAACTCTGTGAGTTGCTTTCCCCAACCCTGAAATGCAGGAATACCAAGATGAGTGCTGCCCTGACAGTTGAGATGCTTGTGGCGATAGCCCTGTGGAAGCTTGCAATGCCTGACTACTACCGGTTGGTCGGGAATCAATTTGAAGTGGACAAGTCTAATGTGGGGTCTGCTGTGATCCAAGTAGCCAATGCAATCATTGACATTCTGTTATCAAGGGTCATGACTCTGGGGAATGTGCAGGTCATACTGGATGGCTTTGCTGCAATGGGGTTCCCTAACTGTGGAGGGGCAATAGACAGAATGCATATCCACATCTTGGCACCGGACCACCTTGCCAACCAGTACATAAACCACAAGGGGTACTTCTTCAGGCTGCAAGCACTAGTGGATCACAAGGGACGTTTCACCAACATCAATGTGGGATGGCCGGGAAAGGTGCATGACACTTGCATATTTAGGAACTCTGGACTGTTCGAGCAGCTGCAAGAAGGGACTTACTTCCCAGACCACAAAATTACCGTTGAGGATGTTGAAATGCAAATAGTTATCCTTGGGGACCCAGCCTACCCCTTGCTTCCATGGCTGCCTTACACAGGCAGCCTGGACAGTAGTAAGGAGCAATTCCACTATAGGCTGAACAAGTGCAGAATGGTGGTAGAATGTGCTTTTGGAAGTTCAAAAGCTCGCTGGTGCTGTTTGCTGACTAGGTCAGATCTCAGCGCAACCAACATTCCTATTGTTAGTGTTGCTTGCTGTGTGCTCAATAATATCTGAGTAAGGGGAAGATGTTTATGGCAGGGTGGAAGGTTGAGGCAAATCGCCTGGTATCCGATTTTGAGCAGCCAGACACCAGGGCGATTAGAAGAGCACAGCTAGGCATGCTGCGCATCAGAGAGGCTTTGAAAACCAGTTTCATGACTGGCCAGGCTATGGTTTGACTGTTGTGTATGTTTCTCCTTGATGCAAACCCACCCGCTTTGGTTGATTTTAATTCCCTGTAACCAAACCACCCTCCCTCCTTCCTTCGAAATAAAGTAACTATTGTTTTGAAACCATGCATTCTCACTTAAAAAAAAAAAAAAAGAACAGACAAAGTAGCCAGGGTGGAGTGGGGTGGGGTGGGGGAGGAGGGAAGGACAAGGCCACATTACAAATCAAACTGTTTGAATGACAGCCTTCTGTTGCTTGGGCCATCCTCTGGAGTGCAGTGACTGGGTGCTCGGAGCCTTCCCCCCTGCCCCCTGTGTTCTTGGGCTTCTGGGTGAGGAGGATATGGAACTTGGGGAGGAGGTCAGGCAGTTATAGAATGGATGCAGTGGGGGTTTGTGCTCCTGTTGCCTTTCCTGCAGCTCCACCAGACGCTTCATCATGTCCATTTGCTCCCCCATTAGCCTCCGCTCTTCGTGCTCCTGCCTCTGCCTTTTCGCTCTCTTAATGCTTTCCTGGACTCTAATACTGAATGCCTCCATGCATTAAGCTGTGTCCTATCAGTGCTGGAGGACTTCCTGAGCTCGGAAAACATGTAATCACAAGTGTGGTTTTTTTTTTTCTCCTTCTAATCTGCGATAACCTCAGGGACAGAGATGATAGGGGGAGTGTAGAAACATTTGGACCTGGGGGAGAGATAAAAAGGGACAGTAAAATTTAAGATACTCTTTCGCAGTGAATCCCTTTTGTTCTCAGAAATGTATCAAGCAATTCACAGCAGACAGCACATGTGCTTTAGGTACAAGGTCGCATTTTGCCTTTTATATTGAGCATCTGCCGGTATGGTGACACATCACACATGGCTGGGCAACAGAATTCAGTTTCCAGGCAGCCATGGTAAGGCACAGGGTATGTGGGGTTGGCTTCTTATGCATAACCTGTGGGAATGGTTTCAAACTGCAATGCCATCCTTTCCCATAGCAAGCAATGGGTTGGGTTTCACCTTTAAAAGGAGGGGCTGCGGTTTTTGGGTGGATGTGCAGCACACACTTCTCCCCCACCCTACCACATGGCTATTCTCTGGGATGATCCCTTCTCCTCTCTCCCCGCCGCATGGCTATTCTCCGGGATGATCCCTTTTAGCCAAGTGCAAACAGCCCAGCATGAACGGGGTCCTTTTACTGTTCCCTTACAAAAATTCCCCTATTTCAGCCAGGTGACCATGAATAATATCACTCTCCTGAGGCTAACACAGAAAGATATAGACTGAGTGTTGTTTGAATGCGACGAAAACCCAGGGCCATTCGCTGCCATGCTTTGTGCTGCAATGATTCCAGAATACTTGCTACTGGCTTGCTATAGTAGTGTCCTACTGTGGAGGATGAAATAAGGCAGCCCTCCCCAGAAACCTTCTGCAAAGGCTTTGAGAGTACCTCCAGGAGAGCTTCACAGAGATGTCCCTGGAGGATTCCCGCTCCATCCCCAGACAGGTGAACAGACTTTTCCAGTAGCTGTACTGGCCACGAATGCATCCCAATTCTTCAGGGCAAATCAAACATTAAACACAATTTCTTTTAAACCCTGTACTGTAGTTACAAATGTGCTGCCTTCACCAGAGCTGCCTTCTCTGGCTTCAGGGTCAAGGATCTCACCTTTGGAGGGTATTGGATCCAGGGTGATGAAAAGATCCTGGCTGCTGGGGAGAATGGATTCACCGCTTGCCTGCTGCACATTCTCCTCCTCTTCCTCATCCACAAAATCCTGCTCCCTGTTGCGTGAGACTCCGCCCTTGCAGGTGTCCAAGGACACTGGTGGGGTAGTGGTAGGGTCCCCCCCCAGAATGCCATTCAGCTGACCATAGAAGCGGCATGTATGGGGATTGGACCCGGAGTGCCCGTTTGCCTCCTTTGTCTTTTGGTAGGCTTACACTGAGTTCCTTAACTTTCACGCGGCACTGCTGTGTGTCCCTGTTGTAGCCTCTCTCCATCATGCCCTGTGAGATTTTGGCAAATATATTCACATTTCTTCTTTTTGCTCACAGTTTGGCCTGCACAGATGCTTCTCCCCATACAGCAATCAGATCCAGTGGCTCCCTTTTGCTCCATGCTGGAACTCCTTTGTGATTCTGGGGGGACTGCATGGTCACCTGTGCTGCTGAGATCGCCATGTTGACCAAACAGGAAATGAAATTCAAAAGTTCCCAGGCCTTTTCCTGTGTACCTGGCTAGTGTATCAGAGTTCAAAGTGCTGTCCAGAGTGGTCACATTGGAGCAATCTGGGATAGCTCCTGGAGGCCAATACATCGATTTGCATCTGCACTACCCCAAATTTGACCCAGCAAGGTCGATTTTTAGTACTCCTCCCCTTGCCGGGGAGGAGTACATAAATCGATTTTAGGAGTGCTTTAAGTCAATGGAACAGAGTTGGTTCTGTGGATGCATCCATTTTAAAATCGACCTAATAGAGCTAAATTTGACCTAACCCCATAGCATAGATGAGGGCTAACAGATTTATTTGGGCATAAACTTTCGTGCATATGCTTCCCCCCCCCCATAAAAGCTTATGCCCAAATAAATCTGTTTAGTCTTTAAGGTGCCACCAGACTCCTCATTGTTTTTGTGGATACAGACTAACATGGCTACCCTCTGATACTTGACACCTTTCATGGGTTTTCCTGTTTTCACTGCCAACTAGATCTTCCTTCCCTGGCCTTTTCAGGGGTCAATCAATCACTGAGTAAGATCTTCTTCACTCCTGTCCCATGAAGACTTGAGAGGGAAGGAATCACTAGTCATCTCTCACCGGATATCTATAGAAAGGAGACAAAGAAAAGTCTTTTTATTTCCTGTCCCAAACCTGGTGATGAGGACAAGCTAGGCACAATTTGACTCGCAGGCCTTCAGAAAGATGGGGAAAATCCACAGAGGCCAAGAGATGGCAAATTAAAGGGAGTAGGAGGAGTTTGTCTAGGGGTTTCTTTTCTCCCCTGCGCTACTGCAGCCTGAGCAGGAATATACTAGGAGGAGGGAGGGATCTTCTTAGCCCTTATCACATGTGGTTAGGAGGAAGGAGAACACATGAAATGCCAGATGGAGGGATCTTCTTAGCCCTTATCACATGTGGTTAGGAGGAAGGAGAACACATGAAATGCCAGATAAAGCTAGGAACATATCAGCTTTCTTCTAGATCTGTCTGACCTAGAGCTGATAACAGAAGCAAGTACATAAGAACAGCCATACTGGGTCAGACCAGTGGTCCATCTAGCCCAGTATCCTGCCTTCCAATGGGGGTGAATGCCAGATACCCCAGAGGGAATGAATAGAACAGGTAATCATCAAGTGATCCCTCCCATGTCATCCATTCCCAGCTTCTGTCAAACACAGACTATGGACACTAGGATCCAAGTACTCAAATAGTGGCAAGAAACATTTGTCTGTATTTGGCTGGCTCAATGTAAACAAAATTTGGGCCCGACAGAAAAATAATTTAGTTCACCTGTCCCTACAATTTCTGCTGTAGTAGTCCCACAACACTAATATACAATATTGGCCTGGATTCTGCTCTACTACGTTGGTGTAAATGTGGAGTAATTCCATTTGAATTTGCTCAAGACTTATACCATTGTAAACAATAGAAAAATGTGACTCCCGGATCTGTAAACTGGTCCAATTCATTTTACAAATCTTAACACTGCTATTGTGCATGTACGGTATTATTATTGCATCATGTAGCCTCTTTATGAGCCTCTTACACAATGTTAGCACAACATTTTATTCCCCTATTTAATTCTCTATTTTCCCCAAATGGTTAATATGTCTCCATCACCGCTATGAATAAAACACTGTTTTAGTCTTTGTCACCATTTCCTGGCTAAACTACTTCAAAAGAGTTTTGATGGCCATGTGAGATGACTGGAGGTCAGGTTTCCAACTTTATAGTTGGGTTTGAGTCTTTACTTTCCACTCACATATTCCAGTGACCTTTTCCTTAGGGGCAGTTTTCCAACAAAATGCAATCAATGTTGGAAATGGAGTAGGATAAACGAGCCTAGCTGCAGCCAGCAGGCTGAGACAAGTTGTCCATTGTGAAGATGCTTGTCTGAGGGACTGAAATATTCAGTGTTAATAAAATTGCACATTAGAAATGAATGATGGCTGCCACTTTAGTACATCCTTGTTAATGCAAAAAAATTCTAGGAAATTGCCTGTCCAAAAAATTGTTAGCTGTATGTTGATTGATCAAGTCTAAGATAGTTTTCCTCTAGACTTTGAATACAATCTTTTCAGTGAAATAGCCTTACTCCTGCAGCCTAAAGATCAAGGCCAAACATTCTTTCAGGTGCTTAAAAACCCCTTTATATACTTGTGTCTCAGGAAGACTGTGCATAAGGGAATGTACAACACTGACCACTGCAATGGCATGATGAAATTCCTGAAACTACCATGACTTTGGAGGAAGGACATGGCCTTTATCCTAAGAAAAGTACTCGAGCTCAAATTGAAACCCTGGCCCCAGTGATGTCAAAATTCCCAAGAGAATATCTTTCTCAGGGTAACAGCTATCTCCTTCCTCCAAAGTCATGGTACTTTCCTCATGGCATTGCAGTGGTCAATGCAGTATATTCTCTTATACACAGTCCTCCAGTGAGGCATGAGTATAATATGGGCTTTCTGAGATTGGGGTGTTTTGTCATTGATATCATGGGGACCAAGTCAGCATTCTGGTGGCCAGAACAGTTCCAATAGCTGAGCAACTCACAAGGCTCAGAAAATTCCAATCTCCAGAGATATCCAGGATAAGAATATTCAAGTTATCTGTAGCTCTGCAACAATGACACTAGCATGGAAATGGAAACATCATGATGATTTCCCCCGACAGCATGGTTAACATAGGAGGAGCACTCTCTGTGGTACAGTATGCTGTATGACCATATGCCCGCATAGGTGCGGTGACTGTCATGTCTGAAAGTGATATATCATGTTGTCTTCATGCTGGCTTCACTCCAAACCTTGAGCAAGGCAGGAGGAAGATGTATGTGAAAAGATGGTAGTCAGATTGCTTCCCTATGGTTGCTTCCTAAACATACATATGTTAAACACATTTATGAAAGCAGCCATCAGCAGCAAGTGCAAGGGCCCCTCTCCCTCCTCATGAGGGAGTGTTGTTTGCTTACATAGGAGTGAAAAGCTGGATGATGGCCCAGAAATCTGGAAAGCATATTATGTAGGATTACCCATAGAGGAGCACTTTGCTGCCAGCATATCTTGCTCTGGGGTTTCAACACACCATCAATCTGGATCCTGGCAGCCACCATTCCCCAGCTCACCTTGTCTCATGCAGTGAGCAGACACAGTGCAACTATTTGTCTCAGATTGCAGCATGGCCACGACAAAAGAGAAGGTGGGCAGAAACAATTACTTGCCTAGAGAACCTATATCTCGATTACGCAGTCTGACTGGGTTCTCGTAGTCCATTGTGGCATCATGGCCAGCTGAGGGAAGGGCCAAGTTGCCTTGGTCAGATCACAGTTTGCTTTCTTAGCATGTGGTTTGGTACTGGTAGCACGTGCACTGAACCAGAAGGAGGAAGAGAGGCTCAACCTCTGCTTTAAAAAGCAATAAGACCATGTTGCAGTTACTGAGAGTTGCACCTTTTTCATTGAGGATCACAAGGTGCTTTATAACATTAGCTAATTAAACCTTGTGCCACTGTTAACTATTATTGAACTGCCTGAGCCATCAAGGCCCAGCGGGTTCCATGAGGCAGTCATCCTGATGGGGAGCAGCTTGTGTTTGAACCAGCATTTTTTCTCCAGGGTCCCTCTAAGGGACAGCAATGTTGTGCTATGGTCTCTAATACATGTCAGTTGGGAGAAGGTGGCTAGATTGAATCACCACATTCCCCAACTTCCCTAGCTACACTCTCTCTCTGGCCAGTGCCACCCATTCTTCAGAAGGTTCTGGTGAGTGGAGATCCTGTAGTGAAATAGGATTCCTCATGTCACTACAGCTTCCTGCTAGGTCAACTTCCCATCATCAAGGATCTTACGTTCTAAGGTAATTCTAATAGAAAGTTTTATAACCCAGGGCTGAATCTAGCCCTAATTGTTGGTGGAGGAGCCTTGACTTTCAGACCCATTCCTCTCCCCAGTAGACCACATTCTTTCCTTTAGCTATGCAATCAGGATTAGTAAGCATCTGGGTAGCCTGAAGCCTCTTGCAATATATTCACTAGACAGCAGGAAATTCAGTTGCTATATTTTTCTAATGCTTGTAACTATTGCAGATATCTGTTTGTTGCATTTAGTTAGCAGCAGGTAGTTTAATATTACCTGAGATGAAATTTCATATGACTAAGGCATGGGAAGCAAGTTGCTACTTCTGATCTATTCTTGCAATAAATATGACTTTTTTTTCAACTTGCACCACATATAGATTTAAAGAATTATACAGCAGTTTGAGTATATTTTAAAGCTTGGCAATGTTTGTGCCATGGAGATTTGAAGCTAGCAAATGTGTTGGAGCAACTGAAACACCTAAAAATGTTAGTGTCAAGACATGGTTCATTTGTTGGGAGGTACCATTCCTTTACAAATAAAATCAAAACACTTTATAGCTTTGTACCTGGCTAAAAATTTTAAATGTCAAAGTCCACCCTTGTAGAACTGGAAGGTGAAACTTGAGGTAATGAGTATGGAGTGGCTTTGGACTGCTGATCTAATTCAAAACTTGAAAGTCTTATGAAACAGCCTGAAATAAAATAAAGGGATTTTTCATAAACTAAACATTTATGTGCTATATCTTCAACTGGTGTAAATTGATGTAAACTGCAGTCAATGGAGCTACATAGATTAACTCCAGCTGATGATCTGGTCCTATGGTTTTATTTTTTGAAAGAGAAAATGGTGGAAAAGAACTGTGAATTTAACTTCCTAACAAATGACTGGCTAAGGGTGCATGAAGGGCTGTCTCATCTTCATCATGCATTAAACACTACTATTTTTAATCTGTCTAAGATAGATATTTGCTGGTCTCTACCAGCACATCTCAAAATAATAATAATAAATGATTAAAAATAAATCAACATTTTTCCTAAAAGATAATATTAGAACAAGAATTATTACTCCCAAACATTGAAAATGTCAACCAAGACAAAAAAAAATAACCAAGTGATTTGCCCAAAATCACAAAGGAAATCTGTACCAAGCCTCTGTCTCCAACCTCATTGTCCTGCCTATGCAATAGACTGCATATAGTAAGACCATCAACATGAATTTGATTTTGGGTTGACTTCATTGCCTTTTTTTAAGCTTGGATTAAAAAAAAAAAGGAAGCAACCAAAATCTGGGGACTGCTGGACCTGGTTTGCATAGATGCTGGTTTGTTTAGATATCTGATTTGTACATATCACACTCTGTAGATGTGTGAGAAAAATGGGATTCTCTTTCTGTTCTTTTTTTAAATAAAAGTTCAGATTACTTTGACCACTTCATTACCATCACCTAACTTGTGAATAACGAAGAATTCTTTTAAAAAATTCTGGTGGGTGATAGGAAGGGGAGAGGAAAAAGGAGGTAGTTTATTAAGTAAAAACTGAATCCAATTTGTGTATTTGCTTTTGGAATATGATTGAATTGTAAAACTACTTTTTTTTTTCAAACTTGTGGCACCTTAGAGACTAACAAATTTATTTGAGCATAAGCTTTCCTGAGCTACAGCTCACTTCATCGGATGCATTCCGATGAAGTGAGCTGTAGCTCACAAAAGCTTATGCTCAAATAAATTTGTTAGTCTCTAAGGTGCCACAAGTACTCCTTTTTTTCTTTTTGCGAATACAGACTAACATGGCTACTACTCTGAAACCTACATTTTTTTTCCTAATTGAAAGGTTTCATACATTAGGTAGGTGTTTTAGCTTGTCAAATTATTTATTAATTTATATAATTGGTCCCATTCTGTGGGAAATTCACAGAGGGTACAAAGAGGTCTTGAGCAGGAGAAAGGTCAGATTCTTATGAGCTCTGGCTGTGCTGGGGTCTTGATTTTCAAACCATTCTTTAGATTTGTCAGATCATAGAATCATAGAATATCAGGGTTGGAAGGGACCCCAGAAGGTCATCTAGTCCAACCCCCTGCTCAAAGCAGGACCAAGTCCCAGTTAAATCATCCTAGCCAGGGCTTTGTCAAGCCTGACCTTAAAAACCTCTAATGAAGGAGATTCTACCACCTCCCTAGGTAACGCATTCCAGTGTTTCACCACCCTCTTAGTGAAAAAGTTTTTCCTAATATCCAATCTAAACCTCCCCCATTGCAACTTGAGACCATTACTCCTCGTTCTGTCATCTGCTACCATTGAGAACAGTCTAGAGCCATCCTCTTTGAAACCCCCTTTCAGGTAGTTGAAAGCAGCTATCAAATCCCCCCTCATTCTTCTCTTCTGCAGACTAAACAATCCCAGCTCCCTCAGCCTCTCCTCATAAGTCATGTGCTCTAGACCCCTAATCATTTTTGTTGCCCTTCGCTGTACTCTTTCCAATTTATCCACATCCTTCTTGTAGTGTGGGGCCCAAAACTGGACACAGTACTCCAGATGAGGCCTCACCAGTGTCGAATAGAGGGGAACGATCACGTCCCTCGATCTGCTCGCTATGCCCCTACTTATACATCCCAAAATGCCATTGGCCTTCTTGGCAACAAGGGCACACTGCTGACTCATATCCAGCTTCTCGTCCACTGTCACCCCTAGGTCCTTTTCCGCAGAACTGCTGCCGAGCCATTCGGTCCCTAGTCTGTAGCGGTGCATTGGATTCTTCCATCCTAAGTGCAGGACCCTGCACTTATCCTTATTGAACCTCATTAGATTTCTTTTGGCCCAATCTTCCAATTTGTCTAGGTCCTTCTGTATCCTATCCCTCCCCTCCAGCGTATCTACCACTCCTCCCAGTTTAGTATCATCCGCAAATTTGCTGAGAGTGCAATCCACACCATCCTCCAGATCATTTATGATGTCACATAGAATTAAAAATGAGAACTTTTTAGCAGAACTAGATGACATCGATGGGAATTTTTCTGTGAAAATGAATGTGAGCATTCTCACCATTTTTTCTCACATTCAGGATAATGTTTATTTATTTTCAAGATGAAATGCGGGGGAATTGCAATGTCCCTTTCAGGTTAAATTTCAACACGGAGGAATATCGTGTTTTATATGCTTTGGTTTGACTTTTTTTTTTTTCATTCAGGAAGTTAAAATTTCCTGCAAGAGAAGGCCTGTCATGGGGCTACATTCTGTGTTGGACACAACATATGGATGGGAACCTAGAATTCCTAAATTGTATTTGCACCTCTGCTATGAATGATAGAACATCATTAGTGGATCCATAGTTAAGGATGATGACCTGGATCCACAAAGGTAATTAGGTGCCTAGAATGTCACAGGAATAACACTTCAACCCACAAAGCCTGAGTTAGGTGCTTAGGCTTCCATCCCACTTCAGTTGAGCAGGAAATATAGGTGCTTTCAGATTGTGATCCATAAAATCCAGCACTCTGTGTGGAGAGCTGCCTAACAATGGGAGATGCTGTCAAAAGGGATGTGTCCTAAACTCGACCTGTCTCATGAAGAGACCCTAAGTCCAGGTCACAGTGAGGTGGCTATTTTGATTGTGATCCATAAACTCGTGGAAGATGGACGTTCCTTCACCTAATTCCTGTGTGGGGCCCAATCCAGTATGTAGCCTTTGAGAATGCCTCATGCAACACAAAATAGCTGGCAGGGAGGTAGAGGAGAAGACCACCTTCCTTTTAGCCCAGTGGTTAGCGTACTCACTTTGGATATGGGAGATCTTGTTCAAGACCGACCCCCTCTGTCCAATAAGGAGAAGTAATCTGAACAAATAATCTATTACCTTTCATGTGAGTGTTGTAACCACTGGACTATAAAATGATTCTCACTCTTTCTCTGGTCCAATTAATGTTTAATTATTCAATTATTTTATTAAAATGGGACAACTTCAGTTGGAGAGATTGAGGGAGACTTGCATCAGGATATTCCATAGTCCAGAGGGAGGAATAGTGTGGCTTTAGACCTGATCATTCCATGGTCCACTAGCTCCTTACCTTGAGACAGCTTTTTGAAAGGATGGCTAAATTTAATAAATTGTGCCCAACACTTTTAATACACTTTTGTTAGGTCTTTGATTCAGTGCGGCCAGCAAATCTGTGCAATCTGAAGAGGTGACCTGACACGCTTGGGAAGATAATGTCATTGACAGAAGAGCTCTATAGTGGAACAGAAATCTGTGTTCCTGTCAATGGCAGATACACTGCCTGGTTTCCTGTCTCCACAGGAGTTCAACAAGGCTGCATGCTGTCACTACAGTTCTTCAATATCAGCCTTGACTGGTTGATGGATAAGCATCAGCTGAACACCATTCTGCTTTGAGATCTCAAATACATCTATGGCATTGTCTTGTTGGCTTAGTTTGGAGATTTGTGCAGCCGAAGACTGATCTCGTCTGGCAAGAAGCAGCACCTTTTTGGTCTGGTTATTAATCCTGATAAAACTAAGTCTCTGGCCATTGCCATCAAGAAGCATCCAGCTCTATATTATGATCAGCTCAATATTAACCTATCCAGATGGCACCATGTGCATGTGATAACTGTTAAATATTTAGGTAGCATCATACATAGTGCTGGAAGATGCTTGAAAGAGGAGAAAACTGGTATAGCAGCAGCTGTGCCATGTTTCAGCTCCTTTAGGGGGGACATAAAGACATCAAGCTTGACACAAAGCTGTGGATCTATAGAATCACAGTTATACCAGCAACATGAGTGCCAACTCCATGGGTGCTTTGGGGCTGAAGTACCCATGGAACAAAAATAATGAGTGCTCAGCACCCACTGACAGCCCCACGGATCAGCTTCTCCCTCTCCTCCCCCCAGCCCTCCCGCCTGCTGGCAGCCTCGTCGATCAGCTCCTCCCCCTCCCTCCCTCACCTTCCATCCACCATGATCAGTTGTTCAGCAGTGTGCAGGAGGCATTAGGGAGGAAGGGGAGGAGCAGGGACAGGAAGAGGCAGGGTGGGGGCTTGGAGTAAGGGGTGAAGTGAGGGTGGGGCCTGGGGCAGAGCGGGGGTCAAGCACCCCCTGGGAACGCAGAAAGTCAATCCCTCTGACCAGCACGCTTGTAGGGACATGGGTGCTGAGGAAGTTGAACTGCGGGTTTCCCAGTTCCCATGTGAGTACCCTAACTACTGAACTAAAAGTTATAAGGGAGCTGGCTGTTCTTCTGCCTCCTCCTCCTTGACTGTTTTGTGTGCTTCTGGGAATGCTCAGAGGTCACCTCCCAGATCAGGAGCTGCACATGAGTTAGCCAGAGGAGCACTCATTTTTCCTCCAGTGCATGGATTGCTCTGGCGCGTAGGCAGGAGATGGCATACAGAAGCCTAGAGGGAGGCAGCAGTGCACATGTGCAGAGGCAGAAGCTTAGGTACCTTCAGGATTAGATTGTAGTGTTGTAGCCATGTAGGTGAGGTAACATCTTTTACTGAACCAACTTCTGTTGGTGAAAGAGACAAACTTTCAAGCTACACCGAGCTCTTCTTCAGGTCTCTACAGGGTTAGCAGTCAAACATGGGTTTTGTGGATCACAGTAATGCCTAAAAATGGGACTTAGGCCTTAACCCGATACTTAGGTGCCTAAATACTTTTGTGGATCTGAACCAAAGCTTCCTTCCCCATACAATTCCAAATTTTAACAATTCCCCAGACTAATGTCCCCCAAAAGAAACCAATCTCCATTTCAATGTTTATAAGCCACATTTTATGTCTGGGGGATGACTTGTACACCTCTACCCCGATATAACGTGACCCGATATAACACAAATTCAGATATAACGTGGTAAAGCAGCGCTCTGGGGGGCAGGGCTGCACAGTCCGGCGGATCAGTGCATCAGTGTGTCTGGCTGCGACATGCTGCTCTGAGCAGCTTGTTAAGGGTGCTGGGCTGGGGCCGAGGGGTTGGATAAGGGGCAGAGGGTCTCAGGGGGCGGTCAGGGAGCAGGGGGGGTTGGATGGTTTGGAGATTCTGGGGGAGGGGCGGTCAGGGGACGGGGAGCAAGGGGGTTGGGTAGGGGGTGGGGGGTCTCTGGAGGGGGCAGTCAGGGGACAAGGAGCAGGGGAGCTTAGATAGGGGGTGGGGTTTTGGGAGGGGAGGTTGGGGCAAGGAGTCTTTGGATGGGGTAGTCAGGGGAAAAGGAGTGGGGAGGGTTAGATGGGTCAGGAGTTCTGAGGGGTCTGTCAGATGGCAGGAAGTGACTATTAATAACAAAAATGCTCGAGGCCAAAGCAAGTTCGATATAACGTGGTTCACCTATAACATGGTAAGATTTTTTTGGCTCCTGAGGACCGCATTATATCGGGGTAGAAGTGTATTTCCTTAGAGGTTTGGAAGAAATACAAAGAGGTATTTTAAAGTTATGAGACTAGATATTCAGTTGGTAAATCATTGTCATTTAATTTGCTTCAGTGCAGCTATTCTGACTTGCACTAGCTGACTTACACCTGTCTCACGGTATTTCAACCAATTTCTATGGCATTGCCCTTCTGAATATTTTGTTGGTTCATCATGTCTCTAAAATGGCCTTGAATGTTGGCGTGTAATTGAGCCTCCAAATTAGTTTTGTTTTGATAATGTTAAACTTCTGGGTCCTGTTAAAAAACTGGAGAAGTTTTAAACAGAAACTTTGTTATAAATGAGTTAAGGTTAAAGTGTGTTTTAATGACAGTCTGAAACCGAGAAACAATTATGCACTTTCTTTACCAAAATTCTACAATTTATGAATGCTCCAAAAGTTAGAAAGCCTGAAAATAAACTGCAAAGGGGTCCAGCAAGTTCCCCATTGCTACATAATCCTTTGTCACAACTGTTTTATACTATCTAGAAAAGTATGTTTTAATTTCCAGTATTTCACTATCCCTAGATTTGGCAGAGTTGATCTGCCAGAAATCTCATGAGACTAGTTTATAGACCAATTCTGAAAACTCAAAATGTTGGATTGTCTGGACTCCAGACTTTGGAAACGTATAAAAATCAAACCTGAACACAATTTTTGTAAGGTTCACTCATCTTTAATGGTCCCACAAAATAGCATGCCTGAAACATTCTAACTGAGCAAAATGATTTACCTGCATCTCATTGATTCTGAGTATCTGTATTGTATTTTTACTCTGCCCCCTTTATATTTAAATATATGTTGTTTTTGTTTTGTTTTTTGTTCCCCCCTTCTTCCAGTTTGCCCATATATCATTATTTAGAGGCAGAGTAGCCATTTTGTGCGGCAAGGAAAGCTTCTACAAGTACCAGGAAACTGGTCCTGGCCTGGAGGTGGCATTGGAGGATCCCACCCTGTGCTGGGAGAGGGGAAAAAGGTCAGGGGAAGTGGGACACTTGGGGGACACCAGTGCTGGGTAATGGGTGAGGGATGATGGAGACTACTGGCTGGCACTCACCTGTGCTAGCAGTGAGGGGACCCCCTGTGCTGGTGGAGGGCCCCACTGCAAAAGGGAATGGTCCGTCCGAGGTGGAAGGGCAGAGGTAGGGTCAGCCTGGGTCAGCCTGCCCTGGCACTAGTGTTTGGGGGGTGCTAGGAGCCTGCAACGATGCAGAGACTGACACTGAGCTCGGGGGTCTGCGAGCAAGAAAAAGAAATAAACGCCTGGACAGGTGAGTGTAGGGTTTGGGTCTGACCCCTGCTGCTGGCACTAGCCCCTGGGCCACTCTGGCCCCTTCCCACATCCTTGTGAAGCACGGAGCCCCCCAAAGCACGGGGCCCAGGGCAGTTGCCCTGGTCTGCCCTATGGATGGGACAGTTCTGCCCACACTCCATACTTTCACAGCATTTTTTAAACTTTATTCTTTTGTGCAGTCTTGTCCATCTGCTACTCAGCCAATGGCTCTCACCACAGCCTCCCTTGATGCCACTTGCCACCACATCTCCCTTTCATTTCTATGCTGCTAAAACATAGTGTCTGGAGTTCTTCTCTTCCAATTCCATCCTAGATCATCTCCAAAATAACTTCTACCCCTTGTATTGCAGTGAAACCGCTCTGGCCAAAGTCTCTTCCTACCGAATGACCTCTTCCTACCCAACGCTCAGAACCAGAACTCCATTCTCCTCACCTGTCAGCTGTCTTAGGCACCATCTTCTTCTTGAAAATCTTGTCCTCCCTTAGGTTCTGTGAATCTCTCCTCTCCTTGTTTTCTTTCTATCTTTCTAATTGCTCTTTCAGCATATCCTTCACAGGATTCTCCTCTTCCCCTCTCCAACTTTCTGTGGGGATTCCACAGGACTCTGTGCACCAAATGCATCCGATGAAGTGAGCTGTAGCTCACGAAAACTTATGCTCTAATAAATTTGTTAGTCTCTAAGGTGCCACAAGTACTCCTTTTCTTTTTGCGAATACAGACTAACACGGCTGCTACTCTGAAACCTATCTTGAAGATGTGGCCTTTCCTATCCATCCCCACTCTCATTCAGGCTGTCATCATTTCACAGCAACAGCCTTCTCTCTGGCCTGGACAAATCAGTCTTGCCCTGATTGTACCGAGGCAGAATGCCGCTACAAAGAACATTTCCCTAGCCCATTGCTTTGACCACATCACTCCTTCTGAGATCACTGCCTATCACACTGAAAAACATCATCTCACTGTTTGCTTGCATTCCCACATCTTCCTGTATCCATCTGTTGTCTCTTGTCTTATACTTCGGTTGTAAGCACTTTGAGGCAAGGGTTATCTTTTTGTTCTCTTAGTACAATGCCTTGCACAACAGGGCCTTGGTCCATGATTCGGGCTTCTAGGCTCTCTGGTAATAGAAATAATAAAGTATTTTAATAGCAGATTGTGGTGATAGCAGTAAGAGTGTTGATGTTTTCATAGGTAGTTATTTTTTTCCAGAGACTGTTTCTCTTGATTTTATTTTCTATTGCTATCTTTGTCTGTCCCTGGAAGCCCTCCCCTGTTCCTTAAACAGGAAGTTATAAAAGCCTCCCTTCTGATATTTGTAATTCTGGTTGATGAATTTTCTCAGCCATGCATCATGACTATAATCCTGATTTATCAGTAGGTCCATGGTTAATGGTTCTTAAGTGTTTCTGATTGCCACAAGCTCATTTTCCTTTATCTTCTATTTCTCTTTATATACGTTAAACTGTTCCCAAAGGAAACTGTAATAAGGTGACAAACCACTTCATTTCCAGTCAGGCCCATTGCAGGGAAGCAAAACTCTTGAAGCCTTGAATCTTATAAAGTAAAATAACTCTCTTCTCTCCCAACAGGAATCTGAAAATTACTGTCATAAAATTAGCCACTTTGGTTACAGTTATTCTGATTTTACAGCTTTTTGGATCTGAACTCCCACCAAATTTGATAAGGCCAAATTCTTCCCTTGGCTAAAACTATGAAACTCCTATTGAATTAACTAGAAGTTGTATAGGCATAACCAAAATCAGAATCTAGCACACAAACATTTATCCTCAGTGGTGGTATCTTCCTGATAATCATTCTCCCTGGAGTCATTAAGTCATACTAAAATAAGAATAGTAATCCTTAACCAGCACAGTAAGTCTGCTTGTTTTCATCTATCATGTGTCTACCTTACAAATCCTATTCTATTTTTCAAAAGGGGGGGAACTGTATTAAAAATAACCCTGCTCTTAGCCTGGAAGTTTGCATGTCAAGTTTCAGTTTGGAACAGCTTTATGCCATCAAATCTCAAACCTTAACGATAGGGATCTGGTGAGGAATCTTTAACAGCAGTATCCCAGTTGTAAATGTTATTTTACGGTTACATAAAATTCAATAGCTCCTGACAAATCTAAATATGTTTGGCTGTTTCTGCACATTAAACAAATCTCAATGCAACTAAGCTTTCTGCAGAGTGGTTTGTGATCAGTAAAAGCCTGATGTTCAGTAATACTGCACTCAACCCTACTGGCTTCAGTGGGACCACTACTAGATCCTATCTTTTAACTTCCAAGAACCAAATGAAATATAGTCCTTCTGAAAATGTAAAGAGATATTTTCAAGGTTATTTGGCCAAATACTAGGCTGCTTGTCTCATATAGAAAGAGTTTCATTCAGGAGTGTAAGTACTATATTTGAATGTTTCCCTGATGGTGCCATATTGTTTATAAACAATATAAAGAATGGTAATTTTTTCCTTAAAACAGTAATTACTTGGAAAAATTAAAATTCACATTGCAACCCTAAATATGCAGCTATCAACTCACTTCCATTATAATGTTATTATTGCAGACAATACTAGCAGGGATGGGTAGATCGGAGGAAAGAAGTAAGAATCCAATAGCCACCTGCAGTATTGAAGTGTAGTCTGTTAGAGAACAGTCAAGGGGGGTTCTTTTTGAAGGGCTGTCCTTGACAACTCATTTAACTTATTCCCTTAGTTAATACAAAAATTGACAACGTAATGGAAAAAATGTGGACAATCCGAAATATTTGTCATCAAATTAGGGGGTTTTCCCTCAAAAATTAAAATTGTGAATGTTACATAAGGGTTTTTTTCTGCCATTTTTTAAAAAAAGCTTAGCTTATAATTTAATTTTCCTAGACATGAAAGCATACTAAGCCTATAACAACACTTTATTTAATTTGAAGCTTAAAAATGTAATTCTCTCTTTTTACCGTCTGTTTTTGTTTGTTTGTTTGGCTTTGTTTCTAAAATGTGCCTTTAAACGTGCAAGTTTCAGCCACATCTAGAAATGCTGAAGTATCACAGGAGAAGAGAGCTTGTTTTTGTCATAATTCCAGCACAATTTTGCAAACGGGAAAGGAGATAATCACTCAAATGTTCATGTGTGCTTACTGGAACTGAATCCAAACTCTGAACCGTTTGAGGTTTGCCCATCTGGAATACAGGTCCTATTAGTTAAAATTGCACAGAGCAATTTAAGTGAACATTTTTATGTTTTCTGGCTGGAAGCAGCACACTTTGCACATGCTTCATGTGATTAAGGAGTTACTAAAGTTGCAAGATTGTTAACCTCAGTGTTTTTTTCACTAGGCACCCAGCTTTTACAGTAAATATTTCCTTATGATTTTTATGATTCTCTGCCTCATATGGCCATGAATGGTAAACCAGGACTCATGCTATTAGAGGAAATGTGTGTTCCAAACATTATAAATCTCTAAAGCTATCCTTACACACACTACTTTCCTGATAATTAATTGTGCTTACAGCTTAAAACAGGGACATTTCACTCAGTCAGAGTGAATACAAGAATAGTTTTCCTGTCAAGAGGAAAACTGTCCAGGGGATCAGCTACAGAGTGAAACTTACCCTTGCACACAGGGCCAGTAAAGAATCTGCTAAGACTTCAGTGGTAAAAAAGGCCTTTTGCTGACACAATTTCACCCCATGTTCTTGAGGGGTTACATGCTGCTTGTAGATCTTCCTTTAAAGACTTAGCTTTCATTGTTCTGGACAGTGGTGAATACAGTTCAATTTATTTTCTATTGAGGAGCCCACCATAATTGTGCATTTTATGGGCTTCGGTTTTGATTGCAAAGTGTACGACATTTCACCTGCAAACACAGGAATAGTAAAAGATTCCTCTGCACCCCAATGGGAAAATTAAAACTCTTCAAGTTTTGTGTCTCACAGCCCTGAGAGGTTAATTGCTGTGACTATCACTATTGATTATTTGTCTTACAGTAATGTCTAGGAGGCTCCATTGGGCTAAGATTTGTACAAACACACAATAAGACCTGATCCCTGCCTCAAAGGGCATCATGGTCAAAATAGACATGACAAAGTGTGGGAGAAGGGGAGAGGTGCAACTTACAAGCAAAGTGATCAGGGTAATGGATGGCAAACATCATGTTTCCCTGCATAGTTCTGGGACCAGGGACCAGGAAACAAAAGATTTTTCTTTGAAAATATTTTCTTTGACCAACTTGTGCCCCTTTGACAGGAATTCTGTCACCCTCCCTGGATACTTCTTTTTAAACAATGTTCGCTGTTTGGAGAGTTAGTTGGATGTCCTACATCTATGGTCACCCCAGGATGGAGCTGTATAGTGCAATGCAGTAGAACTTGCATCAGCTGCTGTACCAAGTATTTTAATAGGGCAGCATTTGTGGCTTCCTATAGTGCCATAGCATGTAGTATAGTGTTTTTGCCTAAATATTTGGGCTAAGTGACAAAAGCAGAATGTATATTTATGTCTTTGGGATCACTTAGTGAGCTTCAATCTCAGTACAGGCATGGCTGGCTGACCATAGTAAATATTGTCACAAGTAACAGATGCCACAGATAGCAAGTATGTTCTACCCTAGAGATCTCCATATATTTCTGTGAGCAGTACAGGTTTCTTTGAGAGCTGGGAGAAACATAAAATGTCTGACATGCAGAGTGACTACATTTTGCCTTTGCACAGTCTGAAGATTCTCTTGTTTTAATGCTCTGAATACAGAGCAGACAATAATAAACAATGGCATTTTTTTCTGTGCTGCTCATGCCGGAAATGATTTGTCAAATTGTTTAACGTACTTGGCATGTTACTATGGAGCTGGATAACAATGTGCCCCAACACAGTGGAATGGCGATGGGCTTTAGTCCCACTGAATGTCTAGGGGGAGGCAGAAAATCCAGAATAAGTTATCCAGTCTGTCTAACTAGAAACAGCTCTCTCAGAAACTTTGGTTAGAGTCTTGAAATTCATCGTTGGGAAGTCTTGAAATTCATCAAGCTCGGGAAAAAAAATCATATACAAAATATTTCTGCTGGACTTAATTTTGTTGTCTTGTACAAATATTTCTCATTAAAAATAATACAGTTAAGAGAAATAAATGTACTGTTTAGTTACTTTAGGAAGGAAAACATTGCATTCTTTTTTGTATTATTATTTCTACAATAATAAAAAGTTAGCAATATCAGCAGGAATGAAACCTTATTTCCACATGCTACCTTGAATTTTGTTGTTATCATTCAGGTCATATTGCTAATTTACACTTATATAGTGTCTTGAATCCAGAATGATCCCATGGCCCTTTATTAGTTTAACAAATTGAACTCTCTGTCACTATACAACTATTTATATGTAGTATTGCCAACCCCAAGCATCAGACAAGAGTCAGGCCCAATAAAATCAGGATATGAGCTTAAAAATATTTATTTTTTAAAATCACTTTTGGGAACTTTTTATTTGCCTTTTGGTTTTTGAGCCATTAGAATGCACTTCAGTCACATTTTCAAGCTTTTCTTATAACCATGAAGGCTAGAAACTTGTTTTTTAAAAAAAAAAAAAAAAAAAAAAAAAAGGAAGGGGTAGCCAATTATTTTTTGTCTGGGTCCAAATTTCTTCATCAAGGTATAGTCAAGGTCCGGACTCCAGAGAAAAATAACAAAAACACCTAATAATAATATGTAAATAAAAAAATTTCAGGGTCTGTTCAAAAGCACCTGGTGGGCCAGATTTGCCCCCACAGCGTCCACCTATTGACTACCCCTGGCTGAGATTCTCACAGAATAACATGATTCCGGTAGCCAAGGCTTTAAGAGAAACACTAAATATCATAGGATTGAAGATGAAATAATGACTATTAACACCACTCTGTATGGGTCCTTATTGCTGTAGTATCTGAGGGCCTCCCAGGACTTAAAAGATGTTAAAAGATGACAATGTTTTCTATTCCTTCCTTCCATGCACCCTAGAAGCAGGCTTAGAATATCAAAAGTACCTGCTATATATGAATCACCTTGTTCATCACTTAAATGCAGTTACCCCAGACTAAAGCTTCTGGCTAGAGATGGTGAGAAAGTGGAGAACTGGGGGGAAAGAGGTGCCATGGAAAAATTGACTTTTAGCCAAAAAAAAAATTTAAAAACATTTTTGGTTTTTGTCTGAAAGTTTTACGTGGAAACTGATTTATTTTAAAAAAAATTTTTATTTTCATTGAAAAGTCAATTTTTTTTAAGAGTGCAGATAGTTTTTTGCTAAAAATGTATAATCAAAAATCCAATTTTTCCCTGAAAAATAGATTTGATGGACCTTTTTTCTCCACCAGCCTTACTTCTGGGGAGAGTGTTAGTAAGCAAGCAAAGAAAGTACAAAATATGGCTTTGATCCTGCATTCAGATCTATATGATCAAAGAAGTCTGCAGTCCACAATGCAGACTATTTTTAAAGGCATCTGAATTACTGTGACAGCATCCATAAAAGTAGCATGTTTGTTGTGGAGATATATATCAGCTGGTGAGCAGTGTGTAAAGTCATTTGTGAATGAAATATAATAAAGCTGATGACATTCAGTACATTTATTTTCACTGGCTTTTTTTCCTTTAAATCTGCAAAAATAAATTTACAGCAACTATATCCTACTGAGGAACCAAGCTGTGCAGGGGCTACTGTGCTAACCTGTAAAGAATGATGCAAGCAGCAATTCTTCCTTCTAACAAAAACTAGGCTGACTGCCGAAAAACAATGACACGCTATGTAAGAGCTAAGTGTTAGATTTCTCAGTTAGTATCCTTGCATTATTTAGTAATAAAGGGGGAAGCCATAGCCCCCAGGAAAATAAACCAGCACCAATATACAACAGTAGTGTCTGGACATTTTAAGCCACTATTTTAATCTAAGTAGCTTCAGGAGAATTTTAAACAAATTGGGCTCCGGCTTGGGTCCCAGGTGCTTTGCATTGCTCTCACAGAAAAGTCCTCAGGGGAGCACAAAGCCAACTCTACACCATCCACCCCATGACTCAATGCAGGCAGAGCGTCAGAGATGGGAGGGAGCAGAGCAGAATATACACTGTACCACCCCATCCTCAGTTGTTGGCTGCATGTGTCATAGCTGAGAGCAACACTGTTACTGTTATACCAGGGCCTCTTTGGCCTGCCAGCTATCCTGAATCAGGGAACTGGAAAAATGATATAGCACAACCTTCTCTCCCCTTTCCCCCTGAAACCTTCTGCCTTAGCTGCACGGAATATACAGCTGAAGACTGAGCTCACTATTCACCCTTCTGTATTTGCTTCTTTTGAAACTTGGAGGGAAATGACTTCTTTAAAGAAAAAATAGAGATTATATATTCTCTTTCTAGGTTCAATTTTTTGCTAACAATGCAGCACAAAATGTTACAACAATACATAAAACAAATAACAAAAACACAAAAAAATTAGAGGATCTAGGGAAAACTATTGATGCTTTATTTAATCCTGGTTTAAACAAACAGGACTATTTCCCATCTTCCTATTACCTCTCCATTAAATGACACTTTCTTACACCAAATTTCCTTGCATACTTGATCATTTTTCATGAGCTATGTACAAGATTTGCTAACCAAGCCAAGTTCTAAAACGACTTGTTTAAGGAATTTAAATCTGTTATGTGTTGATATTTAGTGAATAGTGGCCTAATAGTATTACCTGAACAAATGAACCAGTAAAGGAAAATCCTGGTAAGTAGCAGTAAAAGTAGAGGTAAAACAACTCGAGAAGACGCTCAAAGCTTTGCTTGGGCATATTTTGGTTACTTCTTGCTTTCTGTGTTAAACTGAAGTACCTCTCATTACATCCACATGGTGTCACTCTATCATTGTCCACTTGAGGGGAATTTCTCCAAGTCCAAGCATAATAGCGCTCTGCCTGAAATCTCTTATATCTGACTCTGGAAACAAAATTACTGGGTAACTTAAAATTTGAATATTCTCCAATGATAGAATAACTAAACATGTGATAAAACACACCAGGCCAGATTCTATTCTTGGTGATAGCCATGCCATCCTATGGAGTTCAATGAAGCTCCTTGGGGCTAAGAGGCCACAATTCGTCCAGTGTCTGATACCATAAAAATCTATTATTCTTGGAATAAATAATCATTCATTGAATGCTGTACAATAGCTACTTGCCAGGAAGTGGGAGCTTTGTGGCATGGTAGATTAGTATGTTAGATGTTTTTGCCTCAGGTGATACAGCTTTAAATTATATGGACAGAAAAGGAAGAGGTGTCATTTTAGCCCCCACTTCTTCTCCTCACAAAATCAGACAGTCAAGAATAGGAATGGTAGTACAGACCTAGCAGAGCACTGTAAGAAAGCCCATTTAGTATGTATGCAGAGGTTAGTGCTAATAATCCTTTGGATGACTCTTAAATTATTGCAAAACGTAAAAAAATGTATTATTATTGAAGTGGATCAGTGAAGAAGATAGTATATGTTACACAGCAATTAGACTTTGGCCTGAACCAAAATCCTATCTGTAAGTGCCTTAAAATTAAGGGTTGAAATCTGAATCTGAATGCTGAAGATGACCCCAAGTTCTATAATGGGTTGATTGTAAGCCTCTGATCTAGAAACCCTAACTTGATAGCTAAGGTCCATCACTAGTATTCTTTAACAGAAGTCTTCTACTAAGCAGTTTGTTAGAGAGAGAAAAACAGTTTACCAGACCCAGGTAATCATTTGTCTGCAGTTCTCAGTATCCTCCAAGACTTCTCTCCAAATGCTAAACTCCTTTATGCTCATCTATAAATCTGTAAAAAGAAAAGGAGTACTTGTGGCACCTTAGAGACTAACAAATTTATTAGAGCATAAGCTTTCGTGAGCTACAGCTCACTTGTAGCTCACGAAAGCTTATGCTCTAATAAATTTGTTAGTCTCTAAGGTGCCACAAGTACTCCTTTTCTTTTTGCGAATACAGACTAACACGGCTGCTACTCTGAAACCTATAAATCTGTAACACCCTTGGATGATGGGATAAGTTGGATCCAGCTGCAAACGTTTTGGCTTAGGTTCTTATTTATGTAGTTCATGATGCAAAGATCCAGCTTATTGAATAGGGAATTCCTAAAAAATTAGTTTAATCCTGTAATTGATGACAGGCAGGTGGATCCCTGTGCCCTCAGTGAGCTTCATTGAAACCAATGGGTGTCTGCTCATATGGAGTCAATGTTAATTGGTCTCTGTAACCTGCTGTGATATCACCAGGTGGTGTGATTCCATCAACCAGCTGCTCCTCAGGTACCACCATTATTGGATAGTTTAAAAAAATCAGAACAGATAGAAATATTCAGAAACTGAGGGTGGAATTGGCTGAGATATACGGGGTGGGGGTGATGCCCCAAAATTCACTCTATTTTTCTGTCTTGCTTGTTTTTGAAATTTAGAAAAAAAATTCTACCCAGCTCTGGTGGAGCGCTCTCCTCCTTGCTACTCATGTTCAAATGAGCCCCAGCCTGATGATGTGCTAACTTTATTGTGCAAATCTTCCCTCAGTCAAAAGGATGCCAAATGGGCCACAAAGAGGTTTTAAGTGAGTTTGTCAATAGATACTGCTCGCCCGAGTTCAATTCAATCATTGTTAAAAGATTTCGATTTTTTAAAATCTATCCATAAATTCAAGTCAACTCATTACCGCAGAATAAGTGCAAAATTAGACAAAACAAGACTTCTCCATAGATAGTAATGTCCTTCTCATTCTGAAGATTACTGTATATGCTGCATTGGCAGAGGAATGAGTTAGATGTTATAACTCATCTTTTCTATAGTCAAGATTTAATCACTTCCGTGCTAACTCAGACTCTACTACTCAGCTATTTTATGAGGTCATATAGCCATTCACACATCTGTGCTAGGATACATTTACCCTAGGTCTAAGTAATAGAACTGTACTTTAACCACAAGAGTTTCCTTCTTTCTGCAGTGATATATGGGGCCAGTTTCATGCTTGATGTAGCTTCTTTGATTTCTCCCAAGTTAAATTTGGCCCCTGGCATACGTGTGGTTAATACTTTAATGGAAAGTTTTATTAAGAGGTCTGTGATATAAAAGCAAATTTACCAACTTATCATTTTTGGCTCAGCTTTGTGTCCACTTTACTATTTTCCCACTAGTTGCATGGGTTTAACAAATTGTGTTGATAGAATAATTTTTTCTCCAGGCTTCCTTGCTTCTCTTCAAGACAGTTACCTTTTTCCTTCCAATACACCCTCCCTTCTACGCCACCACATTTACTCACTGGCTTCAAGCTTGGAAGATTTTGTTTTGTTTTGTTTTTATTTTTAACCATTTACAAATCTGCATCAGAAGTTGCATTTACTATTACTGCTTCAATTTCCCTGTCTCAATGAATGCAACAGCTATGGTAAACTCAGCAGATTCACTTTGTAGGGTTTATGCAAACATTTTCCTACTTTTACTCTCTCTATAACACACTCTTTACTTCAAGTGTCAATTTGAGATCCAAGTTCTAACTAACCCAAATTTGTAACACGAAAATTAGTCAGATCTAATGGATATTACTTGTTTTCTTGTCAAAACTATAAATTTTACATACATCAATCTAGGGTTTCTTCAAACTAAGCCCACTTGGCTCAAAAGGTTCATGAATATTAGCAAAGCTTCATAAGCATCACCGGAGTTTTGAATGTATAAGGAAACCTGAAACCAGAAGATTTTGTGTCTATGGTTTCTGATTTCATTGCAAATATTTCACACAGTTCTCGTGGGTGCTAAATTGATGGATCCAGGCCCGGCCATGGGTGCAGCACTGCTTGTTTGACTCAGAGTCACAGAAGGTTCATGAGAAAAGTGGGGGGAAAAGTCCATGCAAGTTTTGCACATAAAGAACCTAGCACACTTCGGGCACTACTAGTGAAATTCATTCCACTTGCATGAAGTCGAGTGGAGCACAATGGATCTACTTAAAAGCAGCCCCATCTTGATCAATTCCTAGCCACCCACAACATGACCTTCCATGTAGGATGGCACAGGGAACAGTCCTGTGTTGCAAAGGGAATGTGCAGATGCCCCTGCACAAATGTTCAGTCAGATGACATCTCCCTTGCAAAAAAAAAAAATATCCCTTAGCCCTTTCTCAGACTTGATGTGATGTGGAGGGCCTTGAACTGACCCTCCCAGGCAGGGAGCTTCTATATGACAAGTTTCAGAGTAGCAGCCGTGTTAGTCCGTATTTGCAAAAAGAAAAGGAGTACTTGTGGCACCTTAGAGATTTATTTAGAGATAAATTTGTTAGTCTCTAAGGTGCCACAAGTACTCCTTTTCTTTCTATATGACAAATAATTTTAGAAACGGTCCATAAGTAGTGCCCCAGCGGTGAACTGCAATCCTCTGCAATTACTCCAAAATCTTACAGTGTGCTAGGTTCCTGTTGTGGATGCAACCCCACACATTCAGTAGTATTACAAAATGAAATAAGAGGAAACATCATTGTCTAGAGCATATGGACACATTTTGTTTTTAAGGGAGAAGGAAGGGAAAAAAAATGGAGGTCTGTCTCTTAAATGACAAGTGAACTCATAGCTACGCATCTGTTCTTAGAGAAAAGCACTAAGGTCAGACCTTGGCCTGGTTTTCAAGAGGCCAGGGGAACCATATATCCATTTTACATGCTGAAAATATGTGCCTAGTGACAGTGTCTTTTGCCTCATTCTATATATTTTTTTCTTCAGAGCTGAAGTTTTTCAGCTGTTTTATATTAGAATCAGGATGAAGCTTAGGTCAATCAGGAAAAAAAAAACACTTCTGAGAATGATGGAAGGTCTGGCATTAAGCAAATCCCAAATCTGTAGATCTGTGCCTAAAAAGTATAGAGAAATGAGCATAATTTCTTTATGAATACTGCCCTTTCTTTATGATCTCAATGCCAATAATAAAATGACGCATAAGCAGTGTGAATCATTGTCACTCCACAAAATGCTTCTGTATTTAGAAATAAATCAGAGCTATTTACCAATGGCATGATTCAGAATAGTGGTTCGTAAAAAGAGATGAGACAGTTTAATAATGGAGACAGAAATGTACAAGTAATTTTGCATCAGGATGGGCTAGTGGCCCATATATACGAAATGTAGACTAGGAGTTTGGAAAGAGTCACTGGATTCAACTCTCCTTAGCTAGTGGATACTGGGTGTCAGATCCTCAGCTGATGTAAATCAGCATAGCTCCACTGAAGTCAAATGGAGCTATGCCAATTTACACCAGCTGTGGAAATAGCTGATTATCTGTCATATGAATGGCATGTTCAGTCTCTAGTGGACATGGTGGTTTCAGTAACGATATCCCTAACTACTGATCTGTATGTTAATGTGGATATGACTTGTAGAGAGTGAAGTTTGTCTGGCATTCCGTTAAGAGTAAAGGAGCCACAGTGCAAATGGGAAGCAAATATTGAGGCTGCATGTCAAACAACTAAGATGTCTGATGAATCTTACTGGGGCATGATCCCAAAAAAATCAGAGCTAAAAAGAACTCAATGCCTCATTGGAGGTGCGGCGAATTCTGTCACTTATTTGTTTTATTGCTGATGTGATGTGTGAATTTATATGGGTGATTTCAACATTAAGGTAAAAAAGGCATAAGAGGTTCACAAACCTCTTATGATGTGTGATATTTTTATGATACTCAAAAGACTCATGATATTCGCCTGCTTTCAGATTTCATTACAAACTCAAAATTTGTTGAAAAGTTAGATAGCTTAAACTCATCTGAAAGGTTAACTTTTGAACAAGCCTTAACCCAGTTTCAAGAGAACAGAGGCCAGTTTAGCATTTTCCTTTGAAACTGTGTCACATTTGTGGCTTCTCTTTGGCTTTAATGGATGAAATTCAGCAAGTTTGTCTAAATTTTACCTTTAGGTTGTGCATTTGTTTGGACCTAAATACAAGAGGAGGAAATAGATGGAGATATAGACTGAGGGAAATAATTTTAGCATTCTCTTCCCTCCATGACACACACACTTTTCAAGGATTTGCCCAGACTTGCTATCCAAGGCGTGGTCTACACTTAACCTTAGTCAACCTAGTTGTGTTGCATAGTGATGTGAAAAATGCACATCCTTGAGAGTCATAGTTAAGCCCGACCTAAACCTTGGTACAGAAACTGCTAGACTGATGGAAGAATTCTGCTGCGAACATAGTGACTGCCTCTTGGGGGGTGGATTTACTAGGGCTTTGGAAAAAAATCTTTTTGTTGCTATAGCAAGTGTCCACACTACACTTGTGTAGATGCAGTGCTATAGCTGTGTAGCTGTAGCACTTGCAGTATAGACATAGCCTAAAAAACCCTATGGTATAAAAGATATAGAAGTGCACTCTAGAGACATATTTATTTAAGGCTGTGGGGCTATTACCATTAAAAAGTAAGCATTTGCCAGCAGCTCCAGTGTTTTCCTCTGTTCTGAGAATAGGAAATAACTGTGATAAAAGTGTGTAATCCTTTGGCAAATATTGACTTCTGATGGCAATAATAGTGCTATCCTTTTCACAATCCCTCTGAAGATACCTGCCCACACTGAGTTAAATATGTTAATACCTAAGATCCTGATTCAATAAAGCCATTAAGCACATGCTTAGGCCCATCCATATTCAGCAAACCCTTCAGGGTGTTCTTTCATCTAAGCACATATTTAAGTGCTGCCCTGAATAAAGATGCTTTTCTGAACTTGGGCAAAACTCTTGAATTGCACCCATTAATCAACTGAAGCCAGAATAGACAACAAAACAGAGGAGTAGGCAATGGACCTCTAAACAAGAAGGCTGACCCATTATGCCCCATGTGAAGTTTCTGAGTGGTCCTCAAATAATTGTCCTCAAAGGTGACAAGGGTTTGGATCACTGTGATAAGGCAGTACTCAGAGTACACTTTAGCACTGTGTTGGCATTTGGTATCAGCAATGATGTGATATACTGGTAGATCTACATGTCATTTATTAATTTATTTTGGTGATTGATTTATGAATCAATTCTGTTTATGCATAGCATCCTGGTAAGAAAGCACACCAATATCAGTTTACAAACACTATGACAAAAATAGTCAGGAGTAGCTATATTAAGCACCTACTCTATCTCTGTAGTTAGTGACTTACAAATGGTTGGCTATAGGCCCCAGTCCTTCAGAGTACAGCAAACAGATAAGCTGCTATAACCATATAAAGCACATGTGAAGTCAAGGGTGCTCTGACTGGGGGAAGCAGTCAGGGTGTTGGGGAATGACAGGTGATCAGCACATCTGAAAATCAAACCATTATTATTGTAGTTAGTTGAGTATGACATTTTTGGTCTCCTAAAATTTGATCACTTCTGTGATAATTTTTACCTCTTTGTTCATCTCTCTCTGGATTGTTCTTTATTTACATTTATGGAATGCATGTTGCTTCTTGTGGAGAAATGGCTGAGAAGTGGCCAGCAGTGGTTACAGCTCAGGTGTTCATATAGACAAAATTAAGAAGAACTTTAAAAGGAGAATACTAATAGTCTGTCTTCTGTTCATATCTGGAGTGCTATTTTGACTATATTGATCAGGAAATTCTAGAGGAGCAATGAAGTTGTTACAACTAAGTATTATTCTTTCTAAAGAATCATAGTTGCATTTGGTGTCAAAGAAAAAAAGAAATGAAAAGTGCATAAACAAACAGAGTCTTAAAGCTAAATTGCTATTGCTTTTTTCATTTTTTTTTATGTTCTAAAACTTTTTCAGGTTTCCTAGTATACACTACACTTTGTATAGAAAATGAAGTGATCCATTGTAGATTTTATGTACTGCTATTCCTTGTGATTTCATCTACAAAATTACCAAATCTATTAAAATGTGTCAGCTGATTTTGACTGAATGTGACAACATTCAAGATCTTTTCTTGGTTAGTTTTGGGTAAAGCCACTGTTTTTTATCTATCAAAAAAAAAACAGTCACATGAGCAAAAGGATTTACTGTCATTGAATCTAATGAGAATAATAATTTCCTTCTGGGCTTTGCTGTTCTCAAGAGGTCTGTTGTTATTTCTCAACCACTCAAGGTGACCAGATAGTATTTACCATTGCTATTTCTGTTGGAGCAAACAATAACCTGTGAGACAGAGAACAAAATCCTAACTGACCAAAAAAGGAGATCTAGCCAGGCAAGTTATCTTGTAAGTAATTGCTGATTGAAAAATGTAGAAGGTTTATTCTTAGTTTGAAGAAAATTAAAATTATTCCTTAATGTATCAAATATTTTTCCAAATGGAAAGACAAAATCTATATAAACTGTGCACACCCAAAGAATTTTCTGCCACTTTTTTTCACTGTTGATATAGAGTCTAAATGAAGGCCTCAGAAGAAGAGGGAACGTGCATCTTTCAATCCAGCAGTCTTGGCATCAGAAGAAAGTGCTATATTGTTCTTCACACAAACCGTCCCCATTAGAACTCAAGATGTTCTTTTCCTTCTAATCCTCATTTGTACCCCCTTAGCCATTTGTTTAGAATTAAATTAACTGCAATTTGGAAAATGTGGATGAAAGGTAGTGCATTGAGTAGATATCACATGTTTCCTGAATAGTGCTTGTTCTGCCTCTCTCACAGCCATTCATTGTGCGTGAAAGGGTGTAGTGTGTGAATTGTTGGACTGTCACTCTGCAGAGAAGTCTAGTAGCCAGTATTACCATGGAAACAGCAGGGAAAAGACAATTAACCAAATGGTTCTGATTTTCCTTATTTCTTGGGGGAAGGGGATGTTCATTAGTGATTTTTTTTGTTTTCTTTTGTTTTGTTATTTTGTGAGCAGAAACACAGGGAAAGAGGGCAGAATCTTCTCATTAAATTAGATATTGTCATCAGCGTAGAGCCAGTAATAGAACAGAAATTTGTATTTGTCGAATAAAATATGTTCTTAAACCAATGTCTTGTCTTATTCCTTTCCTTCCCATCACAGAAAAGAATTGTCTCAAAATATTCTTAGATGAATGACTGTTAATGAGCAGAGCCTGAGTTTAACCCTCACACATTCATTGGATTTTTAATTAGTCCCTCTTAGAATCATTCTGATGACAGAAACACAATATAGGCTTGAGAATTTAAACCAAAAGGGGGCTCTCTCTAAATTTTTCAGCCTTAGTTTAAACTCAAATCACTAGGAAGAAAGTGTCATGGGCTACTGTTAATGGCAGATTTGTATGCCTGAAGGAGATGCCAATGCCTTGCATGCAGAAGTTTAGCTGTAATGGAAGGTAGCTGAGTCAATCTTATGATGCCATAAATACACAAAATAAGGAGGGCACATCCAAACTTTAAAATGTGCTTTTCCCTTTTAAAATGGTTATTTCTAAATAAAAGAAGTGGTTGGACATTGTATACATTATATCAGATGTAACATTCTATACTGAGATTTTGTCTCAAATATTCCAGAAGGTTCAAATATTGGGCCTATTTCTCATGAATTCAGGAATTCCATTGACTGCAGAAGAGTTACTCATGATTTATGTGTGTGTACCTGAGATGAGAATCAAGTTCATTGTGATTAAGAGATACATACTGTAGGTACAAGCAAGACCAATGGAAGAAAAGGAACCAGCTTCATCCCCCTACACGGTTCTACTAGATATGTGACATTACAATCTGGCATGTTACAGACCAAGTTTTGCTTCTGGCTTTATGTAGAAAAGGAAATGCAGAATTCTACAGTAGTTGCCAAAAACACTGTAGTAACAAAACGGTATGCTGTAATTTTTCAAACCATTATTAGAACAGGGACTGTCTCCTATGGTCTGCCAGCACCTGACACATTGGACACCTGATCCTGATTGGCACATCTATGTGCTAGTGAAATATAACTAATAATAATAATGTAAGATATTTTATAAGGGTGAGGTTGCCATGGAAGTTGTGCTAATCTTTGAGTAGTTGCAAGGGAAGAGCTTCATTTGCTTTACTGTCCAGTCCCATACTATACCTCAAGCACATTCCTCTTTGCAAGGAACATTCCTCATTTTCAGATCCCAATATACCTCTGGATTTTACTCTATCTCCCTTTTCTTGTTATCAACGATTTTAATCAGAAATGCTGACTCTTGAAACAGATTACAGGGGGAAATGTTTCCTACTAAAAGGTGTGTCTTACATTGTTTATTGTTTTCTTATGCCCCCTATTTGGTGTCAGGATGTTGACTTCCAACTAGCTAATCCATGGAGAATCATTAGCACAGCTTCTTGAAGATAAAGACACTAGAATAGATGTACTACATCTTGAAAGCAGTATAGGGAGCTTAAGGAAGGGAGTCAGAATAAGGGAGGAGAAAAACAAGATGGAAGGCAGTTGGGTGAACTTACTTGAATAAAGAACTTTAATCCTGATTGCTTCCCATCCTTATTTGAAATGCATCAGCTCTCTGAGGATGCCATGTATTCCCACAAAAAAAAGTGGTTGTAAAAAAAGAATGGCATAGAGGGCAAGTCTGGGGCAAATGTGCAGTACCAATAAATGAAGGGTAAGTGTTGACTCCACTTGAATATGTGGTTGAGGATTGAAGAGAAGAGGGAAATCATCTAGCAAAAGTGAAGTTGGAAACAGTCATAACATCAACTGCCCTCAGACTTGCATTTGGGAAGACTATGAATCAAAAATAAAGAGTATGGATCCACGGCATTACTTTGGTTTACACCAGTGTAACAGAGGTCACAATCTGACCCATTAACTTCAATTAGGGCTGCATGTATGTAACTGAAGCTAGAATTTGGAATATGCCAGAAAGCACTGCTGATGCTATGCAGATTTTATTCATCATATCCTTCAAAACCAGCGAAACCATTTTCCAAATAAGTTATTCCTACTTTAATAACCCACTGCTGTTTTACAAGATCCCATCTATTCACAGAATCTTTTATTAACCCCATTGTTAAATACCAGTTCCTGAAATATGTTTGACTCAAGTAAATTGTCTTTTTTTGTTGTTGATCTTGCTCATTTGGTTATTTTAGATAACACCATAGATGTCAGCAGAAACCTAAATATCCAAGGAAAAGCATTCTATTTACTTAGAGGTAAACCATCCTAAGTTGTTGTTGTTTTTTTTCCATTTCCCTGGACGGTAATTATGATTTCAACAATGCTTCCATTCACTCCCACACACTGTTTTACTTTTATTATTGGTTAAAGTAATTGCTGTTTTCATTGGGCTCAGCTTGTTTCTTACTTTACTTAGTTCTTAGCATTGGTGTTAATGCTCTTGGAATCCAACACTCGTCTTTGTTATTTAGCTTTCCTGGGGTTTACATAGTTAAGATTAAAGTGGAGGCTGAAGAATCTTCATTAAAGGTACCCTGGCTATAGAGCTTGTAAAGCCAAACGGTGAGGGGAAGGGAAAAAACATGTGCGAAGGGGATATGTGATAAATTTGTTGTAAATTTGGTTGAACATTAATCAGTTAAACTGTTTGTTCTCTAGTAAGGATATAATTAATGGTAAAAATAGCAAAGGGTGAAATTCTTTAGGGCCAGATTTCCAAAGCTAGGTGCTCACGTACCTTTGTGCATGCCTGGCCTGTGCATTCAAATACATGGCACATTCATAAAGATCAAGTATTTGCACATGTATAACTACATAGGAAATCCCTCAACAAGCTTCCATGCAAAACTCTGATCTGAGTGAACATATCACTGTATCTATGTGCCTAAATTAAGCACATGCAAATTTATGCAAGGAATCATGCAGGGCTAACTATAAGAAAACAGTCCTTAGAAGTCTAGGTAAGTATCCTGCCATTTGGATGTTTATTCCAAATTCTTGTATCTGCAATACTGGGCTGGAAAATTCCCTTATTTTCTTATGAGATTTCTGAACATTCTTGCTTGCAGACAGACAGTCTTATGATATTTAGGCATTTCAACTTTCAGTTCCAGCTAGAAACCAGAAGCAGAAGTACAGTATGGAGATATTATTATTGTTAATTTTGTTAAATACAAAAGTCAACAGAAATTTTCCAACCCTCCACAAAGGTTTGGCTTGGGTTTAGCTTGACCTCTGGGCGGAGTTTTGGGCTGAGTTATGCTCTCCAAATTTAATTGTCCGTCCATAGTGAAAAAGCCTAGGTTAGTAACATATCAGGTTGCAAGAGACTTTTCAGTTGCTCACTTTTGTGGGGAGTCCATTTTGAAGATAGAAGGTCAGCATTGTGCCATTTCAACCAACTGGACAACATATAAGTGCAAGATTTTATCACTTTGAATAAACAATAAACAAGATCTAGCAAGTTCTATGAAAGATCACAAACCGGGTAGAATTAGTGGGGGAAGCAAAAGTGGATGGGAATCTGGGAGGCAGTGACCATGAGTTGGTTGAGTTCAGGATCCTGACGCAGGGAAGAAAGGTAAGCAGCAGGATACAGACCCTGGACTTCAGGAAAGCAGACTTTGACTCCCTCAGGGAACAGATGGCCAGGATCCCCTGGGGGACTAACATGAAAGGGAAGGGAGTCCAGGAGAGCTGGCTGTATTTCAAGGAATCCCTGTTGAGGTTACAGGGACAAACCATCCCGATGAGTCGAAAGAATAGTAAATATGGCAGGCGACCAGCTTGGCTTAATGGTGAAATCCTAGCGGATCTTAAACATAAAAAAGAAGCTTACAAGAAGTGGAAGCTTGGACATATGACCAGGGAAGAGTATAAAAATATTGCTCGGGCATGTAGGAAAGATATCAGGAGGGCCAAATCGCACCTGGAGCTGCAGCTAGCAAGAGATGTCAAGAGTAACAAGAAGGGTTTCTTCAGGTATGTTGGCAACAAGAAGAAAGCCAAGGAAAGTGTGGGCCCCTTACTGAATGAGGGAGGCAAGCTAGTGACAGAGGATGTGGAAAAAGCTAATGTACTCAATGCTTTTTTTGCCTCTGTTTTCACTAACAAGGTCAGCTCCCAGACTGCTGTGCTGGGCAACACAAAATGGGGAAGAGATGGCCAGCCCTCTGTAGAAATAGAGGTGGTTAGGGACTATTTAGAAAAGCTGGACGTGCACAAGTCCATGGGGCCGGACGAATTGCATCCGAGAGTGCTGAAGGAATTGGCGGCTGTGATTGCAGAGCCCTTGGCCATTATCTTTGAAAACTCGTGGCGAACGGGGGAAGTCCCGGATGACTGGAAAAAGGCTAATGTAGTGCCCATCTTTAAAAAAGGGAAGAAGGAGGATCCTGGGAACTACAGGCCGGTCAGCCTCACCTCAGTCCCTGGAAAAATCATGGAGCAGGTCCTCAAAGAATCAATCCTGAAGCACTTAGAGGAGAGGAAAGTGATCAGGAACAGTCAGCATGGATTCACCAAGGGAAGGTCATGCCTGACTAATCTAATCGCCTTTTATGATGAGATTACTGGTTCTGTGGATGAAGGGAAAGCAGTGGATGTATTGTTTCTTGACTTTAGCAAAGCTTTTGACACGGTCTCCCACAGCATTCTTGTCAGCAAGTTAAGGAAGTATGGGCTGGATGAATGCACTATAAGGTGGGTAGAAAGCTGGCTAGATTGTCGGGCTCAACGGGTAGTGATCAATGGCTCCATGTCTAGTTGGCAGCCGGTGTCAAGTGGAGTGCCCCAGGGGTCGGTCCTGGGGCCCGTTTTGTTCAATATCTTCATAAATGATCTGGAGGATGGTGTGGATTGCACTCTCAGCAAATTTGCGGATGATACTAAACTGGGAGGAGTGGTAGATACGCTGGAGGGGAGGGATAGGATACAGAAGGACCTAGACAAATTGGAGGATTGGGCCAAAAGAAATCTAATGAGGTTCAATAAGGATAAATGCAGGGTCCTGCACTTAGGATGGAAGAATCCAATGCACCGCTACAGACTAGGGACCGAATGGCTCGGCAGCAGTTCTGCGGAAAAGGACCTAGGGGTGACAGTGGACGAGAAGCTGGATATGAGTCAGCAGTGTGCCCTTGTTGCCAAGAAGGCCAATGGCATTTTGGGTTGTATAAGTAGGGGCATAGCGAGCAGATCGAGGGACGTGATCGTTCCCCTCTATTCGACACTGGTGAGGCCTCATCTGGAGTACTGTGTCCAGTTTTGGGCCCCACACTACAGGAAGGATGTGGATAAATTGGAAAGAGTACAACGAAGGGCAACGAAAATGATTAGGGGTCTAGAGCACATGACTTATGAGGAGAGGCTGAGGGAGCTGGGATTGTTTAGTCTGCAGAAGAGAAGAATGAGGGGGGATTTGATAGCTGCTTTCAACTACCTGAAAGGGGGTTTCAAAGAGGATGGCTCTAGACTGTTCTCAATGGTAGCAGATGACAGAACGAGGAGTAATGGTCTCAAGTTGCAATGGGGGAGGTTTAGATTGGATATTAGGAAAAACTTTTTCACTAAGAGGGTGGTGAAACACTGGAATGCGTTACCTAGGGAGGTGGTAGAATCTCCTTCCTTAGAGGTTTTTAAGGTCAGGCTTGACAAAGCCCTAGCTGGGATGATTTAACTGGGACTTGGTCCTGCTTTGAGCAGGGGGTTGGACTAGATGACCTTCTGGGGTCCCTTCCAACCCTGATATTCTATGATTCTATGATTCAGGTATTTGAAAGTAGAATTGATTCCTCTGACTGCCTGAGTAATATAGCATACCAAGGGTGAAATTTTGCCCTTATTGAATTCAGTGGGAAAACTCCCATTGTTTCATTAGGGCCAGGATTTCACCCCAAGTACACTTTGGGCGAGGCATAAATAATTAACAATAATAGTCTTTACTTGTCCAGTATATGGTCTCTGTTATCAAGCACTCTCTGTTCCTTATTGAGGGAAGAGCAAGGGTGCTCCTCAGTGTGCTTCCTTGGCGAATTATGTTTGTCTTCTGTGAGAATGGCACTCCATACAGCACTCTCATTTGTGCCTAAGAAAGGAGCAATTATTTAAGATTAGGAATGTCTCTTGGGATGAACAATGTTAATTCCATCAAATAAGACACTTGGAGACAACACTATCTATCTTTCTTAGTTTCTTATATGACCTCTTATTGCAGTATCTCAGTGCTTCAGTCTTTGATCTATTTATCCTCACAACTCCCCTGTGAGGTAGGGACGTGCTATTATTCCATTGTACACATGGGGAACTGAGGCACATAGAGACTAAATATTTTCAGTAGTCAAAATCCCATTAACTTTGAATTCAAGACCCTTAATTTCTCTGTTCCTTGGTTCCCTATCTGTAAAGTGGGGATGATAATTCCTTCTTTTTCTCACCCTTTGTCTGTTTTCTGCCAATCGATTAAAAGCTCCTCAGGGCAGGCACTGTTCTTATTATGTGCTTGTGCGCATAGAATCCCGGCCTCAATTGCGGCTCCCTGAATTGAAATAGGTGCACTAATAAACTACAGAGCAAAAGGGTTTATTTTCTTCCTTTTCTCTCTCTCTCTCTCTCTCTTTTTTTCCCTGATATTATTCAGCCAAAAGTTTGGAATATTGAAGAGATCTGATAATATCATGATAATATCATTTGGCAATTTCTGAATAGAAGCAAAATGATAAAAAATGGTCCAATTATTTATTGAATATGAATGATTCACCCTGCTCTAGTACCAGGACTGTCAAAAAGTCATAATCCTCAGACAGAGTTCACCTAGGACATCAGAGCAGATGCTCCCAAAATTTGTGAAAAGTACTATGGGATCTTTAATGAAGTCAAAGGGTCAAGAGTCTGGTTTTATGGTCTCATCCCAAAACCAGCATAACTGCCGTTAGAGTGTCACCCTGACATCATATGAGGGCCATATGGTTTTGCACTAACTCTGGAGAAAGAGAGGCATGGACTGATTTATCAACACCACTTCCTGTGTCTTTTGTTTGCCTTGCATCTCCTTACCTAGTCCGAGGCCTGATTTGCTTGTGAGGTCTGACAGAAACATAGACAGAGGGAGGATAGCTGGAATCTGAGAGTGATATGTCTGTTTTAACATTTGTTTTGCCAACTATTGTATGACTGATATGCCCAGTCAGTGAACGTGTCTCCTCCATCCTCATGCATAAAACTGTCACTTTCGGCTATTGCAGTGTTGGGCCAAAATAATAACTACAAGTGGTTGGCTTTTCCCACCCAAATTTGTACATATATTTAAACCCCAGGATACTCAGCCCACCACTGATTTCTCTCCCCTACCCTATCTCTTCTTTGCTTATGTATAACAGAAATTGTATAGGGTGCATTTATTGTGCAGCATGTGGCAGCAATAAGCCAAATCCCCAAATCATAAAAATGAGTGTACAACTTGTGTGGTCTGGATTTCAACAAGTAGTTAAGGATCAGGGTTTACTATGAGATGTTCATCCCAGAAATCATATTTGCAAGAATTATTCCTGTGTGAGAAATTCCTGTATAGTGATTTGAATACTTACACAGTATTTTTTCAGTAGTTTTCAGCTTAAACATTTGTCTTACTTACATTTTATTTTACTATGTGCTCATTTAAGTTATTTGTTCCATGATTTTCCATCTTTTATTCCATTATGATTATCTTTAGCTAAACTGACAAATAGATTAATTGAGAACACGCTACTTAAATGTACTCATTGCAAATGGGCAAGTATAGATAGAAAAGTGACTCACTGAGTTAAACACTCAATTCTCTGCAAATTCATTATATAGTTGCAGCCAGCTATGATTAATTCATTCAAAAATAAGGACTGTTCCATGTATTTCATATAGTGTAAAGAAATGTTGCAAGCCTCGGATGAAAATGAAGCTCAACGTTCAATCTTCAGCCATTTTTAAAGAATCATCCTTCCTTCACCCCACTTTCTACATCAATGAACTCAAACAAACAGAGAGAAAAACAAACAGATTTGCAGCACAGTATATTATAAGATATACAACAAAACCATAGCAACACCATAATCCATTTCTCTTTCACAGGGTGATGAGGTAAATTTTTTAAATCAAGGTAACAGTTATAGATACTTCATTAAACACATTGTTTAACAGCAATGGCTCCCCAACAACTAATTATCTTCAGATGTGTTATAACAATTGGATACTTTACTGCTCCCTTTGAAGTTAATGGCAAGAATCCCACTGGCTTCATCAGGACCAAGTTCATTCCCCCAGACACAGTCTGTAATTTCACCTTGCATACTAAGCATTTTAAAGTAATTTAGACATGCCAGTGCAATATGTTTATAGTTACAGAACTTCTCTTAGGATATCCTCAGATCTTAGTTGGGCACTATAGTATTGATCTTTCCCGCTCATAAAAAAACTGTGACTTCATTTCAGTAGTGGTGAAATTTTGCCCAGGGGTGTGCTTAAATTTTGTTCCCTCTTGTGCAAAGTTGAAGTCAACCAGTACATCCAAAAGAAGAGTTTGATCTCACATACATATACAGTAGTTTTTTCTTCTGCATAAGTGTCTTGAAGCCTGAAAATAACAGTGATGTTACTAAAGTGTCTTCATGAATGGTAGCATGACAGCAGCCTTCTTTGCTTCTCTCCTGGTGTTTCATGCATATGCTGTGGGTGCAAATCAGATCGGTTAGGCACCCAAGATGTTTAGGTGGTGCCCAGCAGTGAGTGTGAACTAGTAGTAGACAATCCCCATCAAAAGTGGTAGGTTTAAATCCCACTTGAAATAATTATTTTCTCCCTTTGTTTTCTCCTCTCTTTTGAGAAGGGTGACCCCATGCAAAATTGTGTGTATGGAGCATGAGGACAACCTACCCATGACCTAGGGAACATTAGGGTCCCCCCATCTGTCCCATGGGGCTCTCTCTACTGACACCAATACTTGGGAGAAAACCTCTGCAACACTGTCCTGTGTTGGCATTGGGTAAGACATCTAAGGTTAGGGGGTGTAAGTGTGGGTGGAGTGTCCCTCTGTCAGTCTAACACTTAGCACCTGATTCTCATGTACACTAAGGCCACTTTACAGAAAGGTGTTAATATGGGCATAATATGGACCCACATTAATGCATGGTTATACTGCTAGTGTGGCCTTCATGTAAATGAGAATCAGAGCCCCAGTACAGACAAGTGCGGAGGCAGTGTATGAGGCGTCGGTTATTAGACATGTCTACACTGCAGCTGGGAGCCAGCCTCCTGGCCAAGATAGACAGACTGATACTAGCGAGGCTCAAGCCAGCATGGTACAATTAGTCATGTGGATGTTGTGGCTCAGGCTGTCAAACCTAGGGGGGTAAGGTGAGCACACAATGTCCACACAGCTATTTTTAGCACACTAGCTCCAACTGCAGTGAGGACATGCAGGGAGTGCAGGAGCATGGGTCGATTGTGGTAGCATCTTCCAGGCTGCTTATGACTATATCCAATAGCACATGTGGGATTCCCAGAGGGCAGAAGTAGCCAGTGTTGCTCTCACGATCACATCCATGAAAACACATGCAGGTGTATTACAATTGTTTCCAAAGCAATTTTACTCGTTTATATAGACGTGCTACGGTAATAGAAAGTGAAACATGCATCCGCCACCATGTAGATTTTCTTAATTTTTCAAAGAGTAATCCTGCTCCAAAGTAACATTCCTATGTAATTATATAGTCAATTAAATTAAAGCCACCTTAACAACAGCTGAAGTCTCCATAATTGTTTGATGTTAGAAAAAATAAACAAGTTTCCAGTGAATAATGAGGCAACATCTGTTCTCTCTCTCTCCCTCTCTCTCCTGCCCTCCCCTTTGGTAACTGACTGGAAGGTTTCACTGGGTCTGCTCCGACACCATTGGGCCAATTTCATCCCTGATGTAGTTGGAGTTGCACAAGGTATTAGCCTGACCCTATTTTTCTTAAATGAAAACTTCAGTCCATCAGTAGCAATGACGGTAAAATTAAATCACTTTGGAATCATTATGAAAAACATCTCCAAGTCCCTTCTTAATCAGCATAAAACACCTTTCCTAAAAATGTAAATTTTAAAATAATCATATTTGACGAAGGTACATTTGACCCCAAATCCTGGATCCAAATGCAACTAATTTTTGGATGCTGGTCTTAATCCTAACCCAGACTTTTTCTTCATGGACTGAACCAAAACCCTAAACTTTGTTGAATTCAAAGTCTTGATCCAAATCAGAATTTTTCACCTGGATCCCATCTCCAGTTAAAATAAAATATAAGTTGATTTGGAAGGGGCAATACGGTTCAGATAAAAAAGTCAATGAGCCTTCACTCAAAATGTGAAGCAGTACCAATAAGAAAATGGTTTAAAAATACACTTAACTGTCTTTTTTTTTTCAAGACAAACCAATCAAAGAAGCAACCATTTTTCATGAGAGAGACAAGGTAGGTGAGGTAATATCTTTTACAGGAGCAACTTCTGTTGGTGGAAGATACAAGCTTTCAAGTCACACAGATCTTTTTCGCAGCTCTATGTAGCTCAACAGCTTGTACCTTCCACCAACAGAAGTTGTTCTAACAATATATATTACTTTACCAATCTTGTCTCTCTCATATCCTGGAACCAACCTGGCTACAACAACACCGCAAAGGAAAGCTCAATGGCCCATGTTATACAGAAGGTCAGACTAGATGAACAGAATAATCCTTCCAAGTCTTGTAATCTATAAATGGTTTTATACTTTTGTAAAGCACAGGATGATCAGGCCCAAAGTCTTGTATTATTTTTTTAAAGTTGATATTCAGTGCTGGGGAATGGAAGTTTTTTATACTTATTGATCTTATTTTCGGCTGCCAGGGATGAGAAGGGAAAGAAGCTGCAATTAAATTCAACTGTTCTATAAAGTGAAAAAAATAAATCTGTACAGCTGTTTTCACAGGCTGCTTCAGGTCCTTGAAAAAGTTATTTACACTCTTGGTCTCAAAACTATGTTAAATCCTCAAAATAACTGTCTTAGCTGTCTACTTTAATTCTTGTAATCAAAATTACTTAAAAGTCTCTCTGGTAGAATAAACAATTCTTCAAGGAATTTGCATATTCCCCAGCATGAGGAAATTCATTTGGCCATGCAGAACATAAGACGTCAACATTTTTCAATCACATGCTAATTAAATTGCACTGTATGTTTTGCAGAGTAAACGTAAACAGAACGCTTTAAAACAGCAGCCCACTTCCAAACAGAGCAAAGTGTGTCTCAGAGAGTGGCTGCATTTTAGTTCCAGTTTCTGATTTACCCCATGACAATTTTTAAAGGACATGGTTAAGCAGCCGCTATTGCATTATGGAAATCTATGAACAATAGTCTGCTTAGAAAACAGTTCTGCTTATAACTCATCCTTTTTTTCTTCCTATGTATTTTATGACTTAAATACAAGAACTTTGGTTGGTAATTGAGTCCATGTAGAAGTGTTGTTTCTTCTAGTGTCATAATCTTCTGTTTGTGTTTGAGATAGTCTCTTTTAATTATCAGGTCTTTAAAAGGCTCATCTTTCATCCATGTTTCAGAGTAGCAGCCGTGTTAGTCTACTCCTTTTCTTCTTTCATCCATGCTGTCTCTCTAACATCCTCATCTTTCCAGATAGTGTGTGGGTCAATACAATGCTCTGTAAGATCTTTCTTAATGACAGGTTTCAGAGTAGCAGCTGTGTTAGTCTGTATTCGCAAAAAGAAAAGGAGTAGACAATCCTGCTATCAGCAGATGTCTCTGACTCAAGAAATATTTCCAACACACCTCTTACCAACATATTAATCCACAGAGACCTTCCTACCAACATTACAAAAAGAAGGATTCTGGGTGGACTCCTCCTGAAGGTCAAAACAGCAGCCTGGACTTCTACATAGAGTGCTTCCGCTGACGTGCATGAGCTGAAATTGTGGAAAAGCAGCATCGCTTGCCCCATAACCTCAGCCATGCAGAACACAATGCCATCCACAGCCTCAGAAACAACTCTGACATCATAATCAAAAAGGCTGGCAAAGGAGGTGCTGTCGTCATCATGAATAGGTCGGAGTACGAACAAGAGATTACTAGGCAGCTCTCCAACACTACTTTCTAAAAGCCATTACCCTCTGATCCCACTGAGAGTTACCAAAAGAAACTACAACATTTGCTCAAGAAACTCCCTGAAAAAGCACAAGAACAAATCCGCACAGACACACCCCTAGAACCCCAACCCGGGGTATTCTATCTGCTACCCAAGATCCATAAACCTGGAAATCCTGGATGCCCCATCATCTCAGGCATTGGCACCCTGACAGCAGGATTGTCTGGCTATGTAGACTCCCTCCTCAGGCCCTATGTTACCAGCACTCCCAGCTATCTTCGAGACACCACTGACTTCCTGAGGAAACTACAGTCCATTGGTGATCTTCCTAAAAACACCATCCTAGCCACTATGGATGTAGAAGCCCTCTATACCAACATTCCACACAAAGATGGGCTACAAGCCGTCAGGAACAGTATCCCCGATAATGTCACAGCTAACCGGGTCGCTGAACTTTGTGACTTTGTCCTCACCCATAACTATTTCACATTTGGGGACAATGTATACCTTCAAGTCAGCAGCACTGCGATGGGTACCCGCATGGCCCTACACTATGCCAACATTTTTATGGCTGACTTAGAACAACGCTTCCTCAGCTCTCGTCTCCTAATGCCCCTACTCTACTTGCACTATATTGATGACATCTTCATCATCTGGACCCATGAAAAAGAAGCCCTTGAGGAATTCCACCATGATTTCAACAATTTCCATCCCACCATCAACCTCAGCCTGGACCAGTCCACACAACAGATCCACTTCCTGGACACTACGGTGCTAATAAGCGATGGTCACATAAAGACCACCCTATATCGGAAACCTACTGACCGCTATTCCTACCTACATGCCTCCAGCTTTCATCCAGATCATACCACACGATCCATTGTCTAAAGCCAAGCTCTACGATATAACCGCATTTGCTCCAACCCCTCAGACAGAGACAAACACCTACAAGATCTCTGTCATGCATTCCTACAACTACAATACCCACCTGCTGAAGTGAAGAAACAGATTGACAGAGCCAGAAGAGTACCCAGAAGTCACCTGCTACAGGACAGGCCCAACAAAGAAAACAACAGAACGCCACTAGCCATCACCTTCAGCCCCCAACTAAAACCTCTCCAACGCATCATCAAGGATCTACAACCTATCCTGAAGGACAACCCATCACTCTCACAGATCTTGGGAGACAGGCCAGTCCTTGCTTACAGACAGCCCCCCAATCTGAAGCAAATACTCACCAGCAACCACACACCACACAACAGAACCACTAACCCAGGAACCTATCCTTGCAACAAAGCCCGTTGCCAACTGTGTCCACATATCTATTCAGAGGACACCATCATAGGGCCTAATCACATCAGCCACACTATCAGAGGCTCGTTCACCTGCGCATCTACCAATGTGATATATGCCATCGTGTGCCAGCAATGCCCCTCTGCCATGTACATTGGTCAAACTGGACAGTCTCTATGTAAAAGAATGAATGGACACAAATCAGACGTCAAGAATTATAACTTCAAAAACCAGTTAGAGAACACTTCAATCTCTCTGGTCACTCGATTACAGACCTCAGAGTGGCTATCCTTCAACAAAAAAGCTTCAAAAACAGACTCCAATGAGAGACTGCTGAATTGGAATTAATTTGCAAACTGGATACAATTAATTTAGGCTTGAATAGAGACTGGGAATGGATGAGTCATTACACAAAGTAAAACTATTTCCCCATGTTATTTCTCCCCCCCCCCACCCCACCCCCCACTGTTCCTCAGATATTCTTGTTAACTGCTGGAAATAGCCTACCTTGCTTGTCACCATGAAAGGTTTTCCTCCTTCCCCCCCCCCCCCCCCCGCTGCTGGTGATGGCTTATCTTAAGTGATCACTCTCCTTACAGTGTGTATGATAAACCCATTGTTTCATGTTCTCTGTGTGTGTATATCAATCTCCCCTCTGTTTTTTCCACCAAATGCATCCGATGAAGTGAGCTGTAGCTCACGAAAGCTTATGCTCTAATAAATTTGTTAGTCTCTAAGGTGCCACAAGTACTCCTTTTCTTTTTAAGATCTTTCTGTTTACTCCCATAAAGAGCTGTTTTGCCCTGCATCTAGTCAAGGGACTTAATTTTAAGTTGATTCTGCAATTCTTGTTACCTTATTTTAATTACAAAGCTTTACAAAAGTTAAGTCCAAACCTGGCCTGAAAAAACATTCTTCCTCTAATTGAGTACCTGTCTTTGGCTTGGCTTTGTTTCTGTGAATGAAGATGATCCTTTGGCATGGCTTCCTTATGGTCACATGAGCTTTATATCTCTCTGTATACATTTTCCTTTTTTCATATTTGTTCAGTCAGCTCTAATGGCTTGGCTTCTATTTTTGGCTTATGGAGAATAGCCAGCCCCTTGGCTTGGCTGTGTTGTCGCTTTATCGGCTGGCTTGCCCAAATCTACTTAGAAATGCCCACGGGCACCAGACTTGGAAAAAAAATAATTCCAAGCTTTTCATTTACAAATTGGCATTGTTTCCATAATCATACTTTTGCTGCCTCCTTTTTCATTTACTCTGTTCCCTTGTGGAGCCTCTGACCACATATTGGAAGAGTCTTCCATTATACAACAAGTAACCCATCGTGATAAGTACTGATTGCATGTTATTTACCTAGAGGGGACATTACACAACTTTCTCCATAAATAACTTGAAAATCAAGCATAAGTAGGGTATAATGTTCCATAACTAAGGCCCTCTGTTGTACTACAGGAACACTGACAAAGACAGAATCACTGCAAACAGGCGGCTGGATGCACAAAAGGAGTTAGGCGCATAAACTCCTGTTTTAGGGATTGTAAGTGGGTTTCCACCTCCAGACCTAAGGGCCTTTGCTGGCAATTAAACAGCACACACACACTCCACCAAGCTACCTCCACAAAGTGTCTTCATGATTACTTCTTGATTTACATTCCAGGTAGAAAGGGCACCCTTTCTTGGCATGACCTCCATAGACCATCTTCATCCAGGCAGGGTATAAAATCACAAGCATTGTGCACTGCATATACAAGTTCTCAGCATCAGTGTCCCTGGCACAGCCTTTTATAATGTTTGTTTGCTTTCTTCTCTGAGCTATCCAGCTGATTAGCTAATTACCTCATTAGCTCACCAGACTCCCTAAAAGTGCAAGTGATCCCCACTAACCTTTCAAACCCAATCAGATGCCTAACTCCCTCTTACTCTAATTACATCCAGTGTCCTGCAGGTTCCAAGTGACCAGGCTATCGGCTCCCAAAAGACACTCTATGGGGGACTACAATTCTGGAATGAACAAGATTGTACCAAATGACAGAGGATATCTCTGGATTCCCTATAATAGTAAGTATCCCCAAACCCCATTTCAGATTATTAGCTGAATGCTATGCTGTGCTATGAATACTACTTCTCACTCAAGAAAAAAGTATAAATTATCATGGCAAATTGCAGATGAACATGTTTACCTGCTTTTGTTACCTTCCTCCTCAGGTATGGTTATCAGAAGACCTTTCTCTTCAAGTAAAAAAACAAATCAATAGATTGCCCAGTCCTTCAGCGCTCCTCTCTGCAAGGAAGAGATAGATTAGTGGGGGGAAATAGCATTTGTTAAAACATTGGAATGTTCTGAATATCTAGAACGAGAAACAGCCTATAGTCTGTCCTGCATTAGCAACAATAAGCATTTCACCTGTTGCACTGTGATTTCAGTGGAGTTTTTCACCCAGCCCAGAATCTTCATTGTTTTGTTTTCCTCTCAATCATATTGAAATGGAGTGCTAATATTACCCTTATGACAGTAAGAGAATTCAGTGTGGAAGGTGTGTGTGGGTGTAACACCAACAGACCCTGGGCGTCAGTGGGCAGGATCAAATTGGGGACCTATGGAGCTTAGTGCATGAGCCTCTATAGCATGAGCTAAAAGCCTCTTAACTAAGGCTGTAGAGAAGATGCATTTAACTCTCTCTTTCTCTTTAAGTGGTCTCAGTGCCACTAGATGGGACAGAGTACCACATCCAGAAGGTGTGTGGGTTACATGAGGAGAAATAAAATCAAATTAGCATCATTCTGGCTTTATTCAAGAGCTTTTATCAGATACCACGATTCCAGAGCAGGGGGGAAAAAACATTAAAAAAACTACATTATGAATCAAATTAAACAGTAATGCTCCTAAGAAGATCTAGCTCATTGATTCTCACAAGAAAAACATCCCATCTCTGAGGGGTTGATCCAAATCATGTCAAAATCAATAAAAATACTTGCATAATCTTTGGAGAATGATGGAGCAGGCCCTGAGTCACAGGCTCACCAGTGGCTCAGAACTCAATGAGTCGCCAGAACAGGTAAGCTGCCTAACCATAGATTCATAGATTCATAGATATTAAGGTCAGAAGGGACCATTCTGATCATCTAGTCCGACCTCCTGCACAGCGCAGGCCACAGAATCTCACCCACCCACTCCTATGAAAAACCTCACCCATGTCTGAGCTATTGAAGTCCTTAAATCATGGTTCAAAGACTTCAAGGAGCAGAGAAGCCTCCGTCAAGTCAACCATGCCCCATGCTACAGAGGAAGGCAAAAAAACCTCCAGGGCCTCTCCAATCTGCCCTGGAGGAAAATTCCTTCCCGACCCCAAATATGGCAATCAGCTAAACCCTGAGCATATGGGCAAGATTCACCAGCCAGATACCCAGGAAAGAATTGTCTATAGTAACTCAGATCCCATCCATCTAATATCCCATCTCAGGGGATTTGGCTATTGACCCTGAATATTTAAAGATCAATTACTTACCAAAATCCCATTATCCCATCATACCATCTCCTCCATAAACTTATCAAGTAGAATCTTAAAACCAGATAGATCTTTTGCCCCCACTTCTTCCCTTGGAAGGTTATTCCAAAACTTCACTCCTCTGATGGTTAAAAGCCTTCGTCTGATTTCAAATCTAAACTTCCTGGTAGCCAGTTTATACCCATTTGTTCTTGTGTCCACATTGGTACTGAGCTGAAATAATTCCTCTCCCTCTCCTGTATTTATCCCTCTGATATATTTATAGAGAGCAATCATATCTCCCCTCAACCTTCTTTTACTTAGGCTAAACAAGACAAGCTCCTTAAGTCTCCTTTCGTAAGACAAGTTTTCCATTCCTCGGATCATCCTAGTAGCCCTTCTGTGTACCTGCTCCAGTTTGAATTCATCCTTTTTAAACATGAGAGATCAGAACTGCACACAGTATTCTAGGTGAGGTCTCACCAGTGCCTTGTATAACGGTACTAAAACCTCCTTATCCCTACTGGAAATGCCTCTCCTGATGCATCCCAAAACCGCATTAGCTTTTTTCACAGCCATATCACATTGGCAGTTCATAGTCATCCTATGATCAACCAATACTCCAAGGTCCTTCTCCTCTTCCGTTACTTCTAATTGATGCGTCCCCAACTTAGAACTAAAATTCTTCTTAATAATCCCTAAATGCATAACCTTACACTTCTCACTATTAAATTTCACCCTATTACTATTACTCCAGTTTACAAGGTCATCCAGATCCTCCTGTATAATATCCCGATCCTTCTCCGAATTGGCAATACCTCCCAGCTTTGTATCATCTGCAAACTTTATTAGCACACTCCCACTTTTTGTGCCAAGGTCAGTAATAAAAAGATTAAATAAGATTGGTCCCAAAACCGATCCCTGAGGAACTCCACTGGTAACCTCCCTCCAACCTGACAGTTCGCCTTTCAGTAGAACCCGTTGCAGTCTCCCCTTTAACCAATTCCTTATCCACCTTTTGATGTTCATATTGATCCCCATCTTCTCCAATTTAACTAATAATTCCCCATGTGGCACGGTATCAAATGCCTTACTGAAATCTAGGTAAATTAGATCCACTGCATTTCCTTTATCTAAAAAATCTGTTACTTTTTCAAAAAAGGAGATTAGGTTGGTTTGGCACGATCTACCTTTTGTAAAACCATGTTGTATTTTGTCCCATTTACCTTTGACTTCAGTGTCCTTAACTAATTTCTCCTTCAAAATTTTTTCCAGGACCTTGCATACTACAGATGTCAAACTAACTGGCCTGTAGTTACCTGGATCACCTTTTTTTCCTTTCTTAAAAATAGGAACTATATTAGCAATTCTCCAATCATTCGGTACTACTCCTGAGTTTACAGATTCATTAAAAATTCTTGCTAATGGGCTTGCAATTTCAGGTGCCAATTCCTTTAATATTCTTGGATGAAGATTACCTGGGCCCCCCGATTTAGTCCCATTAAGCTGTTTCAGTTTTGCTTCTACCTCAGATATGGTAATATCTACCTCTATATCCTCATTCCCATTTGTCATGCTACCATTATCCCCAAGATCCTCTTTAGCCTATTAAAGACTGAGGCAAAGTATTTGTTTAGATATTTGGCCATGCCTAGATTATCTTTAACCTCCACTCCATCCTCAGTGTTAAGCGGCCCCACTTCTTCTTTCTTAGTTTTCTTCTTATTTATATGGCTATAGAACCTTTTACTATTGGTTTTAATTCCCTTTGCAAGGTCCAACTCTACTCGACTTTTAGCCTGTCTCACTTTATCCCTACATGTTCTGACCTCAATTAGGTAGCTTTCCTTGCTGATCCCTCCCATCTTCCACTCCCTGTATGCTTTCTGCTTCTTCTTAATCACCTCTCTAAGATGCTTGCTCATCCAGCTTGGATGAATGAACCACATGAAACCCAAACTCTGCTTCATCTAGTACAGATTAAACCAAATCATAATTCTTAAAATAAAGGAACCTTCTGCTAGTATTTAAGTTACCCCATATCCCTTACCGTGCATTTATATAATGGCTAGCCTGAGCAGGTGATACAGAGTAAAACAAAACATTCAAATCTACTCAAGAATATTCAGCATATGGCTGTAACTTTATCAGTCTCTTGGAAACAGAAAAATAAGCTATGAACAGCTGATCCCAATGGCAACAATGGAAAACAAAATCAATACCCTGTTCACTTGCAGCTAAATTTTCAATCTCTCTCAAATTCAATAAGGTAACTATACTCCTTGTCCACCACATCAGGCTTCTTAGCAGTAATAAAAGCACTGATCTCATCTGACATTTTAAAGCCTTGGCATGACCTCCATAGACCATCTTCATCCAGGCGTGGTATAAAACCACAAGCATTGTGCACTGCATATACAAGTTCTCAGCATCAGTGTCATTACTTGGAAAAATATTCCCTAATCTTTTCAGTGTCCTTTAATTTAATCAGGATGGAAAAACACAGATAAATTGCCTAGTATTGATTATTGGGGGCAGATCAGTCACTTTTTACAATTGTCAGTTTATAGAAAATCAATTAGAAGGTGTTTAAAAATAATTGTCATCAGGTTGCTTGTAGCTGAAGTTTTTGTTCATGGATAATCTGTTGGATACAGCTATTTCCAAGAGGACCAGTTGGTCTCAAGATTTTCTTCAAGTATTTTTCAAAAGACAGAAACTAAATGTTCTGTTTAAGATCACCAGCAATCCCTGCAGTGGCTGCCTACTCTAAAACCAAACCATAGAAATTCTACATGATTCTATGCTCCTTTGTCAGGTCTGGCTTGATCATAGGCTGTAGTGACTCATAGTTTGGTGATCATACTGTATGTTAGCACAAAAAATCACAAGTTCTATTAGTCTTTTTTTATTTTGAGCTATTTATTAATCCTTCATGCCTCAGAACCAAGAGAAATTCTATGGCCAATATTATCCAGGAGGATAGACTAGATGATCATAATAATCCCTCCTAGCCTTAATATCTATGAATCTTCTTTCTGAAAAATCTCAGTACCTGAAAAGTATAAATTGGAGGGAATTCAGTGAACAATAAAAAATGCTTAATTGTCTGTGATCACTAAGTCAACTAAAACCAAATACAAAAGCTTAGAGAATCAATAATCTTGGCGTAAGAATGATCATATATTTTGCTTTGATAGTGCATGTGAAAATGGAAAATGAAGATCAGTGTGAAGTTAAAGACATAGCCTTAGAGATAGGCATAGCTAGAGGCTTCTACACATTGTTCTGAAAAGTAGAACCTATATAATGTGAGCAACTATAACTAATTAACTGGGTATGATCACCCGCAAGCTAGAATTTCACTACAGAATAAGCAATATATGCACAAGTTAGGCGGAAAGCCAATCAGATGAATAATAGTTCAACGACATGGATATGAAAGACAAACACAGCTGGTAGCTGATTGCACTCTATAAATTTAAACCCTTTTATGTGGTGAATTGTGATAACTTAAGGCAATCTTTTCTTACTTGAGATATTTCCTTTTGACTGAAGCCAGATAACTATGCAGGACATTTGTGGCTTTTTGTTATAGTTCTTGCATTCTTTACTTCCATTATGGGGTCATTCAATGGCTATTCCTTTTTTAACTTTAGTGAGCAAAGAATGTAATATAGGCTGGCAAAAGCCATATGCTTGTTTCTGTGAATAAGTCTACATGTTATTCATTTGTGTCCAGTTTCTTTTATCTTTTTGTGGATGCAAACTGGGTAATCTATGGATTCCAATTGTATGGAGGAATTCCACCTTCGGGGTCAACGATGAGGTACCAAGAATTTATCAAAGCAGGCACAGTACTGAATGGTCCAAAATAATTTGTCTTTTTTTGTTGTTGATGAGTAGAATGTTAGATTTGCATGTAGGAAAACCTAACCCACTCCATTCTAAGGTCTGATATTTCCCTCCACTGCCTCTTGTATTTCTGCCCTTGCAGGCTGTCACTATAGGGCTTACATTCTCATGATGTAGTGCTATCATGTAAATCAGCTGGTCAATACTCAGGAGTGGTGCAAATAAATGATACAAATCCTGGAAGATCCTAGTGTAGGATCAGCATTATGGACTTTCATAATATAAAACATATGATGTTATGTGTTCCTATTAACATGGACCTCCAGAATGAGGAAAAGGTAGAGAATCTACAGACCACAATCCTTCATTTACAAACTTCACATCTAGAATCTAAATAATTAAATAATCTGCCTCATACAAAATTTCTTTTCCATCAGCCTTCTCTTTGAATTTATTCAGACTTCATTCTTCACTTGCCTTACCTGGCAGTGAAGCTATATCAGACTTCATGAAGCCAGGCACATGTGCCACAAACATAGCTTTTGCACTGAGCTGAAATCCATGAAGTAGGTGTACAAATAAGGACATAAGTAGATCCATTCTATTATATTCCATTTTTGTTGAAAACAGAAAGAAAATACGTCATTATTTTCCAAACACAAGAAGATAAAACTAGTTCATTTGCAAGATGGTATGAGCTTATTCCACATAATACCATCAGCAGATAAACATTGTCAGCTGTGTTCGGTTAACTTTTTTCTTCTTCTTCCTTTGTAATGATTTCACTTAAAAATACCTGTACAATTATTTTCCTTCTAAACATTCACTCATGTAAACAATGAGTTCATGAACTGGTCTAACTACTTTATTCAGTGTGATATGCTGTAACTGACAACTAGATGAGGAAATGGCCATCTGAAGAGAGTTACAGGTTTAAAATAAGGGTGTCAGATACTAATTTAGCTCCAACACCCTTAAGATTTTAGAAGCTATGCCACTGATTGACATGCTGGCACTTCTTAATGCCCTATTTTGATGAACTTTGCAATGAAACCTTTACAAAGAGATATGCTGTCTCTAAGCAGACACAGTGAGTAAAATTAGTCTCTGATATAAATCCACTGTTTTGAATAGAGTTACACCAAAGATAAATTTGGTCCAGATTCCCAGAAAGGCAGTTCTTTTCTTTGCACCTTTCTGGCAAGAAAACTGCAATCCAACATGAAACTTTTTTCTTGGTCACACTGATCCTTGACACACGAGCAGTTTCTTCGGGGCTCAATATTATCATTCTCCTGCCTCTCCTTCTCCAAAGAAACCGATATCTTGCAAGCCACAACTGCTGCCAAGTCATTGTTAATGTCCAAATGAAAATTCTCTTCTATCCCAGTTGAACAGTTGAGTGTCTTTCTTATTGGTATTACTAGAGTTGAGAATCTGGAAGCAATCTATACAACTATATACTAAAATTAATTATTCCAGAATCCTATTTCTTTTTGCCTTTGGTAGTTTACAGCTCATCCTACCAAGCCAATCAATAAATCAATGTCATCTATCTCTCTGTAGCTATAGTTTTGAGCATCTTTTGAGTAAAAAATGATAGCAATGACATTTCTCTTTCCCTTACTTCTCAGGCAAAGATGGGCTTGGGCTTTTGTATTTTATATCAACAGCATTTTGCAGTCTACTTTTAAGGGTCAAATGGTTTGTCGGTATCTACTAGTCATCAGCACCATATATACTTATGCCTTGAAGTATTGGGAAGGTGTTGAAGCAAACCATTTGACCCATGAAAGTAACCTGCAAAATTCTGTTGCAACAGAATACACAAACCCAAGTCCACCATGATTCAGAAGTAAGGAAGAGATAAATGTCATTTCTATCATTTTATATAAGCCTTTTTGTTATTTATTCATTTATTTTGTCTATTGTGTTTCTAAGTGAAAAGTTATTGGCTAAGAGTTTCAAAGGAAATTGAGGTCCAGTATCACTGAGGCTCTTCTGGAATTTTTTCCCAAATATTCATGAACAATTACCTCAGAGGTATATCTGGCATACCACACTGTTATACTACTCTTAGAATATTGTGGAACCCCAGATGCTGTGCTGTACTAAATTCACATAAATGTCCTATTAACGGCAACCACCATATTTCAGTATTAGTGCCAGTATTACTCCTACTAAATTATTATTTTTATTATTTTATTCGTCTCCCTGATTTCTGAGTAGTTCTTCCATAGCCAATACATTACAAATTTAGCTCTGGACTTCTGAATTCAACTGATTTCTCCTGTGTCTATATACTCTTTTTTCAGAAATTCATAATTAGGCTAGTTTTTATGTTGCAAGTCAACCTTCCAACTTCTTGGTGACATATATTAACTTTTCTTTCCATTATTTTTTCCTGGTAAATTGTCTTGTTTCACATGTGTGCTTTAAGGGGCAAATTATGTAACCACCTCACACATGTGGAAGGCTCTATAGCAGTGCAAGTTATGTGGGTTTACTATGGATGAGCAGGATTTTGGCAAGCTGTGCAGGCCTGTTTGCCCTGGCATATCATGTAACCCATCTCCCTTCTGGGGTTCCTGTTGTGGTGTCACACATGAGGATTGTGGCAAGACTGAGGTAAGGGTAGGGGCACTTTTGTGCATATCTTCTGGTTATTCTCCACTTCCCTTCCACCACTGTGGAATAGGAAGCACTAAGGCCACAAATGTTTAAGTCATGTTGAGGTCTATACCTTCTGGTGACTGTTGAATGGTCGGTATGAAATGATTTGATGGTCTCAATCCAGTTCCTTGTCATCTCAGATTTTCATCACAAAACCACCTTCACCCCAACTGAGAAGTCAGGTTTAAGTTTCATTGATTGATGTGTAGAAAGAATAGTAAATATGGCAGGCGACCAGCTTGGCTTAAGAGTGAAATCCTTGCTGATCTTAAACACAAAAAAGAAGCTTACAAGAAGTGGAAGATGGACAAATGACCAGGGAGGAGTATAAAAATAATGCTCAGACATGCAGGAGTGAAATCAGGAAGGCCAAATCGCACTTGGAGTTGCAGCTAGCAAGAGATGTGAACAGTAACAAGAAGGGTTTCTTCAGGTATGTTAGCAACAAGAAGAAAGTCAAGGAAAGTGTGGGCCCCTTACTGAATGAGGGAGGCAACCTAGTGACAGAGGACGTGGAAAAAGCTAATGAACTCAAAACTTTTTTCGCCTCTGTCTTCACGAACAAGGTCAGCTCCCAGACTACCGCACTGGGCAGCACAGCATGGGGAGGAGGTGACCAGCTCGCTGTGGAGAAAGAAGTAGTTAAGGACTATTTAGAAAAGCTGGACGAGCACAAGTTCATGGGGCCGGATGTGCTGCATCCGAGAGTGCTAAAGGAGTTGGCAGATGTGATTGCAGAGCCATTGGCCATTATCTTTGAAAACTCATGGCGACTGGGGGAAGTCCCGGATGACTGGAAAAAGGCTAATGTAGTGCCCATCCTTTAAAAAGGGAAGAAGGAGGATCCTGGGAACTACAGGCCAGTCAGCCTCACCTCAGTCCCTGGAAAAATCATGGACCAGGTCCTCAAGGAATCAATTGTGAAGCACTTAGAGGAGAGGAAAGTGATCAGGAACAGTCAGCATAGATTCACCAAGGGCAAGTCATGCCTGACTAATCTAATTGCCTTCTATGATGAGAAAACTGGCTCTGTGGATGAGGGGAAAGCAGTGGACGTGTTATTCCTTGACTTTAGAAAAGCTTTTGACACGGTCTCCCACAGTATTCTTGCCAGCAAGTTAAAGAAGTATGGGCTGGATGAATGGACTATAAGGTGGATAGAAAGTTGGCTAGATTGTCGGGCTCAACGGGTAGCAATCAATGGCTCCATGTCTAGTTGGCAGCCGGTATCAAGCAGAGTGCCCCAAGAGTCGGTCCTGGGGCCGATTTTGTTCAATATCTTCATTAATTATCCAGAGGATGGCGTGGACTTCACCCTCAGCAAGTTTGCAGATGACACTAAACTGGGAGGAGTGGTAGATACGCTGGAGGGTAGGAATAGGATATAGAGAGACCTAGACAAATCAGAGGATTGGGCCAAAAGAAATCTGATGAGGTTCAACAAGGACAAGTGAAGAATCCTGCACTTAGGATGGAAGAATCCCATGCACCGTTACAAACTAGGGACCGAATGGCTAGGCAGCAGTTTTGTAGAAAAGGACCTAGGAGTTACAGTGGATGAGAAGCTGGAAATGAGTCAACAGTGTGCCCTTGTTGCCAAGAAGGCCAATGGTATTTTGGGATGTATAAGTAGGGGTATTGCCAGCAGATCAAGGGACATGATTGTTCCCCTCTATTTGACACTGGTGAGGCCTCATCTGGAGTACTGTGTCCAGTTTTGGGCCCCACACTACAAGAAGGATGTGAAAAAATTGGAAAACGTTCAGCAGAGGGCAACAAAAATTATTAGAGGACTGGAACACATGACTTATGAGGAGAGGCTGAGGGAACTGAGACTGCGGAAGAGAAGAATGAGGAGCATTTGATAGCTGCTTTCAACTACCTGAAAGGGGGTTCCAAAGAGGATGGATCTAGACTGTGGTAGCAGATGACAGAACGAGGAGTAACGGTCTCAAGTTGCAATGTGGGAGGTTTAGGTTGGATATTAGGAAAAACTTTTTCACTAGAAGGGTGGTGAAGCACTGGAATGTGTTACCTAGGGAGATGGTGGAATCTCCTTCCTTAGAGGTTTTTAAGATCACGCTTGACAAAGCCCTGGCTGGCATGATTTAGTTGGGGATTGGTCCTGCTTTGAGCAGGGGGTTGGACTAGATGACCTCCTCAGGTCCCTTCCAACCCTGGTAGTCTACGATTCTATGATATGAGGAATTTTTACTGTTGTCTATGGCTTCAATTAAGGAGTGCACGTAAATGTAAACATAAAGTTAAGAATCTGCTTACATGTTTACCTAAAAAGGGATGGATGTAAACACATGCTTAAGAGTTTTTCTGAATTTGGGGCTGAAGCCACTTTATTCTCCTGAGCTTTCAGCCTGTCAAATTTAATGCACATGAAATTCAGAAATCTATCTAAAGTCCTTAAACATAATGTATAAAAGAAATAATTGAAGAGACTCAGTTGAAGTTCTCAGTTGGAAACATTGTTTAGCTGCATTCACTAGAAAACTGCAGTTGGGGTGCACAAACCAAGCTTAGATTCTAAACTAGTTTCATTTTTGCGGCTGCAACAGTTTTCATCATAGATCTGAATGCAAAAAATAAGAGCAATACAAACAATAAGCGTGCATGCAAAAGGCTTAGTAAAAGGTTGTTTCTTTAACATGAGAAGTACTTCTTAATTTGAATTAACTCATGAATCTCCTCTTGATTTGTCAGTGTCACTGGAAATCTGAGGGAAGAAGGATATTTTATAAATAATAGAGAAATGGTGTATGTCTAGAAATCAGAGATATTATATCCAGAAAAGGGAAAACCAGGACACAAGTGTTATAGAACTGGACAATGTCTTAAAAAAAGCCTTGCACTATGGTCCTGACTGGGAGTCCTTACTCACACTGATTACTTCGGTTACTTGGCCCTTACTCAAGTAGTCCTTCAGGGTTACAATGGGACTCTGTGCATAAATAAGTGCTCACAGAGTTGGAATCTCCACCATCTTACTGTGAATGTGCAGTCTGTACAAGATCACATTCTGATTAATCCATAATTACAGCAAACCTTCTTTGTAAGGTTTATAGGGGTATCTTCTTGAAAGCAGAGTAAACACTGCACCTTTTGGCTGAATGCTACTAAATGCCATGTAATTACTTCTACTTCCCTTGTGTGCTTTACTGGCTCCAGTTGCATAAAAGTGTCTTAAGTGACTTGTTTAGATTAGAAAATGATTATGTGGTATAACAGGCAGCAAAGGCAGTTCTTGGCCAGCTTGAGAAAACCACACACCTGTTTCAAAACAAAGTGAAGCGACGGGTGGAAGAACAGGTTTACTAGACTAAGTGGGTGGGGTCTTAAGCAAAGGTTGCTTATATTAATAAGGATGTGATAAAGACTAAAAGAGGTGAGTTAATCCTGCAGGAAATTAGCTTTCCTGGCTTTGATATTTTCCCCTTTAAGAGAAGATGTTAATAAGAGCAAAAAAAACATAAAACCTCATTATATTGTAGAAGTTGAAAGAGAGGATGGAAACGTTTAATAAAATGCCAGCCAGGTAAGCTGAAACTTTTTTAATTTATGAGCTTTGCTTCTCTTCCAAAATCATCATTATCAGAGGTGTAGCACCGATTTTGTATTCTTTCCTACTTAGAAGTGGTGAATCACATTTAGGTCAGAGAATGCATTCATTAGCAGTCTAGCCAAATGATAAACTTAATCCCCCCCCCCCCCCCCCGATACACCTTTTCTATTGAGATCTGGACCATGTTCACTTTGTGCAGGTGTTGCTCTTGAAAATTGCTTTTGAGCAGAGGAAAAATATAAGCGTGCAATCTCCTTCTGATGGAACAACATTAACAAAGGTTTAAGGCCCGATTGTGTTCCCATTAAATCAGTGAGAAAACTCTCATTGATTTCAGTGGGAGCAGGACCTGGCCCTTAATTACAACAATTTTATATCACATCTTAAGGAGACTATTTATTGAAGTAATGCCATTTGTTGCAATTTAAATTCGAGAGAATCAGATTTTTCCTAATAATCAGATTTAGCAAAAACAGATCACACTCTTCCCCTAAACTATCTGGAGATATGTATAAAACCCAAAGACCCCATTTAAAGTATTAATGCATTCTGAAATGCCATCTTTTTCAAATCTCAACTTCCCCTAGCTGAGTTTCAGAGCACTCCACTGATAGCCCTTCTCAGTGGGCAACAACTAGATCTGTTGTCCATTCAAGTTATGTGGCTCTGACTGATGGGGAGAGGAGGAATTGGATATATGATTAAATGGTTAAATTATGTAATGCATATTCAGCTAACATGCTGATTGGGCCTAGGGTAAAAACATTCCCCCAAGCCAATGACTCATCAGGCTGCACAATTAAGTCACCTCCATTTCATAACCAGCAGTACATGAGAGAGTGATGTGGTCAGCATCATGTCTGGCTGCCTTTACCTGATGAATCAGGTACCCATTTTGTAACTGGGTGAAATAGCAGTGTCCTGTCAATGCAAGACCAAGCAAGACTCAAATTTGTAACCTTCAGAGTTTTGTTAGGTGCCTGAACCACACAGCCACCTAGCCTATTAGTTGTAGTACTAAGGGTGCATGTAATAAAGGATAATTATGGGACCAGCATGACTACAATGACACTGAATGTAATAAATGATGAGTAATTCATAAATAATACATTTGCTTGAAACTATTCCAGACAAATCTGAGTAAAATGTGATAACCTAATTAACCGTTTAGTTCCACTCATGTTTTCTCCTGCAGCCATACCACTTTACACAGTTCTTACAAGCTAAGCAAAGTAGGGCCTGTTCACTATATAGATGACAAAATTCTATATAACAGCTTGTTTACTCTCCAGATTATAAGCATTCACGTCCTGCATGCAGGAAATGGCAAATGTGGTAAAAGAGGGGTATTCTTCCTTCTTAGAAGGCACAGAACCAATGTCCTGTCATTTTGTTAGCAAGCACTGATTGTTGGAGGTGCCATCTTTGGGATTAGTCATATAGCCCGAATGTATCATGGCTCTTCATTAAAGATGTCACAGCACTCATTGCAAGCATAGGGGTGTTAATTAATCCTGATCTGTATTCTGGCCGAATTCCAGCACAGGTATTTACATTCTGTTTAGTGATTTCAGTGGGATATTTTTCACTTTCTGGCTTAAAATCTTTTTGTAGTATTGCAGTACTATTAAGAGTTAACAATTGCTGTAATTCGCCTAGGTATTGGTGCTTCCATGGTGGATGAAGTGATTTATCGGGTGGATGAAGTGATTTACAGGGTTTGATTCACGATTGCCCTGAATTTTGTATTGTCACTCAAAAAGATTCTAAACAGGATTAGATGCTTTTATAAATAAAGAAGATGATCCAGAGTGGTGATAGGAAATATTAAATGAAACACAGCAACATTTTTGGAAGAGATATAAACCCTTATGCTTCAAAGTATAAACCAATCTGTAACTACTGAGAGTTCAGTTCTCTCTTAACAGGCTACTCTAGGGAAGATGACAGTGTCGCCTAGTGGGATTTCAGCTCTGCCACTGATCTGCTTAGACAAATCACTTCCCGTAGTTTCCCTATGTGTAAAATGGGGATAATAATACTTGCCTCCTCTGTAAAACACTATGGGAACTGCTGATGAAAACCACTATGTAAGAGCTAGGCATTATTATTATTACTTGCTTTTTCCTCTGTCTTCTGGTTCTGGTCAAACAGAGGATACTGGTCCAGATGGACAATTATGTTGATACACTCTGACAATTCCTAAGTTGCACTTTTCAACATGCTATATGCTATCTTTAATTATTCAAAATGAAATTAGTCAGCCCACAAGGAAAATTGGCCAGAATTCCCTAACACAAGTTTTAAAAGCTAAAGAATAACCAATGATAAGATAGCTTATTTATAAGAGAACTAGGGAAATTTCATTAAAAAAACCCCTTCCCAAAAAACTCTTAATAATTCAACAAAATACACTTTATGCTATGTTTAAAGGCATAACATGTACAACATTCTTTATATAGAAACATTCGGTATCATAAATGTACATGACGTTCTGTATGCACTAATGACAGTGCACTGTGTCTCAAGAAAGGAAAACGGTGTCTGATTGCCTAGGATTGGCAAGAAAATATTTATAATAAAGAAGAATAAGAATTAGTACAGTCAACTGAAATAGTTTTCCATTAGCATTTGCTCCTGAGTTTTCTCAGATTGTCAGTTTACAGTAGCTGCAAAAACTGTTCAGTGAAAACATTGTTAAATAGTTTATAGCAGACCTGCTTCTTGTGCCTCCAGGAAACATTCGATGACACACACAGCTGTCTGAGATGAAAAATTAATTAAATAACTAAACACTCATCACCTGGAAAACAGAGGGATACAACTTAAGGTAAAATGATCATTTTATGTTGTATGTCTCTCTCAGATTTAAAGGGCCAGCTATCAGAAGCATGCTGGAAAAAAGTGTGTATATAAAAAGATAAAATTAAAGAGGAGAGCTCAGTAATAACAAGACAACCGGAGAGTAGATAACTCTCAGGGATGACTGCCAAAATTTTCATCTTTCCAAGGGTTAGGAATCTGTCTGAGGCTTTAAAACTGGAGTCTCATGTGTTATCTAATTACAATAGTTATCTGTTTTGGTTGTTATGATGTTGATATTATTGATATTCCATTCTTTTTTACACACTGATTGTCTCCTCTGCTGTAGGTAAACCACTACATAATCCCAGTGCCCATTATTTAAGGGAGCTGTTGATATGTTTTTTCCTTACCAACTTCCCTTTTAAAATTTATGGGACATACCAACTTCGTGCAACTTCACTGAAGTTACTGGAGTTACACCAGGGGCAAGTCTGATCTGTGATCTAAACCTCAGATAAAGAGCCTTTTATGAATTAGTGGTGGTCTGTAAAAGCTCAGTTTTGTAGACATTGCATTAGTAGATCATGCAGTGCACTTTAATAAGGAGGCTGGTAAAACTGGTATATAGAGCAGCCCACTTTTTCATCTCACTATGTAAAGGGAATGTTTTCAAGTCCAGAAGAAGCAAAACATGAGGGAAAAGAGATGTCATTTACTGTCACAAATATCAAAAAGGTAAAGAATAGTCTATCAAAGCATGGATGGATTCCTCTGAGCAACATGCATCTATCCTACAAGTAGTTACTCAGCAGGTATCCTAGAAGAGCTAAGCCATCATAAGAGTGGTAATTTTTATGCAGATTAAAATACTTTAAAATAATTTATCTTACATATGAGGACAGGCCTCCCTTTTATTTTTAGTGACAGCCAGAGTATATTTATGTCACTTAATCCTTTTTTGGCAATGAAAAGAAACTGCCTCCTTCACAATTTTTGCTGGAGTTTTTCTAGGTTCATCTTACATTATTAGCTGCTTGAAAATTTTCCGACAAACTTTTATTTGATGGCAAATGGCTTTTTTGCCAAAGTGAAAAATGTCCATTTTCAATTAATTGTGGGCGTGAGGGGGTTGTCACAACATAATAAAAAATGTGAAAATGAGAAAGTCTTCAAAGTTTAGGGCTATTTTCAGTTTTTGATGAAAGCCTGAAAAAAACATACTGCAGACAATTTGTGATGCAAATGAATTCTTTTTATCAATTTTAGTCACCAGAAAAAAAAAAAAGCTGAAGGGAAAATTCTGTCCCAACCAGCACTAAAAAGGAGTTGTGTTGGCTCAGTGATTGGCACAAATAAAGACAAGGTGCCAATGTCAGTCCATTCCTTCTTTCTTGTTACTTATAAAATACAGCAGAAACTAATATAAAACAATCATAATATCCTATCTTGACAAAAATGTATTCCTCTACCATTTTTCAGTATACTGTCATTGTCATAAATGACCTATATATTTAAGGAAAATAATACAATTACTAGTTTTATATTGTAAAATACAAGTTTACTTTCTATGATGTCTTTCAGGCAAACCATAACCCAAAATGCATTACAGAGTTACAATTACCATCAGAATTAAATAGCAAGTAATAGTGACAGCCGTAGGTACAGGAAAGAGAGAAAAGATTCTTTCCCAATTTGCTTTCATTATGAAATCACTCCAGCAGGTTTTCTCAGCTAGAAACAAACGTTAATGATAATTAATTAATTAATTAAAATACAGCTCTTAAAGAGCGATCGCTAATTTGCCCTGAAATCTGTGCAAGGAGGATACAATGTAAAAATAAGGACTAACTCAAAAATGTAAATATTCTTGCAAAAATGTGTAAACTATTAAAAAAACTCAAGTTCCTGCCAAGTGATATATTATTTTAATGACTTTAAATGCACAATTTCACTCTTCTTTGGTGCTGGCACTTTGAGTCCCTGTTAGGGATTTGGGCTCACAATGAAGCTTCTATAACTTTCTGGATCTTTGTCATGTTGGCAAGTTGGTCATTCTCCTGCAATGAGGAGGAGGTGGCTGGAAAGAAGCTGTACCAAGGGGATATGGAAAAATTCAAACCTGGCTTGGCCCAGGATTGCTGTGAAAAATGTAATGAGCTGCTTTCTTGCTCAGGAGCCAAATGCTGGCTGGTAGCAACTGTGGAGGGAACCTGAAAATGCTTCAATTCTGTCTGTCCCAGCAGATGTCACTAAAAGGCAATAGTGTTTATAGGTAGGCCAAATCAGAAACAATCAGGTATTTTAAGATACATAAATGTGGAAAAGATTAGCTTATCTCAACTACCATAATAATGTTTTACCACTGAAGCATTTTTTAGCTCCTTTGTAGGTCTTTGCTTTGGATCCAGATCTAAAATACACTGAGAAATAGGTGGTTATTTCCAAAATTTAAGAAAATATTATATTCTACAGGAAATTGTGCAAGGACCAGGAGCCAAGACACTAGTTAAATGCCACAATTAAGGAATTCTGGTGGATAAACAGAAATTTAAAAGAGACTGAGAAATACATCCATCTCCACAGAGTGTATCTATCTATTGCATACAGCTGCATCATTCTGAAATATTACAAGTACAAGAGTTGATTAGAAAGTACTGTACAAAAGTGTGACACTCCCATTCATTGTCCAGTCAAATAGATATTGTAAGTCGGCTGTCAGCAGTCCCAGTAAATTTCTGATTTTTATACTATTAAAAACAACAGATGGTGACTAAGGAGATAAAAAAAAGTAGTTTGGGAGAGGCAGGTGAGTATGAATACTGAGTAAGCTCTTTGGGGCAGGGACCATTTCTTTGTTCTGGGTTTGTACAGCACCTAACACAATGGAGTGTTGGTCTGTGACTAAGTTTCCAAGGCACTACAGTAATACATATAATTACACTAGATCTGGTCTCAGACAAGTGAAGTTAATTATTTCCCAGATGTAGTTAATAAAAGCACAAAATAGGCTCTAATCTGTGTGCTCTGTATTTAGTCTCCTCTCTTTAGGACATTTGAAAATAGCATGAACTATTTGTTTTTAGTTTAGCGGGTAGTTCTGAGAAGGTGGGTCAGAGACTGGGACTATGATACTAAGGAGAGGAGCACAGAAACTACAGGCAAGAAGCTTCTGCTGCTAAACCTGCACTCCCACAATAAAGTCAATGGCATATTCTGCAACACAAGCAGTTAAAGCAGGAGCAGATGCCACTAAGCCTGAGATAGACACAGAGAGCCAATACTGCAATGGCAGGAAGCTCACATAGTGTAGTGATTACTTATACTTCCTTCCCTACCACCTGGTATCACCTGCTACTTAATTTGCTTTCATTATTCAGAGAGTCCAATTAAACACCATTACATTCTCACCTTTCCTTTGCTTCAATATTAAACATATTCAGTTTCCAACTTACACTGGGTTCACAGCAAAGAAACTTCATTGGCTTCATTTGTGTTACTCATGATTTAGACTGATGTAAGTGAGATGAGAATCAGGCCTCTGCTTTTAGAAACCTAATTTTTTGGGATTCTTCAGCCTTTTAGAAAGAGATGATTGCTTTTCTACCATATTCTAAAACTTTAGTCTTTAATTAGAGAGATGTAAGGAGCAATGTGTTTTAAGAATTGTGTTCTCAATGGTACCATCTATTCAACCTCTTACCTTTGCCAGCTCTTAAACAGGAAATGTCAAAAACCATAAACTCCTCAAAAGAACTCATGCAACCATTACAATAAAATAATTTCACTATTGCATGTTTGGATTTTTGCACATGAATATGTCCCTGAAAAGCATATGTGTTGCATAAAGAATTTGTCTTCATAGAGAGATCCTCACTAATCCCTCTAATTGCAGGTTAGGGTTGTCCACATTTTGAGGATTGCAAATGTCAGCTTTTTTAAAGTACCAATGCTTCTTAATTTTAAAGAGGTCAGTAGGAACTCTATTCAAGAAAAGAAGCAATTTAAAAGCTCCATAATTCAATTCTTAACTATTTATCCCACTATAGACCCCAACCTCGAATACCCAGTATGTAGAGAGGGATCATAGTTATGGTGAAATGTAGCTACCCCTTGGATGGAAAAAATCAGTCATGCTGAGCTAGCAGCATTATGGTACACAATTGTTTCCAGCAGTCAAAATCTGCCCTTCGACTTGAATCAATGGAAACATGAACAGAATTTGGCCCTATATTATGGAAGTGAATAAATAAAGCAAATGAAAATACCAAAGGAATTTAGGTAGGCAGAATGGGTTTACCAGAACTTGGAAGATGAGTAGGACACCGGAAGCTAACCATGCTTGTAAAAAGTGGAAGATATCAACAGTAAGAAATAACAATGAATCCTAAACACTAAAAACACAAAAAAGAAGCTTACAAGAAGTGGAAGATTGGACAAATGACCAGGGAAGAGTATAAAAAATATTGCTCGGGCATGCAGGAGTGAAATCACGAAGGCCAAATCACTCCTGGAGTTGCAGCTAGCAAGAGATGTTAAGAGTAACAAGAAGGGTTTCTTCAGGTATATTCGCAAAAAAAAAAAAGGAGTACTTGTGGCACCTTAGAGACTAACAAATTTATTTGAGCATAAGCTTTCTGAGCTACAACTCACTTCATCGGATGAAGTGAGCTGTAGCTCATGAAAGCTTATGCTCAAATAAATTTGTTAGTCTCTAAAGTGCCACAAGTACTCCTTTTCTTTTTGCGAATACAGACTAACACGGCTGCTACTCTGAAACCTTCAGGTATATTAGCAACAAGAAGAAAGTCAAGGAAAGTGTGGGCCCCTTACTGAATGAGGGAGGCAACCTAGTGACAGAGGATGTGGAAAAAGCTAATGTACTCAATGCTTTTTTCGCCTCTGTCTTCACGAACAAGGTCAGCTCCCAGACTACCGCACTGGGCAGCACAGCATGGGGAGGAGGTAACCAGCCCTCTGTGGAGAAAGAAGTGGTTCGGGATTATTTAGAAAAGCTAGACGAGCACAAGTCCATGGGGCCAGATGCGCTGCATCCGAGAGTGCTAAAGGAGTTGGTGGATGTGATTGCAGAGCCATTGGCCATTATCTTTAAAAACTCATGGCAATTGGGGGAAGTCCCGGACGACTGGAAAAAGGCTAATGTAGTGCCCATCCTTAAAAAAGGGAAAAAGGAGGATCCTGGGAACTACAGGCCAGTCAGCCTCACCTCAGTCCCTGGAAAAATCATGGAGCAGGTCCTCAAGGAATCAATTGTGAAGTACTTAGAGGAGAGGAAAGTGATCAGGAACAGTCAGCATGGATTCACCAAGGGCAAGTCATGGCTGACTAATCTAATTACCTTCTATGACCCCAATACCTCTGCCAATTCAGACTTTCCCCAAACCATCTGCCCTGGAGCCTCCAGCACTCTTTCTAAACACTTACAGAAGTTATTAAGTTCACTGCTTCCTTAAACAGACAGTAATCAGCAGCTTGCTACCTTCACTAGCGTTAACAAACTCGCAATTTGAATGAAATCACTGAACTGATTTACAGTAAAAGTAAACAATTTTATTTTAAAAAGTCATAGATTTAAGTGATACCAAGTATAAGCAATAAAGATCGAAAGGGTTACAAAAGCAAGCAAAAGTAAAAATGTGCCCTTTTCGAGGGTGGATGACCAGACTTTCTGGCCAGGACCCTTCACAGTGCTCAAAGGGCCCGGTTCCTTTGTTTCCTCAGGTGAAGGATGCCAAAATGGCTTTTTCTCTCTTCCTATATCTTCCCAAAGTTCTTTGACCCTGCTTCAAGTATCAGGAAGGCTTCCTGACTGTGTAGTCTCCATCCCCCTTTGAGATTGGTAAGTGGTCATCTTTCCTCACTTGCTCTCCTGATGGCATTGTTTGCCTTGCACAATTATTTTTGCCTTTTCTTTCTCTTTGGTCACACCTTTTTAAATTTACATCAGAGACACAATCAAGCAGTCAGAACCGCATTATTTTCTCTGGAACAGCCATCGCTTAGGTACTGCTTGCCAAATACATTTTAAGAATAGATTCCCAGCACATACCTATAAAGTCATTTGGGGGGTTACTGTACATACAGCATTAATGGTGAGTTATTAGTTTTCCAGTGATATATTATATGCCACCTTTTGGGTATATATCATGACAACAGTGTGTGAGCTGGCATTGGGGTGGTCTTAGAGTTATACCAAGCAAAGTCCCACTGAAGTCAAGGCGAATGTTTATTGACAAATCAGACGAGGATTCAGCAATGATCTTTTGAGACTGAAATGCAAATGGCTCTTGGAATACTCATAAGTGACAGTAGCACATAACAAGGATGTTACATTTTCTGATACGCATTCATTTCTCTTGCTAAACTAAAATATGTTCCTCCACATGTGTTTGGGAAGTGCCGCTATATTAATATTCAGTGCCTGATTACAGTAACCACAGGTGCAGCTCTTTTATTCCTGTTGTAATGTGAGATGATGAAATGATGAATAGCCTGGAGCAAAGTATGGTATATACATATTAGCCTTACTTTATTACATATGTGATCTTGGGATCTATCATACAGTGCTAGGGAACAAGGGAGAAAGCCATATGATAAACTGCTGCACTGCATATAAGGTAGTTTCTTTGAGTTCTTCAGTGATCATGTTGCATGTTTCCTGATCCTATTTGCTTTATGTGGCAAAATCCATTTGCAAAGTTCAGTCTAGTATTGTAGGCATATAATCAACAATTGGATCTCTGTATCAGTGCAGGTGAATATCAAGTGCTCTTCTGATTTATTGGTCACCAACATCTCTAGCAACCACAGTTTCCTGAAGCTGTGAAATGTTATTTGACTGGAAGAATTCTGAGGAACAAATATCCACGACAGTACTCCAGGCACAACTGTGAAAAGCAATAGGTCAATATTCATGCCAAGCAGGTTCATTAACTATGCAACTTTATTGACCCCAACAACAAATTAGGTCAGTGGAAGATTATGACACCCCACCATGCCGGCACAGCTCAGCTAACCAGTATATTTAGGGAGAGGAGCCCAGACTCTGTCCAATCCCTGCCCACTGCATGGCCTTTATTCCTCCAAATCTAGATCCAAGCTCTGGGTAGCCCACACAGAGGTGTACTGGGGGATTCCTAGTCCCCTTTACTCTACTGTGGGGTCATGTAATTCAAGTCACAGACTTGCCCAATATTTATAAAGTCATACATTTTAAGACCAGAAAGTACAGTTATAAGTCTAAGAACCCAGTCTGAACTCCTGTTCAACACAAGCTATGGAGCTGCACCCAGTTCTTCCACTGAGTCCAACAACATGTGGTTGAACCAGAATTATATTTACTATAAACATGAGTGAAAGAAAATGCAATGAGTTTGGTGTCACTTTTGCTTATGATATATTAAATCACCTATATGTTGGTCTTCTGTACTAAATCTCTACTAGAAGAAACCAAAAAGCAAACTTTTAGCTCTCTCATAGGTTTTTATATTCTTTAGCTTTGTCTGATTGGTTATGTTGCATGTTTCTTAATGTTTGTTTGGATATTTTTAAATTTTTAATTTTATCACCAATTGTCAAAGCAAAGTTAAAAGACTGTTCTAATTCTTCTGAACACATTTGTTTTTAGATTGTAATATATCAGGAATCCTTTGGTCAATGTACTTCAAATTTTGTAGAAAAGTTCTACCTTAGGCACAGACTTAACCTGCCAGTTTTAATGGTAATACAAGTTCATCATTCATTTTAGGTGGGGAGCTAGCCTCAGGATGATAAAGAAAACTTAACAATGCAACCTTAACAACCACACCATAATCAAATAACAGAGAGAAAGATTTAAGACCCTGCTTTAAAATCTGTAGTGTTACAAAAGATGTACACTGATTACTATTAATAGCTTAATTCCTTGATCTATGGCTGCAAATTTTATAAGAAGTTGATGTTCTATTTTTGCTTTTAAAATACAGCATTTCAAGACAAATTCCATGTAAAAAGCCAATGCCAATTCCAGCTGTCACATTTTTCCTTACCAAGCAAATATACTGACCTCATAACTGCTTGCCAAGGCTTGGCCTCAAAATGCACTATTTAAAAAGCAAATAAAGAACCCAAACTTGTTCAGACTCTGGGAATATTTCAGCCTGCAGCTCAGCAAAAAGCCTTTATCTAAAACCAATTAATTTCTCAGGACCATTAAGAAATGACCAGAGGGGCTAATTAGCTGTTGCACAATCTGAATCTTCATGATTAATAGTCAATAATTTATAGAAGTAGAGGACATGTAGGGTTTCTCCTACTATGGTCAGGTGAAACTACAAGGGCCAGCTCCTCATCTGGTGTGAATCAGTGTAGTTCCATTAAACTATCAGTGAAGCTACACTGATTTAAACCAACTGAGGATCTAGCCAAAAATGTGGATCTTCTACTGTCTGATATGTTGTTTTTTTCCCCAAGAACTAAACCGGGTTCAGTGTCACACTGACAAAATGTGCTGTATGTTGGAACCTATTGTGACAAAGCTCTGTCCTTGCCTCTGTGGGTCCCGTGTTTCCTGGCACATTTCGCTAGCCTCAGAGGCTCACTGTGACCCTCCACGTAACCCTTCTTTCTATAGAGACAAGGATCACAGTCTACTGAGACATTTTCATCATAAGCCAGCAAGGGACATGAGAAGTTACCCTTCTTTGCACAGTCTCTGTTGTCTCCCAGTCTCAGTGATTAATCAGGGGGCAAAGGTCGGGGGGGAGAAGCCCGGGCCCACCCTCTACTCTGGGCTCCAGCCCAGGGACCTTAATAGTATCAGCTATGGTAGCTGACCTTTTAGAAACATGACATGTACAATTCCCTGGGCTACTTCCCCCACAGCAGTCCTCACTTCCTCAAGCTCCACTTCACCCTTACCTCAGGGCCTCTTTCCTTGTGCCTGATATGGTGTGTACTACTCAGCCTCTCCAGCCGCGCAACTTCTTTCCACAACTCCTGACATGCACACCCACCTGACTGACTGGGAGGCTTTTAACTAGTTTCAGCCAGCCCCTGATTGGCTTCAGGTGTCCCAATCAACCTAGCCTTCTCCCTGCCTTCTGGAAAGTTCTTAATTGGCCCCAGGTGTCTTAATTGACCTGTAGCAACTGCCATTTCACTTATCCTGGTCCAGGGATTTGTTTAGCCTGGAGCTAATATATCTATCTCCCACTACTTTTCCATAGCCATCTGGCCTTGCCCCGTCACATATCCCCCCCCCCCGCCCGCTCAACACCATAGAGTTGGGCAACTTGGGACGCCAGGCAGTATGCTTGTGACAGACCATCACCATGGTGGCATCCAGCCCTGTGCCATATGTGGAACTGGAATGGTTGGAGGGATAAGAACCACCTGTTGTCCCTTGTGTTCTTTTCCTTATTCCACTGCATCCACTGGAGGGGTGCATGGTCCATCACAAGAGTAAATCACCAGCCTAATAGGTAATAACGCAGTGTCTCCATAGCCCATTTGACAGCAAGGCATTCTCTCTCGACTACTGCTTATTTCTGTTCTCTTGGGAGAAGCTTTCTGCTTAGATGGAGGATTGGGTGTTCCTCTTCTCCCAATATTTGCGACAGAACTGCTCCCAACCCCATCTCGGAAGCGTCTGTTTGTAAAACAAATTCCCTGTTAAAGTCCGGGGCTATGAGTACGGGGTCATTAAAGAGGGCCATCCGAAGGTCTGTAAATGCCCCCTCTCCTGCGTTGGTCCACTTTACCATGTCTGGATTTTGGGCCTTCACCAGGTCCATTAGGGGACTTGCCCTAATGGCGAAGTGGGGAATAAACCGTTGGTACTAGCCTACCATGCCTAAGAACGCACGGACCTGCTTCTTTCAGGTTGGCCGGGGCCAGTTTTGAATTGCCTCTAGCTTATTCGTTTAGGGCTTCACTATGCCCCTTCCCACAATATATCCCAGGTATCTAGCCTCTGCTAGCCCTATCGTGAATTTAGCAGGATTAGCAGTGAGGCCAGCCCGCCTTAAGGTGCACAGTACTGCCTCAATTTTCTCCAAGTGGGTTCCGCAGTCTGGCGTATGGATGATGACATTTAGGTATGCAGCTGCATAACTAGTATGGGGGCACAGCAGCTTATCCATGAGGTGCTGGAATGTGGCTGGGGCCCCATGTAGCCCAAAAGGGAGGATGGTGTACTGGAATAGCCCATGCGGGGTGGAGAATGCTGTCTTTTCTTTAGTTTCTTTGGTCAGAGGAATCAGCCAGTACCCTTTTGTCAGATCCAGTGTAGTCAAGAATCTGGCACTACTCAACCGGTCAACCAATTCGTCGATGCATGGTATGGGGTATACATCAAACTGGGATATTTCATTCAGTTGGCGAAAGTCATTACAGAATCTCATGGTACCATCAGGTTTAGGCACTAGAACAATTGGACTGGACCACTGACTGTAAGATTCTTCAATAACCCCTAATTCTAACATTTTCTTTACTTCAGCCTTGATTTCCTCTCTTTTGGCTGCTGGGATTCGGTAGGGTCTCAATGTTACCTTGGCTCCAGGGATTGTGCGGATATGGTGATAGGTCTCAGTCTTCCTCCCTGGTTTTGTAAAGAACACATCTCTGTTGTGATTAATCATGTCGGCTGCCTCGATCTTTTGGATCAGCATCAAGTCGGATGATATCCTCACTTGCTCGTGTAAGTTATCCTCCTGGGGAAGGGTCTGCTGCATGACTAAGCATGTCTCTTGATCATGCCAAGGTTTTAGAAGATTGATGTGGTAAATTTGCTCTGATTTCCAGTGGTCTGGCTGCCGCACCTTATAGTTCACCTCTCCCAGGGCTTTAATTATTTCGTAGAGTCCCTGCCACTGGGCCAACAGTTTACTTTCTGCTGTGGGCACCAGTACCATCACCCGATCCCCTGGTTGGAACCGTTGAAGCTTCGCTTGGTGGTTATAATGGGTTCATTGGGTCTCCTGTGCTCTCTTCAAGTGTTCCAGTACAATGGGAATAACTCAGGCTATTCAATCTCTCATCTGCAGTACATGCTCAACTATGTTCCTTCTGGGATTTGGCTCCTCTTCCCAAGCTTCTCTGGCTATATCCAATATGCCCCGAGGGTGGTGCCCATATAGTAGTTCGAATGGAGAGAAACCTGTGGAGGCTTGCGGAACCTCCCAGATGGTGAGCATGAGGTAAGGCAATAGAATATTCCAGTCTTTCTCATCCCGGCTCACCACTTTCCTGATCATGGGCTTGAGGGTCCTATTGAACCTTTCCACAAGGCCATCTGTTTGCGGGTGGTATACAGAGGTCCATAGGGCTTGTACATGGAGCAATGAACAGAGATCTTTCATCAACTTGGACATGAAAGGTATCACTTGATCATTCAATATCTTCTTGGGTAGCCCAACCAGGGCAAAGATCTGTACTAGCTCCTTAGCTATTGTCTTGGAAACTGTGTTGCACAGGGGAACAGCTTCCGGGTACCAGGTTGCATAGTCCAGTACAACAAGCACATGTTGGTGGCCCTGAGTTGTCTTCTCTAGAGGCCCTACCAGATCTATGGCTATCCATTTGAAAGGAACCTCTATTATTGGAAGAGATATCAAAGGATCCCACAAGTGCGGGCGAGGGCTATGTAACTGACACTCCAGACAAGAGGTGCAGTATCGCCGGATATCTTCATGTACTCCTGGCCAGAAGAACCTCCGCAGGATCCGTGCCTGGGTTTTCTCTACCCCTAGGTATCCTCCAGGTGACTGTGGGCGAGATTCAATATGGCTTTTTGATGTTTTCATGGCACCAGAAGTTGTTGTATCTCTTCGGTAGTCGGGTCAGTACCCTGGCTGTCATCCGTCTTTCTACCAGTGTTATAATCTCGTCACACGTGGACGGAACGTTCTGGCCTACCCATTTGCGGAGATTCATAGATTCATAGATTCATAGATACTAAGGTCAGAAGGAACCATTCTGATCATCTCTGAGATCTGGCGGCCGTCCCCGCATGTAATGGTCTATGACCAGGGTTTCCAAATCTCCTCCAGCCTGCACACCTTGGGCTGTAACCACTTCCATGCGAGGTGTATGAGGTCGAATAGCTGGGACCTCGGAGGTTTGTTCTCCTGTATTTCCACTCATGGAATCTCTGGGCCCTTACCGCTGCCATTACCCCGATCGTGCTAGGATCTCTGCCTTCAGATGGGTATAGTTAGTGGCATCTGTGGCAGACAAGTCAAAATAGGCTTTCTGGGACTCTCCACACAAAAAAGGGGCGAGGATGCTGGCCTACTGCTCCTGGGGCCATGCCTTACGCTGAGGAGTCCTTTCCAATGAGAGGAGATATGCCTCTATGTCATCTCTTGATGTGATCTTTGGCAGACAACCAGTGGCCCTCAGGGTTTGCGTCCCGTTGGACCCTTGGGCCTGGGTGGTGAGGCTGGTCCACCACCTCTGTCAAGAGAGCATGATCTTGGGTCGCCTGGCTCATCAATAATTGATTGGTTTCCTGCTGTAGCCGCATAGACTCCTATTGTGCCATTGCCTGAACCTGGGTGGCCTCCTGCTGGGCTGCCGTGGCTTGTACCAGAGCTCTTACCACCTCCTCCATTGTGGTGCAAAGCAAACAACCAAAACAAAAAAAATCCAAACCCCCAGTACACGTTTTTTTTTTAAAAAAAAAAACTCTTTCTTCTGCCACGCTGTGAACAAAATTCCACTTCTAACACCAGTTGTGACAAAGCTCTGTCCTTGCCTCCATGGGTCCCACATTTCCTGGTGCATTTTGCTAGCCTCAGAGACTCACTGTGACCCTCCACGTAACCCTTCTTTCTCTAGAGACAAGGGTCACAGTCCACTGAGACATTTTCATCATAAGCCAGTGAAGGAGGTGAGGAGAAGTTATCCTTCCTTGCACAGTCTCTGTTGTCTCCCAGTCTCAGTGATTAATCGGGGGCAAAGGTGTGGGAGGGGGGGAGCCCAGGCCCACCCTCTACTCCGGGCTCCAGCCCAGGGACCTTAATAGTATCAGCTATGGTAGCTGACCTTTTAGAAACATGACATGTACAATTCCCAGGGCTACTTCCCCCACAGCAGCCGTCACTTCCTAAAGCTCCACTTCACCCTTACCTCAGGGCCTCTTTCCTTGTGCCTGATATGGTGTGTACTACTCAGCCTCTCCAGCCACGCAACTTCTTCCCACAGCACCTGACATGCACACCCACCTGACTGACTGGGAGGCTTTTAACTAGTTTCAGCCAGCCCCTGATTGGCTTCAGGTGTCCCAATCAACCTAGCCTTCTCCCTGCCTTCTGGAAAGTTCTTAATTGGCCCCAGGTGTCTTAATTGACCTGTAGCAGCTGCCATTTCACTTATCCTGGTCCAGGGATTTGTTTAGCCTGGAGCTAATATATCTATCTCCCACTACTCTTCCATAGTCTTCTAGCTTGGAGGGAGGGGGGAAGCTGCTACTCCTGCTGCTAGGCCCTAAGCTCTCCCTGCTGCTCCAGCTGCTCTCCTGGCTGGGCCAGACACCCCCCCCCGCCCGTTCTCTGCTACCTGGTTGCTGGACCCCCCACTCTCGGGTGCTGCTACTGCTTCAACTGCAGCCCTGGGGGGGGGGGGCTGCTAGCCCACTCCCCAGAGAGGAGGAGTGAGGGACCCCAGCCACTGTTGTTGTGGACACCACCACCACCATCACCTGAAAAGGGTCCTTTCTGCCTCCCTGGACCACCACCTGGAGTTCCTGGAGCTGCTGCTGCTGCGGAGTCTGCTGTCTGGAGCTGCTGAAGCCCCAAGGAGGAGAAGAAGAGGACCATCTACCAGTGGGGGAGCACCTAGAGACTTTGCAGACCACCGTGGACGGGGCTTTAAGACTGAGTAACTTTCAAACTGTGCTCTTATGGTGGGGGTCTTGAGTGTGTTTCTAGGGACACAGGGGGTGTGGTGTGGAGCTGCCCCCCGATCCATCTGTGTCCCTCCTAACCCCCACCACTACTACCACCACCGCTGCCCCCTCCACCACCCCCACTGGCTGTATACCATCAGCCTCAGCTCCTGCCTCTGGACTCAGCTGCTTGCTTGGCTTGCCACGTCCTGATTCCACCCGAGAGCCAGAAGCAGTAACCAGCCCAAACTGACTTTCTGTAAGCGCACGTCCCCCCCCGCCCCAGACTACCTACCTTACAGCTTTGCCCTTGCAACCTGCCCATTTGCCACTTGCAGCTTTTGCCCTCCTTCTTTTCCCCAGCCCACCCTTACTAGCTTCAGTTTGTTCTCCTGCCCCACCCATTTCCTTCTACAGCCTTTGTTTGTTTGCCCTGCCCCAATCTCTGAAACTAGCCCCTTGGTTTCCCTGCCGTAACTCCAGCCCACTTAGCCCCTTGCTCAGTGCACCCATGCCCCCTCCCATGCGCTTGTGCCACTCCCCATTTTAGTTTCAACCCTCTTCACTGCACCCCCAATGATGTTGTATCTCACCCTCTCCTAGTGCAGCTAGAGGAGCTGGAATTTCACCCTGTGTCGGCGACTGATCCTTAACCCCTGGTTGCCCCCTGTCCAGCCCACCCCTTTTGGCGCCCTCCTCCCCTGCCTGCAGCCTAGTGGTAGGAGTGGTCGACCTGCTTCCCCTTTCCCCTCCTTCTTCTGGTATCTCCCCTTCCCTCCCTGCTCATGATGCTGGGGGACGAGATGGGTGGGGGCCCCCCAGCAGCGCCAGCTACCCCCCCTCCTGCCCCTCCATCACCCCCCCAAGCCTCTACCTCCGCTGCCGAACAATCTGCCACCGCCCCCACTGGGGCACCAGCAGCGATGGGCACTGGGGTGACCTCCACTGCTGCCACATCTCTCACCCCCTCAGATTCTGGGGAAGTCCCCCCAGTCGGCAGGAAGGGCCAGGGTAAGAAGAAAGGGAAGGGCCCCGCTAAAAAGACCAGGCCCTCCATTGCAGGGGCTGCCTCCAATGCCCCAGCCCCACCATTCCCTCCACCAGCTCTGCGGGTGTCCCTCCTCCGGCCCCCAGGGCGTACAGCCAGGTGGCGGCAGCCCCCCTGCCTGCCACTACGTCATCTCTCCTGCCCACCGCCTCCGCTACCATCTATAGCAGCCGGGGCCCCTTTCCCACTATGACCAGGAAGCATGGCGTCCGTTCCCTCCTGGTGCCTGCCTCGCCCCACGTAGAGACCTATGTGCGGGTGTTGGCGAGGGTGGTGGGGCCCACGGTCATTGTGGCAGCCTCCAAAATGTATGGCATTTCTTCTTAGCATCGGAGGCCGCCGCCCAGGAGGCAGTGGAGAAGGGCCTGGCAATAGAGGGCGTGTTCGTCCCCTTGGAACCGCTAGAGGACCTGGGCGTCCTCCTGGTCTTGACCTCCATCCCTCCCTTTCTTCCCAATGCCACCCTGTTACCCGCCCTCTCTACCCTGGGGAAACCCATCTCTCTCATCAGCCCTCTCCTGTTGGGCTGCAAAGACTCCGCCCTCCGTCACGTCCTCTCCTTCAGCCAGCAAGTGCAGCTTCAACTGCCGCCAGCGGCGCGTGACGGAGAGATGCTGGAGAGATCCTTCCTAGTCCCCTACCAGGGGACCCATTACCGGGTGCATTACTCCATGGGGGAGGCCGAGTGCTACCTCTGCCGGGCGATGGGGCACGTCCAGAGGGACTGCCCCTTGGCCCGGCAAGGAGGGGCATCCAGGACCCCCGAGCCTCGGGAGGGCACCGGCCCCGTCATCGCCAGCGCCCCTGGCTGCCCGGCACCCGACACCACCCTTCCTCCTTCCCAGTCCACCATTGCTCCCACTCAGGCCCAAGGGGCACCTCCCCAACTATGCCCAGACGAGCGGGAGAGCCCCGCCCCTGCTGCTTGCAATCTGGTGGGCCTCTGGAGGAGGGTGCAGCAGGGACACCACTGGGCATGAGAGAGGACCCGCCCCAAGGGGAATCTTCCCTCCCTTGTGCTGCCCCACCATTATCCCCTCGAGTCCCTGAGCCATCGCCTTTGCCCACTGACATGACCCCTGCAAGCCAGCCCCCGGATGATGCCATGGAGGGCTGGGCCCTAGTACGGGGAAGCGGGGCAAGCGGAAGGCTCAAGCTCCGCTCCTTCCATCTGACGCGGAGGCCCCCTGAAAGACCAGGAAGGGGGGCACCGATGCCGAGCTTTCTGCTTTACCCACGGGTGTGTTCCATCCACCGGTGCTGGCTGGGGAAGACGTGGCAGCACTGGAAGGCAGTAGCTCCCTTCGATGGGAGTTCCTCCCCTCTGAGGCCCCCGAGGTGCCAGACTCTGCTCTGGTGCCAGCTGAAACCTCAGCGTGCCCCGAGGCGACCGGCGCGTCAGGTGCCGGCGGGGAGAATCCCAAGGTGGCAGAAAATGATTTTCCGTCCATATATAAGGAGATAGAGGCCCTGGGTCTGACTCCGGTCACCCAGGGGGAGGACAACCCTATGCCAGTGGGCCTCGATCTGGGCAACTTCACTCCAGCCCCCCTCTCCCCATGCTCCCTCCCCCTAACCGTTGCTTCCGCTCCCACCCCCCAAGGAGCCCCTGGACTCCTCCATCAACCCGGCTGCAGATGGCACCCCGCTGAGAGCCACTGAGCCTGTTGAGGTGATGGCCGGAGCCACGTGGCCAGGACCTGAGCCACCAGGGGCACCCCTCGTTGATGAGGAGCATTTGATCTCCTTCCCGGGAGAGGGCCCTATAGAAGAGAGTCCACCTCCTGATGCCAGGGCTGCCAAATCCACCATAGAGCCTGCGCCAGGCATCACTGAGAGCCCTCTCCCCGCCCAGAATCTCGCCTCTAACCCTGCCCCTGCCCCGTCCCTATCCCATCCACCTCCTGAGATGTTATTGCCACCCCTGGGGCTGTCTCCTTCCCTTTTCCAATAGATGACCCCCAGAGAGCGGCCTTTGTGTTTACCTGTCCCGACTCACTAGGGGCTGTTATCCTCCCTCTGCCGCCACCTATTGCCCCAGGGTTCCAGGCGGGCCTAGTGAAGCCAACCCATCAGGAGCCCCATCAGGGGTCCGCACCCTGTCTGCCCGTCTTGGTGGGCCACAGGGCTGTATCATGGGCCCCGTCAGGGAGTAACCAGGAGACCATAACCCCAGCCCCCCATGTGCTGCGAGAGGAGTTGCGGGAGTTTTTAGAAGACATCCATGGCTCCCGCAACAAAGTACAGCTTGCTCGCCAGCGATGGGGGGACTTTCATGAAATCCTCCGGGCCGCAAGGGCCCTCATGCGGGAGGGTAAAAGGACCAGGAGGCAGGGCGCCCCGGCTACCGGGGGGGTCTGCCTTTTCCGTGACTCCTTATTCATCTACGGGGTAGGTCACAGACTGCTGCGCGGCCCGTCAGGAGCCGCAAGCATCCCTGCCGGCGAGGATCCCCCCCAGCCCTCCTCATGGCACCTCTTACCATCGCAACATTGAACATCCACAGCTGTAGGATGGGTCTCCGCAGGTCCCAGGTGCTCTCCTTCCTTCGGGAGGGGGGGTACTCTGTAATTTTTCTGCAGGAGACCTATACAGATCCGACTGCCGAAGACAGCTGGCGGCTGGATTGCGGGGACAGGGTCTACTTTAGCCATCTCACAGTTCGTACGGCTGGAGTGGCGACCCTGTTCTCCCCTGACCTACGGCCCGAGGTGCTGGGCGTCACCGAGGCTGTGCCGGGCCGCCTGCTGCACCTCCAGGTCCACATGGAGGGGTTCATAGTCAACCTCGTTAACATCTATGCCCCAGCAGCGAGCCCGGAGCGGCTGCAATTCTATCAGCAGGTGTCCGCCTTCCTCAGCACCTTGGATCCTCATGAGTGCCTGGTCCTGGGAGGGGACTTTAACATCACCCTCGAGAAGTGGGACCGCTCGGGGACCGAGCAGACCCCGGCCGCCGCCGCCGTCCTCCAGGAGATAGTCGAACACCACTACCTGGTGGACGTCTGGCGCGACCACCACCCGGATGACACTTCCATGTTTACCTTTGTCTGGGTGGAGGTCCATTGGTCATGCCACTCCTGGTTGGACCGCATTTATTTATCACGCTTCCATCTTTCACAAGCCCACTCCTCCAGCATCCGGCCGGCCCATTTTCTGACCATCATTTATCCACCGTGACGGCCTCCCTCTGCACAGAGAGGCCAGGACCGGCCTATTGGAATTTCAACAACAGCTTGCTGGAGGATGTGGGCTTTGTGGTGTCCTTCCGGGAGTTCTGGCTGGCCTGGCGATGGCAGCGGCGTGCCTTTCTCTCGGCACATTGGTGGTGGGACCTAGGGAAGGTGCGCGCCCGGCGCTTCTGCCTTGACTACACCCGTGGCGCCAGCCGATGGAGGGGTGCAGCGATAGAGCTGTTGGAACGGGAGGTCTTAGAGCTGGAGAGGCGTCTGGCCACCAGCCCCGAGGATCCACCCCTCTGCGGAGCGTGCCGGGAAAAGCGGGAGGAGCTCTGGCCCCTTGAGGACCATCGGGCCTGGGGTGCCTTTGTTCAATTCCGCATCCGTCTCCTTCAGGAGATGGATCGTGGCTCCCACTTCTTCTGTGCCCTGGAGAAAAAGAGCAGGGAGCCAAGAAATATGTCATCTGCCTTCTGGCAGAAGATGGCACCCCTCTCACGGATCCAGTGGAGATGTGCAGGAAGGCGAGAGCCTTCTACGCAAGCATTTTCTCCCCGGATCCAACCGATCCTAACGCTTGCAGAGTGCTCTGGGAGGAGCTCCCTACAGTCAGCGCAGGCGACTGAGACCTGCTAGAGCTGCCTCTCACTCTGGCCGAGTTCTCGGAAGCCCTCCGTTGCATGCTCACCAATAAATCTCCGGGCATGGACGGGCTGACCGTGAAGTTCTACCGCATGTTCTGGGATGTCCTCGGCCCAGACCTAGTCACTGTCTGGGCCGAGTCTTTGCAGAGCAGGGTCCTCCCTCTTTCGTGCAAGCGAGCGGCACTCGCCTTATTGCCGAAGAAGGGGGACCTCCGCGATTTACGAAATTGGCATCCCGTCTCGCTCCTCAGCACGGACTACAAAGACGTGGCAAAAGCTATCTCGCTGCAGCTAGGTTCTGTGCCGGTGGACGTGGTCCACCCAGACCAGACCTACACCATCCCGGGCCGCAGCATCTTCGACAACCTATATCTGGTCCGGGACCTTTTGGAACTTGGGTGTAGGGATGTTCTGTCGTTCGCCCTCCTGTCCTTAGATCAGGAGAAGGCGTTCGACAGGGTGGATCACGGGTATCTCCTGAGCACTCTGCAGGCATTTGGCTTTGGACCCCAGTTTGTGGGTTTTCTCCGGGTGCTGTACACCTCCGCAGAGTGTCTGGTCAGGTTCAACTGGACCCTGACCGAACCGGTAAGCTTCGGTCAAGGAGTACAGCAGGGGTGCCCCCTCTCAGGCCAGCTGTATGCTCTGGCGATCAAACCCTTCCTCTGTCTCCTATGAAGGAGGCTGACAGGGTTGGTGCTGTGGGAGCTGGAGCTGCGGCTGATCCTGTCGGCGTACGCTGATGACATGCTCCTCGTGGTCCAGGACCCGGGTGACTTGGTGCGGTTGGAGGCTTGCCAGGCCATTTATTCGGCAACCTCCTCCGTGAGGGTTAACTGGGTCAAGAGCTCTGGATTGGTGGTAGGAGACTGGTGGCAGGCAAGCTCCCTCCCACCCGCGCTTCAGGCCATCTGGTGGAGCACGGGTCCACTGCTCTATCTGGGCATTTAATTTCTGCCACACATCCCTCTCCTCCGGAGAACTGGCAGAATTTAGAGGGCGGGGTGACAGAGCGGCTCCAGAAATGGACAGGACTACTTCAGTGCCTTTCCCTTTGAGGGAGAGTGCTGGTGCTTAATCAACTAGTTCTGTCCATGCTCTGGTACTGGCTCAACACCCTGGTCCCGACCCCTGGTTTCCTGGCCAACCTCCGGACATTGATTCTGGAGTTCTTTTGTTCAGGACTGCACTGGGTCCTTGCAGGGGTTCTCCATCTACCCCTGGAGGAGGGAGGGTAGGGCCTGAAATGTCTGCTTACTCAGGTCCATGTCTTCTGTCTCCAGGCCCTGCAGAGGCTCCTTTATGGTGCAGGTAGTCTGGCGTGGAGCATACTGGCGCATGCCTTCCTGCACCGCTTCCAAGGGCTCCAATATGACCGGCAGCTCCTTTATCTCCATCCGAGAGATCTTCCGCGAGACCTCTCGGGGCTGCCGGTCTTCTACCAGGACCTCCTCCGGACCTGGAAACTCTTTTCAACCACCAGGTCCGCGGCGGCCACTGAGTGGGTAGATCTCCTCACGGAGCCCCTGCTATACAACCCCCAGCTCTGTGTGCAGGTGGCAGAGTCCCGCTCGGTGCGCCAAAGGTTGGTCCTGGCAGAGGTCACAAGAGTCGGAGACCTCCTGGACTATGACCGAGGAGACCTCCTGGACTATGACCGAGGAGACTGGCTGGATCCCCTGATGCTCGCTCAGTGCATGGGGCTCTCCAGACCTTGTACTCCCTGGCGCATACTTCAGGAGGTGAAGGCCGCTTTGCCGCCCGCTGCTCGGGTTTATCTCGAATGGGTCCTCCACGAGGGTATGCCCCACCCACCCCCTACCCCAGGCCCGCTGGACCTTTTAATTGGACCCCTGCCCCGTGGACCCAACCGACCCTTTCACCCCTTCACTGTAAGCCGGCTGCACGAGATGCAGCCGGTCTGCTTTCAAACTGCGCCAAGAAAACATCTATACACCCTCGTGCTCCACACCCTTCACGCCCTCACCTTCATGTCCCGCCCCAATACAAAATGGCGGGACCTCCTGCCACCTTTGGAGGGTGAGAAGACCCGGTGGGCCAGCCTATATTCCACCTTAGTCCCAAGTCCCACCGGGGATGTCAGTTGGCAGCTCCTTCACGGAGCCGTGAGCACGGGCATGTTCTTGGCGCGGTTCACCTCAATCCCAGACACCTGCCCCTTTTGCGGCGTGAGGGAAACTCTGGCCCTAGCTAAAATGTCCATCTATAAAACCAGAGTGAGGAGGTTGGCCAATGGAGTATCCTGTGACTCTGGGGCCTATTTCCAATCCTCAGTCCGTTCACGTATCCGGTCAGAATTCCTCTGGGCGGCGTCCTCTGACTCCCTTGATGCCTTTGAGGAGCAGTGGGTGCTGTCCGGGGTTCTCTGCTCGGTGTCCCCATCTGGTTCCCTTCGTTTGATCCTTTGACCACACTTCTGTCCCTGTTATTTCATTAGTTGTCACCCGGAATTATTTGGAATCTAGGTCCTGTGGATCCCCCTTCTAGGCTTCGCCTGCCCACTTCCCGGATCCCAATAAGACTACTCTTCCATAGCCATCTGGCCTTGCCCCGTCACACTATCAAACATCCACTTTCCTTTTCTTCCTATTCGCAGCATGGGATAGATAGTGTAGTACATAGTGTAGTTGGTTACCATTTAGAAGCTCATGAGCCAGGTTACAAAGGTCTGTAGCTATCTAAAGATGCAGATAGGTAACCAGTAGGATTTTCAAAAGGGATTTTCAGTACCTGTGCATCTTTACCTGCCTGGCCCCATCTGGCCACATGAGCCTAATTCATCCCTAGTGTAAAACAGGTAAAATCGGTGTGATTACAAAAGGAATGAATTTGGCCTGCAATGTCATAGACTGGATTTGAATGTGCTGAATATTATTATTTTTCTTTAACTTGGGTTGATTAAGTTACCCATGAAATATATTGGATTATTATTGGCCATGGAGAGTTAAATTCGATCCACAGATTTATAAAATATCCATTGCATGGGTAATGGAAATACAAACCTCCCAGTACACTGCCCTACCAATATTACTTATCCCTGTTTTGAGCTATGTCTAGGTGTGAGATGGTGGTACACACTCCATCCCCCTTCGGTCTTTGGTGCCCCTGCTGAGACTGCCAATAATGGTGCAAATGAAGATGTTTTTTGTAATGTGAAGATGAGTCCATTAGTAACAGGCGTGAGACCATTCACTCATTCAGCATAGATTATCCCAGGCTGTGTTCCATGGGGAGTTTCCATGGGGAGTTTGTCTGCAGAGAACTAGCTGGACATGCGATGTTGGCTCTTTTTCTTGTTCCCATCTGCCGCTATATGTCTCTAAGCTCTTTGTTGCCAAAAACAGTCTGGAATCTATAAGAGTTCCATACTTATCACATGAAAGGCTGTTAAAAATGCTTTTGTAACATTACTTTTGCATGTCAATAATTGGGATTTTTTTAGTTACACCAAAGATGTTCTGCAATGGCAAATGCAAGGGAAGGTGACCCTTATAGTATGATATGCTCTGGGAATGATTAAGGGGAAGTTCTGTGGCCCATGTTATACAAAAGGTCAGACTAGATGATTACAATGGTCTCTTCTAACCTGGGAATCTGTGAATAAGGAATAAGATAAGTGGTGGTACAATCTCTCTGCCAACATGCAACCCACACTGTGAAAGAGTTTGACAACCCCTGATCTAAGATTTAAGGGGAAGACTTTATTAGAATAAATTGTCACAGGCCAATATTAAAAAACTGGGGCACTGAGTTTTCCAGAACAAGTGACTACATGCCAAGAACTTCAAATGACATTTGCTCTGGAAAATCAAAGCCAAAATAATACATATCAGATGGTGAGACTTTTTCTTCAGACTGTAGTATTAAGAAAATCAGTTGTAAAGCACAAGAAAAATATTTCAATTGTCACTTATAATCTACATCTTATGCACTATTAGGATTAGTTTAGCTATTATCTTATTTTCCACCAAAAAAAAAAAGCCACCCTAAAGTTAAGGCAAGAACTTTGAATACATTTAAATGCAAAATTGTGGGACAAAGTTCAGGAGTTTTCCTTTAAAATAAACAAAAAACCCAAAAGGCAAATTTTAAATCACTCCATTTAATTTTTTTTGGGGGGGGGACACAAAAATAATTTGATTTGCTCACAAGATTCCATCTGTGAAAATAGCCTACTATGATAATACAGATCAAAACTACTCTACTATGTTTAATGAAAATCCTACTTTATTTATGAATATAAATGATTATTTTTTTGTTGGGAACTTTGCTTACATTTCCATGTGTGGACTTGTGGTAGGGAGTTCAATTAATTAGCTTCCTGTGTAAAAACTGGAAAAATTTTTAACTAACCAAAAATTCTCTACCAATGAATAAAAAGAAATAACTTGAAATGAGCTGTAGCTCACGAAAGCTTATGCTCTAATAAATTTGTTAGTCTCTAAGGTGCCACAAGTACTCCTTTTCTTTTTGCGAATACTGACTAACACAGCTGCTACTCTGAAACTTGAAATAAAAATAATAATACTTTCTTGGGAAAAATAAGAATCAAAGGGTTTTTAAGAAGCCATCTGATCCCCACACTTGTACTGTGAATTAAAAGTCCTAATCTCAGGTTATTGCAATAACACTGACTGGGTGGTTTGGGAAAAGTTGTGCTGCCATTTTCCATGCTGTATTCAGTCTGTAGAGAAATAGGGCTGGGCCTTTGAGGCCATGTCTACACTGCAGTTAGACATCCACGGCTGGCCTGTGCCAGCTGACTTGGGCTCGGGCAGTAGGGTTGTTAAATTGCGGTGTTGATGTTCTGACTCAGGCTGCAGCCTGAGCTCTGGGACTCTCCCACCTCCAGGGTCTTAGCTCCCGGGCTCTAACCCGAGCATGGAAGTGCAAGCATAAATTAAACAGCCCTGTGGCCTGATCCCCACGAGCCCAAGTTAGCTGGCATGGGCCAGCCGTGGTTGTCTAATTGCAGTGTTGATATATCTTCAGACTGTAGTGCTATCAGTCTGTAATTTCTCATTAGCACTGGGCCCTTTTGAAAAGAGCCACTGTGATTTTGATAGCTTATTATCTCTAGGAAGAATGTTCATCATTTCCTAATGCCGAGTACAATCATAAGACACTTTATGTTAGGGCCAAGGTCAACTTAAAAACTACCTGGCTGTGGTACAAAAGAGCAAAAGCAGCATTGCTATGCACTTTCTCCAGATCTCCAATGCAGGTCTCCACTCTCCACTATGTAGGAGGGTAGTGTGGGCAGTCGCTGAATCTGTTCATAACAAGGGTTCCCTTCCCAGAAAACTGCATCAGATTGGAAGTGCAGTGCTCCCCACCAAACCCAGCAGTAAAAGGATATGGCCAGTGGTGAGCTGGAGCTGGTTCACACCAGTTCGCTAGACCCAGTTGTTAAATTTAGAAGACCTTTAAGAACCAGTTGTTCCGCAAGGGACAACCGGTTCTAAAAGGGCTTCTAAATTTAACTGGCCAAAAGTGGCGCCTTAGGCACTGACTCCACGGGTGCTCCCGCCCTGGAGCACCCAAGGGGAAAACTTGGTGGGTGCAGAGCACCCACCGGCAGCTCCCCACCCTGGTCCCAGCTCATCTCCGCTCCGCCTCCGCCTCCTCCCCTGAATGCGCCGACCTGCTCTGCTTCTCTTCCCCCTGCCCCAGCTTCCTGCAAATCAGCTGTTCGCGTGGGAAGCTTGGGCGGGCTGAGAAGCAGGCTGAGGCTTCCCACTCAGGCCCAGGGAGGCAGAGGTGATCTGGGGCAGGGGGGAGGGCACGAGGAGGGCCACCCGCGCCGCAGCAGGTAACCCGGGGGGGAGGTGCAGGGGAACCGCTCTTCACCCCAGCTCACCTCCGCCTCCCTGGGCCTGAGTGGGAAGCCGCAGCCTGCTTCTCAGCCCTCCCCGGCTTCCCGCTGAACAGCTGATTCATGGGAAGCCGGGGGGAGGCATGGAGAAGCAGAGCGGGGTGGTGCGTTCAGGGGAGGAGGCGGAGCAGAGGTGAGCTGGGGTGGGGAGCTGCCGGTGGGTGCTCTGCACCCACCAATTTTCCCCATGGGTGCTCCAGCCCTGGAGCACCCAGGGAGTCGGCACCTAAGGTACCACTTTTGATTTGATCAGTTGATTTGAAAGCCAAGCTGCTATTTCTAGCATGCTCTCTCGAGCCAAACTAGCACAAATCTGTCTGCCCAAGTTGGGAGGCTTGCTCCCAGTTGCAATACAAACATACCCCTATAGGCTTTAAGTCAAGTTGCTAACCTGAGTTAAAACTTGAGTTGCTGTGTCTTCATTGCTATTTTAACCTCAGTCAGTTAGCTAGCATAGGCTAGCTACCCTGAGTTAAGAACACACATTTTTTTTGCAGTGTAGACATGCCCTAAGAGGAGTGCATTATCTGGACCGTACTGCTGAAAATCTGACATTTCTGACTTTAGAAAGGTTCCATTCCCATTTCTACCTTAGAAAATAAATTGGATGAAAAGAAAAATTATTCTGGGTGTTTTGAAAGAACTTGATGAGTTTAGAGCTATGTCTTTTTCCATCAAAGTCAAAAGTTAACATGGATATATATTATATAAATTGAGTTTAGCAAACACAATTTTATGAGCCACACTGATTCAACTAATTGCATAGGTAGAAAACACATCTGTGGGGGAGAAGTGGAAAATTGGAAATTATGGAATTTCCACCAGACTCCCTTGTAAGTAAATCTAAACTAATCTTCAGTGAATTCCTAAGAAAGCATGAAGAGGTTTCTCCTAAAAAACTGCTGAACAAACGAAAATGGAGAACAGGACAGACACTACCACTTTCCTTTAAGGATTTAGATGTGTTATTTTATTTTATTTCTGCACAGAAAAAACTAAACAGTGAAGACAGCTGAGTATCTCTGGAATATTGGGTAATTTATATTAAGTAGAGCTAATACAGGGTATAAAACAAAAGCCTTTAACTGAGAAGCTGTAACATGCTGGTAGTCACGTATTGTACTGGATAGAATCCCTGCACATGTGTTGTAGTTAAAGCTGTGGTACTTGCTGGCTCTAAAGGGAACAATGTTCATAGCGAGGTTACACCACTATGCTCCAACAGGGCAAGACCAAGAAATGGTGGCTAGATTCTCATCCACACACAACCTACATCATGCATCCACAAGGGCACAACCAGTATGGTTGTTGCATCCCTTCATCCCAAAATTGTTACATGTAGTCAGCAGTGGGATCCTATTCCAGATGCAAAAGTCAACAGGAACCTACAGAACTGATTGTCATAGATATTGTTACACTGGTGGCTCATCTGTTCCATGATACCGAGGAAGTTTATCTTCCAAGGGGGAAAAAGTCTGGGATACACACATTCTGAAGGGAAGACAGAGGCTGAGTCCCCAATACTCCTTGGCTTCCTAAAAGAGTGTAAGTGGTGTCTGTTCTTTTCTTGTAACTCAAGAGGGAAGTCTCTAACTTAGTGTGTAGAGAAGCATATGATTAGTTGAGTTTAGCTATATGTGTAGGGTGTTTGTTGTTTTGAAATTTCATCTAGTGAAAGAGAGGATGGATGGTCAACTGGTTTGGACACTTGCCTAGGGCTTGGATGAGCTGGATTCAAGTCTCTGCCCTATTTCAGACTTCCTGTGTTACCTTGGGTAAATCACTTGGTCTCTCTGTGCCTCAGTTCCCATACATAAAATGTGGATTGTAGCACTTCCCTACCCCACAGAAATGTTCTCATGCTAAATACACTGGAGGCTGTGAGATGCTCAGATGCTGTATTAATGGGTGTCAGATAGGTACCTAAGAAAGGTAGCTTTGTTCTGTTTGCTAATAAACATACACATTCCAAGAAGCCTGTTTTTTAACTATGGCAGTGGTCACAGGCTTCCAAAAGACAGAAATGCAGGTGTCCATTTTTTATTTATTTGGAGTCATCATGGATAGTTCTCTGAAGATGTCCACGCAGTGTGCAGCAGCAGTCAAAAAACCAACGGGATATTAGGAATCATTAAAAAGGGGATAGAGAATAAGACGGAGAATATCTTATTGCCCTTATATAAATCCATGGTACTCCCACATCTTGAATATTGCTGTGTACAGATGTGGTCCCCTCATCTCAAAAAAAGATATACTGGCATTAGAAAAGGTTCTGAAAAGGGCAACAAAAATGATTCGGGGTTTGGAACGGGTCCAATATGAGGAGAGATTAAAGAAGCTAGGACTTTTCAGCTTGGAAAAGAGGAGACTAAGGGGGGATATGTTAGAGGTATATAAAATCATGAAGAATCATGAAGAATCAAGAATCATGGAGAAAGTGAATAAGGAAAAGTTATTTACTTGTTCCCATAATATAAGAACTAGGGGCCATCAAATGAAATTAATGGGTAGCAGGTTTAAAACAAATAAAAGGAAGTTCTTCTTCACTCAGCGCACAGTCAACCTGTGGAACTCCTTGCCTGAGGAGGTTGTGAAGGCTAGGACTATAACAGGGTTTAAAAGAGAACTGGATAAATTCATGGAAGTTAAGTCCAATGAATGGCTATTAGCCAAGATGGGTAAGGAATGGTGTCCCTAGCCTCTGTTTGTCAGAGGGTGGAGATGGATGGCAGGAGAGAGATCACTAGGTCATTACCTCTTAGGTTCACTCCCTCTGGGGCACCTGGCATTGGCCACTGTTGGTAGACAGGATACTGGGCTGGGTGGACCTTTGGTCTGACCCAGTATGGCCTTTCTTATATTCTTATGTCCTTATCACCTGCACAATAATAAGCAGTTGACATTGATGGGTTATTACACACATACCCTGGTCTAAGAGTGGGAGAACTGAGAAATTCTACCCTAAGAGAGGTAGGGTGCAAGGCACCTGGGGAGATGAACTCAGACCGGAAAGGAGACAGAGGTGTAATCAGCCCCACAACTGTGATGTAAGCATAGATACCTCAAGCATTGACCCTGTGGGCCTTGGAGGGAAAATTCACAACTGAGAGTGCTCACCGTGCTAACAGCACGCAGTTCCAGAGGGCCCTGTCCCAGGCCCATACTTCTATGTTTTTGTTATTTTCATAATATGCTAAGAATTCTAAAAGAAGCAAGAAAAGACAAAGATTCGCCACCGGTAAGATTTTGTTTGTCAGTTTTGCCTTGTGGGCATCATGGGCTTTGTACAAGAATCTCAGTTCCAAAGGGATGACTTCAGCCTCTTATATAAGCATTGGATGGGGATTGTTTTGAGATTCCCCAAGGGATCGCATTAAGAACCTGATTCTGACACACAGGCCATGGGATGTTTGCCATTGGCTTCCATGGAAATGGGATCAGGCCATGAAAGAGGGGATCTTTCCTTTTGAGATAGAATTTCTTATCATGGATATACCAAAGGCGTTAATAGTAGGATAAACATTTCCTGATCATCCACTTGGCTCGGGATGGGAGAAGTAGCAGCTCTGTGGAGCCGTTTTTCTCCTCCATCAATGAAAGCAGCAGTAGGGAGTGCTGGTGGAAGGGAGTGAGTGTCTTATGCTCCTTACTCCTTTGTCTCAGTGTGCAGAACAGGCCACAGTCTGTTATTAGTATATCACTGTTGTACACTCTCTTTTCCTCTTGTTTTTCATTGCTCACTTTTAAAAATGGCCTAAACAAGATGTTGTGGGGGCGGGGGGAAGGGGGGAATAAAAACAAAGATACCTCAGAATCATTTGAAAGCTTCCCTTGAGTAGGTCTGGAGAAGTGTGCTATATAGGAATCATTGGGCTGGAAGAAGGTTTACAAACTACATTGTGTAGCTCATTATGAAATATATATTTGAGGGAGCAAACTGGGGTGATTCCATGGTTCAAACTTCATTTCTCTTGCATGTGGCAGGCTCACTGTAAGCCAGGAAAGAGTTGTTACACTGCAGATTTTAGTGCTGTTTCTCATGGAGGCAGGATTGTGATCTAGTGGGTAGATAGGAACACTGGTAGTTAGTACTGAGGGGCTGTGTTTGCTGTGTCATCATAGCCACATCACTGCCTCACTTTGCTCATCTGTAAAATGGGAATGATACATACCTTGCAGGGATATTGTGAGGATTAATTTCTAAAGCCATACAGTTGTGAATCTGTCCTCAAATTGCAAGTTTGCTTGCAATTCGTCACATTTAGATGTCTAACTTCCTGATTGTCCATACAAGTCAGGCATCCAAGGACTTCAAAAAACTTCAATTGAAGCCAATGTGAGTCTCTCTTTTGACCTCCAAGGGAGCTGGATCAGACCCTTGACACCATAATGGGCGCACTTAATGAACCAGCAATTTTGTACCCATTATACCAGAAGCTGGGTTATGGCCCTGCTGAAAATTAGGCCTCTAGTGCCTGTGAAGTGTTTTGATATCCACAAAAGAAATGGAGCTACATAAATGGAATGTACCAAGGGGAAATCTAATCAGGATCTCTGCATTCTTTCCCCCCCGCCCCACCCCACCCCATTGATTTTTTCCTATCAGTTGGTCAATTAGGACAGGTTTGTCCATTTAAACCAATATTTAGCTATGCATGGGTTATGAAACATGCCATTCCCTAAGGAGGCTTCTGCAGGGAAAGAGCATTGATTTTGTTTCCTTCTTCTGTATGAACTTGTCCTTATATTATCTTTGCTATGCTGCAGATGTCTATTCTATATATAGCAAGAGTGAGATAGAAACAAAAATCATGCTTCAAGTTTTCATAAGCCCCAGTTCTGTTTTAAGTGAGAGGGGACGGAACAGTGAGGATTTGATTTCAATCCCCAACCCCCCAAAAAACTCCCTTGATTTGCAGCAGAATATGAGCAATTGGATAGCTGGAAAGGCAAGAGACCTATCCCCAGTAGTGTGCAACAGCTGTCCATTAAAGAAATTCGATTTCAGATTGCAAAATCTTGGCGCTGCACTTTGACTTGTTGACAGAATGTCTTCCTAGCATGCAAAGGTTCTTAAAGGGAGATTTGTGATCAGCTTATGCCCCACAGCCTGGAGAGGAAGACGCCTGCTCCCCCCCCCCCCCATTTATGCCCAAATTCAGGAAAACATCCCCTGTTCTTAACATAAGTATGTACTAAAGTGCTATCCTGAACAGGGATATATTTAAGCATATACTTATGCATGTACTCCTGAATTAAGCTCTATCTAGCAGGAATGCAATGAGCGACATGCGCTAGCCAGGGGTACATGTTGCTCCCATTCAGAGAGGCATCAAGTGCGTTGTACTGTGAATTCCCCTGGCCCACCTGGTAGAATCCTATCCTTACCAGCAGAATTACCTGAGCAGAAAGCTTCTCCGCCAACATCCCTGCTTTTCTTGATAGCTCCAGCAAGTTCCTAAGTACTTTGGCTGGCCCAATCTGCTTCCCTCCACCCAGAGATGCTTATGTTTCAGAAATGTTACATTTATAGGGATCTGCTCCTGCTTCCACTGAAGTCAACTGCAAAACTCCCATTGAACTAAACTGGAGTAGGATTAAATTTAGTTAGCTACAGCTGAGGAGCACAAAATTCACCTTTGCACTTCCCCAGTTCTGGAGTTGTTGTATCCAGGACTGGTCCCCAGGCATAAACTGGAGTTGCCTTATGGGCTGAAATGGTAGTTGGGGATTAGCACAGTACAGGGGCACCCAGGACACTTAACCCAAAATTTTCTCTGGCCATACACTCTACACCAGCAACAGAGGAGTGGTTTAGAAGCTCTGCTCTGGCTGTGCACCACTAAACGGTCCTTCTTATGCTGGGGTGGTTCTTACAGGATCATTCCACTGGCTTTAAGATCAGGATCCACCAATGGTACAGCACAAAGCTGACAACCCAACCCAGGATCCAGCCTATAACTTGCAAAGTGCCTTGGGATTTTTCAGAATGGAAGCCATTCTATAAATACAAAACATTCTCACGCTCCATGTAGCCACAGGTGAGGGATATATCCATGTGGAAGTGCCCATACCTATGGCAACTATACCTAGAATAATCTGGACATATATCAAGGTAAGGTATAGGCACAGAAATAACCTGCTAGTCTAGAAAGCCTGGAATCCTCCTGAATATTTTTTTAGTGTTGTCATGGTAAAGTATTAATGCTTTTCAACTCCACCGTAGATCATGCTGCAGACATTGACCTTTAGAGGTTGAAGTCCCACATTTTTTATTCCAAGGTTATTTAAACAACTTGAAGAAAACTGGCTCAAAAAACTCCAAAATCATGAACATTTTACTTTTTCTATTATTTTCTCCCAGTAGCAAATAGTATGCTAGTGTCTCTGAAAACATCTTTCTGCCCACTGAAGTGCTGCCAGCCTGCAGTACAGCTCAGGAGATCACCCTCTTAACAGAAAGAAAACGTTTATGTCAAGTTTCCTCACCTACAGACCCTCTGAGCAAAATACATCATTCTTTTGGCACCATCAAGGGCTGAATAAATCAGAGATAAGTGGGTTAAAATGTCAACGCCCACTAGGACTGAAATAAATTTCCCACCTTTCTGCATTCGAGTGAAGTGCTAACTGCAGTGCCACCAACATTTCATTCATTTAGCAGGACAAATTAAATACCTTGATAATCCTGAGATCATGATTTTTTTTTTCATGTCAGACCAGGCTGGAACTCATAGTGCAAGAGGTTAAAACAGTGTGATGTGAAAGATGGTGTTAAAAGGTTTTCAAATGCTGTTTATTAATAGATATAACCCTTTCACCTCTGCTATATTCATCACAGCTAGGTTAAATACGATCTATCTCATCAGTCATTTGGATTCTTCCTGTTGGGGGGAAAAATGCCAAAATACTATTATATCATCACAAAATCTATTTAATAAAAATGCAAGAGAAGGATTTTGTGTAATAAAACCTAACCTAACTTGACAGGTTTCAGAGTAGTAGCCGTGTTAGTCTGTATTCGTAAAAAGAAAAGGAGTACTTGTGGCACCTTAGAGACTAACAAATTTATTAGAGCATAAGCTTTCGTGAGCTACAGCTCACTTCATCGGATGCTTCCGATGAAGTGAGCTGTAGCTCACGAAAGCTTATGCTCTAATAAATTTGTTAGTCTCTAAAGTGCCACAAGTACTCCTTTTCTTTTAACCTAACATGGAGTAACTACGGGAATCGAGTGCAGCCTCTGGGTTTAGAGCCATTCATTAGATCATTGATCATTGGAGACAGCATTCAGTGACCTCAGACAAACAAAATGTAAACGTCCAAACTCATTGATAGCATTCCTAGTCCTCTGTTTTAATTTATATTGTCTCTCTGTAAATTGTTTGACATCGGCAGTGACAGATAAAGATGGTAAAGGACCTCAATGCTATGATGAACCTACCATTAAATACAGCTGGATGCAAGTGACTTAACTGCAACTTACTTTGGTGTTCAGTAGAAATCCCAGGCATGGGTATGTCTTAATAGAATTTTTTAGAAGAGCGTAAAATATATTTTTCCTACTGTACACCCCAGAACACATCAAAATACAGAATTTTTTCTGTGGGGAAGAAAAACAAGTTACCTGGTGCCTATATCCTCTTTAATCGTGCTGTTATCATTGAGCAAAGCAAGGTGTGTGTATATATATATATATATTATGCTAGTGTTACTGACTGATACATGTCTATTAATGGTACTTTCAGCTTCCTATCCCTACTGAACTCAAATGGTTTGAAATAACAAGGGGGAAAATATTTACCAAAAATGGACATGTCAACTAACCCACAAGGAAGTGACTTGCACAATAAAGTGCATGTTGGAGATTATTGTTCCTAAAACACCACAGTTTGTGTATCACAGGCATTGCTGAAATGTTAAAACTCTATAAAAGGTAAGCACTCTGTTCCTATGAGTAACACTGGAGGGGAGAAAAAAGCAATCCTGATGGCATGGATGAATCTAGTAGGACCAGAAAGGACTGTTTGGCTGCACTTCATCAGCGATCATAATGAAGCAAACCTCAGCAAGAACAACACAGAATTGGAACTAGTATGAAAGGAAATGGGAAACAACAATCAATGATTTCAGAATAAAAAGCATGGACTTATCCTGACCATATGTTTTGTATTATTTGATATTGTTACTAGGTGCAGTGCCACCCTCTTATAGATACTTTGGCAGGAAGTAAACTTCTTCGTGAAATGGGGTGAAATAACTTAGGCCCTCAAAGGATTTAGGTGCCTCACACCCATTGACCTGGCCCTACTCCCTCCCCAAAGCAAGGGTAGGAACTGTGATTGTGTCACAATTTATCCTCTGGTCTGCTCCTGGGGCAATGCAACCAACACTTAGCCAGGGCTGATTGCAAATTTATAATCCATTCCATATTATTAATATCCTGCAATTTCTATGTGGTGCATGTGATAGCATAGAAGGATTTGTGTCACTAGCCTGCAGACTCTTGAAGCCTATTGTTACTCAAGATGCAGACTTACCATAAATCTCGTTAAGTCACAGAACTCTAATTTAAATTTCAGGAAAAGCATGCACTAACTATGTGCATAAGTCACACAAGTGCAGGTATTATACAACACATGTGGCACTGCCCTGCAACCTTCTGAAAACATATTAGGGGATTATTCCCTCCCTATGCTTGAAAGTGTGAGATGTCGAAGTAAGAGAGAATTGTCCAATATCATTTGCAATAAAGAAAGTTTAAAAATTATTAAAGCTTATTGCTAACAAAACCACAGAATTTTGCATGTCTCAGGTTTGTATGAAAGTAAATGTTTTGAGAAAATCTGTTCATTTTACTATAGTTACAGTATTTCCTAGCTAAATGCCCCCTACAGTCTCAAATAGGGTTTCCAGGTGTCCAGTTTTTGACCGAAACACCCGGCTGAAAAGAGACGCCCTTAAAAATCCGGTCAGTGGCACAGCCGGGAGCCAGGACTAAGGCAAGGTCCCTGACTGCCCTAGCTCTGCACAGCTCCTGGAAACGGCCACCAGCTCCCCTGCAGCCCAAGACTCATGGGTAGCCAGGGAGGCGCCATGCGCTGCCCCCGCCCTAAGGACCGGCTCCGCAGCTCCCATTGGCCGGGAACCATAACCAATGGGAGTTGCGGAGGTGGCACCTGTGGGTGTGAGGTCAACAAGCAGAGCCTCCCTGGCCACCCTTGTGTCTAGGAGCTTCAGGGACCTAGCGGCCGCTTTTGGGAGCCGCAGTAAGTGCCACCGGGACCCCGCACTCCCTCCCTCACTCTAACCCCCTGCTCCAGCCCCCTTCCCATACCCAAACTCCCCCTGGATCCCACCCCCCCAACACCCTGCCCCAGCCCCTTCCTTCACTCCAAACCCCTCATACCACCTCCACCCCAGAGTCCACACCCCCAGCTGGAGCCCTCACACCCCTCCTGCACCTAACCTGCTTTGCTAGCCCAGTGAAAGTGAGCGAGGGTTGGGGAGAGCAATCGATGGAGGGAGGGAGGGAGGGAGGATGGAGCGAGCGGGGGCGGGGCCCCATGGAAGGGGCAGGGGCAGAGCAGGGGTGTTCAGTTTTCTGCAATTAGAATGTTGGGAATCCTAGTTTCAAACTATTATTGCATTGTGTTAAATTTTCTGTCCAGATCTAAAGCTCACTGAAGCTTATGGAAGTCTCTGTTGATTTTGATTGGCTTTGAAGCAGGCCCTGAAACTGTCATGTACTGTTGCTATATGTTCCTGTGTTCATCTCCAGAGCTCTCTGCTTTTATGTGGTAGATCATCTGAAAAAAAAAAGTCTTAATACATTAATTTAGAAATTTCTCTGGGTATCTTTGTGATATGAGGTGCTCAATAAATATGAGTTATCAGTATTGCTAACCTCCAGCATTCAAGCATCATGAGTCAGGTCCCAAAAATCATGAGGTTGGCTTTAAAATTATTACTTTTTATTAAAAAAAAAAAAGTTGGGGGTCTTTCTGTTTGCCTACTGGTGCAATCAGGAGCCTTCCAGGTGCACTAAGGATACATTTTCATAGATTCGTATACTCACAGATTCCAGGGCCCGAAGGGATAATTATGATCATTTAGTCTGACCTCTTGTATAGCTCAGGCCATTGAACATAATTCCTAGCGCAGGTCTTTTAGAAAACATCCAATCTTGAATTAAAAATTGTCAGTGATGGAGAATCCACCATGACCCTTAGTATACTGTTCCAGTGGTTAATTATTCTAACCGCTAGAACTTTTCAAGTTTTTTACTGCAACCATGCTGGCTAGACATTTTTTTAATGATAGCTAAGAGTCTCATATAATAAGTGCCTCCAGAAGCTTGATCTGTACAAAACCCATCAAATATTGTGAGGCTCATGATGAAATCTCCAGAGCTGGTAACACTGATTACTGCAATATTGAGAAAAATTTGCTTCCAACGCCTGCATTCTGGTGCAATAAAACTGGTTCTGCTTATGACAAGCAACCTAACTGACCATTTTTTTGTGGTGGAAGTAATCTTGACAATATCAGTGTTGAATTGTGCAGAGCTTTCTTCTGTACACTTCAAAGAAAAAGGGGGGAATTATAATAAGCAATGGGTGTTCTTCTTTTCATTTGTCCGCTGCTGCTTCTCTTCTCAGTATTTTCCAGAGATAAGTAAGGTCACAAGAAAATTGTAATTGACAATAAATGGGATAGATTTACTAAGCTGATATTTAAAAGAGGATTATGAGAAATAGAAGTCTGAAGTTTTTAATAACAATTCTAAACAAAACTATGCCATAGTGTATGATGATTGGCATGTGCTTTCTACTTCAAAATACATTATTTGGGAGTTTACTTTGGTGGAGTAAATTCCAAGAAATCACATGCCATGAAGATTCTCCATTAATAACCTAGGACACCATTGAGCATATATGATTTAATCTTACCCTCTAAGAATAGCCTCTTTTGGAAGCAAATCCTGTCTGCAGCATGCAGCTGCACATTGCTTTACACACTAGGGCTTGGGGGAGGAGACAGATACACTGTGCCAAGTCACAAAGCAAAGCCACTCCACAGCCTCTTCTTCAATCTCAGGGCTTCAGTATCAAGCTCCATGCATGGGTAGCGGGACAGGTAAAGGGTTTTCATTGGCTGCAGATCCACCAACCCCACTATTCTCATCTCTGTGCCACTGATATGGAATGAGCCCTTGCAGTGCTGGGCTATATGATTGCTGAGGAGGGCAGCGCGCATACTCCCACCGTGTTCTTGGTTCTACCAAGACTCTCCGCAGATGTATGAGACAAGGCAGGATTTGGCCATTTATATCTTAGATCAGATTCCTTGTCATCTGATCAAAACCCATGTAAATGGACCTTGTGCAGGTGACCTACATGACATTGGAGAGATAGGGAGAGAATTCTCTTCCCAACTTGCGAGCATCATCAACACAGATACTTAGGACCAGATCCTCAAATGTATTTAGGCACCTAACTCCTATTGATTGCTAATGCAATCCATGGACTGGAGCAGGCGCCCTGTCTTACAGTGCTCCTCCTACCTAGGGGTTTTATCTAGTGGTCCTGTGTATTTTATGCCCAACTTATTCCACGTCCAGCTATCTGTGTTATCACACGCAGAATTGCCACAGAGCATGCTGGGGCACAGGGGGGATGTGAAGGCCTCCTCCATTGCCTCTGCATGGTCTCTTCCCTATGCAACAGAAACACAAAACTTCTGCTGTATATTCTGCTTTCCATAGGTGCTGACTCCATGGGTGCTGCAGGGCTGGAGCACCCACAGGGAAAATTAGTGGGTGCTCCGTATGCACTGAAAACCAAGATCCCCAGACCCCCACCCCCTCCTTGCCTCCTCCTCACCCAAGCGCACCATGTCCCTGCTCCTCCCCCTCCCAGCACTTCCCGCCCACTGTCTAACAGTTGTTTGGCTGAGTTTTAGGATTTTCTGGGAGGGAGGGGGAGGAGTGGGGAAGTGGCACACTCCGGGGAAGAGGCGGTAAAGAGGCTGAGCATGGGCGGGGACTTGGGGGAAGGGGGATAAATTGGGATGGAGCAAGGTTGGGGCAGGGCCAGGGGTGAGGGGGTCGAGCACCCATGGGGCAGAGGTGCCTATGCTGCTTTCTATACCTAGCCAAGGGGTGTGCAGAAAGACTGCCTCCAAAAAAAGGTAAAAGACTGCACTGATAGTTAAAGCTGTTTGAGTAGTAAAAAAATGTGACTGATGACTATTTTCAAATAATAGTGCACATTAAGAATGCTACAATTCTGGAGGTAAGATCATTGGCTGTCCATGAGCATTAAGACAACCACTGGTTTATTTGAGACGCCTTGTTGTTTTTGGTGATACATACCAACACGGCTACCCCTCTGAAACCTGGTTTATTTATTTATCTGAAAACTGAAAAGTTTCACAAATTTTAGCATGAATGATTTTTCCATAAAGAAGTTCATTCACACAGAAGTGTATTATTCCAGTCAACGAATACATTGGTCGGAACTCTTCATATGCTTAAATTTAGGCACGTATTTAACAATTTGGTTGAATCACGGCCTGTATGCAGTAATTTCTTCATTCTGTTTCTTTTCTTTCTCTCTCTCACACAGAAATCAGAAGCACTTGATGAACAGGCAGATCCAATTAACCCTCATTACACCTTATCAGAACAAGAGGAGCATGCTACGGTAGCCTGCAACATTCCCTTCCTAATCTGGTTTTAATTCATAGGACATCACATGAATGCTAGCTGTGAGCACAGTGCATCATGCAGCAGGAGGAAGTACTTTAGTGTGGCATAATTAAAAGGATTCCTACCACACATGCAATTACATGCTCTCTGCTTCTCTTTATTAAAGATTTCCTTTGTTTGGGTATACTGCAAATTAGTTGCATGTGTGAATGTTTTTGCTGCAACATCATCCTCAGCTATTTGGTACAAGGGAATGCATCATCATATTAACCTTACAATTAACCCTTGTTACAAGGGCTGCTCAGTGCAGGTGTAGCAACATTTCTTTATAGCAGAGAACATGCCTCACGCACCACTAGTGGCCTCTGTTATGGCTCAAGAGCAACGTTAACTATATTGTTGTTTATAGTACAAGTTCTTTACTAATTGAATAACTGAGGGATTGAAGAGCTACAGTCAGGAGAATTCTAGAAGTCATTTAAATGTAAAAATAAAGTCTAGGTCCGAAACTGTCTTATTGGAACTGATTTTGCACAGGTTTCTGTCAGCAGTTTTCTTTCAAAAATACAGATCTGATGTAAATAAGTTTGATTGTGTGGTACATTTCCACTGTGGGGACAGCAAAATTCAGGGCATTTTGGTCCAAATCCAAGCAAGAGGTTAAAATAATAAGAGGAAAGGATCCCAGAAGATTTCAGCACAACTAAATGTTGCCATCTGAAGACAAACTGTCTGTTACAGGTCATACCTTTTATGGCTATCTCCAGTAAACAAACAGTATTTAATCATCAAAACAAACAGACATGGAAGTCTTGGAAAGGAAAATATAGTCTGAAACCTATTAGCCCAAGTGTGACATAATATTAGTAATTATAGAAAGAATAATACGGTCATCTGGAAGCAATTTTAATGGCTTTCTGCACTTAGATCCAAAAAACTTTCAGAAACCCGTGCCTTAGGTTCAAGGCAAACTTCATGCTTAAGACAATTTGGTTAGAAAAGGATTTAACCAAAAATTAGAGTTATAATACAGGATGATAGACTTGCCTCCTTCAGTTACATGGGTAACAAATATCAGCTACCGCTCTCTCACAGTTCCTTCTTTCAGCGGCTATGCTCAAGGATTCATGCAAGGAAAGGGGACAATGGGTCTGTTTCAATTTCTAGAAGAAAATGTTACGAAATATGGAAACAAATGTCACTTTGTCGGAATTACTTTTAGGTGACTTAATGCTTTACATTACTCTCTCAATCTTAGGCTCAAAGAAAAATGTGGAAAAGAACTTAGCCCTTACTATTTCAACAGAAACCTGGGAGGATATCGGGCTTAATGTGAAAGATACTTCAAGTTCACTACCGTAGCGATTCTTTCAGAACAAGATATTAAACAGGTACCACTGGACTCCAGAATGTTTGTTTAAAGCTAGATTGAATGTTGGAGATGCAAACAGCCACATGCCAACCTTTCACACATCCTCTATACCTGTCAACAAATGCATGTGCTCTGGAACACCATATTCAGTGCTTTCTCAAAAACTTTAAGGGCTGCTATCTTTTCTTCTTCAAGCTTGTGTATATTAGGGATGCTGGATGAGTTGTTATTATCATTTAACATTAAGAAATGGATTGCACTAACTCTTTTAGTGGCCAAAAGAGTTATTTTGAGAAAATGGAAATCTGCAATTCCTCCTTCATACACAGACTGGCTTGGTAGCTCGCTACTCCTGCATTAATGGAAAAAATTACAATCTAATAGACAGTTTGGAAAAAAATACGAGAATGTCTGGTCACACATGAAATTATTGCATACTTTTGCAGTTTAGTATATATTAGTCTCCGATACTGAGAGGTTATATTCTCAGTTATTTATCTCTTTAGTCACTTTAATAATTGATGCTCTGCATGACCTCTAGGGGTTCAGGTTTGTTTGTTTGTTTTTGCTTTGTTTTTTTCCCAGGTTTTAAAAATAGAACATTGAATTTTGTTATTTATATGGTATTTCCATAGTGTGGGTGTATTTACATATGCTTTGTTTTGATATACGTTTATATTTTATATAAAATAAAAATAATTTTTTTTAAAAAAGCTTTCAGAAGATGGACCCAATGTAAGTAAAATAAAAAAAAATTGATATTACTTTTATAAGAACGTACTCTGCCAAACCTGAGGACTTCTCTCTCTCTCAGCCTCTCTCTCAGTACATCATCAGTCACTCTTTTCTTTAGGGCTTGATTCTGCAAGATGCCAATGAGAGGACCCCAATTCAGCAAAGCACTTAAAGGTCAATGAAACTATTAATATTGTTAAACTTAACTACTTTGCTGCATTAAATCCCTGATACTCAGCACTTTATCCTATCAAGTCCTTAATACCTATTTAAGAAAAATAACATGCTGCACCATCAGCAATTCTGTTTACCTTTAATAAGAAAGTTAATAACTGAAATGCAGTTATACTTTGGAAAGCGACTGCAGAAGAGTGACATTCTATCATTCCTGATCTACTTCTGGTCAGTGGCACCCATATATAATCTCATGTAAAAAGATGTTTTTCCTTGTTGCCAGGATTGCAAACTCACTGTAATATCTGAAAGTCAGAGATGAGTTGATTCTGGCTTTGACATCTTCAGAAACAAAGATTCTGCCATTGTAACTTGGTCGACATTTCTGATGTGGATTACTAAATTTTAATTTTGAATTTCCAAACTAATGGACTAGTGGAGTCCTTGAGAAAAAGTTTAATAATCTCTTAATGATGTTTTCCAGTTAGTCCTGATAGACATGTATAACTCCATTTAAACAAATAATTTTTGAGTAGGATGAATGATAACTGAAAATATATAAACTAGACTTGAAGATTTACAGCTTAGTGTTGTCCTCTGTTATGGATATATGTATTACCCATTAAAATATCAATCTTTCAATTTGAGAAGGTAAGAGCAGTCTCTATGCTTAACTGTAGATCCCTGTTGCTAATGCCAGACCAGCATCACATGTTGTAGAACTGGGATAAGTCCAGTGCAGTATTGCCAACCCCATGCATTTTTAATCATGAGTCAGGCTCCCTAAAATCTTGGTTTAAAGATAATAAATGTTGGGTTCTTCTAATTTGCCTTCTGATTTTTTAGCCTTTAAGGTCCACATTTTAAAGGGAAAGGAAAGATCTCTTTCAATCACTTGACAGCAAGAGCTGGGGCTTTATGAAAAAACAAAATAAAACTTGCAATAAATAACAAAAGCTGACAATCCCCCCCCCCCAAGGAGGAAGTAATCCTTGCTGTTCTTTTTCAATATGAACTTCACTATGCTATTATGCAGCAGTTAATTTAGTAGTGGGGTTACCCACTGAACAGGCATTGTTTGAGTTTTATTAGGGTATGGATTTAGTAAAGGTTTTGTTTTAGCTGTTGGGCCCAGATAAGCCATTTTCAATTGTGATTGATGTGCATTTCACAATGAGCATAAGTTCTATGACCTGGATCCACCTGGTTCTTCTTAAAATGACCCCAGAAGGCTGAAGATGAGATCCTTCTTCAGAGAGAGTTTCACTAGTTCTCAAAGATACTTTGAAGACAATGAATTCCTGTTCATACGAAGAGAATAGAGGCAGAAACAAAGAAGGTTTCCAGTTTGACTGGAAATCAAAGCTTGGATTTGTTTCTTTGGTCTTTCCTTATAAAATAGGATTGTTTTGCTTTGCTTTGCTTTGCTTTGCTGTCTTGAAAAAGGGTAACACACTGTCATCGGAGGAGTATTCTTCATGTCCACTGTCATTGCTGTTCTGTATCTCCTCAGGAGCTGGAGGTTTTTATATTATCTTCAGATACCGCCTCCTCCTCACGACAGTCTCCATCCATATCACTGTCCATTTGTTGAGGGGAGGGGCTTATTTCCAGTAGCAGAAGAACAGAAAGGTCTGTGGAAGGATTCAGCAGCATGTGTTTAGAAAGAGGCCCACCACTCTCTTGACTACAGCTCTTACTTTGTTACAAAGTTTTTAGCTTCCTAGCCTCCTACTCTTTGTCCCCATTCCTTTGTAGCTTAGGCTGCTTTGTTGCATATTTTCCACTTCCACACCCTCCACCTCAACATGCTCAATGGATATTAGCAGGAGATTTGATTTTGAATGAGAACCAATAGGAAGAGACAGTGACTTCTAAATAGTAGAAGGACTCAGACTTGGTGGATGATGATTCAGAGGCTGGTTTACCAATATCACCTTCTCTCCAACCACCCATTGTGGGGGGTGGTTTCCTCTTTTGTTCTGGCTTGGGTTATATTTACTGACTCAAGTCATAAAAAAACCCCAGCCTTGACATTAGTTTTGCTCTAGAAATGTTTACATGTATATGATGAATTAAGGCTTGAGATTACACATACTGTCTCATCCACACTCTCTCTCTCTCTCTCTCTTTGGAAGTGTTAGAAGGAATGCCATGTGGTCCTGACATCATCACAGGAAGTGCTTCTTTCTGTCCAATCCATTCCATCGTCTGGAGGTGATGAGAGTTGCCCCTGTCCCCAAGAAGCATGAGTTCACACAGTCCCCATGCTGCAGCAGGAAACTGTCCTACTTAGCCAAGAAGCCTTTGTGTACTTGTGGGTTCCCCACATGGATGCAGCACAGAAGAGGCTATGTCACTTCCAGCTACCTAGATAGGGGACACTTACCAAAGGGAGAGCCATTAGCTGTCAGCTCCCATTCCCTGAAACTCATACTGGGGGAGGGAAATGGTCATTTGGTCTTTGCTAAAGGGCCTGAGTAGAGTGGAAGAGGAGCAAGGTCAAAGACATCAGTAGCAAGTATTTCAATTTTGAGAGTGAGTTCCCTGATCTTTGAGTTCACCTTGCTAAAATTTATGTTATAAGTCCTACTTCTTTGTACCAAATTCAGCACAATAATGCAATGCTTTTGCTTGACGGTTTGTTTGTCTTTGCACATCAAAATACTTTTCAAACACTTATTAATTCAGCCTCACGTAGTTAGAACGCATTATTATCCCTCTTATATTTAGGTGGAAACTGAGGCATGTAGCAGGTTACGGAGGGTCAAAAAAAGAAGGAAAAACTCAGACAAATTTTATGAACATTTTCTGTTTTCCAGAAAAAATACCAATGTCAAAACTATTGACCTACTTTAGTTAAGTGACTTGGCCCAAGGTCATTCAGGATAGAGCCAGGCATAGAACTCAGGTGTCTCAGCTCCTGGTAACATGCCTTAACCACAAAGGTGTCTGCTGCCACTGTAACAGAATGGCTTGCACTTGGGTTGGAGACCCTGAGACTAACCAGCCCTGATTACAAAGTGAGCCACACCTGGGTTAAATCAGGTCTTGTTCCCAGGGTAAAGGACAGCAAGCAGTTGCAGGGAGCGAGCTCCTGCAGTGAGGGAACTGCAGAGGGAAGCAGCAGGGAAACAGGGTCCTTCAATGATCCCTGAGGAAGAGACAGTGCCTCTGTGCCCAGCTTAAGCTTGGGTGGAAGATTTTCTTTGTTTGAGAACTTTGTTAACTTGATTAAAAAAAAAAACAACAACCCAGACCCTACGAAGGGCGGTGACTGAAAGAGAGACTGTGGTCTTTTTTTAAGGGGAAAGGGGGCAGGACACAGCATTGGCATCCTGGCCATGAGACAGCCAGCCCTATTACAGCTGCTTTCCTCTCCTCTTTCTTTTGTTTTAACCAATCCATATACTACAGCCTAGAACATGGCAGTTTAGATTGAGTGTAAAGGGATTTATCTGAAACCACCCTAAAAAAAAAATCAGCATATTTTACACATTTCTGTCATGCCAGAGGAGCTAACTTTCCAGCAGCCTGTCAAAGGAATTTGACTAAGGGACCAGTGAAGCATAAACATAGGGGAAACTAAATGTTGAGCAATAACTGTTTTTATATATTGGATACATTTATTTTCCATTCTCTGTCCCATTGGCATTTAGACAACCAAACACACCCATTAAAAATGAGGATGGACACTTGTAAATGCCAGACCTCTCTGCATAACTAATGCTCTGAGGATTGACATCTGCATTGTATTAGAGAAAGTAGTTCCCAATCATCATGATTATAATTGCTCAATAATTTTGTTGGGTGCTTTCTAGAAGATACAGTGGTTTAAAAATGTACATTCATTTGGGGGATGACACCAAAGCCTCTTGCACTCGTGCTCCTGTTTATATTCTTCAGGAAAGCCACCTTTAGGGCTCTGTCCTAAAACCTTTAATTCTTGCAAATTAAGGACTGCAAACTGAAACATGCACCAAAATAATTAAATCACTTTTAATTCACAGTTTTCATTACGTCAGTGCCAGGCTCTGTGGGATGCTTTGAAATAAGAAATGTCCTATTTTGATTTAGTTTAAGTTGACTTTTACTGAATACCTGGGTCTGGACCATCTAAGGGCCCTTGTCTCAGGGAACTGCTCAGCATCTTGCAGAATACACCAATGGAGCTTTCTGTGTAGACACTTACATAGATTGAAACCTAACTTATATTGTTTGAGCATTTATTGGTAAATGCAGCGCTCATCTACAGAAAGTTGCATAAGTTTAACTTAAATTAGTGTAAAACCTGACCGTTAATAGTGTCCACACATAATATTGCACTGAATTAACTAAGAGTGTGAGGTTTTAACACATTTAGTTACACTTGGGCACCTTTGTGTGTGGCTGTGGACACTCTGATATTGGTCAGAACCTGGTTTATAATGACACCTAAACCGAGTGTCTAGATACCGGTTTAAATAAATCAATTTAAAACTGCACCTTTAGTTGTACCAATTTTGTATGTAAACCAGGCCTGGGTGTAGACAAGCCAATAATATAACTGAATATTAGGACATTATCATCAATCATACCCACTAATCATTAAAATCGATGCAGGATTCAGTGTAATAATGCAAGCAGAGGTGAAACAACTCTTGTTTGTGGCTGAAGTTAAAAATTGTAGAGACACAATGAAGGAGAAAGGGAAATACTGGTCACAAAAGGAGTTAAATGACACAAGGAGGGAGTTCATAAATACACTAGTGTCCAAGAAAAATGAGGGAAAGGATAGTATTGCTTCTGAAGAAGATGAAATATCAAGTAATCCAAAGGTATATATAGAATATAAAAACCAAGTATTTTATATGGTGTTTTTTGGTTTTTTTCCCCACTATAAAAACCCTACTGACTGACTTGCTTCAATAGACCCTAGAGGGCACTAGTAATATCTGTAAGTATATGTGAACAGAAAGGTATTGTGGTGATTTAGAATGAAATTTGTCTTAAAGAGGCAATGAAAAGTTGCCAATTTGTAAACATTTCTTTACCCTATTTTTCCTGCAATTTTTATTTTTTGTTTGTACTGACTGATGCTCAACAGTCTATTATTTTTAGTAATATATAGTTCCTTGAAACTAAAATATAGATAAGATATGTGTCAAATTTATTTTTATTGCTGGCTCATTTTTTACTCCGTTTTTCAGTGAAAATACCTATGAGTTTTCTGAAGTAGCTATCTCCTTTGCTGTTGAAGATATAGATAAATGGTTATTGTAATGGACTGCTATAGTTAGAGGCCTACTCTTGTTTCTGTGATCCCAGTCTGTTTTCCTTCATTAAATGAAGTCCTTATTTGTGGTGTATAGATTTAAGGTACACACCAACTCTTAGACACAGCAAATTCGTGATAATATTTTGTAGAGCTGGTCTGAAAATGGATTTTTGTTTCCCACAAATCTTCAACATTTTGTCCAGAAATGTTTTGGTTTGGCATTTCAATTTTCTGAACTGAAACAGAACATTTTTGAAGAAAAATGATACTTTCAGCAAAAATTATCATTTTGTTGAAAACTTAATTTTCCATGGGGAAAAAGTTTCAATGGGAAAATTTTGACTTGATCAAATTTGGTTGAAAAAAGAAGAGCCTATTTCATGAGAAAAAAAAATCAACATTTTGAAGAGTTGGACCCAAACTAATTTTCTTCCACTTTTTATTAATGTATATTATTATTGCAATTCTTCACAAATAATATTTCTATTGCAAATATTAGTGTAAATATTATCAAAATTGTTATCAACATTTTTGTTTACCAAAATCTGGGGGTTTGGTAAATGAAAAATTTCCATAACCATTTTGATAATGTTTTTTGATAAAAGTTTTGGGGGTTGGGGGAGAATGGAGGGGGGGTGAAGGTATGATCTTTTTCTGAAAAAAAAATGTGTACAGTAATTTTTATTCTGGGATCCTGAACATTACAAACATTAATTTAAACTCCACAACAGCCATGTGAGGTAAGTAAGCAGTTTGTGTTTGCTCACACTAACTGAAGTGTGTATTATTTAATCAGTCTTGATAACTTAATGCCCAACCTCAGAGAAGAATCCTGATGGGCCCCATAGTTTTTCTGGCAATTAGCATTAGTGAGAAGATGCCTAATATCGATTCCAGTTTTGTTACAATTATTTTGATAAATTTGCTGAATTATTATGTGCAAGTTTGACAAAACAGAAAATACAGGGAGTTCCCTCCTGTGCTAAAGTCCTCAAGAGCTCTTTGAATTTAGAGGAAATGGAGAAAAGAGGTTCCACTGTTAGGTGCAGCAGAGATAGTCACATACCCATCTAGTCAGAAGCGGGTTGGAGTTGAATGGCTCAGAGGCTTGTTAATGGACTACAGAGGTTTTTCTCCACCAGGAAACTGATTCAAATCCAGTTCCAGGTCAATAGTGATCAAAGATTTTATGATGTTAACTTGGCTTTTGGGAAACTGGTTCTTTTCCCCGAGACCAGTTCCCAGTGAATAGATGGGTACATCATAGGAAACAGAACAGGTGGTCCATACCACTGGCAGTGAGCTGCTCAGGAACTTTTTGACAAACCATTTTTTCCATTAGAAAATATCAGGTCTAACAAAATTATCTGGTGAAAAAATGTTTGGAAAAAATTCAAAATTGTAAAAACATCCCGTTTTGACACTTTCAAGAATTATTTTTCTTCCTTTTTTTTAATTTCTTGGTTCAAAGTGACTAGAATTAAATTTAAGCTAACTATAGTTTTTTTTAAAAAAGGTCCAAACTGAAACAAAACCTTTCAAAAATGTTGAAATGCAGCATTTTGACTTGCCTACACTGATTTTTTCCCCAGATTGTTATTCCATGAAAACATCAGAGATTTTGGCTTTTCTTCTTTATTTCAGATGGGAAATATTTCAAAATCTCAATTTTTTCCCCTTGGATGGGAAAACCATTTCCTGTCCTGCTCTAGCATCTGCACAGAGGCCAAAAACTGAATAGACGTGTAAAAAATTACTCTTTTCCCGCAAAGCTGCTCCTTCCATGTTTAAATTTAGACAACTTTATGGGACAATAGGGGGGAAATTGCATTGCTGCTACCAGTGCTGTAAATAAAGAGAAGATTTCAGTGGCTGGGGTCTGTCATCTTTCACAAGCATTAAAATACACACAAACTTGAAAATTTGGTTTATCCCTACATTTTATACTAAGCATTCTCAAGGAATTTAGTGCAGCCTGGACTTGAAACTATAGAACAACATCAGGGAGGTATTTCAGATGAATCTGATCCATGCTAGGTTGCCATGGGTAGTTTCTGAATGGCTGCCAATACTATCAGCACCTTTTTTTTTTTCATAACTGAACTCAGGAACTGAATATCCCCTGTAGATTTAAGAGCATACAGCAAACAATGCATAAAATCTCTAAGACTGAGGCAGCAGACATCCTTTACTAAACATACCTGGACTGAGTTCTTTTTCTTTCTTTTTAAAAATAGCAGTGAGAGGACAATGCAGTTTTCATAAATAAAGTCTGGTTTGAAAACAAGAGGGATTAGCTAGTCTCTGACTGTTACTGTAGCCAAAGTCAGATGGATCTAGACTACTTAGATTATTATTAAGAACAACAGAGATAAAGAAAATGATTTGCTCTGTTTTGCTGATGGATGTATTGTAGCTACTCAAGCAGCTACAACAATCTTTGTATTTGTTGTGTCTTTTTCTCTTTATATAACAAACATAATATGAAGGAACCACACAGACACAGTGATGTCAAAATAACTGTGTTAACTGACTATATGGTACTTTCATGGGCTAGCTGCTACTCTGGTTGGATTCTGGTGACTTCCAAACATAGAACATACTGATTGCCATTAGAGGGCTCACAAATTATTAAAAGGAGAAGTATCTTATTCCTGTACATTAGTATTGCAGAACTGTCTAACCCCTGATAGAATCACAGCAGTGAGCTTTTAATCAGACATAGTATACTGGTAATAATAATGCTGTAGGGAATGGGGAGAGTGCAAATCAGAGACCAGAAAGTAGCTCCTATGGCAACATTCATACAAGGAGCTCCAAACACTTTACAAACAATAATTAAGGAAGCGTCATAATCACACTGTGAGATAAACAACCATTATTACCCTCCTTTACAGATAGCTTAATTAAGGCATAGGGTAGTGAATAGGAATGTAGCAAACCAATGGCAGAAGCAGAAATCAGGGGAAAAATTCTGGCTCCAGTGAAATCAGTGGCAAAACTCCCAGTCCAGTACTCTTACCATGAAACCACACTACCTCTCCTGGGTGTGTAAATGGTGTACCCTTAACTCAGTCTTGTCCAGCACTGTCCCTCCTAATATCAGTTGACATGTCACCTTGCAGAATTTGCTCCTTAAGTTTCAAGACATGCCACAGCTACCCTGTTTAAAGATTTGTTTAATCCATCAAGCTACTGTCTCAACTCAAGGCACCTTGTTTGGATAGTCCCCCTAAGTAACCTTGATATTGCCTCCAGGGTATAATCAGGGGCAAGAACAAGTTGCCTATCTCCTGAAAGATCCAACAGTCCATTCCTCTGGTTTTGACCTTCCCTGCCATCTTTGGGTAAAGCTCAGTCACTTCAGGATGTGAAGTGATTAGATGTGCTGTTAAAGTTCATAAACGGGGCCTTTGTGATGTCCTTCTTTGCCACTGTGGCCAGTTAAAAAATGTAGGCCATACTTGCAGACTGCACCGATCAGCAAGGGGTGCCTGGTTCCCTGGTGGACTTGCACAATGCCCTTCTCTCAGTTATTAAATGGTTGAATGGCTGAGAGACTTAGTCTAACATTCTTGAGTTGACCATCTATCGGCCTCAGGCTGATTTCATTTGGCAAATGTCAGCTAAAAGGATTGTTTTGTCCGTGTTAAAAAAATTCTGGAGACCTTTTCTTTGAGTAGCTCGACTGCTTCTCTCCCCTCTCATCCAATGCTTTGGAGTAGGGACTTGAAATTTGGCAGGGGCTAGCCATGGTTTGCTCTCCCTAAGAAAATCCCACCTAAATTTTATTAACTATAAGCCTTTGGGGGAAAAAATGCAATTTCCACCTTCTTAGAGACTGGCTAGGGCTTGAGAGTGAAGATTCCATTAGCACTGAGGCTGCTACAAACAGAGAATACTGGAGTTCAGTGGTCCACCTGCCAACACCCAGGCAACATGGAAGAGAAAAATGCAGAGGGCAAGAGCCAGTCCTTGTGGGGAGTAGATTGGGATAGGATCCTGAAGTGAGGACTGGAACTAGAGGCTGGAGCAGGGGGAATAAAAACGAGACTGTGAGGTTGGGAGCCTGGGATTGGCTCAATAAGAATACTAGGACTGGGAGGTAGTGCAGGGATCGGCAACCTTTGGCCCCCGGCCTGCCAGGGTAAGCCCCCTGGTGGGCCAGGCCAGTTTGTTTACCCGCCGCATCTGCAGGTTCAGCCGATCGCAGCTCCCACTGGCTGTGGTTCACCGTTCCAGGCCAATGGGAGCTGCAGGAAGTGGTGTGGGCTGAGGGATGCTGGCTGCCACTTCCCGCAGCCAACATACAGGATGTCAACTTACTACTGCTTGCAGTTACTCCATTAGCTCAATTGGTAGAGGTCTGTGCAATGGATCTAAAGGTTTCAACACTGCTGATGATCCATGTTGGAGTCAGTATGATGCCACATGATGGAATTTCTGTTATTTCACTTTGCTTTTTTTAAAAAAACTATGGAATTACAAACAAAAAACCACATTAAAATAACATTGCTCAGGTTGCAAAGTCAACCACTCAAAAATTAGGAAATGCCACAATTACAGTTGCCTGTTTGACTTTAGTCCTTCCCCCTTGTTTTTATGCTTTATTATTTTCACATACTTTTTTTTTCCAGAGAACTCCTGCCTCATTCACTGCTGAGGATGGATGATATTCAATTAATGAGCAGCGATTCAATATTTTGTTTTCTCTTGTTAAATATGAGGCCTCAGGCCTGACTTACTGCACACTAGTCATTTCTTGATATGAAGACAAAATTATTATTTTCTCTTGGGAATTAAAAGTTTCATTTGCAAGTTGAATTAAACAGACCCCACCTTGTCTGATGTCAATAAAATGTGTTTCTTTTGTTTTTTAAAGTTTCACCGCTGTATGTTCCAGCTACTCTAAGAAAGATTTCCTTGTGGTATTTCTAACCCAACTGACACAGAGACATTGCACTTGTTGAGCTGCCATTGGGAAACAAGGATATGCAGGACACTGCAGCACCACTAACTTCCATTCATGACCTTAATCAAAGAATCAGTGCCATTTACCCTTCACACGACACCCATGACCTCTTCTCATAACACAAGAATCAGGGGTCACCCAATGAAATGAGTAGGCTGCAGGTCTAAAACAAACATAAGGAAGTACTTCATCACAATGCACAGTCAGCCTATGGAACTCATTGCCAAGGAATATGGTGAAGGCCAAAAGTATAACTAGGTTCAAAAAAGAATTAGATGAGTTAATGGAGGATAGGTCCACTGATGGTTATTAGCCAAAATAGTCAGGGACACAACCCCATGCTCTAGGTGTCCCTAAGCTCCTGACTGCAGGAAGCTGGGACTGGACGACAGGGATGGATCACTTAATAACTGCCCTGTTCTGTTTTCTCTGATGTTTCTGGCATGGGTCACTATTGGAAGACATTTCAAGGCAGGATACTAGGCTAGATGAACCATTGATCTGATCCAATACAGCCATTCGTATGGGGACCTGGAAATCTTGGGTAACTCAAGCTCCCTAAGCCCTGATAAACACTGCTGTTGCTGCTACCCTGCACAGAGCAGTACGGTAGAATCAATGGTCTTCCTTGTTTTTTCTTCCTTCTTTGCCTACTATCTACATATAGTGAAATAACTATGAACTTACGTGAAGTGGGTATTCACTCACGAAGGCTTATGCTCCAATACGTCTGTTAATCTATAAGGTGCCACAGGATTCTTTGCCGCTTTTACAGATCCAGACTAACACAGCTACCCCTCTGATACTTACCTATACTGTGATTCACTAAATGTATAGATTATTGTTAAGTACTTAAACTCAGTTCTAATACAAAGATATTAAAGCTGATCATTGAGGCCACCCCAAACAATATTGTCTGTCATTCTAACCCCACTGGAGGGAGAAAAGTGTGCAGCTGGTTTCAGTTCACAGGAGTTTCACATTCACTTTTCTTTATTTCAGTTCACATCAGTTAATCATCTACAGTTTTGCTCTGGATTTTCTGTTTGAATGAACTCAAAAGCATTAAGGGGAATTAAACCTAACCTGCTAAACTTTGCCTGGTTTAGAGCTGAAATTATGCAAAAATCACCAAGTTTCATATTATTTCTCTCTAAACCCATAAATTCTTCCTCAGTATCCACAGCTCAACCCAAATTTACTTAGAATGAAGTCTAGATTTGAAAACTTCATTAAAATTATCCAGCAAACTCAGCCCATTTTCAGATTAGTAAAGAACCTCCAAACCAGGTGATTTTTCACCTGCTTTTAGGTCAATTTCTATAGTTAAGATTCCATCTTGAAAGGAAAACAATGTACAATAGAACAGCCTTCAGAAAGTACCTTCTCTGCCTAAAGCAAAGTATCTCATTTATCACATCACTTAGATCCAATCTAGCTAATTATTGACATTGTTGATTATGTATGTGAAAGATAATACATCATTAACAATACTTTCTTAATCTGTGGGCCTTGAAATAAATGGTTAAATTGTAATTTTGTTGTTAATAAACTGAGAAAATCTGCTATCAGACTTTCCCTAAATTAAAAAAGATAATATTATTAATCAAAATTTATAAGAAAAAAAGACAACACAGGCATAGTACAAAATAAATGTAGTACAGCACTGGAAAGTACTCAGATATGATGGAGATGGGTGTGGTATAAGAAATAGCACAGAATGCAAATTACCTTAGTGACTTTATCCCAAGTTCACCCCTGTAACTGCATAACTCCTTTGACTTAATCTTGAAGTTACCAGGTTCACAAAAAGTGTGGTTGATTAAAAGTAATAAATGTGGCCTATACTTACCCTGCAATAAGTATGAGGTCAAATTATTGTACAGTACACAGCCACACCACGGGTTTAATGTGCAAGCGCTGGGAGGTGTTGGTGGCCTGTGAGATGCAGGCAGTCAGACTAGAGGTTCTGGTGGTCCCTCTGGCCTTAGACTTTATCACTCTCAATGACTCATTGCACATGATTGTTACCATTACTGAGACAAATAGCAGTAAATCATTATTAATGAGCTTGCACATTATTAACATAAACTTGGATAATTATTAATGAGTTACCTAGGAACTTATTAATGAATTCAAAAATAGAGATAAAGTTCTAAAAGTGCATTAGGATACTGGATGGAAACTGAATTGTGGGAATGTTGATACAATGCTACCTGAGATAAATGCAGGCAATTTAATCAACATGTTTTTATATGCCTCTATTATTTGTGTACTGAACATATCAGCCATGAAAACTGTGGAAAGAAAGCTCATTTTCATTTCATATTAACTTCTCTACTTTAAACAGACAAAATCATCTGAAGTCCACTTTCAGGAGATTCAGTTAAATTGCAGAGGTAGTGTTAATTAACTAGAAGATGGCAGAACTGAAGTAGGAGAGAACTGATTTGTGGTAGAAGTCAGCCTTGTCACAGGATTTCTGGCAGAGACACTTTGCAGCCCAAGAGCAGGAGAGGAAGAAGTGGATGTTGGGGTGAGCAAGGATGCGGGGTGTCAGGATGGTCCTGGCATGAGAGACAGGGGTAAAAAAGAATCCGTGGCAGAGGAGAGTGAAGCATGGAAAGTATCAACAACCATATCAATGGAAGAAAGGAAAGAGAGAGGGCAGGAAAAAAGGGGCTGATGGCAGATGAAAAGCCATCAGTGCTGTTGGACTGGAAAGCTGAGTGACAGTGCATTGGAGGTGGGAGACTGACTGCTGGGTGATGCTGTGAGAGGCCAGGTCATGGTCAGAGGTGGGAAGAGATTGGAGAGAGAGCCTGGTGAAGATCCAGTCAAGTGAACAGCCCTTTCAGTGAGTAAGAGAGCTGAACCAGGGTTGCTGGTTGAATGAAGAGGTGAAGGTAAGGCAACATGCAGCTAAGTGGTCAGATGAGTCATGCAAAAGGAAGCTGAAGTCACTAAGAATGAGTGTGGCAGACTGTGACTAGCGGAAGAATGAGAAGCAAGAGTAGGAATCAGAGAGGAAATCATGGAGGAGCACACTAGAGAAATTATGCAGTGCTGCTAAAAAAAAAAGCAGAAAAGGTGGGAAGGGGAAGGACGGAGGGGCTGGAATCAGCAGAAATGGGAGAGAGAAATCCCAGCACCATCTGAGGGAGAGGACTTTGTAAGTGAAGGCAGCTGCAGAGACAGGGTCAGACAAAAAGATCTAGGTTTCTGTGAGAGGCAGGAGCTGGAGGGAGATATGAACACACTGTGGGTGGCTCTGCCCTAAGCAACTTGTTCAAGATCAGCAGGTCAGTGATAGAGCCAGGAATAGAAACTAAGGTTAATGATTCCCAAACTTCTACTAAAAATAACAGCTAGTCCTGAAAGGCCTATTAAAGGTCTCTTGGTCGTTTCCTAAAATCTTTTGTAGACTGGTAAAACTGGTGCCAGTTTCTAAGAGGTCCTTAATTCAACATCTTATTTTGCTGCTACTTCAAATCAGAATAGCATTGCTCACAAGAGTGAGTCTAATTTGTATGCAAGGCACATTAATAGCATAAGGACATGTACATCAGGTTGCATAGGATCACATAAGAAACAGAAGAGTCCCTTTTGCCTCATTTTCAGCATTCTACATAGAAACTCCAACTTGCAAAACTATCAAGCTAGAAAGTGAATCAATAATGTCAATTCGGTATTTGCTCATTAAATAAACTCCCCCTCAGAATCTATTGTAATGATAATAATATTTGGGAGGGGGGAAACAGTTTCAATCAGATGAAAAGTTTTTCTAATGAGCTCTTCTGTCTGATCTTATGCAATTGGTCATTTTAAATAATTTACTGTGACTTTTTTTCTTTGCTGCTCAGGCTGATTTTAACATTACAAGTAACACAGTTATGTTTTGTTTACAAAGCTATCTGTTGCAGCTCCAGGGAGCTCATGGTGCTGACTGGCAAACTATTCATTAACACTGCAACACCTTCTCCCCATAAGAACATAGCCCTGTTGTCACACAAATGTCCCACCCTGCGAAGGAAAGGCAGGACATGGACTATTACCAGAGAAATTACAACAGGACTGAATTCTCTGGGTATGAAGATTTCACCAGGACTTAGAAAACTTGCTAAAAATATAATGTGACTCCAGGTGTAGTTGATGTTAAAATGGCACTAAGCAGATGGGAAAGATTTACAATTAAATGCTATGGGATGTATAAATTAAATTAAAATAGCTTTGAAAGCCCAAATGGACCCTTGGTTTTGTGTATTGTTCCCTGATAGCTAGATAAGCCTATGTGCACAATGGAAATTTTCCACTCAATCATTAGTTCAGTGTAAAACAGTAAAAAAATAAATTTAAAAAAAAAAACCCTCCCCCCCCATCCCATGATTTAACCTTCATGCTTCCAAATTTGAGCATTTTTAATTATGAGTGTAGGTTCCTAACAGGTACTTCAAATAGTTATTTTAAATGAGTGGATTTTTTTTCTCTAATGACAGGTTTCAGAGTAGCAGCCGTGTTAGTATGTATTCGCAAAAAGAAAAGAAGTACTTGTGGCACCTTAGAGACTAACAAATTTATTTGAGCATAAACTTTCTTGAGCTACAGCTCACTTCATGACTCAGCTGTGGGCTGGTGCTAAGCACCAGTGCAGGCAAATAAAGGGGGCATTTCTTTTCTTCAGAGCCTCGCGAACCAGCTGAGCGGCAGCGAACCAGCGGAGCAGCGGGGACAGCAGAGCAGCTCACAGCAGGAGTTTGCCTGGGACTGGTAAGTATCCGAGTGTGTGTGTTTGCTTGCTGAGGAAGTATCCGAGCGTGTGTTTGCTGGGAGGGCAGGGAGAGAGCCTGAGTGAGTGTCTGATTGGCTGCTAGCCTGCAGGGGGCGGGCATTAGGGTGTCTGTGTGTTTGCGTCAGGGAAGCCTGGCTGTTTAAAAATAGCCAGAGCCTCGCGAACCAGCTGAGCAGCGGGGACAGCAGAGCAGCTCACAGCAGGAGTTTGCCTGGGAGTTCGCCTGGAGTGAGCCCAGTGAGGCTTACATCTTGCCAACATCTCTGAGGAAGCTCATAGTAGGTAGGTGATATGGAAGGGGGGGGTTCAGCTGTTGTGACCTGCATTGGATGTGCCATGTTTGTCTTTCTCCACAGGACAGAAGCGACTTTGTCTGTACAAAGTGCAAGCTGGTCTCCATATTGGAAGAAAAGATTGAAGGTCTGGAGCAACAGGTAACGACCCTGCGTTGTATACGAGAGACTGAGGATTTTCTGGACCAAACTCGGGATAGCCTTCTTGGGGCACAAAGCTCTAAAGATATAGAGCAGGTTGCACAGAGGAGCCAAGAGGCCAGTGAAGAAGCTTGGCAACATGTGACCTCCAGAAGAGGTAAGCGGAATGTCCGGGTTCCAGTAACACAGACACAGGTAACTAACCGCTTTCATGTTCTCTCCACAGGTACCAATGCGGAGAGTGGACCAGATGATATGTCTGGGGGGAGAAAGCAGAAGGAGACTCCGCTGGTTGGGAGGCATGAGATGCGATGTCCTGAGGTTGGGGGTTCCACGACCACCACTCCCAAGAGGAGAAGGCGGGTGGTGGTGGTCGGGGACTCTCTCCTCCGGGGGACTGAGTCATCTATCTGCCGCCCTGACCGGGAAAACCGAGAAGTCTGCTGCTTGCCAGGGGCTAAGATTCGTGATGTGACGGAGAGACTGCCGAGACTCATCAAGCCCTCGGATCGCTACCCCTTCCTGCTTCTCCACGTGGGCACCAATGATACTGCCAAGAATGACCTTGAGCGGATCACTGCGGACTACGTGGCTCTGGGAAGAAGGATAAAGGAGTTGGAGGCGCAAGTGGTGTTCTCGTCCATCCTCCCCGTGGAAGGAAAAGGCCTGGGTAGGGACCGTCGAATCGTGGAGGTCAACGAATGGCTACGCAGGTGGTGTCGGAGAGAAGGCTTTGGATTCTTTGACCATGGGATGGTGTTCCATGAAGGAGGAGTGCTGGGCAGAGACGGGCTCCATCTTACGAAGAGAGGGAAGAACATCTTTGCCAGCAGGCTGGCTAACCTAGTGAGGAGGGCTTTAAACTAGGTTCACCGGGGGAAGGAGACCAAAGCCCTGAGGTAAGTGGGAAAGCGGGATACCAGGAGGAAGCACAGGCAGGAATGTCTGTGAGGGGAGGGCTCCTGCCTCATACTGGGAATGAGGGGCGATCAACAGGTTATCTCAAGTGCTTATATACAAATGCACAAAGCCTTGGAAACAAGCAGGGAGAACTGGAGGTCCTGGTGATGTCAAGGAATTATGACGTGATTGGAATAACAGAGACTTGGTGGGATAACTCACATGACTGGAGTACAGTCATGGATGATTATAAACTGTTCAGGAAGGACAGGCAGGGCAGAAAAGGTGGGGGAGTAGCACTGTATGTAAGGGAGCAGTATGACTGCTCAGAGCTCCGGTACGAAACTGTGGAAAAACCTGAGTGTCTCTGGATTAAGTTTAGAAGTGTGTGCAACAAGAGTGATGTCATGGTGGGAGTCTGCTATAGACCACCGGACCAGGGGGATGAGGTGGATGAGGCTTTCTTCCGGCAACTCACGGAAGCTACTAGATCGCATGCCCTGATTCTCATGGGTGACTTTAATTTTCCTGATATCTGCTGGGAGAGCAATACAGCGGTGCATAGACAATCCAGGAAGTTTTTGGAAAGCATAGGGGACAATTTCCTGGTGCAAGTGCTAGGGGAGCCAACTAGGGGGAGCGCTTTTCTTGACCTGCTGCTCACAAACCGGGTAGAATTAGTGGGGGAAGCAAAAGTGGATGGGAATCTGGGAGGCAGTGACCATGAGTTGGTTGAGTTCAGGATCCTGACGCAGGGAAGAAAGGTAAGCAGCAGGATACGGACCCTGGACTTCAGGAAAGCAGACTTTGACTCCCTCAGGGAACAGATGGCCAGGATCCCCTGGGGGACTAACATGAAAGGGAAGGGAGTCCAGGAGAGCTGGCTGTATTTCAAGGAATCCCTGTTGAGGTTACAGGGACAAACCATCCCGATGAGTCGAAAGAATAGTAAATATGGCAGGCGACCAGCTTGGCTTAATTGTGAAATCTTAGCGGATCTTAAACATAAAAAAGAAGCTTACAAGAAGTGGAAGGTTGGACATATGACCAGGGAAGAGTATAAAAATATTGCTCGGGCATGTAGGAAAGATATCAGGAGGGCCAAATCGCACCTGGAGCTGCAGCTAGCAAGAGATGTCAAGAGTAACAAGAAGGGTTTCTTCAGGTATGTTGGCAACAAGAAGAAAGCCAAGGAAAGTGTGGGCCCCTTACTGAATGAGGGAGGCAAGCTAGTGACAGAGGATGTGGAAAAAGCTAATGTACTCAATGCTTTTTTTGCCTCTGTTTTCACTAACAAGGTCAGCTCCCAGACTGCTGTGCTGGGCATCACAAAACGGGGAAGAGATGGCCAGCCCTCTGTAGAGATAGAGGTGGTTAGGGACTATTTAGAAAAGCTGGACGTGCACAAGTCCATGGGGCCGGACGAATTGCATCCGAGAGTGCTGAGGGAATTGGCGGCTGTGATTGCAGAGCCCTTGGCCATTATCTTTGAAAACTCGTGGCGAACGGGGGAAGTCCCGGATGACTGGAAAAAGGCTAATGTAGTGCCCATCTTTAAAAAAGGGAAGAAGGAGGATCCTGGGAACTACAGGCCGGTCAGCCTCACCTCAGTCCCTGGAAAAATCATGGAGCAGGTCCTCAAAGAATCAATCCTGAAGCACTTAGAGGAGAGGAAAGTGATCAGGAACAGTCAGCATGGATTCACCAAGGGAAGGTCATGCCTGACTAATCTAATCGCCTTTTATGATGAGATTACTGGTTCTGTGGATGATGGGAAAGCAGTGGATGTATTGTTTCTTGACTTTAGCAAAGCTTTTGACACGGTCTCCCACAGCATTCTTGTCAGCAAGTTAAGGAAGTATGGGCTGGATGAATGCACTATAAGGTGGGTAGAAAGCTGGCTAGATTGTCGGGCTCAACGGGTAGTGATCAATGGCTCCATGTCTAGTTGGCAGCCGGTGTCAAGTGGAGTGCCCCAGGGGTCGGTCCTGGGGCCCGTTTTGTTCAATATCTTCATAAATGATCTGGAGGATGGTGTGGATTGCACTCTCAGCAAATTTGCGGATGATACTAAACTGGGAGGAGTGGTAGATACGTTGGAGGGGAGGGATAGGATACAGAAGGACCTAGACAAATTGGAAGATTGGGCCAAAAGAAATCTAATGAGGTTCAATAAGGATAAGTGCAGGGTCCTGCACTTAGGATGGAAGAATCCAATGCACCGCTACAGACTAGGGACCGAATGGCTCGGCAGCAGTTCTGCGGAAAAGGACCTAGGGGTGACAGTGGACGAGAAGCTGGATATGAGTCAGCAGTGTGCCCTTGTTGCCAAGAAGGCCAATGGCATTTTGGGATGTATAAGTAGGGGCATAGCGAGCAGATCGAGGGACGTGATCGTCCCCCTCTATTCGACACTGGTGAGGCCTCATCTGGAGTACTGTGTCCAGTTTTGGGCCCCACACTACAAGAAGGATGTGGATAAATTGGAAAGAGTACAGCGAAGAGCAACAAAAATGATTAGGGGTCTAGAGCACATGACTTACGAGGAGAGGCTGAGGGAGCTGGGATTGTTTAGTCTGCAGAAGAGAAGAATGAGGGGGGATTTGATAGCTGCTTTCAACTACCTGAAAGGGGGTTTCAAAGAGGATGGCTCTAGACTGTTCTCAATGGTAGCAGATGACAGAACGAGGAGTAATGGTCTCAAGTTGCAATGGGGGAGGTTTAGATTGGATATTAGGAAAAACTTTTTCACTAAGAGGGTGGTGAAACACTGGAATGCGTTACCTAGGGAGGTGGTGGAATCTCCTTCCTTGGAGGTTTTTAAGGTCAGGCTTGACAAGGCCCTGGCTGGGATGATTTAACTGGGACTTGGTCCTGCTTTGAGCAGGGGGTTGGACTAGATGACCTTCTGGGGTCCCTTCCAACCCTGATATTCTATGATTCTATGATTCTATGATTCTTCCATAGCCTGGCTGCATTTTTAAACCCCGCGTTGCTAGACTATGTTGCTACTCCTAATTCCATATGGGTAAATTAGGAGTGGGCAGAGCCTTGGCTCCCCCCCGCCAATATATCAGATCCACAGCTGAGCTGGTGAAGAAGAGGAAGCAAACTGCATGAAGGCTGATGCAGCCTCTTAGCCACATGAAGCAAGGGGAGAAAAACGATCAAATTGTGACTCTGAGTTACAATACCTCTGTATTTGGCACTGGTGTAATCACTACTGGAACACAGTGTACAATTCTGGTCTCCACAATTCAAGAAGGATGTTGATAAATTGGAGTGGGTTCAGAGAAGAGTGATTAAGGGATTGGAAAGCATTCCTATAGTGAAAGACTCAAGGAGCTCAATCTATTTAGCTTAAAAAAGACAAGTTTAAGAGGTGACTTGACCAGAGGTTCTAAATACCTCCATGTGGAACAAACATTTGATAATAATGAGCTCATCAATCTAGCAGTCAAAGGTATAACAAAATCCAATGGCTGGAAACTAGACAAGAAATAAGGTACAAATTTTCACAGTAAGGGTCATTAATTATTGGAATAATTTACCAAGGATTGAGGTGGATTCTCTATCACCCACAATTTTTAAAACAAGATTGGATGTTTTTCTAAAAGATACCTTGTAGTTCTAACAGGAAGTAATTCAGGGAAGTCCTATGGCCTGTTATACAAGTCAGACTAGATGATCACAATGGTAACTTCTGGCCTTTTATTCTATGAAGCCATGAACTCAGTTCCTGGTCTGCTCCTGTGGAGCTGCTCTCAGCTGTGTTGCCAGGTGTCAACCAAGGCCTCAATTTATTTGGGAAGGGATGAGACCAAGGACAAAGTATGCAAAAATACAACCACATCTGGGGAACATCAGCAGAGATTGCCAGGATGGGCATTTTAGTAATGGGCATATCTGATATGAAAATTGGGATGGACCAGGGACTCTCACAGTAACCCTGCTGTGATGGCAACTTGATTCTCTCATATTCACTTAAAGATATTGAAGCTGAAAGGATAATATACAACAAATAATGTATTCATAACATTTCATTTTTTGTTCCTGGATTACACAATGTAAATCAATATAGTCAAATGCATTCATTATTTAAATGTATGCAGTCAATATCCTTTCCGAAGCTTTACTGATGGCAAATATTTCAAATTTAAGGTGTGCTGATTTGTTGCAACTGGTTTGGTAAGGTACTTGTTATAGTTTCTATTTTCTTATTGGATGAGCAATCCAAACACTACTGGCATGAATATTTCTTTGTGCAAATGTAATATGTGGCATGACTTTGACATTCACTAGCCACAAATATTTTTGCCAGTGAAAGATGGCTGCACAAATGTTCATTAAAACAAACCACTAAGAAGTAAAGTCATCTCAAAATTCAAATGAATATTCACAGAACAGTACTTTTTTTTATCATTCACCCATCTTTAAAAGATAGAGAAGGAATAGGGAGCTTAGATATGATAAAATTTAGGGCATAATAGAACATCAAAAGGAACTATTTGAATTTCATGCAGGAAATTCAGAGTATGCCCAAAGAATTCAATACAGCTCTGAGCCAGCACAGGGATTTTGAGTTTCTGAGATCAACTTTTTTTTAAACCACTCTCTGCAATTTCTTGACATCCACTTCAACTGCTTGACCCATTTTTTCTTAAATTAATCTCAATGCAGTCTCTGGTCCAAAGATAAAAATCTCTTCCTGCCAGCCTGACTGGGAAATTCTTCCTTCATGTGAGGACTTCCCTGATGTCACTATATTGATTGTTGTCAGGGGCACAATTATAAATATTACTTTTATTTTATGTAAAGAGAAAAATGGTTTTGCAGATTCTTAAAGATGAAAACATAGAATACAATGCTGTATGTCTTTAGTTACCTATCTATGTGTGTGTTTTCCTGTGTTCACCTAAAAGGTCCAGGTTCCAAATTGAATCATGTTTGACATTATTGAAGATAGGCTGATTTACAGCAGCTGAAGATCTACCCCAGTACCATTCATGGTATAGATGTAATCTCCAGGCCAGCAATTAATGATTCATGTACTGCAATAAACAGGGAAATATATATTTGTTCCTGACTGTGTGGTGTAGAGATGGATCTTCTACTTAATGTAAATCTTTACTCATCTCACTAACCCTGTTGGGTGTTTACAAGGATTGAGTAAATTGTTTTTTTCATCATAAAGATTAATTTCAGCTGCTTCACTCCCTACAAAATATTCCATTTCTGTACTGAAAGAAAAATCCAGTCCTTCTCTTCCCACATATTTGGTGCTGTTTACCAGCTCGCTCACTCTCTGTGCAGGAAGGAGACCAAAACCTAGATATAACACAGCTGGTTCAAACTTCATCCAGGAAAAAGCTGAAGCTAATAAGAATAGCAAGGTAGTTTGCAGAGTTGGGAATTACCATGACCTCTTGCCAGTCAAGGGCATATACTCTTCAATGGTCTATTTTGTGTGTAGTATCGGGGCCTTCTGGTCTCATCCTTGACACCCAGTTTGCAGTGGTTAATAACATCTTCTCCCATTTTTGACTAAAAAGGAGACTTTTTCCTTTCCTCTCAAAGACCTACCTATGATGATTCATGGGTTTATCACCTCCAGGCTGGATTACTGCAACTGACCTTATGTGGGACTGAAGGCAAGGGTCACATGGAAGCTGTAGGTAATCTATATAATGGTGAGGAAATCCCCAAAGAGAACAGGCAGGAGAAAGCATACAATGCCAGTACTCTCCAGCTCATACTGATTTCCTGTCCATAGCCACATCCAAGGGATGGGTCTTGATTTACAAGACTCAGAATAGGCAGGGGCTCCGTGGCATGTCATCAGAAATACTGTCAACTAGTGCACTACTCTTTGCAGATATAAAGGTGAAATTATCAGGAGCAGGGGATAGGGCAACAAATGTTTTGACTTGCAATCAACAGGCATCAGGAGAGGCCCAAATCTTGTCATGTTCCAGCTACATGAAGCTCGTTCCAGCTACATGAAGGCATTCCCCAAACAGTAGAATGAAGGAAGAGGCTGGTAATATTTGGACTTAACAAAATACATTTCCTATTTCCAAAATACAAACCTAATTTGGTAAGGAAAAGGGTTGAGCAATCCCATGAAAATTGACCGCTTCTTAGAAATGGCATGTGTGTATATATATAGCACCCTTTAAAACAATATAGAGGTACATAAAATAGGCTTGTGCTCTTGGAAGTTCAGTACACTGATCTTTTTACAGCCTCTCGGGAGAGGCCGAATGTTGGTTTTTACTTCTAATGAAACCTCAGCGATTCTGCTTCAGGTGTCATTTGGGTATGCCAGACCATCATCTTCCATCCCTGCTACCACACCCTGCAAACACACTACAGAGAGCCGCCATGCTCAAACTCACTAAGAGGTAAAGAGCAGCATCTATCTTAAAATAATTTTTTGATTATTGGTTGGTGTAGTGGACTGAGGAGGCTTGAACAACATCATCACTACCAAGAGGCAAATGGCTGGTTCAGTTTAGGAAAGTAAATAAGAAATCACACACTCATGTAAGTAATTAGGTGCAGATCTTGAGTGTGGTCCTCTTGTTTACTTTTAGGGGACTACAACAGTTGAGGATGAATTGATAGAGGAAAAAAGTAAGTGCCAGGAAAGCAGGAATTTGCTGTGTTAGCTGCCAATCAAGTAGAGGAACCAGAGCTAGTGGAGAATAATCTATCATTTTGATGGATTATAGACTAATCCTGTTTTGTGGTTTGCTCAGTGCCCTGATGGGGCATTGGCTCAGTATAAATTTCCATGAATATACTTGAGGGCCTTGAACATACATGGGTACAGACAGAGCTTCCAAGGGGACAATTCCTCTGGGCCGGATCATGATGAGAGCTAGTGCTCTATACCTGGGTCTAAAGTCAGGACACGTGTCTTCTTGTCAGGTTTGCCACCAGGACTGGGAAGACTATTTATATAGCCTATCATGTGGAACACTTGTTATTAGGGTAGATTATTATTGGTATGGACTATGTTTACTTTTCTGTTCATTATATCAGGTTGTGAGCATATGCTAAAATAGCTTCAGGCAAGATACCTCCTCAAGAACAGCATTTGAAAACTTACAAAGACTGGAGTAGTGCATGTTGTTTGCAGTTGGTTTTTGATGGGCTTATCTGCTGCCAGTCAATGGCTGACAGCATTTTTTTACAATATTAGTCATATGGGCCTATGGAAAAGTATCCCTATGGGGAACCTTGGAGTGGTGAGGAGCACATGGTAGTATCTGCAAGAAATCACCCTGTTCCTTTTTACTGGATCTATGTAATGGTTTGTAGGGTTGCTACATATACATGTTCCAGTTTAACAAAAATGAACGATCCGACCAAAGACAGTAATTTACCTACGCAAGAAGATCTTGGTAGGGATGAAAATGAAAAAAAAAAAGAAAAGAAAATAATTGTGTAATATCTAAAAGATCAGGGTTTCATACAAGCCATAATTTTACATCTCCAAGCGTCAGTTCTGTACATATTAAAACATTGGCATTTCTTGTCAGATACAGTGATCACTGGATAAGATCACACAGATAAAGTGGCATTCGTTTTTTCCCCACACTTAATTAAATACAGCAAAAGTAATATTTAAAACAGATAAGACTAGTACACAATGGGTAATTATGTGTTTGGTGCTCTCTGTCTTACAGTATACCGGACCTAATTAGACTCTAAGGGACAGTGCACCTTTGCTAATCTTTGTGCCAGTCTAAGCCAAGTTTTCATATGAAAGTTCCAGACTCCTCTCTACAGCTGCACATCATTTACTTATTATTTTAAAAGCACAATTTCAACTCCTTAACATTCAGTTTTGATTGGTTTTGCCATATTAATGGGATAATAACATCATTCATAATCAATGTTCTCCAAATGTAAATTATTTTAATTGTTCACACATAATAGTGTTCTCTATTAAAAAAACCACATGATGCCTAGTTGAGAAAATTAATTTGCAGTGTTTGTTACCATAATGAAATAAAAGTTGTTTCAATTTAATGAATTCAGCAGTAGATTTCATAACTTCATTATGAACGCAAACTCAATTTTCTGGGGGTAACTTACCATTAATTCAAATGAAAAGATTCATTCTCTGGAAAATTCAGGAGTCACTGGTTCTATTTCTTGGGGTCATTCCAATTAATAAAATGAGAAATACTTTACAACGTCATAGAGTGCGTATTGCTGTATGCATCTGAAATTGTTCTTCCTGCATCCTGAATTTCAATTTTTCCCTAGCTGTATTTCAATCATTTATTTTTTTAAGTATGTCCATGAGGCGGGGGAGAGAGAAGAGGAAGAGAGACAGAGAAAAATTACTAAAAATGAATCACTTATATTTAACTACTGTCATACTAAAATTCTTATGGTATTTTTGTAGCTGCTGTGCTGAACATAAAATAAATGATTGAGTTTATATTAGACTTGGAGTTCAGGAAAGACTCTCAACAGCAGATGTTAGCTCAACAGGTTTCTGGAGCTTATTGTGGTTTTACTGGTATTTAGCAGAAGTAAACACTGTGAAAGCATAGAAACATGAAAAATATCTGAAGCTGTCAGCCCTGATGCTAGCTCAATGAATGGCACCAGCAGTCACTCCACCACCAATGGCCATGTAAATATGGTTGTTTGTGTTGAAAGGGAAGGGAAGCAGAAAATTTAAAAAGTTTGGGAAAGTTTCAGGGTAGACAATGCATTTCATGTGATAATTGAAATCTGACATGCAGATTTAGGCCCCACTCCTGCAAAGACTTATGCACATGTTTAAACTTAAATACATGGGCAAATCCTTGCAGCCAGGTTGTTAAATCCTTAACCTGTTTCTTGGTTTCATTGGAGGGGTGGGTGAACTTGATTGTATAAAACAAGAAATCCTTCTTGCCACCCTCATTTCCCAAACACTCGCCCAAGTGCTGCACCAAACCTTTTCTGAAGTTCAACAAAGGTTCAGTTCACATTTTTCTTGTTTCTTTTTCACTTGTTTTAAAATCATTTTCATGTGTCTATGTGATTCTTGATGCTGACCTTTAAACCCTTCCTGGAAGAAAGATCTAGTCCTGTGAAGGTTTTGGATCCCAATCCCACAACAAACAGTTACACACGAGGTTAATTTTATGCATGTTACCAATTCCATTGGCCTCCCAGGCCGAATCTCTTTCTGGAGATGCTTTTGCCAGAACATATTGCAGGGGCCTCTGGATGAAATTCAATGGCCTGTATTATACTAGAGGTCAGACTAGTTGATCTAAGGGTCCTTTCTGGCCTGAAAATCTATAAATCTATGTTATTCATAACTCTGTTACAGATTGGGGCCCTCAAGTGCATGCCTCACTATATGCACATGTGTATCTGATTCAAGGCAATGGGTGAAATCCTGGCCTCATTGAAGGCAATGGGAGTGTCATCCAATGAGACTATTCATATGCTTAAAATAAGGCATGTGTTTATATCAGGGATTGGCAACCTTTGGCATGCAGCTCACCAGGGTAAGCCCCCTGGTGGGCCGGGCTGGTTTGTTTACCTGCCACGTCCACAGGTTCAGCCGATCACAGCTCCCGCTAGCCGCGGTTCACTGCTCCAAGCCAATGGGGGCTGCAGGAAGCGGCATGGTCCAAGCGATGTGCTGGCTGCGCTAGTTTGGGGCTCAGCATTTTTCAGGATAGAGACATACGTACATAGGAGGGATGGATGGATATTGTGAAAGAAAATGTTGTTCTTACTTTAATCTCAGCAGGAAGACACTGGATGTCCCACTAGAAATCTCATTCACATCAGATTTCTGGCCAGTTTTGTAGATTCAGTAAATTAGGACAATTCAGATAAGAATCCAAAGTTTTCCATGCTTTATTCAGAGTGAATGGAAGCTTCAAACATGCTGAGGTTTTCTCATCCCTTATAAATACTTGAAAAGAATGCCAGTCCTGGACAACATCCACAGCTGAGGAGTGTGATGAGTGTCAAATTATCTACTTATTGAAAATGATACTTCTTCCAAGTGCCATATGTGTATGTGGCACTTTAAGATTATTGCACAGTGCAGCCATCTACAAATATATGCCAGTTTTCGCTAAATATCAAGATTTGGTTATTAACACCAGAACAATGCATTATTTATCTATATTTGAATTTTACCTCAAAACAATAATATTTATTAGTTACATTTTGAAAAAGTAAAAGTGATCCACTACTGAGTCCAGGTACAAAGGTAGAATGATTTAGAGTTCAATTGGCATTGATGCACTAATACGAACGTGACTTTAATGTTTAAGTTTATGACATAAGCAGCCAAACTTTGTTTGCTTCCACATTTCATTTGCCTTACTCCCATGTCTTTCCCCAAGGTATAAGAAAATGTACTCCAACTTATTATATTACCAGCCTTCTTTCCCCTCTCCAAATCTATCTATGAATGGCCCTTTCTCTTTTTCACCATTACAATTCCACAAACATCTGTTTGCTTCTCCCTTTTTCCCATAGCAAGAACCCAGAATATGAAAAAAATATTGAAAAGAATGGTTTTCATTCATTCTAATTAGGGAAGTGTGAGAAAAAATATATCCACAAAACCAAACTGCCTGAGTTATAAATTGCATGGTAGACCTGAGGTAAAGATTTTTAGCAAGATCTTTTTGTTTTCTCCTAAGTTATCCAGAGTTCTAGTTCTAGGATTCAAACAGAAAGAATGTTCTAGCCACAATAAAATGAAAAGTTACTGGTAAAGTTTAAACCTTCTCTGTGAGTTTGTGACATTTAAATACTGTTGACAAAGAGAGTATCATGAGTGTGGGAGATCAAATCACAAATGCTAAGGTTAATAAATGATTACTAGGACCATGATTCTGCAATAAGATATGCTCAGAACCCCAGTGAAGTCTGTGGGGCTTCATATGAGTGCAGAGATCCATCTACAGGCATCTCATAGTAAGATTAGGGCCAAACCTACCACCACTTTTAGTCACTCTTGTTAATGTTGCACCTGTTAGGTTGGATTCACCCCAGCTGGTGGATTGAGGTGTAAATTAATTTCCCTTGTACCTGCCTATCCTCTGTGTCCCAGGGAGAAGGATCAGCACTTGATTCTGATGGATTTCTAGCTAAACACCACAAAATTTTTCAGGGGATTTTAAAAGTTTCATGTAGAATGTCTAATAAGGCTTTTCAGGTCAATTCATTAACAAGTTCTCTTAGGAATGTTTTAATTACACAGTTCTGAAACTGGGGGTGGGGGAGGTAAATACTGTAGAAATCACAGAGCAATATCACTAATTACTATGGATTGCAGGGGAAGTGTTGAAAAAAAGACCTGGATGAATTCTCTCAGGGATAATACATTATAATCAAGTGAGATTTATTAAAAATAGGCCCTCTGACAATAATAAAGTATTTTGCCATTGTGCTGCACCTTTTAGTCCAGGATCATAAGCTGCTTACAAATATTTAATTAAGACTCAAAACATTGCTGTGAGTTAGGTAACTATTATCCCCATTGAGGGGACTGGTGCTTATTGAAGGCAAGTGACTTGACTAAAGGTCAATAGGAGGTTTGTGCCCCAACCAGGAGTAGAACCTATTTTACCTGACTCTCTGACTTGTGGTTAAAGTGCTAGACCAGCCTTGCTATCCTTAAGGGCCTGAACCAAAGCCTACCGATATCAAGAGTACTCTTTTTTCATTTTTTCAATAGGCTTTAAATCCGGCCCTACGAGATTACTGTTCTATTACCAGGGAAATGACCAGATTGCAATAATAGAGTTGATGCAGAAAAAACCTGTGATATTGTGAGTTTGGAACATCTGTTCTTCCTCCTACCTCAGGGGGGTATTTCTATGGCAGACCTAAAAGGAAAAGACAAAGGGTTCCAGGGAGTGCAGGTTATGACAGTCTCTCCCTGAGACAGTATTGAACCAATGCCCCAGTATGGTATAACAGCATGCTGTGGATTTTTTTATGAGACACAAAAGGGATATTCTGATCAATTGTGATCACTAAAGACCCCATGATATTGTTACATAAGTAGGGATGGCATCCCAGGGTCCTAGCTAAATTCCAGTTTTGCTAAATAGAATATTTTCAGACTATTATATTGCTGTTTACTTAATCATTGTCATAATGTAAATACCAACAGAATTGCCAGTAACGATTTAAGATCCCTCTTTTTAACTGTTGTGTAGTATTATGGGACACTCCAAAAATGACTACATTTTGGTGCTGTGGGAAAGACTCTTCTAAACATAGGACCTGATCCAGCAAGACCTTTACATGTGAAACTCTCACTGCCTTCATTGTAGGCTCTTTAGAGATGGCAATTATTTTCCCTCTTTAAGTGTAAGATACTAGAACAGGGATCTCAAACTCAAATCACCATGAGGGCCACATTAGGACTAGTACATTGGCCCAAGGGCCACATCACTGAAACCTTCTCATTATCAATACAAAAGTATAGTCAAAAATGAAAAAAATGAAGAGTAATATAGTATGCTATTAAAAGTCAATGTATTCACTTTTTTAAAACTGTAATGTGAAAAGTCAGTGATAATTTTGACAGTCATTTCATTTTGGCCACTTAGCTGGCAGCATTTTGTATTAACCAGAGCATCAATATTAGGATTGCTATCCTGAGACGAAACCAATCTCAATGTTGCTTGCAAATGTTCATCAATGAGCCTTGGCCTTAACACAGATTTGTTAATCTTCATGGAAGAGAAAAACTGTTCACATTTATATGTACTTCCAAACATTGCCATTACCCTTCCAGAAGCAGAGGGAGCTGTCATGTGGTCTGATGGGAATGATGGGCTAAGAGCCATTGGCCGTGAGCATGTGCTGAACCTCACAGACGGCAGCTGGCAGCACCTTTCAGCCTCAGGTCACAGCCCAGAACAGCCGGGGCTGGGACACAGGTTTTGAATCCCCCCCGCTTGGGTCAGCTCTCTGTTAGAACTTCCTTTGTGAGGAGCTGAGGTGCCTTCTCCTCCCACTGAGACCAGTGGGATCTCAGGGTGCTTATCACCTTTCAGAACAGGCTCTGGTAGCATGTGCATTGCAACAAAGTCCTGAAGCCAAGGGGAATGACAGGTATGATTCAAATCACAACACAGATGACCAAATAAACAACCCCGTCTCCCAGACTGCTCCAAGTTAATCCCCCCTCTGGGTTGTCCTGTGCATCCTGGCTCCTGTGTGTCTCTGCTAGAGTGTAAGCTGTTTGAGGTCTTACCAAACACATTGCTGGCACCTAATGAAAAGAGGGGTGTTACCGTAGCCACAAGAGGTATCTAACTGAACAGGGCTTGTGTAATGAAAGAGCAGAAGGAAGCGGAGGGGCAGGGAAGCACGCAACTTGGAAAGCCCCCCCCCCACTGCCCAGTTTGTGCTTTTTTTCCAGGGGAGGAGTGAGGAGTTGGGGTCTTTTTTTAAATGTGAAAACTTTGCAATGCCCAAGAAACTAGCAAGGGACTATCTGAGAAAAAACACACACCCCCGTCAGATCAGCATGGCAATACAGCCTCCGTGGCCCCCGCGGGTACCCTGCCCAGCCTGTTGCTCTCCCTCCCTTCTGCTGCTAGCAGCTCTACAGTGCCAGGCTCTGCTTAGCCTCACAGCTGCCCGGTGCTCCTGCCGCTCCACTTATGTGGCTTGGCACGAGTTGGCAGCCTGGTGCTGGGCAGGTGACGGAGGAAGCCCCTGGGACTGGGAAAGAGCCTGGGCTTGTCCTGCCTTCCGGTTTCTTCACCTCTAGGGATACTTCAGTACATACCCCCAGTGATGAGCTGCCAAAATCTTAACAACCAGTTCCCTCCTCACCCCATTAGGGGGTTGTGGCCCGCCCCCAGGACTCCTGTCCCATCCAACCCCCCCGCATTCCTTTGATGCCCCCCCCAGGACCCCTGTCCCATCCACCCCCCCTCCCCTGTCCCCTGACTGCCCCCAGAACCAGGCAGGAGGGTCTTGTGGGCCACCGTAGTGGGTGCCCACCACACCCCGCACCTAAGAGCCAGAGGGACCTGCCGGGGGAAGAGCTGGAGAGTCCCGGTGGTGCTTACCTGGGGCGGCTCCCAGGAAGCATCCGGCAGGTCCCTCTGGCTCCTAGAGACGGGGTAGCGTAGCTAAGGGGGAGCAGGGGGAGCGGCCGCTCCCCCCACCGATCACATCAAAAGTGGCACCTTAGGCACTGACTGCCTGGGTGCTCCAGGGCAGAGCACCCACAGGCAGCTCCCCGCCCCACTCCCGGCCCCAGCTCACCTCCGCCTCCGCCTCCTCCCCTGAACGAGCCGCCCCGCTCTGCCCCCTCCCCCGGTTTCCCACCAATCAGCTGTTCACGCAGGAAGCTGGGAGGGCTGAGAAGCAGGCGGCGGCTTCGCGCTCAGGCCCAGGGAGGCGAAGGTGAGCTGGGATGGGGAGCGGTTCCCCTGCCCCCCCCGGTTACCTGCTGTGGCGTGGGCAGCCCTCCTTGCACCCCCCGCCCCAGCTCCCCTCCCCTCCGCTCCGCCTCCGTCTCTCTGGGCCTGAGTGCGAAGCTGCTGCCTGCTTCTCAGCGCTCCCAGGCTTCCCATGCGAACAGCTGATTGGCGGGAAGTGGGGGTGGGCAGAGAAGCAGAGCGGGGCGGCGCGTTCAGGGGAGGAGGCGGAGCGGAGGTGAGCTGGGGCCGGGCGCGGGGCGGGGAGCTGCTGGTGGGTGCTCTGCACCCATCAAATTTTCCCCATGGGTGATCCAGCCCCGGAGCACCCACGGAGTCGGTGCCTAAGGCACCACTTTTGGCTGGTTGTTGCATTTAGAAGCCCCTTTAGAACCGGTTGCTTTCGCGGAACAACCGGTTCTAAAAGGGCTTCTAAATTTAACAACCAGTTCCAGCAAACCACTGCAAACTGGCTCCAGCTCACCACTGCATGCCCCTCCCCTTCCCTGCCCCTGTTCCAACCCCTTCACCAAATCCCTGCCCCAACTCCACCCCCTCCCTGCCCCCATTCCAACCCCTTCCCCAAATCCCTGCCCTGGCCCTACCTCTTCCCCACCTTGTCCCCTAAGCGCGTCATGTCCCCACTCCTCCCCCCCATGCCCCGGAAAGTCCTAAGTGCTGTCAAACAGCTGTCAGCACCTATGGCGGGCTGCAGGAAATAACTTCACGGGCCACCCATGGGCCGCATGTTTGAGACCCATGTTCTAGAATAATATTATGTTACAATTTTTACACATTGATACAATTCCTCTCTACCGAAACCGTTATGTCATATCAAGGTCCTTCCCCATCATGGTCCTTCCCCAATTTCAGTTTTGAATGAAACTGCCCAGAAACTTTGGCTATAGTCATATGAGAGAATAGGAAAATCGAAGGTAAGAATGTAGATGAAAATGAGTTCAGCCAATGCATGTAGGTGATAGCCCCTTGTATATTTCAGATCTACAAGCCACTATGACTGCAATATTAAAACTGATTTAAAATTTTAGCCTGATCTGAGTATAAAATTAATTGCAATGAGTTAGGCATAATGTCTATATCAGAAAGTTTAAAGCTAACTTCTCAAAATCAAGCAATAAATGGTCCCCAGAGGGCATAAATATACAAAATATATAAAATATATATATAAATATATATATAAATATATAAAAATACAAAGGTCCTCCTTTGTATAAATATAAGGGAGAAGTAGAACATAATTCACAATCTTGATTACCTAACATTAAGCACATAAAATCCATATTTAGGCACCTACGTAAAATTGGGTTGATTTTCAGAGGTACTCAGCACAAACTATAGATGCACAACTGAAAATTTTGGCCATAGGTTACCTCCATGAATGACCTAGCTGTTCAAATTAGTCAACAAATGGAGGGATTTTTGTTTTGTTTTGTTGTTTTTCTGTGTGTGAATTGTTCGCACACTGATTTTGATTCCTTCAAATGTGTCCATTACTCCTAACTACTTGTGGAATAATTTATGCCAACAAATTTCAGCCTATGGGGCATTCCCATTATTGGTCCTCTGCTATTTGCAAGCTCCAGACCAGGGGGACCAAACTCCCAATATCCCAACTCACCCCTGTGCACACACAAACAAGGGGAGCAAGGACTGCCACCATCCCTGAAGTCTCCTAAGACTGGGACAAGTCTCAGGAGATGGGATTCAAAAATGGAAGGCAGAATTTATTGATCATTGCTTCCTTGGCAACATAACTACTTGCTTGTTTGTTTTTCTCCACTACCACAGCTACTGCAGCAGTGTTGGCAAGATAGTCAAGGACAGGGCTTTTATCAATATCTGAGCGGCTGCCAACCTGAGGGGGAAGAAACAGAGGACCAAAGAAGAAATATTTGGAGTTCTCCTCACATAAAAACCAAAAGATGATCGAGCAATGGTGGAAGTTGCTGGGGGTGGGGCAGTGTTTAGTGGCTGAGAGGGAGAAAGACTGCCAGATAGCCACAGACAAAATGGACATCACCCAGAAGAGCACTGCGATGACCAAAGACACTATGGAGAAAGACTAGGACATACAGAGGCAGCTACTGGAGGCAGAATGCTCTGCTACAGCATAAGCTGCTGTTAGGACAAAAGGCAATGCAGCAGCCTCTATAAGGACCCAACCATATTCTGGAGTCCCTGGATAATGGGTCAGTGGAAAACCCAACAGATATTCCCTGATGTAGTCCCACAATAGAGCTCTCAAATGGCACTCTCTCACCTCACAGCCCCCACACAGGAGAGCAAGAATAGCATTGCATGGGAACTACATAAATTTAAGCCCTCCAATGCACTTGAAAGTGTTCAGCCCTGACACTCAACCCCAGAAGCCAGAGTGAATAGAAGGAAAAGTGAGATCTTTTTCATGCCTGTGACTGACAGTCTGAACCGCATCATGCTGTCCTCATGCATGCTACCCCCTCCCCATTGCACTGCATGTGAATGTCACATGTTGTTATTTTAAAGCTGTGTTTCATACTTTTTAAATCATTTTGATGTAAGGTAGTAATATATTAGAAGCTTATATTTTTCACTGTGATTTACTGTCGGAATGTGTGCAATAAAAAACGTTGAAAAGCCACATCAAGCATGCAGCACTGTTAATTAAAGATGAAATGTCAACTTTAATTTTAATTTCCTAGCATTTTCCAGATTCAGATTACCGAGTGGCAAAAGCCTGACTGGCACTTCACAGGCATTCATGAAGATAAGGTCTCTCCATAGGTATTGCTGGACTTCTATGATGAACAGTGTAGCTGAAAAATGTAAGGACATAGGAAAAGAGGCAAGGATATACCAAATAAACCAAGGGCTAGGTGGTACATACAAGATTAAGACCAACTCAGAGTGATCTCAGAGGTAGGAGATTGTAAAGGCCAAATTTGCTCTTCACTTTGAACTGTGCTTTTATCCAAGAATCTGAGTCTGTATATTTACAATGGGTGGAAGTAAAAATTCAAATTTGAATGAAGTTGTTTGAACTCCAGACCTGCATTCAAATTTCCCACAGTTTGGGGTGATTGAAGTTCACACATTATAGTTAATTTTTTTAACTGTGCATTTGGATCCAAACCCAGATCCATATTTGGACTTCAGATCAGGGTTCAGATTTGGGCCCATCATCAATGACAATAAAATAATATTTTTTTTCTTACATGACTTGATAGATTCCTTAACTGGTAAGTGGCAAACCATATAAATAAATAAAAGAGGAATGTAAATCCTTAATATCCCCAGCATTCAATAAATAAATAAACCCACCGCAAACCAATAGACTACAATGAAAATGAAAAAGTCTAGAGCTTTGATTATATAAAGACCACAGATCAGCTCTGGCCAGAGGTGAAAGTAAGCCAGTACGCCCCGGTACAGCGTACCGGTAAGAACCGGTGCACCGTACCAGGACCAGCTTTCCGAGAGGGCAATTTAAAGCCCTGGGGTAGCAGTGGCAGGGCTGCGGAGGGGATTTAAAGGTCCCCGGAGCTCCAGCCGCTGCTACCCCTACCCCGCCCCCGGGGCCCTCTAACTTTCTTTCACCCCTGGCTCTGGCATATGTTGATGTAAGAAGAGTATACAGGGTGACCTTCTGACAGAGAAAATACTGCTCCCTCTGTTGCCATTCCCTGCTTCAGTTTTAAGATTATTACTCAGGACAATCAGCAGTTCAAATAGGGCTGATTTAAGTTGCTGTTGTTATGTTTTCATATGCAAAATGTGTCCTTTTAGTCTAGGTTACTTTAGACTAAAAGAAACAGCAAAGAAGGAAAGAACAAATATAAAGTCTCCACGAGAGAGCACAGATTATTGGACTCACGTCCTTAGCTAATACACAGGGACCTCTGCAGACATGTATCATGTAGCATTTTAATACTCCGATCCTGCTAATTTTTATTTACATGCTTTAACTTTACTTACTTGGGTAGAATCATTGAACTCAATACTACTCACTTGTGGAAAGTTAAACATGTTTTCAAGATCAGGGATTTAGTCTTCATGGAATAAGATGGACAGATAGAAAATAGTGCAATTAGATGATCACATGCCTGTTATATGATTAAAGGCAACAGACTTTATTACTTTAAATGGTACAAAATGTATGTGTTTGTGGTGAAACTGGACTGAGCAAATTCAAGGACATGCTGTGGACCTGATTCTTCTCTCGCATCCTCCTGATTTAAACCTATGTAAATCGATGGAAGTCAATGGGGCAACACTGGTTTAAAACCAATGTAAGTGAAATTGCAATGATGGTAGTTTCTGCTTTTAAAAATAAATAAATAAATAAAGTCAATTTACCAGCCTCTGAGTGTAGGAACTGAAATGTATCCTGGTATTTCTGGTGGCTGCATTAAAATTCAGTTCTGTGATTACCTATGCAGAAAACAGAACTTTGTTAATTATGAGATATGGTTATAAACAAAAAATAAGGATCTAGAAAATGCCATTTCCCCACTTTCCTGAAATCCTTGCGTTCTCCCAGAATCTTGAGGTGACGTCCACTATTATTTATTAAAAGTGATTTTTTCTTTGTTGTGTGTTTCCAAAGTCAGCATACCCCTTTCCAGGATGAACTGCTGCCTCCCTGCCACTGTAGGAACTGTTAACACTGTCTCTATTCATCTGCTTCCTGAACTGAGAATAAGATGAGCCAGAAGCATTCAAAGGAAAATTGTAATTGGAGCCTACAGTAGTTCAAAAAACAATTGAAGCTAGAAGGGGGAACTCTGTTTTCACATAACGATTCATTCTGGCTAAACAAATGTATCATTTGTTCTTCTTTGGCCCCATAAACCGGTACATAATAACTTTTAGAAATATAGGAATGTTGGAAACAGAAACCAGATGCTCAGAACCCACAACACCTTTCCTTTATTTCCTTTAAATTACCCCACCCCACAAAAAAAACAAACAAACACTCAGTAGCATTTGTGAATATGCTCCTTTTAGTATTAAAAGAAAATAACATGTTCTAGTAGCTCATTGTGACAGTAAGTCCCTAACTTTGAAATGGCAAACTTATAGTGCACAATATTGAAATGGTGTTAAATGCTTGTGTCTAGAAAGCTGTAATGGTATCTGTCATGGACTGTTCTTTGAAAACTTAGATATCCATGTAATGTGTCTGTGACAGAGTGTATAAATCCATCACCAGCATGGAAGGGGTTCAGGACCTGCTTTGGGCTCAAGTTACCCTGCTCCACCATACCTGCAAGTCATGCCAGGAATGGTGAAGGACTGTAAAAGGAGGAAATGCCCCTCAATAGGGGGCAGCTTTGGAAAAGCAGCAGGCTGTTGAGCGTCCCATCTCCCAGGTAGAGGCCTACTAGCCAGCAGCGCTTCTGTCACCACAGAAAAGGAACACAAATCCTGCATGCTGAAAAAAGGGGAAGAAACTGCATCCTATGACTTGTGCTGGAGACCCAGCATCCTTTGAAGTGGACTGTGGCCCATTTAGGACCCCTTTGAAGAAAGAGAGGCCGTCACCAACCGAAGCACTATACTGCACTACACTGGTAAAAATGCAGTCTCCTTAGGCATCCCAGCTACTTTAAATCAATGAGTTGGTCAAGACAGTATCCATGGAATAAATCTGAAATGACATGACACTTACTTAGGTAAAGCCTACAGAAAGTCAGATACAAACTTAATTGTGGTTTCTGACAGTTTATTCATGTTCTCGAATCTGCACTTTCTCCCTTCTGGAATGAGATACCAGGCACAAAGTATCCTATTTGATAGAGGAAAATGTTAGACAATTTTGTTGTGTATGAGCTATACCAATCAAAGGCTAGGCCCAAGCAATCTTACATAAGAACATAAGAACGGCCATACTGGGTCAGACCAAAGGTCCGTCTAACCCAGTACGCTGTCTGCCGACAGTGGCCTTCTGGAGTATGGCTGTTACAGATGTGTTTAAAGGATCTATGTGAGTCAGATAAATGGAGTTCCGTGGTCCTCAGTTCCAGGTGAGATGGAAGTGTGATAAGCAGATATGCCAAAACCTATTGTGCACAATGGCAGAGAGCTGAGTGACAGTCCTTGGGATTCAGTGGGGAGACATTTTACTCATTTGTGGAGAATTATATAATTCAAGCCCCATGGACCATACAGAGAAGTGGAAGAACAAACAGGCATTTGGTGGCTATAAGAAAGGTTTATAAATGATTAGGGACAGCGTAGCCCTGTTGTATGAAGCACGTAAGAAACTGTAGGACTTAAACATTAGGTCAGGGGTAGACAACCTATGGCATGCATGCTGAAGGCGGCATGCAAGCTGATTTTCAGTGGCACTCACACTGCCTGGGTTCTGGTCACTGGTCTGGGGGGCTCTGCATTTTAATTTAATTTTAAATGAAGTTTCTTAAACATTTTAAAAAGCTTATTTACTTTACATACAATAGTTTAGTTATATATTACAGACTTATAGAAAGAGACCTTATAAAAACACTACAATGTATTACTGGCATGCAAAACCTTAAATTAGAGTGAATAAATGAAGACTCGGCACACCACTTCTGAAAGGTTGCCGACCCCTGCATTAGGTTTTCAAGGATAGTTCATCAGAATGAAGAGAACATGTTTTCTAAGTATCTCTTTGTTTTGTTTTTAGGTTCATTTTTTCTCTCTCTACATGTAGTTCCCCATATATATCTGCCCTTCTTTGTATTCAGGGCTTCACTTCTTCTTTTCTCTCTCATTCTCTCCACACAGCTCCCAGAGATTTTCAGAGACTAAAGGTGGATGCATCAGGGCATGCCCCTGTTTTGACTAAAGAGAAAAATACGTTAATTCTGGCCAAACCACACTTGGGTTCTTTCCTGATTGCACCCCAGAATTCAATGTCCTTGTGTTTGCTGGGAGGCTAATAGGGTCCAATTCAGCAGCCCTTACATGGCTAGTGTATTCATATAAAGGCTGCAGGATGAGTGAACTGTCAAAGGCATGGGATTTGCAGAACACTCCTTCATTCACACACATAAGCTGTGTGTTTAACTGTGGAGTGGGTTGTTGCTGTGGTGGCCTTGCTAAGTACTTTTTTGAGATGAAATATGTTTTAGTAGTTCAAAGCCCATATTTCCTAGGAAGTAAATATCAGCTAACTCTGGCAAAAATAACACTGTTGTTAATGTTCCTCTACCTGCAGGTTTATAACTAAAGAGTTCACAAGGCAGACTCAGTGCCAAACTTATTAGATCTCTTCAAACATTTTCTGTCAGTGGGGTTTCTGACTAATTTTTTTTTCCAATGGGGGTCTGTTTTCTGCAGAAATTTTTGATTTTTTGTTGAAAATTTAAACACCTGAAAATTCTCAGTTTTGGGCTGGCAAAAAAAGAAAAGTCTGCTATAAACTAAAACCTTCAATTTGGAAATATCACAATGTTTCATTTAAACATTTTCAGTCAAAAGAAAACGTCATCATTCCCAAATCAAAAAGCTTTTTTTCAGGTTGGATTGATGTCTCACCACGTCCTCCTGAACTGCTGGGGTGCCTCATGCACCATTTGTTGTTCAGGTGCCTCATGCACCATTTTCCTCTATATACAGAGGCATGAGGCATTCAAACTACAACTCCCTTGAGAGACAGCGGCAGCTCAAGCAGTTGAGATTAATGTCGACTTCGCCTGAAATGAAATATTTTATTTCAATTTGTGCAAGGGAACTTCAGATTTTTCAGCCAAAGGTTTTTCATTTTTAGGTTTTTGATGAAAAGTTGAATTTTTGCATAGAAAAAAAATCTTACAAGCTGCTCTGAAACTGATAGTGGATGGAAATCCTTTGCAAATAGATCAGTTCATACCCTCTGAATTAACAGCTAGTGCAGGGATTGGCAACCTTTGGCCAGGGAAAGCCACTGGCAGGCCAGGATGGTTTGTTTACCTGCACCACAGGTTTGGCAGATCACGGTTCCCACTGGCCGCGGTTCACCGTTTCTGGCCAATGAGGGCTGCGGGAAATGGCGCAGGCCAAGGGATATGCTGGCCGCTGCTTCCTGCAGCCCCCATTGGCCTGGAATGACGAACCGTGGCCAGTGGGAGCTGTGATTGGCCGAACCTGAAGATGCTGCAGGTAAATAAACCATTCCGGCCCGCCAGCAGCTTTCCCTACAAAGGTTGCCGACCCCTGAGCTAGAGACATTCTTCAACTGGTCAATAGATGCTTTTCAAAAAGACTGATAGAACAAAGGGAATTTCACAGGAATATTTTTCATCATTATTTTGCGAGGACTGGTTTACATAATAAGTAGCTGCAGCAGTTCTGCTAACCCATATTCAATGCCTCAGTCCTGGTTTCTGACTTCTTAAACCATTGGATAGAGGAGCTGTTTCTCCTTCTGTCAGATAAGGATATCCACAGGGAAAATGCAGCTGCTGGCACGAAGACAAAACTCTCTTCATCTAGCAATCATGTATTTTTCTTCAGTTTTGAAAATTGATCTATGGGTGTCACCCCGTGCTGTGGACACCTATCCCACAAATTAAAAATCACAAGATAAACATGAATAAAGGACTGCCCATAAATATATCCACTTCAGTTCATATTGTCCTCAGCAGCTTTAAGGACTGGAAAAAAGATGGATTATCAAATCAGGGCTTTTACAAACCAAGTTGGGGACTGACTTCCAGAATTGAGGAATCCTCACAGAGAATGCCCTGCTAGGAGCCGCCTGTCAGTTATATTGAGGGAGCTCCAGCTTTAGTGTCTCTGATGAACTCATCTGTGGCAGTGTATCATGAGACTAGATACAATGTCTCACAGGTAACCAAGTCCCAAACCATTTAGGGCTTTGCAGCTGAATCAAAACCTTGAATTCCACCCAGAAGCTATGGAAAGCCAGTGCAGATCCAAAGTACTGGTCTAATATCCTCCCAACACAAAACTCCACATAGTAAGCAGGCTGCAACATATTGTACTAGGTACAGGAATGGTTTAGGTAGCCCACATTACAGAAATTTAATCTTAAAGTGACAAAGGTATGGCAAAGTATTCAATTGACAGAAACAGTTCCACTCATCGTGTCAGGTGCAGGTGGAAAATACATTCTTGGCTACAACCACTTGCTGGGCATCCAGGAGCAGCATAGGATCTCACATCCCCAAATTACCCACCTGTTAATAATTTGGTGGTTCACAGGAGGCACTGGTCGCCTCCAGGAGTTTCTGATTCTGAAGCCGTTTCCAGTACACTAGGAAGGCAGAGATTTTCAGAAGAACTCAGATCCCATTCTGGCACTAAACTACGTGGCCAGATTTTCCAAAGAATACATCACGTTGGATGCTGAACTCTTTTGAAAACCTGTCCCTTATTTAGGTGTCTTAAATGATAGCTAAGATCATCTGAAACTCTGTCCCCAGTTGTGGGGGCTGAGAACTTGAAGAGCTGGCTCCAAGTGGAAAAGGCATTGGCTACCAATAGCAGTGACAACGTTAGCATTGCCACTTTAACATCTGGCAAAATAAGCAAAGTCCAAGAATCAACAGACTCAGCTGCCCATTCTTTGAGGAGTTACACTCAATCTATGTGAACTGGCCTAGGATTAGAAGGTTTATGTGGATAACAGCCAGGACACCGATAAGGACTTATATAGAAGGAGCAAAAATAAAACGGCTTAAGAAGGGTCTGTCTCAAGAGTGGCAAACCAAATGGTAGAAGAGCATGGCAGTAATAGATCAGAGGTATTGGGAGATGTAGGACCTCAGCAAGAAGTACAGAGCTATATTTAATTGTGGTGTATTGTATTTGCTTGTTGTTTCCTGTGTGACTTAAGGGATGCAAAGGTGGGTAAAATCAGAGCCTGAGACTCTACTCTGGATAGCTGTGATGAGAGCTGTGAGATAGATGATTCAGATGTCTTAGAAAGCCCAGGACAGAATGCTCATAAAGTGAGCTGCATGGACAGACAACCCCCTCAACACCCTCCACTCCACCCTAAATAACTAAAACAAAATAAATTCCCTGAGTTTCTCTGTGGACATGCTGCAAGGACAAGCAGTGCAATCAACAATTCAATCAGCATCCTTAAAATGATGCACTGCTTTAATGTAGATGGACCCTCAGAGACTGAAATATCTCAAGTGTTAGAAGGACATAAAGAGATATTGAGTCTGCTTAGTAACATTTGCAAAAAAAATCTAGTGATTTCCTGTCTTTCAAGCACAAATCTAAGACATTTTAAAAATTCTGCACCTTCACAGGTGAAGACCCAGCTTTTGTTAAATGTACTGATTATCACGAATACTGACTTATTGTGATATGCATAATAATAATGTCTAGGTCTTCTCTAGGGTTTTTCACCAGTAGATCTCAGTGTTCTTTATAAAAGAAGAGCACTATTACTACCTTCTATTTTACAGATGAGGAAAGTAAGTGACTTTGCTTCTGTGCCCTAACTACAGTCATTCAGAAGGCATCAGGCCAAGGTGATCTAGCTTGCAAGTTAGTGCACATGTCTAGGCCATATGGCAGGTCTCCTATGTCTCCTGCTGGCCTCCTGGGCATGCTTTCCCAGAATTCTTTTCTAGAGGCTGGCCCTTTAAATTAGGCTGAACCTCAGCTGGATATTTTGCAGCTAATTACAGGTTGCTATAACTTCTTTTGCTCTGGCAGAGTGTTTCTAACTCCTGTTATGTTTTTTTTCCTTTCTTATTCCTGAAGAGGTGCCACATTTCATAGTGAGCTTATTTGGTAAATGCCTTATCTGACTTCTGTTTCAGTGATGCAGCTGAGGTAACTGGAAGTTCCCAGTACAGTCATTGCTCAAAGTTGTGTGTATTTTAAATGTTGTAATTCTGTTAGATCAGAAATTGGAATTTACTGGTAGTTGTTCCCATTGAGCTTCTCTGAGGGGGACAACATATTGCACGTGTAGCAAACACTAGACCGAGACGCATTCCCCTCAACAACTATGTGGGGGAGGAGCCCCAGAACCAGAGGCATTGGGAGGAAGAGAGAGAAAAAGACTGACTTTTGCAGCCTTGAATTCTTTTGACTCTCCTGTTTGGAGAAGGATGTCTCAGTGGTTAGGTCACTAGTTTGGGACTTCTGAGAACTGAATTTAATTCCCTCCTGCACAACAGGCTATTTTTATGATCTTGGGCAAGTCACTTAGTCTCTCTGTGCCTATAATAGTATTTTATCTTCACGACTCCCCTGTAAAGTAGGGAATATATTAAAGACTGTGAGGAGTTCAGATGTTATAATGGGAGCCATATAAGTTCCTTAGGTAGATTTGTGACTCTTCACAGGAAACAGCACACGGGACACAGAGATGAGGTCCCCTTGTGGAGGAAAAACAAAAGAGAAGGAAGGATGTTGGAAAACAGACAGAAACTGTGGAAAAGAGAGAAAAATGTCCATGTATATCTATACTGTGGAGTAGCAGCAGCAGGCACCAGACTGCAGCATCTTCCCAGATAGCACAGACTTGGTTTTCAGATATGCTGAACACCCATATTTCCAGTTAAATTTAAGTGGGAGCCCACAGAACTTCTGAAAATCAATCTTCATGTAAAAGGAATCTGTTATACTTTCCCTAGATGGTGCAGAACTGAGTCTGCAAGTATCTCCATTAGCCCTGGAACTCCTGTTACACAAGAAATTAGTTTTCTTGTATACACATTGTTTGGCCAGTGGGAGCTTTGTAGATGGATTAAAAGGTTCTCAGCAGTGGGTTGTGGATGAGGAAGGGGAAGATGGATTGAAGGAAGGTAAATTCTGGGGACAAGGGATTATTTAGGTAGGATTTTAATGGGCTGTATTTTTTATTAATTGTTTAAAACCAGTCACGCAAACAGAGTTTCACATTGATTCATGTTGAAACAACATCACATGAAATATGATGAGGTATCTCATGCTAGCATATAAAATAACCACTATGGGTACATCTAGGTAGCGCAAAAAAAACCAAACTAAAAAACAACAACACAGCAGCAAGTCTCAGTTCCCAGGTTTACAGATTAGGGCTCATGTTAGAGTACTAAACATAGCCATGCAGATGTTTGGACTCCAGAGCCCAAGCTCCAGTCTGAATCCAAACATCCACAGCTATTTTTAGTGCCTCAGAGAGAGCCCTGTGAGTCCGAGTCTCTAGACTTGGGCTCTAAGACTCACCGCTGCTGTTTTTGTTTTTGTTTTGTTTTGCCACATCGACATACCCTATGGGGTTTGATTCTCTACTGCCTTGCACCTTTTGTAGTCATACATACCTGGACAAAGTGGGTGCAAAATGTTAGCATTCTGATGTGGTCATGTTGTGTGCTCACTTTGCACATATACAAATGGCTATACAGGAAAGAAGGCAGGGCAGAGTCAGGTCTTGTATCATATTACGTACAATGGAATGAGAGTTGGATGCATGTACAGGTCTGTATCATCTTTAATTCATAGGATTGAAATTGAAATTTAATATTAAAATCAGATTCTTAATATTACTTTAATGTAGTTTTTTATTCATTCCTTGCCTTTTTTTAAAAAAGTGGATTAAAAGAAAAATATTTCCAGTAAAGGCTAGCCAATGTTCTTGTCATCCACAATCTGCAGATCACTGACATAACAAAATCTTTCAGTGCGCAATTCAGGAGCTTTAAAATATAAATAGTTCACATTTTAAAGCTGTGGACTATTGACACAACAGACCACATTGTCTCCTACAGAGCCATTATGGTCTGTCTTGTCAATGGAAGTTTGCTTACATAAAAAATAATATGCTGTGTGTGGGATCAGATCCAGTGGGTGAGCAAAATAAAGACAGATGGCAATGGATTAACTCTGACATTTCATTGCAAGGCAGCCATTACAGTTCCAGACTCGTATACTGCACTGACTAAATAGAACTTTTTGTAATTACTTGAAATTGCACATGCTGGACGAAATGCTGTATTATCCATTATATTATGGTCCTGGTCATCAGTTGGGTGTAAACTGTTATAGCTCTATTGATTTCAACAGAACTATGCTGATTTACACCAGTTGAGGATTTGGCCTTCTGCAGTAAAGAAGTATATGATTGTAAAGTAGGTACTCATCCATGATACAGTAGCTACTGCTTAAATCTCAGTATTTTAGTTTCTCTCTAAAAGTTACTTCGAATATTTCCTTATTTTTAAATATTTAAAGGTAAAAAGCAGCCAATATTTAATTTATTTCTCAGATTGGTATTAAAATTTGTTCCATCTAACAAAATCAAGGACACATTCCTTATTAAAATATGCAGGTATAGAAAGGTATGTAGTTTCAAGACAAAATGTTAATTACTTTAAGAAGTACAATCACAATGCAGTGTCCCTAAAGAGAGGGTATCAGCCTGACATAAAAGATATTACTGGTATTGGATACTCCCTGCTCCAAGGACAGGCTGCTTTTGGTAGCTCATTCTTGTGGAAAAGGCTTAAAGAAATTAATAGGGATAAAACCTATAGTGTTAAATCATCTTCTGTTGAAATTTATCTTAAAAACCTATAGAATTTAATAAGGAATCATATCCCATGCTTTCGAAATTATAGGTTGGGTCAGACAGTCTATAGAGGAATTGTGATTCTCTGTTAAATTGTGTAGGACTTTTTCATAATGCCAGGGACAGTAAATGAGTTATGTGGGGACATCAGTTTATGTTCATGTGCTGCTCTTTATTTAAAGAACTTCTAACTAAAGATTTAGAGGACTGCACGCTTCCAGAGGTCTGAAAAGGTGTCTATTCTCTGAGTTCTTAGTAAATATCCGAAACGTCAGATATGCATTTATGTGAATGGGCAACTGCAAAATGTATGTGCTATATATGACTTTTATGATAAGGAAACTAATTATTTATCAGTTGATTACATCACACTGGGGAAAATATCACACCTGCAAAACACATTGAATGTTATAACATACATACAACCATTGAAGATTCCTACAATTATTAGTAATAATAGCTTAACTTTTTCACACCCCCTTCCCACATACACACACAAATACACAAACTCTTAAGGTCTGAAGAAGTCTGTTATGGTTAAAAAAGAAGCTGTGAGTACAGGAAAGAAAAATAAAGTTAAATTTTTTTTCTCTGTCTTCAGCTCCATTCTCCATGTGTGGTACTAGTTTAGTCCATCTGGAATCTCCCCAGACCTCTGTAACATGAAGGATGCTTAATGGATGGAAAGCAAAGCCATTAGTAGCAGTATTGGGTAGTCATCCGGTAGATTCTGTTCCCACAGAAGAAAATAGTGTACAGAGGAAGTTCTGGATGGGAATCCTGTAAGTTAGCTTCATTTTCAACTGCTGGTGAATCAGACTTATCTGTCCTGGCCATTGAGTCACAGTGGTGAATCCTACTCCTCAATTTGAGTTTCAACTTTGCTGAGGCAAAAATATTCACAGCTCTCAGCCTTCAATAGTATATCTTGATGAGTCACTCCCAGAGAATGAGCCTGGTTCAACAGAGGCAAAGTAATTTGCACCTAGGCATTAGAGAAGAATGTTTCCTCTGATGTAGACCAGAGGAAAATAGAAGATATAAGGTCTGATACATGGATGACAAATGTACATGGATACAAATGGATAAACATATGGCACATTGTAGAACATTTAATGTTCCTCCTTGTGTTTGCTTTCATGCCTGACCAGTACAGGGTTTGACCTGATTTGTCCTACATCTTGGTGATTCCAAGCTAATGGATGGTCATGGTAATGCGTGAGTAATAATATTAAGATGGATGATAACCAGATCAAGGGTTTCTGTTTAGTCTATTTGTAGAAAAAAATGATCAGATGATAGCTCTCCTTGTGTAGTCACTTTCTCTGGTAGTGGAAGACACAGATTTTTCAGCATCTGTTTCAATGCTTGGAATGCCATTTCAACATTCCATGAACTACTTTTAGTTGTACTGTTATATCGTCCTTTTGTAGGTTTGTGAAGGAGCAAATATTGGCCAGACTAAATATGATAAAGTACAATGTCATCCACTTCACCAGTGATATTTGGACAAGTACCAGTTCAAATCCTGGATATATGTTTTTGACAACAACTGGTAACACACTGTCCCAAAACTGATTGTGTGGTGTAGGTTCAGGTTGCATACAAAGAGTTAAGGCTATATCCTGGTAATATGTTCTTAAGATATGTTTGGCAGGCAGTGCATAAACTCATTCTGTCCTAGAGAAAGGCATGTGTATTTACTTGTTTGACCCGCTTCATCACAGGCAGAAGACAATGCAAGTGCATTTACATATAAGGCAAATAAAACCATTAAGCTAATAAGCGGGGGGAGAACATCTTAACAGTCACAACAGGGAATGGACAGAATCAGCACCCCAAGAAGCCTTCCTGGCTCTTTAGACACAGAAAATGAACTTTGTGGAATACATAGACAAGCAAAAAGCCATTTTGGTTATCCATCACTGAGGGGACTTATTGTTCTGCACCCTTTGAGCCTATGAAAGCTAAATCCTCTTGGCCTAAAAGGCAAGAGTAGCTGGAAACTAACTGTGGGTGAGAAACTTACTTAGACAAAGATAGTAACTTGCTGAAATTAAGTTTTAGTCACTAGAAAGCATGTTTGGTTTGGTTTTAGTTGTAACCATATTTGTTTCTTCTATTCTTACATATTATCACTTAAATCTCTGTTCGTCATTAATCAACTTATTTTTGTTTTATTACAAAACCATCTCAGTGCTGTTCTATTACAGTTAAGTATAAGTCTTCAGCTAAACTAACAGACTGCTGTGTGCTCTGTCCCTTCAGGGCAGCAAACTTCTGTAAGTGTCCAGTGAGAGGGACTGGACACTGCAGGGAGACATCTCCGGGGAACTCAGGAATTGCTATTCAGTGATTGTTGCAAGGCAAGATTTGGACTGAGAGAATGTGACTTTCCCCGGGTGTTATCTGGACCAGTGATCTGTTAGGTCAGTCCAATACTTGACTCTGCGAGCGAGCCTTACCCTGCTCTGCTGTAAGAACCCCCACTCCTGGGCTGTTCACGCACAGCCTCTAGCATTTAAGCTGCTCCCAGCTATATGAGTGAGCACTTTTGGCCAGCTCCTGCTTGGATTGTGCAACCGAATGACACTAGCCAATATCTCCGGTCACAGACACAACCATCTGTCTGTCTTGCAGTGTCCAGTTATGCCCACTGGATGCTGCAAGCTTATATGAGTTCGTCAATTTAACAAAGAAATTGATATGTACCAGGCTTGTTATCCCAATGGGAGTTTCTGACATGCTTCAAACCAAACACACTGCTTCAGGTAGAATAAACAAAAAAATTATTAACTACAAAAGATAGATTTTAAGTGATTATAAGTCAAAGCACAACAAGTCAGATTGGTCAAATGAAATAAAAGCAAAACGCATTCTAAGCTGATCTTAACACTTTCAGTGCCCTTACAAACTTAGATGCTTTTCACACAGGCTGGCTGGTTGCCCTTCAGCCAGGCTCTCCACTTTGATCAGCGCTTCAATCGATTGGTGGTGATGTCTGTAGATGGAGGTGGAAGAGAGAGAGCATGGCAAATGTTTCTCCCTTTAATGATGTTCTTTCTTCCCTCTTGGCTTTGCCTACCCCCTTCAAAGTCAGGTGAGCATTACTTCATTGTACTCCCTAACTGACCAAGGGAAGGGGGGTGTCTCACTCCAGAGTCCAACAGATCCTTTGTTGCCGCCTAGGCCAGTGTCCATTGTTTCTGTGAGGCTGGGCTTGTCCCATATATGCCTTGATGAGGTGTGAACTGCCCCTCTGCTCCTAGAGAGTTTTGCCTGGACTTGTTTTAAGCCATGAGGACACATTTTCAGCCTCATAACAATATACATGAAATTACAACCTATAACATTGGTATATCAACAATGCTCAGTGAATCATGAGCCTTCTGAAGACACCTGACATGACAAACTTTGCATTGGATACCACACAATCATATAAGGATGAACATGGGGGTGCAGGGTGTTTCCCCGAGGTACAGAGTATCACAGAGAGTCGGTAAAATTTGTTGGCAAGGCAGATGAGCTAGTGTGTCAGGGAGCTGACACACATGGTAGTTTAGCAGCAGCAAAACTCTCACTTGCTGAGGCTGATTGGGGTAACAAAGTTGCTCACAGTTCTGGGTACCCAAGCAGGATGTCACATAAGGCAAGATGAAAATGAATCTTGGAATAAGCCTAACACTAGGGCAAATATGACAGTACATTTTGTGATTACATAGACCTTTTGTGATGCCTCTATATGACCATCTCTATTAAATGTGGCTTTCATATTTGTCCCGTTCACCCACCTTAGTTCAATAGAATAGCAAGTGATGCTATAGGCTTGCATAGGTCCAGTTTGAAGCCCACATTAATAGAGGTGATAGTTTTCATTAAGACCAATCTACTATTTATTCAACTACATTTCTAAACTATGTTTGCACTTACCAACATAGTAGCAATTCTTCCAATAAGTGGAAATTTTGTTCATTTATATATTTATTTGAAGAAGACTGTACATTTGGTAGTTATTCCAATTGCAATGTTGATTTTTCATTTATTTCCCCATGTAAGCAACAAATAATGTTGACAGACACAGACATAAGAAAAATGTCACATTAGTTTTATTGCATTGTTTTCAGTATACAATATAACAGCCCATTAAAATTTATAGAAAGAAATATGGAGACCGAGACCTAAGACACAAATATATAATTTAAATAGTAGCCCCCCCACCTCAAGCAGCCCTGGGCGGGATGCATATCTTTTCTGCACCCATTGACATATCACCATGCTATTAAGAAATAAGAAGAGAAGACATGCAAGTTAAATGCCTCACTAAGTTAAAGTAACTTTTCTAGTATTAATTTTATATCCATGCCAGCTAAGCTAAGCAAAATGTAACAGTTAACTTTGAAGAGAGACTTTAGCAAGGAATAGAAAAATACCACTGCAGTCATACAGTCTCTCAAAATATCATCACTGTAATTGCCAGAATTATAGTTTGTGGTTACCTGCCACATTCTTTGGTGCTCAACTCATGGTCATTGTGCTGCCACAGTTTAAAACACCAGCTAAAATGTGTTTTGCAATCCACATAATGCTAAATCTGCTTTATACAATGCTGTATCAAACTTAATAAAAACAAGCCTTGGAGTGACGTGAAACATATCCACAGAACAAATGACATTTTGGATAAGTAAAAAACATGTCTCAATGGGTTTTATTCCTGAAAGCATGTCTGAACCTCTGACAGTGACTCTCAAAACTAAACTGCACTTTGCGTCTTTTGTCTTTTGCGATTGCAGGAGACAAGACACTTTTAAAAGCTTCAAGATTAAATCAATATGTGTTTTATTTCCCTGGGTCTTATTACCACAGATAATGAAGGCAATTGGGTAAAAATAGTGTGAGATGGCCAATTCATACATGTGCCAAGTTTGTCGTGCAGTCTGACTGTGCTGCTGAACATTATTTTTTTGTTAATGGAAGAAGTACTAAACATTCTCTCAGAGTTGCTTCTCAAGAGAATCAACTTCTTAAAGTCTCTAAAAAAATCTTTGGGAAGCAGGGATGTGGGAGGAGAGGGAGAAAGGAAAGCAATGTGTCTCTTGAGAGAAACGTAAAAGTGCCAACTCACTAGGACTCAATGTTCCCTATGCTGGAAAGCCTGGCAGAGCAGCAAGAAGCCATCTGTAGATACGCATGGGCAAAGATAGCGAGGCTCCAATAACTTTTAGGCAGTGAAGAGGTACAGAATTCTTAGCTCATTGTTTTATTTTTAATGGATCCAATAAGCCAGATATAACTTGGGTGATTGGCACCCGAGTCTGAGTGCCCATGTTGGCCAAACCTAGTCCTGAGTTACTGTACCCTCACTAGTGCTGCACGCATGCATGTGCGTTTCAAGGACTTCTGGGGCATATCCCATGGTTCTTTGTACTGCAGTAAGGTGACTAGCTCTATGATTTTTTTTTCCAGTTTACATGTAGGAGAACTTGTCTGTCCTTCTGAACCTATGGGGAGAATTGTGGAAATAGAACTGTGGGAATAGACGGCATCAGAGGACAATCGGCACACAAGTGGTCTAGCCTGTGTCCTCACTGCAAAGTGGGCAAGTTACCAGCCCGAGTGAAACAGCACCCAGACTTTAGCCTTCACCTTGAGTAACACTTGCTACTTACAGTCCATGGTGGGGAGTCCTCCCTCCCACCTGATTTCTGTTGTTGAGGGTCTCCATGAATTTCTCTTCCATTGACCTATGGAACAAAAATATATAAATCATGTATCCAAGGTGATCCAAGGTATCAGACCCTTTATTCTATGGAAAGGGAAGGATCCTAATGCATGGAATTATTCCTCTCCCAATAGCACACCATAGAAAAATTAGTGAATAAAAGTAATGCAGTGTCAGAGTTCAAGGGGTGATTACATGAATTAGCCAGTAGCAACTATTTGCTATTACTCTGTAGAACCAGCATGAAACCAAAAAATGTCTGAGTGTAACCTACAGGATGAAATCTGCACTAGTGAATACCCCTGGCTCAGACCAGCTACTGAGCTGCTTACCCAAGAAATCATTCACAGTACAGCCCCAGTTACAGGCAACAAACTCATGTTTCAGTCATTTGACCTTTATTAAATGATTTGGTTGGATTAACACTTACAATCAACTCCTACCTTTAGAATGGCTACCAATGACTTGAATGGAGAGTTCTGTTAGATTTGGTATAGTTCTGTTAGACTTTACTCTCCCCTATTTCCTTACCATACTACTGGCTGGGAAGCCACACTAAGAGGTGGCAGTGTGGACCAATGGATAGAGCACTGGACAAGATTCCATTCCATTCTCTGCTGCTGACCTGCTGTGTGACTTTGGGCAAGTCATGCCACTGCTCTGTGCCTCAGTTTCCCCATCTGTTAAATGGGGATAATGGTACTGACCTCCTTTTTAAAGCTCTTTGAGATCTACTGATTGACAAATGCTGTATAAGAGCTAGGTTTTCTAAGTTTTATTTTGATACTTGTTTTTTACTAAAATGAAATGAATTAGAAAATTCCTCTCTGTCCCGCCCCCCCTCCCCAAAATCACCACCATTGCAGAAACCGAACATGTTAAACAAGCAATCCCTCATTTGATAGACTCCACGCATATTACAGACCCCCCTGCAATTGGTACAGGATCTCCTCCATATAGGCAGCTCCCACCACCCAACTACCCCTTTAACACTAAAACAATTGATATCCCCCTCCTTCCTTTCTCCCATCCTGGTGGGAAATGACAGCACTGGGGGATCTTCACTGCCCCCCTGACTGAATGGAGAGCAGTGGTGGGCAAAAGCTATTCAGGAAATGGGGGCAGTTGTCCATCAGCACATGGAGCAGCTCTGATTGGCTAAGTATAAACTGCACTTTTGCTGGTATAACTGTATCTACACTAGGTTTTTGGGTTTTTTTTTTGTTTTTGTTTTTGTTTTTTTGCTGACAGCTATGCCAGTCACAAATTACATCTCATCACTCCCCTGACCAACATTGCTATGCTGGCAAAAGTTTGTCATGCAGAGCAACAGTCTCTTACTGTGTAAGTTGCCAAGTATTCATGGCAGGATTGGTTCCTAAGTGAGAGTGAATGAGTGGGTTTTTTTTCAAATACTCTATTAGCTGAGTATCTGTTACTGTTCAGTATTTTAACATAGTTTGACAAATCTGAACAAACCCTCTAATGTATACGAGTCGCATGCAGCAGTCAGAGGGGCCTCCATTATTTAAAGCTACAGAATAGTTCAACCCACATCATGGTATATATCAATGTATCCCTTGAAAAAGGTTTCCATATTACCAATAAGTCCATTATCATTTTATTTCTGTCACCCTGGGAAACAAAGGCATTTGATATAACACAAGCGGTATCTTTTGTGTTCCCCCAAAATCTGGAACAGTATAGAATGTTTCAATAACATCGTCCTTTTCTGCTTACTAAAAGAATATGCACACAACATCCTAAGTTGGATCAGGTTAGCTTGAAGGTCTTTCTTGATCTTTTCTAGGGCAAAGATATTTCTTTACAAAAAGTTCTGGTCCATTAGCATCCACTTTGAATTAGCTTTGACCTGTGCATGTAAATTCTCCTGGGTAACTTATTTTAATAGCCCAGAATGCTATTTTTAAATTAGAGAGACAATGTGAGTGAGGTAATACCTTTAATAGGACCAACTTCAGCTGGTAAGAGAGACAAGCTTTCGACCCTCAAAGAGCACTTCTTCAGTCTCAGCATCACAGCAAAATGCAAGGTGGAACAGATTGTTTAGCATAAGTAGTTAGCACATATTGTAAGGGACCAAGGTAGAGTGGCCCATTAACACCTCTGCAGTCATAAGACAAAAAGAGGGGGCATCAGTTGGTTACAGGTTGTAAAATAGGGAACTTTTTGAAACCGTGACTGACCCACATGCAGTATAGACTATGCGGGTGAGTCTATACCGTTGGGTGAGAATGGGGGCATTGGCAACTTCTGTGAGAGGAAGACTAAGTAGCCAATGCACCCATTCGCTCCAGTCATGTATCAGAGCTTACTCCACCTGATGATTCCACCCTTTGGGTAAATCATCTAGCTGGCTCTCAAAGATATCCTGGAATATATAAGGAGTCCGGTGACACCAGTGAGCACTTTGCCCATTCCTCTTTCATACAAGAGCCCTTGCTCTGACGTCAGGCTTCACCAAGAAGAATCGCTGAAAGCTGCATAGATTTTGCTGGCGGCAGATTTCCATTGCAGAGACTACTGCCAGCAGGTTTGTGAATATCTTCATCCCAATAGGAGCTCTCTCAGAGGGCCCATCCATGAATATCTGGTGGGTTCCAGAAGATGTACTATTCTGTGAGAACCTTTCTAGTGGTCTTCTTCCAAAGATGTAGCCACAGCCCTAAGGGCAAAGCACTATTGATGAATGCTCATCAAGGTTAATTATGCTCTATAAAACAGCTCACATGAGGGTAGTTTGTCCTTGCCTTCAGTGCAGATGTAGAAGGATAGAGGGCAAGTAGGTCTCCCAGTGCAAAGGAGCCAAAGAAAATTGCAGTACCATCATGCAGAGGAGCACGTGGGATGCTGTTTCTTCTGTGAGCACTGGGGTGTTCAAATAGGCCCACTGAATATGGGAGAGGATGGAGACAATCCATGGCCCTGCACCCTTTCCATATCATCTTGAAGAGTTGGCTGCATTTGTTGGAGAGCAGGCTGCACCTTCTAAACGGACAATGCAGCTTGCATATGCAAGATGGGGAAGAAATGGCACAGTCCCTCAATGATTGGGGTAGCGTGCCTTTGTTGTGGCTAACTACCACAATGTGGTCCTTAAGGAGAAGGGAAAATGGGTGAGGAAAGAGGGCTTATGCACACAAGGAAGAAGAATGAAAATATAAACAGAAGAACTGCTTCGTTTATAATACAGGCAAATAGGCAAAGTTGTATTAAAGGCAAATTAAATTTGAAAACTAAATTCAGTTTAAGTTTCCTTAGTCTGACTATTAGTAACAAAATAAGCAAGAAAGAAGTTGAAGGCTCTCTTTGTTTTCCTTTCATCTGTTTAATTTCCTTGTTAGTTGGAGGAGGTATGCAGTAAACAGGCCTACTGCAAAGCTTTTTCTCTTCATGGTGTCCTTAAAAAATCTCTTACAAGGGAAAAACATATGGAAATGAGCCACAGGAAGCTCACATAAGATAAACAGGGGAAGTAATTATTCAGCAGGAAAGTTTGCAGGAAATGGGTTGTTTTTCTGTCATCTCTGGTGTTCCTGAGGTTTAAGGACATCAGCAGTAATGAAGGAAATAGATTTGTAATTGCAGGGCAGCTACTGTTTATATAGGGTTGACACCAAATGTCACTCACCTTGTATTTACCTTGTAAAAATAATCCAATATTGTGTGAAATTAGAGTCCCTTTTAACACTGATATGGACATTAGTCTCTCAACATCTATTCTCTGCATATTGGACTTTGACAGGGGAGACATGACAGGGAAAGAACTAATCTGGCCAAGAAGTTATCCTAGGCATTTCCAAACATTGTTTTCCCTTTGTTTTGAGGTGACAAATTCTGATGCTGGGAAAAAAACAAAAGAAATTTCCAAGGTTCCCATTTGTTGTACTAGAAGGGGGGAAAACATCTCCAAATCTCAGTGAACTTTGGAAATGGAAAGGATGGTTTCTGAATGGAAAAGAAAGGCAATTGTGAAAGATGTTATCTTCACCACAACCTACCATGTAGCCATTACTGTCCTTGACAAGACATCTGTTCTGATAATAAGCTGTAGAAAAAAGGGGATAGGGAGCAGGGGAGACATCAAGAAGCAGAATTTGTAAGCATCCCATTCACCTTCCTATGTGAACAAATGTCTGCCCAGAAAAACAGGATTTCAGTAATTACTGCACTTTACTCTGTGAGCCCCATTGTAAGGGTTACAGAGCTTAGCTGTGACCTTTGCTGAGACAATGGCAGAACTGAGCCAGCCATGCCACTATTCCTAGAGGGGTCCTGGAGTGGAATGCAGTAATAGAAAGCCTCCATACTGCTTATCTGCTATCCACAAGTTGGAGCCATTAGCAGTTCTGCTGGATTGTGTATGTTATTGTAATTGTTATTGCAACTGTGATTTTCCTCCCTTCCCTTGATTTGATCAAAGTCATGGATACATGGTAAGTTGAGGTGGGTGTGTGCACCTGTTGCTCCCATAAATTGAAATATTTCCCTACTCACCAGTGCAATTCATTTACTTTTTCCATTCTACAAAACCAAATATTAATTTATTTGTATTTCTTCGATGAACATCCAGGCAATACAAAGATATTGGCAATGTTCTTCAAGTACATAATGTTAAAATATGTGACTATGTAAAAATAGGGTTACAATATGTCCAGCTTTTCCTGGATGAAGTCCAGGGGGCATTTTAAAAATAAGGGGAAATGTCCTAGGTTTTTGCAGAGCACACAAGCTGCAACTCAGAAAGAGCCCCGATTAGTCCACTTCCCAATTCGTCCCTCCCCTGCATCTGCAGCTGACTGGTCCCTTCCCCTGCAAGCCACAGCTGACAGATCCCACCCACCCAGGCCTGCTCTCAGCCCTAGGGAAGGGGTCCTGCAGGAGGCGCTGACTGATGGCTGTCGCAGCATCCTGAACTTGCAGCAACTGCTCTGCCACCATGAAAGGGAGCAACATTGCCCCTCACATCCAGTGAGTACCCCTGCTGCAAGTACCCCCTCTACCTCCCTTCTTCCTTCTCCACCTCTTCCCCAGGTTCTCCCCCCCTGCAGTGCCCTCTTTTTCGACACCTGATATATGGTAACTCTATGTACAAAGGCACCTGCTTACTCATCTGTGTATATTCAGTCATATATGCTGACTTTAGTGACAAAAATAAAATTCTGCTACTCCATACTCCTGTTTAGCACTGTATAGTCAAACTTATGTCTCATCCAAAGAACTGTTAGCAGCTTGTAAGCTCACTCCAAAATGAATCTCTAGTATCAGTGACCATGTGAGCATGTGTTTCAGGGATATATATATATATATATATATATATATATATTTGTACATGTAAATTGAGCCTATTCATACAGATTCATGGAGACATTAGGCACGGAGCCCCGTGAACAGAGCTGGACTTGGTCCTAATTCAAAGCCCAGTGAAACAGATGGCAAAATTCCCATTGGCCTCTGTGGACTTTGGATCAGACCCTTGAAGGCCAAGTTCAAATTGAATAAAATCATAAAATATTGTTTCCAGTGGGATATGACCACAGGTTTGTAAGATTTGGCCTTCATTATTTCGCTGAAATAATGTCATGTGGGGCCCTGCTTGGGGAAGTCAGATCATTCATATCCTCAAAAAGAAAAGGAGTACTTGTGGCACCTTAGAGACTAACAAATTTATTTGCGCATAAGATTTCGTGAGCTACAGCTCACTTCATCAGATGCGTTTGGTGGAAAATACAGTGGGGAGATTTCTATACACACAGAGAACATGAAACAATGGGTTTTATCATACACACTGTAAGGAGAGTGATCACTTAAGATGAGACATCAACAGCAGCGGGGGAAGAGGGGAGGAGGAAAACCTTTCATGGTGACAAGCAAGGCAGGCTATTTCCAGCAGTTAACAAGAACGTCTGAGGAACAGTGGGGGGGTGGGGTGGGGGGGAGAAATAACATGGGGAAATAGTTTTACTTTGTGTAATGACTCATCTATTACCTGTTTCTATTCAAGCCTAAGTTAATTGTATCCAGTTTGCAAATTAATTCCAATTCAGCAGTCTCTCGTTGGAGTCTGTTTTTGAAGTTTTTTTGTTGAAGGATTACACCCTCAGGTCTGTAATCGAGTGACCGGAGAGATTAAAGTATTCTCCGACTGGTTTTTGAATGTTATAATTCTTGACATCTGATTTGTGTCCATTTATTCTTTTACGTAGAGACTGTCCAGTTTGACCAATGTACATGGCAGAGGGGCATTGCTGGCACATGATGGCATATATCACATTGGTAGATGCGCAGGTGAACGAGCCTCTGAAGTGTGGCTGATGTGATTAGGCCCTATGATGGTGTCCCCTGAATAGATATGTGGACAGAGTTGGCAACGGGCTTTGTTGCAAGGATAGGTTCCTGGGTTAGTGGTTCTGTTGTGTGGTGTGTGGTTGCTGGTGAGTATTTGCTTCAGGTTGGGGGGCTGTCTGTAAGCAAGGACTGGCCTGTCTCCCAAAATCTGTGAGAGTGATGGGTCGTCCTTCAGGATAGGTTGTAGATCCTTGATGATGCGTTAGAGAGGTTTTAGTTGGTGGCTGAAGGTGATGGCTAGTGGCGTTCTGTTGTTTTCTTTGTTGGGCCTGTCCTGTAGTAGGTGACTTCTGGGTACTCTTCTGGCTCTGTCAATCTGTTACTTCACTTCAGCAGGTGGGTATTGTAGTTGTAAGAATGCATGATAAAGATCTTGTAGGTGTTTGTCTCTGTCTGAGGGGTTAGAGCAAATGCGGTTATATCGTACAGCTTGGCTGTAGACAATGGATTGTGTGGTATGATCTGGAAGAAAGCTAGAGGCATTTAGGTAGGAATAGTGGTCAGTAAGTTTCCGATATAGGGTGGTGTTTATGTGACCATCGCGTATGAGCACCGTAGTGTCCAGGAAGTGGATCTCTTGTGTGGACTGGTCCAGGCTGAGGTTGATGGTGGGATGGAAATTGTTGAAATCATGGTGGAATTCCTCAAGGGCTTCTTTTCCATGGGTCCAGATGATGAAGATGTCATCAATGTAACACAAGTAGAGTAGGGGCACTAGGGAACGAGAGCTGAGGAAGCGTTGTTCTAAGTCAGCCATAAAAATGTTGGCATACTGTGGGGCCATGCGGGTACCCATGGCAGTGCCACTGATTTGAAGGTACACATTGTCCCCAAATGTGAAATAGTTATGGGTGAGGACAAAGTCACAAAGTTTAGCCAGCAGGTTAGCCGTGAGATTATCGGGGATACTGTTCCTGACGGCTTGTAGTCCATCTTTGTGTGGAATGTTGGTGTAGGGGGCTTCTACATCCATAGTGGCTAGGATGGTGTTTTTAGGAAGATCACCAATGGATTGTAGTTTCCTCAGGAAGTCAGTGGTGTCTCGAAGATAGCTGGGAGTGCAGGTAATGTATGGCTTGAGGAGGGAGTCTACATAGCCAGACAATCCTGCTGTCACGGTACCAATGCCTGAGATGATGGGGCGTCCAGGATTTCCAGGTTTATGGATCTTGGGTAGCAGATAGAATACCCCAAGTCGGGGTTCTAGGGGTGTGTCTGTGCGGATTTGTTCTTGTGCTTTTTCAGGAAGTTTCTTGAGCAAATGCTGTAGTTTCCTTTGGTAACTCTCAGTGGGATCAGAGGGTAATGGCTTGTAAAAAGTGGTGTTGGAGAGCTGCCTAGTAGCCTCTTGTTCATATTCCGACCTATTCATGATGACGACAGCACCTCCTTTGTCAGCCTTTTTGATTATGATGTCAGAGTTGTTTCTGAGGCTGTGGATGGCATTGTGTTCTGCACGGCTGAGGTTATGGGGCAAGTGATGCTTTTTTTCCACAATTTCAGCCCGTGCACGTCGGCGGAAGCACTCTATGTAGAAGTCCACTCCGCTGTTTCGACCTTCAGGAGGAGTCCACTCAGAATCCTTCTTTTTGTAGTCTTGGTAGGAAGGTCTCTGTGGGTTAATATGTTGTTCAGAGGTGTGTTGGAAATATTCCTTGAGTCGGAGACGTCAAAAATAGGATTCTAGGTCATCACAGAACTGTATCATGTTCGTGGGGGTGGAAGGGCAAAAGGAGAAGCCCTGAGATAGGACAGATTCTTCTGCTGGGTTAAGAGTATAGTTGGATAGATTAACAATAAAGGCTGACAAAGGAAGTGCTGTCGTCATCATGAAAAGGTCGGTTCCATCCCACCATCAACCTCAGCCTGGACTAGTCCACACAAGAGATCCACTTCCTGGATACTACGGTGCTAATACGCGATGGTCACATAAACACCACCCTATATCGGAAACTTACTGACCACTATTCCTACCTACATGCCTCTAGCTTTCATCCAGATCATACCACACAATCCATTGTCTACAGCCAAGCTGTACGATATAACCGCATTTGCTCCAACCCCTCAGACAGAGACAAACACCTACAAGATCTCTATCATGCATTCTTACAACTACAATACCCACCTGCTGAAGTGAAGAAACAGATTGACAGAGCCAGAAGAGTACCCAGAAGTCACCTGCTACAGGACAGGCCCAACAAAGAAAACAACAGAATGCCACTAGCCATCACCTTCAGCCCCCAACTAAAACCTCTCCAATGCATCATCAAGGATCTACAACCTATCCTGAAGAACGACCCATCACTCTCACAGATCTTGGGAGACAGGCCAGTCCTTGCTTACAGACAGCCCCCCAACCTGAAGCAAATACTTACCAGCAACCACACACTACACAACAGAACCACTAACCCACGAACCTATCCTTGCAACAAAGCCCGTTGCCAACTCTGTCCACATATCTATTCAGGGGACACCATCATAGGGCCTAATCACATCAGCCACACTATCAGAGGCTCGTTCACCTGCGCATCTACCAATGTGATATATGCCATCATGTGCCAGCAATGCCCCTCTGCCATGTACATTGGTCAAACTGGACAGTCTCTACGTAAAAGAATAAATGGACACAAATCAGATGTCAAGAATTATAACATTCAAAAACCAGTCGGAGAACACTTCAATCTCTCCGGTCACTCGATTACAGACCTAAGAGTGGCTATCCTTCAACAAAAAAACTTCAAAAACAGACTCCAATGAGAGACTGCTGAATTGGAATTAATTTGCAAACTGGATACAATTAACTTAGGCTTGAATAGAAACAGGGAATGCATGAGTCATTACACAAAGCAAAACTATTTCCCCATGTTATTTCTCCCCCTCACCCCACCCCCCACTGTTCCTCAGATGTTCTTATTAACTGCTGGAAATAGCCTACCTTGCTTGTCACCATGAAAGGTTTTCCTCCTTCCCCCCCCCCCCCCCGCTGCTGTTGATGTCTCATCTTAAGTGATCACTCTCCTTACAGTGTGTATGATAAAACCCATTGTTTCATGTTCTCTGTGTGTATAGAAATATCCCCACTGTATTTTCCACCAAATACATCCGATGAAGTGAGCTGTAGCTCACGAAAGCTTATGCTCAAATAAATTTGTTAGTCTCTAAGGTGCCACAAGTACTCCTTTTCTTTTTGCGAATACAGACTAACATGGCTGCTACTCTGAAACCATTCATATCCTGTGTATCTTCCACAGGGGGAGGTGGATACATGATATATCAGGCAGTAACAGCTACCAGTGATTACAGGGGCCAAGTAAAGGGAAATCTTTTTACACTCAGAAACTTTCAATAATGTGGATACTTCAATGGATTCCCCTTTCTACACTAGGATCTCAAGTTATCCCTGAAACTATGCAGTGGGCAGACTGGAAGGTGGGCATAGTGGAGCAGCACTAGGAGGAAGGGTGGCCTGGTGGTTAGGTTGCTAATAGGAGACCCAATTTCAATTCCCTACTTCACCTCAGACTTCCTGTGAGGGGAAGTTACTGAAGATGGGATTCACAAGGGGGACTTAAGTGCTGCAATGCTCAGTGTTGCAGTGTCTAACATTAGGCAGCAGGGTGCCTACGTGGAATTCACAATCCCAAGTTCGGTTCCCTATGCATTGTACAGAGCTCCTAAGAATGGGAGTTACAAAAGCCAGCATGTTAAACAGGGAGCTGCCTAATCTAGCCAGTAGGAAACACCGAGGAGAGGGGTGTGGCCTAAGCCTCACCCTTTGTGAGTTAGGCACTTAGGTGCCACCCTCCAGCCTAAATTTATCTCCACTTGGGATTCACAGCCATGAACCCTCTCCTGGAAATAGGCACCCAAGCCAGGTTTGTCATTTTTCAAGGAAAAATTAGGAGATGGTGCCCCTATAACTCTTAGTGCAGGAGCTGGAGCACTCAGCCAGGATGTGGGAGACATAGGTTCTCCCTGTCTGCCTGATATAGAGAACAGACTTGAATTTGGTTCTCCCTGGAGAGTGCCCTAGCCACTGCGCTATGGAGCAATCATAGAATCATAGAATCATAGAATATCAGGGTTGGAAGGGACCCCAGAAGGTCATCTAGTCCAACCCCCTGCTCAAAGCAGGACCAAGTCCCAGTTAAATCATCCTAGCCAGGGCTTTGTCAAGCCTGACCTTAAAAACCTCTAAGGAAGGAGATTCTACCACCTCCCTAGGTAACGCATTCCAGTGTTTCACCACCCTCTTAGTGAAAAAGTTTTTCCTAATATCCAATCTAAACCTCCCCCATTGCAACTTGAGACCATTACTCCTCGTTCTGTCATCTGCTACCATTGAGAACAGTCTAGAGCCATCCTCTTTGAAACCCCCTTTCAGGTAGTTGAAAGCAGCTATCAAATCCCCCCTCATTCTTCTCTTCTGCAGACTAAACAATCCCAGCTCCCTCAGCCTCTCCTCATAAGTCATGTGCTCTAGACCCCTAATCATTTTTGTTGCCCTTCGCTGTACTCTTTCCAATTTATCCACATCCTTCTTGTAGTGTGGGGCCCAAAACTGGACACAGTACTCCAGATGAGGCCTCACCAGTGTCGAATAGAGGGGAACAATCTCAGGCAGGACTCTCAAGCTCTCCTATTGAAACTGTTCCATGGTGTATAAATAATAAAATATTCATGGGGAGGTGGGGAGAAATGAGTAAGAGAAGTCTCTCTCTACAGCCTAGTGTTATCATGTTCCCCTGGGATGGAAGAGACTCATGTTCCAAACCTTCTGTTCTAATGACACTTTAGTTATTTAAACACAGTAGAACAGTGTCAACAGGCAAAGTCCTGCCCTAGAATACACTATAGCAAAAGGATTAGGAAACTGAGGTGGGTGGCCCAAGCTCAAGGCCTTTTTCCACAACCTGAGTGCTTTATCTACTGGGATAAGAGCTGGGGACACCACCACCATCTCATCTTCCTCTTTTGTCCATTTTGTGTGGGTGTAGACCTACTCCAAGCACATCCACCAGATCAAATCCTAAAGACGAGATGCAGGGGGCACCTACTTTGTGAATCCTGCTATGGCTTGGGCATGAGTTAGGCACTGAGCTTCTCAGGAGTGTCAGGACTGAGGTGAAATTTAGGCACCTTGTGGACTTCAATAGTGGAAACTTAGGTGCCAGGAGAGTCTAGGCACCTACAGAGTTAGGCAGCAGCTGAACAAGGTGTTTGTAAGTACCAGTGTTGACTAAATTAGTGGCTAAAATAGCAGTTTTACTTCTCTGTTTTCTATTTATAGCTTAAGTGTAGCAGCCTGCATGGCACTTGGAGGGAGGAGCACAGGTTGCAAGAAGGAAGAGTTTGGAGAAGGCACCCGGGAGCCAATCTGCTTGCATGTCGCTGGAATGCCAACTGCAGTTGCAGCAGCTCTGTAAATAGTTCTCATAATAAACAGCCAGTTTAGTTTTAGAAACATGGAGTCCTTTTAATTATTATCCAATAGATGAAACAGTAAGCTCTTCAGTGCAAAGACTGTGGCACCTTACATGTCTGTCAGTGTTTATCTCTCTGGGTGCTATCCTAATGGAGGTGTCGGAACGGGGGGGGCATCACTTTTAAAAGTGTAGCCCACCCATTTTTTACTGACTGTAAGGGCAAGTGAAGGGCGTGCGGAGGCAGAGAGGAGCGAGCAGGGGGCAGGGCCTTGGGTGGGGAGGGGCGGCACAAGGGTGGCATCTTGGGACACTGAGAAGGGCCACGGTTCAGGTGCTGATGTCCCCCCCACACTTATAGGGAGCTTCCATAACCCCAGTATCCTAATCTAAATAATCAACAATGATAACAATGAAATAATATTGTTTTAGTACTTTGTGTGAAGTAGCTTCAACTTTTTGCTAAGCCCTTCGTTTTTTATTGAATACATTTCTGTACATTGAACATCTATTTTTAGGCAAGAGTTTTTCATTGTCTGAGTTCAGAGCTCTAACTCTAGCCTCTAAGCTATCTTTTAAAGATTTCACAAACCTTTTGCCTCCGGGCCTCTGTGCTTGTTTGTGACTTTCAGACAGATTTCCTTCAGATTCTGATCGCTCTGCTTGAAAATCAATAATGATAACTTTTTAGGTAACTTGGCTAAATGAGCAAATTCAAACATCTGAGTAGGTAAAGTAACTACAAATGAGACCTGTGACCCAAAACTATCTTTTGTTTTCAAAATCTGATTTTCTCTCAATAGATTTTTTGTATGTAATAAATGATATAGTTTAATCAGTCCTTTGATTTATGTTCTGTGATTCCTTGAAAAATTAATTATATTTATAGTTATGTACTGAGTTCCTAGAAATGATTGTAACCAGCAATGTTTTTGGGCTAAAAGGCATTTGTTTCTAGCACTTCTTTCCGTTCAAAATTTAAGGAATAAAATCCCCTGATACAGATTCCTTCCAGGAAGCAGCCATCCATATATTACAGTGGATGACATTATTGTTGGTGTATTACATTTGAGTTGAATAAGAATTAAACTAGACCTTTGCTCCCAAAATACAAACTAAGCAATGCCTTAGCAGCAGCAGGGGTAGCTGCCAGCAGCAGCAGCAGTTCCCTGACAAGCGAGAGTCCTAGTCAAATCTCCATTCCCCTCATCAGTGGAACCAGTATTAGGGGGAGGCACATGGCTTAAATGGTCTTCCCATGCCCATAGCCCTAGCGGGCGGCTGCTTTATAATAGTTATAGAAGTATATGGGCCTGGAAGGGATCTTGAGAGATCATCTAATTCAGTCCCCTGTGCTGAGTCAGGGCCATGTATTCCTAGACCATCCCTGATATTTATCAAGCTTGTTCTTAAAAATATCCAAGGACAGGGATGCCACAACATCCCTAGCTAACCTGTTCCAGTAATTAACTATCATTATAGTTAGAAAGTTTTTCCAATATCTAAACTAAGGCTACATCTACCCTACCACTTATGTCGGTATAACTTTTGTCACTTAGGGGTTTGAATGAGCTATACATATACAACTCCCTCCCCCAGTGTAGTTACAACTTATAATGGAAAAAAAGCAGTTTTGCTGATTTAGGTTATATCAGATCCCTGAATTAAATAAGCTATACTGACAAACACTTTTGTCAGCACAGCTATGTTGATTAGGAGTGTTAATTTTTAATTAATTTTTATTAATTATTTATATTTGGCTAGCACCCAGAGAGCTAAACACTGACAGGCATGTAAAAGGTTTGGGGTTCAGATATTTCTGCAGCAATGTTGTCCCCAGAAGCTCTTTAAGTGGGGTGAAAGAGGCAAAAAGCAAAGATCAGAGAACTCATTGGTTCAGAGGATTAGCATAGCACACTCTTGACCTATTGGGATCTTGGTATCATCCTAGTCTTATCGTTGTGTCTAGTGGACATAAAATTCAATAACATGAACAAAATATAGTTTTTGATGAGAGAGTGGGGGAGGGAGGAAGGGAGTGCAGCATGAGCCCACTGGAAACAACATGGCTAAATTTAACCCAGTCATAAAACAATGCACTTTGGAAGAGATAAAATTATAGACTTAGGACCATACCAAATTCATGGTCCATTCTTGTCAATTTCACAGTCATAGGATTTTAAAAATCGTAAATTTCATGATTTCAGCTATTTAAAACTGAAATTTCATGGTGTTGTAATTGTAGGGGTCCTAACCCAAAAAGGAGTTGGGGGGGCAGGGGAAAGGGGGGTTACAAGGTTATTGTACAGAGGGATTGTGGTATTGCTATCCTTACTTCTGTGCTGATGCTGGCGGCTGGGCGGCCAGAGAGCGGCAGCTGCTGGCTGGGAGCCCAGCTCTGAAGGCAGAGCCAGCAGCAGCAGCAGCACAGAAATCAGGATGGCATGGTATGGTATTGCCACCCTTACTTCTGTGCAGCTGCCTTCAGAGCTAGGCCCTTGGTCAGCTGTAGCCACTCTCCAACCATCCAATACTGCAACCGCCCTAAAATAACCTTGTGACCCCCCCTGCAACTCCCTTTCGGATCAGGACCCCCAGTTTGAGAAATGCTGGTCTCCCCATGTGAAATCTGTGCAGTATAAGGTAAAAGCACACCAAAGACCAGATTTCACAATCCATGATGCATTTTTCATGGTGGTAAATTTGGTAAGGCCCTAATTATATGGATCAGTCTTCTTACATTTATATTGCCCTTATCACAAAAGCATCTATTGATGAGCAAATAGGATGTTTAAGGGATACATTTGTTATATTCTTAAAACTGTCTGCTGATTTTATGAAGCTTGCAATGAAAAAATGTATAAAGGTTTTTCTTAAAATGCAAGAGTTCATAATGTGAAACAAACAAATAAATAAATTACAGTAAACAACCATTCACAGGCTGTATGCAAGCTTTTCTCTCCCAGTTCAGTTTAAGGTTATGAAGAACTAAATGGAAAATTGTATTGAACCTGACAGAGTAATTTTTCAATATTTAGCCATTTTAGCAATTGGCCATCTCCATCATTCAATGTTTAAAGTGTACAAGCTTATAAAATACATTAGTTAAAATACTAGTACTTTCTATGCATCACCAAAGTATAGAGAGAGTATAAAACATCAGGATATCAGCTCTCCAGAGAAATGTCAAATAGCAGTCAAACAGGGTTGCCTTCTGCAGATGCTGAGCTTAATTTGTATGCCATGATCTGTTACACTTGAAACCCTTGGCATATGCAGCTCATAGGCACAAATTAAATAAGATTAATGTTCTCTTACTTCTTGAATAAAAATACATTTACCACGTAGCTTGTGTTTCAAATGAATTGCCAATAAAGTAGTTTGGGGATTGCAATTAGTTACTTACCAGCTATGTTTAAATGAACTTTAAAAAGAACTGGTGTTGTAAATGAACCAGTATTCCCCTTTGGCCATCTAAAGCAAAAATTCTCCACTTCCATTCATTCCACTTTTAAAAAATTGCTTGTGCACTATTCTAATATCTGCTCTTTAAAAGCTTGTGGGTTACAAAACTCACCACCATCGCTATACAACAAAATGAAGTGAAAGACCAATTCTTACTTAAATAGCTTGTTGTTCTTCTCTGTATGATCCAAGCCATGAATAAATTGTCAGACAACATTTGGCATTTATATAGTGCCTTGCACTATGGCAATGGGATTGTGTTGGTGTAACAGAAATGAGAATTTAAGTTCTCTGATCCTACATTTCACCACTTCCCCATCTTTCCAAAGTCCTTCAGTGATTTCAGGGTGACAGGTGCCATACAGCAATGTGTTTTTAATTATTACTGAGTTGAGTGGGACTGCACCAGAGTAAATGACAGGAGATTTGGCTAAAAGTCCTCAGCTCAGTTGGAGCAAGTGGGTGAAAATATGTCCCTAAATGACATGTTAAAAGTCACACAAGAACTCGTTGGAAGAAATGGAATGAGAACTTTGGGTCTGATTCCCTACTTTGTTACATTAGTTTTGCACAGTTGTAAACCATTGACCTCAATAAGGTGGCACTGGCATAATGAATGGGGTGAAGATTCAGACTCCCTAATTTGTTCATCCCTGGTTTAACAATGAGATCTCACCATACTAGGCTTACAAATTGATATCAGTGGCTGATACTGCAAAACTACACTTGAATTTGATAAAATATGCAAACATATCCACTATTAAATGATAATATATAGGAAGCCGTGCACATTGTAATCTTTATTCCTCAGTGTTATAGAATAGATGAAACAGTCATTTTCACTGCAGCAGAATTTTTGCTAATTGAATATCAGATTAGAGGAAGGATGGTGCAGTGATTAGGGAACTAACCTAGAACTTTCGTGACAGGGGTTCAATTCTTTGCTCTGCCGCAGACTTCATATGTGACCTCTTACCTCTTTGTGCCCTAACTTCCTATCTGTAAAATAGGTATAATAGCACTTCTCTACCTCATGGAGATGTTGTGAGACTAAATGCATTAAAGACTGTAAAGGGATCTACTGAGGTAAAATGCTATATAACAGGTAAGTATTAATATACGGATGGTAATCAAGGTTTTAATTTCAAAATCAGATGATAAAATTTGTTTAGAACTGGGTTTGCCTAAACTTTGCCCAGCTCAGCACATCACGAGTCCCTTATCATCAGGATCCTGAAGGTCACACTCAGTTCATGTAGTACAATGAAACAAATTGCAACCACCTCACACCAGTCTGGGCCACAGAAACTACAGAACTCCATATGCCGTATTCTTTCTTGTTGTGAGAGCCATTGAAAACAAGAGGGAGCACTGTATACATTCAAACTTGGAGTCTCCAGAGTTGGCATCTCTTTATATATATATATATATATATATATATATATATATATATATATATATGTCCTCTCCCACAGTGGACCAGTGCTGAAGTGGCCATTACTGGGCTTTCAGTGTTCATAGCTATCCCTGGACTATATTTGGCTTATGGACTGCATCTTCGACTTTGTGATCCCTGATTTAATAGACAACAGCATAGTCCAGTAATGGCCACTTCAGCATTGGTCCACGGGGGAAGAGGACACAGCCATAATTTGAGGAGCCCAAAGAAGCACAAGAGAGGGACAACTGGCTGCAATATCTGCCTAACAAGAGGGTTGGCTGATTATAGGGACTCTGTCCTTACTTTGCACCCCATGTACCCTAATAGGGCTGAATTCAGGGCTGTGTGAGGAATAGGCAGAGCTAAACATACCTATTGCACAACAGTTTCCAATTGCTAGATGTTTGTAGTTTGCTAGATCTTTGAGCCAAGCTAAATAACCTGTATTGTGTGATCATGCCAAGGGTCTCATAGATCAAAGAATACACTGCATATACCAAATATTTTGTATTTTCCACTGAAAGAAAAGTTAACCAACTCCCTCCTATTCCCCCCTTCCCCTGCCCAAAATAACTACAACCCTGAAATATCTTAAAAGGAAAAAAGCAAGTAAACCAGATAAAAATGACTTTTCCTGCTCTACTAACTTCCTTAAACCTGGCACTTGTTTTCTGCTGATTTTCCTTGTTTACCCTCATTAACATCTCTTATTGAAAACAAAAGCACTCCTAAGATTATTATATTCCACATATTTGCTTTTATGAAGTGATTTGTTTGTGCCTACATCTGAAGAGGGAAAGATAATTGTGGGACTGTCATTTATAAATGATTGGTCAGTACTCCTACAAAAGAAGTTATTTATTAGGATGGTGAGAATAATGCTCCTTATAACCTGTTTATTTAGATGTGCTGAATGTCCTTGGGTTCATGAGTTGCTAATTATATGTTTCTTTCCAAAGCTGGTCACTTTAGCTGGAGAGAGACAATAGTAACGAATTGCTTGAATAATTAGCAAAAAGAAAAGGAGTACTTGTGGCACCTTAGAGACTAACAAATTTATTAGAGCATAAGCTTTCGTGAGCTACAGCTCACTTCATCGGATGCATTTGGTGGAAAAAGCAGAGGAGAGATTTATATACACACACACACACAGAGAACATGAAACAATGGGTTTATCATACACACTGTAAGGAGAGTGATCACTTAAGATGAGCGATCACCAGCAGCAGGGGGGGAAGGAGGAAAACCTTTCATGGTGACAAGCAGGTAGGCTAATTCCAGCAGTTAACAAGAATATCAGAGGAACAGTGGGGGGTGGGGTGGGAGGGAGAAATACCATGGGGAAATAGTTTTACTTTGTGCAATGACTCATCCATTCCCAGTCTCTATTCAAGCCTAAGTTAATTGTATCCAGTTTGCAAATTAATTCCAATTCAGCAGTCTCTCGTTGGAGTCTGTTTTTGAAGCTTTTTTGTTGAAGTATAGCCACTCTTAGGTCTGTGATCGAGTGACCAGAGAGATTGAAGTGTTCTCCAACTGGTTTTTGAATGTTATAATTCTTGACGTCTGATTTGTGTCCATTCATTCTTTTACGTAGAGACTGTCCAGTTTGGCCAATGTACATGGCAGAGGGGCATTGCTGGCACATGATGGCATATATCACATTGGTAGATGCACAGGTGAACGAGCCTCTGATGGTGTGGCTGATGTGATTAGGCCCTATGATGGTATCCCCTGAATAGATATGTGGACAGAGTTGGCAACGGGCTTTGTTGCAAGGATAGGTTCCTGGGTTATTGGTTCTGTTGTGTGGTGTGTGGTTGCTGGTGAGTATTTGCTTCAGATTGGGGGGCTGTCTGTAAGCAAGGACTGGTCTGTCTCCCAAGATCTGAGAGAGCGATGGCTCGTCCTTCAGGATAGGTTGTAGATCCTTGATGATGCGTTGGAGGGGTTTTAGTTGGGGGCTGAAGGTGATGGCTAGTGGCGTTCTGTTGTTTTCTTTGTTGGGCCTGTCCTGTAGTAGGTGACTTCTGGGTACTCTTCTGGCTCTGTCAATCTGTTTCTTCACTTCAGCAGGTGGGTACTGTAGTTGTAGGAATGCATGATAGAGATCTTGTAGGTGTTTGTCTCTGTCTGAGGGGTTGGAGCAAATGCGGTTATATCGTAGCGCTTGGCTGTAGACAATGGATCGAGTGGTATGATCTGGATGAAAGCTAGAGGCATGTAGGTAGGAATAGCGGTCAGTAGGTTTCCGATATAGGGTGGTGTTTATGTGACCATCGCTTATTAGCACCGTAGTGTCCAGGAAGTAGATCTCTTGTGTGGACTGGTCCAGGCTGAGGTTGATGGTGGGATGGAAATTGTTGAAATCATGGTGGAATTCCTCAAGAGCTTCTTTTCCATGGGTCGAGATGATGAAGATGTCATCAATGTAGCGCAAGTAGAGTAGGGGCATTAGGGAACGAGAGCTGAGGAAGCGTTGTTCTAAGTCAGCCATAAAAATGTTGGCATACTGTGGGGCCATGCGGGTACCCATCGCAGTGCCGCTGATTTGAAGGTATACATTGTCACCAAATGTGAAATAGTTATGGGTCAGGACAAAGTCACAAAGTTCTGCCACCAGGTTAGCCGTGACAGTATCGGGGATACTGTTCCTGACGGCTTGTAGTCCATCTTTGTGTGGAATGTTGGTGTAGAGGGCTTCTACATCCATAGTGGCTAGGATGGTGTTTTTAGGAAGATCACCAATGGACTGTAGTTTCCTCAGGAAATCGGTGGTGTCTCGAAGATAGCTGGGAGTGCTGGTAACGAAGGGCCTGAGGAGGGAGTCTACATAGCCAGACAATCCTGCTGTCAGGGTGCCAATGCCTGAGATGATGGGGCGTCCAGGATTTCCAGGTTTATGGATCTTGGGTAGCAGATAGAATACCCCAGGTCCTGGCTCCAGGGGTGTGTCTGTGCGGATTTGTTCTTGTGCTTTTTCAGGGAGTTTCTTGAGCAAATGCTGTAGTTTCTTTTGGTAACTCTCAGTGGGATCAGAGGGTAATGGCTTGTAGAAAGTGGTGTTGGAGAGCTGCCTAGTAGCCTCTTGTTCATACTCTGACCTATTCATGATGACGACAGCACCTCCTTTGTCAGCCTTTTTGATTATGATGTCAGAGTTGTTTCTGAGGCTGTGGATGGCACTGTGTTCTGCATGGCTGAGGTTATGGGGTAAGCGATGCTGCTTTTCCACAATTTCAGCTCGTGCACGTCGGCGGAAGCAGTCTATGTAGAAATCCAGGCTGCTGTTTCGACCTTCAGGAGGAGTCCACCTAGAATCCTTCTTTTTGTAGTGTTGGCAGGAAGGTCTCTGTGGGTTAATATGTTGGTCAGAGGTGTGTTGGAAATATTCCTTGAGTCTGAGACGTCGAAAATAGGATTCTAGGTCACCACAGAACTGTATCATGTTCGTGGGGGTGGAGGGGCAAAAGGAGAGGCCCCGAGATAGGACAGATTCTTCCGCTGGGCTAAGAGTATAGTTGGATAGATTAACAATATTGCTGGGTGGGTTACGGGAACCATTGTTGTGGCCCCTTGTGGCATATAGTAGTTTGGATAGCTTAGTGTCCTTTTTCTTTTGTAGAGAATCAAAGTGTGTTTTGTAAATGGCTTGTCTAGTTTTTGTAAAGTCCAGCCACGAGGAAGTTTGTGTGGAAGGTTGGTTCTTTATGAGAGTATCCAATTTTGAGAGCTCATTCTTAATCTTTCCCTGTTTGCTGTAGAGGATGTTGATCAGGTGGTTCCGCAGTTTCCTTGAGAGTGTGTGGCACAAGCTGTCAGCATAGTCTGTGTGGTATGTAGATTGTAATGGATTTTTTACCTTCAGTCCTTTCGGTATGATGTCCATCTGTTTGCATTTGGAGAGGAAGATGATGTCTGTCTGTATCTGTGCGAGTTTTTTCATGAAGTTGACAGATTTCCACTCTATACGGCTAAATTCAGTGCCTTGCATAATCACAGGTTTCAGAGTAGCAGCCGTGTTAGTCTGTATTCGCAAAAAGAAAAGGAGTACTTGTGGCACCTTAGAGACTAACAAATTTATTAGAGCATAAGCTTTCGTGAGCTACAGCTCACTTCATCGGATGCATTTGGTGGAAAAAGCAGAGGAGAGATTTATATACACACACACAGAGAACATGAAACAATGGGTTTATCATACACACTGTAAGGAGAGTGATCACTTAAGATGAGCCATCACCAGCAGCGGGGGGGGGAAGGAGGAAAACCTTTCATGGTGACAAGCAGGTAGGCTAATTCCAGCAGTTAACAAGAATATCAGAGGAACAGTGGGGGGTGGGGTGGGAGGGAGAAATACCATGGGGAAATAGTTTTACTTTGTGTAATGACTCATCCATTCCCAGTCTCTATTCAAGCCTAAGTTAATTGTATCCAGTTTGCAAATTAATTCCAATTCAGCCATCATGTGCCAGCAATGCCCCTCTGCCATGTACATTGGCCAAACTGGACAGTCTCTACGTAAAAGAATGAATGGACACAAATCAGACGTCAAGAATTATAACATTCAAAAACCAGTTGGAGAACACTTCAATCTCTCTGGTCACTCGATCACAGACCTAAGAGTGGCTATACTTCAACAAAAAAGCTTCAAAAACAGACTCCAACGAGAGACTGCTGAATTGGAATTAATTTGCAAACTGGATACAATTAACTTAGGCTTGAATAGAGACTGGGAATGGATGAGTCATTACACAAAGTAAAACTATTTCCCCATGGTATTTCTCCCTCCCACCCCACCCCCCACTGTTCCTCTGATATTCTTGTTAACTGCTGGAATTAGCCTACCTGCTTGTCACCATGAAAGGTTTTCCTCCTTCCCCCCCCTGCTGCTGGTGATGGCTCATCTTAAGTGATCACTCTCCTTACAGTGTGTATGATAAACCCATTGTTTCATGTTCTCTGTGTGTGTGTATATAAATCTCTCCTCTGCTTTTTCCACCAAATGCATCCGATGAAGTGAGCTGTAGCTCACGAAAGCTTATGCTCTAATAAATTTGTTAGTCTCTAAGGTGCCACAAGTACTCCTTTTCTTTTTGCGAATACAGACTAACACGGCTGCTACTCTGAAACTTGAATAATTAGGGAATTGTTCAATTTCTCTGGTGTTGTAGCTGACTAAATATCTGTTGAGGTCTAAGGAATTTCTCATTATCACCTGTGTAACAGCAGTCTGTGTTGTCACTTTCATTTTTTTCCTAATGTAACTTCAACATTACCAATTTTGCATTAGTGCATGCAATAAAATTACAAGTGTGTACAAGTGTTAAGAACTTTCACAGCAATTACTACTTTTTAATCATCACCAATGCAATGTAGTGGTGCTGTTCAGATACTATTTTGGCCCACCTCCCTTCAAAAGTTACTATTCCACTTGTTCTAACCAATAGCTGTCAGTAGTACCATCATCCACAGTCTTCTCTCAGCTGGTGTTAACTTTGGTTTAACTGCTACAATACTAAACCTAACACTAGTTTACATTGGTTTACTTAACATTGGTTTAACTGCTAGAACACTAACCCAGGAACCTATCCTTGCAACAAAGGCCAGTGCCAACTCTGTCCACATATTTATTCAAGTGACACCATCATAGGACCTAATCACATTAGCCACACCATCAGGGGCTCATTCACCTGCACATCTACCAATGTGATATATGTCACCATGTGCCAGCAATGCCCCTCTGCCATGTACATTGGCCAAACCGGACAATCTCTACACAAACAAATAAATGGATACAAATCTGACATCAGGAATCATATCATTCAAAACCGGTAGGAGATAACTTCAACCTCTCTGGCCACTCAGTAAAAGATTGAAGGGTGGCAATTCTGCAACAGAAAAGCTTCAAAAACAGACTCCAACAAGAAACTGCTGAGCTTGAATTAATATGCAAACTAGATACCATTAATGTGGGTTTGAACAGAGACTGGGAGTGGCTGGGTCATTACACATATTGAATCTATTTCCCCATGTTAAGTATCCTCACACCTTCTTGTCAACTGTCTAAATGGGCCATTTTGATCATCACTACAAAAGTTTTTTTCTCCTGCTGATAATAGCTCATCTTAATTAATTAGCCTCTTACTCCACCTTTTCATGTTCTCTGTATGTATGTGTATATATATATATATATATATATATATATATATATATATCTTCTTACTATATGTTTCATTTTATGCAGCCGATGAAGTGGGCTGTAGCCCATGAAAGCTTATGCTCCAATAAATTTGTTAGTCTCTAAGGTGCCACAAGTACTCCTGTTCTTTTTGCGGATACAGACTAACATGGCTGCTACTCCAAAACCGGCTAGAATAAAGGAGACACAACTATTTTTCAAACACTTATAGAAAGTAGATCAAATGGAATATAGTCTTGAAATGGTAATAGTCAAACTGTACCCTCTACACTAGCAGTTAAACCAGTGGAGGGACAGGTCAGCAGACCTTTTAACTGACTTTTTTCTTTATTTTTTTAGTAAAAATTGTGCTTGTAGGTATTTAGTTGACCTCTATCTTGATTTTATTGGACCACCTTCTGTTGCTGACAGAGAGGAATACCAAGGACAGGGTAGGCCTGTTACTCAATGTGGGGGGAAAATAATAACAGAAAATGTGGAAATGGCAGAGGTACTTAATAACTTCTTTGTTTTGGTTTTCACCAAGAAGGTTGCTGGTGATTGGATGCCTAATGTAGTGAATGCCAGAGAAAATGAAGTAGGATTATAAGAGGTTAAAAAGGGAAAGAACAAGCTAAAAATTACTTGGACAAATTAGATGTCTTCAAGTCACCAGGGCCTGATTAAATGCATCCTAGAATACTCAAGGAGCTGACTGAGGAGATATCTGAGCCATTAGTGATAATTTTTGGAAAGTTATGGAAGATGTGAGAGATTCTAGAAGACTGTAAAAGGACAAATATAGTGTAAATCTATAAAAAGGGAAATAAGAACAACCCAGGGAATTACAGACCAGTCAGCTTAACTTCTGTACCCAGAAAGATAATGGAGCAAATAATTAAGCAATCAATTTGCAAACATCTAGAAGATAATAAGGTGATAAGTAACAATCAGCATGGATTTGTCAAAAACAAATCATGTAAAACCAACATGATAGCTTTCTTTGACAGGGTAACAAGCCTTCTGAATAGGGGGGAAGTGGTAGATGTGGTATATCTTGATTTTAGTAAAGCCTTTGGTACTCTCTTGCATGACCTTCTCATAAACAAACTAGGGAAATGCAACCTAGATGGAGCTACTATAAGGTGGGTGCAAAACTGGTTGGAAAACCATTCCCAGAGAGTAGTTATCAGTGGATCACAATCTTGCTGGAAGGATATAACTAGTGGGGTCCCACAAGGATCAGTTCTGGGTCTGGTTCTGTTCAGTAGCTTAATCAATTATTTAGATAATTTGGGGAGAGGAGTAGCTCAGTGGTTTGAGCATTGGCCTGCTAAACCCAGGGTTGTGAATTCAATCCTTGTAGGGAGCCATTTAGGGATCTGGGGCAAAAATTGGGGATTGGTCCTGCTTTGAGCAGGGTTTGGACTAGATGACCTCCTGAGGTCCCTTCTAATCCTAATATTCTATGATAATAGCATAAAGAGTATACTTATAAAGTTTGCGGACAATACCAAGCTGGGAGGGGTTGCAAGTGCTTTTGGAGGATACAATTAAAATTCAAAATGATCTGGACAAACTGGAGAAATAGTCTGAAGAAAATAGGATGAAATTCAATAAGGACAGATGCAAAGTACTCCACTTAGGAAGGAACAATCAGTTGCACACATTCAAAATGGGAAATGACTGCCTAGGAAGGAGTACTGCAGAAAGGAATCTGGGGGTCATAGTGGACCACAGGCTAAATATGAGTTCACAGTGTAATGTTGTTGCAAACAAAGCGAACATCGTTCTGGGATGTATTAGTAGGATTGTTGTAAGCAAGACACAAGAAGTAATTCTTCTGCTCTACTCTGTGCCGATTAGGCCTCAACTGGAGTATTGTGTCCAGTTCTGGGCACCACATTTCAGGAAGAATGTGGACAAATTGGAGAAAGTCCAGAGAGGAGCAACAAAAATGATGAAAGGTCTAGAAAACATGACCTATGAGGGAAGATTGAAAAAACTGGGTTTGTTTAGTCTGGAGAAGAGAAGACTGAGAGGGGACATGATAACAGTTTTCAAGTATGTAAAAGGTTGTTTCAAGGAGGAGGAACAAACGTATTTTTTCTTAACCTCTGAGGATAGGACAAGAAGCCATGGGCTTAAATTGCAGCAAGGAAGGTTTAGGTTGGACATTAGGAAAAACTTCCTAACTTTCAGGGTGGTTAAGCACTGGAATAAATTGCCTAGGGAGGTTGTGGAGTTTCCATCGTTGGAGATTTTTAAGAACACATTAGACAAACACCCATCAGGGATTGTCTAGGTAATACTTAGTCCTGCCATGAGTGCAGGAGACTGGACCAGATGACTTCTCAAGGTCCCTTCCAGTTCTATGATTCTGTGATTGTCCTAGCCAAAACAACCCCATAGTTATCAAAATACTTGCCCTACTTTGCAGGTTGGCAGCTGCCACAAAGCATGGATGGACCTAATGATACAGAAGATAACACTTCTAGCTTAAAATTGCTCTTGCTGAATGCTTTTTGTATTGATTGGATGGTGTTGTTCTTACAATGCTCTTATCTGGAAAAAAAATTGGTTGCAAATCAGGCTCCTCATTTTCACTAAAGTGATCATCAATTAAAAAAATAAATGGAAATAGAGGAGTAATGTTCAGAAAGCCAAGTTTTTACAAACATTGTGTCAAGTTAAACTGAGTTGGTTAGTAATTTTTCTTGCCAGATTAGATATAGTCCATTTGCTGACTGTAACACCTACCTAATACTCTAATAATTATTTGTATTTCCTTTTTTGTTTGCTCTCCATACTTTTATCTTCTGGTGTTGCATTACACCTTATATATCTTCATTTAGCTGATTTTTCCCCCTTCTGTCTGCCATGAATAGAGATTTTACGAGTCTCTCTCAACCTTCTCCCCTCATCTCTAGTTTAAAGCCCTATTCATCAATCACACCAGCCTTGATCCCACAAGATTAATAACCCACATACTCAAATGGAGTCCATCAGCCAAGAAAAGTCTGCTTTTGAGAATGCCTTCCAATAGTTGATGATTCCCAAACCTTCCTCATAGCACCAGTCGTTGAGCCATCTGTTGATCTTCATTATCTTGTCTCACCTTCACCTTCCTTCTGTTGAAGATTATCTGAGCTTCCATTTCTTTAAGTGTCTTACCCAGCCAAGCTTTGTCATCCTTGATCCATTCAAGTGGGAATGTAGCAGTTTCATTTGTCTCAACAGGCAGCCCAGTCAGTGGGTTTTTCTTCCCACTCCCATAAGGATCCTTCTCAGCCACATCCACATCTCATATCCTTGTTCCTGACAGACAGCAAAGTCTTCTGTTCTCTGGATCTGGTCTGACAGGGCTGTCAATTCCTCTGAATATGTCATCCCCAGTCACATAGACCTGCCTCTTCCTCATTTTCTCTCTCACAGTCCCCTGTACATAATCATCATTTTTCCATAAGCTTCAGTCCCTGGCTAACTCCAGCTTCTCTTTCTCTCTTCTTCAGAGACTGTCTTCCCTTCTTTTCTTCCTTGCCACTCCATCTTTTGCCTGTTTCTCTTCCTTGTTCCCCAGTGCAGCAAACCTGTTACTCAATTCAATTTCACCATAATTAGCTGGTCTCTTCCTCTCACTTGTCCTTGTTGATATGTTCTTCCACGAATCACTCTCCTCTTCTGACTTATGTGACCTCCAGTTCCTTTTGTTCAGTAGTTTTCTGTACCACCTCCTCTCTTGCATTATAAGTTCAAAACCCTTTCTCAATTCCATCATCATCTCCATCTGAATCTCTAATCATTGGATCTTCTCTGCCATGAGAGATGATGCTTCATGCTCCTATTCTCCACTACAGACTGGGCTTCCTGACTGGATGCCAACCACTATGATGCACCACAGTCTCTAATTGTTCCTCTCTGGCAGAAGTCAAAGTGGTGATGGGTAACTGCTGCTCATCTCTGAAGGACCTCACATGCAGGGTCACATTGGGATTCATCTTATCTCCTCAATATCTAGTTAAGATCACTGGGAGATATAGTATAAATAATTAACTAGTCATTGGTAGAGGACTTGAACTTGGGTTTCCTATATCCCAGATGAGTGGAAGAGCTTAAACAAGAGATTGAGACCCACACCAGAATACTCCATAGCCTGGTGTTTAGGGCACTAACTTGGGAGGTGGGGAACCTGGGTTCAAGTTGCTGCACCAAAGCAGAGATTTGAACCTGGTCACCTACATCACAGGTGACTGCCCTAACCACTGGGCTATTGGATTGGGGGAGGGAGGAGGGCATTTGTTCTTTCATCAAGTCCTCTTTGGTGAATTTGTGTCAAAATCACAACTTGTTTTGGTCAACTCAACCCAACTGCATTTTTCAGCAATCAAACTATTTGCCTGATAAATTTCACCTACCACTAGTGAAGATGATGCACAGCCACCAACTGATACAGAGTGTGACTCACTGTCTTCTCCATGGCTTAGGCCACCACAAGCACATAAGACCTATGCTCAAGTCCCTCTACTGGCCCCCAGTCAGTTTCCAGTGCCAGTTTTAAGGCCTTGGTTCTAATTATCAAAGCAATTAATGGGCCACACACCAAAGACCAAATTTAAAACTATGAGCCAATACACTAGTTATATTCCTTTGGGACATTGCAGGTCAAAAGCCCAGGAGAAAGCATGTGAGTGCTGGGGACAGAGTGTTGTTTATCAAGGGGATCTTTGCTATGGAACAAAGTTCCAGAGGAGATCAGGTGAATCCACATTCTGACCAACTTTAGGAAACATTGCAGAACCTTTCTATCTGAAAAGGCCTTTCCATCATATGAATGATATTCAGAACACTGACACCCCTTTATACCATTCAACCCCCCAAAATGCAATTAATAAAATCTTAAAATAAACAAAGTAAAACACAACCCTACTCCAAGCAGAGTATTGACTCCAAAAAGGGAAAAATGGCAGAGACTTCATGAACTGAACTAAAGACTTCAAAATTGCTATTGATTTGACATGGAAGGCATTCAGATGCTATGGTGATGGAAAGCAGTATAAAACTCTGAAATAATCTCCTTTCTGGTCAAACCACCACAGTGCATCACAGGAGTTGTGTGACCACAGAGCATCATGGGAGATGGAGTTCAACTAGGAAGCACGGTCCATACAGGAGAATGGAGTCATGAGACACCTGAGCTACAACACCCATGAGGAACTGTGCAAGTTGTAGGGAACACAGATCAATTCTGAAATGACCTGAAATGAAATTATTTGATTTCTGGAATGTCAAAACATTTCCTTTTGATTTAAAATATCACAACAAAACATATCTATAATTCAAAATATAATTTTTGCTGAACTTCTACATTCTGCCAAAAGTTTTAATACTTTTATTTATTTATTTGGTCCCAATTTGAGACAAAAACAAATTCTGAAATATCAGAATTTCCTGCAGGATGGAATTTCAAATTTTCAACCACTTCTAGTTCTGAAAATTACTCAGTGCTTTTGGACAAATTACTTAACCTCCCTGTTTCAGTTTGGGATTATAATAGTTGCTTAACTACCTTTTAGGATGTGGTGAGGATTAGTACTTGTAACATGCTTTGAAGCTGAAAAGTGCTATAAAGTGATATATGTTGCCAGCCTTTAATATCTGCAGTTAATATTTACATCAGCAGAACTTTAAGAAGGTAAAAGAAGGATACCTTTCTATTTTAAAAAATAAGTTTACAGAGAAAATGCCAGCAACAAATCCTTACCTGAGGGAATTCCCAAGGCCTTAGACCAGTGGTGGGCAACCTGCGGCCCATGGGCCGCATGCAGCCCATCAGGGTAATCTGATTGTGAGCTGCGAGACATTTTGCTGACGTTGACTGTCTGCAGGCACGGCCCCCCACAGCTCCCAGTGGCCAATAGGAGGTGCGGGAAGCGACGGGCCACAGGGAAAAGTTGCTTGCTGGGGTACTTCATTTGCATCCTAAGATCTTATCACAATGGGGAGGGGGCAAATTATCTGCTATTGTAAATGGGCACAATACTAATGACATCAGTGCAGCTGCATACATTTACACCATCAGAGACTTTGATTTTGGGTTTCACAATTAGAGTGTACATTGAGTATCTCCTCGGGAATTAATAGGTATTCAGATACTACAGTAATGAGTGCAATATACGTGCTTAGGCATACATTTACATTATCAATGTTATCTTCCCTCAGACATGTCTAAACACTTACTTTTTCTTGCTGAACTCTTGAAATGTTTTTCCTCAGAAAGTGGCAATTGGTTGAAACTGAAACTTTTTGCGAAAACGTATCTGTTTTGATGAAACTTTCCTCCACAGAGTTTCTCAGGTCCAGGATAGAACTTCTGGGGAAGAAAAGAGCCCCTTGATTAGCCAATAGCCCAAGGCACTCACCTGTAATGTAGGAGACCCAGCCTGAAGTTCCTGCTCTGCCTGATTCAGGCTAGGGACTTGAAGCTAGGTCTTTCGCCTCCCAGGCAAGTGCCCTAACTCATGGGCTATTGGCAATTCTGAAAGGTTGGTTTGTCTTTTGTGAAAACTTTCAAGGGTCTCAATTTTGTTCTAATGTGGAACAAAACAAATTCCAAACCCTTGAATCTTTTCATGAAATGAAAGGTTTATTTTCCAGTCAGCCCCACTCACCACTGCCTCCCAGACCTACTGATAAAACAAGTCCTGGGACATCATATTATTTCTCCTCCCCTTTCCATTGATGGCCAGTCAATAAAACAAATTTGTCTTCTGTATTTCAGAAATCTGTAAGCCGCTCAAACAGACACCTTTTATTTTTTGTGAGTTGTGTATAACTTTGCAGTTATTATGTAATAAAACTTAATGGACCAAATTCTTCACTGGTTTAATGCCACTGACTTCAACATGAATAATATCTGAGGAAAGAGCTTCAGACCCATTGTTTAATTGTTGCAATCATGACCTAAAAGTTAGTGATACTAACGGTAGAATATGCAGTGTAGTTTGTTGTAGCTATGTCGATCCCAGGATATTAGAGAGACAAGATGGATGAGGTAATATCTTTTATTAGACCAACTTCTGTTGGTGAGAGAAACAAGCTCTCTCAAAGAAAAGGAGTACTTGTGGCACCTTAGAGACTAACAAATTTATTTGAACATAAGCTTTCGTGAGCTACAGCTCACTTCATCGGATGCATTTGGTGGAAATGCACCAAATGCATCCGATGAAGTGAGCTGTAGCTCACGAAAGCTTATGCTCAAATAAATTTGTTAGTCTCTAAGGTGCCACATGTACTCCTTTTCTTTTTGCGAATACAAACTAACATGGCTGCTGCTCTGAAAGCTCTCTCCAGTCACACAGTGCTCTTCTTCAGGTCTGGGAAAGGTACTCGGAGTGTCAGAGCTAAATGCAGGTGGAACAGATTGTTTAGCATAAGCAATTAGCACATATTGTAAGGAATCATTCAAGGCAGAGTGGCCCATTAACACCTCTGCAGTCATAGGCCAAGAAGAGGGGGGTAGTTTAAATCCATAAATCCAGTGTGTCTGTTCAGTCCATGATTTTTAGTGTCTAGCAAACTAATGAATTTAAAGTGTGAGGCTTGTTTTTGAAAGTGCTGTGCAGGTTTCCTTTGAGGATGAGGAGTGATAGTTCAGACACTGGATTTATGGCTTATTACTAAGGATACGAATCTGTCATGGAGGTCACAGATTCTGTGACTTTCCGGGACTTTGGTGACTTCTGGGGCAGGGCTGGAACAGCTGTCAGAGTCAGGGCTGCTGAAGCAGCAGCAGGATGAGGGTCTCCAGAACAGCTGACCAGTAGCCAGCTCCAGGCCCACCTGAGCAGTAGTTCCCGGTCTGCTGGAGCAGCACCTGGGGTTGGGTCAGCCTGCATGGTGCTGGAACAGCAGTGGTCAGCCACTGCCATAGGAGCAGCAATGAGACTGGAGCAGATGCAAGCATGACAGCACTCTGTTTGTTCCCCACCAGGATATTTTTAGTAAAAGAAACAAGCTATTGAGCCACACATGGGGCTCCTTTTCAGGTCTAGAAAAGGTACTCCCAGCATCACAGCTAAATGCAGCTGGAAGCGATTGTTTAGCATAAGCAGTTAACAGCTATTGTAACAGGTTTCAGAGTGGTAGCCGTGTTAGTCTGTATCGCCAAAAACAACGAGGAGTACTTGTGGCACCTTAGAGACTAACACATTTATTTGGGCATAAGCTTTCGTGGGCTAGAACCCACTTCGTCCGATGCATGCAGTGGAAAATGCAGTCAGATATATATAAACAGAGAACATGAAAAAATGGGTGTTGCCATACCCACTATAACGAGACCAATTAATTAAGATGAGATATTATCAGTAGGAGAAAAAAAAACCTTTTGTAGTGATAATCAGGATGCCTTACTGTATTTTCCACTGCATGCATCTGATGAAGTGGGTTTTGGCCCATGAAAGCTTATGCCCAAATAAATGTGTTAGTCTCTAAGGTGCCACAAGTACTGCTCATTGTTTTCACCTATTGTAAGGGACCATTCAGGGTAGAGTGGCCCGTTAACATCTCTATAGTCATAGGACTGTAAAAAAGCGGGTTAGTGGGTTACAGGCTGTTGTAATAGGTAAGGTTAAGATTCTGTCATGGATATTTTAAGTCAGGGACAGGTCACAGGCAATAAACAAAAATTAATGGAAGCCCTTCCTATTGTTCAACACCGTGCCACAGATGTTTTCCATTGAGTTAAAATACTAATTAAATAGCTAGTAGCAAGAGAACCAACTATTATAGGAAAATGCATAACACATTGAAACAGTGGCTTATGCATCTGAGTAGTTCCATTTTACAAACAGCATAGGCAAACATATAGGTTTGTCCCCATTCCTTCTGAGAGGTGATGTGACTAAATGGAAGAGACTGAGTGTGCTAGATGAAACTGGATTCTGTTTCTAGTTTGTGTAACCTCTCAGTGGGATATGAGGCCTTGCTCAAAAAGAAGAATTGTGAGGGGCATAGAATTAACACCAGTTAGGGGAAGTAGTGAGCTAGAATTCATGGTCTGTTGGCTCCTAGCCCATTATATCTTCCTATATGCCAAACAGCATGTCGTGAGATCTTTTTATCTGCTCCCCATCTGGAGGTTCAGTTCTGTGCGGCATTGGAAATATGCTTAGTCCAGTCCATTGAGTGATTTTTTTTTTTTACCATCGACCATCTTGCAAACCGCATCGACCATCAACCATCTTGCAAACCGGCCTGTGCATAACACAAAATACAAATGGTGACTTTCAACAGCTTCTAACCTTGCCAAAGCAAAATATATTTTCATGGGTACAAGAAAAGGCACATCTCTAATCCCAGGACTATCACTCTGTCAAATTCCAAAAAGTCCTGCTGCAAATCATAAAGAGGTTTAGAATTTCTCAAAACAGCTTGGAAAAATTTTATAATGGGAAGCGCAAGGCATCTTAAAATAGGAGCTGCTAATGCTTCCCTTATTATTCCTATCTTAATGTTGTTCTAGACTTGTATATGAAAAATAAAATGAAATGTTAATTATTGTTTTAAATGTATTGGCCTAATTTCTTCAAAATAGCTAAAGTTACAGAAGACAAGTGACTTTTATGACTCAAGAAAATAATTTAAAGTGAAAGTGCTAGTGATTTTTCCAGGTTCAAGAATAATGCTTAGATATTAAGACCTGATGCTGCACAAAAGAAGCCATTGAGAAGTTTGTACTGAATGCAATGATAGCAGAAACAGGCACAAAAAAACACCGCTAATGTTAATAGATGAATACAAATTTCATTATAGGAAAGCAATTTCTTGTGGCACTAGCTGAATCAGCAGGGCTTTAGAGAGATTTCATCCAGAAAGTGATGGAGTAGTACATTAAATAATTTGGTATTGTCTGTTATTGTGTTTAAAAAATATTACTCTAAATATATAACATAATTCAGGAATTCCACATTGACATTTTAAGCAAGCTACTAATTTTTTGTGGTGCACCTCAAGAAGGAAGTGGTGTAAGTTCAAATAGTAATTAAAATGTTTCTTTTTATCATCTTCAGTCTAGCCCACAGTGAATCAGAAGCAACAGCAAGCCTATTTAACAAGATAAAATATGGAACTTGAACATTCACTTTTCTGACAAGCAGTTTTCAAATTTTCATAATCTCATCTAAATAAACCCAGAAATCCATGTCAAGATTTGTGGACTTTCTAATGGGATGTAAAATCTTCCAGCAGGAGTAAGCAAGCATGATAAGGCAATTAACGCTATTGCTGTCTTTGTTGACAATTGCCAAGTAGGATATAAAGAACAAATTATTCCAGGTAGCTCATTCACAGAAAGATCAAGGCTTCTTGTGTTTCCATTTAGCCTAGCCTATAATTATTTGCATTTAGAAAGGACCATGTAACTGAAGTGAATAACTTCTTCCTTTCATAAGCTCTATTTTAACAACAAATCAGAAGTGGACATTTTATACTGATCTATTTAATTATCTTGCAGTTGATACACTTCCTAAGAAAAGGACAAACAAGTGATGTTTTTACACATTTGTGTGTGTGTGCACACACCCACTTACTGTAATATTCCTCTAGCTAGATAGTGATAAATCTTGGGTCAAATTCAGCCTGGATGTAAATAGCCACATCACAACTGATTTCAGTGGGGTTGCATCTTCTTACATGAAGGCCTGCCTCGACTAGTTTTATAATGTTGGGTCAGATTCGCAGCTGATGTACATTGGTATAGCTGCATGAGCTATGCTGATATACATCTGCTGAAAATTGAGTCCATTCACTTTCAGATGGACATTGACCAGCTAAATTCCAAGATGAATACAAATTGACCTGTTAGCATAAGGTTCAAAGTCCTTCTTAAGATCATGTTAGTTAAAATGTGTTAACTCTCATATTTAAAACACATTTTTTTTCAATCCATACATACCATAAGGCTGTGTCTACACTAAGACTTGTACAAAATTCCCCCCCATTGCTACTACCAGTTCAGCTTCATCACAGTTAGCCACTTTGAAAGCACTAGTGCCAGGGTGACCAGATGTCCCGATTTTATAGGGACAGTCCCGATATTTGGGTTTTTTTCTTACATGGCACCTATTACCCTCCTGCCCCCGGTCCCGGTTTTTCACACTTGCTGACTGGTCACCCTAACAAGTGCATCCAAGACCCCAGAAATCCACTGTCATTATTAGTATTGGTGGGATTTGTTTTTTTTTTCCCCAAAAAACCTTTCCTAATATAAAGAAGGCCAGGTGCTGAAATTGGCTCTTTCTTTTTAATTGCCTTTTATGGACAGCCCAGTCCTGCAAACTCATAATCCAGTAATAAATCTTTGAAGTCAAAGGGAGTGATCAGTAGGCTTATTGCTGTGTGAAAGAGCTACTTGCATGAGAAAAGGTTTGCAATATTTCATTCTTGTTTAGAATCACAGCCATGAACCATTCTTCAATGGCTCCTTCAGATGAGAAGTTATATATCTAATATAATTAAACCTTCAACAAATTAAGGGCCAGAACTACTTTTGATTTAATTGAACTTTTGGTACAATAACCATGCCAACAAGCTATTACTGTGCTCAACTGAAGATACAGCAGAACTATATCCACTGAATGAATTATTTTGTATGATGCTGTTGCCTTTTTAACATAGGAGTCTGATCCTACGAACCACTAACTCTCATGAATTTCAACTGAAGTTAAAGGTACTTAGCGTCTACCTGGATTGGGCCTGAAAATTGCCATTGCTTTTGTTTTGATTACATATCGCATTCTCTGTAGCCTGATTTCTCTGAACATATTTCACTAGCTTGAATTAATGAATAAATAAATCAGATTATAAACCCATGCAATTTAGAGGTATGTTCCCCCAAGCTACTAAAGATCTATCTATCCACCAATCATAGAAAACGTATTGACTAAGAACCTTTGTGGGTTTGACTCCTCTATTTCTGTCATGATATCTCACAACATTGGCAGAATGTGACACATGTGTATAGCAAATCTAGTCATCAATATTTTGTTAACCTTTCTGCATATGAGAAGTTCTATTTCACTTACAAATGAGCTTTTTATGTTGTGTTTTTCTCAGAGCTGTTATGAAAATCTGTAACTATGGGCTGCTGAGGGGTGAGTCTCAAAGTGTAATTTTACTCTAAAAAGTGACTGTGTCATAAATGCCCTTTTGGAGTTCCATGTTATTGTTGTTATTTATTATTGGTATTACCATTGCAATGACTAGCAGCAACCCCAGTGATGGATGAGGTGCTAGCTGCTGAACAAACACACAAGGAGCTTGCATTCTAAGGATAAAACAAGAGACAATCAATGGCTACAGACAGATAGGAGAGCATAAGGAAACAAGGAGAGAATACTGGTCACAGCACAACAGCCGCCTTGATGGTTTCCATAAAATATAATTGGTAGAGGCCTGTGGGCCTGATCCTATTTTCACTAACCATAATGTGAAATTTTCCATTGATTTAAATGACAACAGAATCATGCCCTGTGGTAACAGGGATATTATTTAAAAAAATTCCTTTTAAACTCTGAATTTCACTTTTTAAAAAAATTCAAAACCTTTCACTGCTGTTAAATCTTGTTTATATATTCACAGTTATTTCCTTCCAATGGAACATCAGATTACAGCTGTATGACCAGACTAGCACATTAATATCAGGATATATAAACCCAGTAAACTCTAGTATACCCTTCTATACTATCATCCCCAAATGACATTGGAGCAGATGAACTTCCTTAAATGCTAATTCCTGTTTAGCTTTGGATTGAATAAAATGTGTTGTTAATGCTCTGTTAGTGCTCTCTGCAGCTGATGCTAGGTAAAAGTTCATATGACTGCCAACATTTAACAGGATTCATAACATTTAACAATTACCAGTAATCCTCCAGCATGTTGTCAGAAATCTACTGTTTATATTTCCAGGAAACCAGAATTCAATCAACCTGCTTGTCTCTGGTTTTATTATTTTGTTCAAACATTATTAAATTAAATTAAATTAAATTAAATTAAATTAAATAATTAAATACATTTTATATATGTATATATATATATTCAATCTTGCTCACTTCTATTGTTAATCTAACAATTTCATAAAGAAAATATTTTTTCTGTATTTGTATATGTATATGTATATTTCTCCTTGTAATTTATGGCAAGACATTGATGGGTTTGGCACTGTTACTTTGTGTTGATGCTGGCAACATTTATTGAAGAAAAAGGGATTATAAACTGTAATCACTGTGATCATAACTATTGCTTTCACTTTTTACTGTTTTATGATAGTGCCTAGATGCCCTAACCGAGATCAGGGCCTTGGTCAGCTAAGTACTGTGTGTACACATAGTAAAAGACAGTCCCTGACCTCAAGAGACATCTAAATAGACAAGACAGAGAAAGGAAAAGAGGGGAAACAAAGTCATTAAGAGGTAAAGTAACTTGTCTAATGTCACACAGCAGGTCAATAGCTGAGCACTGGGGTTCTAACTTTTGGATGTAAGTGCCTAAAGTGGCAGTTCGGTGCCTAGATCCCATTATGGATCTACCCCCAGGTTGACATAAAATGTTGGTCCCAGTCTTAAAAAATACAGAGGGCTTCCTGGAAGTGATAGCGGCCTCATCTCCAGTGGGAGCCAGTCAGCTTCTCTCAGGTTTGAGCTCTATGGGATTGTGCCCTCTTTCACTGAAAATTCCCATTGCATTCAATGGTAGCTGGACTGAGTACTATGCACTTTTTATTAGACTGCAAGGTTGCACATAACAGCAATAAGCATTGTTGTTCATTTTAAGAGTATGACCCAATAGAGAGGCCACTGGATTAAGACTCAGTGCTCAGCTGTCACCTAACCATGTAGGCATCCAAATTCCCTGGGTGCCTAAGGATGAATCTACACGGCAAAAAACACCACGCAGCAGCATGTCTCAGAGTGAATCTACAGACTAGGGCTTGCAGGCTCACCAACAGTGCTAAAAATAGCCTCATAGATGTTCTGCCTCAGGCCCATCTCCCTTCCTGGGCTTCAGAGACTGAGCTCCAGCCTGCACTGCACCATCTACAAGGCTGCTTTTAGTCCCATAGTACAAGTCCCGCGAACTGGGGCTCTGAGACTTACTGCCCTGGGTTTTAAAACACAGTGTAGATATACCCTTAATCTCTCCTGTTGACACTGTTCCACTTTGTATGAAATGCTTAAATATTCACTGAGCCAGAGCATGCATGAGAATGATTCTATACCCTCATGGTTAGGACACTCCTCTGGGTTGTGAGCAAGTCAAGTTTAAGTTCCTGATCCTCTCAGGCAGAAGGGGGATTGGAACCTGGGTCTTATGCATCCCGGGTGAGTGTGCTAACCACAAGACTACTGGAAAAAAGAAAGCTAGAATCACCTACTCCTTATTTTTTGTGAGAAAGGGCTGACTTGGCTTAAGTGCCTAACTGCAAGGGAGGGATTCTGGCTGTGATTCTTCGACAGAGAAAGGCACCTCCCTCCAACCGAGAGTTTGGTATTTAATTCCCTTTGAGGGGTGGGCCTTAAGCCATATCTCTCTCCTCAGCATTTACTATTGGCTATTTTAGGTGGCTTCCCACTCAGGTCGCTGGCTTTTCTGAATCCCATTTTTAGGGACCTTACTCTCCACATGCATTGCAAAGCGTGCCTGGGTGCCTAACTCAGGACTATGGATTTCTGAGGGGCATCTAAGTTACATGTTGCAGCACTGAGTCTAAGTCCCCTTTGTTGATCTATCCCTTAGAATCTCTAAAATTCATAGTAATATTCTGTGTGACATACTGTGCCAAAGCCATTCGGGCCAGAGCAGGGATCTCAAACTCAAATCACCACGATGGCCACATGAGGACTAATACATTGGCCCGAGAGCCACATCACTGACACCTTTTCATACAAAGATACAAAAGCCCTCCCCTCTGCCCCGGCCCCATCCCCACTCCACCCCTTCCATGAGGCCCTGCCTGCCCCACCTCTTCCCACCCCTTCCCCACCCCCATTCCAATAACTTCCCCAAAATCCCCACCTGGCCCCGTCTCTTCTCTGCCTCCTCCCCGAGCGTGCTGCGTCCCTGCTCCTCCCCCCTCCGTCATGGAAAGTCCTAAGAGCTGGGAGGTGTGCTCGGAGCAGGGGGGAGGCACAGGGCAGGGGGTGAGGGGAGCTATGGCAGACTTCAGGAAATAACTCCACAGGCCACATGCAGCCCACGTCCCGCATGTTTGAGACTCCTGGGCCAGAGAAATTGAGTTCTTGTGGTGACAGTGTGTCAGACATGGCATATATAAACCCTCAGGAAAACAGGGAAAGGAAACAGTTTGTGTTTTATTTTCTGTTAGACTCATAAACTTTAAGGCCCGAAGGGACTATCATGATCATCTAGTCTGACCTCCTGCATATTACAGGCCACAGAACCTCACCCAACCACTTCTGTAATAGCCCCCTAACCTCTGACTGAGTTACTGAGCTCCTCAAATCATGATTTAAAGACTTCAAGTTACAGAGAATCCACCATTTACACTAATTTAAACCTGCAAGTGACCGGTGCCCCATGCTGTACAGGAAGGCCAAAAAAACCCAGGTTCTCTGCCAATCTGACCTGGGGGAAAATTCCTTCCTGACCCTAAATATGGCATCAGTTTGACCTTGAGCATGTGAGCAAGACCCATCAGCCAGAAACCGGAAAAAATTCTCTTCAGTAACACAGTCTTCCCAATCTAGTATCTCCTCAATGGCCATTGGAGATATTCACTGCTATCCATCACAGATCAGCTACATGCCACTGTAGGAAGTCTCATCATACTGTCCGTTCCATAAACTTATCAAGATCAGTCTTGAAGACAGTTAGGTTTTTTCCCTTCATTACTCCTCTAGGAAGGCTGTTCCAGAACTTCTCTCCTCTGACGGTTAGAAAACTCCATCTAATTTCAAGCCTAAACTTGTTGATATCCAGTTTATGTCCATTTGATCTTGTGTCCGCATTGGTGCTTAATTTAAATAATTTCTCTCCCTCCCTGGTATTCATCCCTCTGATGTACTTAGAGAGAGCAATCATCTCTAAATGTAATAGTGAGAAGTGTAAGGTTATGCATTTAGGGATTAATAACAAGAATTTTAGTTATAAGTTGGGGACGCATCAATTAGAAGTAACGGAAGAGGAGAAGGACCTTGGAGTATTGGTTGATCATAGGATGACTATGAGCTGCCAATGTGATATGGCTGTGAAAAAAGCTAATGCGGTTTTGGGATGCATCAGGAGAGGCATTTCCAGTAGGAATAAGGAGGTTTCAGTACCATTATACAAGGCACTGGTGAGACCTCACCTAGAATACTGTGTGCAGTTCTGGTCTCCCATGTTTAAAAAGGATGAATTCAAACTGGAGCAGGTACAGAGAAGGGCTACTAGGATGATCCGAGGAATGGAAAACTTGTTTTATGAAAGGAGACTTAAGGAGCTTGGCTTGTTTAGCCTAACTAAAAGAAGGTTGAGGGGAGATATGATTGCTCTCTATAAATATATCAGAGGGATAAATACAGGAGAGGGAGAGGAATTATTTCAGCTCAGCACCAATGTGGACACAAGAACAAATGGGTATAAACTGGCCACCAGGAAGTTTAGACTTGAAATTAGACGAAGGTTTCTAACCATCAGAAGAGTGAAGTTTTGGAATAGCCTTCCAAGGGAAGCAGTGGGGGCAAAAGATCTATCTGGCTTTAAGATTCTACTCGATAAGTTTATGGAGGAGATGGTATGATGGGATAATGTGATTTTGGTAAGTAATTGATCTTTAAATATTCAGGGTTAATAGGACTAATCCCCTGAGATGGGATATTAGATGGATGGGATCTGAATTACCCAGGAAAGAATTTTCTGTAGTATGTGGCTGGTGAATCTTGCCCATATGCTCATGGTTTAGCTGATTGCCATATTTGGGGTCGGGAAGGAATTTTCCTCCAGGGCAGATTGGAGAGGCCCTGGAGGTTTTTTGCCTTCCTCTGTAGCATGGGGCACGGGTCACAGAGGGAGGCTTCTCTGCTCCTTGAAGTCTTTAAACCACGATTTGAGGACTTCAATAGCTCAGGCATAGGTGAGGTTTTTCGTAGGAGTGGGTGGGTGGGATTCTGTGGCCTGCGCTGTGCAGGAGGTCAGACTAGATGATCAGAATGGTCCCTTCTGACCTTAGTATCTATGAATCTATGAATCTCCCTTGAGCCTTCTTTTGGTTAGGCTAAACAAGCCAAGTTCTTTGAGTCTCCTCTCATAAGGTAGATTTTCCATTCCTCTGATTATCCTAATAGTCTTTCTCTGCACCTGTTCCAGTTTGAATTCATCTTTCTTAAATATGGGACACCAGAATTGCACACAGTATTCCAGATGAGGTCTCACCAGTGTTTTGTATACCAGTACTAACAGTTCCAAATTTCTACTGGATATACCTCACCTGATGCATCCTAGAACTTCACTTAGTCCCTAAGTGCAAGTCCTTGCACGTAGCATGATTAAATTTCATCCCATTTCTATTAATCCTGTTTTCAAGTTTGTCCAGATCTTCTTGTATAATATTCTGATCCTCCTCCATATTGACAATACCTCCCAGCTTTGTGTCATCCACAATTTTTATTAGCACTCTCCCACTTTTTATGCCAAGGTTATTATGAAAAATGTTAAACAATATTGGTCCCAAGATCGGACCCTGAGGAACTCCACTTGTAACCTCCCTCCAGCCTGAAAGTTCACCTTTCAGTATGACGACTTGTAGTCTTACCATTAACCAGTTCCTTATGCACCTTTAAATTCTCATATTAATCCCCATCTTCTCCAATTTCACTAGTAATTTCCCATGTGGAACTGTATCAAAAGGCTTACTGAAATCTGGGTGTGACGGGTTGGATCACAGAAACCCCCTGGGAGCTGCTACCCAATTTGCCAAAACTACTTCTACCCCTGCTTTCCCTGACAGCTTAGGACTCCAGCACCATGTCTTGCTGAGCCAGACACACCAGTCTGCTCCAACACAGACCCAGGATCTGAAACACGTGCCCCAAAGCTGCAGGCTTAACTGAAAGCCAGTTAAGAAGTGTTCCTGCCTTTGACACTCGGATGCCCAACTCCCAATGGGGTCCAAATCCTAAATAAATCCATTTTACCCTGTCACCCACAAGCAATTCTTCTATGAGGTCCTTACTACTCACAAATACCAAATCTAAAATAGCATCACTTTTTGTTGGTTTGGCAACTATTTGGTGAAGAAATCTGTCAGCTATCACAACTAGAAAAATCTGGGCACTTGTCCTCCAACATATATCTGGGAAAATAAAGTCCCCCATAATCATGTAATTCCCAATAGTATTTATTTCATTAAAAACATTAAAAAGGTATCTATCCGGATCCAAATCTGGGGGGGTCTGTAGTGTACTCTAAGCATTATCCCACGGGAATCTCTGGTAGCCTTCTTCCCCAAAGTGATTTTGACCCAAGTAGACTCTCTTTTATCCATTCCATCACTTCTAATTTCTTTACAGTCTACCTCATCATTAATATAGAATGCTATTCTACCATTTGTACCTTTATTTTTGTCTTTCCTGAAGAGCACATACCCTTCAATATCTGTACTCCAGTCATGACTACTATTTCACCATGTTTCTGTTATCACTATAATATCTCACTTCTTGCACGAGTAGTTCTAATTCCTCTATTTTGTTACCCAGTCTCCTTGCATTAGTGTACAAACATAGTTGTGGCTGCTTGGCTTTGCCCAGATTTCTCACCCGATTAGATACAGTCATTCTACTGACAGTATCTCCTATCTGACTATCGAAGGAATTTGGTGTGCGGTTGGGAAGTGTTTGAGTAGGTGTGAAAGCTGGTGATCCCAGAACTTCCCCTGACAGTTTATTCCATTGCCATCACTTTTCTTAAATTACTCTGCACTTAGTTTCTTTCATACCTCTGTATAGACGATCAGGATTTTTAAAGATTAAATGCCTGAGAACTCGGTAACAGCCACAAGGACTAGGTTGGGGCATTCCTAGCGATCACTTCATACAGTGCAAATCATTCACTTTCAGAATATTTTTAACAATTATAAAATATCATTCAACTGAGGATCTATAAGCACTTTGCAAATATCAGATGATCCTCATGAACTGAGATGCTATAGGTAAATATATCTCTGTTTTTACAGGTTGACACAAAAGGGCTAGGTGACTTGTCCAGCATCACACAGGAAATTAATGGTAGAGCTGGGATTAAAAATCAGAACTTTTGATAGATTACTTTCTGCTCTCTCTACAAACACACATTCCAATAGTAGGAGGGCATAAAGGGCACTTGTAGAGTGTTATATTTAAAATGTCATTAAAGAGTTTCTATTTTATACTGCATTGGGACACTAACCTGACTGCACCTATTACCTATTTTATTTGACCTAATGTGGTTGCTCAGTTTGTAGTCCTTTCCATTGTAAGAAAACATACGAGCTGTTGTCTTTTGATATTACAGTGTAATATCATGGCTTCTTCATTTTAACATGGCATTTGAACCACTTTTTATTTCTAGCATAGTTTATGCCTACCAAAGAAATTATCAGCACTTAATGATATTACAAATTTAAATCATGCTTCTAGAAAAGTGAAGCCATGTATCACAATTAAATCTATATAGCTGCCTTCTACTGCTTTAAATACATTAAAAGATCACACATAATGGTTTTATTCTCCCAAAAGAAAGAGCTGGCATATTTCACCTCATCTGAATGAAGCCTAAGACACATCTGGAGATGTTGAAAAATTGCTTAAATTACTGCCCACCCTCCCAACAAACTTACAGTTTGCATTAGCCCATTAAACAGATGTGTTGCTGATGGTGTTACTTTTATATTTGTCACACCATTGTTTATATAAACAGTGAAATTCATGCTTTTTTTTCCTTTTCTTTCTAATCCTCATGGTTTTTGAAATCCATTAGTGTCTCTTCTTATAATCCAAACACAACAGATGTTATCAGTCTTCATAAAGGATTTGGGATTTTTTTTTTTCATCATGGACAAGAAATCAGAGCAGACCAACTGAACAACCTAGTACAAAAAACATTGAGATGTCAAGATCATCAGTACAGTCATTAAAGAACGTGGGAAATGCATATACATATAGGTGTATGTACACTGTCCCATATATTTTACAAAAGAAATTATTTTTTTCAGCCTTTACTCTTTTTCTAATCTGAAATTCTATATAATCATATATTGAAGGTCTAATTGAACCTGCAGAATTAGAGAAAGCTCTACCCTGTCACCTACTTGTGCCATGACATGATTAGCTTAAAATTGAAATAAAAAGTCAGTTCACATTGGGGGTATGGCTACACTGCAATGTAAGCCCAGGATTAATGAAACTCAAGTCTGGAAACCTTGGGTTTGAAAACCCAGGGCTTAAGCGGGACCTTAGGTGGAGAATTTTTAATCCTGGGCCACACTTCCTAGCCTCATGAAAGATGATTGTTCTAACACTTTGTTCCTGGTGCAGTGTGGGAAAACTTGACTATCCACTCCCATGCTTCACAGGAAGTTTGACCAGTCCACCAACACATCCTACCAAGTCATCATTTTGTGCGTGCGCTCCCAGCAACCAGAGTGAGCAACATGGAGGAGTCACCATTTGAAGAACTCTCACTTGTGCTTTCACTTTTGTTTAAGGGAATGGGCAGAGCTTCCATGACATTTGCCCATCAAATGCACATGACCGAAGAGAAGGAGGAAGAGAAGGATGGCACAGATATGGCAGACTCAAACTGCTGATGCTGCTCATGACACTCGATATAGCCACTGATGCCCCCTACATAGACTGGCGCTTCTGGAGAAGGGCAGCAAGCACAGACTTGGGGGATCAAACCGTCCTGCAGACCTGAGATAACCAACAGTGGGTCCAGAACTTTGGCATGAAGAAAGCTACATTTTTGGAGTTTTGTGAGCAGTTTGTCCTGATCTTCAAGCATCAAGACACACATGAGGGCAGCCAGGTCGGACCAGAAATGGGTTGCTATAACAGTCTAGAAGCTGACTGTCCCAGGCTGCTACAAATCTGTTGTCAGCCAGTTTGATGTTGGAAAGTCAACTCTGAGTAAAATGGCTGCAGACATTTCTGAGCCAGTCGGTTTACCTCTGGGTGGCAGATATAAAAGGTATTTCTGATGAAATTACTGGCTTTGAGAGAATGGGGTTTCTAAACTATGCCAGGGCCACTGATGGCACTCATGTGCCCATAGTTTGTATTCTTCAAGGAACACTTGAGTACATAAACCAGTAAGCATACTACTCCATTGTTTTGCAGGTCTTTGTGGATGACAGAGCCTGATTTATGAATGACAATGTGGGCTGCCCTGGAAAAGTTCATGATGCCTGAGTTTTCCACCACCGATCAGGAGTCTACATTCAAAGACTGACTGGGACACTATTCCCACCAAATGATATGGTCATAAATGGAGATATTATTTCCACTGTTATTCTTGGGGATTCCGTTTGCCATCTTTTTCCTTGCCTTATGAAACCATATCCTGATTGCAAAGGCCCTGGCAACAGAAGGTTTGATTACACTCTCAGCAGGTGTAGAATTTTGGTTGAATGTGTGTTTGGCAGATTGAAATCCTGCTGATGCTGTCTGCAGAGCTGTTTGGATTCCAGTGTCATCAATACTATCTGGATTACTGTGGCTTGCTGTGCTCTTCACAATCGTTGTGAAGACAATGATGCATTTCCCCATGTGCAGTGCTTACAGTACATTAGGTGAGGGGCAGAGGAGGTTGGTGTCGATTGACCTGCACCTGAATGATCACTTATGCAATGGAGGTGGGAAGTGGGGGTGGAGGTAGAGAACTGTGGGTTTAGATGTCTGTATTGACAAATAATGGTTGCATGCAACTTCAGTTGTCCCTTATCATGTTTTTATTTATTTGAAATATACAAAGGTGTGATGCAGTGATAGTAATACAATTTCTTAATAAAATAAAAAAAAAACTTTTTTTGTGGGGGGGAACTAATGAAACAGAAATCCCTCCCATAGCGATACAAATAAACACAAAAATGGAGCTAGGAACTTACCCAGCTCGGGGGTGACTTCTGTCTCTTCTGTTTCTGCTGCTAGTTCCATAGCAAGCCACTCCTCCACTGAGCCATCAAAAAGCTCCTCCAAGTTTAGCCTCAGGATGTCCTGCAGCTGCTCTTGTGCAAAAGCCTCATCCGGCACCTACAGCTGCCTCCCATAAGTTCCCATGCTAGATTCTGGGGTTGGCAGGGTGCCATTCCTACTGACCAGGTCATTGTGTGCCACTGTTGGCTCTGTGATAGGCACACTACCCAGCATGCTATCAAAGTCCTCATGAGTTGAGCATGATGATGAGTTCCCAGAAATGTGTTTCTGATATCTGGTTTTGTGGTAGTCTATCCTGAGCCATTTAATCCATTCTGTGCATTGGTAACTGGTCAGGTAAATTTCCAACACTGCCATCTTCTTCACTATTTGCTGGTAGGAGTAGTCATTTCTGGTACTGTTACTAAAATCAAATCTTTTGCTTTCCTCATATAAGAGATGCATCAAAATTTGGCTGTGCTCCTATGACCAGAAGTAGCATACTCGGCAAACAATTTGGTCTGGTGAGCTTCTATTGCAAATTCAGGAGAAGATTCACTGTGTTTGCAGCTCAGCTTTCACAATAAAATGGAAGGGCTAAATGCCATGCTGTACTTGAACAAGGGGGGTGGGGGTTGCCTCCAGTTCTTGGGAGTCAGTTGGCAACTCATGAGATAGAGAACACTGGCCATGGGATTGTGGGATAGCAGTGGCAGACTTCCATGGCCACATCCATATTTCAAAAAGATAGGACTTGATACCTGGGACCTGTCTGGGCTTGAATTCAGACGCTCCACCCCATGAGGTCCTAGAACTCTGAATCTGAGCCCAAGTCCAAGAGATTTGTATATGAATAGAAGGGGGGTTAGGGCTTGAGTCTGAATCTGAACCGAGGCTTACATTGCAGTGTAAACATTCCTTGGAAAACCAAAATGTTTAGTTTTGAAAACATCAAAACAGGTTATTTCAACAATTACATATTTTTTCTCAAACGTTTTTGAGTTGAGAAATTTGATGAAACTGACCCTTTCCGACAAAAAGTTTCCATTTGCATGAATTGGCATTTTTCAACAAAAAAGCTTTCAGAACATTCCTGATCAGCTTTGCTTTCAAGAAATAGGATAGCAAACATTTGTTCATTTATTTCCAGAAATGTTCATCAACAGAGCGGTTTTGGTGAGTATTATCAAAAGAGAAGTTTGAACTCTAAATGTGAGGATTCACACCAGAAACCTGCTTAGTCCACCAAATGCATCCGATGAAGTGAGCTGTAGCTCAAGAAAGCTTATGCTCTAATAAATTTGTTAGTCTCTAAGGCGCCACAAGTACTCCTTTTCTTTTTGCGAATACAGACTAACACGGCTGCTACTCTGAAACCTGCTTCTAACAGTTACTCATCCATTCAGGGACAAACAAATCAAGCATCCTGCTGGTAAGAGTCCAAAAAATGCTAACCAATGCCTTTCAAATTTGGAATACTGAATAGCCACAACAAACTGCATGTGAATCATTAACAGTCTAAGAATTATGCAGTAAACTTATTCAGAAAATAATATAGAATTACAAATAAGTTCATGCAAATTTATTCATACAATTTGTCTCTATCCATCTGGGCTGGATTCAAACCATAAAACGATATTTTACAAGCAGGGGGAGAGAGGGCTGCTGAAATCACTGACATATGTGAACAAGATGAAACATAAGAGAGGCTGTACTGAAATAAGTAGTTAGAGGTACTTATTGTGAAATAAAGTATATCAAGACTTAGGCATAAATGGCCTGAACCAAAGTCCATTGCACTCAATGGAAAGAGTCCTTTGACTTCAGTGAGCTCTGGAGGAAGCCATAAAGTCTCTGTCAGCCTGCAGCCTGTTTCAGATTCGTTAGTCAGTGCACAGAATGCTGTAAAATAATCAGTACTAAAATGTATATGCAATTATTATAGGAAAGATGTTTTATCTAGGAGGGGGGAAGAGTTGCTATGCAATAAACCTGCACAAAATGCACCCCCCCCTTAGTATAGTAAACCAGAACCATCTAAAACACACCAAATATAATTAGTCACAAATTGCTTTTTACAATTTAATTAAACTTCCTTGCCTCTGTGCTGCATAGGCGATATGTAGAATCTTCTATGTACTTGCCAATTAATGCATGGGCATTCTGCTTTGTAATTGGACTGGGAAAAAAAGGAATAAAGTGAGCAGCACACTGTTGATATCCAGAATCAACTGTGTTTTAAAAAAAAATGAAAAGTGGAGACAGCTTTAATGCTTCAAATATTTATGTCAATTGAAATTGATTAAAACAATTTGAGGTTCCATTAGGTATAGATACAACCATTTTATTAACAAGATCCATCTGGTCTAAGAAAGAAAATTAAGATGAACCAATTGAAATTTGGAAGCATTTTTCCAAACACACATAATTCATACTGACGGAAAACAGAAGCCGCAATTCACCACAAACTGTCAAGTAGATGAATGTTTCATTTAGCTGGAATTTGAGATTTCACCCAGCAAGAGTCTATAAATGCTTGTAGTGAGGCACAGCCTGAGAAACAGAAAATCTGTTCTCATTTTACTGGTATCATATTAAAAGCCAGAGTACAACTTTTTAGGATTTATCTTCATGCAACACAAAACCACTTCAGCCTTTAAACACTTCTATCTGTGGATTTCCTGGTCATGGTTATTGGCCAGGATCTCTCTAGACCCTGTGCAATACTGTGCCCAACTCTTTAAAATTGCTTCTTCATTAGAGTCTGCATTGCTCTCTTTCAGCTTCCACCAGGCATTGTTCTTGTGTAACACTATAAAACTCGTCTCCAGAAGGCTCAAACTACATCAGGCCACCACTGAAAACTGGAACACAGCCTCACAGCACTTGTTTCCTATGCATATATATTGTTATTATTTATAACAATAGGGCTCACTGACATCATGGTTAAACACATAGTGGACAAAGTGAACTGTACACTTCGAGTTTCCCACCTTGTCTCATAACTTTCTGAGTTGGTTAAGTGTGACTCACTTTATTTTTCATGTATTTATTTATTCATGTATTTATGTATTCACTTATTTGTAAATTGTCCCATCACCTCAGCATCTAGGTGCATACCTTGGAAAGAAAATGAAATCAACGCAATATACACAAGTTATAGGTACAAGGCATGTGTTCTATCTCTAAAGTGATCTGGAGGCCATTTAAAAGCTGTACTAGACACATACGTCTCACTGCTAATGTTGACATATGGTGGATTGCCAGAAGGAGCAGTTTCAAGACGCATGGGTCTTCCATTGAGAATGCCCTGCTTCTACCCCAGCAATTGTCAGCAAGTGCTAAGGAGAGAAGATCCCTATCAGATATAACTGGGTTCTAGACATATATAAACTTATCAGTTGCAAACATCTTGGAAGAGATGAGGTAGACAGTGCAGTACATAGAATATTGGTGTTTTCTGTGCGTAGGGCTTGTCCCAAAGCCCATTGAAGTCAATGGAAAAAAAAACATTGACTTCAGTGGCTTTGGATAAGGTCCATGGACCGTGATTCAGCAAAGGCCATGAGCACACGTGAGTGCTTGAAGTTAAGTACTTTGTGGTATCACAGCTTGAAAGTATAAGCTGATGCATTCTGCAGCATCTGAAGTTTCTAGTTGCTTTTGAGCTAAAACTCAAAGTAGAAGTCATTGCTTTAATATAGTCTGGGGGAACAAATACAGGAACTAATATCCCATATTGGTGGAACAGTGAATACCACAACATCTATCTCTTGACAGCAGTCATTCATGTGTATTGAACAGGAGAGGTGAGAGGATGGAATCTCAAGGAGCCCCATATGAGAGAATATTTGAAGGAGAAAGGGTAAGTACTCAATACTTCCTTTTTGGTGCCTCTCAATGAAGAAGGAAGGAATCTACTAAAGGGTTGCTCCAATAACACTTACAAGATCCTGCAGATGAGTTAATAGAACCTTGGGACTAATAGTGTCGGAGGTTGTGATGACAGATATAACAATCAACATGGACATCAGAAAACAAAATACTCTCCCTTTTTTGCCACCTCTACAACCAGACTAGCTGGAACTGAAAACACATGCAACAACAAAATGTAAGCAGAGTTGTTCCAACACTACTGTCTTGGTAATCTTTCCCTAAAGTAGGAGTTCAGACACTGGTGGATGACTGGCAAGGGTGTTCAGGCCAAGGAATGTTCTTTTGAGCAGGAGCCTCATCACTGCATTTAGCAATTAGCACTTTAAAGGGAGGAAGTTAATCATTCTCATCGACTCACTCCCTCAGCTACAACTGCCAGCCATGAGGGGCGAGGACTTGGATTACAAGGCATAAAGTGTAGCTTTCCCATCTCATTTAAGATTACGCTGAGCAAAAGAGAGAAATTCAGCTAGACAAGTTTACAAACTCCTCTCTGGAGACTGTGCGTACAGTGACACCAAGGCTTGACCAGATCAGACTGATATTTCCAGCAAAGCAGATGAAAAATTCTTCAGCAAGGAAAACTTGACTGTGACACCCTGATCAGTCTCACTTAAAATTTAAAAAAATCCAATATATTTCAAGCACTTAAGCACAAGATAAGGCCAGTTACAAATACCACTAGAACTGGTTAAGTCACACTAATGACTAATGACCGTTGTGGCTTTCTGAACAAAATATGCTGTTCATTTATAGCATAAATATGCTTCAGTTTTAACTGTATCTGGGTCAATAACTTGAAAGTTGTAATTTATTTGGTGGGGGGGATTTTCTTGAGTTCCTAAAGGACATAGGACCACAAGTCCCACTGAAAATAGGACTCATGTTCCTAAATCTCTTATGCATTTTTGAAAATCTTCCCTTCAGTGAATATCATTCCTTGCTATTTGCAAATAGATTGCAATTTTCTTGAATTAAGTATATTTGAAATTATTTCCTGCTAATTTCTGAGAGTGATTCTTGGTATGCAGATTTTTTGGGATCTGTTTGTTGGAAGTATTTGATATTCACAATTCAAGCTGTGTTGATTAGATATGTTTGGATATGTTATTTATATTTCTGGGGTGGATTATTATTGTTAGTCACTTGTGAAGCGACCATGTGCCTGGTACTGTATAAAACAGGAAAGACCTGACAATTTAAAGAAAGACATAAAGAAGAAGAGACAAGGTGAGGAAATCCAGAAGAAGAAATCATTAATATTTTTGTTTGAAATGTTCACCCAGCTCTATGAAGAATTTAAAAGATTAAAAGTATTTGCATGGAAATTTTGGGTAGTAACTGCTACTCTTTAACATAAAGCTGTTGGTTCATCAGCATTATCATTTAGAATTAGGAATGAATAATTTACAGTAATTGAATTATATATAGTGCCTATCATTCATAGTGATGCCCCACCCCTTAAAGAGCTTGATCATTTTAACTGATAATAAATTAATTTGAGTACAGCACATACCAAGGGATGAATTCACCCTACACTTCCCTCTCAGAGGTGGAAGGGAGCAGCCTATAAATAGAGCAGAGCAACAATACACACCATTCAGCACAGAAAGTGTGGAACACATTTTTCCTAGTGAAGCTATAAGGAAACTTTATGGCAGGTAGCTAGGATGTTGGGGCCATAATATTACTAAAAAAGTGCCATGGGATTTTTAATGATTACAAGTGGTCAGGTCCTCAGTTTTATGTCTCATCCAAAAGACATCTTGTTTTTCATGAACCCCAAAATTTAAACCCTTTCTAAAATGAACTATACAAAGATAGTCTTGTTTTAGCCATTCCTGCAACTTTTGGAGAATTATTTTACCTTGGATAGTATGTGTAAAGTACAGTACTAATCTTGGATAGCTATAGTGACTTCTGCAGTTATTCTTTATAATGTTAACTATGCTGGTCTCAGGAGCAAAAGGCTTAGTTTGATAAGAGGCAGGCAGTCTGAAGGAATGTATATCTAAGTACTGTGTTATGCAGTTTGCAGTTAAGATACACCAGAATTAAAGGCAAAGGTGGAATGGAGACTAGGCTAAATTTTCAAAGGGACAAAAATGTATCCACAATCCTGTGCACACACCAAAATCTGTGGGTGAACTGTTAGCAGATATAACTGATAGGCCCTTATTTCAGTGTAAAATCAATGTGTCTCCACTGAAGTGGAATTAGTGAGAAGAGATGCAGTCAGAGGGAAAAATAGTGTGACAATCAGGAATTTCCAAAAATGCCAGGCAATACAGTCACAGGGAAAATGGGAGAATATCTGAGTTTGTGTGCAGAACACTGCACAACTGTCTATGCCTGGCACACATCAGATTTTCAAATAGCTCAACTACTGTATGGGAGATTGGTAGACCAGTGGACAATGAAGAACTCAGCTGCAGAGCAATGATGGCAGGTCGTAAGAGGCTACTACACTGCTCTACACCTGACCTACTGTACCTCACATGTTGGCCTCGCAAAATTTCCCCTTCTCCTGTTACTGAAGTGAGCTGTAGCTCATGAAAGCTTATGCTCAAATAAATTTGTTAGTCTCTAAGATGCCACAAGTACTCCTTTTCTTTTGCGAATATAGACTAACACGGCTGCTACTCTGAAACCTCCATAAGGAAGGAACTGTGACCCCACCCCCTGCTCCTCCGCTTCACCCTGATGCTTGCCGCTTCGCTCCCCCCACCCCGGCCAGGCTGGAAGCCAGAGGCTGGGTCATGGTAAGAGCTGCCCAGAGAACTTGAGCCACTGTGGGGAGTCCCAGATTCTCCACCTGCCCTGGGAAAGGAACCAGGATGCCCAAGAGCAGCCCCCCGGTCTGTGACCCCACCTCCTAGTGTGAACCGCCCAGGGCAGATAAAGGCTTTGGGGTTCCCTGGGTGGCTCTTATCACAGCCCAGCTCCAGCTTCTGGCCTGACTGGGGGTGGGGCCTTGGTGGGAAGAGAAGGAGCAGGGGGCAGGGCCCCCTGGCGAGGGGGGACTAATGCCCACCTCTGTCCCCACTGAGGAAGAGGCTGGCTGTGCTTCATGGCAGGAGAGCTGATCACCTTATCAGCTCCCCCACTGCAAAGCGCAGCCCCTGCCACCATTGCTTCATGCCTACCTGAGGCTATTACACCTGTGTTAAAAAGTGGGTAGGCATGGCCCTCCCACTTCTAAAAGTAGAGGGCATGGCTCCCCTGCCCTCCACAGTTCTGGTACCACAGTTTGGGCATGGGGAGGGACTGAAATGTCCTTGGTGCCCAGGAGGATCCCAACAAATCATATTCCACCTCTGGGTTGAGGACACTCTGCACCTTGCAAGATCAGGCCCTATAGAAGGTATTAAATAAATGAATTATACCCCTAAATGGTTAACCATATTAATAGCTGCTCCCATTTTTTGTCAGGTATCAAATTAACTGATTTGTCAACAGATTAACTTTTACTACTTGGCAGCGGAGCTGGGAGGTGATTGGTCATGAGTTTCAGTATTTGCCCAACTACAGAGAATTGCTCTACAGCAAATGGAATCCTCAAATGTCAGCAGCCTAATATTATCATTGCTGGAATTTCAGTCTAGAGTTAGGAAAGGCTTTTGGATAAATGTTGATAACTGTTGGTCACAATGTTTAAAGATTTAAAAAAAGTTTAAAGGTTGAAGGGAGTATGGTACTCCCTTGATTGAAGTGAGTGAAACCCACTGGAATCTGTAAAATTATTAATGTCTAGTTCTTAATGTGCAAGAGTGCCAATCTAATAGGGCCACATACTGTTGCTAATTGGGATAACCTCATCTCGGAAGGCCATGATTTTCACAAAATAAGAGCAGGAGCAGAAAAGGCAGATACCAGAGAAAGTTCTAAAACATTGTTCTCGTAAATAATGATACTTCAACAAATACATTCCTGCAGAATGTTGTGGTGACTCAGCATTCTTCATCTTAAAGTCTGATTAATAATCTTGCTAAATTCTCACTAAAAATAAGTGACATTTTTTAGTTCAATTACTTTCAAGAAACCACCAGTAATTGCTAGTTCTATCACTTGTTTGTCTTTTTAAAAGAGGATTTAGTACAACAACATCAGGCAAACCAGACTTGTCAAAGGGATATAATGATTACAAAGAATTGCCATCCATCCAGCAATGAAGATGAAACTGGTAAATGGACACAACATAGCCTACTTGTTAATCAATGAGTGACAGTGTTATTTTCTAAAATATAGGCTACATCATTAATCTAGATAAAAATAAAAGAGCAATGTTTGTATGTTTACTCTCAGAAAAGGAAAGATTTTTTTTCTCTTTTTTACTGAAAACAGGAGTAGAGATTATTAATACTAAAATTGTCTTATTTTCCGGCTAACATGTAGGACACTGAGCTGTCTTGCCTTCAACTTATTATTTTTATCAACCGTTTACAAGTAATGAAGAAGCCTCAAAAAATTCTGTGGTTTGGTTCAGCTTACCCAAAGCTTTAGTATTGAAATGGACCTGGATGTGTCACGAGATAATGCTTTCTTGGGGAATTTACATTACTTGGTTTTGGTTGACCTTTCAATACCTTTTGTTTTGTTTGTTACTATACTCTCTTCCAGATACAATCAAGAAGTGGAGAGACACAAGATCATTTATTTAAAGGTAATGAATGTTTTTTGAACATCACAAAAGGTTGAGGTGTGATTTAGTTCCAATTCAAGGCAAAGGTTCAAGATGGTGTGTATTTCTGTTGAGTTCATCCTTGGTATCCACATGTTCTTCTGAACAAACCTGTGGACCAAATCCTGCCCTGTATTGTGCAGTTGCGGAAGAAAAGACTGGGAATCTTTTATCTCAGAATCCCCAGGGTAGTAAAGAGGCAGAATTTCTACCTAGTGCTTAACAGAACGCTAAGAGATAAATCTGACTATTATGTCCACTATTTCCTCACAACCCCAAGGAGGTGTGGTACGCTAACTGGACACAGCATGTATACTGCAGCATGCCACCCATGCTAACATGGAGTACGCACTCCTTCTTATTAAGGAAACAGTCAAGAGCAACCCAACACACGTTTCCTGCATCCATTTATCTAGGCTACCCTGCCATGAGCTCCTGGAATGTATGTGTCACTGGTACTATGTCTCTACCCTCCAACTTGCTGGCACAGGTCTCATCCTAAAGGTGATTTGGTCCAAAAATTATTAGTAAAAAGATTATAATATGAATTTATCCTATTGGAATAACACTGTTTATTTTCTTACTTAAAACCTGTTCATGTTACCCAATAAAGCACTAATACCCAGTAAAGACACAACGATTTTTGTCATGGTCATTACAGTGCTGTGAAACATTTACATAGCTGCTAATCTCCCACCAGCCCTTAATAACATTCTTTTATTTATATGCTAACCAGTAACCTCAGTAACAATTAAGAAGCATGTTCCTGTCAGCTGGATAATTAAATGCCAAAAAACCTCACCACTCAATATGTAATTCACTCAATATCTTGTTGTTTGAAGGAACCAGTGTTCACAAACAGGATGGATTGAATTCCTAACAACATCTGGCATGAGCAATGGACTTGGCCCTTACAATAATAGCATTACGGTCATGGCAGGAATGACAGCTAAATGTAGGGAGATGGATGGGGCTTTTCTCTGAAGAGGCAGATTCATGGCTGCAGCCTAATGAATCAGTATGTTGTAACCCTTGGTCATGTACATACTGGCCTGTTGGAAGTGACAACCTACATCAGGAGGTCCGGAGTAAATTGTAGCTGTCAGATCTAATGGAGAAGGATGCTGGCTTCTAAGTTACAGGGAAAGCTGAGTATAGTTTCCATTCCAATAATCTGGATCAAAACACTTCCTGATTGCCTTGGTCAATTTATTCTGTCACTTAATTAAACAAAAAGCATTACAAATCTTCTCAGTAAGAAAAAAGGACAGAGAGAATTTTTAACCTTGAGAATCAGGTCTAGATGTTAGCTATCACGTGACGTTACTTATATTGTGGGACCTGGATTTATTTATCCATAAGTAAGCCCAAAGTTTTTTCCCTGCGACTCAGTGGCCTGATTCTGCAACATACCAAGTACCTTCAACATTGAAGCCAATGGGAGCCAAGAAGTACACGCCAGGAGGCACTCAACAATATCATAGAGCTGAATGCATGGAGTGTTATTGGAATTATCCCTTAAAGCACAAACATTTCAGATGACGATGAAATTCTTGAAAAAATAATGTTTAAATTAATATAATAAAAATTATATTTCCTTGCCCCATATAAGCTTCTAAACAATGATGGGAAAGTGTGTCCATGACATACCAACAAAAGGAAAAGATTATTTTTTTAATTGTTCTCAGTTTGAAAATTTAACTATCAAATATTGCTGGATTTTTAAGGGAAACTAGGAAGTAGAACAGAAATAATAGATTTTTGTATGTATAATATTGACATTTGTCAATATGATTCTTATTTTTTTCTTTTTTTAACTGAAGTACGTTTATTAGCTGAAGTCCAGAATTAACAATGAGTGAGTAGTATGGGTTGAATAGCCTTGTCCCTGGATAAATTAAGTCAGTTTATATGTGTGTCTATTATTAATATTCCTCTGCTTCAGTGAAATGTATTGTACTGAACTGTAACATTCCTAAACCATAATCCATGATTCTGTCCATCATAATATATGCCACAAACTTCCTTAGAGGATCTGTTAACCAACCTCAGGATTATACAGATTTGTAGGTGTCTGCTGATAATGTGCATTGACTGAGTGATGCAACTCTGCTCCTTGGTTTCTTTGTCTCTCAGCACTCTCTTAAAAACATGATGATGTGTCTCGGGAGAAAGGTTGTTTCCTAATGAGATGGATGGATGGATAGATAGATTAGACAGATAAAGGAAATGTACATAAATTCCTGAGGGATACAGAGAGTGTGGTTTCAAGAAGACTATCAAATTAGAATGCATTATATAGTGACTGCATTTTGCCACAGAAACTGTAGTATTGGCTTTGTATTTTGAAAGAGCCAGACAGTATTCGTTTCTTTTAGTGTCATTAGTAGTTATTCCTCTAGGAAAGAATCCTATATCAGACATTATCTTACAAATTGCTACTTCATGAGCCAATATGTATTTGTCTGTAGGGAAAATTTGTTTTTGTTCATAGTCTGCACTACAAATCACAAGTCTCATAAAACTGGCAAAGGTGTTGGTTATTCACAAAGAAAAACTTTTGTTGGATGTTTTTAAAGGTTATTACATTGTGTTGTGTTCATTGTACTGTAATTAAAGTGGCTAAAATATGTATCTTTAGATCGTGAGGTCTCTCGGGGAGGGACAGTCTTCTATTTTTTAATTTGCATGAAGAGTACCTAGAACAATGGGTGTCTGTTCCTTGGTCAAGGGAATCAAAAGTAAATAAAACAAATATGAAACAATATATATAATATATGTGTTCCATTAACAATGTCAACAGAGGTGGGCAGAGAGCAAGTGTCACATGGTGCTCAATAGAGCTGGTCAAAAAACAGATTTTCCATTTACTAAAAATTTTGAGATTTGGCTTACTGGATAGAGCATTGGACTAGGACTGAGGAGACATGGGTTCTGTTCCTGGCTTTGCCACTGGTCTCTTGGGTGTTCTTGGACAAGTAACATCCCTTCCTGGTGCCTCAGTTTCCCTATCCATAAAATGGGAATATTAATAATCTTGACCTCCTTTATAAAGCACTTTTGAGATCTACCGATGAAAAGTGCTATATCAGAACTAGGTATTACTATTATTTATTAACTCATCCTGTACTGCAGTGAAAGGCCAATTTTTTTTAAATCAGTGTTTCACTTTGATTTCTACTTCTTTTTTTAAAAAAAAGAGATTAAATTTCAAAATAAGTGTTTTGAAACAAGGAAAATTGTCTGGAAATGTTGAAATGGAACAGTTTGACATTTTGAAAAAAAATCCATTTTTTTTCCAAAACAATATGTCCTCAAATTGGTAGGATTTTGTGAAAAAAATCTGTTTCATTGAAACAGCATCCTCCAGCAGAGAACGGTTTCAGAGAAAATGTTCGGATCAGCTCTAGTACTCAGTATCTGGAGATATCAGTCACCCTCATTTGTATTTCCCACAGTGACAAGTGAATTCCATTGAGTATCACTAAACTTCTGTTTAACAAAAAATGCCTGCTGGATATGTGAAACCTTAGAGCTAACAGGAGTGTACAGGGCATGTCATCACAGTTGGGTCCTTCCTCTTGTCTCCAGAGAGATGGATCATCAGAGGTGTTTTTGTTAGTTCTTCCATGGTATTGATATAAATGGGAATAAGTTTGTGACAGGACAGTCTCACTGAGGGACAAATGGCTCTAGAATTCACTCCCCAGTTTGACTCATCAGAGATCAGATACAGCAATATTTTAGGCATGCCTTCTGACACACCTGCTTTTTAGGCTATTCTGGGGATAAGAAATGAGGGAGGTTGGACTAGACTCTAGAGGATGTAACTGGCAGGACTATGGAACAGAAGTTTGTGGCAGGGACTGTCTGCCTTGTAGAGCTTTGTTTGAAAATGTTAGCCGAAAACTACAAAGCTGCCTATGGGATTAGAACGCCCAAAGGGAATTGGACAGTCAAATCCCTGAAGATATCTGAAAATATCAGCCTTACTTTTTGTGGTATCATTTATGGTTTTCAAGCTTTGTGATATGGATAGGTGTGAGATAAACACAATCAATAACATCAGCATAAAGGATGCAGCTCAGCACCGGTGGGGCCACTCTCTGTTCTTGAATGCCCCCACTGAAGTGAATGGGAGCTCTGTGCATAAGGCCTGCAGAATTCAGTTACAGCATGTGTTGGTGAGGTCACTTGTTCCAAGAAAGAGACAAGAACTCAAGGGCCTGAATACAGATCCCCGACTGTAATAACCTACGGCGGGAGCCAGAAGGGAGGGAGAGCATGTTGCCAAGTGGATTATTATGATAAAGTGTTCACTGTATTATTTATTAATGCAAGCTAGTTAGTGGGGCAGATTCTGCCCATTAGCGCCATGTGCTTTGCACTGATCTGAATTTTGGTGCCTGGCTTTATGCAACTGTATTTGAAAACTTTGGCTAGTGGATGTGAGCTCTGAGGGAAATGCAGCCATTAGATCCTGACTTTGAAGGAGACATAGTTCCTGTGCCCAACCAACTCCCCTTAAAGTTCAGCCTTAATTACAGATAGAGAGGATCAACTCATGGCAGCCAAGTTTTTGAACAGTATCTTGTGAAATCATAAATGAGAATATACTGGCAATCATCTTTGAGGGCTGTGAGCATTTCGCCTATATCCAAATTAAGGCATGATTGTGTGTTATCCAATATATTTTAATAGTTATAGTCATAGGGGTTGAAACTAGAGGTGCTGGGGGTGCTGCTGAACCCCCTGGCTTGAACTGGTTTCCCTTATTTACGGGGTTCACAGTTCAGTTCAATGGCTCTTAGCACCCCCACTGTACAAATTGTCCTAGTACCCCTGGTTGCAGTTGAACAATAACGTGAACTATTTTGTCAATATCTTTAAAATGCAGAGATTAAAATGTCTTTAACGCAGATCTAACTTTAACTGTCCACACTTCTTCTAATCCTTGAAGTGGATTATTGTAATATTCCATGGAATGGCATCCCAGATCCTGTTAATTGAAAACTGGAGTTTATTGAAAATGCCATGTCTACAAAATTAAAGAAATTAAAGCCCAGGAGTACTTTAAACTGCTTCTTAAGAGCTTACATTAGTTGCCAATGCAATTTCTGAATTGTTAAAATTTCATTACATTACAATTGCCTTGTACTGGAATGGAAGGAAAAGGTGGTTTTACTTCTCTGTATCCTTCTACCATTCCTTAAGAGGGACTGCAGAGTTTTAAAATTGTGAAATCTATCTATCTATCTATCTATCTATCTATCTATCTATCTATCTATCTATCAAATTCATGCCTGTATCCCCACAGGCAATGAGAGGCAGTGGCTTGCTTCTCCCCTATTCAATTATTGCTGTGAGGATTTAGAGGGTGTAGGGCAGAGCTGTCTCTGTATTTGGCAGCAGTCTTGCTGTGCTAGGGGAATTGACCTTGTAGAGAGCATGGTGGTCCCTGTCCATTTATAACTAGTGTCAAGTGGTTGCCACAGAAGGGCAAATGCCTCCCAAGATGTTCTGCTGCATGTATTGAAAAGAGATTTCACAGTATGTCACTCCTCAGACTTTCTTTAATGTTTTGCTGCACAACGGTCACCTGATTGTATCCCACATAAAGATCCAATGTAATCATTAGAATGTGGATTCAACTGGATCAAATCAGAAGACAGATAGACAGAACTGGGAGGTGGCACAAAGAGGTCCTGCAGGGAATGCCCAGTCTTGAGATGTAAAATGTAGTCCAAAGTTTGATTTTATTGTTCACTGAAATAATACCACCACAACAAACTCAAGAATGGGGAAGTTTGGATATAATGTGTATATACTTTGTTCAGAGCAGGGAAGCAACTTATTCTGCTTACATCTAAATAACTTGATTTTCTTATATTTATAATATACAAGACATACATGTAATTTTATATTTGTAATATAACATTATTTGTATCCTTCTATACTGATTTCAACTATTCACTGGATTTTTAGGAGGATCAAGCTATGCTGTTCCAGAATTCAGCTGTTCCAGTTGGGTTTAGGATTGTGCTATTACAGAAATCTAATGACTTGCATTTCATGGGTCAGCTTCATACCTGTTGTACAGAAGTGTGTGATGCAACTGTAATTGTTATGGCTATATTTTCTCTTCACTGCATCCATCTACACGGGAAATTTCTGGGATAATTTGGAGTTATTTTGGGAGGCAGAAATTATACACATTACATAAAGGATACACACAGTGCCCTTTCAACTAGACACTACTGTTGTTTGTTCTTGTTTTCTTACCTTAATCTAAAGTTATGTTAAGTTCACAGCATACACACAGTGATAAAAACACAAATATCCTTTCTGGAATCCTTCCGTTCTGCACTATAACACTATTTTATTTCTTAGAATTCAGAAAGATAAACACAAGAACCCAAAAACAGAGAGTTCCCTAAGGCAGAGAGGTGCAACTCACCAACCTTACTTTTAAGCTGTCTCTTTCCACACTGACTCTGATCACACACTTCCCCAACGAGCCCACTAGCCTGCAAGCAGGACCAAGAAACTACCTTACCTGATAGTATGTCTACAATATAGCTGGGAGCATACTTTCCAGAGTGGGCAACCAGATATGTTAGCTGTATTCAAGCCAATGCACTAAAAATATCAGTGTGGCTGTAGTGGCTTGGGCTAACGCCCTAGTATAAACCTGCCCAACCTTGTGGGAAGATGCTTGGGAAGCTAGCCCAAGCCACCACCTGTGCTGCTGCAGCCACACTGCTATTTTTAACATGCCAGCTTGAGCGGAGTTAACATGTCTGTCCGCCCCACCTGGGAAGCATGCTCCCAGCTTTAGTGTAGACCAGTAGGTTCTCAACCTGCAGCCCACAAGCCGCTTGTGGCCCAATCAGCACACATATGCAGCCCATGTAACATCCTCAGGGCCATATAGGTAGTATATATATTGTGTGGATGCTGCCCACATAACACATAGAGAGCTGCATATGCAGCCCACAATGGTAAATAGATTGAGAACCACTTGTAGAAATACCCTAAAAGTGATAGCTTGCAATTCCAACATAGTCCTCAATATTCCATTCAAACTATTCCTACTGAAAGTATAGTGTTTTTCTTTGTGTACTGGAGAATACAGCAAGGAAAATTCCATTTCATTTAATGAAGTCCACTTACACCACATTTGAATTTTTGTCCTCTGTGTGGATGTGAAACTGAAAGTCTATTGGCTCTACATTTGGGTCTAGACTCAAAGATATTTGGTCAAGGAATATGTAAACTTTATTTGACATCAGAAACAACAAGGAGTCCGGTGGCACCTTAAAGACTAACAGATTTATTTTGGCATAAGCTTTCATGGGTAAAAAACCCACTTCTTTAGATGCAGGGAGTGAAAATTACAGATGCAGACATTATTATAGTGACACATGAAGAGAAGGAAGTTACCTCACAAGTAGAGAACCATTGTTCAAAGAGCCAATTTGATCAGGGACGTCTTTGACATCTTGATGCATGATTTTTATAATATTGCACATTCAAATTATCATTTTGGGAACTTGCTCACAGACTGAAGGAGGCAAATTAATTTCTGTCTTGGATTTATTACAAAATCCCATGAAGTTTCCTCTCCCCCTTCTCCCCCCAAAAATTTAAATGCTTCAGGACCTGTTCCTGGCATTGCTGCTCTCCTGTGCAGAATTACAGCATGTTCCAATTTAGCTGAGAGTGCCATCTCTTATTGCAGTGCCAGCAACAATTTTAAATAAATATCATTGCTTGCAGTCTTTTGTATGCAATTAATTGAAAGCTACAGGGGAAAACCTCATATCCCATGGTGTTCTGAAAGGAACAATTGTCCCTTTAAAGGTTTTATTCCACTGTTTCTTCTGTTGCTGAAAAATTCTGGAGAATAAAGCTTAAGTAACAGTCCTAATTTCTGTTCTGAATATGGGTGTGGGGACAGTTGTAATTACAGTGATTTGTTGTTAAGTTAGATGCTAAAAAATAAAAGACTGTATGAGAGCAGTAGAAGGACATTTTAAATCCAGCATAAATTGCCAGAGTCTATAATTTTAAAGAAAAGGAGTACTTGTGGCACCCTAGAGACTAACAAATTTATTTGAGCATAAGCTTTCGTGAGCTACAGCTCACTTCTTGTCAAGTACCATTTTTATTAGTTGTGTTTAGCATCCTGTTGTAACACTCTCTGAGAAGCCTCAGCATAAATATTTGTTTCCTTTAATAAGTGCCATTCCTTTCCGTCTCCTCTCCTATTCCCAATGGAATTTGAAATGTATGTACCTTTGTTTACCAACATTATCAAGATGTCAGCCTATTTCTGGTCTGGTGTTTATCCAGTTTGTGCCCATGTTCACTTAGATCTTTTATACATTTTTACATTACAGATTAAGTAATCTTTATCCAATTGGCTTTTAGCACATCAGTCCTTTGAATTCTGGATAACTGATACATTACTCATGAACAAGCTTCAATTACCCAACTTCTGTATTTTTCCTGATGGTTTTGTGAGTTCTGGGTCATGATGTTTTCTGTCACCCCGCTCTGGGTCTTCCCAGGAAAAGGTTTTTTTTAAATTTATTGTTACATGTTTGTATATCTTTTACTTACATCTTCCAATATAACATATTACCTTTGTTCTCTCAGCAATAACATTTTAAGCAGATTAGCAATGCTATGAAAAAGAAGGATTGGCAAAACCACACTTATGCCATCAAGGACTTGGCCTCAGTGTTTCCTCATGTATACTCATTCACTATAAATAACTACAAATCATTAAATAAATAGCTATGAAAGCTCTTAATCTTACCATTAACATTCTTCATTTTATATTTCAATGGTAATGTCAGTATCGTTACTCTGAGTTACACTTAAGACAGAAAGGGGAGGAGGAGTTATGGAAAACATGTTGGTTCTTTCATATCAACATTTCTTATATTCTTTAAACATGGTGTTGGGATTTTTAAAAAATGTAAGTCCAGTTTTGTTTGTGAATTATTACAAAAGAAATGTTATTCAAAATTTTCATGTGAATGCACTTTGAGGGGCAGCTCAGTTTTAGGACCTTCATATTTAGTTGATTTGGCCATTGTCAGGTTTCAGAGTAGCAGCCGTGTTAGTCTGTATTAGCAAAAAGAAAAGGAATACTTGTGGCACCTTAGAGACTAACAAATTTATTTGAGCATAAGCTTTCGTGAGCTACAGCTCACTTCATCGGATACATTCAGTGGAAAATACAGTGGGGAGATTTATATACATAGAGAACATGAAACAATGGGTGTTACCATACACATTGTAATGAGAGTGATCACTTAAGGTGAGATATTACCAGCAAGATAGCGGGTGGGGGCATAAGGGCGGGAACCTTTTGTAGTGATAATCAAGGTGGGCCATTTCCAGCAGTTGACAAGAATATCTGAGGAACAGTGTGGGGTGGGCAGTGGAATAAACATGTGCCAGCAATGCCCCTCTGCCATGTACATTGGCCAAACTGGACAGTCTCTATGTAAAAGAATGAATGGACACAAATCAGACGTCAAGAATTATAACATTCAAAAACCAGTTGGAGAACACTTCAATCTCTCTGGTCACTCGATCACAGACCTAAGAGTGGCTATACTTCAACAAAAAAGCTTCAAAAACAGACTCCAACGAGAGACTGCTGAATTGGAATTAATTTGCAAACTGGATACAATTAACTTAGGCTTGAATAGAGACTGGGAATGGATGAGTCATTACACAAAGTAAAACTATTTCCGCATGGTATTTCTCCCCCCCACCCCACCCCCCACTGTTCCTCTGATATTCTTGTTAACTGCTGGAATTAGCCTACCTGCTTGTCACCATGGAAGGTTTTCCTCCTTTCCCCCCCCTGCTGTGGGTGATGGCTTATTTTATCCTTACAGTGTGTATGATAAACCCATTGTTTCATGTTCTCTGTGTGTGTGTATATAAATCTCTCCTCTGTTTTTTCCACCAAATGCATCCGATGAAGTGAGCTGTAGCTCACGAAAGCTTATGCTCTAATAAATTTGTTAGTCTCTAAGGTGCCACAAGTACTCCTTTTCTTTTTGCGAATACAGACTAACACGGCTGCTACTCTGAAACATGGGGAAATAGTTTTACTTTGTGTAATAACCCATCCACTCCCAGTCTTTATTCAAGCCTAAGTTAATTGTATCCAGTTTGCAAATTAATTACAATTCAGCAGTCTCTCGTTGGAGTCTGTTTTTGAAGTTTTTTTGTTGAAGAATTGCAACTTATAGGTCTGTAATCGAGTGACCAAAGAGATTGAAGTGTTCTCCAACTGGTTTTTGAATGTTACAATTCTTGATGTCTGATTTGTGTCCATTTATTCTTTTACGTAGAGACTGTCCAGTTTGACCAATCTACATTGCAGAGGGGCATTGCTGGCACATGATGGCATATATCACATTGGTAGATGTGCTGGTGAATGAGCCACTGATAGTGTGGCTGATGTGATTAGGCCCTAAGATGGTGTCCCCTGAATAGATATGTGGACACAATTGGCAATGGGCTTTGTTGCAAGGATAGTTCCTGGACTATGGGGCGAGTGATGCTGCTTTTCCACAATTTCAGCCCATGCACATCGGTGGAAGCACTCTATGTAGAAGTCCAGTCTGTTGTTTCGACCTTTAGGAGGAGTTCACCCAGAATCCTTCTTTTTGTAGTCTTGGTAGGAAGATCTCTGTGGGTTAGTATGTTGTTCAGAGGTGTGTACAATGGTACAGAGGTGTACAGAGGTGGCCAATGTGAAATTGAACTTGTCAGATCTCATATATCTTTATATTTCAATTTTAGGTGACATGATTGAATCATTTCAGTACACAGGCAAGGAGCCACCAGCTCTTCCCGCAGAAAGTATAAAGAATGAGATCACTGATTAGAGATTTGACAAAAGTGAAGGGAATTGCTAATAGATTAGCCAACTACTGAAAGGTGAATTGGCATAACGAGTCATTCTCTTTAACCCATGATTGCAAGCTACTTGGTTTACAACGAAAGCAGCAATTCAGACAAAATCCCTGCCTTGTCACTGAACACAAAAAAGTATCTCCATGAACATTTATGCATCTTACACTCCACTCTTATGAAATGACTGAAAAATTCACTCATTCATACAAAGTTGTATGACAAAAGGTTGAGTAGAAAATGCAATGCCAATAATACTACACATTAAATGTTTCAGTCATTCACAAGTAAAATTATTCATATAAAGTTATTAAAATAAAGGTTAACTTTTGTGGGATTAAAACCACAAAAAATATGGAGATGCACTAAATATGAATAGCCATATTTATCAGCATTTTACTTGTATAAAATTATTTTTTCTTATGTTGTTAGATGGAGTTATAGTTCTGATGCTATCCACCAACATGGAGTTCCAAAATATTGCAGGTTCTTTGGGGAAGGGACCGTTTCTTTGTTTGTATTTGTAGAGTGCCTAGCACAGTGAGGCCCTGCTTTATGACTGGGGCCCATCATCAGCAGCACAATACATTAATATTTGTATCAGTGGATTTGGGAGGATATGAACTTCAGAGCAGAACTTAGATATGGTCAATGAAGTATGATAACTTCTTTTGACAATATAATGTGATGTAGCACTTAATGACAAGAAATAGAATTGGATATATACCCAGAGACAACCACAGTCATCAGCAGGGATAAAATTCATGACCTCCAGTACTGAAAACCCACTTGATGAAGGGAAATTCTTTAAGTGTGAGAAAACAGCAAACTGTAGCATCCGATGAAGTGAGCTGTAGCTCACAAAAGCTTATGCTCAAATAAATTTGTTAGTCTCTAAGGTGCCACAAGTATTCCTTTTCTTTTTGCGGATACAGACTAACATGGCTGCTACTCTGAAACCTAGCTCTGTATTGTTACCCTAAAATTTAGACGCCAATTATGTTACCTACAAATTTGCTTGCGCTCTTAGAGCCTTGAGCACAAGCTGCCAATTATGTTCACCTATGATAGCGCTTCTAATTTAACAAAAGGGTAACAAGGTTGTGGCCTGCTCTAAAGGAATTGTCAAGGTGTTAACTGGGGGCTTGTCTCCAGCCTGCAGAAGGCTTCCCAGATCAAGCTAGTCTTCCTAACCCATGATAGGACATGGATACAGCCTTCCGCTCAAGGATTGACACATACCCAAGCAGAAATTCTTCAAACACAAAAGAATTATTTATTTAACAGAAAATAAAAAAAATACAGAGAGTTTAATAAAGCAAGAAAAGATACACAGGATTTAATAAAACACAATAGAATTACATTTAAGAATTATACAATAAAGCGGCACACACACACAAAAAGACACAGACTGCATAAAGTACCTAACATATAGAGAGAATACAGTAGTTTCAATGCAAAATGCATAGAAAGATCCCGCATACACAAAGGCTTTTAGTCTTAGTGTTACAATTTAACCCCGTTCTTAATACAATGTAGTATATGTGGCCTCTATATGCACATATGAGAAACCATCATTATATTCACAGATTAAAAAGAAAACATTTACTTAACATTAACACTTAACATTTAACATTTAATATCTAACATTTAATATTTAACATCCTGTGAGCACTGGCCAACATGTCTTAGGATGGGCAGGGGAGATCTCATTCAGAAGCAGGCATCCAACTTTATTAACAAACATACTGAGGCACTCTTAAAGAAAATAATATATAAAACTAGACTTACACTCTCACACCAAAATCCCTCTGACTCGTCTTAGGTCCTTCTGCTCTGCCAATATAAATGATGAAGATGTCTGCGCTTGTTGCTGACGGGTCATGGTGGTCATCTGCCAGAACTTCTGTAGTAGAGGCGGTTAGTTGCTTTGTAGCTGCCTTAGACAATGCTGCCCTCTAGAAGGTTCTATGCTGGTGCTCCTGCACGTAGCCGCTTGATTGAGTTGCTATGGAAGCCATTGACTTAGAATTCTGCTGCTGTTTCTTCTGCTTCTTCTTGAGGCTTCTGATCTTCACAAACCCTCAAAAGCCCCACACCTTCGGCCTGCTAGCTCTCACTTTATATGCTGATTTTATATAAAGCTCGTCTCAGCTAATCAGCTTCTAGCTTTTGTAACTCCTCCCTATTACATCATACCTACTTTTAGATAGCAGCGCTCCTCCCTCTGAGTTGCTCGAACCTTTTGGAATTTTCTACTTTCTAAATTTAAATTATGTCATCTCATTTTGGTCCACCATGGTGGATTTTCTAAATGTAAACTATCATTAATTTCTACTTAATCTTAGAACTGATTACTGTTTTATGCAAATCAACGTGTCATGCTACTGTCACCACCTTAATTATGTCAGTTGGGAGAAGTGAATTTCACAGTGTTTTTAACCCCCCTCTGAGGTTTTTCTGCAAGCCTGTGTTAAGGTGCTGCAAAATATTTCAGAACATTCAAAGCAAAAATCTCTTGTTATAGTACTAGCCACTAGAGAGAAAGCTGAATTTAGGCTCTTAGCTCTGTAGCACAGAAAGTTCACTTTCTTCTATGTCTTCCATAAGTTTAGAAACAGCCTCTAGACATGGACTATTTTCCATTGTATTCTGTTGTGTACAAATACTGCTTGTTAATGTTGGTGTCATATCTGGCACTCCTGAGGCTGTTTTATCTGTATCCTCTACACTTATGCAGAGAATGACCAAGAGCAGCTTATACAAACAAGAGGTAGAAGGAGAGAGAATGGCAGGCAACAAAAGGATTCATGCCAAAGCAACAAGAGTTTAGATCAAGATCCCACATGCTTGCAGCATCCTGTGGAAACTTCCATCGGGAAGTTTAAACTTGAAATTAGATGAAGGTTTCTAACCATTGGAGGACTGAAGTTCTGGAATAGCCTTCCAAGGGAAGCAGTGGGGGCAAAAGAGCTATCTGGCTTCAAGATTAAACTCGATAAGTTTATGGAGGAGCTGGTATGATGGGATAACATGATTTTGTCAATTAATTGATCTTTAACTATTCATGGTAAATAGGCCCAATGGCCTGTGATGGGATGTTAGATGGGGTGAGATCTGAGTTACTACAGATAATTCTGGTGAATCTTGCCCATATGCTCAGGGTAAAGCTGATCGTCATATTTGGGGTTGGGAAGGAATTTTCCTCCAGGGCAGATTGGAAGAGGCCTGGGTTTTTTTGCCTTCCTCTGTAGCATGGGGCACGGGTCACTTGCTGGAGGATTCTCTGCACCTTGAAGGCTTTAAACCATGATTTGAGGGCTTCAATAGCTCAGACATAGGTTAGAGGTTTATTGCAGGAGTGGGTGGGTGAGATTCTGTGGCCTGCGTTGTGCAGGAGGTCAGACTAGATTATCATAATGGTCCCTTCTGACCTTAATGTCTATGAGTCTAATATATATAGGGTCCCTTGAACCTCAAACTCAGTATAAAGATCTCTGGAGGTCTAAGTAAAGGGGGAGACTATTGATATGGTATGGATGGGACATTTTCAAAATGAGCAAAAGATGCCTAGAATGTTACGCTTGTTTGTTTTTTTCATTTTCTTTTAAATGATCACAATAAATGTGATTATGCAGATACATTAATATAATTCATGCTGAAGGAAGTGTGTGTGAGAAAGGCGAGAGAGATGAAGTGATTTAATCCAATAGAAATCATTTAACTTGATTTGTATTCACAAAGCCTATTTTTTTCTAAGATACACCTTTTAACTCATCTACTACCTATGTAAATTATTCAATCCCCCCCCCCATTACTTTCCCCTCTGAATAATTCAGTTCAGACTTAATGGTTACCGTTCATGAAAAAGAAACTAACTTTGTTCAGCATCTAGGCCACTAACTATAAGTTGATACCAATTTTGTTTTGGACCTGCTTCTGCTGCCATTAAAATGAATAGCAAAATTGCCACTGGTTTCAACAGAAGCAGGATTGGATCATTTGTGGAATTCTCTAGGGATCTCCTATTTTATGGGCCAAACTGAAGGAACACTGATCGCCTGTAAACCCATGGAATTGGATGGTCCATTTCTGAGGTCGTTCCTCAGGGCCTGGTTTTGAATGGCTGTTGTTTTAGCACACAGCGTTGTGAGGTGGTGTAAGAAGCCTTCCCCCCTTTCCTCACCTCTCACAAGAACCAGAGTAGTAGCCAGTCCTCATGCTTGGAGGAATGGAGGGAGTGCTTTCTTTATGCACATATGGACCATGAGCAGCAGGTGATGCAAGCAGCTGCCTGAAAACACACCATGTGCACCTCATGCTTGCATACAGTCCTTCCCAGAACTCCCCCTTAGGCAGTGTCTCTACCCTATCACTAATGCCAGGCTGTGCATATCTGAACACATGCTAGACCTCACTTTTAATGACTTCCTTACTCCAGCCAACTCCCACTGACTACAGTGTGTGTGCCAGGTACAGTACTTAGCACCTCTCAGGATTTTGCCCAATGTTTTCCACCTTCTTTGTGCTTAAACCAGGAATTTGCACACACTCTACAAAATCCAGCTTAAATATGTTTTAATAATGTTTGAACTTCATTAGTCAAATTTAAACAAAAATTTCCTTTCAGATGTATCATTCTCCTTTCCTGACCACTACCCCTAATCTAACTAAATTGATTTTCCAATCTTTGTTTCTAATCTACTTTGGAATCTCAAAATTAATGTTCTCATTAACAAAACTTCAAACTCTTTCTGTTACTCCCCTCCCAACCAATTGGAAAGCAAAGCCAGATACAATAACTTCTTATACAGACTGTGCTATTATTTGTTTTGAGGCAGCCCACACAGGCCCCAATTCCCCAGTGTGCAAGGTAGTGTAAAAAAATATACAAGACATAGTACATGCTGCAAAGAGATCACAATATAAAAAGACAAAACAGAAGAAGGGTGAGAAAAAGGAACACAACAGGTGAGCAAAGTGGCCACGATGAAGATGGGTACATAGTTGGTTAGTTCCATGTGAGTAATGTGACCTTTATTTTTAAATATGGGTTGAGATGGAATGGCATAAAGGAAGGGGCAAAAGTTACTTAAAGGACTTACTGGTATGCTGAAGTCCTGAGCAGGGGCGTGGCCTCAACCGGAAGAGGCATGGCCTCAACCAGAAGAGGCGGGGACTTTAAAGATTTAAAGGCCCTGGGGCTCCCAACTGCAGAGGCTTTAAATCACTCCCAGAGCTCCCAGCTGCAGAGGCGGCTGGGAGCCCTGGGGCTCAGGGGCGATTTAAAGGGCCTGGGGCTCCAGCCATCGCTACTACAGTGGAGCTCTGGGCCCTTTAAATCGCTGCCCAGGCCCTGCTGCCAGAGCCCCAGGGTAGCAACAGCAGGGCTCGGACGGCAGTTTAAGGGGCCTACAGCTCCTGCTGCTCTGGTGAGCCCTGGCCCTGTAAAGTGCCTCCCAAGCCCCACTGCCTGAGCCCCAAGGTAGTGGCAGCGAGGCTCAGGAGGTGATTTAAAGGGCCCGGGGCTCCAGCCACTACAGGGAGCCCTGGACCCTTTAAATCGCCAGCTTGGGCAAGCCGGTCTGGTCTGGCACGGCATACCAGCTCTTGCCAGTATGCCGTACCAGACCAGACCGGCTTACTTTCACCTCTGTGTAAAGGCGTGAATAAATAGGAGTGAAAATGAAATGAATGTGGTATGAAAATGGAAAGAAGAAGAGGGAAACTGATGATGAGAAGAAGTGGAAGGCTGGAACATGGAGGGCAGGGAGAGTGAGGCTGGCAGCAGGGAAATGTGAGGGAGGAGTCTGGAACGAACTACCAACAAACAAACAGGGAAATAACGTCCAGCGCGCTAATCCTATAAAGTAAGTCTGCTGATGTAACCCACCCACCTCCTGGGTGTGGTGCTTTGTTCCATCTAGGGGCACCAAGACCACTTAGAGAGAGATTAATGAGTCTGCTCTACAGCCTTAGCTAAGGGCCATTTGTCTTTTAGCTCATGCAGCAGAGGCTCATGCATTTAGCTCCAGAGGTCCCAAGTTCTATCATGCCTACCAGTGACCAGGGTCTGTCGGTGTTACACTGACATCACTGGGGACCAGGGGCTGTGAAGTGATGGGAAGAGTAGGGGGTTCTGGCTGTGCCTTTCCCTGCTCCTCTCCTCTTCAATGTTTCTGATGAAGTCCTGGCTGCCTTTGGGACTGGCTCTCATGTGGGAAGAGAAGCTGAAGGGAAAATACTCATGTCCTGCTGTTACCCCCTCCTGATGAGCGCTGAGGAAGTCCCAGCTATGTCTGGAGAGGGAAAGGGAAATAGGAGGAAAATATGGGTTAGGCTTAGCTCCACCATAACAGAAAGTGAATGCAGGGGAAGTTTTTAATCAAAACTCCAGGACTGTAGAAAGAACTGGCAACCATGGGAATGGACTGCAGAGGTTTGAGATAGAAATTAGGGTTCTTAATTAGATATTCTACAATATTGGGAGGATTAAATATAATAATTATTATTAATTATTATTTTGTTATCACATAGGAGCCAGAGTCACAAACCAGGACCCCCATTGAGCCCCCAGTGCAAACACAGAAGAAAGAGATGGTCCCTGCCCCAAGGAAATCACAGTATAAATATAAAATAATGGACAGATGATGGAGGAGTACAAAGAAACAAACAATGAGACAATATTGGTCAATAAAAATAAATTATTAGTTAATATTTATATTACAGTAGCACCTAACGGCCAGAACCAGGTTGGGCTCCTCTGTGTTATATGCTATATGAACATATAATAAATGAAAGTCTCTGGTCCCATTCATATGTTCCCTGTCTTAGATTATGAGCTGTGCAGGGCAGCTGTTTTAGTGGATAGCACTGACCTCACTGTGGAGTCTACCAGTATACAAATAATCAGTAATAATTCATTAGTATTTTAGGTACCTTACCAGCTGCTGCTATTGCTGTCGATGTTTTTGGCTGACTGGTGAGACACTTGTGCCAGGAACTACTGTATTGTGATGGCAGGAAGAACTGAAAAATATTTTAACCTCAAATTCCTACTCTAATCTCTCTCAAAAGAGCAGACAGAAGAAGAATCCACAGATCCTCCAGCACCTTTGATTTAGCCCGAGGTAGCTACATCACTAATGGATTAAATGACAAAAGGAATTAAGAAATTGAATGGTGGAAGTAAATCAGATGTCCAACACCGACATTAAATGAACATATCATTTGCAGAAATGGCAACTGGATTTGGTTCTTCACATTTTCTGTGTGTGACCCTGAGGTTAATAGATAGATAAATACACTGCGACAGCTAGCCACAGCTCAGAGTAGGGAGAGCCCATATGAAGCTTCTCTAAACCAAGGGGAAATGGGAAAGTTTGTGCATCAGGGAGGCACATAGCCCTCCTCAACCTTCCCGGTGTGACAGGGAAATACAGAGGCTGCATATGGGACACAGGTACACATAGGATCACTCCTGAACCCATCTACTGTAAATGTCTGTGTCTCTTGTGCAGGAGACACAAACAGAGGTGGCTCCATGCATTTTACACACTCATTTAGGGGGCATGGGACTTTCTGTCCCACACCACTGTATAAGGCATCTTCAAATAAATACGTGGGGTTTTCTCTAAGGAAATATAAGTATCTGCTTATTTGACAATGTCTGACTTCAGATCCTCATATCAGGGTTACATAGTATAAGATATTTCATTAATTGATTGACAATGCCAAGTCACATTGGCAATTTAGAAAGACTTGCAACTGAAATATCTGTAATAACTTCAGGCCCACCAAAACCTCCATAAAAAGAGAGAAGAGATAAATCTAAAATGTAGCACTATTGAGCAAATATTGCCTACAGGCAATTTCTTCTTATTTGTCATCTTATATCATTCTATGATGCCAATAGTAAAAACAGTGATATTTTAATAAAGCACTATACAACCTTTTGGAACACTCAGAAGGTAAGATTTATTCTCACAGTTAACATACTTCCCCTCCTACCCTCTCCTCCTAAACCACCATAGCCCCATTAAATTAATTTTCCATTCCAGGATTCTTCATTACTTTCTAACCTTCTTTGTCATCTCAAGCGTGGTTTCTTATCAGCAAAACTAACTTATTTTTCTCCCTGTAGTGCTCTGAAAGCATATTATAAGAATGCCAATCTACATAACCTAGTGTCTGAAGTATGCTGGACAAAGTTTAATAAATTACAGGTGAAAGGGGATAGAAGTAAAATACTCTAATTAAGTGGTAGAATTCAGTATGATTACTTCAAAGTGTTGCCCAGCAACTTGTTTGTGTTCAACGTGTGGAATCCCGCACTATCCAGTTACAGCTTTGGATTTACATTGTTACTGGATACCATCCATTCCTTGCTAGGCAAGAGAAATATAATTAATAATTATTATTACTATTGTGGATGTCTGAAATATTATGTATTGGAAAGAACCAAAAAAACCCCATTGTGCTAAATTGTTCCTCTTCCAGTGTTGGTATAATAAAAACATTTAAGAAATATATTTATTAATTATTTGCCAATTCCAGTTTCTGCTCATCCTCAGCACCCTGGCTTGTCAGTACAAATTTTGGACATCCATCATTTCTCCCCTTCTTCTACCTATCTCCGGTGTGGAATGTAGATGCAACTGCTCTTTGACAGCATGTAGTAATAGTACACAATAGCTCAAATGTGGAATTGAAAAAAGTATACTAAAACCAATTGAAATCATAGGGTACATTTATTTTTATGTTGGTAAACAATGTTCAGTAGTTGCCAAAAGTGAAAAATGGACAATGAAGCTAGCACAGTGCCAGCAGGAGCAAGGAGAAAAACCGGAGTGGAGCATCTATATATTGGGACTCTGAAACACATTTATATCAGCTCTTTCCCATCTCTATGTCCTCTAAATAGGACTTCTTGTCCCAGCCCTACCTCAACCTATTTTTGCAAAAAATAACTTTCTGAATCAATAGTGATCACACAGCCATTTGACTAGTTTTCAGAAAATCTCCCTAATAACTTCCAGTTGGCTTTTCTGCACAACTCAATCTCCTTGCTAAATATTAAAACAGGTGTAGCTTACAATATTACTTGCAACAATATAGCAACTTTCCTGTTCCCAGGCAGAAATTAATGTGGATGTCATTTTAATTTATATGTTAAGAATTTATTACTAGATTAAAATGAAACACTGCAACACCTAGGTGCTGCTGCATTGCAGATAATTAATAACAAACATTGTGCTAATAGCTTTTTATTAGGTTCTTTAATCTTAAAAGTTCAACTTTTAATCTTTTGAATTATTTGTACTGATTAGACGGTAAACATATAGCTAGTTATGTCATTTTTATTTGAACTAACCCAACACTTTGATGTAGAACAATATCAATGGATTGCTGTGGTGGTAATAAAAGAAATGCAAATCACCAGTCATTGTAAAATGGTGGGTGTGTGTGCACGTGCATGTGTATATATATATTAAATAGAAACATCAGGGAAAGAGAAGGTGTTAAAATTAATATTAGGAAACTAGACCGAATTAATGCCTGGTGTGCCCTGTATGGTAACTATATAGTATACATGACAGTATAGAGTGGTACAAAGTAGTTGTTTAAATGCTGCCAAATACTGAACAATTAAGTGAATATATCAGGTTTAGGTGATTAACCCCTCTTCTCTATTCATTTCCTACATAGTGACTATTTTTCCCCCACAAACTAGTTGGATCTTTTAATGTACTTTCCCATCACTTATCACTTGTAGATCAATTACATAGTCCATTTCAACATTCCAAAACTATATGATCACTATAGTGTCTGAGTATGTATCATAGGACCTCAAAAACTCAGACATGTGTAATATTTTCTGCAGCTACCAAAAGTCAAATAATCTTCCAGATTTTGGATTTAAGTATCAAAAAATTAATAAAATATTAATTCAGCTTCAATTTTCAATGCATGTTGAAATGCTGCCAATAATGACATTGCTTTGGGAGAGTACTCAGAACGGAAATTGCTATTGCAGATTTGTTTGAAAAATAAACCCAGAGCCAAAAGCTGCAAACTTCATTATACAAGAACATGAAAATCTTTTTTCCTCCCTACTCTCCAAGGATCTCCCATAATGCAGAACCTCAGCGTATTTTGGGACAATATTATTTTATCTATTGATAATCACTTTGTGTATTTTGTTCCATACCTTATTGGTGAAAGGGATAAGCACATGTCACATGGAATCTACAAAGTTCCACCATGTGCAAAGCAAAAGTTAACCCACTCACTCACCCATCAGTAGCACTGTGTTTTACTTGCTAACTAATGTTGCAGGATGAATGGATACTTAATCACATACTTCCTCTATCCTTTCTTATACATTTTGTTCATGTGGTCATTGTCCTAATTTGCTAAAATTAGATGTATGGCTTGGTTTTCAGAGGTAATCAGGAATGAAAACTTTTGACTTCAATGGGAGTATAGCTGGCAAGAATATTTTTTACTTAAATGAAATTTTGGCCAAATATACTGATTTATCACAAACAGAATGTTTTTGGAGATGTTTCAGTTTTAACATAGACATTGTCAAAAGGGGGGCGTGGTTCCAGTCTCTGAACACAACACCATCTTGCTATATGACTTGGTGCTTAGGACTCTGGATTGGGATGTGTGAGATTAATGTTCAAGGTTTTGACCTGGGTCTTCCACATACCAAACTGCCAGGCTCTAAAACACACATACATTTTTAGTTTGAATTGGAATTGAAACCAAATTTAGAAATCTCAAAAGGTGCCACAAATTGTCATCCTCTGGTCAGCTTTAGTTATGAGTGCTTAGCACCCTTGAAAATCAGGCCACTAGTTTAATCTTGGTAAGGAAAATTATGACAATGCCAGTATGACAGTTCATGGCAGCTGCACTTGTATTTTTTCTCAGTGATCCAGCAAAGGCACTCACTCTCATGATTCCAGATCCCCACACCTCTCTCCTTTCTGGCTGTGGTATTTCCAGGCTTCACAGTTCCCTGCTTTCACTGTGCTATTCCCAGCACAGCCAAGTTGCCCAAGAACACCTGCTTGCTTTCTCTTCGGAAATAGTTAACAGATGCCATTGCTACAGTTATAAAGTACCACAGAGCATGTCCTATGTGAGCCTACTTTATTATTAAGGTAAAAATCATAACAGAGAAAACCTATTAAAAACAATAAAAGAACTTACACACATGCTAAAAAGCTTACCAGGTGATTAACCTCAAAACATGGATTCACCCTAACATGGATTCTGGCAGGAGCAGTCCTTCAACCCCTCACCCAAGGGATTCCTCATGGTTACAAGTTCCTCACAGCTTCAGGTCAGAACAAGCACCCAATCTTATGGGACTTCAATAGGCCCAGTCCTTCCAACTCCACCCTAAGGATAGGGGTCCTGTCTATTTTCTGGACCAGAAAGAAGGCACTGAGGCAGGTTAAAACTAGGCTATTTATCCAACAACCCTTTCTTTGTCTCTTGGTCCCTGGAAAATATTATTTGACCTGGTGTATGTGCACATCTGTGACTGATAACAGAGGAAGTACATTAGCATCCCCTTTCCTACCAGAGAAGCTCCATACAATGCCACAATAATGTATCTACAGTTGAATTTTTAATACAATGTACCCCAAAGGTATTAGCCCTAATTCAACAAGGTTTAACTTAATACCATGAGGTTTGTTCGGGATATTACAGGATATTGTCAGTCTGTCACAAACAGGATGAAGAGAAGTACTAGAAATCTACTGAAGGTAACAAAACCTTAGTACTATCAGTCTTGAACAATAACAATTCACAATAATTCAACAATAAAGTAAATCTCAGGGCTGTTAAGTGCCAAGTTAATTATCTGAAAATGACACTGGTTGGAGTATTTGCAAATCAGCATTCAGAGCCACTGTTATAGTTTGAATTAGATAAAACCTCTACAAACTAGAGAAGCAGTAATAAAAGGAGTGCAGTAAAAGGGAAAAACACATTTTATTTTGTTTCTTTTTTAAAATTAAATGTGCAGTAGACTCTTGTGTTAGCCAAATTCTGGTGCTGTTGAAGTCAGTGACATTTTTGTCATTTAAAGAAATTCAGTTTTGGCCTTATTCGACTATCCTCTCAGGAAACAGTGGGTTGTATTGATAGGAAGCTAAGTTTTGACAAAAAGAAAAGGAGTACTTGTGGCACCTTAGAGACAGGCATCCGATGAAGTGAGCTGTAGCTCACGAAAGCTTATGCTCAAATAAATTTGTTAGTCTCTAAGGTGCCACAAGTCCTCCTTTTCTTTTTGCGAATACAGACTAACATGGCTGCTACTCTGAAACCTAAGTTTTGATAGAAATCACCCAGAGTTGTTCAAAACAGAGGCACCAACTTTCTAATTTCCCCAGGGGTGCTCCCCCCAATCCATCCCAAGCCCTGCCCCCACTCCGCCCCGTCCCCCAAGGCCCCACCCTGCCTCTTCCCACCCCTGCTCCACCCCCATCCTGCCTCTTCCTGCCCTGTTCTGCCCCTCCCCCCAAGCACACCCCGCCCTCACTCTGCCCCCTCTCTCCCAGCAACTACTGCATGCTGCTGATCAGCTGATCCATGGTAGGTGGGAGCACTGGGAGGCATGGGAAGCAGGGGGAGGAGCTGATTGGTGGGACCCTCAGGCAGGCGAGAGGTGATGGGGGAAGAGAGGGAACTGATCGGCAGGACCACAAATGGATGCTGAGAACCCACTATATTTTTCCTATAGATGCTCCAACCCCGGAACACCCACGGAGTCAGCATTTATGGTCCAAAATAAGAAGAGAAAATAAAGATCCTTGGCAATAAGTATCCTTCTGCAATGGACCAGCGTCTGGGTTTGAGCCATTGCCTCTCCATTTATGGCTGAACTGTGTCCTCAAAAGTAGCTCTTTGTCTCCTATATAGTGCAGTGGGAGCTCCTAACCCCTTAGATTTTCACATCTAGGGTAGAATTTGACTATTATTCCCCTCTCTCTCCTGATTCAGAGTCATTGATGGACTCCATAACCTGCTACAATGAGAAGTGTTGAGGAGGAAACAGTGTAGATTTTAATTTGACTGTCCCTTGGTTTCTGTCTCTTACCAGGTCTCAGAGTAGCAGCTGTGTTAGTCTGTATCCACAAAAAGAAAAGGAGGACTTGTGGCACTTTAGAGACTAACAAATTTATTTGAGCATAAGCTTTTGTGAGCTACAGCTCCCTTCATTGGATGCATTACCAGTTCATTAGGTGGAAGAAGATAAGAGACAGACTGCCATTCTTGTCACAACTCTTTGGTAATTGGTAACTACAATGTACTCTGATGTTCTAGTCCTGATTCTGACAGAGTCTTGGGTAAGTGATGTTGTCCCTCCGTGCTCAGTGTCTCCATCTGTAAAATGTAAATAGTAGTTCCTGGGTTAACAATGTCTGCCTAACAGAGTTTAATGGAAGTTTATACCATGCTTTGAATATGGGAAGTGATATGTACTTGCCAATTATTCATCTAGTCCATTTTTATTCTTTGTGATGCAGTCATTGGTGTGGCAGTGGACTACAGCTGGTTGGGAAATTCTTTTTTTCCTGCAGATTATTTTGATGGAAATGAAAACAATTTCATTTTTGTCATAATTTTTCTACCAAATCTGTGTGTTTTTTTGATAAAAAACTGAAAACAAAACAAAACTTGCTTGCAACAGAAAGCTACTTTAAAAAAAAGTGTCTTTCAATTTCCAAAAACTTTAAAAAAATAGTTTCTAGAGAACAGCTGAAAAATTCAGTTGAAAATGAACTTTTACCAGGGAAATTCTTGCAATAAAATAACCATTTTTCTCTTAGAAAAGAAAAAAAAATCAAGGAAACATTTTACCATCTCTATGCTGGACTAATCAGAGAACTATTTTTAAAGAAGATATTAAAGATAATTCTGGAAATGGCAGACTAGAAAATTTGACTTCACTAGCAGGAAAATTATTTGAAAGACTAATGAAACATATAGTTATAAAACACTCAGTTGGACATGATACAGTAGAAGCAAACAAGCATGGATCCTATAAAATGACATATCTCTCTAATCTAAAAAACCCTGTTTAAACATGTCAACAAAACAGTAAAAAAAAGGAAAAATGCTAAGATATAATTCATTTGGACTTTCAATCTGCCTTTGTCAAAGTTCATCAGTTAAGGAAATTAAATAATAACGAGGTCAGACATAAAGTACTCTCATGCATCAGAAACTGGCTGAGACAGAAAACAAAGAGTAGGAATACATGGTCAATATTCAACAGTGCAAAAGGCTACCAACGGGTGTCACAATGATCCATATTAGAAGTAGCATTGTTTAATATTAGGGCAAGTAGAATTTTTTCTGTCAAAACTATTTTTCTACAAAATTGCATTTTCAATTAAACACTTTAAGGCAAAACTCTGAAATATTTAAATTCTCATATGTCACGAGGGTACCTCACAGGAGTGAGTTGTCTTATGTTCCCAGTCTTCTTTTTAGGGTGGGCTCCTGATCTGGACTACCACTCCCTTGATGCTCTACTTCCCCTCACCAAGAGGGCAGACTGTAATGCATCATGGAGATGAAATCCCATGCAGAGGAGAATGGGAGCATGAGGCACCTGAATTACAACTCCCATGAGGCACTGTGGCGGCCCTTCCAAATTGAAATGTGTCAGATTTCAATTTTTGTTGAAATGTCTAAATATTCCTCACAAAAAATATTTAATAATTATTAGCAAACAGGGCAAACAACCAGAATGCAAAATTTGGATTTGGATACAAATTTTTTAGTCAAAACTGAGTTACTCCAAAGAATACTAACACACTAGATGAATAGGCTACATGATGGCAGATGCAGTTTAATATGCCATTGCAAGGTAAGGCACATTGGGACGTGTAATCAGAAATACCCATTCAAATTTCTGTGTTCTAAATTGTAAACACTCAGGAAAAATACCTGGGCATTATTATAGACAGTGCAAGGAAATAATCTGTTCAGTGTACAGTGGTAGTCAGAAAAGCAAACAACATGTTAGGCTCTTTAAATAACAAGATGGGAAATATAATTAATACTATTGGTGTTATACAAGTCAGTGGTATTGCTTCACCATGAACATGGGTTCCAGTGAATGGGAGATCTGTCATTTACTTCAGTGGTACCAGGATTTCACCCATGTTCAGTTATGTAACACTAATGTCCTTTATCAATGTTTCTATCTATATCTCTATATTAGAAATAGGTAAGTTGTTAGGCATGAAAAGACTTCTCTAGAAGAAAGATTGAAAAGATTGGTACTGTTTAGTTTAGCAAGAGTAGACATGATAGAGGTGTAGGGCCTGATACATAACCCACTGAAGTCAATGGAAAGATGTCCATTGACTTCAATGGACTTTGGATCAGGTCCATACAGAATAATGCAGTGTTTCCCAAAGTTTTGAAAGCTGAATACCCCTTCAGAAAAATGAAGCCAATCATGCCAACATGATTGACTCCTGTCATGTCATATTTAAGATCCATATAGCTTCTTCACCATCCCCCTCCCCAGCTAGTCCTTTACCTTTCTCTCCCATTTGGGAAATAATGTTATAGATTTTCATAATATGATACTTCTTCTTTCTTAAAAGCTTTGAGAAATTAAACAGTTCACTATGCTGATTTTTAAGGGATCATAATTCACATCTGATTTATCACCAATTGAAATGAAAGGGGATGCTCATACCTCACCTCTTTCAGGCTCTCTGCAAACTCAATCAGATGTCTCTGCATTGGTTACTCTGACTTCAGGTTTTGAAGATTTTCTTCACATCCATAGCAGCCAGAGTCTTATTCTTTTTGAGTTTGAAACCTAAGACTCTGGAGAACAATTGAAACATTTGTCCATGCCCTCCAGATAAGCCTCTACTCTTCAGGTGGGTGTGCCCCATATTTTGAGAAACACTGGAGTAATTTCAATGGCATATCAAAGGTAGATCAGATATCCTTACTTACTTTTTCTCATGATACAAGAACAAGGGAATGTTCAATGAAATTGAAAGACCATACATTTAAAAGTGATCAAAAATAAATGATATTTACATAATTAACCCATAGAACTGAAGATATCATTGAAGCCACCCCCTCAATCACAGATATATTAGCTAGGATGCAAACTATATACAAGGAATATATACTCTTATGTGACATAATGCAACCACTAACTAAATCAAAGAGGTAAGAAGAAATTTCCTGTCCAGGCAGATTATTCCTAGTCCAAGGTTTCTTGTATCTTCTTTTGTAGCTTTGTGTAGGACTAGATAGACCATGTATCTGATCTTACATTCCAGTCCCTGTTTTCATGTATAACCCAAGTACATACATACTGAAAAGGTAATAGTTATATTGAGAATGGGATCACAAAATAGTGATCTTGTTTCTTTACTTCAATACCTTCCTCCACTTGGTAGCTCAATTATCAGCATTTCCATTCCTGGCTTTCCCATGAACACATTCAGACTAGATTGAAAATGGAGTCTTCAGCCAAACTGCAATACATTTGCAAGCTTTGAGAGGGTTGTTCTTGAGGGTTCACCAGGAGGTACAAGTAATTTGCTGCAGTTTGATTAAAATTAAGTGGAGGCACAAGCACTTTAAGGATGGCCTTCAGAGAAATAAACAGAAATGGAGAGGAGTATTATTCTACAGAGTTAAAGGACCTCTACCTTTTTATTACACCTATGCCCTAGAGCAGTGATATTCAGACCTCAGTGGTTCAGGATCCAAATTAGTGACCAAAATTACGCAAAAGAACCACAGTTGTGAGAATTCACTGTTTCATTTACAACAATACTATATATTTCATATATAGATATATTAGTCTCACAGCAAGTAAATTAATCACTTAGTGCCAGTTGATAACTTAATTGGTTAATCACATAGTAAAAGCATCCTGATTGGTTAATAATTAAATCACGCAGTGTTTTAATATCATGTGCTGCAAAGAGACACATTAAAGAGCCCCTTGAAGGCTCACAAGCCTCAGTCTGAGTATCACTGCCCAGAGGACTATTCTCAGAGAAAGAAAAATAAAGTCTGGCCAACAGAGCAGTATTACTTCGAAAGGCTGGTATTCTTAAGCAATTTTTCAAATGTGGGGAATAATGGGAATAGTTTAAAGGGCTTTAAAAGTACTTAAAGCTCTGCTTTGCTGTGACCAGGGAAGCTACAGTTATGGTTAGAATTGGATAACCTAAAACTCAAGCTTGGTTTTAGTCATTGTTATTCATATTTTAGTAGCCTCCAAAGATCCTTACCCAGATTAGGCCACCATTGTATAAGGAACCTGTAAGCCTACATCAGGAGATATGATCCTTGTCCGAAAGTTTATAATTCAACTCCACACTTTGTTGAATGATCACTTTTCACATTCAGTTCTGCCGTCCAGGTGACCTGCAAAGGAAAAAAAATAGTTATATGCCCCTTTTCTCCTTCTTACAGATTTAGAAAGAAGGCCTGAAAAGGTTGTGTGGGGTATTTTTGTTTGTTTGTTTTGATTTGGGTGGTTTTTTTTGGAATGGTGGTGGAGGGGTTTTGTTTTTTTGTTGTTTTTGTTATTCTTATTGTTATTTCTTTCGAATGTTTTTCCTGCTTGGTTTTACATCAGGAATTCATTTGTGATTTGCCTTCCTTTTCTTCAAAGATTCTACCTTGCAGATTCTGAAGGACTGAGACCTAGTTAGTTGAGGGGGGAGTGCTTAAGATAGGTTGGTAAAGATTCTGCACTCCTTTCTTCAATTACAAACAGAGAGAATTCCTGACCTACATTAAGGCTCCATGGTAGACCTCCATTAAAACAGGGACTACAAGACATGATTTTTCTAAGGTAAAAAATCTTGCATGTCTTTTTTGTATATCACTTATGGTATTAAAATCTAACAGCTCATTTGTAATCCAGGCTCTGAGTCCATGCAAGGGAGTTAGGGGAGTAATGAATACATACCTTCATACATCCAGTCACAGCACAGGAGGGACAGAAATCTCCACCAGGCTGCTACTCCCTCTCACATCCATGTGGGTGGGCAGGGTGACTAGATCTTTGATGCTCCCTTCACCCAAATAATATGCTAGCCAGAATAGCTGACCTTGTGTACCAGGAGAAATAATCTGCAGCAGAGATAGGGCTGGCACATATCACATCCCCCTTACGTGTCTGTTCCTGAGACAGCAGGACAATCTTGGCCTTTAAAAAGGGGGTAGGGGAAGCTATTTTCCTTCTCAGGTCATCTATAAAGTAAACATATTGCCAGGAGAAGAAGGAGAAGGAGGAGGATGGTTTTGTTCTCAGGAAGGGTTCACAATTTGACATCCCCGTTGTTCAAAAATCTAGCTTGTCCATCACTTCTAACTAAAGGTTTCTTGTGCCATTTTCAGTATACTTTGTCTCAAGCTATTTCATAGTGCTGTCATTAGTATTAATGTTCATACAACATTAAGGCCTGCCTCTGGAATAGCTGACTGTTACACATGCTTGAGTAGTGAAATACTTGTCATTTGCAACTTTCACTTTTTGTGGACTTTTTCACATAATGGTACGTTTCTGGGGACTTGCAGTGCACTCAAGTTACTTTACCTACTTCTAGGACAACAACAAAGACTGTTCAAAGTGTTGCATTTTGCTTAATAGCTGACAGTCAACTGTGATCCCTATACTTCCTGTTTCCCGTCCCCCACCTTGTATAAAATATTGGCCAATGGAAGTACTGAAGGATCTACAGTCATTATCTAACTATCGCTCATCCACTGTATAATTTATATGGTTCTTTTCAAATTTTTCCCAGCTGACAAAGATGCTGCATTCATCCCACCCTTGTATGCTGTTAGTTGTCTCTACAGCAGGGATCGGCAACCTTTGGCACACGGCCCACTAGGGAAATCCACTGGTGGGCCGGGACTGTTTCTTTACCTGCAGTATCTGCAAGTTCAGCTGATCGCAGCTCCCACTGGCCGCGGTTCACCACTCCAGGCCAATGCGGGCTGCAGGAAGTGGCGCAAGCCAAGGGACATGCTGGCCGCCACTTCCCGCAGCCCCCATTGGCCTGGAGCGGCGAACCACAGCCAGTGGGAGCTGCGACTGGACGAACCTGCAGATGCTGCAGGTAAACAAACCATCCCGGCCCGCCAGCGGATTTCCTTGATGGGCCGCGTGCCAAAGGTTGCAGAACCCTGCTCTATAGGAATAGAATACATGATACAAGCTTATGGGAGCATCTCACACACACACTGTACGGCTGAAAAGGGTTGCAAGACCACATACTGCCTTTTTGATTCTTTGAAAAAGAATGGGACATCTTGCAGTAATTCCAAATACCAAGTTTCTGTTGAATGTACCTGATAATTACTGTAAATGAAAATATTTAAACTAGATATAACTGCAAAACTGTAATGTCACTTTTACAATATTCCTGATTTCAGGAATATACATTCAATGGGCAGGTTTTTTCCTTAGTTTTCAGCTTTAAACTATGCATGTATAATACCAGGAGGCTTTTACTGTGTTTTATACACATATTGTTGGTGCTTAACAATGCACCATGATGATAATATCATTTAAATTGATGACAACAATATCAAGTGTTGTTTGGGCTGTCCCATGCAGACTACTGAAAATATCCTTCCCAATACACATGAAACTAAGTGTCAATATTTGCCTCTGAAAAAACCTTTTCAGTTTATAGATGAACAGTTTTTCTGCGTGTGGTTTAACTAGCTGCAGCCACTGAACTGCTGTAAGGCACCTTGGGGTGTGGTGAGTATGACAGGCAGTGCATAAAATATGATATTCTCTCTAGTTATAAACCTATATAGGTACAGTGCACCTATCCAGTTCTGTATCACAGGGTTTTAATTCCACCTTTCCTATCCCATTATTTTGTCTTTACTGCAGAGAACAAATTTTATCTGGGCTGAGTCCCTTGGGTTTATAATGAAAACTCTAACAGGCTCTTTATACTTATGGCCACTACCATAAATAAAACTGACCAGACAGTGACACTTTTATTCCTCTCTCTTTTGAGATTCTGATGGACACATTCTAGATAAGTGGATAAAATTCTGCAGGCTCACAAGTTAAGTAGCTCTTTAGTCACTTCTGGAAGTGTGAGACATTTGTTCAACAAAAAGCTTAGCTTGGAGACTGTGTAAGTAAATACCTCTAGGACACTAACACAGGGTCAATACTTTCACACACTGAATGATTCCACAGAGTGTTTTATTCTGTTTCTTAATGCCTGAAGCCTCTTTGTATTTCTGTTTACTTCAATTGTCTGTATGCTTGAGCTCCATCAGAGGCTTTCACTTCTCACCAGCTTTTTTTAAAGATTTTTTTTCCACCTTTGAATTCATTTGAAAGAAAGAAAACAAAAAGCACAGTACAACATTTAGGGAATTTTATCTCCTACTTAATCATTTAGACACTGACTAAGGTAAGAGCTGGGCTGTCTGATAGACATCATTTTGGCCTAATCTTGCTGGCCTAGACAAGAGTCTGATTTAGCCCACATGTTTGAACTAGTGTTACTGTAATTCCTACAGTAGCTGCCATACAGTTTGTTTCACTACCAGGGAGCAAGTTTATGGTGATATAGTTAGAAATGATAAATATCTATAGGTAGTTCAAAGTATCCTCATTAGTCCAAGCGACCTCATCTTGCTAAAATCAGGGCTACTATGTGTCCAGAGTGAAAAAGTTTTGTAGTAAAACACTACTACTTTGCACTTGTATAGCTCCTTTTATCTGAAGCTCCCAAATTATTTTACAAACATTAATGTCTAACATCACTCCTGTTGCGATATAGTCTGTATTCTCTTTTTAACTGATTTATCATAATAAGATGAAATATAATATAGTCTACAAATGATATGCTGTGAAATATACATAACTCCCAGGGGGTGAGGAATTCTTGAATGCAATAATGAGTCTCCTGACCTGGCTTGCGTCACAGAAACCTGAAGGCCCTGTGTCAGCTCATCTTATCCTCCAAGACACTTCATTCACCACTGATCCAGATCCTAAAAGGACAGGTTTGGATTTGGAGTAGCTGATTTCATTCCTTTCTGGGCTTCTGAGAGAGAGGGCTGGGAACAGTAGCTGAGCCAGCATTCTGGTCACTTAAACACCAATTAATTCCCAACATGGTGAACCTGATGGAGTCTCATTAATGGCTTAGAATGGGCTGGGGGAGGACTAAAGAGCGAATTGGCCCATTAACACATGAGATATGAGAAAACACAGGAAGGAAGTGCAGGGGAGAAAGAGACAAGCTAGCAGAGCCAGAACCAGGAAGGATCTCTATGTAGAGAGATCTGTTCCCTTCCATCTCCTCTCCTGGACAGAGAACTAAGGAGAAACTGTAAATAATTATGATGTATGGATCAGAGAGGTGGTTGAAAAGGACATTGTAAACAAACCTCATGAGGTAATACACCAGAAGAAGTTCTCCAAGCCATTTGTGAGGCTATAAAGTAGGTAGGAGTGAGTCCACCCTGTCACAGCTCCAATAGAATAAACCTTCCCTTGAATCTAAATGTTTGAGTGTATCCCCTTAATTTGTGACACCAGAGACAAGATTAGCTTCCACTTCCTGTTGAATCTATAAACACAAGGAAGCTAGTAGAGACATCATCTAATATGATGATGAAGACAAGACACAAGACATATTTTCTTTGGAGACTTAAATATCTATGTTGATAATGCCTCTGTTATGACAGCCTAACCAAATACTCCAAGCAATATTCAGACCCCGGGGGGATGTAAACATAAGAAATACAAGAGCAACCCTATGTGGTCAGACCTCATCCACCTCCACACAGAAATAAAAACTGTCTGATACAAGGAAGGAAGAAATTAGCAATATGGTCTGTCCCACAATACTCTTGGCCCTGCCATGTTTCAAGATGTGCTTATAGAAAACTGTACCCAACTAGGGTATGAAAAAGGAAAGGAGTTAATGTAGATGTTAAAGCCCCTCCCTTACTAGCACCAAAGTGCCCTCTTCCACTCTATGGCACATGCAGATGTCCTCTGTCCCATGCTTCTCAGATGATCTGCCACAGAAAAAGTGAGAAGGAAGAAAGTTTGAGTGCTAGAAAACACTCTGATACAGTCAGATTTGGGCACAAAGAATTTCTCTCAGGTTATGCAACTGCTGTGACGGAGCCAAAGAACCTACTTCTTGTCTACTATCAAAACTGCAGGAGTGATCAGAAATGCCCTATAATGGCTCACATGCTTCCTCTTGTACCAAACCGATGGTATATTATGGCCAACTGTTCCACCACCAAATCCCTCCCTTGCAGAGTCCCACAGGATCAAACCTCTTCCCAATATTATTCAACATCTACATGAACTGTTAGGAGAGCAGGTGAGTCAAAGTGGATTGAAGTGTCAGCAGTATGCAGATGATATCCCACTTCCAGCTCCTTTACATTCAATATAAATAGGACCAGCTCCCAGCTCTCTCAATGTTCAGCCAAAGTCAGTGCCTGGATGAAGAGCAGCTGGCTGCAGCCATACACAAGTGAGACAGTGGTAGGAAAATGGAAGCACTTTGAAGAACTTTCTTCTCTGTACCATCCCCCACTATTGAAAGCATTTGCCAGCAGATTGATAAATTCCCAGCCTGGGTCTTCTGGACTCCTCAGGGCTGTTGTATTCCTTAATTGCCAAGTAAATAGACATCCTAATCACATTTATTTATATTATATTTAGAGATGTGAAGGAACTAAGTTTTTTGTTTGGAGGTTTGTTTTGTGACTTTGAAATATATTTCATTCTAGAACAGAAATAAATGAAAAAAATGGAAGTTTCTGGCTAGCTGAATTTCCAAAGGAAAAAAATATTGCATTTAAGGTCAATTGCAACATTTTTTTTATGAAATTGAAATGTTACTTTCTGCTTTTGACCTTGCTGATTTTATATTATAATATGAAATTAAAAAATTGAAACAACGTAATTTCAAAAAACAAAAACTTTATGTTCCAGAAGATTGAAATGAAATGTTTTGACATTATCCAAATGTGTCCCCCCCCCTCCACCTCAATTTTTGTTTGGAAATGAATTATCATGAAAAGCAGCATGTTTATTGAGTAACATTTCACTTTCAATGAATCAGCATTTTAAGACCAAAACAAAACATTCTGGCAGAAAATTCCTAACCTGCTCTCTTTATATTATTATAGTGATTGTCATATTTATTGTTAGTGTTTATTGCCTTCATACTTTAACACACACTTTGAGTGAGAAGAGGTTTGAGCGATGTGTTTTGAGCAAATTCCAGTAGGTGGAGCTCGAGAGCAGCAACAAATATCTAGTGCTCTCAGACAAAGTAGCCTGGTTTTCATCATCTCAGAGTTTGTGTGGTAAGTGACACCACTGGATAGAGAAGGCTGACTGATTCACTGCTACAACCACTGCCACCCTTAGTCTGCAATACTAGTAGACTCCCTGGTGCCTCGGTCCTGATGGTTCCATTGGCTAATCACACAATGGCAGCTGGCCTACAGGATGTTCCAGGACTGAGTGAGCTATTCTGATTCACTGGTTTGAGCTGAAGTGTTTAAAATCAGTAGCAGTGCTGAAATAACAAGTGAGACACAGCAGTAAAGAAGCTTTCTGAACACTCCTAACCTCATGGGAGTATATTTAGCATTTTGTTTGTTTTTGCCAGCAGACTGACAAACCAGCCAGGGTCATTCAGTTCATACTGCTTTCCTGGAGGCTGCAATGCTGTGAAATGTTGGTCCCCCGCAGGGAGATTTTATCTGGGAATAGTTCTCTGAGAAAACTTATGACTTTGTTATTGTATTATACAGTAAAAGAGGAAGATGAATCTGTGATGGCTGTCACCTTAGTGCTCTTAGTTATTTTCGGTGGATGGAGACAGCAGGAATAATTATCTCATTTCTTCACAGCCAATGAGTAGTGACAAGCTATATATTGTATAATGATAGACATGTTGGCAGTAGTGACTATCTATGTATTGCATAAAAACACCAGTGTTGACTGAATGTAAGGAAATCGGCAGAAAAATAATGCCCCATAGGAAAAAACAATAAAACAGAAGAGGTGCAGATCAGGATAAGTAAAGAAAATGTCAGAGATCTTCTGACCAATTTGAATGATTTCAAATCAGCAGGGCCTGATGCTATTTACCTGAGGTTACTAAAGGAATTAGCTAAAGAAATTTTGGAGCCACTGATGATAATATTTACAAACTCATGGATGAGAGGAGAGGTCCCAGAAGACTGGGAAAGGGTTAAAGTAGTGCCCAAAAGGGCCAAAAGGAGAAGCCAAGGAATTATGGATCAGTCAGCCTGACTAGCTGTATAAAATTTTCAATTTGTGAATACCTGGAGGATACAGGGGTGAATACTAGCAGCCAGCATGGATTTATCAAGAAGAAATCATGACAAAACAGCTTGATTTCCTTCTTTGGCAGGGTAACAGGTTTGGTGGGTAGGGGGAATGCAGAGGACATAATATACCTGGACTTTAGCAAGGCTTTTGACAAAGTCTCACATGACATTCTGATAAATAAGCTGGAGATATGCGGGCTTGGTGGAACTACTATTAAGTGGATACATAACTGGCTAAACAACCACAGACAAACAGTAACTATTAATGGAATGATGTCAGATGGGAGGGAGGTCTCAAGTGGGATTCCACAGGGATCTATTCTGGGTCCGGTGTTGTTTAACATCTTTATGAATGACCTGGGTGTAGGCATAGAGAGCACACTGATCAAATTTGCAGATGACACAAAGTTAGGGGGAATTGCCAACACTTTGGAGGATAGAGCTAAGAGTCAAAGAGATCTTGATAAATTGGAGAACTGGGCTATAGGCAACTAAATACAATTCAACAAAAATAAATGTAAAGTGCTACACTTAAGGAAGAAAAACCAAATGCAAAAATACTGAATGGGAGGTAATTGGCTTGGCTGCAACACTGCTGAGAAGGTCCTGGGAGTTGTGGTGGATCCCAACCTCAACATGAGTCAGCAATGTGATGCTGTGGAAAAAAAAGCAAATTCAATTTTAGGTTGCATTAACAGAGGCAAAGCATGCAAGTCATGGCAGGTGATAGTACCACTCTACTTATCACTGGTTAGGCCTTAGCTGGAGTATTGTGTCCCATTTTGGTCACCAATGTACAGAAAGAATGTAAAGAAACTGGAAGGGATCCAGAGGCAAGCAACAAAGATGATCAAAGGGATGGAATGCAAGCCATAAGAGCAAACTGGGTATGTTTAGTTTTGAAAAGGGGAGATTAAGAGGGGACATGACAGTGGTCTTCAAATACTTGAAAGGCTGACATAAAAAAGACAAGTTGTGCTCTCCAGCCACAGAGGGCAGGACAATAGGCAATTGGTTCAAGCTACAGCATAGCAGATTTAGATTAAATCTTAGGAAAAGTTTATTGCTATCACTGCTTCACATCATGCATCATGTGTATTCAACATAACAAATGGCAAATACATGATCAGGGACACTTTGGAATCAATATGCAAAGACTATCCCTCAATACAGTTATCTATAGCAATTAATACTTCAATCAATTCCTTACAATCCATACTGTGAATAACCCCACTCCTAATTTCATCAGTGCTCATGTCATTCATAAGCACACTGCCTGGCACAAGACTCCCCTTCACTGAGCTCTCCCCACTCCCCCACATTCATAATGGTACTTATAGCAGGAGCAGAGAGAATTCTCTTGTGCCTCCTCCCCTGCAACACCTTGAGTGTAGCCGATCTTGGTGTTTTCAGAGCTGAGTGTTAACTCTTTGAGTACATGTGACTTGCTCTGCCACCCTGACTGGTGACATGAGTACTGAGCATTTGGTGTTTACCTGCCCTGCCTCACTGATTGCAGGACTGAATGTTCACTGCGTGGTTTTACTGTAGAACTGAATAGTCTTAATTAGTTTTTTTTTCTTTGCTTTCTCTCTCTCAAGTGGTCAGGTAAGGGTTAACAAATGTTTTAGCAGTTGCTCTAGCTGATGGTTGCTAGTTTGAATGTATCATTAAAGCTGGCAGGAAATCTCTCACTGCACTATAAATAGTGAAGGGGGAGCTGAGTGCAGCCAAGGGAAGAAGGATCCACCTGAGGAAGGCAGATTTGGATGGTGAATCCATCTCAGTCCATCAAGATCCCCAGATTTGCTTTACATAACTGTTACAGATAACTGTTACAGATAGCTAGCTTATAGTCAGGGAACAAATATGACTATGATTGCCATTTGCTGTTAAATAAAGGTTTGAAAGAAGACCTAGACACTGTGTAGTCAGCTCACACCACCACCAAAGGGTAAGTTCCTGGAGAATCCTGGATGAGTTGGTAACAGCACTATTCCCCCTTCTCCATTGGGCCACACAAGTCCATAATGTGGGAGCACAAAGCATCCCTGACTTCTGTTGCCTGAATGCATCCAGCTCCAGCTGCCCTTTTTGGCTGACTGTAATGGTTCAGCAGTCCCGCACTCTCTAGGTCCAGTGGGGGGAAATGGCTCACCTTTGTTGTAATGCATTGATGACACTGGAATCCAAATGGATGTGTAGACAGGCTTTCAGTCTGCCAAATGCACATTCAATAACTCTTCTGCACCTGCTCAGAGTGTAATTAAACCATCTTTTGCCAGGGCTTCTTAAATTAGGGTGCAGTTTCATGAGCCAAGGAAAAAGGGAGTACATTGGTTTCCCCAGAATAACAGTGGGGACAGTAACTCTATTTATGACAATGTCATTTGGTGGGAATAGTGTCGCAACCTGTCCATGACTGTAGACTCCTGATCAGCAAAAAAACACGTCATCACAAACTTTCCCAGCACAACCCATGTTGGTGTTCATAAATCACCCTCTGTGGTCCCCAAGGGCCTGAATAACAATGAAGTAATACCATTTGCAGTTTATGTACTCATGCACTCCTTGAGAAGGGCACACTATGGACATATAAGTCCCATCAATGGCCCCAGCACAGTTTGGAAACCCCATTCTCTCAAAGTCAGCAATTACTTCCGGAGTATTTTTTATTGCCTAGGGGTATGGAACAGATTCCATATGAGAAGAGATTAATAAAACTGGGACATTTCAACTTGGAAAAGAGACGACTGGGGGAAATATGATAGAGGTCTATAAAATCATGACTGCTGTGGAGAAAGTAAATAAGGAAGTGTTATTTACTCCTTCTCATAACACAAGAACTAGGGGGGTCACCAAATGAAATTAATAGGCAGCAGGTTTAAAACAAACAAAAGGAACCATTAATTCACACAACACACAGTCAATCTGTGGAAGTCTTTGCCATAGAATGTTGTGAAGGCCACACTTTAACAGGGTTCAAAAAAGAAATACATAAGTTCATGGAGGATAGATGGCTAATGGCTATTATCCAGGATTGCTAGGGATGGGGTCCCTAGCCTCTGTTTGCCAGAAGCTGGGAATATGCAACCGGAGATGGATCACTCGATTTCCTATTCTGCTTATTCCCTCTGGGGCACCTGGCATTGGCCATTGCCAGAAGACAGGATACTGGGCTAGATGGACCTTCGGTCTGACCCAGGATGGCCATTCTTATGTTCTGAATGCCTGCCACCTTGGAGTGAACCACACACTTGATTGCCTCAAAAACTTCCGCCAACACTTTACCCATAGTAGATTTTCCAACATCAAACTAGTTTGCAATGTACCTATAGCATTCTGGAGTAGCTAGCTTCCAGATGGCTATAGCAACCCACTCCTGGACCAGCAAGAGTGGCCTCATGAGTCTGTCTTGACACTGGAGGTTAGGAGCAAGCTTCTCCCAAGTGCCAGACATGTGGCTTTCTTCATGTGAAAGTTCTGGACCCAGTGCTGGTCATCCCAGGTCTGCATGACAGTAAGATCCCACCAGTCTGTGCTCCTGACCCTGGGCCAGTCTATGAAGGGGGCATCAGCGGCTATAGCGAGTGTCATAAGCAGCAGCATCCAGTGCGAGTCTACCTGCTGGGGTATTTCTCCTTCTCCTCCTGCTCCATCATGAACGGTGTCAGGTGCCTTTGATGCAGAGGTGATGCATGCTGGGTAACATGCTCCCTTCAACCCCGATTTCTCAGGCCACCTCTCGCCGGGATGCCCAGCAGCGATGAGGCAGTGGCTCCCCTGGTGGTGGCACTCACTGTGTGTCTGTGCAGCGCAGGGAGGAAGGAAGCAGCAGGACTGCTGACTGCAGGCTGAGCTCCCCACCCCAGTGCCCCACTACATGGGGATGCTTTTCCTTCCCTGCTGCTGGAGTCCCAGGGTTTCCTGCTGCCTTCTCTGCAGACCACCCATCCACAGAGGTGAGTCAGGAATGCATCTTGAAGATCAGGAAAAGGAGCTGCAATGTGGTGCTCAGCACCAAATGGGTCAGATGGAACCCCATCCAGCCTGAGAGAGCAGGAGTGAGTGAGGTGAGCAGGCTGAAGCGGGAGAGTGGGAGACGGATAGTAGACCCTGATGATGATGCTTCAGTGCATTCAAACAGGAGCAGCCTCCAGTGTGCCTATCAAGGTAGAAGGCAATTTGGGGGTGTCATATTCCCCCCCATCCAACAAAATTTGACTAATCATTCTCCAACTTCTTGTCAGCTGAGATGATCCAGCCCCCAGCACCATCCCACCCTGGCACCACCCACCCTGATGGAACATGACGGACTGTGCATCCCAACTGTGTTGCCCCTTTTGTTGGTCTTCCTTTGAACACTTGCTCAATTGACTGAGGATCATTCAGGGAAGGAGGGATGCCTGCAAGCTCTGCAAAGGCTGGCAGCCACAGGACAGGGAGCAGGAGGAGATAGTTGCTAGTGTCTGTTGTCTAGGTACAGATCATGTTTCAGAAGGTGGAGGCAGTGGCCACATGTGGGGTGGTCATGTGCCTCCACAGATCCTTTCAGTTGTGCGACCCCCCCCCCCACCCACACACACACACACTCTCCACAGTTACATGTCACCTCTGCTTTGAGCTCAGAAAATGCTACTTAAGTGTCCACCAACATCTCATGGAGCTCTGCCTATTTCCAGACACAAGAGTGAAAGCAAAAGCCAGAGAAGTTCTTGAAAAAGTGCCTCCTCCATGTTGCTGGCTCTGGTAGCTGGGAGCACACAGACCAAAAAGACTGCTTGGCAGGCTGGGATGGCGAACTGTTCAAATTTCTTGTAACATGTAAAGTGGACAGTCATGGGACACCACAGTCAAAAGGACTAAAGCAGCCACATTTTGGGACCATGCTAGAGAGTCTCAGTTTCACTCAGGTTTGTGTGTTTCAGTGTGGACCCTGAAGCCTCAGGTTCAAACCTGCATTAGAAAAACCTTAACATAGGGTTAACAATCAGTGTAGATGCTCAACCCTTGGGTTCTCTAACTCAATGTCAGCTGACTCAAGTCCCACTGTTTGAGCATTGGCCTGCTAAACCCAGGATTGTGAGTTCAATCCTTGAGGGGGCCATTTGGCATCTGGGGCAAAAATTGGGGATTGGTCCTGCTTTGAGCAGGGAGTTGGACTAGATGACCTCATGAGGGCCCTTCTAACCCTGATATTCTATGATTCTAACCCTGGGCTTACACTACAGTGTAGACATACTCTAAGACCAGAGAAAGTCCAAGCCGGTGCAGTTTACTCATTAAGGGGTTCAAAAGAAAGCCTAAATTATACCAGCTAAGACTCAGGACCTTCTTAGACTCACTTGTGCTTACCTGTGCATTTGCCCCATTATGAAGAGGCAGTGAAAAGAACCTCTATGAATGTCTATATAAAAATGATATTACACTAGTGGTCTTCTTGAGTTCAATGGAGCTAGTGACATGCATGTTTTGGGATCAAAGTCAAAGTGATAAAAGATATTTGTTGGCATCATTCACCAAAAAAATCCAGTGAATAAGATCATTTCCATAACACCATAATAACAGAATTTGGGCAACACGCCCTTAGAATAGCTCTGGAATCAGTTTTCTAACATGAGATCAAAAAGTTTCCATCAGAAACCCCAAAGGTGATAGCTGATATCACAGCCTTCCTCCAGCAGTTTGCTGTGAATTTTATGTCTGTTTTGTTTTCCAAAGTGGTGAGTCTAAATATTTAATTATCACTTACTGCTCACATTATCTCCATAAGGGGGGAAACGTATATTGCAGCTAAGTTATAAGCATACAAGTCACTGGGTAATGTAACACTCGTTTCCATTATGTCCTGCTTATCCTTTGGCAAGGTTTGCTGTTTCATTTCCATTCCCTACCCTCACATTGTCACTATTATGCAATTCTGTGGAGGAGTCCATGCAATTTACCCTCTTTGCTTGCTTGCTTTTTCTAATGATCTGATTATTGTAGAATTTCCTTACATCCTCCTCTGATATAAATGTAGTTTAACCTGCCTCCAGTACTTCTGATTTTGTAACTAATCTCTCAATTGTAAAAAAAAGATGGACAAATGTCCCATCTCTCTGATTTACATTGCTCTTGTAACTGTGCAAGAGATTTGAGTTTAGCTTTATCAATTTATACAGCCCAATCCTCTATATGCTTATTTTTATCCTGAATCTTTTGTGCATTTAGGTATAACATTTGAGGCGTGATATGTTGTAATCATTACTGAAATATCCCTTGAAAGTACAAGTCATTTTCTCATATCATTTTCAAAATTCTGGCAATCCACAGATTATTTCCTACAATTTTCTTTGAGATTTGCATGACCAATAAATGGTAGTTCTTTTAGTTGTATTAAATGCTTATAACCTCGTTCAGTTGAATATATATATGCAACAAACCACAGCATGTTTTTTAAATTAAAGTTCAAAATATGTATATGGTTTGCTTAAGAAGAAACAAAGGGAATATATGTCTATCAAGTTTTAAAAGCCTGAAAGCTGTTTCCCTATTCTCAAGGTACATTTTTGTGGGTGGTCCTTGATGTTGCTGGGTTAAAGAGCACTAAAGGTTTCCATTGAAATAAAGTTGTCTTTAGTGTTCAATAGCCTAATTCTTTTTAAATAAAAAAAGGCAAATTCATTTGTAGATGTGTGGATCCCAGACAGTTTGTTTATTCTCCTAGTCTACCTGTGATCATAAACTCGAGGTAAATATTTGCTCTTCCAAGATTAGATTTTAAATACTTGCATTTACAATCAATTAAAACATTGATGACTGGTGCATGGGCTGTTCTATGTCATCATTGACATAACATAATGTAAAGATAAGAGTTAGATAGAAGGAAGTCTGTATTGAGTAAGGATCTGGTCTGTTTCTGGAATGAGCAGTGAATGTGGCAGATATATTTGGATACTTTAGCACTTCTTTAAGCTCAATGCAGTTTGACATTATGAGACTCTCCCAGTGTAATTATTTTTCTGTTTTCATTTGCTTTCCAAAAATGCCCTTATTTCACAGCGCTGCACATGTTTACTGAAGAACAAATACACTTTTCTTCTTCCCTAATATGATTTATTGACTATTATACACTGAACACTTCCAAATTATTTCCAAAGGTCATAAAGTAGAAGGATAAATAGTGAGAAACAAATGTATGATTTAAATGATAGAATTCAGTTGTTGACTCTAAAAACAGAAAATTCAGTATTAATGCTGTATTTCTTTGTGACATTTAAGGTTTTCAGACTAAATGCAAAAAGGTCTTTTTATTTCTCTATCCTGCATTAGTCCAAAGGGATTAGCTTAATACATGAGGGATATTTATGATGTGAGGAATAAAATAGTCCTTCAGTAGTTCCAAACCTGCAGTAGTGCTGCACTTTTGTATTTGCTTTCATGATCTTGTTGATTAAGTCGATATATGTGAATTTACTGACTCATTGCCCAGAGCAGAATGTGTTTTTACAGTCATCATAATAGTGTAGTAAATATTAGGAGATAATGTTTATATAGTATAGGCCATATCCTCAGCTGGTATAAATCAGCTTAACTCTGTTGACTTCAGTAGAGTTACAGTGATGAATACCAGCTGACAATCCAGACGTGTGTGTGTTTGTATGTGCACACGAACTCACTTTATACATATAACATATATAGGCCTAAATTTTCAAAAGTGATTAGTAACTTTGGATGCCTCCATTTTTGATTTCACAAATTGATACCCCTCATAATCAGACCCTTTTAAGGTATGTCAGTTCAGACACCAAAATCACAAGCCATACTTGAAAGTTGAGGCTATATATATATTTTTTTTTGGTAATAACACATATTCTCAAGAAAGAATAGACATTGCATTTCTTAAGCATTGTATTGATCTTTTTCTTAGTTTCAAATCCACAATTTTTTTAACATGCAAATTGAAGGGTATTTGCTTCACAGCTCCAATATACAGAAAGTAGGAATGAGCCAATCACTCAATACTAAATTCAGTTCAGTTCAATCCATTGTGATAGCAGTGCTAGATCTGTGAGTCTGTAGAATAAAGTAAAGGTGAAATCAGATTATATTCATTTTCCCCCACTTCTTCGCACACTTGTGAAACCATAATTTTTAATGTCACCATCTCCAGTTTCCTCATCTTATATCTCTCCTTTCTAAATTTGGCAACCTACCTTATCTTTCTCTCCCATTGCAAAAACCACATTTCTCCCTTCTTAAATTCCTGCATTGGCTCCTCCTCTTCTTCTGTATTAACTTCTCATCCCTTTAAAAGCACCCCGCCACCTAATTCCAATCTACATTTATAACCTAATTTCTTCCTGCGCTCTATCCCACTAACTATTCTCTACCCAAGATTCTTCACTCATTATTTCCTTCTTCCTCTCCTGACTGTGTGTGTTCTTTCAGAGCCTTACAAATCCATCTCCAGTCTCCTCTTTCAATCATTCCTAAAAAGCTACCAGGTAATATAGTCTCCATGTAATTCAGCTGATGTTTACTTGCATGGACAGAACTGCATGTGTTTGTTATGCCATCAGAAAGTAATCCCTTCAAGGCTAAGTCCCTGTTTTCCTTTTTTGATGTGCACGTTCTTATTACTGTGAAGTAACGTTGGCTGGGAATTTTCTGGGTAAATGTTTTGGGAAACGTTTTTCATCAGAAATTCTGATTTGTTAAAATGGAAAATGTTCTTGGGAAATGGTCTCAGTCAATGAATCTCCAGATTTAAGAAAAATGTTTTGTTTCAAATCTTTTTTTAACAAAGATTCATTTTTATTTAGTTTGAAATGATTTTTCATATCAAATTTTGGTTAATTTATACCAAAAAAGGTAACAATATTAAAAGATCAAAACCTAAACCAAATGTTTTGAAATTGTCAAATGGAAACATTTTGATTGACCCACTCCAACTTGTTTATATTAATTATTATTATTATTATTATTATTGGTTCACAAAAATGTTTGAGATTTTGACTATGCAATAGGAAAAAAAATTCAAAATCTCAAAAATTCTCATAGGAGAGAAAACAGCTTCCTGGCCAGCTCTAATATATATCACCATAAACACAACCCTTTTTAATCCTGATGTTGAGTCTTTGATCCATTGCTTGGCTTGCTTTTGAAATCATTGACCTTTTCATACCATTTTGTTGTTGAAGTTGCAAATGCTAGCATGGATAGGTGAAATGGTGCTTAAATGTCACAGTTCTTTTCCTTTTAAAAGACCCAGGTTTATGTTGGATGGCGGCATTTCTCTCTCATAGGCTTCTGCATGGAGGATGGTGTAATAATGTTCTATTCTGCTAGAAGACATAGTTATTTGCACTGATATCCCATCACTATGCCAGTGACAGAGTGCTCTACACAACTTTTTGATTAGATTGGATGAGGCAATCTCTCAGTTATCCTGTGATTGGGACTTGAATAAGGCCTAGCATGCAGAAGCTCAGTTGAAACTAGGTAGAGTTTAAGTTGGTAGGTTGGAGGAAACAGCCAGAGCAGATGCTGAAATCAGTATTTGCTTCCTTGATTGAAAGGATGTGTCTTCCTTTTATTTGCAATGTGTACAGTCCAGGGATCCTGTTGGATCCACAGCTGCTTCAAGAAGATAAAGTCAATGTGAAAGGCAAGAGCATCTTTTTTCTACCTTTGGCTGGAAAGGAGAAAGAAGTCAGTGAGCCTAATTTTCAGAGGTGCTGAGCACCTAAAACTCCAGCTAAAGTCAAAGGAAGCAGCAGATGAAAATCAGACCCTGTGATTCCTGCCTTTATCAATTTAAGGCTGGATTACTACCGTGAACCGTAAATAGGCAGCACCTAAGGACTACTTGGAGAATGTGGCAACCTGCTTTCTTAGTTGTCTGTCTTGCAGGGTTCATGTGACAGCCTGTGATTTGCATTGGCCCTCAGTTTTTTTCCAGATCTGATTCAAGGGTTTGATTTGATCTATACAGTCTTCTGTTTTCTGGATCCTGGCTACTTAAGCAATTCTTTTCTCCTCATGTTGTCTCAACAATTCAGATTAGCTGAGTCCCCCAGATCAAAATTTAAGCACATGGTTTAGGGTCCTTGTTTCTGATCTGACAAAGCCTAAATCTGTTGAGCTTCAGAACACACTGGAAGGCCCATGGCTGACAGGGGACGTTTCAGATAGAGATTAATTCTGTTTGTGATGGGGATTTTGTTAATGTCTTTAATTAGGATCTTGATGGAATCCTTCAATCCCAATTGGGTCAATTTGTGATATTGGTTTTGCTATTTAATTAATGTGCAGAATACATGTGCTGCATTTAGGAATACACAATACATATATACTATATATATATATATATATATATATATATATATATATATATATATATATATATATAATGCTGATTAATAATAAATTGCAAATCCTTGTTAGTAATTGCAAGGCAATGTCATTAATGCAAGACAATTGCTCCAAGGCAATGTCATTTTTAAATGCACCTTAAAAATGCTGAAAAGCACAAGCTGTATATTTACAAAATTACTTTGAATTTTGGTAAGTAATACACAAGATTTGTTCATGCTTCCCTGCTATTTGGCTTAAAATATTTTGGTTAATGAACAAAAACTTTGAGAAGCATTCTTATTTTAAAAGAAGATTGTTATTAAAATTTTTAGAATTATAATTGTCCATGTCAAATTTTATCTGATGGTATCTTGTAAGTTTGTTTTTATTTAACACTATTAAATTAATTGATTGAACCTTCTATATTTCTATTAATTAATGAGTGCTAAGAATCATTGTGAGACAAGGAGGTAAGATGAACAGCCCTCATGGTATCAATGTCACAGCCACCTGTCACATCTGCCAAAATGTAGACTGAACATTACTATAAAATAGTGAGATACATTATAATGAAGACTTAAGGGAGAGAAAGAGATGAATGCTGGCACTTTTAAATATCTGTATCAGCCCTTGCAGAGTTGATGCCTGCAAGTGGGTGTAACTGTCAACTAATATTCTTCGAATAACTTTATTACCTAGGGAAATCAGAGATTCAAGCATTTATTTTATTTTCACATTCTTGAAAATAATGTACTCACACTCTATATTACATATACTGCACACTCACAACATATTATAAATGTGTATATATAATGTACAGTGATTGAAATCTACTTTATCTGTAGTGTAAACATTTGTAAAAAAACCATTGATCTTTGGTATTTCATTTACTCATTAATTTTGAATAAAGACCACAGCCTGATCCCCCCCTGTGCTTTGGCAGCAAAAAGCAGCCAAAAACTTACTTTTAACCCACTGATGGAAGAGGAACCCTTATGTTGGTTTATTTCACCCACTTGGCCACCAGCATAGAGTCAACAGAGCACCCCTCTGATCTCCAACTTTCCTACTTATGGATTTTGAGATGTCACAGCCACAGAGAGGCACAATGGCCTCAACTGCCTGTCAATCAACTGTTCAGCAGGAAACAGAAGCCACTGCCATGCTCTACTGGACAGCTTCTCTGTAGCGATAGGTGAAAAGTCAGTTGGATGCTTTGCAAATGCTGGAGCAATGACCATGATGGTCTGGACACAGGGGTAAGAAGCTGCCACCCACGTTCTCCAGCCTTTAGCTCTGAGTTCAGTTTCTGCTCCCTCTCTTTAGTGTCCTGGGGGCACCACTTTTTCCTGTTCTCCTGATCAAACTCTTGGAAGAACTGTCACCATCTTACCATGTGAAGTTTGGGAGCTTCCTTAGGCACCTGCAGCCATGGCATAATATTTAAGTATAAATTATGAGTTAAAATGTGGGGATACAGAGTGGATTTAGGAACTACTTGAGGGATTTAAGAAGCAGTTGGATACCACAGCAATGGGTTCTGCAGAAAAACCACTGTCCCAAAAGAGCTATAGGTCTTTAAATAATATCTGAAATGGTAAGAATAGCAATGGGCCATCACCCAGCACATACCTTATTGTGGTTTATCCTGATTTCTGCTGCTTCACAATATTTCTCAGTACTATCCTTCTTCAGAAACATTTCTGGGCGCCTTTTGAATTTCTAATTAATAATCACCTTCCTTGGTGCCATAGGTTTGTTTTCCCTTCTATGAAATCACTCTCTGACTGCCCTATCTCCTTCCTCTTGTTTTGTCATCTCTGGAGACCTGATCCTTGATTTTATTTCCCTCTGTATAGATAGAAGCAAAAGAACTATTTAACAATTCTGCCAACTCTAGTCCCCAGGGCACAACCTGAGTGAAATGAGCTGTTCAAAGGAGACATCCACCTTGTCTAAATGTCTTCTCTTTGTCTTCTATACTTTTGTTTTCTTCTCTACTCAGCCATATTATTTTCTGTCACTTTTTAAGTTTTTTTTAATTAATTTCTTTTACATGAATGAATTTTGATTGTAGCCTTCTTGACTGTATCTTAAGGAGTTTTCTTATGTTACTGAATCCCAGCCAAATCTCTAACTCGTTTCACATTCATTCAAGTAGCTAATACCATCTTACTAATGAAGTAAAAAATAATATTATAGTGCACAAAGAGGTTGGAAAAGCTTCCTGCCTGATTAATATAGTGGTTAAAAATTCAGACTAACATTATAGGGTGCTCTGTTTCCTGAATTTACAGGAATTATTTAGATCCCTCGGTTTTAACAAATAGCTCTAGATATAATTCCTAAAAATGAAAACTGTTGCCAAGTTTTCCAGCTACAGTTTATCAGACTAGTCAGGGTTTTCCAGTTCAAGCTTTTATCTTTCTGCCAAATCCAGTTTTGTCAATAAAAGCTCCTTGAAGCACCATTTTAGCCTAGAAGAAATTCATGTTACAAATTGCACCTGTTATCATTGTAAATTAGTTAATTTCAATGAAAAGTATGTAGAACTCCCACCTTAAATGTTCAAATAATCACTAAGGGACAGTTACTCACGTGAGTAGTCCCTATCACTCAATGAATTGCTGCTCGCCAATGTGAATTAGAGGTTCACAATCTGGCCCCAAAACAAACCTGCTTGGACTCAGGCTTTTGAATTCAAGTTACTGCTGAAATATTCATAACTTTTGTTTTATAAATAGAAAATAGTATCTTAAGGATTTATTCAGTGAAAAGTCAGAGCTCTGTAAAAAGAAAATAGTTTCCATCCATGGCATATAATCTGAATGTTTGCATTTGTAGCATAAACACAGTGGTGTGGTAAAGGTAGAGAAACTCAATCTAACAAAGTATTTTTGTCAACATAATCATCCAAGAACCGGATTTCAAATCCCATCCAAATTTCTAAAGAACAGGCTGGCAGGCTATGGAGGCAAGTTCTATGGCCTTTGGCTAATATAAGTGGTGCATTACATTTTGTCTGAATTGTGCTTTAAGTAACTTTCTGAACAAGACAATTCTACATATCTAATTACAGCACTGGTGTCAAAATTGTTCCAGCTGTCCAGAAGGTTTTGCTATTTTATGATGTAACAACCAGGGTATTATTAAATCACACATCATCTGGATTTTTTACTCCAATTACACAAGGATCCCATGGAGATATCTGGTAATGATGGATTTCCTGCATATCTCTCAGTGAAAAAAAAAATCCACTCTTAACAAAGTCTATTTGAGTTAGAGTTAGAACAGCAAACTAATGCACGTTGGGAAAAAATAATCCCAACTATATAAAACGAAGGGTCTACCCAAGAAAGAGATCTTCGAGTCATCAGGGATAGTTCTCTGAAAACATCTGCTCAGTGTGCAGTATCAGTCAAACAGAATGTTAGAAACCTTTAGAAAAGGGATAGATAATAAGACAGAAAGTATTGTAATGCCACTATATAAATCCATGGTATGCCCACACCTTGAATACTGCATGCAGTTCTGGATATATTAGGGATATATAACAGCTTCTATATAAGGAGGGAGATTAAAGAGACTGGAGTCAGCTCATAAAAAAGATGAATAAGGGGGGATATGACAAAGGTCTGTAAAATCATAGGTTTCAGAGTAGCAGCCATGTTAGTTTGTATTCGTAAAAAGAAAAGGAGTACTTGTGGCACCTTAGAGACTAACAAATTTATTTGAGCATAAGCTTTCGTGAACTACAGCTCACTTCATTGGATGCATTCAGTGGAAAATACAGTGGGGAGATTTATATACACACACAGAGAACATGAAACAACAGGTTTTATCATACACACTGTAAGGAGAGTGGTCACTTAAGATGAGCTATTACCAGCAGGACGGGGGGAGGGTGGGAAGGGAGGAAGAAAACCTTTTGAGGTGATAATCAAGGTGGGCCATTTCCAGTAGTTGACAAGAATGTCTGAGGAACAGTGAGGGGTGGGGGTAAATAACACGGGGAAATAGTTTTACTTTGTGTAATGACCCAACCACTCCCAGTCTCTATTCAAGCCTAAGTTAATTGTATCCAGTTTGCAAATTAATTCCAATTCAGCAGTCTCTCATTGGAGTCTGTTTTTGAAGTTTTTTTGTTGAAGCATAGCCACTTGTAGGTCTGTAATTGAGTGACCACAGAGATTGAAGTGTTCTCCGACTGATTTTTGAATATTATAATTCTTGACATTTGATTTGTGTCCATTTATTCTTTTACGTAGAGACTGTCCAGTTTGACCAATGTACATGGCAGAGGGGTATTGCTGGCACATGATGGCATATATCACATTGGTAGATGTGCAGGTGAACAGGTTCCTGGGTTAGTGGTTCTGTTGTGTGGTGTGTGGTTGCTAGTAAGTATTTGCTTCAGATTGGGGGGCTGTCTGTAAGCAAGGACTGGCCTGTCTCCCAAGATCTGTGAGAGTGATGGGTTGTCCTTCAGGATAGGTTGTAGATCCTTGATGATGCGTTGGAGAGGTTTTAGTTGGGGGCTGAAGGTGATGGCTAGTGGCATTCTCTTATTTTCTTTGTTGGGCCTGTAGTAGGTGACTTCTGGGTACTCTTCTGGCTCTGTCAATCTGTTTCTTCACTTCAGCAGGTGGGTATTGTAATTGTAAGAATGCTTGATAGAGATCTTGTAGGTGTTTGTCTCTGTCTGAGGGGTTGGAGCAAATGCAGTTGTATCGTAGAGCTTGGCTGTAGACAATGGATCGTGTAGTGTGATCTGGGTGAAAGCTGGAGGCATGTAGGTAGGAATAGCGGTCAGTAGGTTTCCGGTATAGGGTGGTGTTTATTTGACCATCGCTTATTAGCACTGTAGTGTCCAGGAAATGGATCTCTTGTGTGGACTGGTCCAGGCTGAGGGTCCAAGCAGGGACCAGGAAGTGGATCTCTTGTGTGGACTGGTTCAGGCTGAGGGTCCAAGCAGGGCCCAATCCTGAACCCCTTTATTCACACAAGGAGTCCTCATTCATCTGGGTAATTCCCACCTCCATCACTGAGTAAAAATTACTCACTGGAGTAAGGGGTTTGAAGGTTCACCTTGCTCCCTTTTTAAAGATTAAAACTGCAGACCTACCTCACAAGCGCTGCAGCTCGTCCAAGAGAAAAGCATGTCAAAATCCTCCTGTGGAAGGTGCTACAGAATTGCAAAGTAATGTGCATCGTTACTACATTTCCTATGGAAAAACAATGCTTACATGAAAGAACAAACGTAAAGGTGCTCGGGGTGCTTCAAAGCCCCCAATCCCATTGAGCTCTCACATCCCAGTGAGGGGGGAAAAACAACCACTTTGGCTTAGACAGAGGTTTAAGGCTCAACCCAGAATATGAGGTAGAGTGTAGCTGTGCCACCCAGCAAGGAACCCCTTGATGGAATTGTGACTCTGTGTCAATGTCTTTGCTGCTCCCTCCTTGCCCAAGGAAGAAACAATTTGCTGCAGCCTTGAGAAGGGTACAGCTCGCTCCCCAGCTGCTGTACTGGGGGCAGAGCCATGATAGTTCCTCACTCTCTCCATCTCTTCCCCAGCCACCTGAGTGGGTAGAAGTATTGGGCATGAAATCCCTGTCTTCACACCTCACAGCACCCATACCCAGGATGTATGGAGAGAAACCATGTTACTCCCCGGTGTGGCTGTGTTAGGAAGAGACACAGTTTTGCCCTTTGTCAGAGTAATAATTTGTAAACAATTATGAATTTGCAGCAATAACAATAGGTGAATTCTTAAAATAGTATTGCCACTGCTTACCCTGTAACCTTGGGGACCTTGGTGCCGTGTGGCATGGTTCAGATCCCTGACAGCAGTAGCCAACCCACAAGCATAAAGTCTCACCCTGGCTCTTTCTAGCCCAGTTACTCTTTCCAGGGTGGCACCAACAGTCCTTCCAATCCTGGGTCTCCCCAGATCCGCTTTCCTGAGTTCTTCACATCACACACTCAAACTTCACCCCTCTGGTTTGTCACATCCAAATGCATGAAACTAGCCCCCCCAGTTATCAGTTCTTTTTGTCATACACACTCCACACAGCTTGCACACTACGTGGGATGAAAATGAATAAAACACTTACTAAACAGAAAAACTGCAAATTCAGAAATACACTAGTAAGGCAAAGCAAAGAAATACAGAAAATAAACATAAAGATGCAAACTCAGGCTTTACACTTTCATATTAGATAAAATCCCATTTCTAAGATGTTACCTATTGCCTTAAAACAGTTTCCCAGCATACCCCTTAGGTCTAGGGAGGGGATGAAGTGTTCTCAATTGCTGGCCACGAGACTGTCCCTCAAGTTCTGAATAAAAAAAAACCTGTCAGTTCCAAGCCTGCCTTTAAAAAGGCTTTTTTCTTTCCCCATCCATCCCACACCCGTGTTCATGGTGACTACTGGTTATTCAGAGTGAGGGAAATTCTCTTTTGACTTGAGAGCTGGGATGTCTCAATATCATCCCATTAACGGTCCATCATTGTCTTTTCCTGGGTCAGCCAAAGGATACTTACGTGAAATGGGTTCCATCAACCTAGTGACAGGTTTCAGAGTAGCAGCCGTGTTAGTCTGTATTCGCAAAAAGAAAAGGAGTACTTGTGGCACCTTAGAGACTAACAAATTTATTTGAGCATAAATTTTCATGAGCTACAGCTCACTTCATCGGATGCATTCCGATGAAGTGAGATGTAGCTCATGAAAGCTTATGCTCAAATAAATTTGTTAGTCTCTAAGGTGCCACAAGTACTCCTTTTCTTTCTATCAACCTAGAGTTATCTACATTGAGATTTAGGTCATCTTAACTACATCTGGATTTTTCACACCCCTGAGGTAGCTATGCTGATGTAACTTTCTACTGAAGATCAGCCCTCAGGAATTGTGAGTTAGGTTCTTAGGCTTCCTAAATGTAAGGGGACTGTTGCCCTTGGTTGGCTAGCTCCCAGTACTACAAGGGGAAGGGTCTATGGGAAATCAGGACCCTGAGATTGATAGTCCCCAGGAACAATAGGGAGTGGCCAATGCTCCAGGTCAACCTGAATGACAGGGCGGGCAGGCTAATCAGTGAGTCAGGAGGCCAGGGAGGTCCTGTCCTCCGTGTGAGCTGGGTTTGCCTGGGTCAGACAGAATGGGGCTAAGCTAAGGAGAAAGCAGGGGCCCAAGCTGAGCTGGGGAGCAGAGCTGTGCCAGATCCAGAGAGAGCAGACCCTGTCCTGGAGCAGAGCTGCAGCCCCAAAGCCAGAGGCACAGCCCAGAGAGAGCAGACTTGCCCTGGGAGCAGAGCTGCAGCAACAAGAGCCAGAGGGGCCAGAAAAGCAGGCCACGAAGCAGGTCAGTGCTGGGAGCAGAGTCACAGAAGCAGCCTGCAGAGCAGACCTGTCCTGGGAGCAGAGCTGTAGCAACCAGACGCAGAGGGGCCAAAGAAACAGCCCAGGGAGCTGGAGGCAGAGCAGCAGCAGCAGTGCAGAGACAGAGTGGTGCAGCTGGGGCTGGAGCAGTCCGGAGCTGGGTGCGGTGAGCAGCTGGGGAGAATGAGGGGGACCCTGGGCAGCAGGCCCAGCACAGGGAGACGCCTCAGCCAAGGTGCTCTGCAGGCCAGGCTTGGATCGTAACCCCGACAGGGAGGGGGCGACACTGGGCAGAAGGGTCCTACCACTTAGAGCCCGAGAGCGTGTGGCCACCACCAGAGCGAGTGTCCAACCCACAGCATCCCTGCAGCACAGCCAGGGCCTGAGAAGAAGGCCTGGGACTTGCAAGGAACAGACTGTGAACTGCCCGGACATTCCAGAGACACTGTTTGGGATTTTCCCTGCCACAGAGCGGGCTGATGTGTTTCCTTTAACCTTTCCCATTGTCCCTTATTCTTTTTAAAATTAATTGTTAATTAAATAATTTGCATTTGCTTCAAATTCTATGTAATGATCAGTAGGTCAGAGAAGTGCCCAGTGCAGAGAGAGTATCCCAGAGTGGGGACACCCTAGCCCCTGTCCTAGGTGACCATAGCAGGGTTGGGGGTCAAGCCTCCCAGGGCCCAGCCTTGTTGGGGTTACGAGGACTCTGCCAGACAGGAGAGTGGAAGGGTAGTCCTCAAGGGCAGGGAGGCCACTGGGTAAAGGAAGTGGGAGCGAGGACTCAGATCCTTTCGCTAGCCCACTTCACCGGGGTAGTGCAGAAGCCAGGAAAGTTCCCCACAATAGAGGGACTATTCCCCCACTTACATATACAATGAAAAGAGGGAGACAGATAGGTGCCTCAGAATGGGATTCACAAGAACCATCAGGCTAGGCAGCTCCCCACTTAAACAAATAATGGGAGCTAACAGGGAGAGGTCTGTGTCCTAAGTCCTATCTTTCTCAAGGTGTTTGGTAAATATATCCAGGCTGGAGGGAGGTGCCTCTCTCTGCTTGGGATTCTCAGCTGTGAACCATCTTCTGGAGTCAGGAGCCTAAGGTGCTCTTTGTGAGGAGTAGGGCAACCACTTCCCTTGTTACTGTTAGCCCAGTGGTTAAAGAGCCATTAGAGCAGGGGGTTCATAGGTCTCCCACATCCTGGGAGTGCTCTAACCAACACACTATAGAATCATTCTCATGCTTGTTCTCTCTATCTGGCCTAATGACTCTTCATTTAATCCAAAGTGGAACAGCTTCAACAGGAGAGACTGAAGGACCTTTCCACCCCATGCTCACATACATACAGAATATCCCATAGCACTGCCTTGAGAGGTGGCAGAGCCCTGTTCATATCCCTTTTCTCACATTTCAGGTGAGTATCCCGGCCACTGAACTAAAAGTTATGAGGAGGTCCTCTTCCTCCCCCTCATTTTGCATGGAGGTAGGCATGCTCTGAGCTCACCTACCAAATTGGGACCCATAGGTGAGTTACACAGAGGAAACTTATCTTCCACCAGTTTGTGAATTGCACTGGGGCTTAGGAGTCTGAACACCTAGAGTAAGGCTGCAGTGCGCATGCTTCGAGGCAGAAATATAGGCACCTGAGAAGCTTTTGCTGCCAACACATAGGCACCAAGTGAGTTTAGGCTGACAGATCTGATCCTTGATATCAAGCATGTCAAGACTGTAGAAGCCAATGAGGGATAATGGTATTATTTTGTGTACATTTTATTTATTCTTTATATTCTATTGTTTTTATTATTGTTCCTTAGCGCTGCTGCATAGCATTCCTAGTGCATAATGGCTGCCGCCCAGCAGCCCCAATGTGGCTGAATTTCTAAGGAGGGGTTGGGGTTTAAGCCTCATTTTATACACTTTGTAAATGAGTGTGTGTTTGGGAATTCTGGATGAAAGCTATTATATAATGTAGGTACTAGATGTAAGCAGAGTCCAAATGAGCTCTCCCCTGACCTCTAGTGGTGAGCCGTGGAAAAGGACTTCAGGAGTTGATCTCGTTTGCACTGGCAAACCCACCCTGCCTAGGTGCTCATCAGTTTTTTATCTCAAATGCATGGGCACACTCACCCTGCCTAGATGCTCAGCATGATGGGATTGCTTGCCTAAATGATCATTTATGGCTTGTGTTGGATCCCCAGGCTCCTTGTTATTGGAGAAGGAATAATAAAGGGTTGTTATCCTTGTTGTGTGAATCAAGAGCAGCAGAACTCTACTTGGCATACCCTGATGGAGGGACTCACCCTCAGCTGAATGGCACTCACTAGGCAGGGGTCATGGGTTCCAAAGTCCAATGAGAGAGGGGGGGTTGGGACAGGTACTTGTACCTGGTGGACTGGGGCTGGGGCCTGTTTAAGGGTCTTAGACACCATCTCTCCACAGTATAATGCCTTCCAGAAAGGCATCCATTCTTGATTTCAAGATATCAAAAGATGGAGAAAGCACCATTTCCCTAGATAGTTTGTCCTGATTGTTAAATACCTCACTGAGAAAAAAATATATGCTTTTATTTCTTATGTCCATTTTACTATGACAAACTCAAATGTGTCCAGCTTTAAAAGTAGCCTGCCTATTGTTAAATCTCATTTCCTCACTAAACAATGAACTGTGTTTTATATATTCTTGGCACTCTGTTAAAACCCACATTTCCCTCTGTGCATACTGACACCTCTTCAGTGGCTAAATATGAGTGATTTAAGACAAGTAATTACTTTGTGAAGACAAATGATTGAATTCCATTCCTCTGGCTGTTAAAAGTGAGGCCGCAAACTGACTCATATGTAAATTGTTTTGATAATTTTCTTTTTGTTTATCTGAGTTTGTCATACTATTTGAGCAGATGTGCTCAACTACCATTTTGGGATTTCAGCCCATGGCATATAAATGGTGGTCATTGCTTTTTGGGACAATCATGCAGGCAATATCTAACACTGACTTCTGATACTGTACAACACTAAACATCCTTTTAATAGAATGTTGAAAGATAACACTGGACTAAATTCCCTGCTGACAGAAGGAATTCAGCCCAGTTTACTTAAATAGAGTTTGCAGCAGCAGCCAATCTGTGCAAATGTCCCTCCACGTTGCTCTACATTAACTTTTCAGTAAGAACAATGCATCCTGGTTCTTTGATAGTTCAATTGCATTGCTGTATAGGCTACACTCATTCACTGTGATAAAACCATAATACATACTTCCCCTTAATGATCACACTACATCAATGCTATTTTCTGGTCTGTCCATTGGCTTCCTGTCAGGTTTCAGATTGATTTAAAATTTTTACTGTTGACTTTTAAGGTATTTTCGACCTTTCTATGTCATTGAAAATCTTGTTCCCCGTAGACAACGAGGAGCTCTAATCTTCCCTTGCTGTCTTGTTATGGTCCCTAAGTTTTTGTTTTAAGACTTTTGGCTACATGGCATTTTCATGTTATGCAGTGCACCACACCCTTAGAATCCTGTCATTCCTGACAGCCACCCAGCTGAATCTTTGACTGCTTTTTCAACTCAAGGTTTAAAATCTATTTTTTCTGGTTCACTTCTGCTAATTAGAATTAATGTGGTAGTATGCATTGTTACTAAGTTAAAATTCAGTCCCAACTCAAAGAATCTATATACACTTTGAACCACTTTAGTGGTTTGACATCCATAAGCGTATATGGAATATCACACAGGTATCACTCCATATACTCTATAGATGAGAGCTTCACTCTGGCACCAAATAGACCAGATCTGAGGGATTGTAATAGTGGGTGGGGACTAACAGAACCACCCTTAAGTGGGTTAAGCAGTCCAAAACCTATGCATAGATGGCATTGAAGCATATAGGCAGAATACAGATACAGATTACAGAAGCAATGGAGGGGCTCCCTGGCAGGGGTTTATTATTATTTGTGTTACACTATCAACTAGAGTCCCCAGTGACATCCAAGTACTATTGTAGGTATTACAAATACAAGACAGTCCCTATCCAGAAGAGCTGACTCTTTAAATAATTGGGGATGACTCCATCATCCCTTGAGGAAATTTCAACACAGAAATGGATTGATTACTCAGGATTTACACGGATAGGGGTACATTTTATTGTAAATGCAGCAAGATACCTCAGTACAATGCACTATAAAAGAAACTGTGTTCTGCTTTACATAATCCAAAAGGAAATTCTTCAAATTTAACCTATAAAACAGTCTTTCAAAGTAGAAATCAAAATTTGAGCCAGTTGCAAACAACATTGCAAAACAAAAACAAATCCTAATTTTGCAAAGATAAATCAATCTTTTGCAAGATTTTCTATTATATTTTTATGAATTTCTAGTTAACTGAAAATAATAAATATTTTTATAAATATTTTCGATATTTTAATTAAAATATCACAGAAAATTTCACAAAATACAAAACATTTAGAAAACACCTAACATTTATATAAAAAAATACATACAAAACCCTATTTTTGATTAAATATTTTCTATAACAGGTTGTTTTCCAAGCAGCTTTAGTCAAACCATTGCTTAAATATCATATATCATGAATGTCAAATTGCACTTTGTAACTCATCTTGATACATTCACATCTACTACCAGATTTTTCCATCACACTCAACCAGTTGTATTTTACACACAGTACAAAATTGTATTACACCAAAGAGAATCAGATAATTCATACAGTAGATGAAAACTTCTATTTCTGCTCTCCTGTATAGCACTAGACTTTCACTTAGTTTTCTCCCAAATTAGCTGGTCATTTGCATTATACAAATGTGTAGCAGCTGTATTTCTCCCATCATGACTAATATAAACCCTCTCAAATCTGTCTTGCTTTCACAGCCTCCCTGAAGTTTTACCCAATTGATTAACTGCAATCAGTTTATCACAAAACCATTGATTTAATTTAGCAGTCTGCAAAAGCTTCAAATGAAATTCTGCAGTTACCATTCTTGGCCTTGTAATAATTAACCACATCTGCTACACGTATAATCTATTCATTAACAATAAGCAGTAAGTTGGTGATAAGACATGCTTTCACATGCTTAATCATATTTACAAATTTTGAATTATTTGCTAGCTTGCTATTGTTTATTTTTTATCTGAGGATCTGAAAGCAAATCACCTCCCCGTAACACAGGGTGCCTCACAGCTCCCTGGGGAGAGTCAGAGCCATTATTCTCCATTTTAAAGACTTACCAAGAGGTGCAGTGACCTGCCCAGAATCCCATAGATAGAAAAGTATTTCCTCAAGTGAAGAGGAAAATGTAATAAATGGGATAAGGTAGGGTAACTTTTTTTACTTTTCACTCTATTTGCCATTTCTTATCAAACACAAGATTTCAGAAGACATCTAGTTTTATGTTCCTTTATTTTCTTTCACCTCTTACTTGTGTTACAGTAACACCTATTTTGGGTTCCCATGGTGCTAGGCACTATACCTACACACAGTAAGAGAGTGTCCCTCTCCCAGAGAGTTTACAATTTAAAGAGACAAAACAGTGGTAGGGAAACAGAGTCACAGAGACGTCAAACAGCTTTCTAAAGGATAGACAGTAGGTCAGTTACAGGAGTGGAATTAGGACCTAGTCTCTTGGATGCTAGTACAATACCTGATCTACTGGATAATGCAGCCTCCCCAAACTTTCACTCTTTGTTTTGCCTCTGTAGGACAGCACTGTGGCTGACAAAGGCCATAAGTTTCAAGGAGATTCCCTTTCTGACCCATAGGCCCCTGCACATGGCTAAATACATTCCTAGTAGTAAGCATAAAAATTGCTTAAATTGAGTGTCCCAATGCCCAAAGGGTTCATGATACTGTCCCCTTCTATGGTGCAAAGCAGAGCTGAGCTGAGCTGGTGTTTGGGATGCACATTCTGGAGCTCTAAAAGGACATTGCTGCTCTGCTTTGGCATGCTCTCCTTCCTTTCTGAATTATTCAGAGTCAGATAAAACATCTCCATGAACTATTGTGCCTGTACACAGTCCCTCTACAATATGACCCATACTTTCTTTGAGGTTTTTCATACTCAAAATATCAAAAATGGTAGTGATGATGGTAATAACAGGGGACAGTGTATCTTACCCGCTTGACCTGTGTTAGAAGCACTGAATGTCATGCCAGCATCTTGTTTTACCTCACTGAACCACGGTGACTGACTTTGGTGGCTGGAGAACAACAATTCCACATTGTGAAAAGTTTTGAGGTTTCAAAGTTTGTTTTTGTGTGAAAAAATGAGAGAAAGACTGACTGAGTTTAAAAACATTTTCAATAAAATCAGTTTAGAAACGCAGTAAAAACAAGAAAATAAATTACAAATTCAAAAATGATGGGCTATTCCAAATCGTACAAAGTGCATTTTCTATAGCCCACTGCTGAATAAATCAATCCAAATTGCTTACAAGAGTATAATATCTAAACTCCAAATGAAGGTGTAAAACCTAAAAATCTAAAAAAGCCTGAAGAACATCAGCAACCCCAGTATCAATAATTACATCATCTACTTTTTAAAATGGCCATATTTGCTTGACCAAAAATAAAGTTTGCAAGGCATACCACACACCTATTGTGAACCTATACTTAACAGTAAAAATAAATACAGTAGAAGCAAAATCAAGGGACAATAACCAAAAAAATATCCTGAAGTACAACAAATAATAGCTGTAACTTGGAATAAGTAAGAAACATATGAAAAATAGTCTCCTTCATGTCACAAAAAGACACAACACAGACACCTCCGGGTCAAACAATGCACAAACACATTCATGACAACAGCCTCATGCAAATTCTCCATTGGAGATTGGACATCCTCTTTGCAATCAGAGACTTGTATACAGTTTGCCAGGCTGACTGGCTGGTGTCCATCACCAGAAGCTGTCTTCTGCATACTGGGGGGATACATACATAGGGATAATCATCAAGTGTTTGAAAATAACAAATCTTTACCACAAACATGTACAATGACTTATGGCCTAAGCTATTAAACGTAAATTCAGGAGACCCATTAAAGCAAGCAAGCTGACAGGCTTGTCAACATCTTGTCAATTCATATCAGGAGCAATAGGCATGAAAATAGAAACATTAATATAATCAGGAATGGCTCACTCAAGGAGGCAACTGTCTAGTTTGGCAATACTGCCCTTAGAAAGGGCAGATAAAAACCGAGACTCCCAGCAAACAAAATGAAAACCAAGCTTGACATAAGAATGGCCATATTGTGTCAGACCAAAAGTCCATCTAGCCCAGTATTCTGTCTTCCAACAGTGGCCAATGCCAGGTGCTTCAGAGAGAATGAACAGAACATAAGAGACAGCCAAGATATACACCGAGACCCACAGAAACAATGAAGGGTCCGGTGGCATCTTAAAGACTAACAGATTTATTTGGGCATAAGTTTTTGTGAGTAAAAAACCTACTTCTTCAGATGCATGGAGTGAAAATTGCAGATACAGGCATAAATATATACTGGCACATGAAAAGAAGGGAGTTACCTTACAAGTGGAGAACCAGTGTCGACAAGGCCAATTCAGTCAGGGTGGATGTGGTCCACTTCCAATAATTGATGAGGAGGTGTCAATACCAAGAGAAGGAAAATTGCTGAGACCATGTAAATTTAATAGAATCAATTGAATAAACCAGTTTTGTTACATCTGCTGCAATAAGGGAAGAGAGAAGATTCCTAGAAATAAGATTAGGAATCCTCATGGCATGGTTATAAACAAGGGGTTCCGCAAGCAGCCCTGGGAACTCCAGCCTTCTATCCTACATTCTCAGCTTTAAAAACATCCAAACATTAAAAAGGCTTTGATAAAAAAAACTGGTAACACCTCCAAATTGAGGTACCCAGGGTACAATATAAAAAGTTCCTGATCAAAACCCAACCCACCCACCCCCACCACCACCTGCTGAAGAAAAGAAAAGGCCAGTTGCTTCCAAGGAACAGGCTCATCCTTTAATAACAGCGGTTGCAAAGACTGTAACCAAAAAGTAGTGACCCTGTTCAAAAGTTCAATGAGACCTGGACCCCCTTCCAAAACAGTTAGATACAAAGTATTCTGCCTCAGAAAAGAACCTTTTGAACTCTTTCTAAAAAGAGTGGAGGGGAATCCAAAACAATATACTTACGCAACAACACAGAGGCCATTAAATTATTAATGACTAATACCCACCCTTGGAAGAAAAGTTGAAGTAAACATCACTTCCATCTTTGCAACCTCCCCTCCAACTCTTCCATAACTCCCTCCCAATTGTAACCCAAAATACCATCTACTCCCAGCATAATTCCCAGTGCCTTAATGCCAGTTTTGCTCTACTTGAGATCACCCAAGACTTGAGATCACCCAAGCCATCAACAGGAGAGTGTCACCCAAGCCATCAGCAGGAGAGTGTCATTCTTCCCCCAATTTATGTGAACTGAGGAATCCTGCTCAAAAGACATTCAGTTAAAACCTGAACATCATGATCGTGAGTAGTAAACAATCACGTGATCAGCATATGAAGAGGCTTTCACTGGAGGACAAGCTGGAACAGGGAGAGAAAAGCCAGAAGGGTGCTTTAGCAACATGCATAGCAGAGGCTCAACAGAAAGCGCATACAATAACCCAGACTGGGATTAACCCTGTCTGGTTCCCCTACAGACTGGAAAGGGGACAGTCAAAACACCAGTTACCTTAAGTAGACTATATATTTCATTATAGAGTAACTGAGTCCAAAATCAAAAGCACAAAGGTTGAGAAACAAATACCCACAATCTACACAATCAAAAGTCTTTTCTTGATCAAGGGAAGTCTACCCACTCTCAAGTCTAACATTTCTCAGGCTGAAATTACATTCTGCAATAGGAAGATGTATCAAAAAATGAACCTTTTGGGGATGCAATAGGTCTGATTATGGTGCAAGATCAAACCAATCACAGTTTTTAGTCTATTTGTCAAGGCCTTTGAAAAAAGTTTATAGTCACAGTGACTATAAGTCTCCAATTTTTTACCTCCCCCAAAGTCTCCCTTCTTCAGAAACAGTAAGAAACACTCAGCAACAATTGAGTGGCAATATCTTCCCTCTGATAATCTCCTGAAAAACCTGGAGCAAGTCAGGCCAAGAAGGGTCCAAAAGGCCTTATGAAACTTAATAGGCAAACCATCAATACCAAATGCTTTTCTTGGAGCAAAGCCATTTAGGACAGAAGTCAATTCTGAGAGACTCAGGTCCTGTTCAAGTCTGTCCAACTTTGGGATCCTAGGAAGATCCTTATGGAGCTGTCAAGCCTCAGATGGACACACAGGCTCTGCAGCCTACAGGTCTGTGAAAAATTTCACAGCAAATCTCCTAATCCCCACAGGGTCTGAACGCTCTCAGCCTGATGACATCTTGAAATGGCTTATCAGCTTCTGCTCTGCATATTTCTTTTCCAGGCCAAAAAAAACCCTGAGTAGGTGCATCCATTTGTGAAAGGCCTTGAAATCAAGCACTAACCAGTGCACTATGAACCTTGCTATTCAACAGGTCCCACAAGAGCTATTTTTTGTATTTCAAATTCTCATGCAATCCAGCATCATTACTGGCATGAAAGGCTTTTTCAGGTTCCATAATCCCCAACTCTAACTCCTGCCAGTGTTGTCTTCTGAGTGTATTGCTGACAAAAAAACCCTTTAACATTAACTGTATCCACCTCCTACCAGTGCCTCAAGGAGGGATAACATCCCTTTGAGGCAACCTAAGCTTCCCCAAAATAACTGAAATAGTCCCAAAAGTAAAGGAGTACTTGTGGCACCTTAGAGACTAACACATTTATTTGAGCATAAGCTTTTGTGAGCTACAGCTCACTTCATTGGATGCATTTGGTGGAAAATAAATTTGTTAGTCTCTAAGGTGCCACAAGTACTCCTTTTCTTTTTGCAAATACAGACTAACACGGCTGCTACTCTGAAACCAGTCCCAAAAGTGAACATCTTATAAAAGGCAAATGTTAAAATGCTACTATGGATCGCGGTCTTGAATAGAAGGAAGAGACACACCAATAAGACCAAATCATGATATGAAATCCCCATGGGGACAATACAAATAGAAACCAAATGACACAAACGATGAGTCAAACATAAAAACAGTTCAAATCGGCCATAGAGAAAGAGCACTCAACCAGGTGGACTGCTGTGTAAAAGGGTGAAAATGTTGCCATGCGTCAATCAGGTCAGAAGCCTATAAAAGAGTTGCATGTCACTGAGCTGACAGTGGACGCGGTTCCAAATTATCCCTATCCAATTTCTTGCTACAATTAAAATCACCTTTTTATTATGGTCACTAGTCAAGTAATTGGTCAAAAGAGAACCCAGATGCTGAAAAAAACACACCTTATCTTTCCCTTCAGTAAGAGCATTAATAAAAAAAAAAGATGATATTGCTCAAAAGTAGCTCAGACTGTCAATAAACATTGTGGAACAACTTCCTTCACAACCATCAAATCAAGCTTTAACTTGCACACAATGAGAATGGCAACCCCTGTGCTTGCAGTGGAACCATAACTCCGAAAAACCTCCCCTCTCCAAGCACGAAGCCAATCAGTTTGATTGAGGGCTTTAGCCAGCTGCTCATTTCCTAAAAATGAAGGAAGATTAGAAATAGTGACTTTAACAGCAGATGTTGAGAGGGGCATGACAGGGACAAAAACACCCTGCACAAAAATCCCCTCCACAGCCAGCTGCTCAACCAGGCTAAGTGTGGCAACAAACACAACAGCCTTGCTCATGCAAGAGGTGTACCTTATATTTTTAAACCCAGTCACCTAACCCACAGCTGGAACACACTCCTCCACACAGGCAGAATCTGGAGTCAAAATCCGCAACCGATGGCCATGACTTAAACCCTCAGAATCCACAACAAACTGTGGTCTCCGTTCCCCTTGGCTGTCGAGCCTAACCCAGAGGGCAGACAAAAGGCTGCTAAAACAGAAGAAATCCTGAAATTAAGCCAACAAAACCAGAAAAATAAACAAACACAAAAAACCAAAACCCCCATTTCCCCAACAGAAAGACACACACAGTGAACAGCAGAGCACACCCACTCCCAGCCACATTCCCACAATCCTCTGAGACAGATAGGACACCTCAAAATAGCCAATAGGCTGGTGGTTTGGGCAATCACTTAGGAATTAGAGACTAATGTTCAAGTACTTGCTGTGCTTGTTTCAGAATCAGGCAGGTTCAGATTCTCTCAATCTTTGCTGTTGGAGCTGTTCCACTTTGTCTAAATAATTAAGTATTCAGTGGGACCCACCATAGAATGTCTATGCTGTAGTCCTGATAACTTCAACAAGACTATTTGAGTTAGGACTACTCATGTTAACGAAAGTAGAATAAAGCTATAGAGAGATTCAGTGGCTGTACCGTTTTCCGTTTATAACCCAGAATACCTAGACATTCAGAACCAGATTATTTTGGGCACAGTCAATTTAGCTGACACAACGTCTGAGGCTACATGGATAGCTATGCACATACCCTCCACAATCAGTATCAAATATCAGTCACATCTGTTTAAAAAAATATTCTAAAAGAACTCAGTTGCAGCAAGGAAGAGGTTTTTTTATTGTTTTGCCACTTGAAAAAGGAACACGTTATGTGCTGTTTGTGGGAGTCTTGCAAGCGCTTTTGGATTCCAAGACAGCCTATCTTTAAATGCTTTTCTTGCAAGTGTTAACATGTTTCTTTAAGGCAAAACATCAGGTATGTAGAGATACATAGTCTGTAAAAGGATAATGATAGCAACACGTCATGATAAAATTTATATTTAGTCTGGTACTTAAAGGAGAAACTCCATTTTCTTTGATTTTTGTTTGCAAGAAAACTGCATTTATTTTGGCTGCATATGGCAACTGTTCAAATTTGCTAAGACTGCAATTGAAAATACAGCAGGATGATAAGTGGGAGAGGGTGTAAAATCGTAAAACAATGGGCTCAGAGTGCAGCTTGCTCTGAAAAAGCAGTCTTGCAGTGTCACCAAGTCAGAAATCACACTAGCATCAAGAAGGAAAAAATATTATATGTGTATGTATATACTAAATGAAATAATAAATTACATCAGATGTGCAGTGTATTTTTCTTCATAAGAGCTCATTTCATAAGCTTATGCTCTAATAAATTTGTTAGTCTCTAAGGTGCCACAAGTACTCCTTTTCATTTCATAAGGTCATTTGATTAAGGAGAAAATCTAACAGCACTTTTAAGTGGAGTTCTTTTTTGTGTTTCAGAGACCAGCAGGTAGGGTGGGGAGAAAATGTAGACGGTAGCTGTCTGAGCCATCAGAATGGCCGGGAAGAGGGATAAAAGGGTTAGAGGGACCTTAGGGACCTTGAACTCATTACTGTGATTACTAACTGGTATGCTCTTTGTTGAGTCCATCAAGACAATGACTTTGACATTTATTTGTTTTTTATTGCAGGGTTGCCTTGTGGCCTCCTCTAAACTGAAGTATAATCTTCATAGACTCAAATAAAAGCCAGCAAAAAACCTGCCAACAAGGCAAAGTTCTCCGAGCCAGCCCCTTCCAGGAAATTTGCCAGATGAAACATTTCAGTTTTGTACAACATTAACAAGAACGTGGCTCTCTCATTTTCATAAGCATCCACGTTTGTGTTTCTTCACTGGGTAGGGAAGTAAGCAGTCATTGCTTTACATGCCTTGGTTATTTACCTTTACTATTAGTCTTTTAAAGGAGCATGGTAATAATCTTTGAGTTTTCTCACCAGTATTGTATTGCACTGTTGTAGCCAAATTTTACGGTTGCAGAAAGCATTAGCAAATCAGGCCAAGAGGCACTTTGACTTTGATTTAATATGAAATTTTATGCTGCATCCCCAGCTATTTCCATCATTACACTAATTATTTGGCATGCTTTATTTTTCACACTTACTCTAAAAAGGTTTACTTTTTTCCAGAAAACACTAGAGTCTGATATAAACGGAACGTTATTCAGACCGACGGAGGCCAGTCAATCAACAGTGTGTTCTTACATGACACAGTATTATTAGCTGTATTTCATAAATCATGGTAGTGCAGACATCTAGTCTAAACTCCTCCTTGTTTCTTGCCAGTATTCTTGTATCTTTTTTTTGTCCTGGTTCATATTTTATGCCTTTTTCAGAAAGCTGTTGAGACATTTTAAATATTTCTAGGACAGTATAGATGTATATGCCTCTTTACAGATCAAGTAAAGACAGATTCCCTTCCCAGAACAGTTTAGGGTCTGAGGGCTCTGTCATGCCATTTAGGCAGAGCCCTGTGTTGGGAGCAGAGTGGTGCTTTAGGGAAGCAAAATCCCCTAGAGCTTCACGGCATGCACAGGGAGTGTGACCTCTCCTGCTCCCCTTTGGAGGCTGAGCCTGTAAACTCGGCCTGTTCTATGTACTGTCAAAAGGAGAAGCATGGACCCACCCCTACTCTAACCTCTTAGCAACAAAGTGTGTTCAGTGGTTATGGTAGATTATAAACAGAAAGGGAAGTTTTCAGTAATGGAGCTGTGTGGGAGCGCTGCTTACCAAGCCAGGGACAGTAGGCAGGTCCTCTCCATTTTAGTAAAATGGGAGCTGTCTTCTCATCACTCCTCCTTACTCTAATCCCTTGTGCATTCCTGGGTTGAACAGAGGGAGGAGTCCCTAAGTTTCCCCAGGTGCAGGAGTTGGGATTATGACAGGCCTTTTCACAAAGTGCATGATGGGGGACATTCTACATGCTTCTTCACTTCTACCCTAGGCACCTGTGTCAGAGCATCTGGTCATCATTTAAGATCACAGCAACAGCAGGGGATAACAAACATGGGGATTGGATATGGAAGGTTGATAGAAAGTTGAGGCCCAGAACCTTACTTGGCTATTTGATTTAATTAGAACAATAGTTTGGAAGCAAACTTGAAGAAGAGGGTTTTGAAAAAAAGGTTTAACGGAGGGGAATAAGGAAGCCTAGTGGATGGGATCTGGAGTTCCAGGCATAGACAGCAACAGTAAGTCTTTGCAGGATCAGGCCCCGTGAGGCAGCATGTCGGAAGATGTTTGAGCATGAGGCATACATGGGCATGAGGAAAACATCCTTGTTTACAGGAGGTAGAGGAAAATGTGTGATTTTATTTTTTACATCTGCACTGTAATGTGCTGTAAATACCACATAATGATTAGTACCTGTAGAGTAATTGTGCAGCCAATGGCACTAGGAGAAGCAAACTCTACTACAAACTAGCTGCTATTTCCACTAGTCGAGAACCCTTCACAGAGAATACCCCCTTTTAGACAAGCAGATTGACAGTTGAAACATCTCTGCTGATGGAGGTATCACATTGGGAGAGAGTGTGGTCTCTCAAATAGGCAGGGTTCAAACCACTTTATAACTCAAAGCCAGCACTTTGAACTCCATTTGGAAATTCTACCAGTAGTTCCTTGTAGTTGTACTGTCATTGTGACTCTCCACTTTGTAATCTCACCTGCCTCTCAGAGCACTGGCAGGACATTGCTAATACACAGACTGAAGACTTTTCACTCACTAGCATGTTACAAGTTCACACCATCCATCACATGTTACCTTCTTGGTTAAACATTATTCCCACCCAAGCCAATCAATGCCCCTCTCCCCGCCCCACCATGATTTCAAGAGGTCCAGCATTTGAGGTGATTAGGCAAGATGTTGACAGAAAAGAGAGGAAACAGAGCTGTATGTTCTGTCATTAAGGAGTCTTCAGATCTTGATGATGGACATTTCTTTTAATGAAGAACTTTGATATTTCAAAATCTGCCTTTGTGCTGAATTGGAAGAACCCCCACCCCCAAAAAATTGAGATTCTCCAAAGGAAATTTTTGAAAATAATTGTTTGGGGTTGATCAAAACATTTCATTTTGATTTCAACTTTATTTTGTATTACTGTAGAAAAAAATACAAAATTTTAAAAATTTGAAATAAAAAGTAATTTTAAAACAAAAAATTCGAAATGTTTAATTCCGCAAATGTCTAACATTTAAAGATTGTACAAAAATTTTTTTTCTGATTTTCTCCCTAAATGAAATTTAGACTAAATTGACCTGATTTAGCAAAGTGTTTCGATTTTGATGGAACTGCATATTCCAATGGAATATGGTTCCGTCAAAGTTTCTCTCAGCAGCTCTACTCAGATCATTTATAAATATGGTGGAGACAGGGTGTCACAATATAGATTCACATTCATGCAGACTAAATAATTTCCCCATCCAGTCTAGAAACTCAGTGATCTAGCCCTGTCTGCTTCTTCATGTTCCAGGGCATCAGATAAAGAAATATGCATAGTACACAGAAAAAGAGAAGCAATTCAGCATAGTACTTCCTTATCCACCCCCTTTCATCAAAAATACCAATCAATTTGAGATAAGCTACCCTATCCCAGTAATATTACCACAAAGTAAGGAGTTCATTCTGGCTGTTGGTAACACAAATTGTCACTAGAGAAAACTGGCATCATCATGACTCATGCCTCCATAGTAGATCTCTCCTGCTTTGTCTTTTGCTTTATATGAAACTGCCATGTGTTATTTGTACCACCTGAGGATCCTTACTGAACTCCTAGCATTAGTTCTAATATTTTATTATTAAAAGATTAGGTGTTCCTCCCAGATAACTGCTTTCATATAAAACCCCCTTCACTCACAGGTTTCTCCTTCTTCTTCATGTTCCACTGTCACTTCGTATGGTACAGAAAAAAATCTATATCACTGGGATTGTTATTTAATACTATATTAGAGCAGACCTTCAGATCCCAATCAAGTTCAAGAGCCCATTGCACTGTGCACTGTGCAAACACATGTAAAGACATGGCCCCTGCTCCGATGAGCTTGCAGTGTAAAACAAGTGCATGGGGTAGTGGGCAAGAAAGATACAATCAAATACATGCACATATGTAGATTTGCAATTATTAATATTAGAAATAGATAAAGTAAGTTCCAGCTACTCCCATCAGCCTTTCATCTTAGCCATCATTAATAGACTTATTACATATAAGAGAGACAAAGTGGGTGAGGTAATATCTTTTATTGGACCAACTTCTGCTGATGAAAGAGACAAGCTTTTGAGCTACACAGAGCTCTTCTTCAGGTCTCAGGAGAGTACTGGGACCAACATGGCTATACCAATATTAATTATACATAGGCACGGCAATAGAGATGAACCATCAGTAATTTGAATTGTGAGATGGTAATAGCCAAAGGGTTTGTCTACACACAGGTTTTGTATCACTTTATATATATAGATCAGGCCTATGGCTCATTTAGAAAGTCTGTTTCATGGACAAGGGGTGGCATAAAAGAAAGCACAGAGATGTTGTAGGAGAAGCTAACCAACTGGATGGTAAGATTCTCCTTGTGGAGGAGGTGAGGGGGTGATATGAGTTACAAAAAGTAGAGAAGAAGGAGGAGCAGAGCTCTGGAGGGGCTTGCAGGTGAGGAAAAAGAAATATGAATTCGTCCTGCAGAATGAAAGATACTTCAGAAAAACCAAATTCTATTACTGAACCCAGTTAATGATTTCATAGTTAAAGATGCTGTAAACTTTAAATGATAATTCCTTCAAACCTCCTCTAACATTTCCCCCAAAAAACTAAAAACCTCTCTTTGGCCTGAATTTTCTCATGATTAGTGTCAGGTCAGCAGAATGCTCTTTAGCTTGAGAATATACAAAGGACTTTTTGAGTTAGAAAACTGTAAAAACAGAGAGATTTTTTGTGAGTTCTTACAGGGCGACTGGGAATAACAAACCTTCTCATAACTCCAAATGCATTTATTTCTAAACAAGGGAAGAGAGTGCGCCATACAGCTAGAGCACTTGACAGGGACTCAGGAGACCCTAGGTACTATTCTGTTGTGTGACCTGGGTCAAGTCCCTTTACCTCCAGGCTTCAGTTTGGCTATCTGTAAAATTGGAATAATGATTCCACATCTCCTTTGCAAAGGGCTTTGAGATAGATGAAAAGAGCTGTATAAAAAAATTCAGTTCTACATACTTATATCTTCTCTGTCGATGGAATAACACCAGTGATTAATCGGAAAAGAGTCCTGTGGCACCTTATAGACTAACAGACGTATTAGAGCATAAGCTTTCATGGGTGAATACATGCATCCGGCAAAGTCGGTATTCACCCACGAAAGCTTATGCTCCAATACGTCTGTTAGTCTATAAGGTGCCACAGAACTCTTTGCCATTTTTACAGATCCAGACTAACACGGCTACCCCTCTGATACTTGACACCAGTGATTAATGTGTTCTACTGTCCACACTGAGGACACATACTTTTTATAAGTTTGAAAAAATTAGTTCATATTTTTAAAAGATCTAAACATCTAAAATCGGAACTTCAAAATAATGTGCACAGCTTTGGTTAGAGACAGCCACGTGTGTCTCCTAATATGTGCATCGGAGCAGATGTGCATGTTACTGCATAATAGGGAACATGCATATAATAAATCTGAGTCCCTCTCTGCCCCCTCCAGCATACCACTGGCCATAGAAGCCAGAATCTAACCCTAAATTAATAATTAGCCCCTTTAATTTAATCTCTTCAGGAAATATCATGAAGATGTCAGAGACAGTGGAAAATGTTAGAAGGCAATGCAGAAAGAAAATTGCAAAATATGCCCAGGATTTTTGAAAAGCCATTACTGAATAACAAGAATTAAATAAGATACTTCTCTGCAAGGTCTTTCACATTACTTTGATGAAGATGGGTGGAGAGGCTACACTGGAATGGCCTATGTTCTCCACATGTAACACAGAGAGGATATCATCTCAGTGTAAAGGTGGGTCAGGGATCCATACTTACCAATGACTCAAAACCCCGTACAATAGCTTACATAGCTATCTACTTACATTAAATTAAAACATATCCTTGGAAACAAAAAATTCTTCTTGACAAAATATTATTATCATAAATTATTCCAAAATGAGTAGACACTCATTTTTATATTGTTGGTGTTTGATTCCATGTTGCAATATGCTACTGGGTGTCTTATGAAGAGACTGCTTTGAACAACTGGATCAAGGTACTATACAAACTAATCTCCAGATGATATAAGGTGGTGAGAATTTCCTGGGAGGTGCTGGGCAACCAAAAGCTGTGCTGGACCAGCTCATATTCATATACACTGGAAAATGTTTTGTTGAAAAGCAGAATTCTACATAGAAATGCTGAACTGAGTAAGGCATTTCCTTCCATGTCATCTGTATTCCATGGAGCCTGATAGGCTGAACTGCCAAAATAATTCCTAGACCCTGAGACATCTGTATGGAGCCTATTGGCTTCAATGGAGCTCAATATGCAGCCGTTTGCTGCATGCTGTACATTACAAGATCAAGGCCCTAGAATGACAATATCTGGACATGCTGTCAGTTGCAGGATTTGAGACCTTAGTTGGTAGCAGCAGTAGTAGACATTTATCCTATAGTAGACTAGGTGCTAGAGAGGGATGCAATATTCCATGTGCTGGTGGTCCACAGAGATCTATCTATACAGAGCAGGATCAGAGCCTTATTTATAAAAGTTGCCTGCCTAGGCAACACTCTAGGCAGCTTGGACAGTTGATTAAAATCACAATATTATTTGTACATGGTGGGGAAAACATTTGTCATATTGCAAAAGCATAAATATATGCTTTTTCTAGAGGCGGAAAAAAGAAAATGTCCTTTCACTACTAGAATCCGAGTAAATTAAAACTCAGCACTGCTTCCATGCAACAAAAAATCCATACTAATTATTTTAGTGTTTGCACAGATAGCTGCGGAGCACAAATATAAAGCCAAATTCAGAGATGCTGTAAATTAAACTTTATTTGATTCCTTTGCTCATCACTAGAGGAGGCCTATGGAGGTCTAAATTATACCATTTTGCTTGTACTGCCCTTCAGTCTGGGCCACAGCTTTCACTGAATCTGGCCTTCATCAAAATCAAAGTAACTGATAGCCAGACTGAAAGCCCAACCTTCTTGCAATTATAAACCTTGAAACTATTCCTTCATTATTATCGAAAATCTACATGTTTGTTGCTGTAAATGAGAAATGAGCTAACTTGCCAAGAAATATGATTGTGTGGAATAACACACACACACAAACACAAAAGGATCTGGTGCTGCCCCAGTTACAATGCTGGAGCTGTTGGTTTCCATTGAGTTACAATGACACCAAACTAGTCTGAGCAAAGATTCAGACCCACTAATATTATCAACAGCTGATGACTAGCCTTGTACATTAACAGAGCTAGCTGGAGGACAACAGTCCCATTTTGTGGGTTTTGAAATTTGTTTTCATTCCACATGGGACACTAAATTATGTTGAAATATTTGTTTTTGGATCAGAAAGATATAGGTTTCAATTTGGGATTGTCTCTCTCTCTCTCTCTCTCTCTGGAAGTGACCAGAGTGTCCACCCTCGATCTAAGAAACATTCCCACCAAAACTTTGTCAAATTCTTCAAATCTATGTGAAACATTTTGGCTTCAACAACACAGCATTTTGCAAGAAAAAATATTTAGTCAAAGATGTACCCACCAGCTCTAATTAATGACAATATTTAGTAATGTATGGGTGTATCCAGTATTAAAGTACCATGGAACAGATTTCTCAAAGAGCACTCAGTGTTTCCAGTTTAGGCACCCAACTATATGGCCATTTTTTCTAAAGAACTAATTCTCATTTAGGTATCAAAATAACTTCATTTAGTTGGCTAAGTAGGAGCTGTGCTCTCTGCAAAAATCTGGCTCCAATTGTGGGTGCTGAGCACTTTTGAAAACCTGGCCAGTAAATGTAAGCAAATACTGATCCCTTGCTGAGTTCTGAGATCTAGTGCAAACAATCTGAGACTTCATAAAAATACACAACTTTTCACTTATCCCCTGTTTTGCCTTATATTAGGCCACTAGCTGAGAAGCCTCTTGCCAGCAGAAAGTTTAATAGGGAGAAGAAAACAGTCTTACTAGTTAAGTTTATTTATGATGACAGAGGAAAATCATGAAAATCCCATGTTGTAAATGGTAATTTATTCCTGATCAGTGGTAAATCAGCAGGATTTCACTGCCTACATGGGGACCTACAGTTAAATAATTAATGATAAATAATGAGCCTCATAAATGTTCACAGTGTTTTTGGAGCTGCTATTTATACATGAGCTCATTCTACAAACTCTTCTGCTGTTATAATCAAGATAACCTGATGTCCTTACTGCATATAAAATATAATATGATAACACTAACCATCTCTGTGGTTAAAGTTTACAGTGTTCATTGCCAGGTTAAACTAATTATTCACTACCTTCAAGGCCTTTCCTAAGTACTGGGTTAATAATTCAATTTGATGTGTCTTTTGTCATGATTAATTTAGTTCATACTGTATTGTCAGGCATTCCACTGACTTGGTCTTTAAAACAAGAACATGCAGTGTTACCATAGTAAGGATTAAAAGAATAAATAAATGGATAAAAAAACCAATAGTTTTGGAAAGGAGTAGACCCTTCATGTTTCATGCCATAAATCAACCTCTAACAAATGAGTATTAGAAAGAAATGTTTCTTATGGATAGATTATTCTATAACTTTTTTTCTACAGGGTTTCTTGCACCTTCCTCCACCTCCAGCTTGACAATGCTCACCACTGGACTAAATGGAGCCCTAGTCTGACACAGAATGGCAATTCCCATGTTCCTGCATCCTTAGAAATTCTGAACTAAGAACTAGGTCATGCTCTTATAAGGTTCTGGACACCTCTTGTGAATGTCCCCAACTCCCATTGACTCAGAACCTCACAGCATCATCCAGTTCCTTACATGACAAGAGGGCTTGAGAATTTTCTTTCCAAAGTCTTAATCTTGTTCCCTTTGAAGCACCTGACTGTTTTATCATGGACTTCAATGGCAGCAAGATCAGGCACTGTGCTGATAATCCATCAATCTATTTGTCAGGGATGAGTGCATTTTTGTTTCAGTTTAAATGCATTCAGTGTGACTACACAGTGTATCCAATGTATAAGGAAAGGTGCAGTTAATGTAGCTGTCTTTGGTTTCTGTCTAGGGATACCCAGGTTATACAGTTTCATGTTTTTAGAAATTATTAAGAGAAAATTAATGTTGAGTTGGGTTACAGAACTTTAAAAAATACCCTTTTCACTAAAATTTCTCAAGCTTGTTCTCAACCAAGAGATTACTTTTATTTTTGGAAGTTTTTTTGAACTTCCTTTTAGCCATTTTTGATCAGACAGGACCTTTTGCAGATATGTTCTTTTGCAAACGGGTCACTTGAATAAGGTATTATAAAAACTTCAAACAAAGCATGGACTGGATCTTCAGTGACTTTTAGCTCTTCAGTCATTTTTAAACCAATATAATTGGGAAATAATGAAGTAAAGTGAACTGATATTGCTCTTTTCTACTATCTTTTAAGAACACACAGAGGTTAGGTACCCCAAGAATATGCATGTCTGAACATAAAAGAGCATCACACAGTGGAATGGTGTAAGATAGTTGAGACGAGCCATTGCTGTCTGCAGAAATGGGGAATAACCTACTCAGTTTTTCCACCCTGGAAAGGATCTTCCACCCATGTTAAATGGAGTAGAGTTAGTTGGGGGGAAGGGAAACTTCCAGAAGCTGAAAAAAATATTCTGCTTGTAGAATGAGTGATGGCTGTCAATTAAATATAATGGCAGAGCAGTCTTTCAGAGCTCCCAAGATTGCATTTCCTTTCTTATTCAAAAATAATTCACAATTCTGATACATAATTATTTGCAAAGTTTATTTATGCTTCCAGAGTCTTATTCCCCACTTACTCAGGTGACCTCAGTGGAGTTACTTGCACTGGTGTCAGTGGTTGGAGAATCAGGCCCTACATTTGAAAGATCGTCAAATTGGAATATACAAGTATTCTCTTGATCACTTCTTTAGGTTCTTTGTTTCATGTCCTATCTGAAGGTTTGGTAATTCACTCAGCCCTGACAAATATCCCATCCTCTGAGAACTGAGAAAAATGTAGTTTAATATATTACCAACAACTATGGTTTGGTCACTACTGTTATGGCAGGTACTATAAGATGGTGCTGTCACACATCTTCCATATTCTTTTTCTTAGCTGTGAGCAAATGATCAGTCTTGGGAAGAGGTACTTTGTGCTGTTAGCTTGGTTATGAAAGGTTGTAATAGAAGGATGTGTATGAGCAGTCAGAGAGTTTGCTCTCAGATTGGAGTAAATCCTTGGGGCAGACTTGCTCCCTGAGAACCAGGCGTCAGTATGGGGCAGAATTTCCTGAAAGAAGGGACTGCCTGCATGCTGTTTGCCCATCTCTGTTCCAGGACTGCTGCACATGTGTGAATAAAAGACGCTAGACGTAGAATATGCCCAGACCCTGTATCACTGATTTCTCCTCCACAGGGAGGATAATTGACAAGGCCTTGGCCATCTAGAGGAGAGACAATATTGAAGATATGATGGCAAATACATATTTGGGATCCATATGTTTTAGCCATTCAGATCTAGTGCTCCCCCAACTTTACTGCCTCTAACTTTAACTAAACTGCAGATTATTTTGGGACTTCCTTTATTATACATCCTTACTCTCCAGGAGGTGCCTTCTTCCTCTGCAACAGGGCCTTGGAACTGATGCCAAGCCGGCATTCTAATGGATCACAAGGTGGAGGTCTAAAGGGATCAACATGATCCTAAGAACCTTTGGCATTATCTGCATGAGGGATTTTTGGAGCCCTGTAGTGCAAACTCCCAGTGTTGCTGCACTGCACCAATGTAAAGTGTGAAAACTTGGTAAACCCCCTTCACACCCCAGTTCAGCACCTCTGTGCTGGGGTTTGCACCAAGTTAGCTACAGTAGCGTATGGATGTTCACAAAACCCCTAATGTAGGCAAACCTGTTGTTACAAAACCCCAAACAATATGGAACTCCTCTGGTTTCAATGAAACTCTAAACTCAGCCCAGGTTTTCCAGAAGATTTGTGAGGTTTAACAGTGAATGCGAGACCAGATTTTAGACAGCTAGGAACAACTATAGACACTTCTGAGGCTTTTTTGACAGAGTTGCATTTTGGAGCTTGGGGTTCATTTGAACTTGAAGCTTAAAGCAAAACATGCTAGATTAATTTCATGGAGCAAGCCAAATAAAAGGCTCTTCTGTGACTGGAGACTGCTATATTACACCTCCCAGCCCTGTAGTAAAAGTGCCAGGACATGTCTGCACTGGAATATTGCTATGGCAGGAGCTGTAGTGTGCTATATGTTTTGAAGTTTGATTGTTTTTTTAACATACATGGAAACTGATGTTCAGAGACGTTAAAGCAGTTTGCCCACTGGCAGAACCAGGACTTGAATCCACATCTCCATGTTCCCAATCTGTATTTCATTCTGTATACCATGCTGCCTCTACAAAGACAGCTTCCATTTTGCAAGCTGTGCCTGTGGGCCACATCTTGCTTTATTGCACACTTGAAATTAATAAGGTGTACACCGGAAGTGAGAGCAGAACTTTACCTCATATTTTCACTTTTGGGGAAAAGGAGGGGCAAAAGGGGGAGCAAGGAAAGGCAAAGAGAAGAGAGAGAAATTGTGATATTTCTGTATTGGAGAGAAATGTCCATTAGCAAAGCAACATTACAGTGGGAAACAGAAAGAGGGAAATGGAGTAAATTAATTTAAATATACATCTACAATCTATCAAATTCTGAATGCCTGGGGGGAAGCAGTTGTGTGAGTTTATGATGCAAAGGTTGCTCTGAGCCACAGCCTTTTCCCAGGCACTGGGTTAAGCTGTTAGGTTGACAGATGGGGCCCAAGGGGAAGAGGTTGGAGGAGGAGGAGTGATAGGACAATTTTTTGGCTCCCTGCCTGGGAGCACTCAAGCATTTCCGCAGCCACAGCAGAAGCTTTCCCCAGAGCAGAACAGGGGGCAAGGGACCTGACAGACCATGGAACCCAGTGCTCCTTCCCTCCCCTCCCAGCACTGTTCCGGCTGTGACTGAGGCCCAAGGCAACATTTAGCACTTATGCAGGGGAGGAGGGAGAAGAGAGGGCCCTCGGGCTTGTCTAGCCAGAGTCCCCTCGCAGCGTGTGTGCAAGGTTTTACTGCTGGCATGGACAAGCCATTGCATGTTTGATTATGTAGCAATTGAAAGGCAACATGCTGGGCTGGAGCTGTCTCCTCCCAGCCCTTGCTGGTCTTTTGTTTGCAGGGAGTGAGTGAGTGAGTGGGGGCACTGTTCTCCTGCCACTTAATTCCTATCCAGCTGACAGGCTCCTGCCTCTCACGCTCCAGTTTCTCAGGCATCTTTGGCACACTCTGTGTGGGGAGGGGACAGGCTGCAGATTGTACACTCCAGCTCATACCCTCCTTCCTAAATAGCCTCCAGGTCTGTGAGAATGTGCCCCAGTCCTCATGAGCCCGTCCCCTATGACACTGGCTCACATTAAACCTTTTCCATGGACAACTCACCCTGTATAATCTACAAATATGCGCATCCCAGAGAGCATGTCTGAGACCACATTTCCCTAAACTTGCACATCTGCTTACCCCAGCCCACGCATGCACCCACCGCAACCACCAACTCTTCTGTCCTTCCTTTCTGCAAAGGGTCCTCAGGCACAGGTTAGAGTGGGCTTCCTGGAAACCTCAAAACAAAGGTCTTTTTCACTCCTTCCACAATATCAGGAAAGTTACACCAGCCTTAAAGCCCTGCTTACACTGGGTGTGAAGAAAGCATACACGAACGCAGGGCTTTCAGATATCCAAGGCTGTGTGTGTGTGTGCGTGTGTATATGTTGAGCTGTGACATTCTAAATGATGGACAGTGTTTTAAAAAAATAAATAGTTTTTAAATGTCTCATTGAAACTCATTCCAAAATCCCATGTAAGAAGGAGATGTTTTAATAGCATCTGTAGGACTAATCCAAACTGAGGGGGAATCCCTCTCCACATGGCTGAGGATTGGCAGGTGTGGTATGTGGGGTTGTTCTAAAACATTCATGTTTTCACATCTAGGAAAATAATCTCTATGCACATAGTTTTTGTGTGTGTCGATTTACATGTCTATATGGAAACACTTTATTATTACTCCATCAAAGACCAATTCCATCACAGCCCAGCATCTAGTGACTTGCCTCAAACAAACAAATTTAAAAGGCAAAAGCAGACAAATAAGCTATGTAACTGTCATCTGACAACACATTGCTGATTCTGGATGAGAAAGAGATCCTTCCCCTGAGAATATTTCCCCTTTGGAAATAACAACTAAAATCAGGCTGCCCATACCTGCCTGTTCAAAACCATGCTGTCAGCTGCAACCCTGTCTTCAGAAGAATTGCTTAATAAACTGAAAGGGATTAGCATGTAGCTTTTCACAATGTATCAGAAGAAATGTAACTTGCATTCATTCTGTTTTGCTAACACTCCATGTTAGAAGGTGAACTTTTGAAGATGTATTTACCTGTTTATTAAAATAAAGTACGTGTGCTTGCTCTTTTAGCACAGAACTGCTTACTGATCAGAATGCAATGTATTATAAAACTGAGTTTCTATAGCACTGAATATAGATTAATCACTGGCAAAATAACATTTTTGCTTCAACTTGTATCACATTTCTTCCATCAAGGTATTTTAAGGGGACACTTAGGTTTGTCAGCAATAATATGTGCAAATCAAGGACCTGGTCCTGCAACTCCACCCATGTGGGTGCACCCAAGTGAAATCAGTGGGGCCCCCAGACAAGCCCAAGGGTATGCCCCTGTAGATGCATTTTCAGCTTTGGGATCCAAGTTTGTTACATAACAATTACTGTTCCACATTAGATAAGGTCCATCAGCAGCCAGTACCAGATCCTTCAGCAGAAGAAGAGATCCCTCAATACACAGTTATGTAATCACCATGCTTAAGTGAAAGCTTCTTCTTAAATTGTCAGTGGTGGACTTGGCCCTGAAGCATGGTGGTTTATATTCCTTATATATTTATCTTTCCCATCTAATGTACCTGTGCTGGTTCTCAATCATTATTCCTATGAATGGGTAATTCTTTTTGGAATCCTGCTTGGCCTCAATATTTTGTTTCAATGAGTTATTGATGGTTTAAAAGAGTGTTTCCTTTTATCAATTTTAAGTCTATTGCCCTTCAGTTTTAGTGAATGTTCCTGTGTAAGACTAAATGGGATGAGGGCTAAGCTTCCCAAACAGAGAGATTGAGCAGGGTGCAGCCAGTTGAAACCAGACACAGAATAAAACACAACTCTTGCAAGCATCTTTATCACTTGAGTGATTATTGAACACCACATACATTGGAGCTCCTGATTTAACTTCTGAGTACCATTCATGTGTTATATGTCTTTATCTTGTCCCCTCTTATTTGTCTTCTGTCTAAACAAATAAGTCCCAATGTTTTCAATACTTTTTCACACAGAAGGCTTTCTGAACCTCTAATTATTTTCATTGCACACTTCTGAACTACCTTTATTTCTGCTATGCAATCTTCAGAGTTTTCCCTGGGAGAGCAAACCATCAATGTTTATAATTGCATTATAATATTTTCAGTTTTATTTTGTATTCCATTCAATAATTATCCTAATATTTTGTTGTTGTTTCTTGTTTTTATGTTGCTGCTACACAATAAGCAGATGCTTTCATTGAGCTGTACACTATGATGCTCAAGTCATTTTCCTCTGTGGTTACAGTCAATTTAATTTATCAACTTGTAATCAGAGTGGCAAGGGAGAAACAAACACAGAGATTTTCATTAGTAGTATCATAAGTATTTTTCATTAAGGGTTATATTAGTCCTGCCTCTGTGCTGATACTTTGGTGTGGAGAGAATGTGAATGGAGCCCTTTCCTCCAAACAAGAGTCTACCCTAATTTAGCTGCAAGTGACAGAGACCACAACGAGGAGAACTGGCTATTGTTACAGGTTCTTAAAGGAGCATGGTGAGAAAAGTGTCTGGCGTGACTTAGATGCCATACATACAAGAGATAGCGGAGGCTGCACCTATTTAACCATATAGCAAGAACCGCTACTCACCTCTCTCAACCGACAACTGCTAAGGAGACATTAGGTCTTTGTTAGGCATAATGGCGACCAGCCCACACCACTCAGTGTACAGGCTCAGACAGGTCATGTGGCTTATCAGAGACAGGGCTTATCAAGAGATCCAGGTTCTATTTCTGACTCTGCCATAACTTGCTGGGTGACCTGGGGAAAGTCACTTGACCTCTCTGTGCCTTAGTTTCCCCATATGTAATATGGGGATAATGCTACTGACCTCCTCTGTAAAGCACTGGGAAATCTACCATTGACAAGCACTGTATAACAGCTAGGTATTGTTATTACCCTTCCCAGTCCAGCCCAGTCTCACTTGGCATTCAATATACACTGCTTTTTTCTATCAAGTGCTTGCTGTCAGTGCTGTATCCAATTTTCTAAGATTTCCAAGGAATGCCCAACACATTGCCCTTGTAATTTGAAGACCTTATAGTTGCTACAGTAAGGGTATATACTGGTCACCACAATGATATTTCACTGTTTGTCATGTGAACAATCAGAAACAGACAGACGTCTGCTACTGAAATAAACTACCCTTTGGAGGCTGGTTGTGTTTCATGAACCGTGCAGTGAAAGTTATCCACAGATACACCAGCTATGGATTATCCCACTGAAAATCATAAAACGGCAACAAACTATTAATTATCTTTCCTTACTATAAACTACTGGAATAGTTCTGTAAATGTTTTCTTTTTAAAGAGATAAACATTTCTGTCAGGTAGTTGCTTGTAATTAATCTTTTTGAAAAAATGTCAGGGACTCTCATCTTCAATGGGAACCAGTTTATAAAAATACTCAAGTGTGAAAGATCTCTCATAAAGATTTCAAAGTATAATATAAGGTTTAAAGTTAAACAATCATTCAGTATTGTGGTATGTTTGCTATTCACATGTTGCTAGATAATGGTGCAGCAATAGTAAGGCTGCTTTCACTACAGAGCTTTCCAAAAAATTGCTAAATTGGGTCAGTCCGATGAGTCTCAGTTTAGCTCATCTAAAAGAAATTAAAAATGGCTCATGGCTAGGGCGACTAGGCGTTTTGACAATAAGAATAATAAATAAGAAGAATGGCAGTTGGAAGCAGCAGTGGAGGGGTGAGGGTGGAAAAGAGGGTATTTGAGGGAATCTAAAGGGTTTGGTTGCATTTTCTCCTTGTAATTGAGTGTACTGGTTATTTGATGCCCCATGCTGGATGCCCCACCACCTTGATGCATCCAACCAAAAGGATGTCTTTTTGAGGAAAAAGCAGTGAGTTTAGATCTCCACGAACTACCTAGAGAGGCTACCCAGGATCAGTTGCTGGTAAAACCAATGAGAACTGGTCAGTCCTCCAGTCTCTAGCAAGCCTGGGAGCAGGCAGAAGATAATCAGGGCCCAGTTGGCAAGATTAAAAGGGCTGGCTTCTACTTCTTCCAGGGGCCAGTTTTGTATCAAGCTGAGGTAGAGGAAGAAGGATCACCCCTGTCTTAACCAAAGAGGCCCAATCTAGTGGGGGGTGTAATTTTGCTGCTTTTTTTGGTTGAGCCAGCAAAGGATTGTCGTTTTACGTTAAAGCCCAGGTGGCCATCTTGAAATGCTGGGGTGCCTCATGGGAGTTGTTATTCAGGTGCCTCATGCACTTGTTCTCCTCTGTGGGCCAGGTTCTCTGGCTGGACTACATCTCCCATGACATAGTGAGGTCTCCCTTTGGTCTGCCCCAATACATCATGGGGATCTTGTCCCACAGAGGAGAATGAGGCATGCATATCATGGCAGCTCAGGAGGAAACAGATTAATGTCAGACTGACCCAAAATGAAACATTCTGATCTGGGAATATAGAAACGTTGCACTTTGATAGAAAATATCAAAACAAAATGATTTGTCATTCACATATTGATTTTTTCCTGAACTTTCAACTCTGTAAAATATTCTGAGATTTTGACTCTTCATTCAGTTTGAGATGAAAACAAACATCAAAATACCAGAATTTTCCATGGGCTGGAAATTCTGATTTTCAACTTGCTCCATTATTTCTGTTTGTATGTAGGTATAAACAAACACCGCTCATACTTTGTAAGTGACTAAGAGGGTCCCAAAAGGTCTCTGTCCCACGTGTCATTACTGTTGCTATTTCTGTACAACACATTTAATTTTAAATGGTGAAAAAATAGCAATTTTTTCACCAGTCTCATCTCACTTATTCAATAGTACCTAGTAATAGTTTGCTCCCACACCGAGCAAGTATAAACAGTTGTTCATGTACTAGTAAGACAGAGAGCACAGAAGAAGCCAACCTTGCCTAAATGAGAACACAGGTGATCCTATCACCTTCTTCCTGCCTTGTAGCAGGATTAAGGCCTAAGAGTACCTAACTAAACAACTGAATGCATGCATTAAAGATCACAATGAGGATCACATTTAAACTAAATGGCTTCTTTTTGTGAACATCTCACACTTTGTCTTTCCTAAAAAGAAAAGGAGTACTTGTGGCACCTTAGAGACTAACAAATTTATTAGAGCATAAACTTTCGTGAGCTACAGCTCACTTCATCGGATGCATTTGGTGGAAAAAACAGAGGAGAGATTTATATACACACACACAGAGAACATGAAACAATGAGTTTATCATACACACTGTAAGGAGAGTGATCACTTAAGATAAGCCATCACCAGCAGCAGGGGGGGGAAAGGAGGAAAACCTTTCATGGTGACAAGCAAGGTAGGCTAATTCCAGCAGTTAACAAGAATATCAGATGAACAGTGGGGGGTGGGGTGGGAGGGAGAAATACCATGGGGAAATAGTTTTACTTTGTGTAATGACTCATCCATTCCCAGTCTCTATTCAAGCCTAAGTTAATTGTATCCAGTTTGCAAATTAATTCCAATTCAGCAGTCTCTCGTTGGAGTCTGTTTTTGAAGCTTTTTTGTTGAAGTATAGCCACTCTGAGGTCTGTGATCGAGTGACCAGAGAGATTGAAGTGTTCTCCAACTGGTTTTTGAATGTTATAATTCTTGACGTCTGATTTGTGTCCATTCATTCTTTTACGTAGAGACTGTCCAGTTTGGCCAATGTACATGGCAGAGGGGCATTGCTGGCACATGATGGCATATATCACATTGGTAGATGCACAGGTGAACGAGCCTCTGATAGTGTGGCTGATGTGATTAGGCCCTATGATGGTATCCCCTGAATAGATATGTGGACAGAGTTGGCAACGGGCTTTGTTGCAAGGATAGGTTCCTGGGTTAGTGGTTCTGTTGTGTGGTGTGTGGTTGCTGGTGAGTATTTGCTTCAGATTGGGGGGCTGTCTGTAAGCAAGGACTGGTCTGTCTCCCAAGATCTGTGAGAGTGATGGCTCGTCCTTCAGGATAGGTTGTAGATCCTTGATGATGCGCTGGAGAGGTTTTAGTTGGGGGCTGAAGGTGATGGTTCCCGTAACCCACACAGCAATATTGTTAATCTATCCAACTATACTCTTAGCCCAGCAGAAGAATCTGTCCTATCTCGGGGCCTCTCTTTTTGCCCCTCCACCCCCACGAACATGATACAGTTCTGTGGTGACCTAGAATCCTATTTTCGACATCTCAGACTCAAGGAATATTTCCAACACACCTCTGACCAACATATTAACCCACAGAGACCTTCCTGCCAACACTACAAAAAGAAGGATTCTGGGTGGACTCCTCCTGAAGGTCAAAACAGCAGCCTGGATTTCTACATAGACTGCTTCTGACGACGTGCACGAGCTGAAATTGTGGAAAAGCAGCATTGCTTACCCCATAACCTCAGCCATGCAGAGCACAGTGCCATCCACAGCCTCAGAAACAACTCTGACATCATAATCAAAAAGGCTGACAAAGGAGGTGCTGTCGTCATCATGAATAGGTCGGAGTATGAACAAGAGGCTACTAGGCAGCTCTCCAACACCACTTTCTACAAGCCATTACCCTCTGATCCCACTGAGAGTTACCAAAAGAAACTACAGCATTTGCTCAAGAAACTCCCTGAAAAAGCACAAGAACAAATCCGCACAGACACACCCCTGGAGCCCCGACCTGGGGTATCTATCTGCTACCCAGATCCATAAACCTGGAAATCCTGGACGCCCCATCATCTCAGGCATTGGCACCCTGACAGCAGGATTGTCTGGCTATGTAGACTCCCTCCTCAGGCCCTTCGTTACCAGCACTCCCAGCTATCTTCGAGACACCACCGATTTCCTGAGGAAACTACAGTCCATTGGTTATCTTCCTAAAAACACCATCCTAGCCACTATGGATGTAGAAGCCCTCTACACCAACATTCCACACAAAGATGGATTACAAGCCGTCAGGAACAGTATCCCCGAAAATCTCACGGCTAACCTGGTGGCTGAACCTTGTGACTTTGTCCTGACCCATAACTATTTCACATTTGGTGACAATGTATACCTTCAAATCAGCGGCACTGCGATGGGTACCCGCATGGACCCACAGTATGCCAACATTTTTGGCTGACTTAGAACAACGCTTCCTCAGCTCTCGTCCCCTAATGCCCCTACTCTACTTGCGCTACATTGATGACATCTTCATCATCTGGACCCATGGAAAAGAAGCTCTTGAGGAATTCCACCATGATTTCAACAATTTCCATCCCACCATCAACCTCAGCCTGGACCAGTCCACACAAGAGATTCACTTCCTGGACACTACGGTGCTAATAAGCGATGGTCACATAAACACCACCCTGTATCGGAAACCTACTGACCGCTATTCCTACCTACATGCCTCTAGCTTTCATCCAGATCATACCACTCGATCTATTGTCTACAGCCAAGCGCTACGATATAACCGCATTTGCTCCAACCCCTCAGACAGAGACAAACACCTACAAGATCTCTATCATGCATTCCTACAACTACAATACCCACCTGCTGAAGTGAAGAAACAGATTGACAGAGCCAGAAGAGTACCCAGAAGTCACCTACTACAGGACAGGCCCAACAAAGAAAACAACAGAACGCCACTAGCCATCACCTTCAGCCCCCAACTAAAACCTCTCCAACGCATCATCAAGGATCTACAACCTATCCTGAAGGACGAGCCATCACTCTCACAGATCTTGGGAGACAGACCAGTCCTTGCTTACAGACAGCCCCCCAATCTGAAGCAAATATTCACCAGCAACCACACACCACACAACAGAACCACTAACCCAGGAACCTATCCTTGCAACAAAGCCCGTTGCCAACTCTGTCCACATATCTATTCAGGGGATACCATCATAGGGCCTAATCACATCAGCCACACTATCAGAGGCTCGTTCACCTGCGCATCTACCAATGTGATATATGCCATCATGTGCCAGCAATGCCCCTCTGCCATGTACATTGGCCAAACTGGACAGTCTCTACGTTAAAGAATGAATGGACACAAATCAGACGTCAAGAATTATAACATTCAAAAACCAGTTGGAGAACACTTCAATCTCTCTGGTCACTCGATCACAGACCTAAGAGTGGCTATACTTCAACAAAAAAGCTTCAAAAACAGACTCCAACGAGAGACTGCTGAATTGGAATTAATTTGCAAACTGGATACAATTAACTTAGGCTTGAATAGAGACTGGGAATGGATGAGTCATTACACAAAGTAAAACTATTTCCCCATGGTATTTCTCCCTCCCACCCCACCCCCCACTGTTCCTCTGATATTCTTGGTAACTGCCTGAATTAGCCTACCTTGCTTGTCACCATGAAAGGTTTTCCTCCTTTCCCCCCCCCTGCTGCTGGTGATGGCTTATCTTAAGTGATCACTCTCCTTACAGTGTGTATGATAAACCCATTGTTTCATGTTCTCTGTGTGTGTGTATATAAATCTCTCCTCTGTTTTTTCCACCAAATGCATCCGATGAAGTGAGCTGTAGCTCACGAAAGCTTATGCTCTAATAAATTTGTTAGTCTCTAAGGTGCCACAAGTACTCCTTTTCTTTTTGCGAATACAGACTAACAGGGCTGCTACTCTGAAACCTTTGTCTTTCCTGTGATCTTAACAGCAAAGGTGCTTCCACTCAGTGTGTCAGCATTTTATCTTATCTGACGCCCATGCTCACACGTGTACTGGCACCCTTGTATTCCCAGCTACACACCACACCGGTGCTATCAGAATAAAACTGTAAATGAAAATAGCTGGTGGCATTTTAAGGGAGATTTAACCCAGGACAGTTTTGGGTAGCCAGTGTCCAAACAACATATTATAAAAATTGTTTGAAAAGTCAAATGTATCGATACTGTTTTGCAAGGTGACTTACATCTAGGGTACTTTTACACTGGGTTCAAAATACAGCTCAGATGCTTGATTTATAATCACTTCACCCTTGCACCAGCTCTGTGTAAAGCAGACACTGATTATAATGAACAAACACTTGGCATGCTGATCGATTCATTATGAGCATACATGGGTAAAGCATTACAATAGTGAGGCAATGCTTGTTTTCATCTCACAATGATGAGCATCCAAGGATTGCCAGGTGAAGTATTCGTATTCATGCCCCTTCTATCCCCCATATAAATAGGAATATTGAAAGAAAAGCTACAGAATTGGATACAGGCCATGCTGAAAACTGTCAGTTCTAGCTTATCAAAGCTTTCATTGCACATGTGTGATGACACAAGAAAAAAATCTTTGATCTTTCTAGGGGGAAAAAACCCTAAATTGAATGTGAATTGTAGTATGAGAGACCTCACACAGCTTTTTAAAAGGCAAAGGGTTCCTAAGATCACCCATTTTATCCATTGTCAAGAAAAGTCCAACTCCATCCTGGAAGCCACCTTTTCTGGCATAAATGGGGAGATATAATTTCAGAGAAACAAGGTAGATTTTCAAAGGGATGTGCAGGAGGTACATGAACAATTGCCTGCACTTATCAATGGGTAGTTAATAAATAACACTGCCTTGAAAAGGTACCTCTGTATGTCCAGTCTCCTTTCACTCATACAATGTTAGCAGCCAGCATTTTAAAGAAGCTCCACCCAGCTGGCCTTGGAAGCTGGGAGGGCAGGAGGACATCTGTCTCTAGAGCTGATGTCAATCATATCTTAACAATCAGTGTTTCTTCTTAACTGAATTTATTATTTTTACGATGAGATCTGTTTCCACGGGACTCTGTTCTCTGAAGGTACTATTCATGAGATATAGAAATGGCCTCTAATAAACTGCACAATCTATCACAATTTCCCTAAAAGCCTCCCACCCTCCCATCCCCATTAAAGCATTTTATCACATTCTTTATACACAGGGACCCAAATTCAGCCGTGGTATTACATCAGGAATAGATCTGGCTCATTTTCTCTTGTTATAATACTGATCTCTCTGTAATTGTGTCTTCTGCTTTCTTGTGCAATAAGCCTCAATAAGCTTGCAAAGTATCTGTCTAATTATGACCATATGCTCTTTCAGGCAGGTACCTGGTGTTGATAAAGTGCTGTGTACATCAATGACACTACAAAAAGCAGAAATAATGAGTTTGAACTACATTGATGGATTAAAGAAGAGAAGGAATATTAAGGAAGAGAAGCATAATTTGTAATATTCAGAATAAACCAAAATCAAATCCCCTTGTCCCTTGCTTAGCTAAAATATTTTATTGTTAAATCTATTTACATTATTTTTCACCAATAAAGTTGCACTAGGGGTGCAATCCATGAAGGTACTTAGGCACCTGAGTTCTGTTTTTAGGTGCCACTGCAATCCACATAACTCCTGCTTGGTTGCTGCCTACTCCTATAAGCACCTAAGTTTTTGCCTTTGGCCATGCACATGGCACTCTCACTCTAGGCACCGAGGTGCCTACCACACGCACTGCTAGATGCCCATCTCCTACTGAACTCCCAGAGCAATTCACAAAACAGGGAAGATAAATGTTCAGCTGTCCAAGTCTCATGTGGGGGGCACCAATATGATAGGTGTGTTCAGAGGACACCTACCGGATTGGACCTCTCAGGGAAGTTCACACAAAACAGTTGTACGCAGGGGGAGAAGCTCCTTTCTAACCTCTAGTGTGGGAGATAGGGTATCACCCAGGATGTTAGAGAGACCGCCCAGTTTAAGAGATTTGAAGTGGAATCTTCCTCCTTGTTGGTGAGTGCCCTAACTGCTAGGCTGTGGCCTATTCTGATGTGGGGATTCCTCAACCTCTCCTACTGAAGTTGTTCCACTTTAATTAATTAATTGGGTCATTGACAGCATTAAACTGACTCTATGCCCAGTGGCTAGGGCACTCACCTAACAGGTGGCAGAGCCCTGTTCAAATATCGTCTGTCTGCCAGACAGAGGAAGAACTTGAACCAGAAGCCTCCCACATCCTAGCTGAGTACCCTCAGCCCCAGGCTAAAGGTTATAAGAGGTCCAGTGGCAGCTGCTGCTATTTTGTTGCAGGCCCTGTGTACCACTTAAGCAGCTGAATGCCTATCTTCCCCCAGTTTGTGGATTGCAAGCAGAGGTAGGAGCATCTCTGCAGCCCAGATGTATGCACTTATCTTTGTGAGAGGGGCGGGGCTTAACACACACCCTTCTGGCTGGTCTCTTTCATTGGCTAGCGGAGGAAGATCCCTGCCTAGTGTGCTGGGTTTCTGGATCACACTTTAAGGAGCCTATCTTTTCTCATTCATTGTGCAGGAGCCTAGGTGCCTCCCTCAGGCTTTGTGGGTCACAGTATAGTTCCTGTGATCTTCTAGGCACCTAAAAGTTAGGTGCCATGGCTCTCAGTATCACAACACTGAAGTCCCTTCATGGGTCTGGGCCTTGGTAACTTACTCTGAGACTTTACATAATCTCTTGCAGCAGAACACTGACAAATTAAATGTAAAAATGTAATAAGAAAAACGAAAAAGGAGTTTGAAAAACAGCTAGGCAAAAACTCAAAAGGTAATAACAAAATGTTTTTAAGTACATCAGAAGCAGGAAGCCAGCTAAACAACCAGTGGGACCCCTGGCCAATCGAGATACAAAAGGAGCACTTAAAGACTATCAAGTCATTGCAGAGAAACTAAATGAATTCTTTGCTTCAGTCTTCATAGCAGAGGATGTTAGGGAGATTCCCAAACCTGAGCAGTCTTTTGTAGGTGACAAATCTAAGGAATTGTCACAGATTGAAGTGACATTAGAGGAGGTTTTGGAATTAATTGAGAAACTTAACAGTAACAAGTCACCGGGACCAGATGGCATTCACCCAAGAGTTCTGAAAGAACTCAACTGTGAAATTGCAGAACTATTAACTATGGTTTGTAACCTGTTCTTTAAATCAGCTACTGTACCCAATGACTGGAAGATAGCTAATATAACACCAATATTTAAGAAGGGCTCTAAAGGTGATCTTGGCAATTACAGACCGGTAAATCTAACGTCAGTACTAGGCAAATTAGTTGAAACAATAGTAAAGAATAAAATTGTCAGACACATAGAAGAACATAAATTGTTGCGCAAAAGTCAACATGGTTTCTGTAAAGGGAGATCACGTCTTACTAATCTATTAGTTCTTTGAGGGAGTCAACAAACGTGTGGACAAGGGGGATCCAGTGGACAGCCTCAGCCTGGACCACACAAGAGATCCACTTCCTGGACACTACGGTGCTAATACGCGATGGTCACATAAACACCACCCTACACCGGAAACCTACTGACCGCTATACTTACCTACATGCCTCCAGCTTTCATCCAGACCATACCACACGATCCATTGTCTACAGCCAAACTCTACGATACAACCTCATTTGCTCCAACCCCACAGAGAGAGACAAACACCTACAAGATCTCTATCAAGCATTCTTACAACTACAATACCCACCTGCCGAAGTGAAATAACAGATTGACAGAGACAGAAGAGTACCCAGAAGTTACCTACTACAGGACAGGCCCAACAAAGAAAACAACAGAATGCCACTAGCCATCACCTTCAGCCCCCAACTAAAACCTCTCTAACACATCATCAAGGATCTACAACCTATCCTTAAGGATGACCCATCTCTCTCACAGATCTTGGGAGACAGGCAGCCCCCCAACCTGAACCAGCAACCACACACCACACAACAAAACCACTAACCCAGGAACCGATCCTTGCAACAAAGCCCGTTGCCAACTCTGTCCACATATCTATTCAGGGGACACCATAATAAGGTCTAATCACATCAGCCACACTATCAGAGGCTCATTGACCTACGCATCTACCAATGTGATATATGCCATCATGTGCCAGCAAAGCCCCTCTGCCATGTACATTGGTCAAACTGGACAGTTTCTATGTAAAAGAATAAATGGACACAAATCAGACATCAAGAATTATAACATTCAAAAACCAGTCGGAGAACCCTTCAATCTCTTTGGTCACTCGATTACAGACCTAAAAGTGGCAATTCTTCAACAAAAAAACTTCAAAAACAGACTCCAATGAGAGACAGAGACTGCTGAATTGGAATTAATTTGCAAACTGGATACAATTAACTTAGGCTTGAATAAAGAATGGAAGTTGATGTGTCATTACACAAAGTAAAACTATTTCCCCTTGTTTATTTCCCCTCCTACTGTTCTTGTAAAGTGCTAGAAATGGCCCCCTTGATTATCACTACAAAAGGTACCCCCCCACATACACCCCGCTCTCCTTCTGGTAATAGCTCACCTTTCCTGATCACTCTTGTTACAGTCTGTATCTTAACACCCATTGTTTCATGTTCTTTGTGTATATAAAATCTCCCCACTATATTTTCCACTGTATGCATCCAACGAAGTGAGCTGTAGCTCACAAAAGCTTATGCTCTAATAAATTTGTTAGTCTCTAAGGTGCCACAAGTACTCCTTTTCTTTTTACAGATACAGACTAACATGGCTGCTACTCTGAAACCAGTGGACATAGTGTACTTAGATTTCCAGAAAGCCTTTGACAAGGTCCCTCACCAAAGGCTCTTATGTAAATTAAGTTGTCATGGGATAAAAGGGAAGATCCTTTCATGGACTGAGACCTGGTTAAAAGACAGTGAAGAAATGGTAATCCATTTTCAGAATAGAGAGGAGTAACTAGTGGTGTTCCTCAAGGTCCCCCTTAGGACCAATCCTATTCAACCTATTCATAAATGATTCAGAGAAAGGGATAAACAGCAAGGTGGCAAAGTTTACAGATGATACTAAACTGCTCAAGATAGTTAAGACCAAAGCAGATGTGAAGAACTTCAAAAAGATGTCACAAAACTAAGTGATTGGGCAACAAAATGGCAAATGAAATTTAATGTGGATAAATGTAAAGTAATGCACATTGGAAAAAATAACCCCAACTATACATACAATATGATGGGGGCTAATTTAGCTACAACTAATCAGGAGAAAGATCTTGGAGTCATCCTGGATAGTCTCTGAAGATGTTCACACAGTGTGCAACAGCAGTCAAAAAAGCAAACGGGATGTTAGGAATCATTAAAAAAGGGATAGAGATGGGAATATCTTATTGCCCTTATATAAATTCATGGTACACCCACATCTGAATATTGCATACAGATGTGGTCCCCTCATCTCAAAAAAGATATACTGGCATTAGAAAAGGTTCAGAAAAGGGCAACTAAAATGATTAGGGGTTTGGAATGGGTCCCATATGAAGAGAGATTAAAAAGGCTAGGACTTTTCAGCTTGGAAAAGAGGAGACTAAGGGGGGATATGCTAGAGGTATATAAAATCATGAGTGGTGTGGAGAAAGTGAATAAGGAAAAGTTATTTACTTGTTCCCATAATATAAGAACTAGAGGCCACCAAATGAAATTAATGGGCAGCAGGTTTAAAACAAATAAAAGGAAGTTCTTCTTCATTCAGTGCACAGTCAACCTGGGGAACTCCTTGCCTGAGGAAGTTGTAAAGGCTAGGACTATAACAGGGTTTAAAAGAGAATTGGATAAATTCATGGAGGTTAAGTCCATTAATGGCTATTAACCAGGATGGGTAAGGAATGGTGTCCTTAGCCTCTGTTCGTCAGAGGGTGGAGATGGATGGCAGGAGAGAGATCACTAGATCATTACCTGTTAGGTTCACTCTCTCTGGGGCACCTGGCATTGGCCACTGTTGGTAGACAGGATTCTGGGCTGGATGGACCTTTGATCTGACCCAGTATGGCCATTCTTATTTTGTTCTTAATAACATTCATTTTTCATATTACAATGAATGTAGTGCCTATGAAACATTTCAACATGCCAACTAGGGTGTCCAGATGTCCTGATTTTATAGGGACAGTCCTGATTTTTGGGTCCTTTTCTTATATAGGCTCCTGTTACCCTCCACCCCCGTCCTGATTTTTCACATTTTCTGTCTGGTCACCCTAATGCCAGCATTGGAAACTGAAGGTTTATATTTAACCATGAAAGGCACTATCTTGCACTTTGCAAATGCTGAGATGTAGGAACCTATCTGCCTTGCATAGTTAAAACCCTATATCAGTGATAATATTCCTCAAACTTAACCGAACACTAAACTTTAAAACAGGCAGAGATGCATTTGCCTGATTAGTTGTGCGAGGAATCCCCACAGGCATGGCAAAAGACATGCTCCCATTCTATGTGATACACTGTATACCAGCCAGCCATCATGTCATATGCATGTTTAAATCTCCCCTTAAAATATCAACCTTATCACCAGATAACCCTATTTAGGCCAAGGTTGATACTCAGAAGTTTAGCCCATCAGCAGGGCTGTTTATGGTTAACATTATTTTATAATATTTTACAGCCTGATTTTCTAAACTGCTCTCATGCAAATGTGCACCCAGAAGTCTGCACACAACTGCATACCCAGTTTATGTCTCAGCCACCTCTGGAGGCAAATACTCCTTATGCCTGAAAAATAACCATTTGCACATAACTGGCTGTTTTTGCATGCTGTTGTAATCAAGGTAATAAGGTAGGAAAATTAGTCAATCTTGCATGAGCAAATGCCTGGGCAGGTATGCCTGTTAGGCATTGTCACATGAGCAATTGTGTGTGCACAGTTCAGGAAACCAGGCCCTGCAGGATTAAGGGCTTTGTTTTAGCTTTTAAATTTTGTATATTTCCTGTGTGGCATTTTTAAAAGAATTTCCATAAATACTAGACAGCAAACTTCCCAAATATAGCAGCTCAAATCAAAGCACATATACACTCCTGACCCAAATGTAATATTCACTTTTCAAATAACAAAAGCTAGCCCTTTCACAGCTCTCATGGACGGGAAGTTCCTATTGATATTTAGCCTAAGTTTTCCTGTTCTTAATTTCATCCCATATCTCTGTTATTATGCTAAATATTTCCTCTCCCTCACTGTTGTTAACACCAGGCTCCGCTGATAGTCATTTTGGGTCTTCCTTAGTTGTCACTTAGCCTACCTGTGCCTATTTAAGCTCCTTCTATAAATCAGTCTTTCCATCCACTTATATTTCCTCTTCTACTTCCAATTTGTCCAGTTAACTGGGAGGTTTTATCCATATGTAAAACAAAACTAGAGGGCAAAAGCCCTCCCTCCAAATTCCAATATGTTTACATCTGTTTAAAAGTTCTCTTCCTTTAAAGACATGTACTTACGTTTGGTTATTGTCGTTCAAAAATGCTATGTCACTGATACACAAGTTGGCAAGTGGAGAGATACAAACTCAGGTTATGCTCAGGAAACTGCATATGTCCTCAGCTGCCTTAGATAAAGCAATGTTTATATGAGTGTAACGCTGCTGTTTGCACATGAATACTGGACAAGATACGGTATGCTGTCAGATATTTCAGGACAGCTTTTAACTCCTTCTCTGTTAGAAAAAACTAGAGGGAGGATCAAGGGAGGGGTGGGAAGGAGTTTAAACAATAATAATAAATCATCTTTCAGAAGATCCATACAACAACTTTTAACTATCTGAATTAATTCCTGTAGACAAAGCTACATAATAAGTACAAATGACTAAGTGGGACTAATCAGGTGCAAATTATTATGAGTAAGGGTGGAAGAGACTGGTCCGAAAAAAAATAAGTTGCAAAATGACAAAAGTAGGTAATCAAATAATGGGAAAATTCAGTAGTGGTAAATTATAATTCAAGATATGAGTTAGGGAGTCAATTTGTTGTAACACATGGGCCAGAAGAAAGGGATTTAACAGGAATAGCAGTGGCAGGAAAGTAAGAATGTATATGTAAATATATACCTTCTGACCCAATCATCCATTTCCAAATTAACTCCCTTATGTAGGGTGACCAGATGTCCCAATTTTATAGGGACAGTCCCAATTTTTGGAGCTTTTTCTTACGTAGGCACCTATTACCCCCGACCTGATTTTTCACACTTGCTATCTGGTCACCTTACCCTTATGCTAACTTAGAATCCATTATGCCTACTTACCCATATGTTTCTTAAACTGCCTTACACATCACTACTGAAGTTGTCCCTATATTATAGTTTCTGTGTGAGCTACTGAGCTGGGGGAAAAATACCTTTTATTTACTTTCTCATCTTTCAATCTGCTTTAATCCTTTAACTCATCAGAATTAAATTTTTGCCTGCTGAAAGCAGTGAGTTTAATTCCATTTTCTTGTGTTATTGTCACATCAAACCATATCCTGCTATTAACTTGCAAGTATAACTTCTCATTGAAACTAAGGAGGAGCTCTGCTTGAAAGCTAAGTAACACAATTTGGCCCATATAAAGAGTGTCATTTCTGCATCTGAAAATCATGTCACTTTTATGGTATGATGCATCATATGGGGAGAATGTGGACATTTTAAGCTGATATGAATAACTGTCCAAATGTATGTCTGGCCTCAGATCCTGCATTGTAATCCACCCCTGCAAATCACAGTGCAGGAATGGGGCCAAAGTCAGCCAGGTACGTCTCATTCAAAGCAATTAGAAGCTTGACTATGTTAACCTCTCTGTCTCTTTTCTGTGTCAGTTAAAACAAATGACACTGTGGGACTTCAGTAAGCTGTCAGTTATGCTGAGAGTGCACATGGCACCTCTGGGAATTCTAATGCCATGTGGGAGGTCAGGTGTTTTCAGGTAAATATTAATATGCTGAATTCTGTTTTCACAGGCACTTATTTCAGTACTGGAATCTCAGCTTTGGGAATAAGCCTTAAGCTACCAGTGTGGTTGTGGGTTCAGATGGGGACATAGTTGATGGCACCACCTCTCTTGCATTGTTGTACAAGTCTCAGAAAGCAGCTGAATAACTGTGATTCTGCTGCAAGGGTGTGGAAACAGGCTGTGGAGGGGCCCTGCAGGGGAACTCCACACCTCCTGCATACTGAGGAATGCTGCTCCATATCAGCATCCAGAAGGGGTTGGGAATGAGAAAAAGGGTATGGCCAGTGAGTTGGCAAACTATATCATCAGTAGGTTATAGTTTACTTCACCACCCCCTCCTGGAGCTTAAACACAAGCCCTATAGAAAAGCACATAGAAACAAAGCACAAAGAAACATAAAGATAGCTTAATTTTTACTACATAAAAGCTACTTAATAGGTTGGATACACTGTCTTCACAGCAATACCTAAATATCAACAGGTCAGTCCCTGCCCCCCCATTCCACTCCCCTCCCTTCATCCCCCACATTGTGAGATGTAACTCAGAGTTCCAAAAGAATAGGCTGAGTTCACCTGAATCTCAGCTAGAATCTTTGTTCATCAACTCTACACAGTCCGCTGAGTCAAAAGCACTGCAATAATAGCAGCCCTCCTCTTGCTTGCAAAAACCTCCAACTAGAACCCTGGCAGACTTTTTCTCCTCCTCTGCCAGACTGCGGAATCACTCAAATAACTAGCCAGCTAACTACATAACCAACCAATCAGTATTAAGAACATAAATGAAAACTTCTATTACAAGAAAAATATAAAACTGAGAATAGCTCAATACAGAAGACTCTTTCCCCATCACATTTAAATAAGAAAAGCGATGGTGAATCAGACTGGTTAAGACAAATTAACTACAACAGTTTGGCTAAAAGCAAATAACCTTCAAAAAATTAATTTTCCCACCCAGTTTCCTCTTTCTATAACTGACGCTGCCAAGGCTTTCCGCTTGGAAAGTTAACAATAGCACTAACCTACTGCAAAATATTTCAGAGTTAGAGGGAAACAGCCTGCTTTCTCTGCTTCTGTGGCCGGGGTGTGCATATGAAGAAAAATTTGGCCACTTTTGGAGGGGCAGTTTAGGTACTCCCCACAGCCAGAGGAACTGTCTCTCCCCTCAGTGGCCCTGTGGCCAGAGAGGCTGGCTCTCCACACTCCCTCTGCAGCCCCGGGGATGATGGACTTCGCTCTCCCCCAGCAGCCAGAGAAGCTGGAGTCCCGCCCTGGCCTGGAGCGAGAGGAGCTCACTCTCTCCACCCCGGAGGAGTTCTGTGCCCCTATTGATTTAGAGGAGACATGGCCCTGATTGCCCCAATTTGTGCAACCCAAGTCTGTGGCTGAGCTTCTCCCAACCCATGGCTACAATGTCTTTTTTGTAAAGCAGCTGCATTGACTCCTTGCCTTCAATGAAGTCTGAGTCAAGCTACTGGGAACCTATTGAGCATGCCCCAAACTACCATAACCAATTCCAGACATTTCTGGGCTAAAATGCTAATTGTGCATTTGCCTACCCCCACTTCTCTCTAGATCTCTTAAAGAAATATTACCCTGTTAGGAACATGGACAGGCTAATGCTCCTGCATAGGGAGAATATAGCTTGCTACAGCCACTACCGTAGGTTTCAGTAGTGGCTATGTAATGTCCTCTCAGATGTTCTGCACTGTGGCTTCTAATTGGGAATGTGAAAAATACCGCAAGGTAGGTCTTATGAGCAAACACCACATTATTGAAGTTTGGCATGGCAGATAAGAATTTGGCCTGGAGACTTTTTTCTTCTCGATTTTCTTCTAGATAGTGGGAACGGTGGTAAAGTTTCCTACTTTGAAATTCCATATATGTACTGGGTATTAATTAGTTAATGTGTGTGGACTGCATGTTTCTATCACTATTTCTAGGCGCACATTAGAAATTAGAAAACAAAAATGACTGTCACTGAAGTGCACACGATAGCAGATAGTAAACTCCTCTCTCCACCATTAAATCTATCCTCTCAGGCAAATGGATAGGCCTTTCACTGTGCCCAGAAGGTCAGCAATTTCCAACAGGAAGCAAGTTTTAAAATTGAGGACTCTCCCCTGAAAATGATCTTCCATATTGTGTAGTGATGCCACTTAAAAATTAGCTTTGGCCCATATTTTTCACACAGTTGTTCCTTTTCCCTTGAAATATAGTTGGTCATCTTACTTCCAGGGCTGACCTCTCCAGCCACTTCCCAATCTCCATTTCCCATCATTGAACTGTTGCCCTGTGTTTTATTTGTTTTGGTTTTTTTGAGCTCTTTGGTATGCAGAGAACCTTGTTTTCTAAAGTGTCATGAATATTTGCTACCTTTATCATTTACATAGTGTCAGCCTGCAGGGGTGCTTACATGGTTCTCTTCATTGTAGCATCTGAGCACCTACTTTCAGGAAATTCAATCTCTCTCAAAACAATGGGTAAGATTCAGATTCTGCTGGTGTTGATCCTGGCAGAGGCCCTGAGCCGTGGAAAGTCTGCCTGCAGAAGGGAGATTTCAGCAGAACAAAAATAGGCAACAAAATGTTGCAACCTCTCTACAGCTTGGGTGGGCATGGAGGGAAGATAATAAACAGAGTAACCTAATATATGGGTTGATGTTGTGAGCAAGGAGGGACATAGATAGGGAAATGGAGGGATTCAGCTCTTACTTCCAGCAACCTACAAAAGGAATTGCAGTAGAACAAGAGCTATAACTTATACTCCTTTTCCCTGGTGGAAACCCCCTCTGAGAGATCATCAGTGAAACCCTCACCTAAGATGGGACAGAAAGATGTATAATGTACATCTCCCTTACACTATATTAGATGGATTTGGCCTACTGCATTATGGGATATTTCTCCTACTCGGTCAGCCTTTTACAGATGCTTCAGTTATCATTTGTTACATTTAGCCAATTCAGCTCTGGTTTGATGGCATTATCTGGGGTTTGTCATGTTGCACTGTTTGCAATAATTTGGAACAAACCACTGATGTAGTAGCCTTCAAAGGAAAAGAGAGAAATTGACTCAGTCTGTGGGTACTTTACACTGGATACTTTACACTGGATAGAGATGAAAGCCATGCTGCTTGAGAATATAAACTTGATTTCTCAAAGGTCTAAAAGAGAAAATTCAGTTGCTGGTGACTAGAGTGATAATCCAGCAATTTGTCCCCATTTCAGCTGAGATAAACTGATATAGAGACGTGGCCATCCACAAGAGTTTCAGTTTAATGGAAGCAAGCATTATTTCTTGAGTAAAAACAATGTTATCAATGAGATACCCATTCCTGCTGAAACACTGATCCAAATACTCTGTATTCTATGCAACTAGAACTATGTTGGCCACGAGAATTCAAGATCCAATACTGAAAGAGGCTGACCACTTTCAGGTCCCATTTGCTGTCAGGGTGAGAGGGAGGTGTTTAGAATTTTGCAGGAGGTACCTGGCACATTACACAATCAGTCCCCAATTATTGCAGTGAGACACTCATAATCCTCCCAAATGGCAGAAGGTAGCATGGCAGTGCTAGCCTAGTTAATGTGTTCACACAAATTCTTTCTGGTATTTAATGGATGTACAGAGGTTAACACGCTTTCTGTATGTGCATCCAGGCCACATAGCTGTTTATCTTAAGTTCAGTTGGGGATGAATGGGTTTCTTTGCTTTTTGATAACTCTCTGCAGTTGTTCACCTCAATGTTCAAAAGGCTGGACATTTCAAATCCTGAAAATTGTTTTTCACACTTACAAAGAGAGAACTGAGTGCTGATACTTCATGCTGTTCAGCATTCTCTCCGCTTGTATTTTTGTGTGAGCTGATTTCCACAATGTGTGGGGTACGTGAGAAGTAACATAAGAATGTCTGTTCTGATGTCTGTGCTTAATAAGAATCCTCTGAAAATGCAGCACGTTAGGTGTCTTTGTAATGGGTCTAAACAGGGTAGAATTCTACAAGTGCTTGATGTAAGGGCTGCTATCGGTCAACTCATTTAAACTGCTCACAAGGAAAAGCTATTATATGTGTGTAATAACTTTTATGGGAAGAAAGGAAGATAATGAAAGAGTGAAATGTGCTGGACAAAGTAGCTTAGCCCTCAGCAATTTACTGTTCTCACCAATGCTGTTTAACCAGTAGCACCCAGAGAATGCTGTTCCACACACTGACTGCCTTTAGTGTTATATCATCAAGGTCCAAAAGATTTCGATGTAATGCTGTGAACTGGTAGCTTAGCAACTGAAGCACTTTCAATATATATACTTGGGTACATAGTGCAGTGTCTCTTCAGCCCCTCTGGAACATTGTAAATTGGAACTTATAATTGGACATGTCCAAGGTAAATATTTGAGTTGATTTTTCTTATCTTGCTAGTGCATTAGTTAAAAAAAAAAACCAAGAGGTTGCCAAGCAAACTGTTCCAATAAGTTCTTTTTGAAGCAGAAGGACTCCCAGTTACTGTAGTATAAATACAAGCATGGCTGCACCTAACAATAAACTGTAAGAATAGAAACAATGTGGGCATTCCATTGGATACTAATGAATACAATACAGGGGCTATTTTCCTTCTGAAAACCAAACGTCCTTATGGAAAACTACTGCTTCAGTTTGAATACCTGGCAATTAAATTATCTTAAGGTTTAATTTTCGCTAGCAGTCATGAACACACTTTTTTTTGCAAGCCTAATCTCTACCTCTAATAATATACCATTTCTCATAAGAGCTATGGGTTTTGTGAATTTAATGGATTCACAAAATAGCCTTTAAAAAAAATTCTTAGGGCCCAGATTATGGAGGCTTTACTCACACTTTTGAGCACTTACTTATGTGTGAAGTTCCATTGAGTTACAAAGAGAAGACAGGATTTACCAGCATTTTTTGTTTTACCATTGCATTAAAACATGAGGGGTGAAATTACCCATGAAGCATAAAGTCTTCCATATCACATCAACCTTGCAGAGGAGTTGCCCACAGGTTCTGCTGAGACCTGCGTATGCCTGTGTGCTGCAGAAACTGTCTCCAGGCCATCACACATAGGTCAGCACAGAAGGCCACATTGGGGCCAGAGTCACAGAGGTGCATTTACATGGAGCCAATGGCCAGAGTAACCTGTGCCATCGGCATAGAGGTACTTCCAGCTCACATGCTGCCATTGGGATGGATTTCACTTCACCAACCTAACTCCCCCCATGTAGAACCCAAACTCTGACTTCATGTGCATGAATTGGATTTTACTGGGAGCAAAATGATACACAATTCAGGCTGGATTTTTCAAAAGCACTCAGTGTTGCCCTAATTCTACTCCCATTGAAATCAATGGTCTTTTGACTTCAAGGGGAGCAGTTGGGTCAACACCGAGCACTCTTAAAACCTCCTATCCTCCATTTATTTTTAAGTGAAAGAGACAAAACTACATTTGGGGGGTTTCTTTTAATCGAAATGTTATTCAAGAGCCCACAGCACCATATAGTGAAAAACTCCCTTAGCTTAAAGAGCGGGGAGCCAATTTCTTTTAAAATTGTCAACAATTCAGATCAATCCTAAAAACACTTTTATATGCTTCAGGAAAGGGTGCATTGTTACAGTCAGTCAAACCCCCTGAAAACAGGAGTTTAGAATGGAAACACTGATACTATCATAGAATCACAGAATATCAGGGTTGGAAGGGACCTCAGGAGGTCATCTAGTCCAACCCCCTGGGTCAAAGCAGGACCAATCCCCAACTAAATCATTCCAGCCAGAGCTTTGTCAAGATGGGAGATTCCACCACCTCCTTAGGTAACACATTCCAGTGCTTCACCACCCTCCTAGTGAAAAAGGTTTTCCTAATAGGCAACCTAAACCTCCCCCACTGCAACTTGAGACCATAACTCCTTGTTCTGTCACCTGCTACCACTGAGAACAGTCTAGATCCATCCTCTTTGGAACCCCCTTTTAGGTAGTTGAAAGCAGCTATCAAATCCCCCCTCATTCTTCTCTTCCACAGACTAAACCATCCCAGTTCCCTCAGCCTTTCCTCAGAAGTCATGTGTTCCAGTCCCCTAATCATTTCTGTTGCCGTCCGCTGGACTCTTTCCAATTTTTCCACATCCTTCTTTTAGGGTGGGGCCCAAAACTGAACATGGTACTCCAGATGAGGCCTCACCAATGCTGAATAGAGGGGAACGATCACGTCCCTCGATCTGCTGGCAATGCTCCTACTTATACAGCCCAAAATACCAGTAGCCTTTTTGACAACAAGGGCACACTATTGACTCATATCCAGCTTCTCATCCACTGTAACCCTTAGGTCATTTTCTGCAGAACTGCTGCCTAGCCATTCGGTCCCTAGTCTGTAACGGTGCATGGGATTCTTCCGTCGTAAGTGCAAGACTCTGCACTTGTCCTTGTTGAACCTCATCAGATTTCTTTTGGCCCAATCCTCTAATTTGTCTAGGGCCCTCTGTATCCTATCCCTACCCTGCAGCGTATCTACCACTCCTCCAAGCTTAGTGTCATCTGAAAACTTGCTAAGGGTGCAGTCCATGCCATCCTCCAGATCATTAATGAAGATATTGAACAAAACCAGCCCCAGGACCAGCTCTTAGGGCACTCCGCTTGATACCAGCTGCCAACTAGACATGGAGCCATTGATCACTACCCATTGAGCCCGATGATCTAGCCAGCTTTCTATCCACCTTATAGTCCATTCATCCAGCCCATACTTCTTTAACTTGCTGGCAAGAATACTGTGGGAGACGGTGTCAAAAGCTTTGCTAAAGTCAAGGAATAACACGTCCACTGATTTCCCCTCATCCACAGAGCCAGTTATATCGTCATAGAAGGCAATTAGATTAGTCAGGCATGACTTGCCCTTGGTGAATCCATGCTGACTGTTCCTGATCACTTTCCTCTCCTCTAAGTGCTTCAGAATCAATTCCTTGAGGACCTACTGCATGATTTTTCCAGGGACTGAGGTGAAACTGACTGGCCTGTAGTTCCCCGGATCCTCCTTCCCTTTTTTAAGGATGTGCACTAAATTAGCCTTTTTCCAGTTGTCCGGGACATCCCCTGATCGCCATGAGTTTTCAAAAATAATGGCCAATGGCTCTGTAATCACATCCGCCAACTCCTTTAGCACTCTTGGATGTAGCACATCTGGCCCCATGGACTTGTGCTCATCCAGCTTTTCTAAATAGTCCAGAACCACTTCTTTCTCCACAGACGGCTGGTCACCTCCTCCCCATACTGTGCTGCCCAGTGCGGTAGTCTGGGAGCTGACTTTGTTCATGAAGACAGAGGCAAAATAAGCATTGAGTAAATTAGCTTTTTCCACATCCTCTGTCACTAGGTTGCCTCCCTCATTCAGTAAGGGGCCCACACTTTCCTTGACTTTCTTCTTGTTGCTAACATACCTGAAGAACGCCTTCTTGTTACTTCTAACATCCCCTGCTAGCTGCAACTCCAAGTGTGATTTGGCCTCCTGATTTCACTCCTGCATGCCTGTGCAATATTTGTATACTCCTCCCTGGTCATTTGTCCATCTTCCACTTCTTGTAAGCATCTTTTGTGGGTTTAAGATCAGCAAGGATTTAACTGTTAAGCCAAGCTGGTTGCCTGCCATATTTACTATTCTTTCTATACATTGGGATGGTTTATTCCTGTAACCTCAATAAGGATTCTTTAAAATACAGCCAGCTTTCCTGGTCTCCTTTCCCCCTCATGTTATTCTCCCAGGGGATCCTGCCCATCAGTTCCTGAGGGAGTCAAAGTCTGCTTTTCTGAAGTCCAGGGTCCGTATTCTGCTGCTCTCCTTTCTTCCTTGTGTCAGGATCCTGAACTCGACCATCTCATGGTCACTGTCTCCCAGGTTCCCCTCCACTTTTGCTTCCCCTACTAACTCTTCCCAATTTGGAGCAGCAGGTCAAGAAGAGCTCTGCCCCTAGTTGGTTCTTCCAACACTTGCACCAGGAAATTGTCCCCTACTCTTTCCAAAAACTTCCTGTGCACCACAGTATTGCTCTCCCAGCAGATATCTTGGTGATTGAAGTCTCCCATGAGAACCAGGGCCTGAGATCTAGTAACTTCCATTAGTTGCCGGAAGAAAGCCTCATCCACCTCATCGCTCTGGTCCGGTGGTCTACAGCAGACTCCCACCATGACATCACCCTTGTTGCTTACACTTAAACATTTTACACTTTACATCAAGTTGCAATGGGGGAGGTTTAGATTGGATATTAGGAAAAACTTTTTCACTAAGAGGGTGGTGAAACACTGGAATGCGTTACCTAGGGAGGTGGTAGAATCTCCTTCCTTAGAGGTTTTTAAGGTCAGGCTTGACAAAGCCCTGGCTGGGATGATTTAACTGGGACTTGGTCCTGCTTTGAGCAGGGGGTTGGACTAGATGACCTTCTGGGGTCCCTTCCAACCCTGATATTCTATGATTCTATGATTCTATGACTTCTAAACTTAATCCAGAGACTCTCAGGTTTTTCTGCAGTTTCATACCGGAGCTCTGAGCAGTCATACTGCTCTCTTACATACAGTGCAACTCCCCCACCTTTTCTGCTCTTCCTGTCCTTCCTGAACAGTTAATATCCATCCATGACAGTACTCCAGTCATGTGAGTTATCCCACCAAGTCTCTGTTATTCCAATCATATCATCATTCCTTGACTGTGCCAGTTCTCCCTGCTTGTTTCCCAGGTTTCTTGCATTTGTGTATAGGCACTTAAGATAACTCGCTGATCATCCCGCTTTCTCAGTATGAGGCAGGATCCCTCCCCCCTTGTGCTCTCTTGCTCATGCTTCCTCCTCGTATCCCACTTCCCCACTTACCTCAGGGCTTTGGTCTCCTTCCCTCGGTGAACCTAGTTTAAAGCCCTCCTCACTAGGTTAGCCAGCCTGCTTGCAAAGATGCTCTTCCCTCTCTTCGTTAGGTGAAACCCGTCTCTGCCTAGCACTCCTCCTTCTTGGAACACCATCCCGTGGTCAAAGAATCCAAAGCCTTCTCTCCGACACCACCTGTGTAGCCATTTGTTGACTTCCACGATTTGATGGTCTCTACCTGGGCCTTTTCCTTCCACAGGGAGGATGGACGAGAACAATATTTGCGCCTCAAAGTCCTTTATCCTTCTTCCCAAAGCCACATAGTCTGCAATGATCTGCTCAAGGTCATTCTTGACAGTATCATTGGTGCCGACATGGAGAAGCAGGAAGGGGTAGTGATCCGAGGGCTTGATGCATGTCAGCAGTCTCACCATCACAACGTGAATCCTAGTTACTGGCAAGCAGTAGACTTCTCGGTTTTCGTGGTCGGGGCGAGAAAAGTGCTATCAAAGAGCAAGTTTTGGCTTTCTAGTCTGGAATATTAGAGGTCTATATCCCCAGGATTAGGGGTGGCATATTATAACTGCAGCAAGAAAAGCCCATACTGCATTCTTCAAAAAGAACTACTCTCACCACTTTATTTTAAACATTAAGCTTCACTGGACACCAGTTTTTAAAAAGGCCAGAAAATGACCAAATCAATTTTTGAGTACGTATTAAACTCTTATACCATGAGTGTCATGTAGACAAGGGGGAGGCTAGCTCAGGAACTTTGGGCATTGACTGTACTGTTGAACAAGGCATTTTAAGTAAAAATAACTGGGACCTCTCTATACTAAAACCTCCACTGGAGTAGGCACTGATGGAGCTACACCTGTTGGAATTACAAGCCTTCAAAATCCTACATGTCAGAGAACAATTTACATGTAAAAAAAGGGCAAATTCTTTGCTAACGTAATGTAACTCCATTGAAGTTAATGGAGTTATGCCAGCAGAGAATTAGGTCCATAGATACAGTTATATCTCTGCAGAAAAATAGTTTTTTATGAGTTCACTGATTTAATGACTCTGAAAAACTACTGGGGTGTCTGGATAAGTCAGAGTGGATAAGTCAAAGTGAATGGATAAGTGAGTGGATAAGTCCAAACTGCCCCACTCTCGAAGTAGTGCAAGGAGGCATTCTGTTGCAGATATGCTTATTTGAGGCACTTTCAATACTTTCCCTTTACTCTGGAGGGTAGTATTTTAGTTCTGACCTAAACTAGTGGCAAATTACAATATCCCACATAGGCTTTGCTAGCTAGTGCCTGGTGGCGGATGGGTGGGAGAGAGCTTTCTACCCTCTTTGCCCTCTTCCTGCTTTCTTCTATACACGTGGACCCAAGATTCAGGTAGCCCATGCAGAGAGTATGGGAGTTCAAGTCACAGTCTAGCCCTTTGCTTTGATAATGGCTGAATATGCCTCAACAAATCTGTAGAGAGTTGGTTGTATATGAGTGACTCTACACAGGAAGGCTGGCTGTGTCACTGTGAGTCTGCAGGGGTATACTGGATCTACAGTAGTGAATCTACAGAGGGTAATTGAATGTGTCATTAGAGTCTGATGATTTTATAGGGAATATAAAGACACCACAAGTTAACAAGAGAAAATATTCATAGGCAAGCTTAATAATTCCCTAACTTTGGCACATCTAGCCTTTAAACTGTAACAGTAGCTTTGGAAGGTGAATAGTTTAGCAAGCTGAGCTGAAATGTAAAAACATTCCTGTCTGAGAATGTAACTAACACATACAACACACAAGACTGAAGAAAAGCATTTTGTGTCCCAGAACCTCTAATGTTCTGTATTTGCACCTCAGAGTTGATCATGAGATACTGGCCTGTATTCCAGCACCATTTTTATGCTGTGGGATATTCTAAAATTTGAGAGAGTGTTGTTTTAAGTAATTAAATAACAACTGATAGGATTATCCCATCAGATAATTCCCAGATTCTTGCTAGTCTCTGTGTGTGGGTTTAAAAGTAATTTGTATAGTACAATCTATATTAGTGCAAGATGAGGCTAGCAAAGTGTGTTTACTTTGGTTCGACTCCTATTCACTCTGAAGCGAAAGAATAAGGTGGGGCTAGTTCCTACCATTTCTGGTTGTTGCTTAACTTGTTGGTTGCATAATTGTTACATCACGATCTCATGGCAGGAAGATACATTTTTTTAAAAAACTATAGTAACCTCTGAGGATGGTTCCTGTCACTTTTATCTAATTAAATTGTTAGCCAAATCAGCGGATGTACATCAGTGTAGTTCTATTGACTTCAGTAGAGTTATGCTGATTTACTCCAGTTAAGAATCTGTCCCTCTATTTGTCATAATTGCACACAAGAACAACATGAGCAAGACATCGGGTGGCAAGTTGCAAAGTCAGTGAGACTGAATAAAACGTTTTACAAGTGGCTTGGATGTTGCTCTCTATACACAACCCTTAGATAACCAATTACAAAACCATTCACTTCAGAAAAGGTCTGAGAAGCAGTGTTGGGGAGAAATTAGAGACCACTGACCCGCACTGCTGTAGCAGCTGAGCACTTCACAGCCTTTAATAAATTTACCCTCACACCACCTCTGTGAGGCCGGGCAGTGCTCCTATCACCATTTTACAGATGGGGAACTAAGGCACAGACTAAGTGACATGTCCAAGATCACACAGAAGTCTGTGGCAGAGCAAAGTATTAAATCCAGGTCTCCACAGTCATAGGCTAGCACCCTAATCACTAGATCATCCTTCTGCTCCTCTTGCCACTCACTCCACTGTAATGGTTTTTGTGATTGATTTGTAAAGTGATGAGTGTGCCTGGGACTGTAGAAGAATCAGGGAAGTGGGTCAAAGGATCATAATCTGTTGTGTTACCGCCACAGAGCACAAGTGAGTTCAACAGGGTTTCCCAAATGCAACCAAGAGAAGAAATTACCGAGGGCTGAATTTGAATTAAAACAAGAAATCTCTTGTGGAGGGAGAAGGAAGGAAAGATAAAGGGCCAAATAGTGCCACAGATGCATGGCTCTGAGTAAGGGGCACTGCACAGCTTCCCAGGGAGAGCTTTTGTACAGAGTATGCCTCATTGGGCACAATCCCCCCCCAAGAGCTCAGTGGGAGATTGTAATCTCCCGTTATTGCACCAGACCAGCTCCACAGCCTGTATGGAGGGCAACCTTCTTCTTTCCTATCACCTTTGGGGTGATTTGTACCCTGGACCTGCTAAGGGGTGGTAGACCCTTTACTCCCTGACCATGGGAACTGCTGTTGTGCTCTTCCCCTCTTTCTCTGCCCCACTGTAATCCCTGCACACCCATTCAAGGACCAGGTGCAATCTGGTCAAATAATGCTTAGCATTCTCCACACAGCCACTGGCCTACAATTAACATACGTGGGTTGTGAACAAGCTAGGCAGTAGGTGGCACAGTATGTACTTTCTGAAACTAGAAGTGTGGTAGTATGCAAAAATGGTCACAGTGCATTACTGGAAGGAGGGAGTTTTGTCTAATGGTAGACATTAGGAATCCTGTATGCTGTTCCTAGCTTTGCCATTGACTCACTGTGGGACAGACTGAGCTGCTCTTAGTAAAGCTGAATAGTACCATTCTCTTGATGCCTTGGACTGAGATGTTATTCACCATGAGTAAGGGTGACAGCATCTGGCCTCAGGTGATGGTAACACACCATCTACACCAAATGTTTTCAGTAGCAGATGCTGATTTGGGATGTTTCCAGTTTTGGCTGTCCAATTTGAGACACCTAGGGCTTTGTTTTCCCTTATGGAGTGAATCGAAGCACTTCTGAATGTCCTTAATGACTCAGGTTGGATTCCCAAGAAAGGAATGCTCAGCCCAATGTCAGTGGCCACTCTTGAAAATTTGAACTAAAGCATTCTGTGCTTCAGTTCTTCTCTTGGCTCAATATTACCCACTGTACGGCACAGGGGGTGAGGCTTAATTAGTACTTGTAAATAATGTTGAGATCCTCTGATAAAAAGGTTCAAAGTATAATTATTATTATACATAGGAGGAGCCCATAATAATGGGATGAGTTAACATCTCTTCCACTCCCACAACAGTGCCAACCATCTGTTTTTTTCAGTGCCCTTCTCTATTTCTCTAAAAGTTAGAAAGAGGGAAGAAAATAGATTCATATTCTGAAACATTCAACCTGCCCAGCTCCAAAAGATACTTCAAAAATGGAAGTAGATGTTCTCAAAGTGAAGTGCTCTCTCTTTCACGATCCTGTCTAATTATGGGACTGGATAAACCAGAGCTTTATGGCTTCCAAAAATGAATGCCGTGCATGGCCTCTTGCTTAACAGGGGATTATAAAATATGATATCTAATAACATCTATCTACTCATTCAATTTAACCTAGTTATCTCTGTGTGGGGTGAAGCACAAATTATATGAATGTTTTGTTTTATCATAAATTAAGTATGTTTTTGTAGTGGTGCCAGTCTCTAATACAGGCTTGACAGCTATGCAGAATGTCATTCGATGGTTTCTGTGGGGCAGTAATGGTTACAATTAACAACACTACAACACTCTGTTCATGTTGAAGGACTTGGTCTTCCTGACTTTTAAATATATATGTAATGGGCCTAATCTTCAGCAAGGGAGATTTAGGTTAGATATTGTGGGGGAAGGGGGGTTTATCTATAAGGAAAGTTAAACTCTGGAACCGGCTTCTAAAGGAGGTTGTAGAATCCCAGTCATTGGAGATTTTTAAGAACAGGTGGACAAACACCTGTCACAGATGGTCTGGGTTTACTTGGTCCTGCCTCAATGCAGGGAGCTGGACTAAATATCCTCTAGAGCAGTGCTTCTCAAGCTATCTGATGCGGGGAACCAGCATTTTTTTTTCCAATGTGTGCACAGACCGGCAGCCGATGGCTCGCAGACCAGCACTGGTGCGTGGACCACCACTTTGAGTAGCACTGCTCTAGAGGTCCCTTCCGGCCCTACATTTCTACGGTTCTATGATGCATATACAACAATGATACAGAGTAACATAATACTAGCAAAATGGAGGGCAGTAGAAGCAGAGCTTGCTCACCCACTCGTAGTTCCTGCTTTGGTTAGAAAGTCCTTACAGGCAGGTAATGAGCCAGATCCTTAGCTGGTGAAAATCATGATAGTGCCAATGACATAAATGGAGTTAAAGCTACTCACAACAGGGATCTGGTGGTCAGTCTGTTTATAGAGCTGAGAGTTCCTACGGTTTATCACTAGACTGGCAGAGTTTGGTGTTTTCTTCAATCCTGCTCCTGAGAATCTCAAATTTCATTTTAAAAAGTTTCTAGCCCTCACAGCTGCTGATTAACCTTGAAAATGTGAAACTGAAGGCTACAAAACCAGGAGGCAAATACAGAGAATCGGAAACATACTTTTTTTCAAAGTCTCACCAGTTTAGAGGGCCTGACTCATGAATTTTATATGCCTGGGGTTAGCAATGCTAGACTATATATGGTAGTAAAACAAAGACATTTTGCCTGAACATCACTGGCTGAATAACATTGAGACAAAGCAGACATTAAACTCCTTTCTGTGATGTAACGCTCTCCTAATGACCAAGTAAAAGCCTATCCATTTATGGTGATGGTAGGAAGCAAGTATGTCATGCACAAAAAGGGTCACACCTTTCCGTTCTTTGCCCACATTCAAGAGAGATTCAATATGCATTAAAATAACAGCAAGGATATGGCTAAATTTGCCAGTGTGCTACCATGTGTATAGTGTTTTCCCCTAAGTTAGCACCTTTCTTTATATATTTCTCTCAGAGTACTGTGATTACATACCTGTGAGAAGCAACATGATCCAGTAGATAGGATACTGAGGTTCTGTTCCTATCTCTGCTACTGACTTGTTGTGTAACCTGAGACAAATCATTTCATCTCTCCGTTCCCCTCGTATATTCTGATTACAAGCTCTTTGGGGCAGCAATGCTTTTAACTGTGTATTTTTACGTATGTACAAATGGGGCTCTGATCTTGGTAGTGGCCTGTGGATGCCACCATACTACAAATAATATCTGATTTCCATATCTAGATCTGTCTCTACACTAGGCAAATAAGGCTTGTGATAAACCACTGTGTACTATACCTTGAGCATGTACACATGATGATGGCCATCCCAGGCATTTTACAAGCGTTTGTCATACTTATTTAGTTGCCACACTTAGGATGAAGTCTTTGGCTCAGGTCCAGCCAGTTTTCTCTCAGGTCCAATTAGTGTCAGATTAATGTGGGCAGGAAGCCTCAAGCAGATGAACTAGTTGAGCCAGTCATCTTAATTTTATGCCACTGTGCCTCCCCTTTGGAAATTATCTCCTAAACCCGTGTGCCAGCAAAAGTGCTAGAGGATTGGTGCTTCCAAAGTCTCAGAATGCACTAATGCAACAACAGCTCTAAGACATGCTGTGAAAAAGGTGTTGCTGGGAAGACCTAACACTTTGCAAGGACAACTATATCATGTAACTGATGTCCCTGCACCAGTTTTCTCAGTTAATAGAGGCATACTGCTCAAGCTAGTCCTGAAATGGATCCATTCAGTGCTATAGTTAGCTAATAAAAAACAAGCTATGTTGAGCCTTGTGTTAATTAAACGTACATTTTTGCAACAAGCTCCAGAGCAGGACCCTAGAAGACACAACCACATAGCTTTAGCAAAAAAGTCCAAGTTATGCTCCTATCAATTTTTTTGATCCAGTATATCAAAATCTACATAGATTGTTTCAGTCTGGCCTTTCTGAAGATGAGAAGCACTATCCAACTGACAACGCTGAAATGGGACAAAGTTTATGGCCATGAGTACTACAGTGAATGGTGCTTTAAGAACTCTGGTGCACTTGTGCTGGTTACTGCAACTTTAAGTTCTGGAGACTCCATGTGGCAGCATTCAAAAAGACTTCTCAGGTGTTGCAGCCACAGTTGAAGTTGCAGGATAAGGCAAGGTTCCTTAGTGTATAGAGCACTAGCTTAGAATTCAGTAGACCTCAGTTCTATGCCTGACTCTATCACTGGCACACTAGGTGACCTGAGGCAAGTCACTTTGCCGCTTTGTGCCTCAGTTTCCCCACTTGCAAAAATAGGGATAATAATAATTGTATAAGCCTTTGTAAAGTGCTTTGAGATCTACCAATGGAAAAACACTATATAGGGGCTGGGTATTGTTTATTAAGTTAGAGACTGAACACAAGAATGAAAAGTTGCTGGATGTCACTTGTAAATAAGGAACTATTCACTGTGCTAGCTTGATTCATTTTTGTTGTTATTTTTTGGGGGGGAGGGGTTTCTGTTGTTCACAACCAAAAAAGTCATTTATGTCTTTTAACTAATGCTAATGATTTTAACTGGATCAGTAGTCATAACACCCATACACAGTGTGGATTTGGAGTCACGTACTACAATAATGAAACAAGCAATGCCTAGGTCAGACAGAGGAATAATGATACATGGTTTTAGCTGTGTTGTCCATGAAGAAAGTATTACTGCATGGACGATGAAATCCACATCCACCCATAATTAAGGATTAGTTTCTGTGCATGCAGATATACCATTTGGTGAGGCACTAACGTACCTTCTGCATGATACTTTGGAAAAGTATCAAGAAATGTTGGCAGATTTCCTGCAGATAAAAAAGCAGCTCAATTATACAAGAAGCCCCAAATATAAAAAGGGATGAGCCCAGATGTCCATCATTTTCTTATTCTGTCTTTCTTTTTTTTAATCACCTTTCTTTTAATCACCATTCAAACCACATTGTTTTCATTACACAATTTAATGATATTTAATTACATACATTATAATGCTTATGCCCTTACCATACAGTATTTTGATGAAGTATCCTTAAAAATAGATGGATTCCAAGAGATTCTTTAGATTAATCTGTGTATTTGCTGTATGTCTGTTAATGCTAGTTTATTGTCTCTTTCTTTTTTTAAATGCAAAAATTGGAAGTTTCAGTACATAAATAATTACATGAAACAAATGTAAATATGAGTGTGGGTATATCCATAGATCTGTACTGTAAAGAGTAATTACAGATATGCCTGTAATTTTGGTTGTAAATAATTTGTTTGGTTTTATGTTTTATTGAAATGTCATAAAGCATTTCTGTTAGGAAGTTGATACTCTCTTTAGTTGAGTTAATTTGCTAAAGTAGGCCCCAGTCCTACAAATATTAGCACACATGCTTAATTATATTTTATCTTATTACATTCAATGGGATTATTCACATGAGTAAAATTGAGCATGTACATAAGGGTTTAAAGACTGGGACTTCAGTTTGGATTGATTTAGGCAGAAAAGTAACACGGGTATGGGCAGAACTGCCTAAATCCAGAGAAAGGGGCCATATTTAGATCTGGGTATAGCTTCTCATGTGCATTTATGTGTCTTGCCAGTCACTGCACTCATATTAGTACTTGTCTGCCCTGTCCCAGCTGATGATCCATTCTTCTCTAAAATTATTGGATGCTTTGGGCCACATTTCCCCTATACGGGCTATTGGAGCACAAGGGATGGAAATCTCCACAAGGCTCCTTTCATAGAGTATCCTGTGAATTCTACCATTGAGAAGGGTACTCCAGAAGAAGCAGGAGTTTAATCCCTCTAATAACCAAATAATTATGTCTACACAACTCCCCTGTTGGGAGCTCCACCACCAGTCATTGGAACAGGAGCTGTCTCTGGATTTAAAAGTGTACAAGGGAAAGGTGGGTAAGCAGCTGAGTCAAATTTAACTTATCTGCATAACTCTGACCAGCCCATGGTAGCCCTCTCCCCAGCTCACACTCAACCATGTGTGGATCCTACTCCTTACAGGACTACCTCAGAAAGACATCTGAGGGACTGGGCAAAGTCTAATATTGTAAATTCCTGAGCACTTCTTGAGAAGTAGTCAACATCCTCAATTTCCAGTGATTTTCCCCAGCACTGTGCAGGAACCAGCCCCAGCTCTATGATCTTTGGGACATAGGTCTTTCTAGAAATTCTAAAATGTGTTTGAAATATATTTCTCTTTTTTAAATTAAATTAAAAAAAATGGAGAAGTTGCAAAGAAAATGGTACCCACCTCTGTAGCCGTTCAAAAAACAGAAGAGGAAATGTCATTTTTCCTGATTGTGGAGTTAGGTAAAATTCAAAATTAGTAAAATTATCAGAGTGTGACCTGTTTTGTATTGGGCCTGTTTTGTTTACAGTGCTAGGATGATATCAGAAAGGCAACAATATTGTAGTTTTTAATTTTACTTTATGACATCATTGTTAAAAGAATGGGAAAAAACAGCAACTAGCATCTAAACATTATTTGTGACCACATATGACCCAAATTCCAGAATACAAAATGTACTGTTCAAATACAAAATAAAAGTACATAAAGTCATAGATTTCATAGGTTTATAAGGCCAGATCATTAGATCATCTAGTCTGAAATCCCATACATTCCAGGCTATTACATTTCACCCAGTTGTTCCTATTTTGAGCCCAATAACTTGTGTTTCCCAAAAGCATAACCTCCAGAAAAGCATCTAGTCTTGATATGAAGTAATAAAGACCTGGAGAATCCACCACTTCACTTGGTAGTTTATTCCAATGGATAATCACCGTTGCTTTTAAGAATGTGTGCCTAAATTCTAATTTGAATTTGTCTGGCTTTACCTTCTAGCCATTAGTTTTCTGTGCCTTTCTCTGCTAAATTAAAGAGCATTTTAATCCTTAATATTTTCTCCCTTCGAAGTACTTGTGCACTGTGATCAAGTCACCTCTCAATCTTTTTGATAAGTGGTTCACTACTCTGTGTCAGCAATTCTTGTCAGGCCTGACATACTGACTGCACCTTGCACACTGTTGTCATAATCTGCATCAAAAAGAAGTCATGTAAGGTATCATATACAATCTGGTAACATACTGGTAAAGTGTGGTGTGTGAACAGGGTGTGTACACAGTTATAAATATGTGAGAGAATTATGTTCTTAAAACGTGTTTGGCAAACATTGCATGAGTCCACTCTGTCCTAGCCAAAGAAATGTGTATTTGCTAGTCTCACACCAGCCTCATCATGAGGCAGAGACAATGTCGGTACATTTACATATAAGGTAAACAAAGCTATCAAGCTAACAAGTCGGGGAGAAGACACCGTGGCATTTAAACCCCAGTAGAAGAGAGAAACTTTATCTACTTTTCAAAGACTACATTTCAATGGTTTGCTGGACTACAAAGAGCACCCCATAGTTGTCTGTCATTTGAGAGATTCAAGGGGAGAGAGGTTTTGGAATCACAAAACACTGGGTCATTCAACAAAGGCGTGGTTGAAGTCTCAGGGAACTGAATGTAGATGGGAAACCTTCTTAGGCAAAGACTGTAACTTGCCGAAGTTGCGTTTTAGTCTTAGAAGCAGATTTTTACTTTTGTTTGTGAACCTCTTCTATCTTTATTCCTTATACTTGGTATCACTTAAACCTATTAATTTTTGTTTTATAAACTTGTTTTACTTTTGCTATAAACTAATTCAGTGCTGTGACTGAAATAAGAGTGTTTGTCAAACATCAGTTAAATTAATGAGCTGCAGTGTATTGTCTCTTTAAAGAAGCAACCTCCTGCAGATGTTCCAGGAGAGAGCTAGATACTACAGATGCCAATAGGTTTGAGGAAATTCGGGACTGGGGTTGGGTGTCGGGATCACTCTGCAAAAAGTAACTAGGCGGTGGAAGCCTAGGTGTGACCTGCATGCTTGTAAGGCTGGCTGTTGGTGTCACGGCTGTGATCCTCAGCAGTATAGCATTTAAGGCACTGGTTGTAGATACTGGTCTGGGCTGAACTCCTAATCATCACACATGGAGAGACTTTTAAATTCCCTGGTCTCTACCAGAAGCAACTGCAGTTGTTACTAGATGAAAATGCATAGGGGCAGTCTCTCTGAGCAAAATCCTAACTTCAACTAAGTCAATGGCAAAACTCCATCTGGATTTATGTACAGCTAATACACATACTGCAAACAGACTTGAAAATCATACATCTATACTACATATCCCCGGTTCTTCAGCTTCAGAAACAAAGGTGTCCATCCAGATACTCATTTAGTTAAATCCAGAAGTAAAAATAATGATAATTAGCTATTAAAAGTTCCTTAGGTCCTATTGCATGTCTCTTGCCCAGCCACTAGAAGGCAGCAGTGCATTCATGCTATCTGCCCCTGAAGTCACTCTAGCATGGAAAATATCACAAATCACTGCATTTATTTATTATTTGAATAGTCATAATGCCTAGCCTTTCCAGTTGGGTGCCAGGGCCCCATTTATTAGGCACTGTATACATATTTAATAAAAAGATGATGCCTCTCCCAAACAGTTTACAATCAATGTAATCTTAACCCTATTTCTTCTTGCAATGCCCCTGTTATAGGTGGGAAGCTGAGGCACAAAGAGAATAAATGATTTGATCACCCAGGATGTCTGTGATACAGACAGAAATCAAAACTTCAGTGATTTAATCTGAAGACCATGCTCTTATCACTTATGTACAACAAGCCAGTACATTATTCTGGCATAACTAAGTCCTTAATTTGCACAGTGGTCTTTCTTACTCATATGACTCTGGTCTAATGTTTCTTTGTAGTAGTGTCATTGAATTGAATTCTGACCTAGGAATTCAAACATATTGGAGTGTGATGTAAATGCAAATGTTAATCTTCCTGATAATGATTATGAAGTATGCATCTGTACCTAGATAAAATGTGCCAAATAAACATATTTGATGTGTGATAGCTACAGTCTTCTGCTTCCAGTAGGCAAATAAATGCAGGACGTGACCTAAGGATACAAGGAGGAAGCTTAATGAATAATATTTTTAAATGGCTTCTGATTTTTGTTTCTTAAACAAAAACAAATCCAGTTGCTTGTTCTTTTAACTTCCATCAATTGTAAATGTTTTGCTATGAGATTTCCAGGACACTTGAAAAGGAAACTGGACCATAACAATGGCTAATATAAGCATTTATCTCCACTGGCCTGCACACTGATAAGAAAAAGCCAACTAACTGTTCTGTCCCTCATCTTTATAACTTTCTATTGGAGCAGTCAGTTGCTCCATTTAACACAGAAAATTATAAGGACTTGTCTACATTTCTAGCGCTGCAGCTAGGGTGACCAGATGTCCCAGTTTTATATTCAGGGCTTTGTCTTATATCAGTATCTATTACCCCAACACCCTGTCCCAATTTTTCATCCTAGCTGCAGTGGTGCAGCTGCACCAGTGAAGCTGTGCTGCTGTAGCACTTAGTAAAGATGCTACCTATGCTGACGGGAGAGCTTCTGCCATAGATGTAGGTAATCCACCTCTCCGAGAGGCAGTAGCTATGTTGACAGGAGAGACCCTCCTGTCAACATAGCGGTGTCTACACCTGGGGTTAGGTTAGTATTACTATGTTGCTCAGGGGTGTGGATTTTCCACCCTCTGAGCAACGTAGTTATTCTGACATCAATCTGCCAACGTAGGGCCCAAAAGGCAAAGAAATTCCTGCCACAACTGAGAAACAAATTGAGGGCCTTAATCCAAATGATGCATGTTGGCATACAAAGGTACAAAAAGGCATGCTCCAGGAAAGCTTGCGCAGTTTCACAGACAGATGGCATGATGTTACAGGGAATAAAATGGGCCTCTTGAAAGTCCACTACAGGAAAATTGAGTGCCCTTTGGAGCACAGTAACTCCACTATAAAAGTCCATTGAGAGGGAGAACCAAGGATGGGGAGGTCTGGGGAGGGGCTGAATGAGACCCACAGGCTTGGCTCACAGGTCTTTGTATGGGCACAGAGGTCTCAGGATCTACCACAGGTTGAATATCAGATAGTAGGGTCAGACACCAGAAATATTTTGTGATCAGTTTCCAGGTTTTAAATTGATTGAAATGTCCTGCCATGGGCGAGTAATGGCACATCCTTAGCACCTAAAGCCAAAAACTGCCCTCAGGAATGTAGAGACGGTCCCATAAGATAAAGGAGGTCTTCTTGCAAATGAAAAACTTGAATCTGGGGAAGCACCAGTGGTTCTTAGCATCTGGCAGATTGGAGCTGCAAATGAGTTGCTTGGAACAAAAAATGGATAGTGGTCAGCGGGGACCAGTGATGGTCCCACAGACAAAGTGGGAGGATTTAAAGGACAGTAGTGAGAGCTTTCTGCTTCAGTTCACAGTATTCATTCTTGTAGGACAAGGCATCTGCCTTCCCATTCATAGTCTCAGCATGGTCCATAATCATAAAGTCAAATCAGGAGATGAAAAAATCCCAGCAAATCTGACATGGGTTAAGTCATCAGGTTGTCTGTAGATGCTCCATATTCTTTGTGGGGTCCAGATAGGTCAAAACGGGGACAGAAGTAAATGCCTTTTTCAAGTGGTCGAAAGCCACCTGCATGTCAGTGGACTAGGTGAATTTAACCACCTTCTTGAGGAGGGACATTTTGGGACTACCAGGTCAGAAAATTCTTAGATGAATCGCCAGTAAAAAAATTGTCAATCTGAGAAATCGCTGTACTCCATATATATATTTGAGGGTGCCTTCCACTTAGTAATCTTGTGACCAGTGCTTCTAAGTGCATGTCTGGCATGTCAGAGATGAAGAGGGAGACAGCATGGGATAGCGGGCTGGATAGAGGTTGCCATGATTCTGGTGGATAGGCAGCAGTAGGTTCACGTGGGAAGGTGTGAAGTGCAGACCCAACCCTAGCCCCTTGACTGGGGCTGAGCCCGGGTATTTCCTGACCTGGAGGTGGACTGGGCACCCTGCTGCAATGGGCCCAGGCATCCCACAATAAAGGCACAAACCCAATGCCAATTCTTTTAGTTGGTGGAGAGGTGGGGTTGGGTTAAGTCAACTTGCATTGCTTTGGGGTCTGGTAGGGTAACTGAGGCCCTGAGAGCTGGCGGGGTCAGGTAGCATGTCATTTTTCTTGGGCTCGCTCCATTAGCCAATCATCAATCCTAATAAAAAGATCAATTAAAGTTCCCAGGCTAGGCAGAGGTTCCACCTATGCGAATTAATCTTTGATAAGGTCATTGAGTGGTATCACTTCACAGCTGCATTCCAGTGGGTGTCTGCAGCCAGACCTTGACATTCCACTGCATATTTGGCGATGGAATTGGGACCCTGCCGGAGAGTTGGAGAGCAATTTCTGCAGTATGTTTTCAATCAGAGGCATCGAAGATGCCTGCCTTTGCATGTACAATGTTTTCAAAGTTTTCAAGGAAAGGACTGGACCCCTTCAGGACTGGGGACTCAGGGCCTTTCCAGCAAGAAGACTGGGTACTAATCCTATTCAGGACCGATCTGTGGGATATGACTGTGGCTGCAGCATGAACTGCAGATGCCTTTAGTTAAGTTTCAGAGTGGTAGCTGTGTTAGTCTGTATCAGCAAAAAGAACGAGGAGTCCTTGTGGCACCTTAGAGACTAACAAATTTATTTGGGCATAAATTTTATGGCTAAAACCCACTTCATCAGATGCATGCAGTGGAAAATACAGTAAGAATATATATATATATTATACAGAGAACATGAAAAAATGTGGGTTGCCATACTAACTCTAAGAAGACTAATCAATTAAGGTGGGCTATTAGCAGGAGAAAAAAAAACGTTTGTAGTGATAATCAGGATGGCCCATTTCCAACAGTTGACGAGAAGGTGTGAGGAACAGTATGGAAAAAATTAGCATGGGGAAATAGAAGGTAGGTTGGGCTCCTGCTGGAGCCCTTCCAGTGGGGAGCTCCATGCCTGGAGGCAAAGTCCCTCTTATCTTTTAGTGGGCTGCTCAAACTGTAGCACATCAAACTGTAGGCAGTGTGTCCTAGCGGTCAGAGCAAGAGTCTGGTCTAGTGGCTGAAGCACAATCAGCGGGCAGAAAGGGAGTTGTGGTCAGAAGAAAAGCAAAAGGTCAGAGCCAGGATTTAGAAATCAGGGGTTCAGAGGTAGGAAAGGCCAGAGGCTAGAGCAGAGCAGGCAAGGAATGGAGTAAGGGCTTGGCAGGAAGGAAGTCTGGTGCAGCTGAGGGTATGGAACACATTGAGCAGCCACTGTGCTGCTTTGCTACCAGGCTTAAATGGGGATCTGTTAGCTTTTCTGTTCGATCAGGCAGCACAGTCACTTAGTTAGAGTTTATTGGGCCCAGCTGAGCTCACAGGCAATTGCAGCTGGAGCCAGCTGAGTTGCTGACACCTGTTCAGTGATGATTCCCCATTTAAAATTACATTTTGAGATCTATCCATTTGCCAGCTTTTAATCCATTTAATGTGTGCCTTGCAATTGTAGTTTTTTAGTCAAAATGCTGTGTGGTACCAAGTCAAACACATTACAGAAGTCTAACTATAATTACATCAACCCTTTTACCTTTATCAATCAAACTTGTAATTCATTTAAAAAAACGAGTTAGATTGACAGGATCTATTTTCCATACATCTGTGTTGCTTGTCATTAATTATATATTTTCCTTTAATACTTTATTAATTGAGTCCCTTGTCAGCCACTGCATTATCTTGCCCAGGATTGAAGTCAGACTGACAAACCTATAATATCCTTGGTTCATTCTGTTTACCCCTTTTAAAACATGGGCACAATATTATCTTCCTTCCAGTCTTTGGGAACTTCCCCAGAGTGCCAAGACTTAACTAAAATCAACATTAACAGTCCAGCAAGCTCCTCAGCCAACTCTTTTAAAACTCTTGGATGCAAGTTATTTGGAACTGCTGATTTTAAAATGTCTGAGTTTAGTAACTGCTGTTTAACATTCTACTGAAATACTAGAGAAATGAAAAGAGTGTAATCAGATGATGAGAAAAACCTCATCTGTTTTGTCCCTAAAAACAGAACAGAAATACTTATTGAACACCTCTGCCTTTTCAGCATTAATATTAATAACTCTACCATTTCAATCTAATAATACACCAATACCACTTTCAGAATTCTCTTTGTTCCTAATATACTTAAAAAAATCCATCCTTCTGATTGTCCTTATTATTTTCCAAAATGAAGTCAGGATTGGCTAACTGAACTCATATGTGCTGCCCCAGCATACTGAAATTAAAGTAATAAATAATATTGTTAATGTATAAAGTATATTCCAATGGCACAGGACTACTATCTGCTGCATTAAGGACTGTAGCCAGAGTATTAACATTGCCTCACTTTTGTTTGTTATATTCAGTATATCTGACAAAAACACCGGTTGAGTAAAAACAGGGAGGAGGTGAAAATCCTTTCATGCACAAACTAGGGACATTTTACGCTTTCAGCAGTAAAATAATTAAGACACTTTAAATGGTGGCATTGTCTGTTTATTACTATACTGTGTAATAATAATAAACGGGGATCCGAGAATTTGTGGAGCCAAAGCCAAAGATTGTTCTGAACTGTCATCACTCAGCACAGTTTGGAGGGATCAAATGAAGCCAAATTTAATGTTTTGTGATTCCGTCCCCTACATACATATTTAAGGAAGATTAAACAATGACTCAATTAATCTTGATGGAACACTTCATGCCAAGATGTATCATTTCTGTGAATTAAACAACTGTATAAACTAATCTGTGAGCCACACTGTAGAACTCTCTGGGCTACATTTGGTCAAACAGTGATATTAAAGGTTTCAGAGTAGCAGCCGTGTTAGTCTGTATTCGCAAAAAGAAAAGGAGTAACTTGTGGCACCTTAGAGACTAACAAATTTATTTGAGCATAAGCTTTCGTGAGCTACACGATGAAGTGAGCTGTAGCTCACAAAAGCTTATGCTCAAATAAATTTGTTAGTCTCTAAGGTGCCACAAGTACTCCTTTTCTTTTAGTGATATTAAAGAACGCAAAAACGGTTTTGAATAGAAAGCCACAGGCTGTTTCCATACACGGCCAGCTTGCAACATGATAATTAAATCCCAAGTGAGACGAGCCTATGGCACTCCTTATAGGGTCAGTGGTGGGAGAAATTTTAGAAGAATGAAAGCTTTTGGAGCCTACTTCAAAGACAATATAACTATAAACACATGTTCCCTTGTCACTTTGGTGGACAGGTATGTAACTAACACCACTGAATTTCCGGAATAGCATGACGAGACTGGAACTCTTTTGTCTTGGTAGCAAGGATTTTATTTTATTTTATTTTATTTTGCAGGTGACAAATAAACCCACAACAGATAGTATCTGTGAGCATCCCTTCCATTGTGTAACCTCTCGTTTAAGGGTTTGCCACTTGTTGACACCCACCAAGATTATGTCCTCAAGTCTCATGGTTGAAGACTGTTAAGAAAAAGTCATTAGCTCTGAGCTTTCTACTTAGTTTTGGGTGACAGTCAATAATACTTAAAGTGTAAGAAACTGAACTTTTTATGATAGTGATGACTTCATTTATTTAGCAATTTCTTTTTCCAATGAATCTCAAAGCACTTTACAAACAGTATTATATATAGCCACTTCTGAAAATATTGTAATCTATATTTCTTCCTTGTTGTCAGGAGTTACAATTGCCATTTGACATGATGTCATGCCTCAACAGATTCTTACCTGAAAAACTCATGTGAATTAGTTGGACTATGAGCACTGGGCTGAAAACTATCTGACAAGGAAAGACAACCAAAGTATCAAGTTGGGAGGAGCTGACCAGTGGGGTGCTGCAGAAATCACTGTTTGATCTGGTTGATGAAAGCCTTTCATAATTATCTGGATTTGGGAGCCGGGTGGGGGATGGTAAACAGACTATTGAGTACATTCAGAGAGGATATTAAAGGACTGATTATGGCTTTCTGCAGCAGGCTCACATTGTGAATGCCTGGTGTAGAGGTGCTGGGCCCCAGCAGAAGCTCTATGAGGCACCGTATCTCAGGCAGGCACAACACATTTTCCAGATCCGTGGAGTTGCTGCTGCTGCTGTATCACTTCTGGAAGGGTACAGTGATCTTGTTCTGCTCTCTGTGGGGATGTGGTGGGCATGGAGCCAATGGGAATTCTTGCTGACTAAAGGTTACTCAAATAAGCCCATTTTTGTGGATCAGGCCCTTGGCCTTCAGTCTTTATGCAAGAAAAATTCCCACTGCAGTAAGTGGAGAGAGTTCAAAGAAGAGCTATTAGAATGATTAAACGATTGGAAAACATGACTAATAGTGATGGACTCAAGGAGCTCAGTTATCTTATCAAAGAGAAGGCTAAGAAATGACTTGATCGCTATCGATAAGTACCTACACAGGGAACAGAAATTTGATAATAGAGGGCTCTTCAATGTAGCACAGAAAGGTATATCATGATCCAATGGCTGGAAGTTGAAGCTAGACAAATTCAGACTGGAAATAAAGTGTAAATGTTTAACAGTGAGGTTAATTAACCATTGGAACAATTTATTAAGAGTCATGGCGGATTCTCTATCACTGACAATTTTTAAATCAAGTTTGACCACAGTTATAGGATTTGAAGCAGGAATTAATTAAAAGAAGTCCTATTGCCTGTGTTATGCAGAAGGTCAGACTAGATGATCCTAATGGTACCGTCTGCCCTTTAAAATCGGTGAGTGAGCATTTTACCCATGTTAAACTAATTCAGGATAGGGCCTAAAAGCAGGAAAAAAACAAACTGAAATTTCTGAGATTTGCAATGTGGTAAGTGCATACTAATGTAGAATCTGGACAAAATCTCTCTCTCTCTCTCTATCACTCACTCATATAATCATTGTATTTGAGCACTTTGTGAAAAGTGGCACAGGGAGGTGATTATTTCTTTATATAGCTGTGGTGAATACTGTGTACATTTCTGGACACTTCTAATCCCAGAAAGATATTGACAATTAACATGTCTTTAGGGAAGGGCCACAGAAATTATTGATGGATTGAAAGGGTTCATTTTGGAGGAAAGAGAAAAACTCTCAATATAGCTTAACTAAATGATAACTAAAGATGACTTGCCAACTCACTACAAATACTTGAAGGATGAAAATACAAAAGAATTGCTTATGGTGGTCCAGGGAATAACTGGATAAAATTGAGTAAAGAAAAAGGTAGGAATAATTTCCTAACAAAGAGGTCTATTATACTGTGGAATAAGTTCCAAAGGGGAAAAGATGAGAGTCATGAGGCACATGCAATAATAAAATGGGACCTTATTAATGGTGCCTACTGAAAGGCAAGGTGCCATCTTAAAAGGAAACCTGAAGTCAAGTGGCAATTTCTACTACACATTAGAGATGCAATGCACACTTCCGGTTGAGGATTAAAACATTCTGTAAAACAAACCTCATCAATGTAACACAATGCCCTAGCTTATACTTAATCTAAAGCAGCTGTTTGTTTACTCTTTGTATTATTTTTGGTCTTGTATTCTTTGAGTGTTGTGAATAATAGAAATCATTCATGCAGATCATTGGACTGCCTGCTTAGTTTCTGCATCCAGTTTGGCATTCTTCCTGAAAAAAGTGCCTAATGCCTAATAGAAACTACCCCAACAAGGAATCACAGACTGAGCCTGCAGGTAAAATATTATATGAACATAGTTTTGGCAATTGTCTGTCTGTCCCCTAAGTAAAAGACATGACAAACCAAAACATTTCTGGCATTACTGTGCAAAATTCATTAAAACATATGGTAATGCCATCTACCAGCTAGAAGTCTGGGAATGAGGCCTGTCTATTGGTACCTAGATACCATAGTTTGACTGCAAAAAAATTGACATAACTGCCTTGTACAAGAATACTATTGGTTGTCTGCAATGTTTTGAAATGGCACGTACAAAAGAAGTTGCTACTTTCTGATACAGAAGAAGCTATAATGGCAACATGATGCTTCTTTTTTAACTCTATCACATGTATTGCCGGGGCACAGAATACTTTGGGTTTAATGCCCAGACTAAATGTGTGGATATTTTAAACAGCACCATTGATAAAACTAAACTGAATTCCTTTCAGCTTGCTGAATGTCTGTTGGCAGCTCCATAGCTTTTTAAAGGCATAGTGATCCTCTAATGAATGTCCCTCATCCCAAACCACACTTTCTGACTCATAATTGCTGGCATTTTGGTGAGTGCAGTCACTGTAACTGGTGCATAAATTATATGCTGCAGCTACTACTATGTGTATCTCAACATTTTTATTCCATAAAAAGAACACCCATTTCAGTCTTTTGAAACAAGTATGAGTTAGACACATTAGATCCAAGTTCTCATCAAGCAGGAATCACTACTAGATATCTCAGGGGACTGATTAGATACAGAATAGTCTATACCTATGTCACTGGTTCAAATCCAGTTCACATCTCTAGTGATAACTAAACTCCTGTTTGTGTGGTATGTTTTCCATACAAAAAGAGAAAAAATATGTATTTTCAATCTGTGGCTTATATTGTAGACTAAGGCAAACAACAAACAGAATTTAAATGTCTATGGGCCAGAGAGTGCATGCATAGTGTATTTCTCATTTATAAGAACTTCCAACTTGAATCTTCTCACAGCTCTGCCCCCAGAACATACTTATTTTCATTATGTCTTCAGTTAGGTATACAACTCCATAGATGTATAGTGCTTTAGAGAAAATATGAAGACAGATTGTGCATTGTTGTGAACAGACAATCTGAGGCTAGTTTTGTTATTTAGCTTTTGGCTGGAATAGGAATAGTTAAGGTCCTAGGTATACAGATATCACAGTGATGGGCCTGGTGTAAGAAATTCCTACCTGAGGCCCAGCTCCTGCAACTGGATGTGTGCAGATGTCTCCTTACACCCAGGTGGTGCCTTATTGACTTCCAAGAGGCTTCACAAGAGGCTACCTATGTAGATTCAGTTGCAACATTAAGGCCTGAGAACCTATGCTGAAAAACACACTGCATGATTTAATCTGGGTCTCCCAGTCATGTACCTTATCCTGTCTGATCTGGTTTTACTGCCTGTGAATAGAGCTGGCTGGTTTCTGGACAAAAAAGGGTCATATTTTTCACAAAATATTTTGTGAAAACTGTCACCATTCTTTCAGCCAGCTCTGTCTGTGAACTATGTTTAGCTAAAACTGGTGCTACAACTGCATACATAATTTTTAAATCTGTGTACATGTTGAATAGGAAGCACATTCAGATGAGATTTTATTTTCCTTATCACTGAAAAAAATTGCTTTTTAAAACAGTGGTGGTGAATTCTCTGTCAGAAACAGAGTTCTTACTTGGCCAAAAACCCTCTAAAATTGAAAGCCACATTCTGTTTCTATTCTGTAGTGTATCTAGGGGTGCAGAGAGACACCCTGACACCCAGGCCAGCTGTCTTTCTCTGAATTAGAGCACAGCAAATAATTCCCAACAAATTAATGACTCAGTGAATTTAGCTTCTTTTTCTGCTTATAAACTATCCTGGAGTGTTATTTCCTCAGTTTCATTTGTGCATCAAATTTACTTAATCCTCTCTTTTCAAATTTCTCTTGCCCATGAATTAATTACCACCATTTAAAGGCTTGTAATTGATACTTGGTTTTAAATTCAAGCTTTTTTTTTTACCTATGATTGGCCAAATAGGTCACATGATATTACTTCAGCTTCCTAGTAGGATAAGCATAAGGGCCTAATCCAAAACCCACTGAAATCAACAGAGGATCTCCTGTTGGCTTCTGAGGTCACTGGATCAGGCTCATGAACTGGAGTAGGGCTTAGAGGTGCTTTTGAATCCAATTGAGAGAATGAGAAGTTTGAGAGGCATCGGATAAACAGGATTAGGCAATTTTGTAAGAATCTAAGCCTCTTCCTTTCTGGGCCAGGCCTTGCCTAAGATAGTACGAAAATATTAAACTGCAGTAAACTATATTGTAGCTGGGTGCAGAGTTTAGCTCCCTCCTCTCACATTCACACACAATAATTTGGGGTGGGAGGTATGATGCATGCAGTTCAGTGTGAGGTCTCATCCTTGCCAGGCAGCTTTAATGTCCTCTGATCCAGAGCTCTGGCTAAGGATTTTTGTGAACATTCCCCTATGGCTGTGTTGAGCAGTGTCCCCACCCATGTCAAACATACCAACTGCCCTTACTCCTCTGTAACTTGCTATCATCACAGCAGTCACTGACACAAGATAACAGCATCTGTGTCTGCAATCCTATTTGTGATGGATGGAGTAAGGTCTTCTCTGGTTAATTTAATTTCCCCCCTGCACCATGGATCCAGCAAAAAGCTTGGGGGTGTCAATCCTAGTTATACCAGGCCATATAAAATATATCACTTCTGGGATGAATGCTCAAGTGTGTGGGCTTAAACTTCACTAGTTGTGAGTGTAAGTGCTGGTAAAAGTCAAATTCATGGAAAAGCAAAGCCAATAAACATGACCAAAGTGACTTAATTTTCCACTTACAAGCAAATACATGAGGAAAATGTATACAAGATCAACTTACCTCTGTGCTTAATAAGAATCTAACCTTCCTGGTCAGCTGCTGGGGTGGTTAATCTGTCTTCCTGTCCAATCTATTTTGTATTGCTGCCCGTCATCATTGCATACGAGTCCACATAAAATAAATTGGCAATAGTGAAATCTCTAGTGAGTTTCATGGAATCTCCATTTCTTCTCTCTTTTCGGGTTATAGAAAACTCTAAATGGAGGAGGGGCTCATTTTGGGAGGGGAAGTGGGGCGGGGTCGATGCTATAAATATGGGCAGCGTCTGCCATGTCTCTGTGACCCAAGGACTTCTTCTTGCCAAATTGCAGAGGGCACAGGGTTGCATCAGAATTACAGGGATCCCCTGGGTCTAGTGTTTACATTCTAGTTCACAGAGTGTCAGGTAAGGTTTCTATTATGTAAGGAGATATGTATATATAGGAAATTATCTTCTGAAAGCTTTGTCGTTAAAGGCAGGTTAGCCAGAGGTGATATATCTTAAGGTTCCACTAGACAGGAAGTAGGAGACATTTATCTCAGTGGCTTCCCATTGTGTAATGTGTGTCTTGCATAGGAAGTCTAATTGCATATTGAATCAAATGCTAATGAAGAGATTGTGGGGACTTCAGGAGAAGAAATTGACAGAAAAAGGTGAACAGTAAGGAGGGGAGCCCAGTTGTGCTCATAGTGGCCAGGAGTGTCAAGAAGCTGACCCAAGGCAGGAACAACAAAGTTACTTCACACTAGGGGCAGGAGGTAGCATGGTGCCCCACCCTGGTTACTCCCAGAAGCATTGCAGTCTCCTAAAGGTGGTCAGAATCTTGATTTGTGTCATCTCTTCTGGAAGTTTTCCACAGTTGGAGCCCCTCAATTGAGAACGCCTCTTATCCAGCTCTCATTGTTTCGTTCTATGCTTTACTATCCACATTGTCCCAGAGGAGTGCAACCTCTTTCAGCATGACCATTAGGACACACATTTGGTTGTCCCACTTTAACTACATCAGATTAGAAACTAGTACAGGCATAGCAATACAACCCTCTAGCGTGTATTCAGTTCTAGGAGTATAATGGTTAATATACCTTAACACTGTAAATGTACTGATGTCAACACCTTTATACTGGTATAAATGCATCTATAGTAGGGTATCATATTGTTATAACTACACAGAATTCTAAAGCAATATAGCTAAGCGGTACAAAAAACCATGCATGGAACAGCTGCTACACTTACCAGTAAAACATCGGTCGTTTCCTGGATCTGATGGATATAATCTTGCATAATAGAATCCTCAAAAATGTGGCTTTGCTCCATCATCAAATGCACCATTTAAACTGTAATACATTCAGTTTAAATTATTAACAGTATACACATCTTGCTGAGATAACTAAAGGATGAGGCGACATCACCCTTCTCCTCACATCCAAGTTTAATTAAAATGAGAAAGAAACTCTTCTTAAATTGCACACTACCTGATGTAAAGCCCAGGCGCACCAAAAGTTAAGGCAAAAATGTTAGTATTTAAAGAACAAAGATGTTAGGAGGCTTAGTTGTACTGGAGATGTGAAAATGTGAACAAAAGAATTACTCTAGTTCAAAATTAAATTGCACCACAAATGACTATTTTTGAGGTGTATTACACACAACATGCCAGGCATTTGATTTAGTGCCTGATTTTTAAACGGTCTTTGACAGCCTCTTTTTTCAGTTGGTGCAGATTTTCACCTATTAACAAGTGTACCACATTCTTGCATCGGCAATTAATTCCCGGTTCAAGTCTGACCAAGTGGCACAGTCAGATCTGTAAGGGTAGTATTTCTATAAACCGTGAACTGTGGGTGTAAATGTCAGGCACAATTAGTTGCAAGTGCAAACCAATGCCCACAGAAATGAAAGCCACTTTTAACAATCAGGGCCACAAAAAAAGAAAGGTCAGCTGTATGGATGGAGTATGAACAATGAATAGGATTCCTAAGGAAAACATGAATAAAAATTGGGCACTGATAGAGCTTAATATATCATTTTATAATCATATTAAATTTTGTTTTCTCGAATGTTCATCTTTCCTGGATTGTGTTACCAAAGCAAAAGTTTTTACTGTAGGATTACCAAAATATTTTCCCATCAGGAATTAAGTAAAGTTTAGCCAGAAACAGAACAGTAGTGTGAATTCATAAAGGAGCACACTCCGTTTTAAGGCTCATTAACTTTTTCTTCTGGGGAAAAGCACTCACACAATCAAGTGCTATTAAAAATCAACTGCCAGTCCACAGTTTATGTCAGTATTGAAAACATGAGCTTCAAAACCTGATCTCAATATTCTGTTGAGCTTTTTTTAATAAATGGTGTTTGCTTTATATTAGCTGTGCGTGAGTTACACTCATGAGTTTTGTGGTTGGGGAGCATCCCATATACATAAGCATAAATTGGGGAGGATGGTATTATTGGATCAAATTCTTCTAATAATAATAATAATAATAATAATAATAATAATAACAACAACAACAACAACCATTAATAATACATATCTCTTAGATAGTAGTTTTCACCATAAATATCAAGGTGCTTTACAAAGGAAGTCAGTATCATTTTCCCCATTTTAAAGGTGGGGAAACCGAGGCATACAGAGGCGAAAGCAATTTGCCCAAGATCACCCAGCAGTGATCACCATCTGGGAATCCTCTATTTTAGGCCTCAGTCCTTCAAACTACTCTGCACCAGTGGTTCCCAGTACATGTGTAGAACCTGGTTAACTGAGATGGGACTTTGGGCACATTCAGGCATCCGCCTGTGTAAATTAGTCTCCCAGATCTGGGCATTAGTTTGGTGTCAATCCAGAGTAACTGTTGGCTTTAATGATATTATTCTGGATTTAATTTGTGTAGCTGAGAGGCCAATTTGACCCATGATGTCTGGAATTCTAAAGCCAATAAGGGATACAGAATTAGCAGACAGTACTAGTGGCACAGAAATATCCGAGAACCTTCAAAAATCATCTGGTGTTGTTTTGGATCCCTACCTATTCCAATCATCCCATTACATATATTTGCATTTTCAGGTACAGATGCCAAATTATTTGATTCGCCTTTACTTTATCTTCAGCCCAGTTAGTAATGTCCCAGTCCATTTCCCATAGAAGTTAGATGGCTAGACTCCCATTGACTCAAAGGGAGCTGGATTAGGCCCTAAGTATGATTAGTGTGGTAAAGCTAGTGGAAGGTAAAAGATAATGACATGTTCTGGGTCATGTCCCAGGGGATTGTGAGGAATAACAAGCCACCTGCCCATCCCAATCTGATTATTTTTACAAACATGACATAGAAATGCAGTCTGTCTTCAATAATAAACACACTTTCTGATAGATTTCCAGAGGTCCCTTCACTGTCCATCAAAATGGATTATCAGCAGATGATTGATAAAGACATGATTCTCTTCTCACTTCTCCAATGAAACTGCATTAACTACAGTGGAATTATTCCTAATGTTCACTGCTATGGAGGAGAATCACTTGCTGTGAAAATAGAGTTGTCAGAAGTCACTTAATAGAAATGGGATATCAATAACCACATAATGAAAAGGACTGACATGGGAAATACTGGAGAGAGGGGAAAAAAATTCAGAAACTGCAGATGCTTCAGAAATTAAGCCAGCAATTCTCTACCTTCTGCACCAAAAAGAAAACTGCCAACTCTCCTTAGTGTAAATGAAGCAAGAAATTGTTTTGTGGGAACAGAGTAAAGAAATAAAAGGTCCTGGGGCAGAACAATTGTACAAGACAAGCTAGAAATACAGGGCAAACTATTACTGAAATTGCATTTGAGCCCACATTGAAGATCTCAAATCAACCTGTTCTTGGTCATCCTACCTCAGGAAATTCAATGAAACTGATACAAATAAGAAAAGCAATCATTAATGTTCCAAGTGCTTTCTTGGTGCACTGAGTGGGGGGGGGGAGGGAGAGAAATGATCATGCATTCCATAAACAAAAAGAGTTAAGTCATTATTGTTGTTAGTTTCATAGAGTTGCAGAATCAAAGAAATGTAAGGCTGGAAGAGACTTCGAAAGGTCAGTGAGTTGCGACGCCTGCACTGTGGCAGAACCAAGTATAACTAGATCATCTTGGACAGGTGTTTGTCTAGCCTGTTCTTAAAAACACCCAGTGATGAGAATTCCACAATCTCCCTTGGAACAATATTCCAGTGCTTAGCTATCCTTATAGGTAGAAAGTTTTTCCTAATACCTAACCTATATATCCCTTGCTGCAGATTAAGCCAATTACTTCTTCTCCTACCTTCAGTGTACATGGAGAACAATTGGTCACTGTCTTCTTTATAACAGACCTTAATATCTTTGAAGACTGTTATCAGCTCCTCCCTCAGTCTTCTTTGTTCATGTCAGGGTTCCCTCTCCATTCTGAACTCTAGGGTACCGATGTGGGGACCTGCATGAAAGACCCCCTAAGCTTATCTCTACCAGCTTCGGTTAAAAACTTCCCCAAATTCTTCCTTATCCTTGGAACGGTATCGCTGCCACCACCAAATGAGTTAGACAAGATTTAGGAAAAGGACCACTTGTAGTTCCTGTTTCCCCAAAATATCCCCCCAAGCCCTTTCACACCCTTTCCTGGGGAGGCTTGAGAGTAAACAAGGTGAGCACAAACTAGCCCCTTGGGTTTTAGGACACTAAAAACCAATCTGGTTCTTAAAAGCAGAACTTTATTATAAAGAAAAAGTAAAAGAAGCACTTCTGTAAAATCAGGATGGAATATAATTTTACAGGGAAATCAGATTCAAAACACAGAGGATTCCCCTCTTGACAAAACTTTAAAGTTACAAAAAAATAAGCAATAAACCTCCCTCTTAGCCTAGGGAAAATTCACAAGCTAAAACAAAAGATACTCTCACGCTTTTCCTTGTTATTACTTACTATTTCTGTAATTTTAGATGTATCATTCAGTAGGAGCTGGATTACTTGCTTGGTCTCTCTCTTTGTCTCCAGAGAGAACAACAAAAGCCCAAAACAAAAACCTTCCCCCACACAGATTTGAAAGTATCTTCTCCCCTTATTGGTCCTTTTGGTCAGGTGCCAACCAGGTTATCTGAGCTTCTTAACCCTTTAAAGGTAAAGGAAGGATTTTTATGCTACCCTTAGCTGTATGTTTATGACAGCTCAAGACTAAACATACCCAACTTTTTTTAACCTTTCCTCATAGGTCAGATTTTCTAAACTGTTTAACATTTGTTGCTCTCCTCTGGACTCTCTCCAATTTGTCCACATCTTTCCTAGAATTCAACACAGGACTCCAGCTGAGACCTCATCAGTGCCAAGCAGAGTGGGACAACTACCTTCTGTATCTTACATATGACACTCCTCTTAATACACATCAGAATATTAGCCTTTTTCACAACTGCATCACATAGCTGATCCATATTCAATTTGTGATCCACTATAAGATCCACATCCTTTTCTGCAGCACTATCACCTAGCCAGTTAGTTCCCATTTTGTAGTTGTGCATTTGATTTTTCCTTCTTAAGTTTAGTACTTTGCACTTATCTTTATTGCATATCATCTTGTTGATTTCAGACCAATTCTCCAAATTGTCAAAGTTATTTTGAGTCCTACAAAGTCTTTGCTGTTCCTGGCAGTTTGGTGTCATCTGCATATTTTATAAGCATACTCTTCACTCCATTATCCATGTCATTAATGAAACTATTGACTATTAGTGGACCCAGAACAGAACCATTTGGATTGCCACTAGATACAGTTTGACCCAAAACATTGATAATTACTCTTTGAGTATGGTCTTTCAACCAGTTATGCACCCACCTTATAATGATTGCAAATACAGCACATTTTTGTAGTTTCCTTATGAGAATTTCATGGGAGACTGTATCAAAACCTTACTAAAAATCAAGACATATCAATTTACAGCTTCCCCATGTCCACTAGCCCAGTGACCCTGTCAAAGAAGGAAATTAGGTTGGTTTGGCATGATTTGCTTGTTATTTAGTATTAATGGTTAGGCAGCTGGTGTACTGTGATCCCAGCTTTTTAAATGAATTACTGTCTTACTGTTACTTTTTGCTCCCCCACATCTGTTTGTCATATGAACCTGTTGACTCTCATCTTATAGTTGGACAGTATGCTCGTTGGAGAAGGACCCATCTTTTCATGATATGTATATTCAGAGCCTTCATCTGCTACCACTGAGAACAGTCTAGATCCATCCTCTTTGGAACCCCCTTTCAGGTAGTTGAAAGCAGCTATCAAATCCCCCCTCATTCTTCTCTTCTGCAGACTAAATAATCCCAGTTCCCTCAGCTCCTCAGTTCTAAAACTAAACAACCCTCAGTTCTCCTCATAAGTCATGTGCTCCAGCCCTGTAATCATTTTTGTTGCCCTCCGCTGGACTCTTTCCAATTTTTCCACATCCTTCGTTTAGGGTGGGGCCCAAAACTGGACACAGTACTCCAGATGAAGTCTCACCAATGCTGAACAGAGGGGAATGATCACGTCCCTCGATCTGCTGGCAATGCTCCTACTTATACAACCCAAAATGCCAGTAGCCTTCTTGGCACACTGTTGACTCATATCCAGCTTCTCGTCCACTGTAACCCCTAGGTCCTTTCCTGAAGAACTGCTCCCTAGCTACTCAGTCCCTAGTCTGTAGCAGTGCATGGGATTCTTCCGTCCTAAGTGCAGGACTCTGCACTTGTGCTTGTTGAACTTCATCTTTTCTTTTGGCCCAATCCTCTAATTTGTCTAGGTCTCTCTGTATCCTATCCCTACGCTCCAGTGCATCTACCACTATTCCCAGTTTACTGTCATCTGCAAACTTGCTGAGGGTGCAATCCATGCCATCCTCCACATCATTAATGAAGATATTGAACAAAACCGTCCCCAGGACCAACCCTTGGGGCACTCCGCTTGATACCGACTGCCAACTAGACATGGAGCCATTGATTACTACCCGTTGAGCCCGATGATCTAGCCAGCTTTCTATCTATTTTTTAGTCTATTCATCCAGCCCATACTTCTTTAACTTGCTGGCAAAACTACTGTGGGAGACTGTATCAAAAGCTTTGCTAAAGTCCAAGAATAACACATCCACTGCTTTCCCCTCATCCACAGAGCCAGTTATCTCATCATATAAGTCAATTAGATTAGTCAGGCATGACTTGCCCTTGGTGAATCCATGCTGACTGTTCCTGATCACTTTCCTCTCCTCAAAGTGCTTCAAAATTGATTCCTTGAGGACCTGCTCCATGATTTTTCCATAGTCTGAGGTGAGGGTGACTGGTCTGTAGTTCCCTGGATCCTCCTTCTTCCCTTTTTTAAAGATGGGCACTACATTAGCCTTTTTCCAGTCGTCTGGGACATCCCCAAATTGCCAGCTTCCCTGAGCTGAATCAGGAAAGCACTTGCTTTCACTTTGATTTCAGTGGGATTTAGGCATGTGTTTAGATGTTCTGCTAAATAGGAATGAACTGAAGCATGAGATTAATGTTAAGCATGTGCTTAAGCACTTTGCTAAATCAGAGTCTCAATGCTCTGGGCACCTACTCTCCCACTGAGCTCTTAGATGTAAGTATGAAACAATATTTTAAAAACTACTTTGTAAAATGTTTACAGCACTAGATGCTATAATGTGTTTATACTCTTGAATTGTCTTACTTCATTTAATTATAGGCACTGGAAAGAAAAATAAAATAAAGTTGTTATGAGGGGGAGGAAGACAACCAACAAAAGAAATGAAAAACTATAAGTGTTAAGTATACATGTGTATATATTTGCAAGAAAGACTAGAGCAGCCTATGCTTATCAATTCAGGAATTTGTTTCTCTCTGTCTCTTGAAAAGAAAACAAAAACAAATACACTATGATGGCTAAAAATCATGGCTAAAAAGTATGTGCAATGGTTCAGTGTCTGTTTGATAATGATACAAACCAGGAAATTCAATGCCAAGGCCAAAATTGCCATCTTAACTCATTTTAAATTGAATGTCAGCCTTCAATTTGTATTTTTTTAAAGGTTTTTTATAGTCAAACCAGACTTTTCAGGTAAATTATACATATTTTGTCCATAAATTTTCTGAAGAGAGGGGTAATATTTCACTGAAGGATATAAAATGCATACAGTACATATCTGACAAAACCATTAATCTATATTCTGCTTATTTGAAATAATTTGAATTGGTGACTTTTTAAAAAAAAGTTGCCATACTCCTAATAACATTGTTACAACTACATAATAGGAGACTGTCGCTGTCCTAATTCCAAGAGTCAACACAATGTATGGTAGCATTGCCTGTTATTACGCACAGCATACTTTGAACTTTCACATGCATATATTTATTCAACAGATGGCAGAGCTTGCGAAAGGATCAAACATCTTCATTACAAGAGAGCATCTCATTTTGTGCAGAAAAATTGCCAGGTATACTTACTGGCTGGTAAATAAACTGATTGCCTGAGTCTTTCCAAGAGGAATTAATTGCTTGCCACAGCCACAGAGGGGCAGGGAGGCATGAACAGCAGAATCATGCAATCCTTAATTCAATAGTTGGCAAAAAGAAATTGAATATAATACGCAATACTGTGCAAATTTATGCTTAAGACAAAAAACTCACCTCTGAGCCCATGCAAAATAATCTGGAGACTAAGAACCTTTCTGGAGAATTTTTACATGAACCTAGCTCTTTGGGGCAGGGACTATAATTTATTATGAGTTTGAATGATGCCAAGCACAATTGGTCCAAATTTGAGTGTGGCCTCTAGGTGCTACTACAACATAAATATTAAATAATAATAATAGTAATAAGGATTTGATAGCAGGAATATAATTCTCTATTAAATTCTGTGGGATCATTTAAAAACACTATATGAAAGATTATTATTAAATCTATATGTTTCTGAGTAATTTTTATAGAATTCTATTTAATTTCCATAGAACCCTATAAGTTTCATTCCTATTAAATTCTATAGGATTTTTCCATAAGAGATGATGCTCCAACCTAAGTTTCTCACAATTTTTTTTCAAAAGTCACCTGATTTTCCCTTTCATTACACCAGTTTTTAACACTGATTTTAACTGAATTATGCTTTATAACACTGGTATTATGGAGCTGAGAATCAAGCCATTAAACAGAAAATAATAATAATACTTAACTCTCATATAGTGTTTTTCATCAATAAATCTCAAAGATTGTTACAAGGGTGGTAAATATCATCTCCATTTTACTGATGAGCCACCAGACCCAGTGTGAATGCCTGGGAAATGCCATATGTAAACCCGACAAGGTCCAATGAGAAGTATTCAATAACAGCTAGGATTTCTCTGTCAGGTACTATTGGAAACAGTGTATTGTCCTCATGGAACGATATTTATAAATGAGGCTTCACCATATTACGTGTGAAAACTTCTGTGTACATTCTACTACTTCCTATGACATTTTTCTTGCACACAGACCACCTTAGAAACTCCCCCAGACTGACTAACTTTGTGTTCTTATCACTAGTTCATGAGTTATTCCCTTAGTATTTGTTCTCTTACACTATTATCTGTTTCTCTTGTTCATTTTGAAGCTGTCCACAATTTCCCACTGAAAATGTCATGGGAGAATGGTACAGTTCTCTTTACAGGCATAGTATTGACCCCACCCCTAGCATCCTCCAAGTAATATTATTTTCTTTTTGTCTGTCCAACCATGTCTCCTGCCTGGTTCTTCCAGGTAGCATCACTCTTAACAAATATTTTCCTATCAGATCAAATCCATCTATATATACATGCACCCAGGATGCAACTGTTAATGTTCCTCTTAAGATTTTTGTTTTTGTCTGAAATGTCTGCTCAATTGGTGACTGTGGTCAGCTTTTTATCATGACTTGTATTTCTAGCGTGGATGGTTGCTAGTGTTTTCCTTGAACTAGTTGGATGGATGGCTACTTGGTATAATTTGGCTTGCAATAAAAATATTTTCGAGCATGAAATAATTCAGTATGTATACCGGATGTTTCTTGCTAATATTAGCCACAGCTTGCACACTATGGGTCATGTCCACAGCCTCAGGGACAAGGGAGACACTCCACAGAAGCTACTTCAATCTACTCACTGAAGTCAGGCGAGGGTGAGGGCATGATAGGCACTCTTTTCTCTTGCCATCCCTGTTGATAGCCACTTCAGCCCTGAGGTGGTTTGTTACCTTCTACGGCTCAGCACTCTGACTGGGCCACAAGTTGTGCCCACCCCTTCCCGAGTACGTAAAGAGTCCAACAAAAGGCTAATTCCATTGCCCAATGAGAGGCTTCAGGTTTCACCTGGTCAAAGTTCCAGACTTGGGACTTTCTGGTATATGGGCTCTCCCTACTCTTAAATCTCCAGTCTCTGAGATACTAGACCTTTTGCCTCCAACCTTATGAGGGGTGGGTAGGGGAATTTAGCTTCACCCTCTCAACCAGGTTCTGACTCAAGGAACCAAAGGTAGGTGGCTAAGTCCTGCGCCCTGTGCTATGTGGCTGCCTCCCTGGATCACTTCCTACCAGTCTCTCCACACAAGAGGGAAAAGCAAAGGTTTGTAAAAATAAATCAAAGGTCAGTGGCTCTGGCAGCTAGGCCTCCAACAGTGCTCCTTTTGCAGAGCTGGGTCTGCACGCCTTCCCTGGTTGTCTGCAAGCGAGGTACTCTGCTCCCCTTTTCAGCTTCTCCTCCAGCCTGTATATGCATTGCAGGTGTGGGAGTGGACCCAGAACTGCTCCTTAACCCCTTTCTCTCCAGTGTGAGTTTGCACAGCTCATTACAAGGATCCATGTAGAAGTATTTCCTCTGGCCATGTGCATGCCAGAGTGTGTGCATCTCCCACACTGAACCCCTTCAAGCAGGCCTGCCCTAGCTGACAAAATGGGTGTTATACAAACAGAAATGACTGAAACCAGTAGTGAGGAATCACCTTAACCCTATGGTCCTAGTGTGATAAGAAAAGATAAAGACAAATGGCTAGTTGTCCTCTTCCATAATGTTTTACGTCCACTGTCATAATCCTCTGCCATGCTTACTTCTTTCCAAGCTAAATAGTTGTAATTTTTTTTAATCTCTTTTTGTACAGCAACCACACCCTCAAAACTGTACTCATTTGCATTACCCTTCTCTGCACCTTTTGTCAAACTGCTATGCTGGCTGACAGTGCCAATGGTACCAAAGGGACAAAAGTAGGAAGGAGATAGCAATTGAGAATGGAACAGACACCAAATGAAATATTTTTTTTCTCTTAGAGGGTTGCTAGAGAACAAGTAAGGTGCCTGGGTCCGTGCAGTTTAATTGGGAAAACAATATTTTAAAAAGCAGTGCAGTTAAATTTGTTTTAAGTAGCACGAGTCAGAAAATTGCCATCCATGTTTTTTCAATGGCAGGTGCAGTTTCCATAAAATGGATATTTTTTATTTTGCTGAATTTTTTTGATTTTCCATCTGGAAAATTGAATTATTTTCTGTCAGACTGACCTGAATCAAAATATTTGGGAGGATTTAACCAAATCGAAATGATGGGCTGAAATTCCAGTTTTCAACCAGCTCTACTTTTTATTCTTTGAAGGACAGAAGGGAGAAAATTCCTTCCAGCCCACAATGTAGAAAAGAATGCAGGGAAAAGTGCTGGACATCAGCAGGGGACAGACACTTTAACTCCCACTAATACGCAGGCATTTAGAAGCCTTTCCCTTCATTTTCCTTGTGAACTGACCCCGGTGGGGCAGCTGAAGGCTATCTGGATGATTCAAGGAGCTGCTCATGCTATGTTACCTGTCTTCTATGCATTAGCAAATAATTCATTGTTTTGCCTGTAAAAAAGATATGATTTGTCTTCAGTGGTAAATGTGGTTCACTGGATATAAACATCAGGTTGAAACACAGATGCCACCATTGCTTTTAAAAATATTCTCTATGGAAAAAATATAAATTATTTGTAAGTTCTATAGATCCATCCTGTTACTATTCTTCAGGGGATCTGAATTCTCTTAGATGGTCTATTTAATTGCAAGTTTCAGAGTAGCAGCCGTGTTAGTCTGTATTCACAAAAAGAAAAGGAGTACTTGTGGCACCTTAGAGACTAACAAATTTATTAGAGCATAAGCTTTTGTGAGCTACAGCTCACTTCACTTCCAAATGCATCCGATGAAGTGAGCTGTAGCTCACGAAAGCTTATGCTCTAATAAATTTGTTAGTCTCTAAGGTGCCACAAGTACTCCTTTTCTTTTTATTTAATTGCAGTGCTTCTTTTCCCAGGCTCACCTTTGGTTTAACAGTCTAAGGCCATGTCTACACTACCCGCCGGATTGGCGGGTAGTGATCGATCTATCGGGGATCGATTTATCGCATCTAGTGTAGATGCGATAAATCCATCCCCAATCGCTCTGCCGTCAACTCCAGAACTCCACCACAGCGAGAGGCAGAAGCAGAGTCAACAGGGGAGTGGCAGCCGTTGATCTCACGCTGCGAGGATGTGAAGTAAGTGATTCTAAGTCGATCTAAGATACTCGACTTCAGCTACGCTATTCTCATAGCTGAAGTTGCGTATCTTAGATCGATCCCCCCCAGTGTAGACCAGGCCTAATAATCTGTTGTTGCTAATTCCACAGATCTGTGCCTCCAGTTGAGGCTTCACATTTCTGAGTATTAATGTATATCAGGATTTTTTTTTAAATCCCCTTTAGAAATATGAAGCCCCAGTTCTTGGAAACAGAAAACAAAATCCCTCCATAAAGATGACCCTGTGAATCCTGCAAGTTCCTCCTTGTAGTTTGCATCTAAAAATGGCTTCATGTGTTTTTCTTGGAATTGTAGTCAAGTAGCAATTTCCCTCCCACCCTTGAATTGTTTCCCGACAATTGAGAGTTGTTCTATAGCCTATACGATGCCAGCTTGTGATAACAAGTATTTTAGTAATAACCACAGGTTGAATTAGCTTTAATCCTAACATTTCATAAGAAAATTATATAAGGGTGAAGGGGAACAGTCCTCATCACATTTTCCTGGGCATATCTATTTTAAGGTTATCCCTTCCAGCACTTGGTTTACATTAGTCTCCACTAAGGAGATGCTTAAAACCAGCAAATCCTCCTCATCAGCAACAGTCAGAAGTAGAGGTCCCAGACTGAATTACATACATTTTCACACAACAGTTACTGGAGAAGTGTTTCTGGTGTTGCAGAAGTCGAGGTTCAGTATGCAGCGGCATTCAAACCTGATACTTCTTATGGCATGATGTGGCAGCTAGTGTCCTTTGATGTGGTGGAAAATTTATAAAGCTTTATTTTCTTTTTTCAGGTACATGGAAGCTTTTTAGGGTGTGGACACTCTTTACCTTTGTGTGCTGTTTAGCACCAAGCATGTGGTCTATGCTGAAAAATAATAAAGGCAGCAATGAATGTAGCAAAAAAAATGTGAGTTAAATATAACAATGAGGTAATGACATATACAACAATACGTCAACAGAGAAAATGTGAGCTTAGTGTTCTTCATGTATGCAAAAGAACTATAAGATGGTTTCATAGAGTTCAAGGCCAAAAGGAAAACTGTGGGCATCTAATCTGACCTCCTGTATAACATAGGCCATAGAATTCCCCCAAAATAATTCCTAGAGCAGATCTTTTAGAAAAAAAAAAACAATCTTGATTTTAAAATGGACAATTATGGAGACTCCACCATGACCCTTGGTAAATTGTTCCACTAGTTAATTACCCTCACTAGTAAAAATTTACACCTTATTTCCAGTCTGAATTTGTCTACCTTCAATTTCCACACATTGATCGTGTTCTACCTTTCTCTGCTAAACTGAAGATTTCATTATCAAATATTTGTTCCCCAAATACTTATAAACTGTACTAAAGTCACCTGTTAACTTTTTCTTTGTTAAACTAAATAGATTGAGCTACTTGACGCTATCACTATAAACCATATGTGTGCTGGGATCAGATTGGCTGCTGGCTATTTTACTTGTTTATTATTGTATTATAATAGCACTCAAAGACTCCAGTTAGAAAAATGACCCAATCATGCTAGGGGCTGTAAAAGTACATATTAAAATACAGCCCATATCCCAGAGGTTTACAATCTAAGGGGCAGGACTAAAGTCTGTTGCAGTCAGTGAGGAAATTCTCATTGACTACAGTGACTTTTGCTCTGATCCTAATATTGTTAATCCTGGTTCTAAAATGTGTTCACCTGTACATACTAATTGCAAAGATATATTCCGATGAAGTGAGCTGTAGCTCACGAAAGTTTGTGCTCAAATAAATTTGTTAGTCTCTAAGGTGCCACAAGTACTCCTTTTCTTTTTATGATTCTGCAGTGGCTCCTGATGGACAGTAAATAACACTGTCCTGTGCTCCAGAGGTAAATATTTTACTGCTCCAGTGTCAGTGCTAAACAGGATGAGTACCTTATAGGGATATGTAAATTGATTTACATATCACACTCAGGTCTGAATATTTTTTCACTTACTATCGTTACAAATAACACTTGAGATAATGATAAATGAAAGAGATTGGAGAAAAAAATATTTCTGGTAGTTCCCCCTCCCACAATTTGTTTACTTTGTGCATCGGACAATACTTTGTCTATCATAGCAGGGTGTAGCAGTGCCTTTTACAGAAGAAGAACTGTACTGAAATCAATGGTTTCCCTGACAGATAGGAGTTACTTTGGATAGCCAGAGTCCTAGGTTGAGCAAAACTCATGGAGGTAGGGATTGGAATAGATGCAAAAAGGGAAGGGAAGATTCAAATGGACTACATTAAAGACCTCATGGAAATGCTGCAGTAGTAGCAACTGACTTTTTTTTTATTAAATTATATTTTAAAGAGGTTATTTGTAAAAATGGAACAGTATTTTCTGACTCCAGGTTTTAAAAGACAACATTATTGATGTTTGTAGAATTCTGTAATATCTCTCTCCTGCATACAGAACCCTGCAAAATCCTTCCTGGTACTGATAAGAAAAAAACTCCCCTAACTCTGTCAAAGAAGTACTCAGAATGATACACTCCATACCACTACTCTCTCAAGACCAGGTTAAGCTATCAGTGCTGTCATCATTTCTGGGGGAGGGACACCACTGATGGAGCCTCAGTTCATATAAGAATGGAATGCTGAGAATTTATCCGCTCTTACACCAATTAGTGCTGGAGACTTAGAGCTGAGCTATGTATCCACCCACCAGCCAGTGGTATGAACATAAGGTATATAAATGATAGACCTATCCTGAATACTTCCTTCATTGGAAGGTTCGGAATATGCTCAGACTGCTCCACTAGGGTGCTGATACTGAATAGGCAAATGGTTCAATTGTTAGTACAAATATCAGCATATATCATGCCGGCTGCTCAGAACAAATGATATTCTAAGTACTTATTGGAGTTATTGCCAGTTCTTTGAAGAATATAAAATGATGTTGAGGTTTAAATAAGATTAAATAAGGAGTCAAAGTTCTGTATTAATCACATTCTGTTAATCGTCTCTTCTGTAAACACACAACACGCATATACATATACATCTCCAGAGGTTTTCTATGGTAAGTTCCATTCCAAGTAATAGAAGTGTTCTAAGCCCTGTTTATTCACCAGCTGGAACTGGTTTAAGGGAATATACACATTAAATCAACTATACACCAACAGCATATAACTATGTAGAAAATACAGTACATGCCATTAAATTATTTTACACTAGTGTTAGATCGTATATTAAAGTATGTTCCATTTTCATGACAGTCTGGGGCATCAACCAAGAGAGATTAGAAATTCAGTATTGGGCTATATCAAAAAGAAAACAATTTTGTGAATAAGGTATTAGAATGGGCTTCAGGAGGAGACCTGAATTCAGTTCCTAGTTCTGCCACAGACTTCCTCTGTGACCTTGGGCAATTGATTTAACTTTTCTGTACCTCAGTTCCCTAGGTGTGAAATGCTGCTAACTCCTCCTTTCTCCCACCCTTTCAGTGACATGTCTATTTAGACTCTAAACTCTTTGGTTCAGGGAAAATATGTAGCACAACGGGGCCCTGATCTTAGTTGAGGCCTCTCAAATAAAAATAATATCAATACCTGTTATTAACATGGAGCATGTTCTTCCATAACAAGGTTCATGACATACAGCTCTGTAAAGCCTCCTAACTCCCCATTATTTAAATAAAGATGTCATGATCTGTAACCTGCCTCATGCTGATTCTGAGGTCTGAAAGGCCACATTCTCAGCTGGTGCCAGGTGGCATAACTCGGGTCAACTGTCAAATGCAACTGACACACTCTTCCCCATTACAGCCCTTTATGAAAATGAATGAGTTAAATGTGCCCTCTGAGTTCAATGGCCTCACACCAGGAATAAATCTGGCCTAATACATTTGGTCTGAGATTTCCAAAGCTTCCTTGAGCAGTTAGATGCCCAGTTCCTATGCACTTGAGCAGGAACTGTGTGACCAGCACCCCCCACTCCCCAGGCAACTTTGAAACTCTCAGCGCTGTTGCTTAGTGTGTATGTCAATGGTAAATATGTCTGCAATGGAGAGCTCCACTTTAGGCTAACAAACTTGCACCAATCCCTTGCTTTTATGCATTCTCCAACAATATACAACTAGATGCTGTATTCCTTCCACACTCAAAGCCTCTCATTAACTTCACTAGAAGTTCTGAGTGTGCAAGGAGTGCCATTTGGAACTCATGTAGACACACCCTTTATTGTTTCCAAAGGAAGATTGCACTGGGACTCATACACAGTATGGAGATAGTCTAAATACATAGTCATTATTACAGTAGAGGTTCTGACTTCCTTTGAGACAATGACTAGGCAACACCCCAGATTGCGCCTCATGAAAATTCATAAAATATAATGGTTTTGAAAGAAAGGGTGATGCCAGGGTCAGATAAGTGTAAACCAGTTCTACTAGGTAATGGAGTCGGGGGGGGGAAAGTGTGTGAATTCAATTTTCTTATGTGGTTAACGTCACTCAGTACAAAATTTGTTCAGAGTTTGTTGCATATCTTAAATAGTTCTAGGTTCAGATGAAAACTATGTCAGTTGTTTCTAAAGCACCCAAGGGTGTGTATATGTCAGTTTTCATTAAGAATAATTTCCCCTAGGCTCTTTGACTTAGGTTAACCTTCAGACCTTCCCCGACCCTGGCTGAACCATCATGGTTTCTTTTTGTGTTTTGTTCTCTGGATAAATGTACCTGACAAAATGTAAGCCACCTGCAGAGGAATATGTTGACTGCATCTCTCAACAGCTCTCACATCTACCAATTGTTTCTGAAACCTACAGCAAAGATTTCTCCGCCTTTTCTTCCCCTGAAAAGATGTATTCCCCCATTGCAAAGAGGATGGGAACCTTAGAAGTGAATACATTTTAAAATGAAGAAATGTTCTTCACATCAGACTTCTTTTCTAACGGCCATTGATTTTTAAGCACAAGTCCCCGTTGATTTCCACAGGGAAAGTTCTGCTTATAAACCAGTGGTGAGATACATCCCCAAGAATTCTTGACATATTTTAAATGCATCAACCATGTTTCAGTCAGTAGATTAACATCTTAACACAGAGCCCTATTTTAAGGCAGAGAATACAGCACGTTCCTACTAGCACAGCTAATATAACCCTTTTGGATATAGCGAAAATCCTGTATTACTTCACAGACAAGAGATGTTTCCCAGAGACTGCAAAAACCTGTGGGTACACCACTCAAGGCTGATGTCAGAGTCCTCTGCTCTACTCCTTGCTAATGAGACTGCCCACCCATTTTCTTAATAAGCTTGGTTTGTTCATTGTTCAAATGTAACAAATAATTTCAAGGTTAAGTCACTCTTGGCACGCACAATAAAGCTGGTGGGAAAATGAAGTTTTCAGGGCAAAGCAAAAGCTGACATATTGTTCAAGAACCGTTTGCCTAAAAAACATGAGGTTGTTGTAATGTATTATTTTAGGTTCACACGATCCACTGATATTAATATGTATGGCATGCTGAACAGTTTTGCTCTGAAGAGGATTTAAATATATATTGGAAATGAATAATTTACTTCATTCTACACCCAAAAGTTGAGACATACTTTTGGAATAGGCACTTCACATCAAAAATTTTCTGATGTAAGGTCATATATCTAAAACCCCATTCTGTGATTGTATAGCACCTAACATAACAGGGTCCTGTATCCTAAGCCTTATGACAATATAAGTAATACACTGGTAGCAACAATATTTCTTAATCATGCACTCAGATACGACAGTGATCAGTGGACCTATAAAACCCTACAAGAGATAGAGGGCTTGCCTCAATGAACACTTAGTTGATGGCAAGCTGGGGTGTGAATGTACCCCCACACTAGCCTGCAATGAACTACCTGTCTGTGTAGATCCTGCTGATGTGCATTAACAGTCCATTAATGCACTTTGATCTAGTCCCATTTCATATCAGCAGATCCACTTGGACAGATAGTCCGCAGAAGGCTAGTGTAGGACAGATTCACACCCCACCTTGCCATGAGCTAATTATTCATGTAAATGAGCCCAGAATCTTTAAAATATGAGCTTTATGTAATTAGGCCACAAGGATCATTTTGCTTGATATGTATAGCATGTTTTTTTGTGTTTGAAAGTAAATTACAGGTTGCCAAACAATCCAAGAAGGTAAACCAGGTCCAGTACATTGCCATGATGGTGATGTGTGTGCAACTTGCACTCCTGTGAACTGGTACTTAGATTGTGACCCTTGTTATCCAGAGGCAATGAACCAAAACTAAGTTTAGACCTCCCCCTTGCCTGTTTTGTTTTTCCTAGCAGGAAGAAATTATTATTAACCTTTCCATAACTGTTGCTCTTCGAGATATGTTGGACATGTCCATTCCACGGTAGGTATGTGTGTGCTCCAGCGCACAGTTGCGAGAGAGTTTTTCCCCTTAGTGGTACCCACTGGGGTGGCATGAGCACTCTCTGGTGCCTCACGCAGAGTGCACAAGCATAAAGAGCAGATCCATTCCTGATCCTGCTCAGTTTCTTCCTTCCAGAAGACTCCATAAGAAAGGGGAAGGAGAGTGGGTCACAGAATGGACACACGCAACACATCTCAAAGAACAATTATTTCTTTGAGTATTGGACATGTCTATTCCACTATAGGTGACTCACAAGTAGTCCCAACTGGAGATGGGTTCAGAGTCTATTTGAACAGGGACTGGAAGAGCACTCATCCAAATTTAACATTACCTCTAGATTGCTGAGATACAGCATAGGTCACTAAAACAATGAGGAGTCCAGTGGTATCTTAAAAACTAACAGATTTATTTGGGCATAAGCTTTCGTGGGTAAAAAACCCACTTCTTCAGATGCATGGAGTGAAATACCAGCATACATCACTGCTTTGCAAATGATCAGTATGGTAACGTTAGCTATAAAAGCTACAGAGGTCACTAGTTGAATGACCCAACAATCTATGTGGAAGCGTCACATTAGCCAACTGGTAATAAAGGTGAATACAACGAGGTATCCAGGATGATAACCTTTGCATGGAAAAGGGACTGTCCTTCATTCAGTCTACAAATGCAATGAACAATTGAGTCAAAGACATGAAAGATCAGTAAAAAAAGTGCTTGGTTAGTATGAAAACTTTTGTAAGAAAACTTGGGTGAGGATGAAGGTAGACATTGTCAGCATAGAAAACTGTATATGGAGGATCTGATATTAGAACCCTCAACTTCCCCACTCTCCTGGCCAATGAAATAGCTACTAAAAATGTTACCTTCATCAAAGCATTCAACAGAGAGCAGGGCACTTGAGGCCCAAAGTGGAGACCGTCATCTTTGTTAAGACTAGACTCAGGCTCCATGATGGAACAGCGGTCTGTACCTTCGGAAATAATCTGTCCAAACCCTTTAAAAATCTTACAGTCATCAGGTTAGAAAAGAGAAACTGGTTATCCCCGGATGGATGAAATGCCTATATATCCAGTAAGTGTGCCCTGATCAAGCTAATCACCAATCCTTGATGTTTCAGAGATAGAAGGTAATCCAGCACATGCTGTTAGAAGCAAAAAATACAGAAACCCCTTTCAGTCTCGACCAGATGGAAAAGCACTTCCATTTACCCAGGTAAGTAGTTCTAGTTGATGATTTTCTACTATTCAGCAGCAATTCCTGAACATCTCTAGAGCAGGACTCCTCCACCAATGTTATCTATGAAGCCTCCAGGCCACCAGGTGAAGGGCCTGAAGATTAGGGTCCAGGAGGTACAATTCTATGAAACCATCTCCATGCGGGACAATCAGTATAAGGTGGGCCTTGACCTGTTTGACCTTGCATAGAACTCTATGCAGAAGAGTTATCGCGAGGGGAAAGTGTATAGCAGAACCTCTGACCATGGCAGCAGTAAAGCATCTATGAATGAACCCAACTGTAGCCTGCACAGGAACAAAACTGGTGACATTTTCTGTTGCCTTTTGTTGCAAATGGATCCATTTGGGGAATTCCCAAGAACTTGAAAAGACTTGTTATGTCTGGGAGAAGGGACTACTTGTGGTGATTGATAAACAACCTGCCAAGGTGATCTGCCAGCATATTCGGAGTCCCTGGGAGGTAGCCCTCTTTCAGAAGTATAGAGCTACTGATGCAGAAGTCCCAGAGCAGGTTTTCTGCCTGGCAGAGCAGTGAGGACTTGGATCCCTTCCCTGTTTGTTGACATAAAACACGGCTATCCGTACTGTCAATCAGCACCAACACACCCTTCTCTTGATGTGAGGAAGGAATGCTATGCAAGCTAATCAGTTAGTTCACAAGTACCTGATGTTTATGTGTAGACTGGGATCTTGGATAGACCAGAGACTTCGCATCTGCAGGTGTCCCAGATAAGCCCCCACAACCCATGTCTGAGGCATCCATGACTAAGGTAAGCGACTGTTGAGGCAGAGTGAAGGGAACTCCCTTGCCAACGTTGATCACGTCCACCAATCTAGGGAGGATAAGATCAGATTTGGTATGTGTACAGAACGCCACTAGCCATCACCTTCAGCCCCCAACTAAAACCTCTCCAACGCATCATCAAGGATCTACAACCTATCCTGAAGGACGAGCCATCACTCTCACAGATCTTGGGAGACAGACCAGTCCTTGCTTACAGACAGCCCCCCAATCTGAAGCAAATACTCACCAGCAACCACACACCACACAACAGAACCACTAACCCAGGAACCTATCCTTGCAACAAAGCCCGTTGCCAACTCTGTCCACATATCTATTCAGGGGATACCATCATAGGGCCTAATCACATCAGCCACACTATCAGAGGCTCGTTCACCTGCGCATCTACCAATGTGATATATGCCATCATGTGCCAGCAATGCCCCTCTGCCATGTACATTGGCCAAACTGGACAGTCTCTACGTAAAAGAATGAATGGACACAAATCAGACGTCAAGAATTATAACATTCAAAAACCAGTTGGAGAACACTTCAATCTCTCTGGTCACTCGATCACAGACCTAAGTGTGGCTATACTTCAACAAAAAAGCTTCAAAAACAGACTCCAACGAGAGACTGCTGAATTGGAATTAATTTGCAAACTGGATACAATTAACTTAGGCTTGAATAGAGACTGGGAATGGATGAGTCATTATACAAAGTAAAACTATTTCCCCATGGTATTTCTCCCTCTCACCCCACCCCCCACTGTTCCTCTGATATTCTTGTTAACTGCTGGAATTAGCCTACCTTGCTTGTCACCATGAAAGGTTTTCCTCCTTTCCCCCCCCTGCTGCTGGTGATGGCTTATCTTAAGTGATCACTCTCCTTACAGTGTGTATGATAAACCCATTGTTTCATTGTCTCTCTGTGTGTGTGTATATAAATCTCTCCTCTGTTTTTTCCACCAAATGCATCCGATGAAGTGAGCTGTAGCTCACGAAAGCTTATGCTCTAATAAATTTGTTAGTCTCTAAGGTGCCACAAGTACTCCTTTTCTTTTTGCGAATACAGACTAACACGGCTGCTACTCTGAAACCTACCATATATCTATGTGGTGCTCCTTGGTGAATACACTTTGGCCCTCCAGCTTTGAAGGAATCTGAAACATAGCCTGGTGTATTGGACTACACAAGTGTATGCTGCCATGTGTCTCAGCAGCCTTAAACAGTTTATGACCATGGTGATGGAATACATCTTCAAGTCTTTAAGATTTTGCATTGCATGCACCTGCCTGCTGTAGTAAGGCCCTGGCCATTGTCGAATCAGAACCGCTCCAATAAATGCTATTTTCTGTTTTGGAGACAGGATTGACTTGATCAACAGGCTGAGTGCACCAAAGCTGGATCAGATTACACTTATACTGGACAACACCTGTGATGTGGATTGACCCATTGTCAGCCAGTCATCCTGGTAAGAAAAAACATGGACCTGGACCTCTGAAGGAATGCTGTTGCCAGCACCACATGTTTTGTAAATACCTGCAGGGCAGCTGAGAGACCAAAAAAGAGCACTGTGAACTGATAATGGCGACCGCTAATAGTATATCTCGGAAATATTATGTTGTTCTGGTGAATCACCACATGGAAGTAAGTGTCCTTTAATTCAAGAACACTATACCAGTCCCCTGGCTCCAGGGAAGGAATAATGGAAGCTAAAATGACCATATGGAATTTTGATTTTAGACCTGAGACCCCATTTTGCTTTTGGGATCAGGAAGAATAAGGAGTAAAACCCTTTTCCCCTGTACAAAGGAGGGATTTCTTCTATAGCTCCTACAAGAGCCATATGGACAAGGGTTGGGGCCAAGGTCTTCTGGTCACCCAGCCTGGACAGCATTTTCTATACACACAACCCTCTCTATTATATTAACCCTTTCAGAAGAGATCACTTCTAAAAGAAAAAAGGTAATTCAGTTCCATGCTCACTTTCCCCAAAAACTGACAGATGGTGGTTTCTGTCATGTGGACATCAGCCCATAGTGAGATCATTAACTCATGTCACATAAGCTACAGAATAGATTTATCAAAAGGTAACAACTTTTAGCCATTCCCATCTTGGAGTCACTCCCATCCTGAACCAACATGCTTTTTCAGTGAAATGTTCTGTATGCCACTGCCAGCTATCTTCCTTTGAAGGGTTATCATTGGAACCTTGCAAAGCGACCTGGTGCCCTGCCCAGATTTTCAGCAGGACTGAAGATTCAGGTCTGAAAGCATAGTTTATCGCATGCCCTTTTCCATTTGATTGATTCAAAAGTAACATGAAATAATTCCTTTCAGCATTCGTCTGCATTTCCAATTGTTACTAATTATAGCACATCATCTAGTTTATCCTTTAAGTTCCATGTCTCTGGCTTGCATGGAGCCACATATTGTAATTGGTGATTATTATTTTCAGCTGGCAGATAGAGGACACAGACTACAATAAAAACACTCACCTAAGACTTTATAGATGAATTTTCATTAGACCTAAAGATTAAATGCAACTATTTACATACATTAACAAATTACACATCATCAAACCAGCCCAGTTTGCCTGTAATGTTATCATATGAGTTAATCTGTACATCACCATTTGTTCTTTATTGTTTTATCTTTTATGCTATCTGGCAAAGTGCCGAGGGCTCTCATATCCCATTTACTTCTGTGAAGCTCAGGAGGAGTCAACAGCACTCAGCATCATGCAGGATCAAGTCTTGTATCATAAAACGGAGCACAATTCATCATATGCTTAGCATGCAAGTGGTGACAACAAACAGTTACATTCCTGTCGTGCATGAACCAAATTATCCCATCAGAGGAAAAATAAAAGACACTGTTATGGGAAAAGACTCAAAACTCATCCAAGTCAGGGAATTTGGCTCAGTGGAATCATACCATGGTCCTGATAGGCCCTCAGATTACCACCACAAAATGGAAAAATAAGGCTCAGTCCTTTCAAAAGTGGAGTGAGACATTTCACTTGGCCAGTCCCACACTGCCTCAGGCTAAAACTTTTAGAGGAGTTTCGCCCAGATCTTACCTAATGGAAGTTAGGAGCCTATATTCTTTTGAGGATCTAGGTCCCAAATGTCCAATTTCCACTGAATTTCAATTGGAGTTGGGCATCTAATTCCCTTACACTTGTTTGACAAGTCGCGCCTTCAGTGGGAAATTCCAAAGGGCCTGTTTGAGGAGATTATTAATAGACATTTATTATGTGAGTGTATAAAGGCCAACCAAGAATGGGGCCACATTTTCTAGGTACTTTACAGACATAATAATAGATGGTTCCTGTCCTGAAGAGCTTACAATCTAAATAAACAAGATAGACACAAGGGGGGGGGGGGGGGGCAGGAATAACACAAAAGCAGAGCGAACAATGTCATGGTGGCAATCATCATGGGTAATTTCTCAGCTTTTGGGGGATGGGGGCGATGGGTAAGTGATTCCACATCCATTGTTCCTAAGTTCTGAGTGCCCTGGTTTTAAACATGTTTTTCAGCTTCACAATGGAATAGCTCAGTGGTTTGAGCATTGGCCTGATAAACCCAGGGTTGTGAGTTCAATCTTTGAGGGGGCCATTTAGGGATCTGGGGCAAAAATTGGGGATTGGTCCTACTTTGAGCAGTGGGTTGGACTAGATGACCTCCTGAGGTCCCTTCCAACCATGGTATTCTATTCTATGAAAATAAGTGGAAAGAAAAGGAGTACTTGTGGCACCTTAGAGACTAACAAATTTATTAGAGCATAAGCTTTCGTGAGCTACAGCTCACTTCATCGGATGCAAAAAAAAGTTTTTCCACCAAATGCATCTGATGAAGTGAGCTGTAGCTCATGAAAGCTTATGCTCTAATAAATTTGTTAGTCTCTAAGGTGCCACAAGTACTCCTTTTCTTTTTGCGAATACAGACTAACACGGCTGCTACTCTGAAACCTGACAAATAAGTGGCTAACTTTGGTGATTGAACAAGGGGAAACTGCTAATTTGCTGCCCTAAAATAGAAATATGGTATGTTGTAAGTGGCTTATATGATTAGTGGAATCTTTTCTCATAGATTTGTAAACAGTAGGTAGAAATGCACCAGATAGTCATTTGTTGAATGTCTAATTTAACATCTCCAGCAGCTTATTGTTGTCTGGAAGAGTGGTGAAGAAGATATACAGAATGTTACAACCTGCCTTATTTCACACTAGGCTGCTTAATGGAGCAGCAGCAGACTTGATGGTGAGCTGTGAGACTGCATTTGCAAGCATGTTTACAGATACAGTATTGATTTTGTGGTTCACTAAGAGCAGTTCTGTACTACCACTGCTTGCAATAAATAACCCTGTGAGAGCCTACATGGTTGTGAAACAGTAATACATTATTTAACAGGAGCTAATCAATATAAAACAAGCATTCCTTTTGTTACAGGAGTAGTATTGACAGAATGGCTCTCCCTTTCAATTTTTTATTATTTAACATTGATTGCTGAAACTCAGTTCTGTCTGTTACTCTTCTCCATCAGCAGCTGTATACAGAACCAGGCCTGATCAGAAATTTACTTTCTTTTTATTAAAAATAAATTGCCCAATTTTAGTTCAAAATTCACTTGGGGGACGATCCTGCACCCTCTGAAATCAATAGGAATTTAGCTATTAACTTCCATGGAAGTAGAATCAGGCCTTTGATTGGATATAAAAATCACTCTATTTTACCCTTCTTTGGAATAAGGCATCAGTTCTAAAACAAATCCCCAAATAAGTCTTTATTATTTCACTAGAAAGTGTCATGGCTGCAAGACAATAAGAAAATTGCCTTATATTATTCATGTATTTTAATTGTTTGTATAGCCAGAGTGTAATAGGTGCTTTACAGATATTAGGAAGTCAAAGCTGTGCTTTGAATGGCCTAAATAGCCAAAACAGTGGTTTTCCACTTGTGGTCCATGAACCCCTCAGGGGTTGCAGACTATGTCTAAAATTTCCAAAAAGGTCAGCACTTCCATTTGAAATTTTTAGGGGTCTGCAAATGAAAAAAAGGTTGAAAATCACTGTTCTAGAACATGTAATGATTGTGCTTAAATGGATTTGTGTGGGAAATCCCTTCACAGCATCCAGACAGTTTCAGTCCACAAACTCAAAATGTGCAAGGACTTCGCAGATCTAGCATTGTCGGTGCTCTATCAATCTGCAAAAATATGTTGCTTTTGTTTTTGAAATAAATCTAGCTAAATTTCTAGATGAAATGTAATTTCAAACAAAAAGTCAAAATGTTTTGTTTTGAAAATGACAAAACAAAACAATTCAACTTCTCAATTTTCTTTTTTTTCCAGCCAAAATCATTCACGGAATTCATGAATCGTTTCAATCGATCTGAAACTGCATTTTTTGGCAAATAAGCTGTTGTCTGAAAAAATTCCCCCAGCTCTGCTGCAAAGAATAATTATTTCACGTTCCTGGCAACTGCAAACTCATCTTTCAGTTAGAATATATTTCAGTTTATAACCAGGTATAAAAACAGCAAGTATAAATAAAAACAGGAATTGAACTTTAGACAAGTACATTTAAAAATGATGTCATTTAGGACTAGATTGAGCCTTTGGACACTGCCCTGGTACATGGGGCAGTCTGAAGTTATGTCACCTCAGGAGGAGAAATTGTGACCCAGAGACACACTCTCAGACTCCCTGTGTCATTACTTCCCATTTGGGCTCTTTTCTAGTGCAAAAGCAGGGGGATTGCAGAGAGGGCTGCACCAGTCTGATATACAGTGGTGTGTCAGGCTTATTAAAAGTGCCAGAATGACAAAACTTCCAAAACCAGCCCAATAAAGGATACTATGTTTTTAAAATACAATATTCCTGTGACTTTCCTCACCAGCTCTCCCTGCTATTGAATCTACTCACAGTGTTCAAAAAAAGCCCAGAAATTGTTATCTGTGGCCAAACTTTGTCTGTTATAGCCAGAGAGGAATGTCTTGAATTTAATATGCTTGATTTGGGAGATCTGTTTTTGTCCACTACAACCAATTGTCCATTATAACCATGACCATCATAAGTGGAGTGTGCAGTATGTAATTTAACAGCAGTGGTTAGTGCAGCAAAAGCCAACTGTTGAGGCTGGGTAGGAAACCTGAGATATTTCGTTAACCAAATATGTCTTAAAATACTTTTAATTTTTTGAGAAACTATCAATCTCTGCATTCTTGGTGAAGCATTGTTGTTACAATGTTAAAATGGTCTATTTATCTTGAAATGTACACTTCTCCAGGAAAAGAGGAGATTTGTTTATTCCTTCAAAGCACTGAATGACTTACACCAAGGAAGAATTCAGCAACTGCAGGGGGTTTGAAAAAAGGGGTTAAAATAGGAGGGGTTCAGACACTTGGACCAAGATTTAAAACAAAATGGTTTCCTGAAGTAAAGTCCATCTCCTCAATGGTATTTAAGTGCCTAACTCTCATTGATTTCAATGGGAATTATGCACCTACATATCTTTGAGGATCTGGGTCGAGACCATGTTTGACACCTAAATACAGGGTCTGATTTTCAGGGTGCTAAGCACTCACTGCTGCTCTTGATTCCAATTGAAGATGCAGCTACTCAGCTCTTTGTGGGAAATCAGGGCCCTCTTATAGACATGTGGAGAGAAATGCTCCCTCCAGCCTTGCACAAGATGTATAAAGATAGAACACAACTGTAGAACCTGTGAGCAAGGACCAATCACCTTCTCTTCTCCCTACAAGGAGGATCACCCACAAAGATGTGGCAACAAAAAAAGGCTATGGTTCCATCCCTTTCTCTGCTGTTCTAGGGAGCTGGGCAGATACACAGTGGGTGGGGAAGCAACCCACACCATCTTAGTGGCTTGTGTAGAGAGTGCACCCATCCATACACACCAAGCAGCACTGGGAAAAACTGAGCCTGATGTACATTCCCTTCCAGTGTGGTAGAAATTACACAACCTAGCCCTGTGAGCATACCAGAGGAAGAACTGTAGGATAATTTGTAAATGAACTTTAAAGTCCAAAAACTATTAACCACTTCTTATTTAAACTCCTCCTGAAGATTCTCCTCTACTATAATGCTCCCGGACAAGAAAAAGAATAGTCAATTTTTAATATCCCACCACGCTGCACTCATGCCTTTGCTGCAACCCATGGTGTCCATCTTACTGGTTTTTTTTGGCTGTCTTTGTCATACCCTGTCTAAATTGTATTGCAAGCTGTTTCGGGCAGGAATCTTGGGGTTTTAATCAATATTAGGTCACCTTCTGCTGCACCAAAAATAAATATATACTCCTTTCATCATGAAGGATTAGGTAACTAAATTAATTATTACTTAGTTCAAATTACAGGCCTCTTGGGAAGCTCTTTTTATGCCACCATGCTAGCTCTTACAAATGAGGTACATTCAATTGCAGCAGTCCAATAATGAGAGTGAAGCTTCAGAACTAGGAATTCCCTGCATAATAAAATATGAAAAACCCTGTGATAGACTCCGGCCTCACTCAGTTCATCCACAAGTAAATTAAACAATCTGCTGAAGAATTTACGATGAATAAGAGGTCAGCTCCATCTCGGCCTTTAAAATGGATGAGTAGTAAAGGCACTCCTTTGTCCAGTGATGAATGTGGTGCTCATTCCAAGACTCAGCTCTGCCAATAAATTACAGTTGAAACTGTTAGGAGAGGAAAAATTTTAGCTGGAAAATGAATGTATTATGTGTGAGTGACAAGATATTTGTGTGTGTATGTGTGTGTTCTGAGGAGAGGCTTATGATGGGTAAAACGATAAGAATGAAGAATGTATAAATTGTCAAGTGTTTTTCTTTTTAGAGCTTATAGTGATGTTGACATCATCTCACTGGGCAGCTCTTGTATTAATCAGAAAGGAAAAACTGAAGAGAAATTTGAAGAATAATGTAAATTTGTTAAGTATTGGAAAACTGTAAATAAGTTAACACTTTGCATTTGCAATGATGTGTATCGTTCATGCATCTATGAAGGAGTCATTCTAGATAATGATGGGGGAGACAGTCTTGATACTTGATATTTTAACTTGATGTCCAGTTAAAATTGGAAAGACCCCCTATAAATTATATAAGCACTGTATTACTCTGTGTGCTTGGGTTTTTGAGCGCTAATACTAATAAATAAGTAGATTCTTGAAGCATCACAAAATGAGATGTCTATAAACTGTGTGTCAAACTAATGCCTTATGTGCATTTCTGCATAAAGTCTTCATATAACTATTGGATTTCTACATGGCTGGCAAATACACACACAGAGACACACACACAGAGAGGTTTTATTTCCCTTGATAAAAAAAGAAAAGGAGTACTTGTGGCACCTTAGCGACTAACAAATTTATTTGAGCATAAGCTTTCATGAGCTACAGCTCACTTCATTGGATGCATACCTGTAGCTCACGAAAGCTTATGCTCAAATAAATTTGTTAGTCTCTAAGGTGCCACAAGTACTCCTTTTCTTTTTTGCGAATACAGACTAACACGGCTGCTGCTCTGAAACCTAATTTCCCTTGATAGTTTCTAAATAATTTTGGGAGCGCAAAGGTCTTTCTCTTATCTCTCTCTCTTTTTCATCTTCTTTCTTTAAAATAATAATGCATTTTATAGAAAGTGCATTAAGTTTATATTTGGCTTTTTGAATGCAACAAAAAGTGGCTGTAGTACTGTTTTACTGTATACCAATCAAGTAAATTCCAGCTGTCAGTCCTCTGATCAACTCTTCAGCAGGCAAAAAGGGTTCAGCTACATCCTGCCCATATAATAACTGATATTTTCTTCTTAATAAATTGAATTTACAATTATTCCCTGACTTTCAAGGAAATATTTGAAAGAAAAGTGTAACTAAACTCCCTAAGGACATCCTTTTTTTTTTTTAAAGAAAAGAGCTGTAGCTATGTTTTGATGAGACATGCAGCAAACTTTTTTGCCCGAGCTACACTATTGAAACTTTAAGCACTTCCCTGAACTTGACAAAATCAGGAAGGCTAAGAAACAAAATGAGATATACCTAGCAAGGGACATAAGACAATAAGAAGAGGTTCTTTAAATACATTAGGAGCAAGAGAAAGATTAAGAAAGTGTAGGAGAGCTAATAACTGATGACCTCAAGAAGGCTGAGGTGTTTAATACCTATTTTGCTTCAGTCTTTACTAAAAAGGTTAATGGTGACCAGTTGTGCAAAACAATTACTATTAACAACAAGGGGGAAGGAACTTAAGTCAAAATAGGGAAAGAACAGAAATATCTAAAGGATATTTAGAAAAGTTAGATGTATTTCAAGTTGGCAGGGCCTGATGAAATTCATCCTATAGTATTTAATGTACTAGCTGAAGCAATCTCTGAACTGTTAGCAATTATCTTTGAGAACTCATGTAGGATGGGTGAGGTTCCAGAGGACTGGAGAAGGGCAAACATAGTACCTACTTTAAAAAAAAAAGGGGGGGTGGGCAGGGAACTAGATAGGTCAAACTAACCTCAATACCTGGAAAGATACTGCAACAAATTATGAAACAATCAATGTGTAAGCACCTAGAGGATGGTAGGGTTATAAGGAATATATAATTTGTTTTCAAAAACAAATCTTGCCAAACCAACCTAGTGGACAAGTGTGAAGCAGTAGGTGTGAAATATCTTGATTTGACTAAGGCTTTTGATACAGTCCCACGTGACATTTTCATAAGCAAACTAGGGAAATGTGGACTAGATGCAATTACTATAAAATGGGTGAACATTGGGTTAGAAGACCATACTCAAAGAGTAGTTTGCAATGGTTCGCTGTCAAAATGGGAGGGTGCATCTAGTGGGGTCCCACAGGTCAATCCAGTGTCTGGTACTATTCAATATTTCCATTAATGACTTGAATAATGAAAAGGAGAGTATGCTTACAAAATTTGAATATGACACTAAACTGGGAGAGATTTCAAGTGCTTTGGCAGACAGGATTAGAATTCAAAATGACCGTGACAAATTGGATAATTGGTCTGAAATCAACAAGATGAAATGCAATAAAGGTAAGTGCACAGTGCTAAACTTAAGAAGGAAAAAAATCAAATGCACAACTACAAAATGGGAAATAACTGGCTAAGTGGTAGTGCAGCAGAAAAGGATCTGTGGCTTATAATGAAATTGAATATGGGTCAACTATGTGATGCAGTTGAGAAAACAGCTAATATTATTCTGGAGTGTATTAACAGGTAGTTCTCCCACTCTGCTCAGTACTGGTGAGGCCTCAACTGGAGTACTGTGTCCAGGTCTAGGAAAGATGTGGACAAACTGGAGAGAGTCCAGATCAGATCAACAAAACTGATAGAAGGTTTAGAAAATCTGACCTGTGAGGAAAGGTAAAAAAACTGGGCATGTTTCGTCTTGATTGAAAAAAGATCTGATAACAGTGTTAAAATACATTAATGGTTGTTATATAAAGGACAGGGATCAACTGTTCTCTTTGTCCACTGAAGGTAAAACAAGAAATAATGGGCTTAATCTGCATCAAGGAAGATTAAGGTTAGCCAGTAGGAAAATCTTTCTAACTCTAATGATAACGGAGTAGGCTTCCAAGGGAGATTGTGGAATCCCCATCATTAGAGGTTTTTAATAACAGGCTAGACCAGGGGTTGGCAACCTATAGCACGCATGCCAAAGATGGCATGCAAGCCAATTTTTAATGGCACGCTGCTTCCTGCTGGGTCCCAGCCGCTGGCCCCGCTCAGGCCGCTGCCGAACCCAGGCCGGGACCCCAGCAGGCAGCAGCGTACCATTAAAAATCCTGCTCTGACTCCTACACCCCCCCCACACTCCCAGCCCTCTGCCCTGACCCCTGCACGCCCCCATACTCCGTGCCCCGACTCCTGCACCCCCTCACACGCCCCCAGCCCTCTGCCCTGACCCCTGCACCCCGCCACGACCCCAGCCTTGACTCCAGCACTCCCTACACCCCATGCCCTGACTCCTGCACCCCCCTAACATGCCCCCAGCCCTCTGCCCTGACCCCGGCACCACCCACACATACCCAGCCCCCCCACACCCCATGCCCTGACTCTTGCACCCACCACATTCTCACCCCCACCCTGAGCTTCAAATGGGAGCTCCTGCACCCACCCCACTCCCACATTCTTATCTGCACCCCTCGTACCAAATGGGAGCTGCGCAGGTAAGCACTCCACACCCAAACCTCCTGCCCCAACCCTGAGCCCTCTCCCTCATTCTAGCTCCTGGCCAGACCCTACACCCCAACCCCCAGCCTGCTCTTTCACCCCCAGCCCTGTGCTCAGTGCACTCCCACCCTCAGCTCAGTGCAGAGAAAGAGAGGAAGAGAATGGGCTAGAACCAGGGAGAAGGTAGGTACCCACTCTGTGTGGGCTGGGCTGGGATCCCAGACCGGTAGCAGGCTGAGAGGGGCAGGCAGCCGTGACCCTGGCTGGCAGGAGCCGGCGGATGGAACCCCAGACCAGCAGCAGGCTGAGGGGCAGCGGGCTGAGCCGCTCAGCCCATTGCCAGTCTGGGTTCTGGCTGCCAGCCCTTTGCCAGCTGGGGTCCCGGCCGCAGGCCCCGCTCACCCTGCTGCTGGCTTAGGTGAATGGAACCCCAGGCTGGTAGGGGGCTGAGCGAGCTGGCAGCGAAAGATCAGCATTTTAATTTAATTTTAAATGAAGCTTCTTAATCATTTTGAAAACCTTGTTTACTTTACATATGACAATAGTTTAGTTATATAATATATAGACTTATAGAGAGAGACCTTCTAAAAAATGTTAAAATCTATTACTGGCACGCAAAACCTTAAATTAAAGTGAATAAATGAAGACTCGGCACACCACTTCTGAAAGGTTGCCGACCCCTGGGCTAGACAAACATCTGTCAGGAATTGTCTACGTTTAGTTGGTCCTGTTTCAGTGCTGGGGGCTGGACTGGATGATTTCTCAAGGTGCCTTCCATCTCTATATTTCTATGTATTTATGATTCTATGAGTGAAATCTTGGCCCTACTGTGAAGTCAATAGATGTCTTTTTCACTTTCCTTTATGTTTTATTTACAGTATTGCTGTAGCCATGTTGGTCCCAGAGAGACTAGGTGGTGAGGTAATATCTTTTACTAGACCAACTTCTGCTGGTGAAAGAAAACTCTGTGTAGCGCAAAAGCTTGTCTCTTTTCCCAGCAGAAGTTGGTCCAATAAAAGATACTACTTCACTCACTTTGTCCCTTAAAAAAAGCAAAAAACACTTTAACTTTTCAAAAGTTGAGGAAGTTTTAAACAGTTGCTAAGTGGTAAAAGGAAAAATGAAACTCTCATTCTAACTTTTCGGAAGTTGGAGAAAGTTTGAAAAGATGGAGTGGAAAAAGAACAGTGATGGGAGGAAGGAAAAATGGGAATGTGTGGGATGTAGTCAGAACCCTAGATATTTGTTTTGTTGTACTGAATATCAATGAGGAAAAAAAGGAGGGGAAAAGAAGGGAAAACAAATGTGAAATTATGAAATGAAATTTTCAAAAATTCCACAAAAAAATGAAGAAACTGTTCCATTTTGAATGCTGAAAAATTGTAACTTTTACTTTTTTCTGATTTCCCCCCCATTTTTGACCAACTATCTTAAACACCATTGTGTCAGTAGTTCAAACTCAATAACATTTTCAAGCATTTTATAAATTTCATAGTTCTAACACTTTGGGGTCATTGGGTTTTCTCTTCCTTCCCCTGCTTCCTCCCTGGAGAAAAAAAAACCAGCTAATTGCAAAAGTAAAGCACATAAAGTGAAGACCATAAAAGGCTCTGAGAACACTGAAGCAATGAGTTGACAGAGAGAGAAAATGTTAAGTCCCTCAGCTTTCACACCAGGTATAATCATTATTAAATGGCTGGGACACTATTTGAAACAACAGAGGGACGGGATTCACCCAACTTTTCACCAGAGCCCTTGCACAGAAGGGATGGTTTGCACATACTGGTTCAGGCCAGGTTTCAAGAGATGCAGGGTGTTAGTGTACTAATGTTAGTATAATTATGGAATAAATAAACCATATGCATGTTCTTGCAATTTAACAATCTACAATAGAGTATTGTTTTTTGTGCAACCAGTAAAATAAAATACGCAGAATATATTAAGTGCTCAGAACTACTGTTTAGTACTATGAATATAATTCTTCAGTATGCTACTGCTGCTGTGAGTCTGAGTTTAGGACTAGCCATTTGAAATAGTAAGAGACAATGTCTAAAGCAGCTGAATATTCTGATTTATATTTCCTCAACCACTGGCATAATCACTGAGAGTTAGGTGCCAACCTGCCTAGGCACTTCTGAAAATCCTACTAAGTGGCTATCTATATCTGTAGGTGCCTAAATACATTTGAAAATCTGACCCTAAGCCCTCCAGCTGGAAGCCATAATATACTCAAATCCTTTATACAGATAAGCTATTAGAGGATAACAAAGACAAATGATCTCTTAGTGTGGGTTACATAAACACACTGAGTCAAATTCTGCACTGATTAATGTGCTGTTTAGTCCCATGGCTTCCAATATGGCTACAGATGTCACAAGACAGCACAGAGCTTACCATCTACAGGGCAACTTCTTGTGCCAGATCAAATGGGTTAAAAGTCCTGAGAAAAACAGGTTTGTGATCCTCATAACGTAATTTGTGGGGCTTTCTAAATCAAAACCTCACACTCCATAATTGATGCACACATACAATGGCCTCCTTGTAATTAGAGCTAGTCAACAATTTCACACACATTTTAAAAAGAAATTTTCATGTAAAAATGCTCAGCTTTTGTTTTTCCCTACTTCCCCCCCCCCTTTTTAAATTCCCTTTTCAATGACCATAAGGAAAAATGGGGAGAGGGCGGGAGAAGGAAAGGGAGGCAAAGGGAAACAATGCTGTTTGTGCATAATGGTCCAGGATTCAAGAAGTTTCTGCATGGAATATATTTGTCCTGTGCAGTGCAAGGCACACTCCTTTGTGAAGGCTGCCAACACAGTCATCCAAAGGAGAGATGATGGCAGGGAAGGGGCTTGATAAGGGATGTGCAGTCCCTTGCATCCACAGGTATACAGATCTGCTGGCCATACAGAATGGAGGAGTAGCTTCCACAGTAGGAGGCTATAAAGTGGAGACAATTCAGAGAACAGCCACAAAAATTATTTAAGGATTAGAAATTATGCCTTATAAATAGAGACTCAAAGAGCTCAATCTATTTAGTTTAACAAAGAGAAGGTTAGGGGTGACTGGATTCCAGTCTACAAATTCCTACAGGGGGGACGAATATTTGACGAATATTTAATGGGTTCATTAACTAGTAGAGAAAGGTATAACATGATCCAATGGCTGGAAGTTGAAGCTAGACAAATAATAAGGCATACATTTTTACCAGTAATGGTAATTAACAATTAGAACAATTTACTAAGAGTCATGATGGATTCTCCATCACTGACCATTTTTAAATCAAGATTGGATGTTTTTCTAAAAGATTTGCTCTAGAAATTATTTTGGGGAAGATCTATGGCCTGTGCTATAAAGGAGATCAGACTAGATGATCACAATGGTCCCTTCTAGCCTTGGAATCTTTGGTTGCCATAATCGGGGGGAGAATTTCTTTCTTTCTCTGTGGAATCTCCTAACACCTAGCCCAGAAACTCAAGCCATGCACTTGGGGATGGATTTGTCCATTAGCGTCAATGTTCAGTTTTGCTATAACAACCTTTACAAACCCAGGATCTATCTTTTATGGTCTTTGCATCTGGGGAGATGCGAACAGTTTTGCAGCCAATCTGGATTTATTCTATAAAAGCAACCCATGAGCCATATCTCAGAAATGAAAAATCGATGTTCAGCTGTATTGCATCAGCAGCCCCATGGCCCATGCAGCTATTGATAATAAATTAGGAGGTTTTTATATTTAGAACTGAAGTCTGCACTTGCCAAAGTGGCAAAATAAAACCATTCCAGTTGGACGACTGTGGCAAAAACGATTGATGCATGTGTCTAGCTTGTGTAATCACTCTGTGTGAGGTCTGGAGACTGGGGGGGGAAGGGGGGGAAATGGAACATTATCCAAAGTGAAGAAGATTGGTTTAAATCCAAGGCAGGCAACTGAAAAATTGTTTTGGTTTAAATCCAAAGAACGCAATTGAAAAATTGTTTTGCTGTCAAATCTCTGAAAAAAGACTCATTCAAGTCTGTTCAACTAGACCTTTCTCTTCATTATAGCACTCTCTGAATAGAAACAGAATGTTCTACCATAGCCATCGTTTGGTTATGTTTAATATTTATTCCTCACTTAAAGGATATTCTGGTAGTGATCAGGCCAATTGATAGCTGGTTTATTTCTGCTGTCATATCAGCCCCTCTGTTCTTCTGATGAAAATGTTTTTGTAAACCAATATCAAAATCTGAGGAAACACAAAGACAAGATTTTTTCAGTAAATCCCAGACAACCATGAGACTGTCAATGTTTGAAGACTTCTGCATTTTTGAGTGTGATTATATATGCTATGACTTACAAGAGAGAAAATTTTATAATGGGAAGTTATATTTTTATTACAAGATAACAAAAATATTTTTGTTAATTAAATAATTAAAAACTAATCTAACCATGGAACTGATATAATTCAATCAGCTTCATTTCAAAATAGCTTCATTTGAGCAGAGTTACATTTGTTCTTGTTTGTAAATTTTACTCCTATTTATATGAGAGCAAATCAGAAGAAAAATATATCAAAATGCTGCTTCAGGCTGGGTCATACTGCTGTGACACCTACAAGACATCATCCAGTGCATGATGGCTAGGCTGAGGCATAGGTCAATACTTACTACTCTGATGTCTGTCTGTATCTGTGCGAGTTTTTTCATGAAGTTGACAGATTTCCACTAGACTCCCTCCTCAGGCCCTTCGTTACCAGCACTCCCAGCTATCTTCGAGACACCACCGATTTCCTGAGGAAACTACAGTCCATTGGTGATCTTCCTAAAAACACCATCCTAGCCACTATGGATGTAGAAGCCCTCTACACCAACATTCCACACAAAGATGGACTACAAGCCGTCAGGAACAGTATCCCCGATACTGTCACGGCTAACCTGGTGGCAGAACTTTGTGACTTTGTCCTGACCCATAACTATTTCACATTTGGTGACAATGTATACCTTCAAATCAGCGGCACTGCGATGGGTACCCGCATGGCCCCACAGTATGCCAACATTTTTATGGCTGACTTAGAACAACGCTTCCTCAGCTCTCGTTCCCTAATGCCCCTACTCTACTTGCGCTACATTGATGACATCTTCATCATCTGGACCCATGGAAAAGAAGCTCTTGAGGAATTCCACCATGATTTCAACAATTTCCATCCCACCATCAACCTCAGCCTGGACCAGTCCACACAAGAGATCCACTTCCTGGACACTACGGTGCTAATAAGCGATGGTCACATAAACACCACCCTATATCGGAAACCTACTGACCGCTATTCCTACCTACATGCCTCTAGCTTTCATCCAGATCATACCACTCGATCCATTGTCTACAGCCAAGCGCTACGATACAACCGCATTTGCTCCAACCCCTCAGACAGAGACAAACACCTACAAGATCTCTATCATGCATTCCTACAACTACAGTACCCACCTGCTGAAGTGAAGAAACAGATTGACAGAGCCAGAAGAGTACCCAGAAGTCACCTACTACAGGACAGGCCCAACAAAGAAAACAACAGAACGCCACTAGCCATCACCTTCAGCCCCCAACTAAAACCCCTCCAACGCATCATCAAGGATCTACAACCTATCCTGAAGGACGAGCCATCGCTCTCTCATATCTTGGGAGACAGACCAGTCCTTGCTTACAGACAGCCCCCCAATCTGAAGCAAATACTCACCAGCAACCACACACCACACAACAGAACCACTAACCCAGGAACCTATCCTTGCAACAAAGCCCGTTGCCAACTCTGTCCACATATCTATTCAGGGGATACCATCATAGGGCCTAATCACATCAGCCACACTATCAGAGGCTCGTTCACCTGCGCATCTACCAATGTGATATATGCCATCATGTGCCAGCAATGCCCCTCTGCCATGTACATTGGCCAAACTGGACAGTCTCTACGTAAAAGAATGAATGGACACAAATCAGACGTCAAGAATTATAACATTCAAAAACCAGTTGGAGAACACTTCAATCTCTCTGGTCACTCGATCACAGACCTAAGAGTGGCTATACTTCAACAAAAAAGCTTCAAAAACAGACTCCAACGAGAGACTGCTGAATTGGAATTAATTTGCAAACTGGATACAATTAACTTAGGCTTGAATAGAGACTGGGAATGGATGAGTCATTACACAAAGTAAAACTATTTCCCCATGGTATTTCTCCCTCCCACCCCACCCCCCACTGTTCCTCTGATATTCTTGTTAACTGCTGGAATTAGCCTACCTGCTTGTCACCATGAAAGGTTTTCCTCCTTTCCCCCCCCTGCTGTTGGTGATGGCTTATCTTAAGTGATCACTCTCCTTACAGTGTGTATGATAAACCCATTGTTTCATGTTCTCTGTGTGTGTGTATATAAATCTCTCCTCTGTTTTTTCCACCAAATGCATCCGATGAAGTGAGCTGTAGCTCACGAAAGCTTATGCTCTAATAAATTTGTTAGTCTCTAAGGTGCCACAAGTACTCCTTTTCTTTTTGCGAATACAGACTAACACGGCTGCTACTCTGAATACTGGTACCTGATTGAGTGTAAAAGCAATATAGCTAGTGTACCTGGATTTTAAAAATGCAGACTCAGTATGAAACTAAAGAGGTAATAAATAATTCAGTCATGTATCCAACCTTCCAGTTTCATGAAGCAGTGTTAAATACAAGTGTCAAAAAGAATAATTACACTGTAATTGTAAGTATTGTATCATAAAGTGCAACTCACAAATTACCACCAAGATTCCCTGGCTTCCCCAATATTTTGCTACAGTTTCATTGTAGCTAATCCTGTTTCATACCATCTGCCCTCAATGTACATAATCATGGGTTCTCTCTATGCTACTTTCTCATTCTTAGGCCCAAATCATACTCTGTCATCTGAGTTCTATCCATTTTCTGGGCTCTGTCTCCTTGCCAAAGAGGGTGGAGTTAGTAAATGAAACACTCCCTTGCCCCACATTCACAAACATCACTCCTACAATGCACCTGTCTCTAGAATGTCCCTAGAACCAGTTCAAAACCACCTCTTTGTGCACACACAAAGCTCTTAACTCTCCACTCTCACATGGCTGCTTCTCCCCCACACAACTAGCTCCAGCTCATTTGCTGTCCCCCCTACACTTGCTCTTTCTCTCCAGCTCCTGTCTTCCAACCCCTGCTAAGACTGGTGGCTATGTGCTTTCCTCTGGCCTTGGATTGCTACAGGTGTGGTAGTTTGTCAGTTTGCTGCTTGATTTTTTCTGGTGTGGGGACTTGTGCCCTTTCTTCCTCCTCTGATCATACAGGAGAATGGAGACAATCAGTGTAGCATTCCCTTCTAGCTGGTGAGGCAACATTTCAGGCACTAGCTGCAGAAGCAGCAGTAGTTAGCTGGTGCCTCAGGCAGCCTCCCCAGTTACATGATGGGACCTGAGGGACCCATGTGGCCACAAAGGTTGCAGGGCTGGCTTTGTCTGTGACCAATTCCAATGAGGCTTTGGGCAATCTGTATTCTCTCACCTGCCGCCCCCATCACCCCCATTTCCCATTGGAAAAGGGTGATAAAGATAAAAACAAAGGGAGAGAAACCCTGGGAGGAAAAACTATTCTCTTACTTTCCTTTTCTTCCTCTGGAAAAGTGGTGACTTTTTTTTAACCTTTTTTCCTCCTTCTCCAGCTGAACCTCAGCTGCTGTGTTATTCTTTAGGCAGGCCAGCTCATTAGCTTGCCCTTTTGGTTCCCCACATGCCCCTGCTGCAAGCTGGACTTTATTTCTTGTCTTACTATGCTGCCTGGATCCATTAAACACTGGAGGAACATGCACATTAATTCAGGGGACCCTGATCAACATTAATGTAGTAGTTCACACCTCTCTGAGCTATTATTTCAGGCTCTCAACAGAGTCAGGCAGGTATTACTGTATCTGTTTACACTCACCTAATATTTTCAAGGTTAACATCCTAACCACAAGGACTGAGATGCTGGAGCATTAATTCTTCAAGAGATTAAGTAAGCAGCAAATTCTGTACAATTGAAAAATACATAGGGCACTGATGATAGCATAGATGTCCATTATAGTCTACTTATACCGCACTGTGTATGGCTAAGTCAGATACTTATTTCATTTACTTAGGAATGATGAGGTTGGTCACATGTTGCATGGGAGGAGCATAAGGAAAGGGGAACTGGAGCTGGAGTTGCTGTGTAGGGTAGATGTGGAGACTGATTGGTACAGGAAAAGAGGGACTCTAATGTGTGTATACATTTTAAAAAAAGCTCAAAAGACCACAGAAACTTATAAGAAATGTACCTATCAATCAACTTGATCACTCTGCTTGATTGTTGTATCATCCCTATCAGCATCCTCCAGGAGTTTGTCTTTTTATATTACAGTGGAACCTCAGAGTTACAAACACCAGATTTACGAACTGATCGGTCAACCACACACCTCATTTGGAATCAGAAGTACGTAATTAGGCAGCGCAGCAGCAGAGACAAAAGAAAGCCAAAACAGGACAGTACTGTGTTAAACATAAACAACTCAAAAAATAAAGGGAAAGTTTTTAAAAAATTGACAAGGTAAGGGAACCGTTTCTGTGCTTGTTTAATTTAAATTAAGATGGTTAAAAGCAGCATTCTTCTTCTATGTACTAAAGTTTGAAATATGTATTAAATCAAGGTACAGTTGTAAACTATTGAAATGAACAATCATAATGTTTTGTTCAGAGCTATGAACATTTCAGAGTTATAAGCAACCTCCATTCCCAAGGTGTTCATAACTCTGAAGTTTTACTGTATATATTCTCTGGGACAAGAATTGTGTCTTTTGCCATATTTGGAAAGTGCCCAGCCCATTTTAGACTCAGCCACAATATAAATCACTCTTATCCAGCATCCTGTATTGCTCAGTCAATAAATTAGGTCTACTGGCTACATTCTCTATCACCTCTTGCACTCTCTGGGTTTTGTACTCCAGGTCTCACAATTCATTGCTCGCTACATAGGGATGTTTTATTAGCTCAATCTCCATTATCAAACATGCAATTTCAGAAAAGTGTTTTGTTTTGTTTTTTAATCTAGGAAAATTAGATAATGGCAGTTTTAATGACCTCATCGAAGAGTGGCCTATAAACCGCCCACCATCAGTGAGCATCTGTGCCTTAGCAAGTCATGCTGCAAACAAAAAACTAAACTCCACTGGTACAGCTGCTCAGTGTCACATAGCTAGCCAAGTGACCCTAATCTGAGAACAGAAACAAAATCCAAAAGGCTGAGTTCATAATTGTAATGCACTCTTACTGAATGAGAAAGCGGAACCTAAACATTCATTATTGTCTTAGCACATGGACTAGTGTCAGACGACCTGGATTCTTTCACCCCACACTGCCACTGACTTGCTCATCCTGGGTGAAATGCTGCCCCATTGAAGTCAATAGGTGTTTGGCCATTCAGTGGGACCAGGAATTTATCCCTTGAATTCAACAGGAGTTGAGAATGTTCAATACGTCAAAAAAGCAGGCCTCTAACTTCTCTGCTTCAGGGAAGGGATAATGATACTTACCCAACTTTATAAAGCTCTTTAAGATCTATGGATGAAAGTCTTTATATGAAGTATTATAATTAGTTCTTGCTTGTTAATTCAAAGGCAAGCATCTGCCATAAACGTTGTATTATCTGGGACAGGTATGCAGGCAAATACAGAAGCATGGGGACTGGCTTTTCCAGTCCATAATATCAGACACCATACAAAATATATACAACTTTTAAATGTCTTCTGTGTATTTGTTTGTATTCAGCTAGGTTATGTATGTGTGTACACATAACTGCTGTACTATATATGAATATATACATGTGCATATAGGTGTTTAACCTGTAGATATAGCACATTGATGCCCTCCTTTCAATTTAAAATGAACTCAGGAATTAAGATGCTAATTTTTTCATTTTATGTTGCTCATGTACAATTAATGCACTTTTAAAATATTGATATTGAAATTCTGAACTGTATCGAATGGATCATTAGAAACATATGGGATTTTATGGACTTAACCAGTAGGTATAAAGTTGTTTTCCACCTTTGTCAGTGCTGGGGTATATGATGATCAGTTAGAATGCTTTTGCACATGTGGTAGAAGCCCTTTTTTTAAATTTTACAAGAAATACAGACAGAAGGATTGATGCTTCAGAGTGCTTTTTTTGGTGCTGTCATTGTGGATTAAAATATATACATTCATAAACTCTGTAGGGGTTTTGTGGTGCCAAAGCGTACAGCAGACAATGAGTGAACCATCAGATCTCTTGACAACTATTCTCAAATTATTATTTTAAAGAAACATAACCTTCTTGTTTGGACTGATATACATTTTTGGTAAATCAAATGTCCCTGTTTGTGACCTGTAGGCACAGTGTATTCTCTACAGATCTCTGTGTCAGACTTCATTTCTGCAAACTGGATCATTGTTTGTGGCCTTAGGGAACTCTTAATTTCCCTCTGTTCTTCCTGTTTGGTGTGTCAGTTAAGATGATGTGGACCAAATTCACATCAGAGTTCAAATTCTGCATGAATCTGAGGCTTCCAGGAACCTACAGATTTTAACTGCAGCAAGAAACATATGGAATATCTTCATTTCCTTTCTATGTAGTTCTAGATGGAAGAAGCAATAAAGTGACATACTGTAGTTATACAATGGTATATGTGTATGTATATAATATATAATTACACAAAAACACTACAGTAAAAGGTGGCAAAGCACTCAGAAGTTCAGACATGCCAGAACTAAAGTTGCCTGTGCAACTTTAATTCAGTCCCCCTGGTGGATATGCATTATGATACAGTCTTTAATTACATGATCAAATACTAATTTTTCCATAGGAACCCAGCCTCATTTGGTGCATGGGACTGATCTGCTCTGGGGATGAATCAGGGCTGTGCAGTGGAGACTGAGGTCTGTAGGTACTGTCTATAATACAAACAAACATAATAGTGATAGGATACTGTAATTACTATACTTATGGCTACCATTAAAGTAAAACTGTAAAAGTAATACATAATAATACTTTGTGTTTTACATATGGAGATATAAAATAATTTTACAACATGGATAATAGCATTATAATCTGTTTTACAAATTGGGGAACCTGACACACAGAGTGGTCAAGTGACTTGCCCACAGTAGAGCCTGGGGCAGAACTGGGTCTGTTGAGTCTTTTCTTTGACCATTGCAGCATGCTGTCTTTTGTACAGGGGGAATAAAAGTGACTCCCCCCCGGCCCCAAGTTTTCTTTTTTCCCCTCAAAATTATCCAAAATGAGTGTGGGTGAATATATATATATATATATATATATATATATATATATATATATATATATATATATGTTAAAGGGGATTTTCTGGATCATATTATTAAGCTACATACAGCTGTGCATTAAAAATCTAAGTTTTGTAGCACTCCTTAATGGTTGAAAGGATTCTACGTGCATTTATATATTTTGTTTTTAAAGCTTCTTTATTCTCATCTGGAAACAGTCCCACAAACTTTTCAACTCTATCTGCCTTCATCAGGGCTTGTAGATTGGATCACACCAGCATTTATACTTTACTAATCACCTTTCTTTTTGGCACTAACACCATCCTGGGGAGTTTCCCATTCACCTGACATCAATTACCCTACTCTCTGCTGACATTTAATTCATATCATCATAGTTAATTCAACATGAACCCCTTCATCTCAATTGTTCCATAATTACTACTTACAGTGTGCACAAAAAAAGTTAAGCAGGTTTTACTATAAATGTATCGTTAGCTTCCATTTAAAAATGAGCGGCAATGTACAGACTTGTCCCATGTTACAGAAGGAGCATTACCGCTGAGGTGCTCTACACTTGGAAAAATTAGTACCCTTATTCCAGCAGTTTCCAGAAACATTACAGCTACACTGCTAACATTCAAGTGGCTTTAGCACCATATCATAAAACCCTGCTCTGAGAACAGGAGTGCTGCCAAATTACCTTGTGTTGCTAGCGTGTAGATGAAGGAGCTCAATAAATAAGTAGAACTGGTCAAAAATCTTTGAATTTCAACATTTTTCAAGCAAGAGAAAATGCACAAACTTTTCACAAATTTTTGTGAAAGATATTTTTGTCCATTCTAGAAATGGAAACTGTGCATTTCACACAATGCACAGCCAACCTGTGGAACTCCTTGCCAGAGGATGTTGTGAAGGCCAAGTCTATAACAGAGCTCAAAAAAGAACTAGATAAGTTCATGGAGGATAGGTCCATCAATGGCTATTAGCCAGGATGGACAGGAATGGTGTCCCTAGCCTCTGTTTGCCAGAAGCTGGGAATGAATGACAGGGGATGGATCATTTGGTGTTTATGTATACTGTTCATTCCCACTGGTACACCTGGCATTGCCCATTGTCAGAAGACAGGATACAGGGCTAGATGGACCTTTGGTCTGATCCAGTATGGCCGTTCTTATGTAAGGCTATCCTGGCTATTTATGACATTTCAGGTAGACCTTAAATATTGGTCAAGAGCTGTGTAAATAGTCCAGTAGTAAAAATACAAATTTAATCATGGATCCATGAGGGTATTTTATAATATTTAGGCAATACCGGGGTACTGTAAGCAGAGGATATTTTGCTACCTACAAGTGATTACAATTATATACCCAACCTAAAATCTCTGCGCATATTCTCTTTTGTCCCGACAATTTAATCCATTTCTATCCATGGAAGTCCTGGAAAAACGGTGGGAACAAGTTTGTGTCATTAGTAGGGGGTTTAGGGGCAAATGGCATCATACCACTCTCCAACCAAGTGGATTCTGAATGGTACACTTGGGCATGGAGTGCTTCCCTCTGAAGTGAGGCACAGGGAGAGGCTGGGGTTTAGGCAAAAACAAAGGACAACTCTTTTTTGTGGCATTAGTCCCCTCCAAACACACGGCGGAAATATCCATTATCATTAATGTCCAGTCTTTCAGCATTATTTCCTATGGACTGTTCCTTTCCACCTTCAGATCTCTTTGCAGGGATATGTTTGGTGCTTACCTCCAACAGGGATTCCACTAAGTCATGCTGCTCCGGAACATGGGAGCCAGGTACTGACACAGAGAGTGTGTCAGTAGATACTAAGCTAACCACAAATTTGTAGGTCCACATTACCCCCTCTCCCATTCTTGTTGCAAGGAGGAGCAAACCACCCCCCCCCCATAAGATGATTCCAAGACACATATAATCTGGTTTTGGTACATGATTTTACTTTAACAAAACAATACAAAAATGAAGCACTCTGTCTTCCATAGCTCCAGTGGGGGAAACAGTGACACCAGTCTATAATTTCCTACAAGATCTGTGGGTCAGTGAGTCAGATCCTCCCATGGTGTAAATCAGTGTCTCTATACAACAGTCAGTGGAGCTACACTAATTTATAGCAACTGAGAATCTAGTCCCATGTGTCCAGAGGATAATATATCATCAAAGGCACCTTTTGTTTCAGGAATGGAAGGAGGCTATCTTATATTTAACAGTTGGAAAGGGTCCAAGCTCAGTTGGTTGAGAGGTGATTTCTACAGACTCTTGCTAGATGGTATTTTTGAAAATGTTAGTAGAAACAAATACTAATCCAAAGAATAGGGTGAACGGCCAGAGAAAATGAGATGAGCCTGAGCATCATTAAACTTTTGCAACAAATGACCTCTCTCTTCAAACAATTGCATCTGCAACATTTTGGCTGCTTTCCTTGCATGGTATCTACAATTCTGCCTTCCATACTTAATCCACCTGGATCAATGACACTTTCTAAAGAAAAGACATTCACATGAACACTACCAGTTGGTGTTGTAATGACAAAGCTGGTGTCATGGATGTCCTAACTGCAGTCTCACACTGGTTGTGGAGAAGGGCTTGATTAGATGGAGTGGAGCTACACCTCTCTCAGTGATGAGATGCATCTGAGTTTGTGGGAAAATCTATACAGGACAATGGTGTTTATTAAAAGGAATTTTATTTGGCATGTGCTAAAGATATTTTCTCTTCATGCTGCTCTTTCTTCTGGCAATAAAGATACTAGGTAATGCCCCTTGGAGTCCTGCTTGTATGGAAAGTCTTGGTGCCACTCACACTGTACACAGTATCTTCTAGATACTATGGTTGGGATTTGCAAAGGAGCCTAAGGGAGTTGGGTACTTAGTAATAAATATATACACAGACATTAAACCCCCCAAAAATATATACACAGACATTAACCCCCCCAAAACATTAACAATTTTAATGTACATTAAAATAACATTATTAAGGCTGCAAAGTCAAGTATTCAAAAAGTTAGGAAATGCTAAAATTCAGGTTGCCTGTGCAACTTCAATTTGGCTCTCTTGTCCAGATGCATTGTTATGACACAGCCTTTAATTGCATAATTAGATACCTCCCCACCTCCCCACAGGACCCCTGCTTCATTCTGCACACAGGACGGACAATACTCAGTTAGTGAGCAGCTATTTCAATATTTTGTTTTCTCCTTATTGTTCAATATGTGGTGCAGGCTTTTTTTACTGCACACTATTCTGATCCTCTCAACACAGAATTATTAATTTCCTTGTGAGCTTTGCTATGGTAATCATCAATGTAGTATTTTAGAGTCCATCAAGTGAGTACCATCCATCCTGGGTTCATTTGTATTGCATTTAAATAACAATACAGTCACAGCTTTCCTTCAGCCCAACTATAGTGTAAAGCGTAACTAATCATTACAAGACAAATCCTCATCTATTACTGAAACCAACAAAAGTCATACAATTGACATTTGCTAGATTAAAATGCACTAAAAACAGTTCTGTGAACTACCACGCATTGCAGCTGAATTATGTGTTGATTACTGACGTACCATATATACTAATGTTATTAATAAGAGAGCTAATGAGATAATAGTATATGCCCCTCTGCCTGCACCCTCCCCTCCTCTAAAAACAGCTGCTTTCTGTGTTACTCCCTGTTCTGGTTGGCTGGAATGTTTATCAACAAACTAATTTACACTCATTTCACCTACTGGACCACTCTCTGGCTATTCTTCTTTCATAACTTGTCCAAAAAGTCTCTGGTGAATCCAAAATGATTTGACTCTTTGTTAAAAATCTGGGTAATTTGGCAAGGTCTGAAGTGGACGTTTTTGTTTATGTTTGAACAAAATTTTTCCTTAGAGGGAGAAAAATCCTACCATGTGACTTGCGTCACTGGAATGACAAGAGGAATAAAGGACAGACTGGTACCAGGGAATGGGAAGTCTGGTGATTCCCTTGCTCCTTTAGATTTAGCCATTTTTTGTCCCTGCCTGTATTAGACCTGGAAAAATGTGTGAATCTCATTCTGCTATTTCCCAATCAGAATCCAAATGCTCTTTCAACATAATCATGTCATACTCTGAGTTTAATTTTAATATATTAGGGGTTCACTGTTTCAGAAAATAGATAACTTCCTTTCTTTCTTACCACCTTTCTGACATTGTTTGGCTGAATTGAATTAACAACCATTTCTAATCTAAATTTCAACACTGTTTTCTTCACTGAAAGCTACATGGATTCTGACAATCCAAAGGATGGAAATTATATGGTGAGTTAAGTTCCCATCTTTATTGCTGAGATAGTTTAGCTAAAATCACTTCTCTGGGGTGTGTCAATAGAGCAGACTAAAAAATAATATTCATTCTGAATAAAGAAACTCATATTTTTTTCTATTTTTTTTCCTGTCGGGATTTAAAACTGTGGATAAAAAAACCTCACCTATAGTGTTTGAGCAGAATTGCAGCTGGACCAATACACTGCTCTGACAGTTGTCATTGTCTGATGGATAGGTGACAACTACAGACTAAAAAATAAATTGTAAAGTATATTCCTCTTAGCAGTCAAGCAGAAAATAGTAGGCTGGTACAGAATAGAAAAAGTAAATGGGAGGCATACATGGGTTTGGAACTGTAAAGACCCCCTGATAGGACTAGGCAAGCAGTTTCATTCCAAACCGAAAACACCCTGAACACGAGCTATATAATTATGTTTGGATTTGGCTCTTTACTGCCTGTAATATTTTTCTTGGCTTCTGGACTGTTTGGAAGTTAGAATTTCTTATGCTGTCTATTTACTTACAATGTTCAGAGTTGGCAAAACTAGTGCACTTATGAGCTGCAGTACTTTTAAGTTCATAAGTAGAGCTGGATAAAGGTTTTTCAGTGAAACATAAAAGTTTTTCAGTGAAAAAAATGCAGGTTTGGCAACACCAAAACGTTTTGTGAACTCGCGTCAGTTTTACTGATGTGTTTCAGTCAGGAAAAAATAAAATAAAATTTAAAAAAATCCCTCCTCCCCCAAACTTTTGTTTCAACATTTTAGAAATGGAATGTTTCGGTTTTTGGTTTGAAGAGATTTCCATTTCAAAATTTCCTACAAGTTGATTTCTTAATATGAAAAACATTTTAAAATAGTTGACATTTAAACAAAACATTTTGATTTTGTCAAAACAAAATAACATTTTATTTTTCAATTCATGGAAAAACAGGGCGGGAGGGATAGCTCAGTGGTTTGCGCATTGGCCTGCTAAACCCAGGGTTGTGAGTTTAATCATTGAGGGAGCCATTTACGGATCTGGGGCAAAAATTGGAGATTGGTCCTGCTTTGAGCAGGGGGTTGGACTAGATGATCTCCTGAGGTCCCTTCCAACCTGATATTCTATGAAAATTTTGAAAAAAATCATTTTTTCTGATTTTTCAGAATTACCAGAAAACTAAAAAGTCACTTATCCACCCAGCTCTATTCACAATGATATTTGAACACCAGCACTGTTGCTAATAAAGTTCAGGTACCCTGGTGATGAGGGCCATATCAAGGGAACTGGTATTTTGATCACAATATATCAGGGTCTTAAGTTTTCATTTTCTTATGTAAGTGCCAGCAACGAGGCACAATTAGAAAGCAAGTCCATTCATTCTCATTATGCATCATTATGCATCATATGTGCAAAATCAGTCAAAGCTACAGGTGTCTGACTAATACTAATGCTTCCCATGCTCACTACCAGAATGGGATTTTAATCCATATACAAAGTCAAATCCATTAATTTCAGTTGGGAGTTTTGCCAAAAGAAAGAACTAAGAAGTCTAGGATTTGACCCTTGAAACCTGATCCAAAGCCTATCAAAGATAACAGAAAGACTCCCATTAACATCAGTGTACTTTGGCTAGGCCCATGGCATGTAATATTCCAGACACAGCTGGTTGAGAAACCAAGTTTGTGTGACTATTTCACAAAAAGTTTACTGTCTTTTTTTAATTTTAAAAAAGGATGAAATTTCAAAATTTTGACATTTTCTGATCTTCCAGTTAAAATTTTTTGTTCGATAGCTGGTCAAAATTGTTTTGACAATTTGGAGGGGGGCGGTTGCACTTACTTTTTTGAGCACACCCCCCCCCCACTGTCCAAGCACAATGCTGCCATTTTCTTCAGCTTATGTGGGTCTTCTGTGGTTCAGCCCTGTGGCTGGGTCACACAGTCCAAACCCCTTCTGGGATACCACAAACTCAAATAGAAAAAGTTCCTTTCCCTGCAGGACTAATTATAATTAAAATGGTTTCTTGCCCATCTGTGCTTAATTCTCTTTCCACGGTTAACTCAGCAGGATTCCTCCTGCACTCCTCCATGCAACTGTGGCTAGAAACAGACCCAGCCTGCCCTGATTTCTTTGGCTTTGGCCTAGGGCACATATTTCCTGTCTCAAATGTCTTCAGCCATGTTTTGCTAGCAGCAAGCAGCTCCTTTTATTTTGGCATGCTGGGCCTTGATAGGCTATTGCTGGTCCCTAGTCCTTCTAGCTTAGGAGGACCAGATATCAATGGTTCCCAAAACGACTGCTCCCAGGTTGCCTCTCTAGCAAAGCCTGGAGGTCTAATACTCACTGCTCTTTTCCTCTCAAAGAACTATTTCTTGAGGCAGGGTGCAACAAACAGTAGGGCCTCTAGCAGGAGGCAACAAAGGCTGGAAACAACCTGCCAGAGGACGTTAATTGAAATCAAATTTTCAACAGAATACATTTGTGAAAATTCCAAAAAATTCATCCAATTCTAATCCCAGATAATCAAGCCTCCAATAATTCAATTTCAGTTTCCATGATTTCTGATTACAAGGGAAAGAATGGACTCCAAGCCTGGATCTTTCTTACAGTAAAAGAGTAAGGAGTGGACACAGAAACATAATTTTGTATTGATAGTCTAGTTTATTGCAAATATCTACAGTCTTCAACAGGGATTTTGATGGCAAAAGCAGAGTTTACAATTCAACTCTCAGGACTCCAGCAAAAGCAGCTACATTTGAATAATATCCATGAGCAGTTTCTCTCTCTGCTTCTTTTCCCTAGATGTTGTTCCCCAAACTACTGTCTTCCTTAACTCTTACCCCCAAACACATTAAATGGTGTCTGCCAAATCCTCAGCTGGTGTAAATCAGCATGGCTCCACTGACTTCAATGGAGCTACACTGATTCACATCAGGAGAGGGCATGGCCCAATATACATTGCATATTCATCACCCTAGTCACATGGGTCACAGGCCATCAAAAATTGGCACTGTGACAGAGTTGATATATCTGGAAAAATAAGAGTGCATTCACACTTAATTCATACAAAGCAGACCTCTTCTTTGTGATAGTAAGTGGCAAGGACTGCTCAGGTGCCTCTCTACAGTGCATAATACATTAGTTGTAACTACTTTAGCCCCTGAACCCCTGCTGATCCCACTTCCATTATTTTATTCTAATTTTTATTAATTGTTTTCAATTATATTTTACATAGTGCCAGTAATGTGCTGCTAGGCCCCTTAGTATCTGCTAGATGGTTCCTAATTATTTTCTTCACCATTTTTGCTACAATACATGCAAAAACTAGAACATTTATCCAAACTTCGATAACTTAATGGGTCTTCTCCATACTTTTAATAGAACCTCTGCAAGAATGGCTTTTTCTGATATCTCTTTGGATATCTCCATCTTGTGACCAAGACAAAAATATTGAATTACTACAAGAGAGGCTCTTTTTGCAGTAATTTAATGCTTCTACTACTGATTTCAGGCCCCAGTGCAGCAAGGTGTTGAAGAACCTTCCTCTGAGCATGGGAATAGTGTCAATGGGACTACTTAGATACTTAACATTAAGTACATGCTTAAGCACCTTGCTGAATCTGGATTTCAGATGGGACTTTAAAATGCTGAAGTCTGCAAAAACTGAGTAATAATAGGGAGGGGGAAGCTAAGAGAATATATCTGAAGTTAAAAACATTCATTTCAGTTTGGTTTAAAATTAGGGCAGATTTTTGGGGAGTAGAAATGGGGAGGCATTCTTATTTTATCTGCATCTGCCTCTCACCCTTACCCCTAGGTAAGTGGAATCCTGCAAATACAGTAAAACTCAGAATCATGGTAGAGATCTGGCAGCTTTAGCAAATGTATCCTATCAGATTACATCAAACTAATAATCCCACAGATCCTTTCACTGCAGTGGTTCTCATGTAAAATACAAGATGGATTCTATGGAGACCTACTTCAGTTTGTCCAAAGCTCTGGGTAGGAACTGTAAGGGAACCTTTCCAATACTTTACACAGTGACCTTCCATTATAACACTATAAAGTTTTCTGAGTCCAATGTGCGAAAAAATATGTCTGGCTTCCCTATTGTGGAACCCAATCCAATTCTGTAAAAACCCCTCCAAAATTGGCTCACCCAGCAGCAAGACATCTTATTTTAGCCATCCCTTATTAGTCATTAATATAATTAAAGCTGTGCCAGAGTTTCCATGGACAAATCCCATTTTTCAGGGTGTTACAATTCAGCTATAAAACTTAACTCTGGGTGAAACTTAACAAAGAAGGTCTCAGATCAAGAACAATTTTATATATTTTTTCACACACAAAAAAAAATGTTCTTTTTAAGCTACACAAACTTACTACTGTTTATTTATTTCCACAATGGCTGGTAGGCACTTTCCAATGAGGAAAGAGGGCCCAGTTCCTGCCTTGGGAACTTGCGCTGTAAAGATGCATACATGGACAAAGCATAGGGGAGGAGGGTACAATTTATATATATGTGAACCAAATCTTCAGCCTTATTGCCTGTTAACAAGTTTTGTATGGGCACCACCGCAGAGGTTGATCTTCAGGGTGGACTTAAATGCAGAGATAATGGTAGCCCTAGGGAGGAGCATTTCTTGGGATAGCACTCTGGCACAAGATGACATGGAGCAAAGTACATAAATGTTTGTGTGAGAAGCTGACAAAGAGGCAGGTGAGACTGGAAATTTTGGAGGATGTGTAAGGTGACATGAAATGAGAAAAAGATAAGAAGGGAGGGTCAGAGCTACACAGGAGGTAATGACAAGAAACTTTAACTCCAGGCAATGGAGTTGGCAAGGCAATCGTGAGACATCAGGAAAGGAGTGATACGGTCAAAATGATGTTCAAGGAAGATATTAGTGATCTTTTCTGTGGACAGGAGTGGGCGAAAATATGAGCTAGACCAGAGAAAGGAGGGTACAGTAATCTAGATGGACATAATGAGAGTCTGGACAAGAAATTTTGCTGTAGAGATGTAATGAAGAATGTAATTAAAAACTAAAACTGAAATTTGTTTTTTGCTAAATACAACTTACAAATAAATTTACATTGAAATGGGACCTTATCTGCACCCACTGTTGATGGTTCACTGAACATACATCTGTTGGGTTTGTTAATATTTCCAGTAAAAAAGGAAATGTGTTATATCATTAATCTGTTATTAATAAGTCTACAATTTGTCATGGATATTTTTAGTAAAAGTCATGGACAGGTCACGGAAGCCATGACCTGTCCCTGACTTTTACTAAAATCATGCCTCACAAAATGGGGACGGAGGACGATCCAGCACCCTGCCCCACTGCATGCAGTGGTAGGAAGCTGTGACCCCTCGTCCTGCCTAGTGGCTGGGAAGCTCCGGGAGGGAATTAGACTCATGTTTACACACACACACAGACCCCCAAGCCCACAAAAAAAAATTAACACAAGAGATCTGTTACTACAGTCACTGCAATACAGATGTTTTAAATGCAAAGTTGACCTACTAAAGTCTATTCCAAATGCTTCTGCTCAGATCATCTACTGGGGTCATCAGTCTGAGAACTTCACCTATCTCTAGAGGTACATCTGCATTAGAGCTGGGATTCCCAGCTTTTGTGGACGTACCCATGCTAGCTCTGTTGGAGCTAGCACTTAAAAACAGCAACGTGTCTGTGGCATCTCAGGCAGCCACCCTGACTACAATTCCACCCATGTAAGTACTCAGGTGACTAGTCCGAGCCACTGCCTGTGCCACTGTGGAAACACGGCCCATCAGTAATTTTTAGGTGTTAGCTTGATGAGAACTAGTGTGGGTATGTCTACACAATCTGGAAATCCCACCTCCCAACTCCGGTGTAGACATAGCCTTAGTCTCTCCATTGGCTCCTACTTTCCCACTGCAAACTCTAGACCTTGATTTCAAAGCATTGCTCAGTTTAGTCCCTTCCTATCTATCTGACCAATTAGCTGAATGTAACCCTTCTGCTGGGTGCTTAACAGCAGCAATAAGGTCCAGGGTCACTAAACTAGCTCAAGCCCCCACCCAGAAAACTGGGAAAACTAAATGCACCCTTCTTGGGTGCCCTTAACAGACAGAATTTCCCCACTTGCAGGTTTCCAAGACTATGTATAAACAAGGAAATCCCTTATTAGGGGAAAGGAAGCACAGTCATAAACTTGGGAAAACACAGCAACAGAGTTGATATGCAAATAATGAGCAAAATATGCCTTCTTCCTCCAGTGACTTTGGCAGTAGTCCATCTAACTCCCTTCCCACCTGCCGTTGCAAATAGCCCACAAATAATAGTCCTTTGACTTTACCACCTCGCTAGGGTTGCCAACCCTCCAAGATTGTCGTGGAGTCTCCAGGAATTAAAGATTAATCTTTAATTGAAGATAATGGCATTGATGGAGCCTCCAGGAATTCATCCAACCAAAGTTGGCAACCCTACACCTCACCCATCCATCAAACCCAACTCACAGTCTGGATCAGCAAATAGTAGCAGCCAAGTACCTCTTGTGGGTCTGTCTCCAGTCTCAAGGAAGCTGTTTGTCTGGTGTTACCCGGAGGTACCATCACCTAACCTAGCTTAGTGATTCAGCTTCATTAAGATACTGAGTTGGCAAATCCTTACCTGAGTCCACTTAGCTCTGATGCTGTCTTCTGTGTCATCTCTCACAGAGATATCCTTGGTCTGTGTTGAATCTTGTACAAAAGCCCCACAAGATGGGAGCCCATAGTTCTGGATGCTCAGAAATGAACTCTTTGCCCTTTTGAAACTTCTCTGGGAGGACACTACCCCTTGTTCATGTATAGTTGTGATGGCTTCCTAAGTGTCACTAAAGGAATTGTGGGAAGGTATCCTATGCAGACGAAGCTCTCCATGGCAGCACTTTTCCTTTTTCACCAAAAGACGAATTAGAAAGTGCTTTCTACCTGGGATCTTTTGGCCATAGGGTTTAGATATTCCAAGATCTACTCCCACCTTCACTCTGTCATTAAATATTCCAGTCTTACTCTCCCAATTCTATAATTCTGCAACAAACACTTTCATGCTTTCTCCCATGCCACTCCTTGTGAGTCAGGGAAGCTCCTAGTCAAAATCCCTAAAGCCACCACCTAATCCTCCTTCAAGTCCTTATTCAAAACTCACCTCTACATACAGCAAAACTGCAACTTGATAACAGTTACAAAAATGGTGAGTTGTGATCATTGCTACTGACTGGCTAAGAAATGCAAACATCTTCTTGGCTACCCTGTCTCCTCCACCCACTGCTGCAGCCCACTTATTTGTTTCAGCCACCTATTATATCTTGTCTTTTAGACTATATGCTCTTTCCGGGGGGGCTGTCATTTATTAGGTGTTTGTACAGCTCCTAGCACAATGGGATTCAGCCTTTTTGTGCCTTTTCAGTGTTACCATAATATAAATGCTAAACAATCAAAACATCTATAACAACTCTTCTATCTTTAGGGAACCACTGAGAAAGAATGTACAAACAAATGTTAAGAAATTAAAATTCTTAATAGCAAGCATGAAGGCTCCTTAAAAATACCACATTAGAGTCACAAAAAGTATCAATAGCCATAAACAAAAAAAGTAAAGCAGAAAGGCAAAGAAAACAATGTCCTTGAATGGATTTCCTGTCAAATATTATGGAAGAATTGTAGAAGCTCCAGAGTTATTATATTATATTACCACTTTTATGATTTAACATGTATATTGCGGTAGCTCTCAGGATGAACCAGGATGGTGCTGTGTGCTGTACAGATAACCAGGAAGACACTATTTTAAAACTTGGGTGCCTATTTAGGTACCTAGAGATCTTCACTGATGCATGGGAAACAGAAAAGGAGTACTTGTGGCACCTTAGAGACTAACAAATTTATTTGAGCATAAGCTTTCATGAGCTACAGCTCACTTCATCGGACGCATACCTGTAGCTCACGAAAGCTTATGCTCAAATAAATTGGTTAGTCTCTAAGGTGCCACAAGTACTCCTTTTCTTTTTGCGAATACAGACTAACACGGCTGCTACTCTGAAGCATTGGAAACAGATTCCCAAATCAGGTCATGGCAGGTAAATAAGGATGGAACTGAACTGCAAAGTTTTAATTCAAAATGTGTAGTTAGGCCCCAATCTAGCAAACATTTAGAGATTCGCAAGCATGGAAGTAGTTCCACTGCTCCATTACCCAGTGTGTAAAGTTAAGTAAATACTTGCATTTTTGCAGGTCTGGGCCTTAGGTTGTAGGATTCTCCTGGTGAGTGACTGTGACTTCCATTTTTTCTTTCAGTCTTTGCTGGCCCTTAGCACAGAATAAATATTATTTATTTTGCAACTATTAAAGGCCCTGACTTTTCAAGGAGAACCATGTAAGTGGTTCACCAATATGGCTCTTCTTGAATGACAGGAGCCTAAATCTGCACATATTCTCCTAATCATTTATGATTTTAAAAGTGTTTTTATAAATTATTTGCAGAAAAGCTTTTTGATCTACTTTTAGAAGTGTTTTGTTTTGTTTTTAATAAAGCTACTACATTTGTTCCCTATTTCCTAGACCATATACTCCTTATTATAATAAGCACAATAATAAGCACAAATTCTCAAAAGGATCACCTTTTAGAGAAGTATTTTTATCAGCATTTGGTAAATCCTTAGCATAAAATGTAGCTCAGCTGAGGACTCCTCCTCACGTACAACACTTTTTAAAAGCTGCAATAGTGTCTAAAGCACGTCCATGCTTGCCAATTCCCAGGCCCACGCTTAGTGCAATTGCCTAATGTCTGTGAGCAATGTTTAAATATACTCCAAAAATATTATATGCATACCTCTACTAGTATTTTTAATCTAACCATTCAAGGAAAAAGTAGCTAACTTTATAAGCTGTCCTTCCATGTTACTATAACATGGTGCTGTTGGTTCATTCAAAGCCAGAAGTATCATTTTACACAGTTTTTCATTGTACTCATGGGAAGTATATGGATATTTTACAGCAATAAACTACAAATGGGGAGCTGGACTACAGCCAGTCTGCATCCTTCTCATGCCCTTATAGCATTTTTCTTCTGCACTTAGTGTGTTCCACAGTGCATAAAATATTTATCCTACTAGGCTATTATATTTGTTTTCAAGGTGCAAAATGTATTAAATAGACCTCTATCTATGAAGTCTCAAGGACTACACTGAGGTTTCCCCTTTATGTTTCAAGAAAAGTTTAGTAGATTTTTTTTAAATGCTCAATATTAGATTTAGTTTCATAGTATGCAGTTTTTGCATTCCAGCTTTCTTCCATGTTAGCTCTTTTGCAAATTAATCACAATTGCTCTTATATAATTCAATAAGACATAGCTTGACCATAATTGTATGTCTTCGGAAAACTCTAGACACGTCTGTACATGGAGATGCTGGTTAGACCGAATAGGAACATTGCTTAAGACCAGCTGGGTTTTAATAATATAAAATAATAACTGTATCAAGGAAACATGCTTAAATCAATATTTGTAATCTGGTGCTTTGTCGTAGGTTGTTGATATATCCATGTTATTTCAGTATTTTATAAAAATACAGCTTACAGTCATTTATTTTAAAACATTATAATATTCATTTATGGTTAATAAAGTATTTGTATATGAAGCCTTAATTTAAAGTTTAACAGCAAGAATAGTTGGCACTCAGAATTCAGATCCATGGTTCTGTGTTTCTTTTGCAACAGTTGATCACTAACAACAAAAACTGTACTGGGAGCTATATTTCCTGCATTCCAGTTTTAGGTGTTACAGCTGTCATAAGCAAAAACCAGGGCCCAGAGGATCCTACCCCAATACGGGATTAGCAGGTAGGTAAAGGAGGAACTGATTTTCAGTTATATTGTTTTAATATGTATACTGCGTATAGCATTTGTATGTTTAATCCTACCCACATAAACTATTACTGACTCAGTTAGTTAATTTATTTTAAAAAACAGAGCTTTACAGTTCATATTTAAAGTGTTTTAGCACACAGGCCTGCCTGCACTCATTTCTCATGATCACTGAGGGGGAAGGTGTGAACTTTTAACCTCCCACCTTCCCAGCACAGGGCCCTATTCATAAAAAACAGAAGACTTACACACTTGCAAATGTAATATACATGTTTTTGGTTGCCTGGCAGAGAGCACTCACAATTTATTCTTGGCTCAGAAGGAAAATTTGGCAAGTAAGAAATTGCAGACAATTAATGCAGTCTTTTTTTTTAACTAACTTTCCTCGTTAAAAACAATTGGGTTTCTGTCTTTTAGGTGTAACATACAACACCACTAAATATGCATTTGGAGGGACTTTTTAAAAGCTGCAATAGTGTTTCAAAAGCTGTTAGTGTATGCTACTAATTTATTTTTTCAGCCAAAGATCACAGGCCCATATGAGGGAAAGACATACATGCAAAAATTATGAAAGGTCAAGTTTTTCATAATAGAAAAGATGAGTTCTCATTTATTCCTTGAGAGTTTTGCTATTGACTTCACGGGGAGCAGGATTGCTCTTGTTATGTCTATTCATTGGCTAGCAATAAGGAAATTGCTTGAAAAATTTAAAAAAATACTAGGCCCAATGTTCTGTGTTGTTGAGAACCTGCAGCAAGGAACTGAAGGTCCTACACTCTCACTGACCACTAGCTAAGGATCTGGCCCAATAAAATTTGAAGATGTCCCACAATTTGCCAGGTCAGGTCGGTAGTGAATGATGATCATTTAATGTGTTCTCTGTGGGAACAGTCACTGTTGATCCTGCAAAGCCTTATGCACATTTTGAACTTTGTACACATGAGTAGTGAGAATATTCATGTGCCTCACGTACTATATATTTTTGGCTTTTAAAAGTAACTTCTTTAAAGGAAAGTATTCTGCAACTTGAGGGAGCTAGTACAATTGCTCCACCTACACCTATTATTTCTTAAATTGTCTAGGTCACAGAATCTTCTTCTCTTCCACATTCCCTTATACCTAGATCTAGACCAGAATTACAATGACTATGAGATGAATGAGTTGGTTCCACTCCCCTGTAGCTCTCGTGTGGAGTCACCCACCCTTATATGACTTCAGAGAAATTTTAGCTGCTTGCTTTTTCCTTTTTTTTGAAAATCACAGAGCTCTCTGATCTGGGTGCCTGCTTCCCAACAAAAACATGAGTTGAATTCCTAATTTGTACCTGCTGCTTTGATCCAAACCAACTCTAGCACAATGTCAAATCCACGAAAGCAATCAGGAACATAATTATATTATATTTAACCAGAGCTGGCAAAAAAAAGTTGCAAAAATTTTCTCAAATTTTTCCTTTATTTTGTACTTTTCCAAACATCTATGGAATGAGTTGAAATAGTGTGTTTGTGTGTGGGGAGTTAAATAAAGAACAGGTAGAATTTTTGTTTTCAGTTTCATGTGACAGCCAGAGAGTCTGCGCTCACTAAGTAAACAATTATTTATTCCTCCTGGCAAGTAGAACGAAAGGCAGCTGTGATGTTTTGGCACAGGACCATGTGATGTATCTAGTGCTGTGTGTTGCATAGACTGACCAGATAGCAAATATCAAAAATCGGGACAGGAGGTGGGGGGTAATAGGTGTCTATATGAGAAAAAGTCGCAAAAAATGGGACTGTCCCTATAAAATCGGGACATCTGGTCACCCTAGTGTTACATAGTGTGGATTGCCTTGTGCTTTTCACTTCATACCCAGCCACCAGCTACCTTTGGCCAAAAGAAGGCAGAGTGTGTAAGTCCTTCTTGCTGGTACATATTCTCTCCATGTTCAAGACTCTTGCAGTGCGTCCTCATGGCACCAACTAAAAACTTACCATGCCTTGAGGCTTCAAGCTAAATGTACAAGGGATCCTGGAGCAGCATAGGCCCTAGAGGTGCAGTGTGCCGGCCTGCCTGCACGTACATATACCCTGGCACTCATCTACCATCCCCCAGCTGTGCAGAAATAGTCCCAACCATGGATTAAATGGTGAAGGTGAATATCTTTCAGTGCAAAGAAGTACAGCTTTTCAAAGTAGCACATTAGCCCCTAGCTCCTAGCTTGTTGCAGTCTTCTGGACCAGCTGAGCGTTTGTCTGACTGGGACAAGAGAGTGGGATCAGCCAATGAACAAACCCCTCTCACTTAAATCCACTCAATTTTCTGGCAGTTAGTTTCTCTCACAAGTCTCAAGTCCTGCCGTGATGGAGGAGTGGCAAGGGGGGCAGAAAGAGGATGCTGTTGGGAGCCCCCAGTCACAAATCTGAATGCATGGTGATGTGGGCGCAATGGTCATTCATCGTATACACTGGAGCATCTGTGTCATATCCTGCCTATGAGTCAGAGCATCCCTTTTCAAGGGCAGGGCTGTTTTCCCCAATCAGAGAAAATGATCCCTAAACAATACTTGCCCCATTTCCTGACCTGCCAGTTTACTGCAGTTCGTTGATTATCCAACTCTGCGGTCAAAACACAAAGACTGTGAAGTATATAAAATACGCCATCTATATTGCCTGATGGAATGTCCAGATGGTTCTGGATACTGACAACCGAGCAGAGAAGAGGACTGCCATCATCTCTTGAGAACTGAAGATATATAACATTGATATTGCTCCTTTTAGCTCAAATTTCAGCTCAAAGAGGTTAGTGCTGGAAATACTTTCTGTTGGATTGGTTTGCCTGCTGTCAAAAGATGACAATCAGGTGCTGGTTTTGCCATTCCAACATCCATCTTACAGAAGCTGGATTCTCTAGCAAAAGGCATCAATGATCAATCGCTTACAGACAGCCTCCCAACCTAAAGCAAATACTCACCAGCAACTACACACCACACAATAAAATCACCAACCCAAAAACCAAATCCTGCAACAAACCCTGGTGCCAACTCTGTCCACATATCTATTCAAGGAACACCATCATAGGACCTAACCACATCAGCCATACCATCAGGGGCTTGTTCACCTGCACATCTGGCATATATAACATTGGTATCACGTGCCAGCAATGACCCTCTGCCATGTGCATTGGCCAAACTGGACAGTCTCTATGCAAAAGAATAAATGGACAAATCTGACATCAGGAATTATAACATTGAAAAACCAGTAGGGAGAACACTTCAATCTCTCTGGTCACTCAATAGCAGACCTAAAAGTGGTAATTCTTCAACAAAAAAACTTCAAAAACAGATTCCAACGTGAAACTGCAGAACTGAAATGCAACTGGACACCATCACATTAGGCTTGAATAAATACTGGGAGTGGTTGGGTCATTACAAAACCTAAACATAATTTCCCCCTACTGTCACTCACACCTTCTTGTCAACTGTCTGAAATGGGCCACTCTCATTACCACTACAAAAGTTATTTTTTCCTTCCTGGGTATCCTACTGTTAATTGAATTGTCTCGTTAGACTAACCTCACACTTGGTAAGGCAACTCCCATCTTTTCATGTATTTATACCTGCTCCTCTAGGTATGGGAGCCCTCATTGTTTTTGCTGATACAGACTAACACAGCTACCACTCTGAAAAATGATAGACTTATGGTTCTGCTATTGGTCTGTCTGGTGGAAGATATGCTATGCTCATTAGTACATATGTTTCCACGACAAACACCTCAGAAATGAAAGAAAAATTCTATGAAGACCTAGAAAGCACCATCGGATAAATTCCACTTAATGACAACCTTGTAACCCTTGGAGATTTTAACACCAGGGCCGGCTGTAATCATACAGCCTGGAAAAACATCATTGGTTATCATGGTGTTGGCAGTCCCAATAGATTGGTCATTACTAATATGTATTCTAGCAAGTAAACAAATTTAAAACAACACAGATGCATCCTTGTTCCCATCATTGGCATTTGATAGATTTGTCATAGTGCACCAGCGTGATCTGTGGGATCTCAACCTGACCAGGATTATGAGAGTTACTGACTGTTGGTCTGACCATAGACTGGTGTGGACCAAAAGGCAGCTAGCCATCTGTTCCAAGAAGTGTTGACAGAGAGCCAAAACCGTAAACAAACTTAACGTCCAGAAGGTCAAGTTTCTAGATAAACAGAAAGAACTGCAGCAAACATTTTCAGAGGTTTTTTCATCATCAGACAGCCCTGTAATGGATGTTGATGCTGAGTGGATATAATCCTCAGTTCTGCCAGTGACATGCTATGCTACAGCACAAGAAAACATCAAGACTGGCTTTATGAAAACGACTCAGGGATATGCATGTATTTGACTTGCTGAATGTGGCACATAAAGCATAGTTATCTGACAAGACTTCGACCACTAAGAAAGCTGCCTATCACGGCTTTAAGCAATCTTTCCAGTGTAAGCTGCATATAATGAAAGATCATTGGTGGAAGCACATAGCAGAAAATATCCAACAGGCTGCAGACCAGAAAGGCCTTAAATGCTTTTATGATCAAATGAAAATATTTTTTGGTCCCGTATTTCATGATAGTATTCCCATCCATAGTGCAGATGGCAGTATATTATATACAGACAAGAAAACCATCATTGATTGCTGGGCTGAACACTTTAACGTCCTACTTAATCATCCATCTGCAATTCCGGAAGATGCTGTCGATGGTGTACCACAGTTCCCAATAACAAAGAACTTGCTAGATCACCAAGTAGTATTGAGACAGAAGCCACCATCAAACAATTATCACGTGGCTTGGATGGAATACCACAAGAAGTCTATAAATATGGTGGTTATCACACATCTAGAATGCTTATGCAGCTCTTCAGCATCATCTGGGATCCGGAGACCATGCCGCAAGACCTCAAGGATGCCTCAGTTCTCCATATATATATACATATATAAACACAAAGGTGACGAAGAAATCTCGGACATCCATTGTGGTCTCTTGTGTCTTTCCATTGATGGGAAGATTTTGATGTGTGTCTTGCTCAATAGACTCTCCAACATCACTGACAACATCTCAGACAGTTTGTGTGGCTTTCGCAGACTTGATTTTTGCTGCTCACCAAATACAAGAAAAGTGCTGGGAACAAAACCATGACCTTTATATGGTGTTTGTAGACTTGATGAAGGCCTTTGACACTGTTAGTCAGGAAGGACCCTGGCGAATCTTGCAAAAAGTTGGGTACGCACACAAATTTATTACCATTGTGCACTTATTCTATAATGGCATGCTGGCTAGAGTGCTGGAAAATGGTGCTTCCCCAGCACCTTTCTTTGCCACAAATGGCATTAAGCAGGACTATGTGCTCACATCTGCACTATTTATCATTCTCTTTGGTGCTATGCTACTAGATTCTTTCAGAGACTACAACCGGGATATTTACATGCAATTCCTTACAGTCAACACCTTCAGTCTCCAGCGTCTTCATGCTGGCACTAAAGTGATCGACTTATTGATCAGGGACTTCTTCCTCACTGATGACTGTGCACTTGTAGCACATACCATTGAAGACATGCAGCATCTAATCAACTGCTTTTCTAGATCAGCAAAGCAATGTGGACTCAATGCAGCCTCAAGAAAACCTAAGTGCTTTACTAGCCTTCTCCGGGAAAAATATATTCTGCCCCCAAAATCATAATCGATGACAAACTGCTTGACATGGTAGAAATATTTTGCTATCTTGGCAGCACTTTATCTAATAATGCCATGACCAATGATGAAATCATGTAGCACATTTCTAAAGCCTATTCTGCCTACAGTTGACTTTGGCACTGCCCATGAAACATTGGAAACATTCAACTTCCCGTCAAGATTAGTGTCTATTGTGCAATTGTATTAAGCACTCTTTTCTATAGCTGTGAAACCTGGACACTGTATAGTAGGAGCTCGAAGCAATGAGGGCATTTTCACATGTGCTGTCTGTGTCTCACCTGTAACATCAAGTGATCAGACAGGATACCAACAAACATGAAAGTCCTGGACTGGTGCTGCATGAATAGCATTGAATCCCTAATCTTACAGGGGCAACTTCGCTGGGCTGGCAACCTCATATGTGTGAATGATATGTGACTCACCACAGCCATATTTTATGGACAGTTGAAATGGGAGCACATACTCTGGGAGGCCAGCAAAAATGATTAAGGACATTCTCAAAGCTCATCTAAAAGCTAGCCAAGTTGACCCAAAGACATGAGAAGCTGCTGCTGGCAATATATCAGGATGGTGGAAGACTTACTGGTCATCCTAGCCACTACGGATGTAGAAGCCCTCTACACCAACATTCCACACAAAGATGGACTACAGGCTGTCAGGAACAGTATCCCCGATAATGTCACGGCAAACCTGGTGGCTGAACTTTGTGACTTTGTCCTCACCCATAACTATTTCACATTTAGGGACAATGTATACCTTCAAATCAGCGGCACTGCGATGGGTACCAGCATGGCCCCACAGTATAAAGTGAGCTGTAGCTCACGAAAGCTTATGCTCTAATAAATTTGTTAGTCTCTAAGGTGCCACAAGTACTCCTTTTCTTTTTGCGAACATTTTTATGGCTGACTTAGAACAACGCTTCCTCAGCTCTCATCCCCAAATGCTCCTACTCGTGCTACATTGATGACATCTTCATCATCTGGACCCATGGAAAAGAAGCCCTTGAGGAATTCCACCATGATTTCAACAATTTCCATCCCACCATCAACCTCAGCCTGGACCAGTCCACACAAGAGATCCACTTCCTGGACACTACGGTGCTAATAAGCAATGGTCACATAAATACCACTCTATGCTGGAAACCTACTGACCGCTATGCCTACCTACATGCCTCCAGCTTTCGTCCGGGACACACCACACGATCCATTATCTCCTGCCAAGCTCTACGATACAACTGCATTTGCTCCAACCCCTCAGAAGAGACAAACACCTACAAGATCTCTAGCAACCATTCCTACAACTACAATACCCACCTACTGAAGTGAAGAAACAGATTGACAGAACCAGAAGAATACCCAGAAGTTATGGACAGGCCCAACAAAGAAAATAACAGAACGCCACTAGCCATCACTTTCAGCCCCCAACTAAAACCTCTCCAACACATCATCAAGGATCTACAACCTATCCTGAAGGACGACCCATCACTCTCACAGATCTTGGGAGACAGGCCAGTCCTTGCTTACAGACAGCCCCCCAACCTGAAGCAAATACTCACCAGCAACCACACACCACACAACAAAACCACTAACACAGGAACCTATCCTTGCAACAAAGCCCTTTGCCAACTGTGTCCACATATCTATTCAAGGGACACCATCATAGGGCCTAATCACATCAGCCACACTATCAGAGGCTCATTCACCTGCGCATCTACCAATGTGATATATGCCATCATGTGCCAGCAAAGCCCCTCTGCCATGTACATTGGTCAAACTGGACAGTCTCTACGTAAAAGAATAAATGGACACAAATCAGACATCAAGAATTAACTTAGGCTTGAATAAAGACTGGGAGTGGATGGGTCATTACACAAAGTAAAACTATTTCCCCATGTTTATTCCCCCCACCCCTGACCATTCCTCATACATTCTTGTCAACTGCTGGAAAGGGCCCACCTTGATTATCACTACAAAAGGTTCCCCTTACCCCCCGCTCTCCTGCTGGTAATAGCTCACCTTACCTGATCACTTTCATTACAGTGTGTATGGTAACACCCATTGTTTCATGTTCTCTGTGTATATAAATCTCCCCATTATATTTTCCACTGCATGCATCCGATGAAGTAAGCTGACGCTCACGAAATCTTATGCTCAAATAAATTTGTTAGTCTCTAAGGTGCCACAAGTATTCCTTTTCTTATTACTGGTCTGCAGTTAAAGCCATTGAGAATAACAGAACAGAAAAAGTCAAAGGGAAGCATGAGTGAAGAACGCAGGCTGTGGCAAAAGCATGCAGCCACATCTGCCCGATGTGTGGATACATCTGCGGATCCCTCATTGGATTAAGTTTGCATAAGAAGATGTGCTGAAACAAACTGAATCTCATATGTAGTCTACAATGGGAGAGTCCAACAATAAAAACAGAGCAAAAGGCTGAGCCAGGGTTTAGCTTCCTAAATTATTATAAGGTTCTGCAGATACTGAGTTGCAGAAGTCTGCAGATTCTCCACAGCTAGCATTCGTCAAGCTGGAGTTTCTGGTGAATAGAACCTTTTCCAATTAGTACCTCTGTGTTGATAATATCAACTCATATTTCACATTTAATAGGGAGTATCCTCCAAGACTTTGAAAAAATATCTATGGTCAACAACTTGATTTTAAAGTGCATTTCAATTTTCCTTTGTGCTGTAGATTAGTATACAATGTTTTGTCATTCAAGTAAAGTCATTCTACAGTCTTTAATGATTAGCCCTGGATTTTGTTGCTACATCAATAACAATAACAACAAGAAAAACCACAGCATTAAAAAAGAACCGAAGAACTGATTTTCCAGACATTGCTTACATATGGGGACATATGGGGCCTAAGTTTCATTTTCAAAGTGACTAAGGGAAAGATTTTCCAAAGTATTTAGGTACCTAAAAAGCACATAGGTGCCCATGGAATTTTCAAAAGTACCTAGACATCTAATTATATTTAAATCAATGGGAGTTAGGAAACTAGGAGCTTTTGACAATTCTTCTACTCGCCTATCTACATCTTTAGGTGTCTAAACTTTAAAAATCTGATCCTAAACTTCTAAGTTAGGTGCTTTTGAAAACTGTATCTATAATCCACTTTCCATTTGTTGTTTTATGTGCCTCTGGACAATACTGGAATATGGTGTAGTACAATAGAGAGCAGGACACTGCCTGCCTATATAAAAACACATTAAAGATGGTCAACCATAGACAAATATTTTTTTGTGAAATTTGTAAAACTGTGATCTTTATATGCTGGAACAGAGGACAACTTGGACATAGGTAGAGCTGGAATCCCGCAGAAAGTGTAGGGTACTCAAAAGTAACTATGGCCTAGGCAAGCAAAAGTTAATTAGTGATATGAATGCATGGCTAAGATGGTGATGGTTGGGATAGGGTATATACAATTCCACACTGGACCTGAAGGGGCTAAGGAACTATTCTGGACGCAACCCAACCGCACCTGCCAAGCATGCTCTAGCTGGAGATGGAGCTTAAAGGGAACCAGACAACTCAGAAGAGCCCTGAGAGGGCAGAGAGAGAGAGACCAGTCCTGGGAGCTCCCGGGGAAGGGTCCTGCAGAATCCTTCTCCCAGAGAGAAAGGACCAGCCTGCTGAGCCCAGAGGAAGTGAAGGTTCCATTATTACTTTTTCTTTTACTATTTTGATGGATGCAAACTGTATGACACTGGCTAGACAGTGAGGGTTAAGGCACTCCTGGGTGCTGGACATTGGTACTTCTGAAGCCCGGTGGAATGGGAGGGTCCGGGCTCTCCTACCTACACTCCCTCCCCCCGTGGTTAAGAAAGGCACAAACCCCCTCACTTCTGGACTCTCCCTGAGGGAAGGAAGGAAAGGGTAAAGACCTTCAGAAATCGCCAACTGGGATTGGACACCCACAGGGGTGAATAGGTGGATCCCGTATCTTACTTCAAACCCCATCACATGGGAGAGACAGAAGACTGATTGATGACCTGAGCAAGGGGTCAGGTAAACCTTCCACCCCCATCAAAAGACAAACCACCACAGGATTTGACAATGGCCCAGGGGAAAGATTAGAGGCACTGTGAATGGAGGCCTAACCCCCTAACAATTTGGCGATGCCACCAGTGAACAATGTCCATCACAATGATGTGAAGAGAAGTTTAGATTCCTAGGACATAAGGGAGCCTTTCCAACATAAGCAGGATTGGCTGCAGCTGAACAAAGGACAAGCAGCTCATTGGAGCCTCAGGACTTCATTTTTCCTTGTTCTAAAACTCAGTGCTAAGCACTTGAAGCAATGCTGAACTGTTAATTCATGGGGTAAAGGGGGTCCTCTTCATTTAGCTTAACTTTAAAGGAATCTTCCTGGAGTTTCACTTTTGAGTTCTGGGGAGGAGAGACATCAATTCACTCTTTAAAAAAGGCCATGGGCACCTACCGACCACACTTTATTTTAAAAATTCTCCTGTAATACTCTGGTGCAGCCAGACTATAGGTTCTTGTACTATGCTGAATCACAACTAACAGGCAGTGCTACTCTGGCGGGTACCAGTACAGCACTGTAGGGAACCAGCCAAATGGGAGGAGGCCAGATGGGCACTAAAAACTGCCAGTGATGATCCATCAGCCCTACAGTTCTTATTTGTAATGTGTCTGCCATTAGGGCAAATAGGTCACTGGTCCTGGAAAATCAGACCAAAATAAATGTCTGTCTCCCCCATTCCATGCACCATTTACAGATATTAATTTAGGAGAATAGCTCTTCCATGTGAGGAATGCATTTGGGGACATCCTCTTCTTTGTCCCGAAGTTTAGTTTGCATATTCCAACTAGACCCTGAAAATAGCAGCCACTTTATTACTTGGGCATCTGCACTTCAGTGAACAGCCCAGCAGTATAACAGGTGACTGAACACCCTTAATCATTAGGACATATAGTAAGTTCTGATGTGTTTAGCATCATCAGGATGGAGTTGCGAGGGGAGATTCCTAGGTGGTCTTGTGAGAAGAAAAGGCCAGAGAAAAATAGGTGATTCCATCTTCCCTTCCTACCAGACCCTGCCTTCTGCTTCCTGTGGGGAAGCAGTGAGTGTCTCTTAGCAGTGGTACTAGTTGTGGTATCGATACCATATGGGACTGTTTGGCAAAGATCGCAGAAGATGCTCTATTCCAAAGATTTGGCCTGAATGAAAGCTGAAGTGAGAAAGGAACAGGATGCTCTTTGATCTCTTACACCTTGTCTACATTAGGCCTTTTGGTGACCAATTTCTTACAGTTGCTAACACTAGCACAGCCACACCAGTAGTAAAAATAGTGGTAGGAGGAATACTGTGGGCAAGATGCCAATGTAACAGGGACAGGTAGGCTTGCCAACCCTCCAGGATTGGCCTGGTGTCTCCCGGAATTAGCATCCATCTCCGGATGACTATTGAAAGCAAGCTGGGAGATTTTTAATAAGATATTTTAATAAAATGACATTACATCATGTTGGGTGGGGAGCGGTGGGAATCCCAGAATAGTTTCAGTCAGAGTTGACAACCCTAGGGACAGAGAATGCTCAGGCAATATTCTGTATAACTATACATTTCCTTTCTTCTGCATGTCTGCTTAACTTTTTGCTGGAGCACAGGCCAGAGTTCTGTCTTTTCAGAAAGCATTACACAGAGTTAAACCTCAGGGCTGTTGTATGTAAAACCCTGAAAAATGGATGGTAATAATTCCCAGTTAGTTTTCAAAGACAGCACCATACACTTTCTTAGTAAAACAGACATTAGATGCACACAAAATACATTGTAAATAGTATGAAACACTGTAAATAATGTTTGGAATACTATGAATACCTTTTAAACAAAAGGTAATAGACAGCAAATCTATTGGTGTTCCTCAAATAGACCTTCCCCCTTTTGTTTCTTCTACACACATTCAAATATAAGGTATCAAAATAACATTTTCTATATTGTAGCACACACATCAGAACACATTCCCCTCTGTCCGTCTATCAGAGACAGTTTCTTCACAGTGTGACCACAGTATTCCATGGCATCTGGACTTTTCAGAGCTTGAGAAATGGCAGCGTCTCAGGTCTTTTAAACACTTCACAACCCACAAAGTCTGGGGAGCTTCACCGTTAGCAATAGTCCAGCCTTTGGGTCATAGCTGCCTAAGTGGTACAGGAACTGGGATCAGCATATAAAATATCCATTCCCTGGATCTCAATAAGGCTTTGACACTATAGAGCACCATCATCGCCCAAAAACCCAGCTAAGTCAGGCAAGAATTCACAAACCCTCACCTCAATAAGTGCTGCCTCATTCTCTCTCATTCCCTGAGACAGAATCCCAGTTTAGAGGAGTTTGCCGATAGCTCAATGTCAGTTCCACAGACTCTGTAGCCTCTAGGGGTAATACTCCTCCAGCTCTCCCACTAGGTCCATAAAACACATCTCAGTGGACCAAACATTATCCTAATGGAGGGTTTCCCTAGTAAATAAAGTTGGAATATCACTGACCTGTATCCAAAGTGGTACAAGGAATGGGACTCAGCCTGCTTGGCAGGCACATCTTTTGGCCCTGCATAAATCAGCTGCTGAGTCCACAGGGCAGGCCTGTCTTTAATTCCTGTATTTATAACCTTTCCTCTCTTGCACTCTGATTGGCTCAGCTCTGAGTGTGTGACTAGGGTGTGTCCAGATAGGTGAGCTGCCCACAATGAAAACTTCCTATACAATTCCAGAAACAGTTCCTGAGCATGTTGGTTAACTTCCACACCTGGTGCTGGATTTTCTGGGACCTTCTACTTGAGTTGCCTTGCCCCTTGCTCTGTATATAAAGCCCATGGGTTACACCAATATTCATCTGAATTTTTATCACTGTGCCATATAGACCTATTCTAAACAGATTTAGGAGACAGTGGGAACACCTGTAGCCTTGTCTTTACTAGACTTTAAAGTGTGGGGACCTGGAGCAGAAGGAAGGTTGTAACATTTAGGAAGAAATAAGGAAAACTATAAGGTTTTGCCATAACACAATATTTTTCTCTGAGCTTTCATAGATTGCTATGTCACATACCTTGATAGCTGACTTTTATTCATATTACATTGCTGACTGAAAAAAAAGTTATAGGAACTAAGTATTTCAGTGCCGAAATCTATATAGTTAGACACTGCTGAGTCTCTGCAAGGCACTGTTCTGGTCTGCACTGCTTTGCATTCATCCCATTGTGAACTAATGGTGCACTGGGAATGCTCTAAGAATTACTTGAATAGTTTTCAGTTCATAACAGAAATTCTTCCCATTCTCAAAAAAGGGATTTCCTCCACCATATTAATAACCAGGGTGATTGATGGAGACATATCATTAAGAGGCATAAGAAGCAGGTGGCTGAGACTTAACAGTGCACCTTCTACCCCCAGTCATGTTTCCTCAACCTGGTCTCCCCCCAAAAATATATATATGATAAGCCTGAATAAGCCTTAGAACTTGGATGAAAGACCAGAGCTAACTCTTGGAATCTGGATGTAGTTCCGGATCGACACAAATGAGTCAGGGTTTTGTCTCTCCCTCTGCAAGTGGCACCCCCAGACAGACATCAGTAACCCATATGGGTGAGAGTGGGCTATCGCTGGACTTCCTATCACAGATAGCATGGAGTATAGACTGGGGATCTGTTATGAGCCATGGAACTTTGGACCTCCAAGTTCATCTTTTTTAGTATGTGGTTGAATATGGTTACTGACAGTTCAGGTTCCCTAAAATTATGGCATATACTGCATGACCATATGCTTGACAAATGCTGAAGGCTGGTCCTCAGAAAGAATAAATGATTGGAAATCTGAAGGACCCTTCTTAAAATAATAAACTTAGAAAGACAAATAACAAGGCCAAGTCCTGGCAAACCTCAAAATGATCGGGGGGGGGGGGTTCAAGTGCAGATAAGAATCTAAATGTCTAATGCCACAATTGCACCATCAGAGCAGCACAAAGGAAGTGGATTTAGGATGGATGCCCAGACTTTCAAAAATATTTAGGTGCCTAACACCCATTGATTTCAGTGGGAACCTAAATACCTTTCAGGCTCTGGGCCTGAGCCAATAGGTTATCCAGGATTTTTAACTAAGAGAGGATTTTGGAACTAGACGATTCTAACTAGAGACATCAAATCAAGAGTGTGTATGCCACAAAGAGAACAGGAGAAATTTCCATTAGGAACAGCACAAAATGAGGGTATTATGTCTTGATTTGGTGTCAGGAACTTAGAAGCCCAACCTTCCCCAAAACTGTATAACTGGAATTGGGTCTGTAGATGTGGCTGAAAAAAGGCTTGTCAATATTGTCTTCTAAAATGCTGACATCTGGTTCATTCTGAGGTAAAATTATTATACATCATTTAATCTTGAAAGGCAAATGATTATTGTTGCTTCCACTATTTTACAGTGGTTAAAAGTTCAAATGTAAAGTACTCCATTCCTTGCCTAGGCACATTTGTTTTTGATTAGCAAAGGCTGTGTGAGCACTACCAGAAGTTAAGTCCTACACCTAGCAGAAAAAGGTTGAAGTAACACATCCTTTTAATTTGTGGAAAAAATAATTTTAAAAAACAAATTCAAAATAGAAAAGAAAAGAATAACCCCCCCCCCCCGAGAGCTTAATTCGTTTACAGTTTTCCATACTACTGCGTAATAGCCGAAAAGCCATCTGCACTTCAGGCCAAGCCCTTCCCTGGCAATGACAAAAAAGCACAGCGAGTGGCAGCAGAGATGTTGGCAGGTCTTTCTTTTGGCAAAGAAATCTTGCTCTTCTGCTACAGGGTAACCTGGCAATGTACCATGGGGAGCATTTTGTTGTTCCCCCGAGCAGCAGCAATGTGCAGGCCCATTCTTGGCTGGCGAGAATTTACTGCTTATGGCAGCAGATCGATAGCCAGCTGGGTAGCCAAACATGATGTTCTTTGTCCCAAAGACTACATCCTTTGCGGGGGCATGGTGTGCAGCCAAGAAAGTCAGTCTGGTGACTCCCCTCATGTTCTCTCATAAGCGCTTTGGAGAGATGCTGCATGATAGATTCTGCAATGCTATTTGCTGGTTATTGTGACTGCCTAAACCCTTAATTCTCCCCTCGGCATCAGTGCAAGCAAGGGAAGAGTGTAGTGCTCTCTGAACACGCCACCAGCTGTAGCTAAATTCACACCCCTCATTATGACTACAGTTATGTTTCCTCATGAAACTTTACTTAACTTTCCTGACTCCTACTGTCATTATACCTTGCTGCCCAATCCACTGAATCGCAAACAGCTTGCTGTGCATTAAAGCACTGTTCTTCCTCATATGTTTTCTTAGAACATGCTTCTGTCTGTTATGTACCTTTCACCACATTTTAAACACAAGTGGTTTAGTACATTTTAATGGTTGAATTCTCTGGCAAATGCACTGTAAAAATACTGTGGCAATACCTGCTGCCAATTGTATTTATAGAACTGAAAATCATCTGAAGATTATCATTTCTGTTGAAACAATCCTGAACATGCCTGACAAAGCATAGAGTGTGTTCTGTATGATTTTTCAAACATGTCCCCATTCTGAAGAGATTCCCAGTGCTCTCATGATGGTGTACTTCTGATATTGGCATGTCTGGTTGGTTCAGAATGACTTATTGCCTGAGCCTTATGCAGTGATGACAGACACAACTTTCTTGCATAAATAAATGCCTTTTGGCTGTTTACCTATTAAATTGTATTGCTTTTACCATACCTTTTCACCTGGACAAAGACTAACACCCAAATCTGCTCACAGATACAAACGTGTCACTCTCTTCACTTTTTGCACAGTTGAGTTTGACTCTGAAAGGCTCAAAACTGCTTTTATATAGAGCTTCACTATTCATTATTTTCTGTGGGAGTCGAATCTATGTGACTGAGGGCAGAATTAGGCTTCAAGTAGGGTTGCCAGGTATCAGGTTTTCGACTCCTGGCAGCTCCGGTCGGCACTACTGACCAGGCCATTAAAAGTCCAGTCAGTGGTGCAATGGAGGCCCGGGGCTAAGGCAGGCTCCCCACCTGCCCTAACTTCGCGCAGCTCCTGTAAGTGGCTGCCAGATCCCTGAGGCCCCTAGGTGGGTGGGCAGCCAGACAGGCTCTGCACGCTACTCGTGCCCCGAGTGCCAGCTAAGCAGCTCCCATTGGCCAGGAACCGCAATCACAGGGAGCTGTGGGGGTGGCATCTGCAGATGCGAGGGCAGCATGCAGAACCACCTGGCCACACCTCTGCCTAGGGGCCACATGGATCTAGTGGCTGCTTCCTAGGAGCCACGATAAGTGCCGCCAGGATCCCGCACCCTAATCCCCTGCCCCAGCCCAGATTCCCCTCCTGCACCCAAACTCCCTTCTGGAGTCTGCACATCCCAACCCATTTCATACCCCAACCCCTGCCCCAGCCCTAAGTCCTTTCCTGCAACCCTAACATCAAGTGTTTTGGTGTTAAAATGCAACAGAGTATTCAGGATTTTAAAGCCTATTCCAAGTATGAAGAGGAGCTTAAAACAAACCCCCAAATCCAAATTTCCCCCTTTTTTTTTTTTGACAGTTCATATTCAGGAAACAGATCTGGACCAGTTCCCTTGGTTTTGGATCCAATATGGAGACTATTTTTAAATAAAGGTGGGAAATATTGTGAGAAATTGTTTTCTAACTACTTTATCCTTGCTCAGGCCTAGATTCACCCATGTCCTACCCTCAGTTTGCCAAGCCCCGCCTCTCCTTTATTTGATAGGCCAGGCCACTCCTAGCTCCTCCCAGGTGTGTTTTTTTATTTTGTCCTTGAAAACTTTAGGCACAACGATTGAGGTTTTGGCAAAACAAACATCAGAACACAACACCTAATCATATTTCTAATAATATGCTTTGAGAAAGATTCTTCCCATTGGTTAAGATAGTGGAGAGGTTAGTTATATTCCTTGGATGTCTTCTAGTTCTGTCACTTTTGCAGAATATTTTGATTGAAGCAGCAGATTGGATATTTTTGTTTGTTTTGTTTTGTTTTTCCCTATTAAATAAAACCCTGGCTTTAAAAAGTTTATTTTCTCATCCTTGCAATCTGTGGTATTTTCCTTTTCAAATGTGGAGACCAGAATGAAACCAAGCATTATAAAGAGATTCTTGCCAGAAGTTGTATAATTCCCATAAGACTTTCTTAGGCTTGTATTCTGTTCTTCTCTCTTTCCCTCCAAGTTTCCCAGCTGTTTTTTCTAGGTCTCTTGACACTCCAAGGACTCCATCATTCATCCAAGTATCCTTTTAGAGCATTCTTGCTTCATTTCAGTTTCATTCATCCTGTGATAGTGTTTCTGGAGCCTCTCATACCCTCCCATGGAAAACCCTAGAGCAAGAGCCATAATTTTACAGATGCCCCAAGATCTGTTGCTTTTGGGCATCTGCAAAGACACCTGGTCTTTCTGCACTACTCTCAGACCCTGTGTCCTATAATATTATATTTCACTTACTACATCAGTTACTGCCTGAGAGAAATTCTACTGGTTTAATGCCTCTTAAAGCAATTCCCCCATATCCTGCCCTGCACTTTTTAATCCTCCCTTCTCCTAATGTAGAAGAGCTGAATAGAGAGGTTGAATAGTTCTTCTTTATAGAGTCTGCAGTCCCTTCTGCACTTATCTGCCACATTTGTTTTATTCCCTCCATTTCTCCCGATGGAGATGATTTGTCTGTTTTTCTAAAAAAAAACTTACCATATCATCTACAGCATTTTGCCATTATAGATAATGAATAACTAGGTTAGCAAATATTTTGAAGCCACAGACTCCTATGTGAATCCTGTAATGTTAAAAACATTCCACAGCTGCAGATTTATGCACAGAGAGGGGTGTACGTGTGCATGCGTGGGATTGGGAGTGTGTAACTCAAATCCACTCTTAAATCAATGGGAACTTATGAAAATGACAATTTACATTATTTATTTGCCTATGTTTTGTTTATTTTATTTATCTTATCTATCTAGTCCTACAGCCCTTACTGACTTAATTGTCCCATTGGCTTCACAGAGTGAGGCAGGGCTGAATGATTGGAACCTAAGCCTGGAGTTTTGGTTCTAGCCCAACATATTTCCCATCTCTGATTATACATTGGTAATGTAAAATATTATGCATGTCCTTGGACAATTGCTGTCTGTTCTGAAATGCAGAACAAAAAGTTATGCTTTCCTCTGTGTATTCTCATCTTTTTGCATTATATGCACACTTAGTAGTTTTCAGAGCTGTATTTTACTGTGTGAATTTGACTGAGTTAGAGAATGAGACCCTACCTCACATAAGTAAATCATAATTGTGCAAGTAGTCCCATTAAAGTCAATGGGACGAATCACATGAGGAAGGATTGTTCATGTAACTAAACAGTTGCAGTGGTGGGCCCTTTATTACTTTTTTTTTACAAATGCAGGCCTTTATCTTGTAAACACTTCATGTCTTTAACTTCCATTGAAAGCATTTGAGTTTTACTGCTGCTTGCCAGATTGGGCCCACATAATAATGGGCTTGCAACACTGCTACAGGTAGACTAATGAGAGATGATCTGACTTTTTAGTATTCTGTAGCTTCTAAATTAAGGATAAAAAAGCTTGCAATGGTAGAAAGCTCCCTGGGGAAGGTCAGAGTGAAATAGCCCATAGCAGAAAGCAGAAGCTTTTCAGGAAATATGCAATTCCATCTGCATTAACCCTTGCCTCTCTTGGATTATTCTTGTTTCACTCTATAGATCTGGTCACTGATTAAAATGTGCTCCTAAATGATTTTCTTAACCAGGTCACATTTCAGAAATCTTAGTGCAAGCTGCTGAAGCACTTTGTGTACAATGGTGGTTCTGTCAGGTAAATGTGGTTTAACACTGATGGCATTTTAAAGTGCTATTTAGAATTAGGGTAAAGCTTTACACAATGTAGATAATAAATGGTTCGAGTTGCTATGTGTCTGCTGCCTGTGTTTCCTTGTGACAACAAGGCCTTTCACTATTTAGTCAGCTTAAAATCTTCAGAAATAACGCTGTGAAATTCTTCCCTAGACTGCAAAGTGACAAACACTAGTAGATTCACCAAGCTTTAACTGACAGATGAAAGTCCCTTTAGAATGGGACACTACTGACAAAGTTTGCATATGCAGTGCTCTGAAGACTATTGATACAAGGGGAATGAGATTTTTAAGTGTTCTCAGCCTTGGCTTAACTTTGCTCACATTGAAGGCAATATACAGACTGGATTTCTTTCAAAAAGATACAGTGTAGCTCAATCAGAAGTTATGGGATTAATGCATAAATTACTGGATGAGATTCTATGGCCTGTTTTATGCAGGTTGAACTACACAATCATAATCATGATATCTGGCTTTAACAACTATGACTCAATTTTTTTATTGTTTAAAATCTCTTGCTTTCCAGTAACATATTTTTATACAAGATTTTCCCATAACTAATGACAGGTTTTAGTTGTGTTCATATTATAGGAGGAGCAAAGCCTATATCTAGATTGCCTAATACTTTGTATTATAATGGATTCTTGAGACTTGTTCTTTCAGACCTCTCACACATATATTATCTGCAGCTAGAAAATGCCAGCTTTAGAGTTTTCCATGCAACCTTAATTCTACCCACTTGTGCAACCATCCTGTGCACTGCCACTCAGTTGGAGAAATCCTCCCAGGCACCAGCAGGGCCATTTCTTTGTCCCAAGAAATTCCATTTAGGTTTGGCCAAGATATACATGGCTCAGGATTCAAACCCTGTTGATTATCATAGCTGAAGGGAGGTTGTTACAGCTGCACACAATATAATTTTTCTTTATATTTTTCTTTTTTTAAAAAAATCATGAAATTACACACACACAAACTGTGTTTAAAAAGCATTATTAAGGTTGTAACACTCAGAAATCAAAAGTTAGGAAACGCTACATTTATGATTGCCTGTGCATCCTTAATTCTGTGTATGCATTGTGGTAATGTCTTTAATTAAGATCGAGTACTATTTTATCACCTGGAGACCTATCACTTTTAGTGCACAGGATCCATGCACAATAGACAAACCATAAAGCTGGCATTTCCAACTTTTATGTCCTTGACTTTGAACCTAATTAAAGTTACATTCATGTTGTTATTGATTTACAGTATTATGCACTAGTGAATCTACTAAAATGCTCATTTCTCTAGTCATAAGGACTAATTCAAGTTTATGCCCAAATAAATCTGTTAGTCTTTAAGATGCCACCGGACTCCTCATTGTTTTTGTGGATACAGACTAACACAGCTAACCCTCTGATACTTAATTCTCATTTCAGTTACACTTAGGTAAATCAGGAGTAAATTCACTAAAGTTAATGGAGTTATAGCGTATAACTGGTGTGAGATCAGAATTAGATCCACAGAATTTTTTAGGTACCTAAACTTGGATTATTTTATTCCCCACCTCATAATTCTTTGCTTCTTGTTCCTCATTTAATGCCACCATCCACACTCTTCTTGCAGAAGACAGTATTATTCTGGCACATTTTCTCCAATCATGAGACCCAGTAGCAAAGTGTACCATGAAACCAGCATTACCATGGCACCGTGGATCACCCATTAGACAGTAATCTAGGGCTGTGATTTTCAACTGATTTCATCCCAGAGAAATTCAGTTCTTAATATGCTTCATCTATATGGCTATATTTCCAGTGAGCTATTTTTCCCCATTATTGCACTACTATCATTTTGACACCAGAGCTGGAGCAAGAGTGGGAGCTTTGATACCCATACCATGGTGAATGGTTATGATTTAAGAACCTAAATGGAAAAGAACAGAAAAATGTGCCCACAGTTTTACCACCATATTGCGCAAATGTGCGTGATAAGGAGATTAATCTGTCAGAAGCCACTCGGTAATACTTAGTCCTACCATGAGTGCAGGGGACTGTACTAGATGACCTCTCAAGGGCCACTCCAGTCCTAAGATTCTATGAGCCTAGGAAGGGTAAATGCTGTTGCTTTACAAGTCCATGCTTTTGGCCTCACATTACAATGTTGGAACAGTACAGTTCTGCCCTATCACATTACTGAAAGCATAATTTATCTCACCATGTTTACACAGGTTTGGGCAATAATATGTTTTTAATAGCATACTATGTCATCCGCATTTATTTCCAGTTCTTGAGTTCAAGTCTCAACATGCAGTTGAACCAATGAAGAATTTTTTTTTATTTGCAGTCTTTTCGGTGCGTTCTTCTTTCTTTCTTTCTTTGTTTCTCCCATCATTGAAAGCACAATAATTCTATATGTCCAAATTTGGATGTATTTGCTACTGATGGAAGTAACAATAACAATACTAAGCAATACCATATGCTTTTTTCAAGATGAATTAAATCAAAGTCATAAAATTCATCATTCATAGTCAATTTTGGACTCGCTTTCACATATTTGGGACTTAAAATATTTGAAAATTCATGTTAACTGAAGCCCTGCTGGAAGCTGTTTATGAGTAACTTCTAGAAAACCAGTTAGTTTAGGATGTTCAGAGTTTGAACTTCTTTAATTCTTCATTTAGCCCACCCTATGCCTTGTGACTCTCTCTGAATCACTTCAGTATAGCTTTTGTTGGTATTAGCATTATAATCCCCCTATTTTGAATGCAGAGGTTGAAAATATGTATTCCAGGATGAAATTTAGCAAATAAGTTCTTGTCTCATGGGGAACATATTTTGTTTATATAACTAAATGGACGATGTCAAGTTAAGTTGGCGAAAGTACAGTTATACCCCAAATGTTGTTTCATAAGAACGTAGCTAGCATTAGTTTCCAAATGTCAGCACCCTAATGGAAAAATCCATTTAGAATGTAATAATAAAGAATGATCTCCTTCCTGCAGAAAATTTAAACCAACCTATGGAATTCTACAAAAGGAATTCTATATTCAAATATATAGAAAGGTATTGCTTTCTCAGTCGTCAAAGAAAATAATACAGTTAAAAGGAAAGGAAAGGAAAGGAAAGGAAAGGAAAGGAAAGGAAAGGAAAGGAAAAAAGGTCCTAACTTTTTATTTCCCACACAAATGGTGAGATTTATAGCTTTAGTGGTAATTTAATAACTATCACTTAGGAGCTATCAGTATACAATATATTAGTGGTATAAGAAAGGAAAGAGGTAGCCTATGGCTGCTGTAGGTGAACTGCTATGATTTTATTCAGTGAGAATGCTTTTGAGAAGGTAATGTTAGCTAATGGACTTGAACAGCAAATTTCCTGCTGAGCTTCTTAAAAGTTTGTATTAGTTTTCCATATCTTCCAGCCACAAAGAAAGGAAGAAATCATGTGCTAGTGTTTTATATGAAGTACCTTATTCTGGAGACTATGGTATGGAACATTTCATCTGTAAGTTACTGGTTTGAATCCTGCCCTGGTCTGGATTCATGTGATCTAGTACTAGTGATCTAGATTCATGCCCATCTGATAGTTGTTTTCTGGCTTATGTGGAATGAATTGGTAACCTGAGTCCAATTCATAGGAGACCGGTGACCATAACATAAAACTATCACTACACCTGGCATTCATATACAGCCTTATTTACAAGTCAATGGGAGTCGACTTCGGTGGGCTTTGGATCACACCTATACAGCCTCATTTGCTAACTCTGTGAAGACATAAAGGGAGAGGAATGAACTACGTTTTCACCTCAAGAACTAATCCCTCCAAGTCAGCACTGAAACACATTGCCAGGGCTGCATGGGAACAGTGAACAGTAGCAGTACCTGGTCTATGGATCAACAGAGGGACTGAAGTACTTGTGGCACCTTAGAGACTAACAAATTTATTAGAGCATAAGCTTTCGTAGGCTACAGCCCACTTCATCGGATGCATAGAATGGAGCATATAGTAAGAAGATATATGTATACATACAGAAAAGTTGAAAGTTTCCATACCAAACTGTAAGAGGCTAATTAGTTAAGATGAGCTATTATCAGCAGGAGAAAAAAAATTTTGTAGTGATAATCAAGATGGCCCATTTAGACAGTTGACAAGAAGGTGTGAGGATACTTAACTTAGGGAAATAGCTTCAATATGTGCCAGTTCAGCACTAGAGCTGGTCATAATTTTTTTGTTTGGGACCATTTTTAACAAGAAAGGGCCTTTTCTCTAAACGAGAATGTCCTGTGAAAGTTTTCATTTTTTAGAGCTTTTCAGGGTTTTTTATATTTTTTAACATTCTGCCAAAAAAAATATATTTTTGACCAGCTCCATTCAGTGAGTCAAAATTAGCTTTACAAAATCAAGATGCGGGTGTACGTACAATGGAAAAAAACACTATTACTTACCTGGAAATGGTTCCTAAGTTAGAAATTCATAGAGCTGGCAACTTGCTGGCTTTCGGCAGTTTTTGCTTTAAGCTCAGAAATTGTCTTTCAGCAAATATCACCTTTTGCTGATGTGGTTGATTAATGTCCTTTAGGGGCTCATATATTGAACCTTCTGCCCTTGAAAGCAGCTTTATTTTTGCTGATGAGATTAACAGATCTAGCCTTGTCATTTCAGGGTATGTTTGGATGTTAGTTTGCTTAAATGAAGGTAACAACACTGCAGAGAGACTGAGTGAAGGAGATCAGAAATTGGGGATTAGCCAAAACAATTCACAAATGTTTGTATAGCTAGCTCCAAATGTAAGAGGTACCATTGCATTAGCCAGTAGGAACCAGTTTTCATCAGCTTCACATCTCTAATGCTCTTCAGTTGAGTGGTCCACAAAGACTCTTTAATTTAGCCTTGCAGGTGTAGTACAGGGGAGCCTTGGCAAAGGCTATCTTTACCTTAGAAGCAGTGAGAGAGAGAGAGAGAGAGAGAGAGAGAGAGAGAGAGAGAGAGAATTTGTGTGTGTGTGTTTACTACTTGTATGCTTTTTATGAGTTCTTTGCCTCCTGCTGCAAGCCATCCATTCTGAGATGCTGAATAATTCCAGACTCATCCTTTCCCCCCTATTTCATCCTAGGAAAATGATCACATTTACATCAGAAAGAATGTCTATTTCATATTCCACCTGGGATTATACAAAGTATTTTTGCTTCCATCTAAAGAGGAGCATTACCTGCTATAAGCTTTGCTTTTACACTAAACAGTTGACCAGTTTTGAGATACACGCTGATCGTGGCAGGAGAGGAACTTGGCTTCCAATTGTCCTAATCTTCCATTGATTTTAAAGGAAGTAAAACTCTTTGTTTTTACTCAGAACAAGTGAACACAGTCTGTGGCAATACTCAGTCAATGGGCCTGATTCTTTATTGTCTGACACCAGGTGTAGGCACCTATGGCACGCGTGCCAAAGACAGCATCTGAGCCGGTTTTTAATGGCACACTGCTGCCTGCCTGGTCCCAGCCGCTGGCCCCGCTCAGGCTGCTGCCGAACCCAGGCTGGGACCCCAGCAGGCAGCAGCGTGCCATTAAAAATCCTGCCCGCCCCAGCCCGCTCTTCTGTGCCCCCTCCGCGGGGGCAGGGTGAAGAATCTTGGTCCTGCCGGCTGCTCCTGCAGGGCAGGAGAGCCCCTCCCCGCCTCTTCCCCCAGGATGCTGGGTTCCTGCCCCTCCTCCTCTCCCTCCCTGCTGCCCATCAGCTGATGGCCCTTGCGAGGGAGGGGGAGAAGCGGAGCCGCAACATGCTCGCTGTTTTGGGGAGGCAGCAGAGAAAAGGTGGGGATGGGGTCTTGGGGAAGGGGGGGGCGGAAATCAGGGCATATCCCCTCCAGCCTCCTGCCATAAGCCACTCTGGGCAGAGGGGCTGGGACCACCTCCATGACCCTAGCCCATACTTCCAGCCCGCCCTGACCCCTACAGCCCCCCACAAACCTCAGCCCCCTGCCCTAACCCCTGCACCCCCCCCACACACTCCCAGCCCTCTGCCCTGACCCCTGCACCCCCCTCACACACCCCCAGCCCTCTGCCCTAATCCCGGCACTGCTCACACACACCTGCTCTGCCCTGACCCTGCACCCCCCCACAATCCCAACCTTGACTCCAGCACCCCCCCACGTACCCAGCCCCCCACTCCATGCCCTGACTCCTGCACCCCCCTCACACGCCCCCAGCTCTCTGTCCTAACCTTTGCACCCCCATCACTCACTCCCAGCCCTCTGCCCTGACCTCTTCACCCCGCCACGATCCCAGCCTTGACTCCAGCACCCCCTAAACCCAATGCCCTGACTCCTGCATCCCCTTAACATGCCCCCAGCCCTCTGCCCTGACCGCAGCACCCCCCACACATACCCATCCCCCCACAGCCCATGCCCTGACTCTTGCACCCACCACATTCTCACCCCCACCCTGAGCATCAAATGGGAGCTCCTGCACCCACCCCACCCCCACATTCTTATCTGCACCCCTCGTACCAAATGGGAGCTGCCCAGGTAAGCACTCCACACCCAAACCTCCTGCCCCAACCCTGAGCCCCCTTCCTCATTCTAGCTCCTGGCCAGACCCCACACCCAAACCCCCAGCCTTCATCCCCAGCCTTGTGCTCAGTGCACTCCCACCCTCAGCTCAGTGCAGAGAGAGAGGAAGAGAATGGGCTAGAACCAGGGAGAAGGTAGGTACCCACTCTGTGTGGGCAGGGCCAGGATCCCAGACTGGCAGCGGGCTGAGCGGGGCCGGCAGCCAGGACCCTGGCTGGCAGGAGCCGGCGGATGGAACCCCAGACCAGCAGCGGGCTGAGTGGCATCAGGCTGAGCCGCTCAGTGCACTGCCGGTCTGGGGTCCCAGCCGCCGGCCCCGCTCAGCCCACTGCCGGTCTGGGGTTCTGGCTGCCGGCCCCTTGCCAGCTGGGGTCCTGGCCACAGGCCCCGCTCAGCCTGCTGCCGGCATAGGTGAACGGAACCCCAGGCTGGCAGCAGGCTGAGCAGGCCGGCGGCATAAGATCAGCATTTTAATTTAATTTTAAATGAAGCTTCTTAAACATTTTGAAAACCTTGTTTACTTTACATATGACAATAGTTTATATAATATATAGACTTATAGAGAGAGACCTTCTAAAAAACGTTAAAATGTATTGCGGGCATACGAAGCCTTAAATTAAAGTGAATAAATGAAGACGCGGCACCACGCCACTTCTGAAAGATTTCTCAAAGTCTGTGGCAAAGTGATTCTATGACGTTCTGTATTTCAATAGGTACTAAATTCACCAAAATTCTATTTTAAAATATGCCTGTATGTTTGGAAAATATCTTGAGCCACACTTTTCCTTTACCTATTACTTGTATCCACTGTTATAATTTGCCACTGCACAGACTCACTGACTGCCCCCAAGCTTCAGACTTTGCTGAAGGGCAGCAGTGTTCAAATTAAAAAAAAAAAAAAAAGTGCTTCCAAGTGCCTCTTTTCTCAATAGAGAAGAATCACCACTGCCCTTACCTCCTATATTTTTATTGCTGAGCCTTCCCCTCCGCCTCTTTGTTTGAAGTTATCTATGAAGCCCCAGCCTTGGTTCTGACAGCATGACACAATCAAAGAGGTGGAGGCAGCAGAGAGAAAGAGGTTGATAGGTAGCACTCAGTAGTTGGACTGGCCGGAAAACAACAATTCTGTTTCACAGACATTTTTGAGGTTTTGTAATTTGCTTTCTTTCCGCTGTGGAATGAAACTCAGACCTTTCAAACTGTTTTGTGCAAAAACAAGAGAGGGAAACCCAGCTCCGAACTACAGCTAGTAGCCCAGTGGTTAGGGTGCTTACCTGGGATTTACTCAGTCCTTACTCTGAATCAGTGAGGTAAACATCCTAATCACTGAGCTATTGGCTATTCTGATGTGGGGCATCCTTTCTCCCCCCCCCCCGACCTTTGGATCCAAGAAACCTTATTGATGAGGGAAAATTCATTGACAAATTTTCATCCAGCTGTACTCAGTAGTAAGATAGAGGAGAAGGCAGGAGCTGTATTGGACAAACTGTGGTCTGAGGTGGGTAGGCTGGAAAACTAGAGGAGAAAGTATGGACACTTTTCCTGTGATGTATGTGCTCCCTGTCACCTCCCCCATTCCTCAGTAACATCCTCCAGCCCTCAGTGATCCCCTCCTCAGTGACCCCTCCTTCCCAAAATGTCACCCTCTTTTCCCATCAGTCATGGGAGGCAATAGGAGGCAGGCTGGGCAGGGACCATCAAAAAGGAGGCAGGGAGAGAAGTCCTAGAAATGAGAACAGGAGCAGTCAAAGGAAGGGGAGGGGGCTTGGAAAGGCCCACTTCAAGTCTTGCCAACAGAAAGGGGCAGCCTGATATTTATTGCCATGTGCCTGAAAAATCTGAGCTCTATTGAAAGAATGGATTAACGAAATAAGCCTCAGTTCTGAAATACCGAGAATCCCTAGAAAGAGAGGCTCAGATACTGGCAGTATGGGTGCCATCCTTCAGCTCCCCCCATTAAAGAAGTTATTAATAGGTTCCTTAGTACTCATGTGAGGGGCTGTTGGTGCTGTCTGCTGTGCAGAGACATTAAGATCCCAAAGCAGTTTTCCAAAGAGCAAGGATTAATCCGAGTGTTCACACAATCCCCACCCACCCCTCTGTTGTAGAGTGTGCTGACCTAAAGGGGGAAAAATACTGGGGGGGAAATACTGGGGAGAGGTAATCTTTTAATATGGATTCTCACTTGCAAGTTAATTTATTTCAAGAGTGTTCATGCCTTTTTTGGCATTCCTTTTCCAAGAATAGAGCCAAGGCATGCATTCTAACAGTGAGGGCAATTAACCATTGGAACAATTTACCTAGGGATGTTTTTGGATTCTCCATAACTTGAAGACTTTAAATCAAGATTGGATCTCTTTCAAAAAGATATACTAGAACTCAAACAGGAGTTATGGGCTCAAAGCACATATTACTGTGTGAAGTTATATGGCTGATATTTGCAGGAGGTCAGAATAAGCGAGCATAATATGTCCTCAAACCCTGTGAATCTGTGAATATTCTAGCAAGTGAGGAACGTTTGCCAGACCCACCTAAGTGGATTTTATGAAATAATCAAAGAAAGGGGTTTTGAATTTATAATTGCTAATATTCCCACTGGCTTCCAACAGTAAATCTTATCTAGTTGTGAAACAGAAGGGCACACCACATCATGATCTCCATGTCCAATAGCTTGAATTTTGAGTGTCAAATACTCTCAATTAGCTGCTCGGGAACCTGTTACAGCTCAAGAATTTATTGTTAATCAATGAATAATTTTGAAAAATGAATACTTTCAAGAAAATTGTGCTGAGTTTGCAGACAACTCATCAACAGAAAAAAATCGAAAAAATCATTAAATAGTATTCTTTATGAATTATTCACCCAGCTCTAGACATGTGTAAGAGCAGCAGCAGAATGCATGGTTTTACCGTGCTGAAGAACAATCCTGCAAAGTTAAATAAAATCTTACCTATAGCTTTTATTCTGCCCACTAATTTATATGTTTGGGCATCCATTTCTTATGCCATCACTAAACAATCAAGTTACACAGTGTTGACAGTACATACACATCTCTAAACCCTTGGGAAGGCCATGGGATCAGATATTTGTTTCAAATTTGTGAAATTTTAAGCCCATTACCTATCACATGGGACTTGTCTGTCTTTTGCAAAACTACATACTGTCACCATAATGGTACATTACAATCAATATTCTGAGCTTAATTTCTCCAAAGGCTGTGAATTGGAAGCATTTACCAGACATTGTATTTTTTTTTAAATGGACTTTCTTATTTTGAGCCCTCTGCATGCCAGTCTGGAGAGGTGGAAACTTTTTTTGTTTTAACCAAAGTATTTTGGTAATTTAAAAATTGACCATTCTATTGGAAAAGGGAGGGGGAAGGCAGGCTTTTACTCCAGCTGTTAGCAACACTCTTGGCTCTGAAAGAGTTGCTAATCCAATTGTTGCAGACTGGAAAAGTCTGATTTAGTGGCAGTGAAGCAATCCCACAGCAGCATAGCTTCCAACTGTCCTGATTTTTTTCATCAACAATCCTCATTGTTCATTCTCAGTCTGGGGGTTTCCCTTCAGTAAGAACCAGGATTAAAAGCATGAAAAGAAAGTTGGGTTTTAAAGCAACAGCTGACTTCTCTTTAGACAGTGCTTTCAGCCACTCCCAGCTCTCTCCCTCCTGCACTCCGATCACCTAATCATATTTTATTTTTAATGTTTAGGCTTTATTAGTTCTTTTGCAAAAAGTCTAATTTTTCCTAGTGGCTTTTGTTTATTTTAATGTCATGGCTTTGATTTGTCTTATGAGGGACACTTGTGAAAACTGAGCTTGAACTAGCCTTGAAGAAGTGAGCAACAAGTGGTACATTTACATTTCCTTCAGCAAGCACAGGGACAATGGTCAGTCCAATTTGTGGAGCTGTCACTGCTAAACAAAATAACTGAGCATAAAGTGCATTTGCACAGAAAGAACTCAAAAATTCACAGTCAGCATTAGAAATAACAAGAGAACTGATGGCAGAAAACAGACACCTTTCGGGGACCAGAACCTTCACTCAAAGAAGTCAGTGGAAAAGCTCCTATTGATGCCAAAAGGAGTATCAAACAGTTACTGTATGATAAACATAGCTACATTATTTGGTTTCTAAGGACCAAATTCTAGCATTGAGCCCCTCTAGCATTGAGTTAACTGGATGTAAATGAGGGTGGAAGTTAGCACTACAATAAATGTTCTTTTATTTAAATTGCCTGTAATCTCTTTGGGGCAGTGGCCATATTTTTTGTTCCATGTTTGTGCAGCACTAGCACCATGGGGTCCTAGGTGCTACTGCAATATAAATAACAACATTGTCAGTCCTTTCTCAGGAAAACTCCTGTCTAAGGATTGAGTGAGGGTTGCAAAGTTTGGGCCAATGGTTTTCTACACCCATTTCTCTCTCAAATATTTAATGCTTGTGTATTTCAACAACAACGGTAGGCTACATTTCAAACAAACAAGTGGTAGAGTAGTCTGGTGTTTAAAAGCTATTCACCAATTAACCACATCGTACAAGTGAGTTGGATTTTGGTTTGTCTCAGTTGCATACAGAACATGCATGCATGGTTCCTTCACAGAGATGTAATGAGGAATTTGCGCAAACTCTCTTCATCAGGAGAACAAATTGCTTCTAATCCAAAGTTACACAAAGGAAAATGGTGGGTTAGGTAACAAAGTGCAGGCACCCAGAGAACAGAGCCTGAGAGCAGCCAGACTCAGACAGCAGCAGAGCCAACTATACAGTCACTCTGCAGTGCAGCCAGCAAATAAGCCAGCAAGGAGATAGCCAAGGAGGCAGACCCAGACGTAGCTGTAGCTGTTGGAAACAATATATTCCAAAACAAGACTTGAGAAAACTATTAACTGAGTAGGGGGTGCTGAATATGCACTGTATGATTAATTCTTTCTGCACAAGAAGGAGTTGAGAGAAAGGTCTATCCCTTCCCCGGCACAGACCACTTCTTATGACTGATAATATTTATACAGGAAGGTAGACAGGGAATTCCTCCCATGAGGCCAACTCTGTGTATCTTTGGCATGCCCACGCTCGTGATACTTGTTAAGGAGTTATTCCCATTTTCAGGTTAAATTTTCTCTGAAGGCTCTCCCATTTACTTCCTCAGTGGGTCCCATGGAGTCATACTACTTGTAGTCTCCTTGGGTGAGATTTTCAAAGATACAAATGGATGCCCATTTCCCATCCACTTTCAATAGGAATTAGGAGCCTGGCTGCCTCTTTATAATCATTCCCTTTGGAATCAGAGGTTGGTGATAACATATATTATCTATAGCGAGTTTCATAACAACAATACTTTGAGGTACTTCTTTATAATGGTGTTAGACTGAGGCTTTGACAACCCAAACAAAATATAGAGTAATAATAATGTAGTCTACTGCCTGTTTGTTTTAAGAAGCTGAGATTTTCATACTAAAATAAGACAATTTTTTAAGGAAACATACCCTCCATCTTAAATATATATAATTATGGTTTATTCTGTTACTCCAGCAGATTAAAACATTCATTATACAAGCCACAGATAAGATATAATCTGGGCAGTTGATGATTTTTTGCAACATCACAGCTGATTAAAGAGGAGCTTTTGTTGTAAAACGGCTTTGATTGTGCAGAAGGAAATTACGTCCATTGTGTGCTGAAAGGGTTGCTGTCATTTTCAGCTTTGGCCTTTCTTTTCTTAAATCTATTTTCCTCGTCTCCCTGGCTGTATATCTTTAAAATTGCATAATGCCAATTAAGAAAAATAAAGAGCAAATTGAGATACCAGTATTCATGGAGGAATGCTGTTGGCAGAGGCCCCAGATATTTTTTGTGTCTCTGGTGATTTGCCTGCAACTGTTCCAGGAAGTTTGGGGAAAGTTTTGTATTGACATCATGCAGCAAGCAGTGGAAAAGCTTTACCATGGGAAAGATTTGAGGCCTAGTTCAACATCCCAGGGAACCAATCCTCTGATTTTTGTGGACATTCTCAATGATGATGAATTTTGCAGAAACCTTACCCCATTCTCGCCCCTCTTTAAAAGCTTTTTATTGAGGGGAAAGTTAATAATTTGTTCACGTTTTTGTTTTATTTTAGCTCCTGCTTTCCTCTCTTCCTAAACTTTTTTTTGTTTAAGTAAATGCTCATCCGAACAACCTTATGGAAAAGCACTTAAAATAATCTCCATTTTTTTAATAAAACCAGCAGCAGTTAGGGCTATTATTCCCAAAATAAGCAGGTTATTTTGGTTCTTCTGGGTTCTTCTAATTCATTTTTGATTAACTGTTATTTTACTACAATTCACAGAAGGCACCAAATGGTGGATACAATTTACTGGAGATGCAAATCTTGTCTAAAAATAAGGGACATCTCGTTTAAAAATCAGACCTTAATGGCTCAATTCAGCAAGGGGAGTCCTTTGGTGGACTGGGCCCTTTACAGTTGAACTCCCAACTGTTCAGCACCTGATAGAATTGGAACTTAAATTGGTCATCATACTTGTGGTACATTTGAATGGTTCATTTTCTTTCCTTTTGCCCTTGGAGTGACAGTCATAGTGCAGTATGCAAATCCTACATTCCTTGCTAAAAATCTAAGACTTCATTGGGTCATTTGCATGCTTATGCAACATAAAACCAAGCCACCAGAAGGAAAACTTCAAGAGCCATCATTGGAAAACACGTAACACAACTAATTTTAGTCAATTGGAAAAAATTAGGGCTGTTAAGAGATTAAAAAAATTACTCATGATTAATCACACTGTTAAACAATAATAGAATGCCATTTATTTAAATATTTTGGATATTTTCTACATTTTCAAATATATTTATTTCAATTACAACACAGAATACAAAGTGTACAGTGCTCACCGTCTATTTATTTTTGAATACAAATATTTGCACTGTAAAAAACAAAAGAAATAGTATATTTCAATTTACCTAATACAAGTACTGTAGTGCAATCTCTTTATCATGAAAGTTGAATGTAAAAATGTCAAATTATGTACAAAATAATAACTGCATTCAAAAATAAAACAATATAAAATTTTAGAGCCTACAAGTCCACTCAGTCCTACTTCAGCCAATCGCTCAGACAAACAAGTTTCATTACATTTTTAGGAGATAATGGTGCCTGCTTCTTGTTTACAATGCTACCTGAAAGTGAGAACAGGCATTACCATGGCACTGTTATAACCGGTGTTGCAAGATATTTACATGCCAGATGCGGTAAAGATTCATATGTCCCTTCATGCTTCAACCACCTTCCAGAGGACATGTGTCCATGCTGATGATGGGTTCTGCTCGATAACAATCCAAAGTAGTGTGGACCGATGCATGCTCATTTTCATCATCTGAGTCAGATGCCACCAGCAGAAGGTTGATTTTTTTTTGGTGGTGGTTCGGGTTCTGTAGTTTCCGCATCTGAGTGTTGCTCTTTTAAGTCTTCTGAAAGCATGCTCCACACCTCGTCCCTCTCAGATTTTGCATGGCATTTCAGATTCTTAAACCTTGGGTCGAGTGCTGTAGCTATTTTTAGAAATCACACACTGGTACCTTCTTTGAATTTTGTCAAATCTGGAGTGACTTGTAGGCTCTAAAGTTTTACATTGTTTTGTTTTCGAGTGCAGTTATGTAACAAAAAAAATCTAGATTTGTAAGTTTATTTATTTTAATTATGATTTGGTGCAAAGGTCAAGAAGGAATTGTATTCCCAATGTACAGTACAGGTCGGATATATTATGCAGAGTAGGGGTTTACCAAATCATCAGGTTCTAGACACTGCCAGGGATAGGATACCAGTTTTGAAGAACAAAGATCTATCTGTTGTACATATATGGCCCCCATTACCATATTACCCAAAGCCCCTCATGCTCTTTTAATTGATTTCTTAGAGTTAGTCAATATTTTTGACAATTTTTTTCAATCAGAAAAAATGGTTTCATCTAAATCAATGGGAAATTTCAATTTTCTGAAGGAATATTTCAAAATGAAACACTGAAATGAAACACTGAAACACTGAAATGCACCAAAACATTTTGAATTGACATTTTGATTAAAAATATCATTTAAAATAACATTTCAAAATGGAAGATTTTGTTTTGAATGGGCATTTCATTAAATGAAAAACATTGCAAACTGTTGAGTCAGCATTTTCCAATCAGATATTTTTGTAACTTTTTGTTCTGTGAAAATTGTCCACATGTAGACTTTTAATCCCAATATGGGTTGAAAAAAAAAAGTCAAAATATCAGAATTCTACACGAGATGGAAATTTTGTTTGCAGCCAGCTCTCACATTTATCCTCCCAATACCCCGTGAGGTAGGGCAGTATTATCCTCATTTTGCATGTGGGGAACTGAAGCAGAGAGGCTTAGTGACTTACCCAAGATATCGGAAGTATGTAATAGACCACGGAATTTAACTGAGATATCCTGAGTCCTAGGAGAGAGTCCTAACTACTGGATTATCCTTCTCTCATGAGTGGATTTGGTATGGAAAATCTTATTTTCCTAAAGTTCGCACCCAGATGGACACCTTTACTAATGTAGTAAGTTGTGCCTGCTTAACATACGTAGTGTAACATCCCTTTTGGTAACTAACATCTCAGTCCTATCCTATAGCCCTTACTCATGTGAGCAGTCCCTTTTATGTGAATAAAGGTTTCAGGATTGGGTCCTGAGGGGTGGGGGTGGGGGGCAATGTGGAGAAGAAAAGGAAGTAAGTCACTAAATCTGAAGGTTTAAATTGACCATGGCAAAAAATAGTAAGAATTCCAACAAAGCATATTCTTGGAAGCACACTCAAAGCATCCTGCCACAGCCACTGATGGTTGTGATTATGAAAAGATGCAGACTAAATGTAGAGGCTATGTTGTGGAAAACCAGCACCTATATGGATCACCCAGACTGGCTGTGTACAAGCCACAATGCACTGTAATATAATTCAGTACAAATCCAACAATGGACAGCTAGATACTGCAAATCAGCAAGGTTTTCCCCAAAACCTTCCTATTGTGCCTGGGGGACTACTGATTTCAGTCTGTTCTTTACTATGCTTGCAACATTGTGAATAGAATCAATGCACAAGTATTAGCTACTTAAGCCATTCTTAACCATGATTATTGTTTTCTTAGAACACCTGCATGATACAATTCCATGTAAATATTTGACCTCACTTTTGAGCAAGACATATTCCACTTTTACTACAACAACTCTTCAGATCCAGTGCATGCTACCAGTTTTATTTCAATATATCAACTTTATGATAGGCATACTACTAATTACTGTATACTGGATCTCAGATGGGCTGAACAGTGGTTTGGGTGACTATTACATTGTGATCAATCACTGCACACCCTTGGATGAAGCTTATGGAAGCATACAACCCTAAGTGTGTTTCATTGGCCTTTTCCAATAAAATTTCTCTGCACAGGCACTTTCCACAACTACGATTAAATACTGTTTTGTACAGGCAGACATCTTTGAAAAAACTTTCTGATAAAGGCTCAGGTGAATGTGCTGTAAAGATGGGCACTGAAAGACTACAATAATTAGGTACTTAATCATACCTCCTAGCATTTCAATACTACTAAATCTTTGTCATTATTAAATATGATCCAACTTCAGTTTGTTTCTAACCTGCTACTGAAGTCCATCTGCTAGGACCCATAGGCACGGTCACAGGGAAAAAAAAAGACTCAAGTCATCTGCTAATTGTTTGAAGTAGAAACCAGCACTATGAAAATGAGAAGTGAATATTTACAGGGAAATCATGCAAAGTTCAAGAATTCAGGTTTACTATTCTTTTTCTGTGCCTTATGCGACTGCCTCACTGATTCACATGTACTGCACAGCAGCTGATCCTACCTGTAAACACAAATGCTTTACTTAATCTACTACAATAAATTATAGTTATTAGAAAGCAATCTATCACATATTTTAGGGTCTAGTATCATACTTCCAGGCATTCCATTATTAAGTACATTTTTAGCAGAGTATGTAAAGTTGAGCCAATATAATACAACCTACTTGAATATTTCTCTGCATTAACAAATGACAATAATATTTTTAATTTTACCAATAACTGTACTTCTTTTCAAACTAAAGACCATACAAATTACTGTTTTAATTTAATTTTTGCCTTATATTTCAAAGCAATATTATTTTTCTTCACTGCTTGTTAGTTATAATGTCAACTAAAGAAATTACTATAATCATATTGCTGTCCATTTCCAAATTACAAAAAGCATCTTCTTCTTATACATATGTGTAAAAACATTGTGAGCAGCAGCTATCAATTTTTAGGAAATAGTTTAAAATGAAATACAAAACCTCATTGCACTTTAAGCGCTCAGATAACAGCTTTACTTTATATTGCATTTGATTTAAATGCATCAGCTTATCTGAGTTCTTGATCTTGGGGTACATTTATTTCATAAATTTGTTTCAAAGGAAAAAAAGTATTTTTATAACCTCTCACCTCTGAAAAATTCAAGTCAGAATGCATCATTTTCCTCAATTGATATTTTACAGTCAAGGTTAATAACCTTTTAGAAACAATGTTAAGGCTGGGTGTGTTGTTCTTTTTAATAAAACTGTCATGCATTAAAAGTAAGTACATATGCATATTTATAGATTTGTTCTCCAAAAGGATAGCAAGATTTTTTAAGCTACATTCCAAAACTTCTAGCATGTAAATCAAAATTTACTACAGTTAATTATAAAAGATACACACCTTACTGCAGGACAGGGATAGAGATAATTTGCACATTTGCAACAAATTTCCAGCAATTTTTGTGCTGTAAAGCAATTGAATAGAATAGTTTAAACATATTTCAAACATTCTTTAATGAAAAATGGCATTTTTTAAAGTTTCTGATTTTGACCATTTCTGATTTTTCAGAAGGAAAAACAAGCCAAAATATCATTTTGTGTGTGTGTCCTCCTGTGTCTCTCTCCCCTTTTTCTTTTAATGTTGTCATTTAAAAAAGAGGAGGGGAAAGGAAGAGAGTGAAGGAAAATCCCCAAATAAAAAAAAGAAAGTCAGTAATTTTTTGTGTGTAACATACGTACACTAGTTCAACTAGTTCTACATATTGAAACAACCATTATTCAATATTATCTGCCATGAATTGCACCTTCAAGAAACAAAAAAGTTCCAGTAAGCTTGTATGGGATGGATTCACTGAAGGGATAATAGATTTTTCTTTCTTTCATATTTTGACAACTGCATGTTTTTGCTATTTGTTGAAATTCACAAAAAGATGAAGAATGAAAATCTGTAGTGATAAGTACCATGATGATCAGTACTTCTTAAAGTACTGAACTGAGAGTCTTTCCATTAGCTTGCTAAACCCAGGGTTGTGAGTTCAATCCCTGAGGGGGCCATTTGGGGCAAAAATTGGGGATTGGTCCTGCTTTGAGCCAGGGGTTGGACTAGATGATCTCCTGAGGTCCCTTCCAACCCTGATATTCTATGATTCCTCTATGATTTCAGTGGGTTTTGGATCAGAATCTTATATAGTGCTAGTTTTCTACAAATGGGGGAAATTAGTAATACATAATTGAAATGATTTACCTACCTAGTTTTGAATTTTAAGGAAATAGTATGCTCTGTATTCCTTTTTCTAAGGAGATATATATTTCCATGTTTTATGGGAGAAATTGTGATCAAGCAGAGGTACCTAGCAAGATGGGAATGAAAGCAGGCTCTGCAGAGCAACTATTTCCTCCTGGAGTGTATGGAATGGGGAATGGTCCACCCTTCCCAATGCACCGGGTGGTGTAGCTGTACGGGCACACTGATGTACATTGTACCAGATATGTTCCATCCCTGGAGCAGAAGAGGAGACAGGATGGAGACTGGGACTCTCAGCTTCCCAAGCTGTTCCATGAGCAATGCAACAGTGAACAGCTCCTTACCCAAGGAAGATCATTAACTCATGATCCAAGCCTAAGGTTTCAAAGCACATAAGCATTACTATAAACTCAAAACTCTAGTGAGACAGATAAGTATTATTATACCTACTCTACTGGTCCATAAACTGAGGCATGCAGAAATTAAGAATTTTAAGCCTCATTACTTATAATTAGGCATATTGATTAATGTATAGTATACAGGGCCCCAAATCAAACTCACCTCGTTTTTGAGTACTTATAAATCCCAGTTAATTCAACAAGCTGTAGGTGCCTAAATATGGACTAAAGGCACCTAAATTCCAGCACTATTTTGAAAATGTTGACCTATATGATTTGTCCAAAGTCACAAAATGAATGAATAGATTCATAGATTCATAGATACTAAGGTCAGAAGGGACCATTCTGATCATCTAGTCCGACCTCCTGCACAGCGCAGGCCACAGAATGTCACCCACCACTCCTATGAAAAACCTCACCCATGTCTGAGCTATTGAAGTCCTCAAATCATGGTTCAAAACTTCAAGGAGCAGAGAAGCCTCCCTCCAGTCAACCATGCCCCATGCTACAGAGGAAGGCAAAAAAAAAAACAAAAAACAAAAACAAAAAACAAAAAACACACCTCCAGGGCCTCTCCAATCTGCCCTGGAGGAAAACTCCCTCCCGACCCCAAACTTGGCAATCAGCCAAACCCTGAGCACATGGGCAAGATTCACCAGCCAGATACCCAGGAAAGAATTTTCAATAGTAAATCAGATCCCATCCATCTAATATCCCATCTCAGGGGATTTGGCCTATTTACCCTGAATATTTAAAGATCAATTACTTACGAAAATCCCATTATCCCATCATACCATCTCCTCCATAAACTTATCGAGTAGAATCTTAAAACCAGATAGATCTTTTGCCCCCACTGCTTCCCTTGGAAGGTTATTCCAAAACTTCACTCCTCTGATGGTTAAAAACCTTCGTCTGATTTCAAGTCTAAACTTCCTGGTGGCCAGTTTATACCCATTTGTTCTTGTGTCCACATTGGTGCTGAGCTGAAATAATTCCTCTCCCTCTCCTGTATTTATCCCTCTGATATATTTATAGAGAGTAATCATATCTCCCCTCAACCTTCTTTTAGTTAGGCTAAACAAGCCAAGCTCCTTAAGTCTCCTTTCATAAGACAAGTTTTCCATTCCTCGGATCATCCTAGTAGCCCTTCTCTGTACCTGCTCCAGTTTGAATTCATCCTTTTTAAACATGGGAGACCAGAACTGCACACAGTATTCTAGGTGAGGTCTCACCAGTGCCTTGTATAACGGTACTAAAACCTCCTTATCCCTACTGGAAATGCCTCTCCTGATGCATCCCAAAACCGCATTAGCTTTTTTCACAGCCATATCACATTGGCAGCTCATAGTCATCCTATGATCAACCAATACTCCAAGGTCCTTCTCCTCTTCCGTTACTTCTAATTGATGCGTCCCCAACTTATAACTAAAATTCTTGTTATTAATCCCTAAATGCATAACCTTACACTTCTCACTATTAAATTTCATCCTATTACTATTACTCCAGTTTACAAGGTCATCCAGATCCTCCTGTATAATATCCCGATCCTTTTCCGAATTGGCAATACCTCGCAGCTTTGTATCATCTGCAAACTTTATTAGCACACTCCCACTTTTTGTGCCAAGGTCAGTAACAAAAAGATTAAATAAGATAGGTCCCAAAACCGATCCCTGAGGAACTCCACTGGTAACCTCCCTCCAACCTGACAGTTCGCCTTTCAGTAGGACCCGTTGCAGTCTTCCCTTTAACCAATTCCTTATCCACCTTCTGATGTTCATATTGATCCCCATCTTCTCCAATTTAACTAATAATTCCCCATGTGGCACGGTATCAAATGCCTTACTGAAATCTAGGTAAATTAGATCCACTGCATTTCCTTTATCTAAAAAATCTGTTACTTTTTCAAAAAAGGAGATTAGGTTGGTTTGGCACGATCTACCTTTTGTAAAACCATGTTGTATTTTGGCCCATGATTGATAGATTCACCAATAGAACACTGAAATCTTGATTCTTAATCTACTGATCTAGCCACTAGATATGTGTGGAACTCCTGTTGACTTCAGTGGATCAGAATCAAACACATAAAGAAAAACAAAGCTTATATAAAATGCAATATATTCCCCATAAAGAACTAGTAAAATAAGAGAAAAGCAGTACAGTTATGGACAATTAATATCACTTAATTCATGCCACTCAACATAGTTTTATGGAGCATAGGCCTTGCCAAACAAATTTTGTATCAGTTTTTTTGTGAGATCACAAGTTTAGTTAATAAAGGTATCAATGTTGATATATAATAGTTAGACTTCTGTAAGGCATTTTATTTAGTCCTGGATGACATACTGAAGAAAAATTTCACTATGTAAAAATCAATTCAGCCCATATTAAAAGGTTTAAAAATTGGTTAACTGGATCTCAAAAACTAATTATAAATGGGGAATCATCATATAAAGATGTTTCTAGTGTGATCCCACAGGGATCTGCTTATGGCCCAATGTTATTCACTATCTTTGTCAATTATTGGAAAGGAGATATAACATCATTGCTGGTAAAAAATGTGTAGAGGACACAAAACTTGGTGGTGTGGTAAATAGTGATGTGGGCAGGTCAGTTGAAAGACCAATCTGGAGCACCTAGTAAGGTGGGCTCTTTTGAACAACATATATTTTAATACAGCCAAATGCAATGTCATATATCTAGGAACAAAGAACGTAGGTCACAATTATAAAATGGGAGACAATATCCTGGAATGCAGTAACATTAAAAGGGACTAGGGATCATGGTAGATAGCTAACTGAATATGAGCTTGCAGCACAATGCTGTAGGTAAAAGGATGAGCATGGTCCTTGAACGCATGAGCAAGAGAATATTAAGTAGGAATAGGGAGGCAATATTGCCTCTGTGTCTGGCATTAACAAGGCCTTTCCTGGAATAGTGTGTCCAGTTCTGGTGTCCACACTGCAAACAGCAAACTGCTGAAAAATGTGAAATGGTTCAGAAAAGAGCTAAAGGAATTACATGAGAACTGGAAAATATGCCTTATAATGTGATACTTATGAAGCTCAATCTATTTTGTTTATCCAAGAGAAGGTTAAGAGGTGACTTGCTCAGGGCCTATAAGTACCTAGTGGGGAAAGAGGTTTTGCTAGTTCATGGTTCTTTTATCTAACAGAAAAAGCATAACAAGATCCAACGGTTGAACGCTGAAGCCAAAGAAATTCTGACTAGAAATAATTATTAAGGCACACATTTTTAACAATGAGGGTAATTAACTGTTGCAACAACTGACCTAGGGATGTAGCTGGCATTCAATGACTTGAAGTCCTCAAGAGTGGATGTCTTTCTAAAGATATACTATAGCTATAGTAGTATATGGGCTTGATGCAGAGATTACTGAATGAAGTTCCACTAGACAATCAGAATGGTCTCTCTGGACTTAAAATCTATGAATCTGTTTACTTCTTTGACTTCATCCAGCATGAGGGTGGATTCAAAAGAGGGAGAGTATGTATACTGGGCTTGATACAATGCCCATTTGTGTTAATGGACAGACTCCCTTTGATTTCAGTAGGCTTTGGATTACATTTATACAAAAGTAATGATATATAGTGATTACATCATTGGTTTGGAAGTCAGAATTCCTTATTTCTGTTGCTGACTTGATTACTGAATCTCTTTTGGACTGTAAGCAAGGTTTATAAGTTATACATAACCTCTCTATGATAAAGGTTACTCTTCTGCACAAGGGAACAATAACTTCTATTGAATTCTATAGGCATTGACAATGGCCAGGTTACACAGGTCACTATTTTCAAAGTTAGCTGCCATATTTAAACACACAGAGAATATGGTGCGCTCTTCACAGGTGCTGAAGACCTATGGCTTCTACTGGCTTCACTGGAAATTATTGGCAGTCAACACCTCAGAAAATCAAGGCATTTTTATGAATTGAGGTGACTCACTATAGACACTCCAGTTTGAACATTTTGGCCATGGCCTCTCCTTTAGTCAAGTTTCCCACCTGTAAATTGAGTGTAAAAATGTTAATGTTGTGTTATTAAATGATAAGTGATTTGAGATCATAGATGGTATAGAAGAGTCATTGCAAAATCAAAGCCTGGCAAAAAAATCAACAGAGGATTAAAAAATCAGAGGTAGATTTTTGAAGCTGTCAAAGGGAATTAAATCCAAATTCATGGGAATTGTGCACCTAATGTCATTTAGTCTGCTCTGAAAACCTCCCACTACATGATTGTAAAGGGGAAAAAAACTGTTGGAGAAGTTCCTTGTGGCTCTCCTTTTCTGTATCACTATTTTGGTATTGTAATGGGAATGCAGCAAGAATTGCTGCTGCTATTATAAATAGACATTCCTGTGTCAAGTCTGCCTTCTGCCCATTTGATCATATTTTAAACTGGCAGAAAGATGAACTTTCCAATATTCAGATTTTATTGCCTTCATTTCTTTCCAACCATGCATGAATCCACATTCATGTGAAGCTTGACCGCTAATTTTGGAAAATAAAACTCACAAAAACCCGTTACTGAAGCCATTTTTTTACAAGCACAGTTTTAAAGCCTTAAAAATAACTGTCTTGTGTTACAGTTCAACCACACAATATTAGGCACTGTCCATTAAACAGTTTCTAAAGAGATATTGATAGCAAGAAAAAAAGAATGAATACCTTGACTACTTGACTAAAAAAAATCTACATATTTATCTTTACATTAGTCTGTCTCTTTCAACAGGAAATGTTCCAGAACTAAGATTACCAGGCATTCAGTTTTTTAACTTCTAAAATACAGAAGAGAGAGAGGACAAGCTGTGGGGAGGAAAAGGCAAGCATTGTAGAACACAACAGCCCTCCTGTCCCAGAGAGATTTATTTATTGGAAAGTTATTTTCCTCTCACTATAATTTAAGTCCCTAGTTATTATGCCATACGTAGCTGCATTATACAATACAGCCCAAAATCTGCGGTTTTGTAAACTGAGCTGTCAAACACTTGTTATTTTAAAGCTGGAACTTGTCAGGGTCTTCTGACAGCCCAGTGGTCCCAGCTCCCAGCCTGATTCACGACTGGCTCTGAGACAGAGGAAGTTCGCGTCTGCTATAATCTAAACACTGTGCAAATGGAACATAGACACAGTGCTGAAAGAAGAAAAGAGGCTAAACCCTGTAACCCAGACAAGAATCATACAAAGTTTCTGAGGAGGAGGGGAGAAATCAAGTCCAGCAGCAGAGACTGCAACATAAGCAAATGCAAGTATTTTATTTTAAACCATCAAGTTGTTTTTTTTTAAACTAGTTAGTTGTATAGCAGTGAAAATTAGTCTCCTTCAATGTATGGAAACAATATCCCACATGTGTACTTTTACCACATCTGTATTTTCCATTTAAAGTGTAAACATAATAAGGTGCATTCTAGGAGGAATTTTTTAGTCCCTGAGGTTGCGTGTCTAGTGCTTAAGCACAAGGAAATACTTTTCAGGCTGTTGCTTCTCGTTCATTAGATGATTACAAAGGGTTACAAAGCGCAAAGGTTTCTATATTAATTTTAGTTACAACGAAATCTGGATCCACTCTTTAAAATTCAGCATGCAGTCAACAACTGCAAAAGTATTTTCTCTGGGCAGTGGCAGTGCATCTCTAGGAGGGATAATGAAATGCAGTTCTTTTCCCCAATTGTTTTTCCGAAAGAAAAATCTAGAGAGAAACCTTTGTTTTTCTGAATTCATAAATGACACTCAGAGAAAAAAAAACTTAAATTAAAATGTAAAAAAGGGAATGTGTGTAATATACTGGGCTAGATTGGAACTCTGCAATCTGCCCTGAGTAATGGGTGGCATAAGGTCGATCTGCTCCAGGACTCTAAGAATCACAGTTCCTCCCAGATCCCCACTTGATCAGAGAGGAGTAAAGTTATAACGCCCATCTCTGTAGAGCAGCTGACTCCCAGGGCTCTAGTGGTTCCCTAACCATCTTTTCCCACTCCCTGTCCACTGGCTCACAGGAGAAAGTGTCAGAGGAGCAGCCTCTGCTTTTCCCACCACAGTTGGATTCTCCATCTAAGTAGGACCCAACAGGAGAATAAAGGGGACCTTGCCCCTTTCCCTGACTGAGTAAGGGATGTGATGAGCTAGCCCTTTATAATTATTTACATTTATCTTAAATTAGGATTAGAGGTGGCCTCAAATCAAACTGCTGAATTTAGGTTCCCCAAACTTCAGAAAAAGTCTGATTCTGGATCCAAACTGTGGCTCAGGGATAACGTGAATCAAACATGTCTCTTTAGTTTATGATTGGTGGATTATTATCTCTTTTTACATTCTTAAAACAATCACTAATGTGAAAGAGCAGAAACTCTTGCATGAGGTAAGAAGTTGTGGAATCATCAGAAGTTCATTTCCAATACATTTTTACAGAAAGATACAATGAAGAAGATTTTGGCAGTTTCAAAGAGAGATTTTGGCAGTTTACTTCAAATGCCTTACCTATTTTTGTTTCCAATGTATTTAACTGTGACACTCTGGTTACCTTTTCCAGACCTGAGGAAGAGCTCTGTGATGCTCAAAAGCTTAGTCCAATAAAAGATATTACCTCACCCATCTTCTTTCTCTTAAGCATCTGTTGCATTTATCTATAGAGAAACAACTAATGGGTGGTTGAAATTTACATGGATCACCCTTAACCTATACTGGAATCTTCACTGTTGCTCATGTCCTTGGGAAAGCAGGATATTCAAGGCAGTTTTCAGCAGGGATTGGGGAACAGTCTCAAAAATCATTTCCCATCTTGTGACAACATTATGGCCCTTGTCATCAGGCAGTGAACACTTTTCTATTTAAACTACAGTAATTAAATCTCCCTACTCTTATTTAAAAAAAATACAACTGCCTGCTGTTGGTCTGAAGAATTGCACTGAGTGAATGTAAATTTTAATTTCACGGTGCAAGTGTTAAATCAATGCTGTCTAAACTGTCTGCCTGTGCTTCATGAAATCCCACCACATTTTAATAGTTCTCCTTTTGTACTGAATGGAACTACACTTGGAAATACCACGTGTGTGTGTGTGTGTGTGTGTGTGTGTGTGTGTGTGTGTGTGTGTGTGTGTGTGTCGGGGGAGGGGAGATAATGTACAATTAGGGCCCTGAAAACCACAACAACATAACCACATTCTATTCACCTAATTGGGCCAAGAGAAAACTATCATTTCTGAAACCGTTTGTTTTTTTAACACATACTTTCCCTACCAATTTCAGTTAAAATAACATAGTGGTTCCTGGCAATGTTTTACATACAGCATTGTATTCCATGTTGACTTTAAAAGCCATTGTTCGAATGCATGTCAATAAAACATGTAGCCCTTCTTAACCTAGTAGTCCCCATTTTATTATGAGTCTTTATCTGTTAAGTGACAAAATTATGCTAGATGGATTTATTTTGCATTCCCTTTTTTTAAGATTACTGACATTTTTAAGATTGTCAAATTTCAATGGGTCAGAATAATATGCTTGAGTGTAGCCTAAACCTATTCACCCTGCATCCAGGGTTGCAGAAGCAGAGATAAACCTGACATTATTCACATGGTTTTAAATTTCATTAACAACAAGTTGAGACATGCCCAGAAACGACTGTTAAGTTTAATTCTAGAATGAAATGTAGTGTGTGCTTGATTCTGTGAGTTTGATATTTTATGTTGGGAGGAATGCTCCTATATTTCATAATTTTGCTCTTGATGTGATTTTTATCATATCTGGCTGGTGCTACATGACAAACATATTTCCCTTATATCTTACAAGAGTCACATCACAGGGACCATTTGACGCTAATGTATATTGTAAAGCCCATCCATGCTACCCAGGACAAGTTAGCTGGTAATATCACTAGTTTGCAAAGAGACTGATTGCTTCCTATTGAATTATAGCCATGTGAGCCACTGAAGTGAAAGGTTTCAGAGTAGCAGCCATGTTAGTCTATATCCGAAAAAGAAAAGGAGGACTTGTGGCTCACAAAAGCTTATGCTCAAATAAATGTGTTAGTCTCTAAGGTGCCACAAGTCCCCCTTTTCTTTTTACTGAAGTGAAAATTGCTTCTGCATTTTTATTACAATCCCCAAGCTTTAACAGTGCTGTAAATTAAAATGCAACAGGATGAACATGTACAAAGAAGGTCTCAACCTTCGGAAGTATCCGAGCGTGTGTTTGCTGGGAGGGCAGGGAGAGAGCCTGAGTGAGTGTCTGATTGGCTGCTAGCCTGCAGGGGGCGGGCATTAGGGTGTCTGTGTGTTTGCGTCAGGGAAGCCTAGCTGTTTAAAAATAGCCAGAGCCTCGCGAACCAGCTGAGCGGCAGTGAACCAGCGGAGCAGCGGGGACAGCAGAGCAGCTCACAGCAGGAGTTTGCCTGGGAGTTCGCCTGGAGTGTGCCCAGTGAGGCTTACATCTTGCCAACGTCTCTGAGGAAGCTCATAGTAGGTAGGTGATATGGAAGGGGGGGGTTCAGCTATTGTGACCTGCACTGGATGTGCCATGTTTGTCTTTCTTCCACAGGACAGAAGCGACTTTGTCTGTACAAAGTGCAAGCTGGTCTCCATATTGGAAGAGAAGATTGAAGATCTGGAGCAACAGGTAACGACCCTGCGTTGTATACAAGAGACTGAGGATTTTCTGGACCAAACTCAGGATAGACTTCTAGGGGCACAAAGCTCTAAAGATATAGAGCAGGTTGCACAGAGGAGCCAAGAGGCCAGTGAAGAAGCTTGGCAACATGTGACCTCCAGAAGAGGTAAGCGGAATGTCCGGGTTCCAGTAACACAGACACAGGTAACTAACCGCTTTCATGTTCTCTCCACAGGTACCATTGCGGAGAGTGGACCAGATGATATGTCTGGGGGGAGAAAGCAGAAGGAGACTCCGCTGGTTGGGAGGCATGAGATGCGATGTCCTGAGGTTGGGGGTTCCACGACCACCACTCCCAAGAGGAGAAGGCGGGTGGTGGTGGTCGGGGACTCTCTCCTCCGGGGGACTGAGTCATCTATCTGCCGCCCTGACCGGGAAAACCGAGAAGTCTGCTGCTTGCCAGGGGCTAAGATTCGTGATGTGACGGAGAGACTGCCGAGACTCATCAAGCCCTCGGATCGCTACCCCTTCCTGCTTCTCCACGTGGGCACCAATGATACTGCCAAGAATGACCTTGAGCGGATCACTGCGGACTACGTGGCTCTGGGAAGAAGGATAAAGGAGTTGGAGGCGCAAGTGGTATTCTCGTCCATCCTCCCCGTGGAAGGAAAAGGCCTGGGTAGGGACCGTCGAATCGTGGAGGTCAACGAATGGCTACGCAGGTGGTGTCGGAGAGAAGGCTTTGGATTCTTTGACCATGGGATGGTGTTCCATGAAGGAGGAGTGCTGGGCAGAGACGGGCTCCATCTTACGAAGAGAAGGAAGAACATCTTTGCCAGCAGGCTGGCTAACCTAGTGAGGAGGGCTTTAAACTAGGTTCACCGGGGGAAGGAGACCAAAGCCCTGAGGTAAGTGGGAAAGCGGGATACCGGGAGGAAGCACAGGCAGGAATGTCTGAGAGGGGAGGGCTCCTGCCTCATACTGGGAATGAGGGGCGATCAACAGGTTATCTCAAGTGCTTATATACAAATGCACAAAGCCTTGGAAACAAGCAGGGAGAACTGGAGGTCCTGGTGATGTCAAGGAATTATGACGTGATTGGAATAACAGAGACTTGGTGGGATAACTCACATGACTGGAGTACAGTCATGGATGGTTATAAACTGTTCAGGAAGGACAGGCAGGGCAGAAAAGGTGGGGGAGTAGCACTGTATGTAAGGGAGCAGTATGACTGCTCAGAGCTCCGGTACGAAACTGTGGAAAAACCTGAGTGTCTCTGGATTAAGTTTAGAAGTGTGTGCAACAAGAGTGATGTCATGGTGGGAGTCTGCTATAGACCACCGGACCAGGGGGATGAGGTGGATGAGGCTTTCTTCCGGCAACTCACGGAAGCTACTAGATCGCATGCCCTGATTCTCATGGGTGACTTTAATTTTCCTGATATCTGCTGGGAGAGCAATACAGCGGTGCATAGACAATCCAGGAAGTTTTTGGAAAGCGTAGGGGACAATTTCCTGGTGCAAGTGCTAGGGGAGCCAACTAGGGGGAGCGCTTTTCTTGACCTGCTGCTCACAAACCGGGTAGAATTAGTGGGGGAAGCAAAAGTGGATGGGAATCTGGGAGGCAGTGACCATGAGTTGGTTGAGTTCAGGATCCTGACGCAGGGAAGAAAGGTAAGCAGCAGGATACGGACCCTGGACTTCAGGAAAGCAGACTTTGACTCCCTCAGGGAACAGATGGCCAGGATCCCCTGGGGGACTAACATGAAAGGGAAGGGAGTCCAGGAGAGCTGGCTGTATTTCAAGGAATCCCTGTTGAGGTTACAGGGACAAACCATCCCGATGAGTCGAAAGAATAGTAAATATGGCAGGCGACCAGCTTGGCTTAATGGTGAAATCCTAGCGGATCTTAAACATAAAAAAGAAGCTTACAAGAAGTGGAAGGTTGGACATATGACCAGGGAAGAGTATAAAAATATTGCTCGGGCATGTAGGAAAGATATCAGGAGGGCCAAATCGCACCTGGAGCTGCAGCTAGCAAGAGATGTAACAAGAGTAACAAGAAGGGTTTCTTCAGGTATGTTGGCAACAAGAAGAAAGCCAAGGAAAGTGTGGGCCCCTTACTGAATGAGGGAGGCAAGCTAGTGACAGAGGATGTGGAAAAAGCTAATGTACTCAATGCTTTTTTTGCCTCTGTTTTCACTAACAAGGTCAGCTCCCAGACTGCTGTGCTGGGCATCACAAAATGGGGAAGAGATGGCCAGCCCTCTGTAGAGATAGAGGTGGTTAGGGACTATTTAGAAAAGCTGGACGTGCACAAGTCCATGGGGCCGGACGAATTGCATCCGAGAGTGCTGAGGGAATTGGCGGCTGTGATTGCAGAGCCCTTGGCCATTATCTTTGAAAACTCGTGGCGAACGGGGGAAGTCCCGGATGACTGGAAAAAGGCTAATGTAGTGCCCATCTTTAAAAAAGGGAAGAAGGAGGATCCTGGGAACTACAGGCCGGTCAGCCTCACCTCAGTCCCTGGAAAAATCATGGAGCAGGTCCTCAAAGAATCAATCCTGAAGCACTTAGAGGAGAGGAAAGTGATCAGGAACAGTCAGCATGGATTCACCAAGGGAAGGTCATGCCTGACTAATCTAATCGCCTTTTATGATGAGATTACTGGTTCTGTGGATGAAGGGAAAGCAGTGGATGTATTGTTTCTTGACTTTAGCAAAGCTTTTGACACGGTCTCCCACAGCATTCTTGTCCGCAAGTTAAGGAAGTATGGGCTGGATGAATGCACTATAAGGTGGGTAGAAAGCTGGCTAGATTGTCGGGCTCAACGGGTAGTGATCAATGGCTCCATGTCTAGTTGGCAGCCGGTGTCAAGTGGAGTGCCCCAGGGGTCGGTCCTGGGGCCCGTTTTGTTCAATATCTTCATAAATGATCTGGAGGATGGTGTGGATTGCACTCTCAGCAAATTTGCGGATGATACTAAACTGGGAGGAGTGGTAGATACGATGGAGGGGAGGGTTAGGATACAGAAGGACCTAGACAAATTGGAGGATTGGGCCAAAAGAAATCTAATGAGGTTCAATAAGGATAAGTGCAGGGTCCTGCACTTAGGATGGAAGAATCCAATGCACCGCTACAGACTAGGGACCGAATGGCTCGGCAGCAGTTCTGCGGAAAAGGACCTAGGGGTGACAGTGGACGAGAAGCTGGATATGAGTCAGCAGTGTGCCCTTGTTGCCAAGAAGGCCAATGGCATTTTGGGATGTATAAGTAGGGGCATAGCGAGCAGATCGAGGGACGTGATCGTTCCCCTCTATTCGACACTGGTGAGGCCTCATCTGGAGTACTGTGTCCAGTTTTGGGCCCCACACTACAGGAAGGATGTGGATAAATTGGAAAGAGTACAACGAAGGGCAACAAAAATGATTAGGGGTCTAGAGCACATGACTTATGAGGAGAGGCTGAGGGAGCTGGGATTGTTTAGTCTGCAGAAGAGAAGAATGAGGGGGGATTTGATAGCTGCTTTCAACTACCTGAAAGGGGGTTTCAAAGAGGATGGCTCTAGACTGTTCTCAATGGTAGCAGATGACAGAACGAGGAGTAATGGTCTCAAGTTGCAATGGGGGAGGTTTAGATTGGATATTAGGAAAAACTTTTTCACTAAGAGGGTGGTGAAACACTGGAATGCGTTACCTAGGGAGGTGGTAGAATCTCCTTCCTTAGAGGTTTTTAAGGTCAGGCTTGACAAAGCCCTGGCTGGGATGATTTAACTGGGACTTGGTCCTGCTTTGAGCAGGGGGTTGGACTAGATGACCTTCTGGGGTCCCTTCCAACCCTGATATTCTATGATTCTATGATTCTATGAACCTCAGGAATTAATATTTTAATGATTTTTTATACAACATCTATTTTCAAATCTTACAAATGAAAAAAAAAAGAAAAAACAAGAGGAAATGTATTACTTAACATCTTTTTTATGCCTATATAGCTCTCGGTATATGAGTATAATTCATGCAATTAGCCTAAGAAATTGAGTAATCACATTGTATATTTCAAAAAAAAAAAAATTGTGGAAAGGGCCAAATCTTACAAAGCCCTACTTCAATGGAGTAGTCAGTCGAACTACTCTTGCATGGTAAGAGTTTGCATGACCAGTCTGAGATCATTATTTTTAAAATGTGATGATGGGGATACATGACAACTACTCCTGTGAGGGTTTGATGATGTACAGTATGCTATAAATACAATCTATCACAGAAATACATGGTGACTCAAAAGAAACAAACATTGTATATTGTACATGGATAATGATTCAAAATGTTTAAATCATCATATATTATCATGATAAGTCATAATACGCTATGAAATATGTAGTACACATAATTCATGATTGTTTAAGTCATTGACATGACAGAGGGGAACCATTGCAGTCTTAACCATTGTAAATCTTTTCTGAAGACCTCTTTTTTTCTTTATCTTGTTTTCCTTAAATAAATATTTGAAAGAAATAGAGCAAACAAAATTTACATTAAAATAGTTCTATGTGTCTAATGGAAATTTTAAAAAAAGAAATTCTTAAACTGAAAAATTATTTCTAAAAGGCGTCAGAGTGTCCCGGGTTTATTTACTCCCCAGGATTTCGTTAACAATATTTTCATGCTTTACACATTAAAAAAAAATATTTGTTCTAATTATCAGGACAACAAAGTCAGCCTGAAATCAGGAAAGCATGCAAAGTTATTTCTGGCTTTTACATCTTCATTAAAGGTAGGACTGAATAAAATTCCTAAATCCAAACTCCAGGAAGTTTGTGGTTAAAGCCCATTTCTAATCTTTGACAGTATTCTGCTCTGAACAAATTCTGCTCTCAGGGTCACTAGTGTAAATCTGGAAAAAAATTTCTGATGTCAATGGAATTAATGGCATTCCAACTTAACTTTCTTGACATCAGTGGAGTTACTCCAAAGGGTCACCAAGAGCAGATAATGGCCTTAGTTACTACATCTATCGTCATGAAACTATGTGGATAGGATACAAAATATTCACAAAGATGGGATTTTTTACATAGATACATTTCTGACTATAATTGTGTTAGGCTTTTGTTTTAAAATGCACATTTGGCTTAATAGGACAAATTAAAGAATGATTAACTTCTCTAACTTTGAATTGTTTGTTTTGGGTTGTTGTTGTTTTTGTTATTTTTTTTAATTTCAAGACAGATTTTTTGACATTTGCCATTGGAATTTAAGTTTATTTATTTATTTCTCATACAAGAACATTTTGATGGCAAAAGAATCAAAGTGAGTGACAGATTTCAGATGACAAGCTATGAACCTGTTAGATTTCAGCATAATTGACATTTGTCCTCTTCTGACAAATTATATAAATGACTGAAGAAAAGATTCCTCAATAGACTGAAATCACAGCTCCTTTTCCTAAACTCTTCTCTCCTCAGTGGTTTCCTCAGTCCCAATCTAGAGTCTTATCCACTCTGCCTCTGTGTTGAATCTCTTTCCCGAGAAATATCATTCTCCTCATCACAACTCATTGGTAATATTATAGGACAAAGCATTTGGACTGGAAAATTCCTGCTTATAACCACACCAATGTTTTCTGTATCCCATTATATAGCACAGACATATGCACTCATATGATTGATTTTTAAGTTGTAGAATTTCCTACTAATTATTCCAGAGCCCACTGTCAAGGAACATGCCATTTTGAGAGTAAACTCTGGTTTCTTTAAAAAGAAAAGGAGTACTTGTGGCACCTTAGAGAATAACAAATTTATTTGAGCATAAGCTTTCGTGAGCTACAGCTCACTTCATCGGATGCATTTGGTGGAAAATACAGAGGGGAGAATTATATACACACACAGAGAACATGAAACAATGGGTTTTATCATACACATTGTAAGGAGAGTGATCACTTATGATGAGCCATCACCAGCAGCGGGGGGTGGGGGGAAGGAGGAAAACTTTTCATGGTGACAAGCAAGGTGGGCTATTTCCAGCAGTTAACAAGAACATCTGAGGAACAGTGGGCGGTGGGGTGGGGGGGAGAAATAACATGGGGAAATAGTTTTACTTTGTGTAATGACTCATCCATTCCCAGTCTCTATTCAAGCCTAAGTTAATTGTATCCAGTTTGCAAATTAATTCCAATTCAGCAGTCTCTCCTTGGAGTCTGTTTTTGAAGTTTTTTTGTTGAAGGATAGCCACCCTCAGGTCTGTGATCGAGTGACCGGAGAGATTGAAGTGTTCTCCAACTGGTTTTTGAATGTTATAATTCTTGACGTCTGATTTGTGTCCATTTATTCTTTTAGGTAGAGACTGTCCAGTTTGACCAATGTACATGGCAGAGGGGCATTGCTGGCACATGATGGCATACATCACATTGGTAGATGCGCAAGTGAACGAGCCTCTGATAGTGTGGCTGATGTGATTAGGCCCTATGATGGTGTCCCCTGAATAGATATGTGGACAGAGTTGGCAACGGGCTTTGTTGCAAGGATAGGTTCCTGGGTTAGTGGTTCTGTTGTGTGGTGTGTGGTTGCTGGTGAGTATTTGCTTCAGATTGGGGGGGCTGTCTGTAAGCAAGGACTGGCCTGTCTCCCAAGATCTGTGAGAGTGATGGGTCGTCCTTCAGGATAGGTTGTAGATCCTTGATGATGCGTTGGAGAGGTTTTAGTTGGGGGCTAAAGGTGATGGCTAGCGGCGTTCTGTTGTTTTCTTTGTTGGGCCTGTCCTGTAGTAGGTGACTTCTGGGTACTCTTCTGGCTCTGTCAATCTGTTTCTTCACTTCAGCAGGTGGGTATTGTAGTTGTAGGAATGCATGATAGAGATCTTGTAGGTGTTCGTCTCTGTCTGAGGGGTTGGAGCAAATGCGGTTATATCGTAGAGCTTGGCTGTAGACAATGGATTGTGTGGTATGATCTGGATGAAAGCTAGAGTCATGTAGGTAGGAATAGCCGTCAGTAGGTTTCCGATATAGGGTGGTGTTTATGTGACCATCGCGTATTAGCACCGTAGTGTCCAGGAAGTGGATATCTTGTGTGGACTGGTCCAGGCTGAGGTTGATGGTGGGATAGAAATTGTTGAAATCATGGTGGAATTCCTCAAGGGCTTCTTTTCCATGGGTCCAGATGATGAAGATGTCATCAATGTAGCGCAAATAGAGTAGGGGCATTAGGAGACGAGAGCTGAGGAAGCGTTGTTCTAAGTCAGCCATAAAAATGTTGGCATACTGTGGGGCCATGCGGGTACCCATCGCAGTGCCGCTGATTTGAAGGTATACATTGTCCCCAAATGTGAAATAGTTATGGGTGAGGACAAAGTCACAAAGTTCAGCCACCAGGTTAGCCATGAGATTATCGGGGATCCTGTTCCTGACAGCTTGTAGTCCATCTTTGTGTAGAATGTTGCTAGCCATCACCTTCAGCCCCCAACTAAATCCTCTCCAACGCATCATCAAGGATCTACAACCTATCCTGAAGGACGACCCATCACTCTCACAGATCTTGGGAGACAGGCCAGTCCTTGCTTACAGACAGCCCCCCAACCTGAAGCAAATACTCACCAGCAACCACACACCACACAACAGAACCACTAACCCAGGAACCTATCCTTGCAACAAAGCCCGTTGCCAACTCTGTCCACATATCTATTCAGGGGACACCATCATAGGGCCTAATCACATCAGCCACACTATCAGAGGCTCGTTCACCTGCGCATCTACCAATGTGATATATGCCATCATGTGCCAGCAATGCCCCTCTGCCATGTACATTGGTCAAACTGGATAGTCTCTACCTAAAAGAATAAATGGACACAAATCAGACGTCAAGAATTATAACATTCAAAAACCAGTTGGAGAACACTTCAATCTCTCTGGTCACTCGATTACAGACCTGAGAGTGGCTATCCTTCAACAAAAAAACTTCAAAAACAGACTCCAACGAGAGACTGCTGAATTGGAATTAATTTGCAAACTGGATACAATTAATTTAGGCTTGAATAGAAACTGGGAATGGATGAGTCATTACACAAAGTAAAACTATTTCCCCATGTTATTTCTCCTCCCCCCCCACCCCACCCCCCACTGTTCCTCAGATGTTCTTGTTAACTGCTGGAAATAGCCTACCTTGCTTGTCACCATGAAAGGTTTTCCTCCTTCTCCCCCCCGCCGCTGCTGGCTCATCTTAAGTGATCACTCTCCTTACAGTGTGTATGATAAACCCATTGTTTCATCTTCTCTGTGTGTGTATATAAATCTCCCCTCTGTATTTTCCACCAAATGCATCCGATGAAGTGAGCTGTAGCTCACGAAAGCTTATGCTCAAATAAATTTGTTAGTCTCTAAGGTGCCACACGTACTCCTTGCGAATACAGACTAACATGGCTGCTACTCTGAAATCTGGTTTCTTTGTGATCAATGCTTAATATGATGCCCATAAAACACAGAATTGAGAGATGGGGAAGAACAACTTCTACTTCATTCAACTAATTCATCACCTTGCCAGCTAGCACAGCATTTGTCGTACTGTCTATTTTGTAGCCTTGTGGCAAAGTCCTGTAAGAATTTAGTAGAAAATTATAACATTTCTATAGATTTCTTAAACTTCCTATAGAATATAATAGAGTATCATATTCATGCTATAGAATTCTGCAGGATGGTTCAAAATATTATACAGCCAATATCATTCTCTACTAAATCCTGTAGAATGTTATTGTAATTTTTAGAAAAAAGAAAAGGAGTACTTGTGGCTCCTTAGAGAATAACAAATTTATTAGAGCATAAGCTTTCGTGAGCTACAGCTCACTTCATCGAATGCATTTGGTGGAAAAAACAGAGGAGAGATTTATATACACACACACAGAGAACATGAAACAATGGGTTTATCATACACACTGTAAGGAGAGTGATCACTTAAGATAAGCCATCACCAGCAGCAGGGGGGGAGAAAGGAAAACCTTTCATGGTGACAAGCAAGGTAGGCTAATTCCAGCAGTTAACAAGAATATCAGAGGAACAGTGAGGGGTGGGGTGGAAGGGAGAAATACCATGGGGAAATAGTTTTACTTTGTGTAATGACTCATCCATTCCCAGTCTCTATTCAAGCCTAAGTTAATTGTATCCAGTTTGCAAATTAATTCCAATTCAGCAGTCTCTCGTTGGAGTCTGTTTTTGAAGCTTTTTTGTTGAAGTATAGCCACTCTTAGGTCTGTGATCGAGTGACCAGAGAGATTGAAGTGTTCTCCAACTGGTTTTTGAATGTTATAATTCTTGACATCTGATTTGTGTCCATTCATTCTTTTACGTAGAGACTGTCCAGTTTGGCCAATGTACATGGCAGAGGGGCATTGCTGGCACATGATGGCATATATCACATTGGTAGATGCGCAGGTGAATGAACCTCTGATAGTGTGGCTGATGTGATTAGGCCCTATGATGGTATCCCCTGAATATATATGTGGACAGAGTTGGCAACGGGCTTTGTTGCAAGGATAGGTTCCTGGGTTAGTGGTTCTGTTGTGTGGTGTGTGGTTGCTGGTGAGTATTTGCTTCAGATTGGGGGGCTGTCTGTAAGCAAGGACTGGTCTGTCTCCCAAGATCTGTGAGAGTGATGGGTCATCCTTCAGGATAGGTTGTAGATCCTTGATGATGCGATGGCTCATCTTAAGTGATCACTCTCCTTACAGTGTGTATGATAAAACCCATTGTTTCATGTTCTCAGTGTGTGTGTATATAAATCTCTCCTCTGTTTTTTCCACCAAATGCATCCGATGAAGTGAGCTGTAGCTCACGAAAGCTTATGCTCTAATAAATTTGTTAGTCTCTAAGGTGCCACAAGTACTCCTTTTCTTTTTGCGAATACAGACTAACACGGCTGCTACTCTGAAACCTGTAATTTTTAGGGAATTCTGTTGGGTTCACCCTCTTACACCACATAGATCTTCACACAAGGTTAGTGCCTTCCTTAGACAATCACACAAGTTCTTGTTAGAACTTCTTCTTTACTGAAATTCACCCAAATATTCATTTTTTCTCTCTCTCCCTGGTGTTTAAACATATCAAATATGTAGAGACAGTTATGTTCCCTTTTATGCATCTCTTAAATAATCTACGGTATACATATTTTGCTCTTTTACTCTTTCTTCATAAATCAGTTTCTCCATCCCCCTCATCGTTATTGTTGCTGCTCTCTGAACTCCCTCCAGTATCAGAAATCTTTCTTTTATTCTTTCATTTTGCCGTCAGAGCCTGTCCTCAAAAGAATGCATCACTTTAAAGCTATGGGTAGGGCTCAAGGGGGCAATGCCAAAATAGGGTGAACACTCATCATGCCAAGTGTCTAATGTGGTCATAAAACTATCTTAAATTCTATCAAATATACCTTATATAAGACAATACAATATAAGCAAGTCATTCCCATTTTTAACCTTTATATTTATTTCTTCTTTGGATTTTGCTAGCATAACACCCATAATCCTGCATTAGTAGCGCTCACTATCTTCCTCATGCTACATTATTTAAAGCAGCTGTGAAGGCCAGAGTGTGATTTTTTCTGCATAGTGTACCATAGTTCTTCCCTCCAGCCAGGTGACCAACTGTATTTTATTTATTTTCAGGATCTCCAATATGTGTATGGTAGGATGCAGTTTTCTGCCTGACTTCTCAGTCTGACAATGCAGAGATGTGAAAGTCCTCAGAAATCAGATATCAAGACCCCAAAGCATTAAATCATTCTTTCAAGGAACAGAGTGCTTGAAATATTAGTATCATAGTCAAAATTCACACAGAGAGACACATACTCACAATATAATTAGAAGATTAAGATGAAATTAAGACACTGCCTTTGGGAAAGTCTGTCTCCTAATTGGGAGAATGATGATTAATCCTCCTATGACAGAGACCTTTCGTAAATTTTAAGATTTTAAGGAAACTCTCTCTTATTCTACTTCTCATCTTAAATTCCTATAAAAGACAACCAATTTCTTGTCAAAATCTTGTGATCTAATACTAAATTGTTTTTATTCTACCAGAAAAAAAATCTGATTCAGGGTAGGGCTTTCTTTCAAAGGCTGTCTCTTGGAGAAATATTTACTTCCCGGCAGCTTCTGTCAAATATTCAATTCCCAACCAATGAACATTAAACCTTTTAATTGAAAGTGATCTAAGAACCCTTCACAAAATCCTTGTAATAAGTGAATAGCCGTTAGTAGTAATGAATGTAGCCACCTTTTTCTGACCTCAACTGTTTAAAAGCATTGCTGCTGATGTGGCTGGGGCAGGGCAGTGAACTTCAGCTGTTAACCATATAATGCCACTCTGAAGAGTAGATTTTAACTGTTTGTAACCAGATCTTATCATGACTGAAAGCGAACCTGGCTTTCATCCATAGAAGCAATGTCTACTCTGAAAATCTGGCCCTCAGTTTTCTAAACTGCCAATTTAGGTGCTTAAGTCTAACATTTAGGATCCAGTGGGTATGCCTAAACTTCAAGTAGACACCCATGGCTGACACCGGCCAGCTGACTTGGGCTCACAGGGCTCAGGCTAAGACGCTGATTAGTTGTAATGTAGATGTTTGTGCTCAGGCTGATGAGCAGACTCTAGGGTCCTGCATAGATGCCTGACCCTGAACATCTACACTGCAATTAAACTACCCCTTAACCCGAGCCTCGAGCCAGGGGCCAGATGAGGGTGTCTAATTGCAGTGAAGACATATCCAGTGACAGCCTCAAACCACTCACTCAGCTGCCACTCATCCCTGTAGGCCTACTTTTCTACTGGCAAAGATCCTAGTGCCTAAGTGTCCATGGGTGGCATGGGCAAAACCAGGGGCGCTGGAACAATTTTTATAGTGGGGATGCTAAGAGCCATTGAACCAAACTATAGACTCTGAATACACTGGAAACCACTTCAAGCCAAGGGGTGTGGCAGCACCACGAGCATCCCTAGTTCCTGTACCTATGGGCAAAACCATCTACATCCTGATACCACTGAGCTGCTCAGCACCCTTGTTCATGCCAATCCCTGGCAGAATTTTCAAACTAGGCATTGTACACCTGCTTCAAATCAGGCAGAGTGGGGATTAGAAAGCAGATGGCTACCCTAATGCCTGGCTATAAAGGGGTGGGTCTCTCTGTTGTGGAGGGAGGAGTCTCCCTCTGACCTGGAGTTAGACACCTAACTACCTTTGAGGGGAAGGCCTTAGCATTCCTACTGGCTAGCTTAGCGGATTCCATGCTCAGCTTCCTGGCTTCTATGAATCCCATTCTTAGGCTCTGTCTACAGTACACACCTCTAGTGATGCCGCTACAGGCATGCAGTATAGCTGCTGTTTGTCTGCAGGAAAGAGCTCTCCTGCCAACAAAAAACTTCCACCCCAAAGTGTGGCAGCAGCTTTGTCAGCAGAACACACAAACACACACACAAACACTTTTTCCAGTAGTCCCACTGAAGGAGGAGGAAGGAGATAAAAAAAAGAGGAGCAGAAAAAAGAGTCTATATTTTTTATTTCCAAGAGTTTCAAAAAAACTATTTTTTTCACAAAACATTCCAAATTCTGTAGGACATTTTTAATGGATGAATATTTTGTTCCAAAAACGTCAACCAGTTCTACTTACTAGTACCTAATATGACTACTTGTCTCCCTCTCTTACATAATTGCAACATACATTTATTTCCTTAGGTTAATTATATTTATTAAATCTTTCCTCATAAATTGTATTTTCAAAACACTTTCCCAAATTTTTCAACAGGTGTGGTTTTTGGGTGCCCTTAATTTTGTGATTCCTTAATAGGACCTGAAAGAAAAGGAGTACTTGTGGCACCTTAGAGACTAACAAATTTATTTGAGCATAAGCTTTCGTGAGCTACAGCTCACTTCATCGGATGCATTTGGTTTTTGGTTTTTTTTTTTCCCACCAAATGCATCCGATGAAGTGAGCTGTAGCTCACGAAAGCTTATGCTCAAATAAATTTGTTAGTCTCTAAGGTGCCACAAGTACTCCTCTTCTTTTTGCGAATACAGACTAACACGGCTGCTACTCTGAAACCTGTCATTAATAGGACCTGATTTTCCTTCTTTATTTTGTCATCAGTTTTCATTGTTATAGTTTAAATGTGGTGACCAGACTTGTGTACTGTATTTGTTATTTATGAAAGAGGATAAATTGGCCCCCCAGGTCAGTCAATTGTTTTCTGTTTTGCTTTCTGGTGAGAACATGGCTGGAGATGGATGTGGAGAAGGACCAAGCATTTAAGTAGTGACATATCCTTCTTAAGTTTGTAATTAGGATTGACATGAGGCCAAAAAAAGAAAAATAAATACAGGCATTAAATATTAGCAGACCACATTTTGGCAAACTGTGGTAGATAGTGGATGAAACTGGGATATAGCAATGAAGGGAAAACATGTAGAAGAAATGGAATGGAGTTAAAAAAAATTAACGTATATCCAAGAGTAGTGCATTCCACCTAACAATACATGTTTAGGAATAGCAAATGTCCTATATGGATGAACAGAGAAGTGCAAAGAAGCAACTAAGTGTAAGAAAAAGGAATATGAAAGGGAAAAATTAAAAAAAAAGTACAGAAGAGAACTGTGGACATAGAATAAACTAGAGTTGACTATAAAAAAGATAAGGAAACCAAAGAGGGAGAATTAAAGATTTCACTAGAGATTATGATAATCACCAAGTTTAAAAAAAAATACATAAGAACAAAAGGTCACTAAAGGACACAGTAAGACCCTGAAGAGGGTCATTTATCAAAAGAGGAGGCAGAGATTGCTGGAAAATTTAAATGAATTCTTTGCATCCGTGTTCACAAAGGAAAATGGATGACAGATGGCAGAGCAGGTATGTGTTTCCTTGGGGAGGGAGAAGAAGAAACATTAGAAGAAATCAGGACCATGCCAGACAGATTAAAGGTGACATTTAAAACATCCAAAACCAGACAAGACTCCAGGATCAGGCAATATCTATTTTGGAACTAACAGAAGGACCAAATGCAGCATGCTTTCTCACACAAGTAGTTCCATTTACTTCAGTGGGCCAAATTATGCTTGCCTTCCACAAGAAGTTCCAATGAAGTCAATGTCACTTCTCACATGAATGGGGCTAGGGGATTTGTCCCTTAAAATGTCTGGAAGCAACAGATGTCCTCATAGATTTAAGAGAAGCTAGTGGAATAGTAACATGAAAGAAGACACATACAGAAGGAGCAGGAGACAAGTTTAATTTTCTTGCCATACATCACCATAAATCTACATTGGAGCTAAAAGGTATGAACTCTTCACATTAAAGCTGATCTAGTGATCATGTTAAAAACAGAAGTGTAGTTGTGGCATCGCAAGTAGTAGGAGGGGCTAGCCACTCTGAGTACATGCCTGTACTCTCAGATATGATTGCATTGAAGGTGGCTAGCCTCCCGCTGCTTGTGCTATTGTAAGTGGGGGAATAGTCCCGCTATTGTGGGGAACTTTCCTGGCTTCTGCACTACCCCGGTGAAGTGGGCTAGTGAAAGGATCTGAGTCCTCGCTCCCACTTCCTTTACCCAGTGGCCTTCCTGCCCTTGAGGACTCACTTTCCACTCTCCTGTCTGGCAGAGTCCTCGTAACCCCAACAAGGCTGGGCCCAGGATTACTGTGGGGCTCGACCCCCAACCCTGCTGTGGTCACCTAGGACAGGGGCTAGGGTGTCCCCACTCTGGGATACTCTCTCTGCACTGGGCACTTCTCTGACCCACTGATCATTACATAGAATTTGAAGCAAATGCAAATTATTTAATCAACAATTAATTTTAAAAAGAATAAAGGAAAATGGGAAAGGTTAAAGGAAACACATCAGCCCGCTCTGTGGCAGGGAACATCCCAAACAGTGTCTCTGGAACGTCCGGGCAGTTCACAGTCTGTTCCTTGCAAGTCCCAGGCCTTCTTCTCAGGCCCTGGCTGTGCTGCAGGGATGCTGCGGGTTGGACACTCGCTCTGGTGGTGGCCACACGCTCTCGGGCTCTAAGTGGCAAGACCCTTCTGCCCAGCGTTGCCCCCGCCCTGTCAGGGTTACCAATCCCCCTCCGAGTCTGGCCTGCAGAATTTCCTGGCTGAGGCGTCTCCCTGTGTAGGGTCCGCTGCCCAGGGTCCCCCCTTGCTCTCCCCAGCTGCTCACCACACTTGGCTCTGGACTGCTCCAGCCCTAGCTCACCACTTTGCCTCAGCACGGCTGCTGTTCTGCCTCCAGCTCCCTGGGCTGTTTCTTTGGCCCCTCTGCCTCTGGTTGCTACAGCTCTGCTCCCAGGGCAAGTCTGCTCTCTCTGGGCTGCTTATCTGGTCCCTCTGAATCTGGCACAGCTCTGCTCCCCAGCTCAGCTTGGGCCCCTGCTTTCTCCTTAGCTTAGCCCCATTCTGACTGACCCAGGCAATTCCAGCTCACACAGAGAATGGGACCTTCCTGGCCTCCTGACTCCCTGATTAGCCTACTCACCCTGTCATTCAGGCAGGCAGGCTAATCAGGGAGTCAGGAGGCCAGGGAGGTCCCATCCTCCATTGTTCCTAGGGACTATCGGTGTCAGGGTCCTGATTCCCCATCGACCCTTCCCGCTTTTAGTAGTGGGAGCTAGCAACTAGAACACCCCCACTGAATGTTAGTAAGGGGGCAACAGTCCCCTTACACTATCACAGCTACACTTCTGTTTTTTGCATACTTGCTTGATCAGAGCAAGTGTGGGTATGTCTCCTCGAGCTGGAATTTATACTTTCCAGCCACCAGGTAGACATTCCCTCACATAGAAGTTAGGGCTGGGTTCAGCTGATACAATAACACCTCTTTCTGTACATACTTTATGAACACCTTTCTTAACTTAAAAAACCCCAAATAACAAAATACAACAACAATTTTCTTCTACCCGAACCTGGAGACACATGTTCATAAGTGCTGTGCACTAGGAAAATAGAAGTGAGAACCTAGCTTACCAAACTAGTGCTTCCCACTTCACCAAGTGTTGGTCATGGGGTAAAGCGTGATCTTAAAATGAAAACCAGAGAGTTACAACTCTGAGAACAAATGTAATAAACCGAAGGGAAAGCAGTTATTACAAAGAGCTGTTACAACAGTAAGTGTACATATAGCCTTTTGGTCAGCGTGTGTTATGTATCCCCTTCTTTCCCTGAGCCACAGAGGCTGTAGGTCAGCTAAGATGTCTGGCTGTTTAGCACACAATACTGCAACTTGTGCTTCTTTTAATTCGCTCTGTTGGCCAAGATCGCAGACACAACCCACACACACGAAACAAAGCAAAATATACATTTAACTATAACTCTACAGACTCCAGCCTGCAGGGTATAACAGTTGAGAGAACCACAAAGTCATCTCAGGAAGCAAAATAGTGCCTTTGGTGCACATGAGTATTGGGTTGAGCTGGGGCCCTGAGGAGGGTAATACTGCTGCTGTTTATCTCCATAGCTCATTGGGCTGATCTAAGGAGCAGCATGGTTGGGAAAATGCTGACTGAGTCTCACTGCTGGTAGTGTAAACATAAAGTTGCAGCTCAGCACTACAACCCCTTCATCTTGGAAAGTGGAGCCAATGAGGTGCCTATTCTGTAGCTATAGATTCTCAACTACCACCAAGACCTAACGGTACCTTGCTCCTCACACTATGCCCAGATAAATCTGTTAGTCTTTAAGGTGCCACACAACTCCTCGTTGTTTCTGTGGATACAGACTAACACGGCTACCTCTCTGATACTTTGCTTCTTGCCATGCTGTTCCTCCAACCTGAGAGAAGTAGGCAAGGAGAAAGGGGTAAACAGGTGTCTCTTTCTGTGTTGTGGAAAGGGGCAACTCTGGGGCTGTGTATCTATGTAGTGTATATTATGGGGTAGCAGCAACTATGTAGCCATGCTGTGGTGTGTGTTGGTGGTGTGGAGCTGTGTCAGCTCTGTGTGTACATGTGCAGTGGCTAGTGTGTGTGTGTGTGTGTGTGTGTGTGTGTGTGTGTGTGTGTGTGTGTGTGTGAGAGAGAGAGAGAGAGAGACTGTCTATTGAGGGAACAGGCTTCAGAATAAATGGAAAAGGAAGAGATGTGGGACCATAAAGAGCATAACAGAGGAGAGAAAGCAGAGGCAATTTTAAAAAGGCAGAAAAGGGAAAGTCTTGCAATTAAGGTAATGGCCCCGTATGCAGGAGAACTGGGTTTAATACTCACCCTTCTCACAAGCTTTCTTTACGATATTGGTCAGTAAGGGATTCTGTGAGGCCACATCCATTAACATGAGTAAAGAACTTTTAGATTTCCAGGGGAAGTGGCTATAGAAATGCAAAGTAGTATCACCTGCCATACAGGAAACAGGGAAGTCTTAGATGTTTGCAAATTGTTTTGAAGATACTGTAAATGTAAAGCAATAGCCCAGCATCTGTTTCTGTATTTTATTTTTTAAAAAGAATGGAAAGAGTGTGTGTTTACCCAACAGCCACCCCCATGATTTTTTTTACCAACCATTATACCAGCAGGGTTGGCTAAGAAGATGTGTGCCTGAGATCAGACTGACCAGTGTGTTTGTATGTTGTGTCCCTTTCCTCCAGCCTTCATGTTGTTTTTTGTCTTGTTACCTTGTGGGCACAGACTGTGTTTTTAGCAATAAAAATAATAACAGCAGAGGTGATGATTTGATTAATAAACAGAGGAGCTAAATTGCTTTTCAACTCAGATGTTCTGGACATCTCTTGATGATCTCCTGAAAAGGAATGAAATATCCAAGTTAAAGGACATGTCTGGTTTCCCAGTTTGTGTAAAAAGTTCTCTCTCTACCTAACTGTAGCTATTGAGTATCCTTTTGGGACAACCACAGCACTGAATCATTGCTTTTTCCCCTAGCCAGTGGTCAGAGAGCGTGTGCACACACATGGGAGCAATGACTAGAAGTATTGTGATCCCAACACATGCTCGTTATCTGTTTTTTTCCTAAGTGTCCTAAATGTAGATCTTGATATTATGTCAATGAATATTTAATATAAAATTACAGCATTCAGTGGTAAATTACAGCTAGATCTGACCAGGAGAGGATTAAGCCCGTCACTTTGCTTAGCAGCTCAGATGGTTGGAATAATTGGATGATAGCCGGAGGGCATCCATTTGGTCTATAATTAGGTCATTTCTTTCTCATCCCCTCTGTGTATATAATTACAAATTAATTTGAAATCCCACTGTGAGAAAAGAAATTAATTTTAAAATAATAGAAGAGAAGAGCCACAGGATATTATTTTAAAAGAGATTTTCAATGTTTATGTCAAAATATGCTATTTGGCCAAAAGTCTTATCCACATTGATTGCAGTTCTTGTATTTGATTTCTCTGTTTACTTTTTAACATAGCTGGATGCATTTTCTTCCTTAATTTAAATGGGTTTTCCTATAACCGTGATGATGCCCTCAACTTTTAACACCAATCTGGTGATTCATCATTGGGAATCAACTACAAAAGATGTTTTAAGAAAATGAAAAGCAATGCTGAATCCATTGAAAGGCACCATGCCCCAGATCCTCAAAGATATTTAGGTACCTAACGCCATATTATAAAAAGGTGTATGTGCAGGTCTAAACAGGCTGATTTAGTCATCTGCTTCATTCTTTGGTGGAGTCATGCTTTAGTTACTCTTTAAAATGTACATTTCTGCCTTCACAATGAAAGTATTATATGTTACACCGCACTAGATAGAACACCAGCCCTTATATGCACTCTGATAGTTTATTCTTCAAGCTCAAGTGATATGCTGTTGTCAAATTCTGTTTGTCTTGCTTTATCACAACAGTGTGGTCAGATGCATTAGGCTTCCTGTCTTCATTGCTGACAATACAAGTAAAAAACCATGCATTTCTGACAACTAGATAACCTCTGCCAAAGCTGGTAAGACAATGTTCTGACTTGCTAAACTTCCTGTTTCACTCAAGGGATAAGTGTGATTTCATCTTTCCTCAGGAATCGTTGGAAAGGCTGGGGAGAGATCCACAGGTGATCTAAACTTTGGTGATGTGAATAGCAAGCTTGACTGAGCTGGGTATATTCATTCAAGAAGAAGAAGTGAAGAAAGGACTGTCACGAATGAGAAGGATATCTGGATCAGACTGTTTTTCTAGTGGACTGTACGGTACCAGATAACATCCCATGCTGTTTAGCATGATGAGATTAGACTTCCTAAGGAAAATGAACTGCCTAGAGGTAGATCCCAAGGTTCATTTTATAAAAAGGTTTTTTCGCACAGTGCTCTAAAACCAAAATATATGTGGGGCTAAAGGAGAATTAAGGAAACAAACAAACAAATAAAGCTAACACAATATTTTCGTGCTTCAAAAAAGGTTCACAATATTTCTGGGCTTCACATTCTAGTTTTATTTTATCCACACTGGATCATCCAGGCCTACCTGTGATTCCACATTCAGGCAGGAAAAATGGGATAATCAGAAAGGAGAGAATTTTTTAACAGAGCAATATCTTGCTAGTAATAGCACTTTGTATTTTCATAGCACCTCTCATTTGAGAATGTCAAAGCACTTTACAAATTAATAAAGCCTCACAATTCTTGGAGTATTACTCAAATGAGGCACAGATAAGTGGGAGTGAAGTGATTTACCCAAGGACTTTCAGCCACTGAAGTAAAATGTAAAAATATTGAGTCACAGAATCTTTCCAGCATTAAACACACTGCTAGACTATGAGACTATGACAATCCAAAGCCCATTGAAGTCAACAGGAGTCTTTCCACTGATTGCAATGGGTTTTAGATCAGGCCCTGGACAATCATACAGAAAGAGCATGAGAAAGTTTGATTCACTATTTGAAACTGTGACTTTTTGCCACTAACTTTTCAAACATTTCTCTTCTTCTGCAACTTTTCTGAAGTTGGAGGTTTTGAAAGTTATAGTAGACAGAGAAAAAAGGGGAAATGTGGAAGGAAAAAACCCTAGGCAACATTCAGTCTTCTGCACTCATTGCCAAGAAAAGGGGCAAACTGGAATTTTTTTTAGAAAATGCCTTTTTTTGAAACCCAAAACTAAACAGATTTCAATTTGAAACTAAACAAAAATGTAGCTTTAAAAATTTCCCATGGAAATAAAGCAATTTTTAATCAAAAATTGATGTTTTACTATAAAAAGTGTGTTTTCAATGAAACCTCATATTTTGATGGGGAAATATTTACAATTTTCAGTCACTTCCACTGTTCCCTCTAAGCTGCGTGCGCGCACACACACAGATCCTAAATCCCGCGTACACAGCAAAACATAGCGCACACAAAAATTTGCACAGAAGCACAATTTGCACACAAGAAATTTTTTGCACACACTGCCCATCAAAAATTTGCACAGAAAATTTTTTTTGTGCACACAGCCTGTCAAAAATTAGAGGGAACATTGGTCACTTCTACTACTTTCCAGTTCAGAGGATACATCTTACATGTAACGTACCTATTTATGTGGTTTAAATGAAATGTCTACTTTAAAATATTGTTATTGTGAAAAAACAATGAAAATAAGTCTTTGAAATACACATAATATATGTGGGGTTTTAGCCTCAATGTGGCTTTGATAGGTAAAAGGGGCTAACCCATTAAAGATCTACTAAATGTAGATTTTCAGTTATGTTGGTGAAGTGTTTGGAAGTAAAGCATTGCCATCAGCAAAAGCTGGAGGCTAGCAGTGAGAATTTTTTAAAGAAAAACAAATGCAAGTGCTGAAAGGGAATAATAACTATCACATAAGCTCAGTTGTTTGGGTTTAGATTTCCTACCCTCTGAAAGCCACCATGTAAAAATGGGTGGTCTCTGATTAGCTGGATCCTGGAATTTAAATTATATGAGCAGTGAGTTAACTCATTTCCCTCTATATCCTTAGAGATCTTTGTGGGCTATGTACATAATATATTAGATTTTATGTAATGACCAGTTGGAAAAAAACCCCATAAGATATCATATTTTAGTCTCCTTTCTGATTACCCTTCCTGCGTGAATGCTAACAGCATCAAATATTCTACTAACATATGCAATTATCTAAAAGCAAAAAGTTTATCCCTACTGTAAAGTTGGACTATAATCACCCCTCCTGTTCTGATATACTTAGAATATGCTCAGAGCAACTGAATTCCACTCACTGCTTCTCCATACTCCACCTCTCGGGATCTTACCCGAACTGTGCATACCATTCACCTCAAAACCACTTGAATGTAGCTTGGTTTGATGTGTTCCTGACCCTCAGCCCATGATTGCAATAGTTCATGAAAATGAGTTGAGGTTTCCTGCACATGTGGGAACACCATAATTCCCCTTGCCATGAGAGGCCTTTCCAGGTGGCATTCCTTGCTCTTGCTTCTGCCTTTTCTTGGTTCAGCTGTCTAGGGAAGGAGGGGTGAAATATACTAACATTCTCAAAAACATGCCCTGAAAATGTTCTTGTTGGGGGGAAAAGAAGGTAAGAATGCTAGAAAATAAAGCTGACTGGAGGATGAGAATTCAGTTTTGTGTCAACTTCCAAGATTTTGAAATTTGTTTTGGTTTTGCATTGGCACAAAAACAATACCTTTGAATATTTTGGCAAAAACAGATTTCTGTTGAAATGTCCTTTTCTGATTCAGGAAGAGATGTTGTCAAGGTTCCTTCTCCACTCTGAACTCTTGGGTACAGATGTGGGGACCTACATGAAAAACCCCCAAAGCTTATTTTTACCAGCTTAGGTTAAAACTTCCTCAAGGTACAAACTATTTTACCTTTTGTCCCTGGACTTTATTGCTGCCATCACCAAGCATCTAACAAATATATAACAGGGAAAGAGCCCACTTGGAAACGTCTTTCCCCCTAAAGTTCCCCCAAGCTCTACACCCCCTTTCCTGGGGAAGGCTTGATAAAAATCCTCACCAATTTGCATAGGTGAACACAGACCCAAACCCTTGGATCTTAAGAACAATGAAAAAGCAATCAGGTTCTTAAAAGAAGAATTTTAATTAAAGAAAAAGTAGAAGAATCTCCTCTGTAAAATCAGGATGGTAAATACCTTACAGGGTAATCAGATTCAAAACATAGAGAATCCCTCTAGGCAAAACCTTAAGTTACAAAAAGACACAAAAACAGGAATATACATTCCATTCAGCACTGCTTATTTTCTCAGACATTTAAACAAAACAGAATCTAACGCATATCTAACTAGATTGCTTACTGACTTTTTACAGGAGTTCTGACCTGCATTCCTGTTCTGGTCCCAACAAAAGCAACACACACACACACACACACAGAGAACCTTTTGTTCCCCCTCCCCCGCTTTGAAAGTATCTTGTCTCCTCATTGGTCATTTTGGTCAGGTACCAGCGAGGTTGTCTTAGCTTCTTAACCCTTTACAGGTGAAAGGGTTTTTCCTCTGGCCAGGAGGGATTTAAAGGTGTTTACCATTCCCTTTATATTTATGACAGATGTCAAAATGTCCAAGGGTGTGTGTGTGGGGCCAGGACACTGGTATGGGAGGTGGGAGACTCAGGTTCAAGTCCCTGCTAGGCCTGATTAACAGCAGATTCTTTTCAGATCACTCCTGGTCACTCTGATTCAGGCAGAGCAGAGACTTGCACCTAGGTCTCCCACATCCCACGCAAGGACCCTAACCACCAGACTAGAGAGCGTAACAGTCTCTCCATGCCTGCACGCCAAAACCATTTTGACAAAGTCTTTATCTAAAGCAAAACATTTAGGCTTCGACGGAAATTTCATTTAATCGAAATGTATCCAACCAGCTATACTACAGAACTAGTATATCTTTGTGATACCTCAGAGGTGCAGGGAATCACCTCCATCTACTCTGCCACCTCCCTGTGACTGAGAAGGTTGAAATGTACACTATTTCTGCCCTGAGGTTTCCAGGCAGAAGGACCCCTGTTCATAAAAATGTGGGAGATAGGCAAAGCCAAGGCACAGTTCAGCACACAGAGTGCAATGTGTCTAAAAATCCAAAGCACATCTATTAGGTGCTAATTTTAGGTCTACCACCCTTGACAGTATCCTCTTTAAGGTTTACAATTGCATTATCTGAACCTGCAGTTAACGTCAAACTTTCTAGCAAATTTTGCTTAGAGTCACTACCATACATTTATAAAAAAATAAGTGTGATCGAAGGCCAAGACCACAGCCATAGCTGCCTTGGCCAACCATAGCTTAGGAACAAGTCTGATAAAACTTGCTGGCTAGTATTTTCCAACAAGAACATTTCCGTGGCTTGTGTAATAGGATATTAGTATATTACTGGACAACAGCTTCTGTGATCTTGGCCTCATTGTAGTGGGAATTAGTAGAGTGCCTAATCATACTTGCCTTTCAACTGTAATAACATGGTTTTGAATTCAAGCTGGACTGAATTTACCTCACAGATCTTGTGGCTGCAAATGAGCACATATCAGCTGTGGTCCTGGATTAGGAGTGGCTTGAGGATGGAGTTTAAACTTAATTAAAATGTGTCTGCAGACCTGCTGCAACATAAATGTGTTGTTAAGCTCCCAAGTGCAAAACCTGCTATTAAAAGAGGGCTCAGCTGAATTGGCCAGTGTTGTTTTAATGAGTTCACTTTCATAAATTTTAAGGCTAGAAGGAACCATTATGATCATCTAGTCTGACCTCCTGAATATCACAGACCACAGAATGTTATCCAGTGATTCCTGCATCTTGCCTAGCCTAACAATTCAGAGTTAAATTAGAGCACGTCTTTTTAGAGAGACATCCAGCCGTTAGTTAAAGACTACAGGTAATGGGGAGTTTCCCTCCGTCCATTTTACTAGTAACACTAGATGTAATACTTCATACAGCATAAGATCAAATTCATAAAAATACCCCATATTAGAAGTTTAGTGCCACTACCAGGGGACAGAACTCCTGTCTAAGGCGTTATGTTTACAGCATACAAATGCAAAAGTTAGAGAAAAACAGAAAGTCTCTTGCTGCAAGGTTGCAATAACTACTTTATTTCTTAGAATTCAAAACAATAATGCATGAGAACCCCAAAACAGAAAGAACAAAGTAGGCTAAAACAGAGAGGCAAAACTTACCCCATCTTACTTTTGCTGAATTGAGTCTCGTTGCACACTTCCCTACAGAGCCCCCGGCCTGCAAGCAGGACAGATCCGGTGGAGATGTGCGGGAGGGCCAGGACCTTCTATGCAGGCCCTTTCTCCCCGGATCCAACCGGTCCTAACGCTTGCAGAGTGCTCTGGGACGAACTCCCTACAGTCAGCGCAGGCGACCGAGACTGGCTAGAGCTGCCTCTCACTCTGGCCGAGTTCTCGGAGGCCCTCCACCGCATGCCTACCAATAAATCTCCAGGCATGGATGGGCTGACCATGGAGTTCTACCGTATGTTCTGGGTGACTAGGTCTGGGCCGAGTCTTTGCAGAGCGTGGTCCTCCCTCTTTCGTGCAGGCGAGCCGTGCTAGCCTTATTGCCGAAGAAGGGTGACCTCCATGATTTACAAAATTGGCATCCTGTCTCGCTCCTCAGCACGGACTACAAAGTCGTAGCGAAAGCCATCTCGCTGCGGCTAGGGTCCATGCTGGCAGACGTGGTCCACCCAGACCAGACCTAGACCATCCTGGGCCGCACCATCTTCGACAACCTGTATCTGGTCCGGGACCTCTTGGAACTCGGGTGTAGGGACAGTCTGTCGTTCGCCCTCCTGTCCCTGGCTCAGGAGAAGGTGTTCAACAGGGTGGACCATTGGTATCTCCTGAGCACTCTACGAATGTTTGGCTTCAGACCCCAGTTTGTGGGTTTTCTCCAGGTGCTGTACGTCTCTGCAGGCTCAGCTTCGGGCGAGGAGTACGGCAGGGGTGCCCCCTCTTGGGCCAGCTGTACGCTCTGGTGATCGAGCCCTTCCTCTGTCTCCTCCAAAGGAGGTTGACGGGGTTGGTGCTGCAGGAGCCGGAGCTGCGGCTGGTCCTGTCGGCGTACGCTGATGATGTGCTCCTCGTGGTCCAGGACCCGGGCGACTTGGTGCGGGTGGAGGCTTGTCAGGCCATTTACTCGGCAGCCTCCTCCGCCCGGTCAACTGGGTCAAGGGCTCTGGCTTGGTGGTAGGGGACTGGTGGCAGGTGAGCTCCCTCCCACCCGCGCTTCAGGCCATCCGGTGGAGCACGGGTCCGCTGCTCTATCTTGGCGTTTACCTTTCTGCCACACATCCGTCTCCGCCGGAGAACTGGCATGGTTTAGAGGTCAGGGTGGTAGAGTGGCTCCGGAGATGGACAGGACTACTCCAGTGCCTCTCCCTTCGAGGGAGAGCGCTGGTGCTTAATCAACTAGTCCTGTCCGTGCTCTGGCACCGGCTCAACACCCTGGTCCCGGCCCCAGATTTCCTGGCCAACCTCCGGACATCAATTCTGGAGTTCTTCTGGTCAGGACTGCACTGGGTCTCTGCAGGGGTTCTCCATCTATCCCGGAGGAGGGAGGGCAGGGCCTGAAGTGTCTACACACTCAGGTCCATGTCTTCCGCCTCCAGGCCCTGCAGAGGCTCCTTTATGGTGCAGGTAGTCCGGCATGGAGCATACTGGCACAGGCCTTCCGGCGCTGCTTTCAATGGCTCCGATATGATCGGCAGCTCCTTTATCTGCATCCGCGATGTCTTCCACGAGACCTCTCCGGGCTGCCGGTCTTCTACCAGGACCTCCTCTGGACCTGGAAACTGTTCTCAGCGACCAGGTCCATGGCGACCAGGTCCTTGAAGAGCCCATGCTACACAACCCCCAGTTCCGTGTGCAGGTGGCAGAGTCCCGCTCGGTGCACTGGAGGTTGGTCCTGACAGAAGTCACCAGAGTCGGAGACCTCCTGGATTATGACCGGGGAGACTGGCTGGATCCCCTGACGCTCGCTCAGCGCATGGGTCTCCAGGCCTCGTACTCCCCAGTGTGTACTTCAGGAGGCGAGGGCTTTGCTGCCCATTGCTCGGGTTTACCTCGACCAGGTCCTCAGAGAGGGCATGCCTCCACCTCAGGCCCTCTGGACCTTTTCATCAGGCCCCTGCCCCATGGACCCAACCAACTCCTCATTCCCTTCACCGTGAGCTGGCTGCACGATCTGCAGCCAGTCCGCTTCCAGACCGCACCAAGGAAACATCTATACATGCTCATGCTCCACACCTTTCACATCCTCACCCTTGTGTCCCACCCTGATACAAAGTAGTGGGACCTCCTGCCACCTCTAGAGGGTGAGGAGTCCCAGTGGGCCAGCCTATACTTCACCCCGTCCCAAGGCCCACCGGAGATATCAGTTGGCAGTTCCTTCACGGGGCTGTGAGCACGGACGTGTAGTTGGCGCGGTCCACACCTATCTCAGACACCTGACCCTTTTGCGGCATGAGGGAAACCCTGGCGCACATGTACTTGGAGTGCACCAGGCTGCAGCCCCTATTCTAGCTCCTCACGAATATTTTGTTAAGATTTTGGTTGCACTATTCCCCTCACCTCCTTGTCCATGCACTCCCTATCCATGGCCCCACAGAGTCACGGGACCTCCTGGTCAGCCTCCTCCTGGCCCTGGGTAAAGTGGCCATCTATAAAACCAGGGTGAGGAAGTTGGCCGATGGAGTCTCCTGTGACTGTGGGGCCAATTTCCGATCCTCAGTCTGTTCATGAATCCAGGCAGAGTTCCTCTGGACGGCATCCACTGACTCCATTGATACCTTCGAGAAGCAGTGGGTGCTGTCCGGAGTTCTCTGCTTGTTGTCCCCGTCTCGTTCACTTCGTTTGACCCTTTGACCACACTTCTGTCCCTGTTATTTCATTATTTGTCCCCCGTAATTATTTGGTTTGCAGGTCCTGTGGACCCACTCTTAGGCTGGTGGGAGGATCCTTTAGCACTTCCTGGTAGTAAGGCAACCAGGACCAGGAAACCCTCTGAGAATTTAAAGTGACAGAGCACAATTTTCACACAGTACCAAAGAAGGGACAAATCCAACCTGACAACCATACCTCAGATTTCTTGCAGGAGCTTCATTTAGGACAATTTTGTCCATTTAGTGCACCAGCACAGCCTGGTTAGCATTTTGGCGTGGGCTTGTGAAACAATTCTACTTGCCCAAACATGAACAAACTCCATCCACCATGATCATGTCACTGTGTCTGAGTGGATGGTGGAGAGTGTTAAGGATTGTGGAGTTAGTGAAATGAGTCTTTGGGATACACACCAAACTTAGCCCTGGGGCTGCCCACTGTTTGCCTCACTCCATCCAATCCAGCCGTCTCCCTTCTTGCACCCAAAACCTGCAGACCACTCTCGATGGTGTCCTGGGTATAAGAGCTGTAGCAATGACTGACCCTTTTCCACACACAAAAGGGATGAAATCAATGTATGGCAGGGTCCCTCCATGAGCGTTATTAGTGGGCATTCTGCAGCTCATAAAAATTAGATGTGATAAAAGAGATTTAATCTTTATATTTTCTTTAATGAGACAATTCTGTGAAGACTAACATCCAAAGCAGGAAAGCACTTCCTCAGTCACTCATTTTTCTGAGGGGATATTATTTGATATTTTTTGCCCTTGATATTAATCGGTCATCCCACCTTCCTGAAGTCTAGATGTGCTACTGGTCATTATGCTGACAAGTGAGCCCACAGCATTCCTTTCTCACAAAGAAAGAGCCATTACAAAAAGTTAAATGAGTTACACATATTCACCTTTTAAATGCCTTCTGGTAAATCTGGGGCTCTTTGTTTTGGTTTGGTTTGGTTTTTTAGTCAGCAGCAGATATTCTGAACAAGCCTTTTTGAGGGTCCAAATAACTTCCCCTTAGTTTGGTGACATCATTTTGTACTTATAGTATTATGATTACAGTAGCACCTAGAGATTCCCATTGAGACTGGACCCCCATTAGACCCTGCCGCAAAGAGCTGACAATCTAAATAGACAAGACAGAGGACACATGAAAGGTAAAGCAAGCACAGAAAGGGGAAAGAACTCCTCTAAGGTCACACAGCAAGTCAGTGGCAAAGCCAGGTAGAACCCAAATCTCCTAAGTCCTACTTCAGAGCCTTGTCCACTAAACCAAGCTCTGTGTCCTATCGTTGGCCTACTTAATCATGTATAATGAAGGTGACTGTGTTTGTTACACCAGATTATTCCTGACTCTAAATGCCAGAGGAGTAGCTACTGCTTGACTTGTCACTTTGCTGTGACTGGAGCCCATGGCTAAGATGAAGGTATGGTCTCTACGGTCAGCTGGGGGGAAAGCAAAGAGCAGGAGAAATAGTCTCTGTTATAAGAAGAAGCAGAAGCAGAACTCGAGAGAGACATGGGTTTGAAAATAAAACTGGTCACAAGTTTACAGATGAAACAGAGTTTCATCGGATAATGCTGATTCTCTGAACCAGAAATATTTTTCAAAAACATATTGGGTTTGATTAACTTTCGCCAAATAGCAGGCAGAATTCTGTCGGAAACCTGCCTGATCTCCTGTCAGGTTTCAGGGGAGGACTTTCAGGGTCTGTGGCGCTGCGTGAGCAGCTGGCCAAGACAAGTATGACAGGAAGCCAGCTGGCACAGGAAACTGGAAGCCCTGGGCTCCCCAGCCCAGGGCAGTCTGCAGAGTGGAGCTGTCCCAGGGCCACAGATCCTGGAAGTCCTGGTAGCTGCTGAGTGAAATTGACATGATTCTTGTTAGCAGTACTGCTCTTATTAAGTGGTGGGCAGCAGTAAAACTGACAAGAATCAGTTTCTCTCAGAAGCTGCTGGGCACAAGGATTTCTTTTTCTTTTCTTTTTTTTTAAATTTTGGAACCACCACATGTCAGTCTTCCTGAAACAAAACATTTTCAATATCTCCCATTTTCAGGAAATTTCAAAATGTTAGACTTTCCCACGAACTGGAAATTCTGAGTTCTCCTCAGCTTTATAGAAAAGTAACCCTATCACAGTAAGCTTAACTGAATTAAAATCCTTCTGAATCTGACTCTTACTCACTTATTCCAGGTAATACATGAGCACCATACCTACTGAGCAAAAAAGAGGGATCGTGGGGCTCCCCCACTGCCAATAACCTGAAACTCTAGCGTAGCAGGGCAGTTAGTGAAATGTACACAACTCCTAGAAAAGAGGCTGGGCTGACTGGGGAAGCAGCCACAGATGGAGCCATGCCCCAATCAGGCCACACCTGGCCCTGTTATAAGGGCTCAGGGAGGAGCTGGGTGAGTCTCTCTCTAGCTGTGGAGAGAGAAGAATCTAGCTGCAGGGGAGAAAAGGTACCTGGGGCAGGGCTAGGCAAAGGCACAGGCACTAGGAAGCTCTAGCCTGGCAACTCCCCAGGCTGAGGCCATGGTAAAGGCCTATGCAGGTACTGGGGCTGAGAGATGCAGCCCAGAGATTGGACCAGCTGCCTCTGCCTATCTCTTTGCCAATGATGAGTGGCCATGACAGACTGCAGTTTGCACCAGTGAGCAGGGGCTAGATGATGACTGGCAGTAGCCACTGAGGCAAGTTGGGTTTAGAGGGTTGGGAATCCCCTGGGAGGGAAAACTCAGAGTGTGGGGTACTGCTGGAGCAGCACCCCTAGGTAAGGGGCACTGGGGTCTGGGAAGGATATGGGGTCAGTGACAGGTGAGACACTGGCCAGTAGGAGATGCTCTATATGCTGGAGAACTAATTCCTGAGATGACTAGCAGGAGGTGCTGTGCCGGTGAGTCTTGACTTTGCTACATCTAGATAGACTAGAGATTGGAATTAGTTCTTTTTTTATGTAAGGATGATCCATTGCATAGGCCGGTAGGAAAAAGTTTGAGATTTTGGGGGGTAATCAGTCAGACATTCCCTTGAGGTGCTGCTATATTTTGATTACAGGGGAACTCAGCACTACAGTGCTGCTGCTCAGGTTGAGCCTGCTGTGTCTATTATTGTATGTGATTAGATGTAGATTTTGTATTTTAATGTCACAGTATTTTCCACTTTTTGGAAATCATCTCTTTAAATTGACATTAGGTGAGGGCTTTTAGACCCACACTCTAAAAAGCTTCTGGCCCCCTCATCTGTCAGAGAGGCCCTGATTAAGTTCCTATCTGACAGATTCCTCAAACTTGATAAGAATGGCCTACAGCTGCTAGACTGCCAGCCTCAAATATCACGAGTCCAGATAAAAAAATTTTAAATTGTTTTTCTATTTGTCTTCCAGTTTTAGAATCTTTAGCATTCATATTTTTAAGCCTTTTTCTGCAACAATGATAGCTAGAAGCTTATTCTTAAATAATAATTTTTTAAAAAAATCTGGGAGTCTCCCTTAATCATATGACTCCAGAATCTGAGGCTTTAAGAAAACCACCAAGTGTCACAAGATAAAAATCACAAGAGATGGCAACACTGCAGCTGCCAACTCAACACATCACACCAGCTTTCTTGTGGTGATTGAGTAAGCCCCTTGGCATCAATGACTATTTCTCCTTTGACCCAAACTCAGACTCTCACTGGCCAGATGGCAGGGCCACAATGGATAGCAGCAAAAAGTAGTTTAGCTGAGATTACCTCTGCTCCACTGGACATCTGGCTGGCTGATATTCCACCATTCCACTGAACCCCAGCTCTGGAGCTTGTTACCATCCTCCGCAATCTTGTGTGTGTGGCTGGCCAGCCTGCTTTCCCCTTCTAGACCTTCAGGATGGCCAGATGATTCACTCGCTTACCTTATGTCCTGTAGGGGGATCAAGCCATAAGCCTATTCTTCTCCACCTTTCTGGTGACCTGTCTGCCTGCCTGCCATCCATCCTATCTGCAGTAGCCTCTGAGTCTGGACATATCCTGTTCAGTCCCATTATGGCAGGCCTTTCAGCACTGAAAAACATGCTGGGTCTGAATTGCCTCAGCTCACTTAACACTAACGAGCCAAAAACCATAGTTACAGCCTGACTGTACAGCTTCTGAGTCACACCAATGAATATCGGGCAGGTTACCCATCATAAGAAAGATTCTACTACCTTGGATTGGGAGTGATCCTATAAGCTCTTGCCTCTCCCCAGAAAGGGAGAGAATAGGCCAAGCAGGAGCCCTCAGAAGACTGCGCTGAGTCTCTGTGCAAAAAGACCACACCAGGCAGAGTAAGAGCACACATCTAGTGGAGAGTGGTGGGAGGAAGGTTATGTGGCCTCTGGAGATGTGCCCAGTCAATCCTTCTTCACAAAGTTCACAGAAGCATTCAATTTAGGAACATTTACAGCACAGTAGACCTTTTAGAAGTTCTAACTTTGCCTTCTGGCTCCTACTCTTTTGAGAACCCCTTGAAGCATTGTTGCAACTTGCTTCCTAACATATCACAGAAAGCTGCAAGACTTACTCACCATTCACTCAAGGTGCAAGAGCTAGCCAGCATGTTAAATGCTGATTCCAAGCCCCCTTATTCTGGTTTACATTTGCTTCCCTCAGCCCCCCTCCTGACACTAACTTGGGTCACACAAGTTTCTGACACATTAAAATCCTTACACAGTGCTGGGTCTCTTTCTCCCGCTAGAAGCTTGAGTTCTGTCTCTCAACATTTATTTTCTTAAATCACAGGTTTCAGAGTAGCAGCCGTGTTAGTCTGTATTCGCAAAAAGAAAAGGAGTACTTGTGGCACCTTAGAGACTAACAAATTTATTAGAGCATAAGCTTTCGTGAGCTACAGCTCACTTCATCGGATGCATTTGGTGGAAAAAACAGAGGAGAGATTTATATACCCACACACAGAGAACATGAAACAATGGGTTTATCATACACACTGTAAGGAGAGTGATCACTTAAGATAAGCCATCACCAACAGCAGGGGGGGGAAGGAGGAAAATCTTTCATGGTGACAAGCAGGTATACCTTCAAATCAGCGGCACTGCGATGGGTACCCGCATGGCCCCACAGTATGCCAACATTTTTATGGCTGACTTAGAACAACGCTTCCTCAGCTCTCGTCTCCTAATGCCCCTACTCTACTTGCGCTACATTGATGACATCTTCATCATCTGGACCCATGGAAAAGAAGCTCTTGAGGAATTCCACCATGATTTCAACAATTTCCATCCCACCATCAACCTCAGCCTGGACCAGTCCACACAAGAGATCCACTTCCTGGACACTACGGTGCTAATAAGCGATGGTCACATAAACACCACCCTATATCGGAAACCTACTGACCGCTATTCCTACCTACATGCCTCTAGCTTTCATCCAGATCATACCACTCGATCCATTGTCTACAGCCAAGCGCTACGATATAACCGCATTTGCTCCAACCCCTCAGACAGAGACAAACACCTACAAGATCTCTATCATGCATTCCTACAACTACAATACCCACCTGCTGAAGTGAAGAAACAGATTGACAGAGCCAGAAGAGTACCCAGAAGTCACCTACTACAGGACAGGCCCAACAAAGAAAACAACAGAACGCCGCTAGCCATCACCTTCAGCCCCCAACTAAAACCTCTCCAACGCATCATCAAGGATCTACAACCTATCCTGAAGGACGAGCCATCGCTCTCTCAGATCTTGGGAGACAGACCAGTCCTTGCTTACAGACAGCCCCCCAATCTGAAGCAAATACTCACCAGCAACCACACACCACACAACAGAACCACTAACCCAGGAACCTATCCTTGCAACAAAGCCCGTTGCCAACTCTGTCCACATATCTATTCAGGGGATACCATCATAGGGCCTAATCACATCAGCCACACTATCAGAGGCTCGTTCACCTGCGCATCTACCAATGTGATATATGCCATCATGTGCCAGCAATGCCCCTCTGCCATGTACATTGGCCAAACTGGACAGTCTCTACGTAAAAGAATGAATGGACACAAATCAGACGTCAAGAATTATAACATTCAAAAACCAGTTGGAGAACACTTCAATCTCTCTGGTCACTCGATCACAGACCTAAGAGTGGCTATACTTCAACAAAAAAGCTTCAAAAACAGACTCCAACGAGAGACTGCTGAATTGGAATTAATTTGCAAACTGGATACAATTAACTTAGGCTTGAATAGAGACTGGGAATGGATGAGTCATTACACAAAGTAAAACCATTTCCCCATGGTATTTCTCCCTTCCACCCCACCCCACCCCCCACTGTTCCTCTGATATTCTTGTTAACTGCTGGAATTAGCCTACCTGCTTGTCACCATGAAAGGTTTTCCTCCTTCCCCCCCCCTGCTGTTGGTGATGGCTTATCTTAAGTGATCACTCTCCTTACAATGTTCTCTGTGTGTGGGTATATAAATCTCTCCTCTGTTTTTTCCACCAAATGCATCCGATGAAGTGAGCTGTAGCTCACGAAAGCTTATGCTCTAATAAATTTGTTAGTCTCTAAGGTGCCACAAGTACTCCTTTTCTATTTTCTTAAATGTTATTGGCATACCCAAGGAAAGTTCTAATTTGAGAAATGGTAATGAACATTAGAGGCTGAAGTTTCATTTTTGATTAACAGCTGAAATCTTCACAGTCCCTCCCACCATCGTGTCTCAGTATAATGAGCTCACTAGGGATGTATTCTTAAATCCAAAGAAATCTGGACACCATATATGGGTTTGTGAACTCCAGAAAAAACACCTCCAAATCAAACCCATTCTAAGAAGTGTGGTGTCTATTTTGACATGTGACAATTGTCACATGTATGTCACAGTATTTCAGAAGATTAAACCTGTCATCCAGCAGACTGGATAACATAATAATCCACCACATTTTGAGATTTTAGTGATAGGACATCTCAGAATATGGACATTTTTTTAAGCAGTTTGTCCGAAATTGGTATTCTCAGTTGTGGCCCACTGAGGCACAGTGACAGGCTATAAAGCAGATATCTGTTGGTTTGCAGGGCTCTAACTAATAGTCCCTTCGGGTCCTTTTTTTTTAAAAAAAAAATCTCTGATCCTTAACATCTAAAAATCTATTAATCTTAATGGGTAAATTTCACAGTAGTCACCCATTACTACTGAATGAAATATTCATTTGTGTGGAAATTGTAGGTGACTCAATACTGTATGTAGAGTCCCATTATGAAATTTGACATTAGAGTTTTAAATCTTAGAGTGGAAATGTAGCCCATTGCATAGCTGGATAACCTTTCAGCAGCTGTATGCAGTTCCCTCCATAGGGAGAGGAAGAGGATGAATACTAGTAAGGGATGGTACAAATGGATGATGAAATTGGTCACCTTAAATGGTAACTTGGTAAGCGTTCCTGAACTCCATTTTGTTTTACCAATCTGAATAGGAGAAAAATGTTAGTGTAGTTGAAAGGTGTCAGATTGACAGTGCTGGAGATTTTTTTTTTTTTTTATCTACAAAGCAAGTGTAGCAGAGGCAGTCATGGTGCAGGATACCTCACAAGACACCCCCAAAACCAAAGGTGCTTTAAAATCTGGGTCCAGCTCTGATCTTTGCAGTTTGAACCCATCTCTGCATTCAGATGCAATTCAAATAAACCTAAAATTTTCCAAAGTGAGTAATAATTTTGGGTGCCCACTTGATATTCACTATAAAGGGGCCTGATTTTCAGATGTGGGTGCTCAGCATTTTCTGAATATCCAGACCCTTTAAAGTGTCATAAATTGAGCACCCAAAAATGGAGACACATACAGTCACTGGTTATTTCTGAAGATGTAAGCATATGTTAATTCATATCCATTGATATTTCTGTATCATTTTAATGAGTTCATACCATTCTGATCCTTGTATTTAGGCCAAAGTTTAATGCGAGGGATGGATTTGAAAACCTCTCTTTCAATTTTGTAAAGCACATTTTGTGTAGAACAGAACAAAAGTGTCCCATTATTGCTGGAGTTTCTAGTGGTGAGGATTTTTTGCAAATTGTTACCACTCTAATTATTTAGCGTTTCTGACATTAGGAGAAAAAGTATAATACAAGGATTGGAACTAAAGATCAGAATCTCCCCTTGAAGGCCCAGTAGACATTTAATGTAATAGTTTGGGGAACAATATGGAGGTAGGATTAGCCTATTTATAATGAAAGCTTTCTTTATTTAATAAGCACCTAATGAAGAGCTCAGGTATTCAGTTCATCACCTCTAGAAATGCCATTCCAAGCTTATTAAAACACACTATGGTTTGAAACTTTAGACATGTAAGTAGTGGAAAACTTGAAGCACACTGGGCCCTGAAAGGTAGTTTTCCTTTAGCAAAGGCAAAAACAATATAAAGGTGGGGGGGGGGGAGTTGTGAAACATTGTTTATGAGTAGTGCTAATAGAATGCACCTTTTACTTTACATTCCCTGGATTTAGTTAGTCCTCATTTGCCAGCCTTTTCTGGTGTAAATGTGAGTGGTATATGACCTATTTTCCCCCTAAGTTTCTAAAACTCTGCCAAAGTTATCTAATACCTCTTTTTTTAAAAAAAATCTTGTCTGGGCAGCTGTTAATATCCATCTACATAAAAATCACATCCAAAAGCAGCCAAAATGTCCCTGCCGAGACATCTGATAAGGACTAGCTTTTGTTAGTAGAAAGTGTAAGCACATTTAAATTTTTATGCTGTTCTCCTCCTCTCTGATGTGTGCACACATGCGCGCGCGCACACACACACACACACACACACAGATACACATGGAAAGTTTTACAATTATTATTGGTGTGCAAGGTCTTAGGGCCAGATTGTGAACAATTTAGTCAAACCAGTGAGCACTTACTCACACAAGTAGAACTATTGGCTTAGTGGGATTATAACCATGTATCGTGGTGAGTAAGAGGTTCAGAATATGGCCATTAAATAGCTGCAGTTACCTCATGGAAATATTTAAACCCATTCAATTTGAAAATTTTAATGACATGTTATTCCTTCCCAGGCTCCAGTTTAATTTAACAGTGGTTATTTAGGACTGACATTAATTGGGGCTGGCTGGCATGTAGCGACACCTACTTGTCTGTTTGCAAGAAGTGGTGGTGGTGAGTCAGCCTGATGTCTGATATGTGCCAAGTGGTATTCACTGCCATAAAAATGGAAGTCGTGGTAACATCTGAAGCATTGATTTAGAATGGACGAGACAGCAGTAGTCTGGAGGTACAGCAACAAATGGCAGTGTTAGAGGGGGAGACCTGCAAAGAGGTGGGGGGAGAGAGACTGAGACAAAGATTGATCCCTTTTGTCCAAGAAATCACATAGGGGACCATTTAGAGAAGGGAACAATGTGTGCAAATAAATTCACAGGAAGAGGTCTTAGAGTACAAATGGCCGTCCTGTCAATAAGCATGACAACTATGCAATATGCAGCAAGGACTATGCAGAGGGTCACCAGTGCACACCTTGCTTAAAGGTGTTAGCACTTCCAGAAAAGGCCAAGCACGCACAGTGATACACAGCAGATGGACTAGGAAATGAGTGGGAAGCAGATTACCAACATCCACTCCTAGAAAGGAAGGATCAGCCCCGAGGGACATGAGTGATGCACAGGTGTCCAGTCTAGCCATAGGAGAGAAACATGACTCACCAGGAAGAGTGGGAAAATAAATATCAGCAAGCCCTGGAGGTTGTAGGGTCATCTCACTGCTATGGTTAGTCACACAAATATTGGCCCAGTGCAGTAAGATACTCAAGCAAGGGCCTAACTTCAAGATCTTAGTCTCACTAAATTCAGTAATGCACATCTGTGGTTCATAGTTAGACTCAAGTTCAAGTATCTTGCTTAGTGGAGGTCACAGAGAGACTCAATGACAGGTACTGGGCAGGCAGGCAGAATAGCAGCAAAGATGTAGACAAATAGGAAAGGAACTGGCAAAGAGTAAAACCCATGTATGTGTCCCATCGTGGTGGGCTGGCTGGTACACAGAAGCCCTGGGAAACTTACAGAATATCTATTCTAAGACACAATCCACAGCATAAGTTAAAATCAACTGGGGGTGCTTTAACATATCCTCTCCTAGCACCTTTCTGGGGGTGAAGAGGTAGAATATCATGTAGTTCTGTTTTCCCAGCCATACCTCCTGTTTCTATAACCAAGCCCATTTCTTACTAGCTATTGCTATATTGTAAGCTGCTGACGTACACAGCTGGTCTTGGTGCAAGATACACGGAAGCTTGAGTATCTTACTGAACTGGGCCAATATTTGTGTGACTAACCATAGAGGTGAGTGTGGGCTGGATAGTACCAGATGGCTCTACACCCTGCAGGGCTTGCTGATATTGTCATTTTGTCAAATATCAAAAAATGCATTAGGCTCATTGGGCATGTGTTCTTTATAAAACCAGATTGCCCAAATAATATATAGATTTATGGCCAAATCCTGCCCTGGTCAGTGCTATTAGGGGAGAGGGATGCTAGCAAGTGCATGCTTTTAGATGATATATCCTCTTCTCCAGGTGACTCTGGATGCCATGGAGTGAGCCTGTGGAATGATCTGCTGGGTACCCTTTTGCTCTGAAAAGCAGCAATACATGTCACTGGCCCATGCTTGCTGCCAACCAAATATGCAAGCTGGGTGGCTAAGGGGTGCAACCCCTATCTAGGCTCCCCTTGGGGTTGTGGTCCACAGCAGCTGATCACTCTGTCTAGCATTCATTTGAGAGTTAAAGGGGAACCTAATTTCATTCTTTGCACATCCTATTGTATATTCCCGCAACTGCCCAGTGCACCAGCAAGCAGGACATGATCCCATTTGTATGCATATGAAGAAAGAGATGAGAGAATGTTGATAGAATACTTTTTCCAGCATGACTGGTTATGCAGGAAATAGCAAATTATTTGCTAGTTATAGAATTGGTGGGGAAATTTTCAATATTTTTTTCCTTGTCTAACAATGCAGATTTATAAAAAACAAAACTTTTTGTTGGGAAAGGGTTGTCTTTTGATTTTTTTTTTAACCCAAAAAAAAAAAATGAATAAAAGTGAGTGTGACATTTTTGAAAAAAATTCAAGATTTCCAGTTTGAGCCAACTTTTAGTTTTGAAATACAAGCTAAATTTTAGAAACAAAAAATGGTCAAACTAAATTAAATATTTTGAAATGATTTGAATAAAAGGCTTTGATTGACCAAAACATTTTTAGCTCATTTTTTGAGATTTCATCTTTTCATCCCCCAATTTTGTCATGTCTTAAATTGTTGCAGGACAGGAAAGCCTTTTTTCCCCATCCAGATCAACAACAAGCCAACAAACTTTATTCACTGCCAATAAACCTTCTATTTACCATTATGCATTTGGTGTACTGCACATTGTATAGAAAATTGAGTATTAGGTTTTCAGTATTTGTTACGTTAACAATAAGCACCCACCAGGATCAGGCCCATTCTGCTAATTTGTTAGAAACACAAGAAAATACAGCCTACCTGAAAGAACTTGTATCTTGCCATCTGTAAGCCAAGCATCCTTAGTTCCATAAGTCCAATTGTATAAACTCAAAGGAGCAGGAACATTATTTCTAACTATTAGAATTATTAACTATTATTCTAAGAATAAATGTTAGTAACCTCTAAATATGACTTAACTTTTCTTTATGTAACATCTTGGCTTTAAAGTCAAATATCTCAGCACCTTCCATGGCTAGAGGAAACAGCTGTCTCCCCCCACTGGAAGACTGAATCTTTTACCAACAATATAATGCTCCCATTCCTAACTCTCCAATTTAAAGTCAATAGGACTCGTGACTAAAGTTGTGCACATATCTAAGTGTCTGCATGATCAGTGTTACTGGGTCCTTAAACTTAGTTTATATAGCTTAGCTATACTGTTTATATAGCTTCTATAACTTAAACCTGCATAGCTTTGGGGAAAAGTGTCCTCATTTTGGGAGAAAGGCAAACACACTTATGTGACAAGTTATTTCTACAAAGAAAATGTAGTGGCTGTTAGAAACTGCCCAGAGTTTGATTGTTAAGTTGTTGGGGCTATTGGAGATAAATTAGTGGGAAAGGCTGTTAAAGATGAATGATATGGCTCTGCAATTTATTACATGGCTCTCACCACCCCATGTGATATATAGATGGATGCTTGAAAAGTCTGAGGCTGCTAAAAGTGGATTAAGTTTGAAGGTTAAAAACAAGAGATTTGAATAATGCCATGTAAATTCAAACTCACTTATCATGCACACAGTTAAAGACATGCAGTTTTTAAAAATAAGGAAAATTAAGAATGCAACATTGCAACACATTTACAAGCAGGTTAGTCATCTCTCCCCCTCCCTCCTCACATCTTCAAATGTAGCTCAGAATACAGTTAAATCAGCCAAGAATACTTAATCTTTTCTTTTCTCTCTGACAGCTTTTTACTCTCCTTACTGAAGGAAACTGAACTCAGGGAACTTTACAGGCTTCTCTATTGACTCTGTGAATAATCTTGACTCTACGGATTATCCTCAAGCAGCTGTGGGGAACACAAAAGCTTTCCCTAGAACATGGGGGGAGGGGGGAAAATACTGAGGCAGTCTGGGGAAGATTTTTTTCCTAGCTCTCAAGTGATTTTTAAGAGCCAGCCGGTCTGGAAATCATTGAATTTGTTTGTAGGAAAGGTAAACACTGCCAAAATCAACAAGTTCCTTCCTAAGGGGACTGTAGAGTAAATTGGTCAGCAGATTAAGACAGTTCAGTCAAGTCATGTTGAAGCTGATGTGAAACCCTCAGGCTCTCCAGTTTTTACCCAGGAAAATATACAAAATCTGTGATAAATCTCTTCTGGGGGAATTATGTATTGTGCACTTGAGTGGTGAAGTAAATTAACATTGATCTCCCCTATAAATATCCTGACTAACTGATATTTTTTTAAAAATGAGAGGGCTGGTCTAGGTTTACCAGTGGTTTCCTCTGTTCTGGGTCAAATTGGTCTGTCTTAACTAGCTAGACCTGTACTGGTGACAGCTTCAGTGGTGATTAGACTAGTGTGTAAATGTCACATGTTGTCACCTACTAAAAAAAGTGCAGTGGGTAAAGTTTAACCCTATTCAAAAGTCAGCCTCATATCCCAGCCTAGAAACATGTTAAACAAACATACCCATAGTGTTTTACAGGGGTTCATTTAATCATCAATATGTGTAAGAGTTAGAGAGATGTGGGAAACAGCATTTTTATTAATAGCACTTTGCACTTCTGTAGCCCTTTTCATCTTGATCTCAGACTTGCTACCGATAACGAATTAAGCCTCACAGTGTACTTGTGAGGTAAGGAAATATTTGTCATTAGATAGACAGGGAAAATGAGAGAGAGAGAGGTCCCATTCTGACTTCACTTTTATTTGTATAAAGCAGGAGACACTAATATCAGAATTAGTCCCATAGGAGATTAAAGCCCAAAATTATCTACTAAACTGAGGCTGCCAAAAATATAGCAGGCAGTTCTGACTGGCTGAAAGTGACTTGCCCCAGGTCACACACAGTTCAGTGACATCTTCACACAGTCACATGAAACCAATGACACAGCTGGGAGAGACCATCAGTTCTGTGTACTAATGACCATACTCTGCTTCCTACAGATTTACATACTCAATGCATTTTTCAAACATTAACTAATGCATCAGCAGGGCTGATTTGTGATGCAGATGTATCAAGCAATAAAAACCATACAGCACACCATTTAATGGGAAAGGTGAGTTGATGCAAATGAAACCCCATAGAATCTGTCACATTCTGAAATCACCACATTTTAAAACTTGAGCATAACATCTCTTGAAATGCTGAGGCTAATTGTTCTAAGATTTAAATTTTTGTGCTGGAAATATGCATGGTACGGGTTTATATGCTGTTAAATAATCTTTGAAAGATGGGCTAAGAAACTCATTTATTAATATCTAAATCCTAACACCAAAAGGGGACTTGTATTGCACCCAAATATTGTATCGCAAATCTGGATCTGTCATGTGGCAGTGATAGAGAATCACTTTCCTTATTATTTACTGAACATAAATACACTTGATAGGGAACAGATGTATGTGAATATGTGATTCACATCCTTAAGGTGCTTTCCATTTAGTTCCAGCATAGAGAAAAATAAGAGTTCAAGCACATTTGGTACAGGGCAACTATACAAGTTTGAGACAGCGCAGAAACTTTAGAGTTCATTGCAAGAATGTTTTTGGGAAGGTTTGCCAAATGGGCAACTGATGGAGCAGCATTGCTAGAGGGATACATAAATAATGGATGAAGAAATAAAGTTAGATTAATCAAGTAATGAGAGGTAAAGAGAAATCTACACCCAACCAGCTTCAGTCAAAGAAGAACTCGTGCTAGCTGCCATTAGAAGGGGGAAAAAAAAAAACAGTACATGTTATCAATGCACAAATGCAACTCAGGTCTCTTCTCACTGAAGGGTGAATTCCCTGCATCCATCACTCTACAGTGGTAAAAAAAAAATTGAGGGTCATTATAGACAATTAGTAGCTGTAGCTCATCTCTCATATTACTGAAGAGCAATAACACATCAATGCTATCATCACCATGGGCTGGTAACAGAATTCTCTAAATATCAAAACACTCAAAATATCAGAACATGAACCTAACTCTGAAAACAAAGCCAAAGTGTAAACCCAACGAGACAGTCAAAGTACTGGACAAAGCATTGGAAAAATATCCTGCTTTGGCAGAGGGTTGGATTAGATGACCTAATACAGCTTTTCCATCTCTAATTTATATGATTTAACAAAAACAAACTGAAAAATCAAATCCTAAAGCAAGTCCCTAACTTGGCTGCCATGTGTGTGAGAGAGTGATTTGTGATAGTGATGGATATTCTCTTAAAGCATTGATCTGGCTTGCAGGCTGAAAAATGCCAGCAGATTAATGGATAAATGTAAGACTAAACCTCAGAAAAGAGACAGTCCCTAAAAGCCAAAGAAACGAAATGTGTTGAGTGCTATGGGGTAAAGCTCAAACTCCCCAACTCTGATGTATAACAATCCCATGCTAGCAAACTGTATGGGTGAAAGCTTGGCCCCATTAAGTCAATGGCAAAATTCCCATTGACTGCAGAACGCTCAGGATTATATCCTTGAATTTTAACTGCTCCTGCTGAGAACAAGCACAGGTGTTGGGTGCTGATCGTTTTTTATAATCTGGTGCTTTAAGTGTCTAAGTGGGAGCTGTAAAAATGTTTTAATAAGTCTCATATTGTACAATATCTATCCACACAGAACTCAGAGTGGGACAGTTAGGGTATGACTATGCTGTGATTTTAAAAAAAAAAAAAAACAAAAACAAACAACCTTGCAGTAGGGCTATTGCAGGGTCTCCAAGCCCAGGTTCCAGCCTGAGCATCTAAACTTCAATTTAATAGCTTGCAGCCCGAGTCCCGCAAGCCCAAGTCAGCTGACCTGGTGCTGTGAATGTTTTAATCACAGTGTAAACATACCTTTAAAGACCAAAGTCTAAAGTGCCAATAAGACCAAAGTTACCAGAAGAAATAATATATAGTTCCTCACTCTGAGGTAGGCTAAACATCATTAAATAATATGGAAGTTATGAGAGACATTTTAAAATGTGATTTTAAAAAAAAAAAAAAACAACCACCACCACCCAAAAACCCCTACTGGATGTCCAGTACCCCATACATTCAGGCTCTTAGATTAGTGTAAAAATATTCAAAGTAAGAATGTGATAAGAGGATTACCCTGTTTTCCAAGGAGGGAAATTGAGACTTTCGAGTGTGCTTCTCTATGCAAATGATCCCATGACAGAGGTTCCTGCAGTTGTAAATAATTTGGACATCTGTCTAATCCAGAGAGCCCCATGAAGTATGTCACTTTAGAAAAGGCCAATTCTCCTTATTCAGATCCTGTAGGGCATGTAGTTTTGTGGCTCATCAGTTAGCATCCAAGAAAAATGGATCTCTGTGCTGGAGAAACAGCTTGAATGCCTGTCCAAGTGGTTAAGAGCACTGTTATTCAGACTAATATTAAGATATATGAATGTTTGTGTTTACACACACACACACACACACACACACACACACACACACACACACCATTGTTTATGAAAGGAACATTTGTCAAAGAAAACATTCACCTCCTTTTAGAGAAATATTTGTTCCATCTGAAAATTACTGAGAGAATTACTTTTCATAACTGCGGGGTTCCAATTATGCAGAACCTTTTTTCCAGTACATTACATTCACTTGTTCTGAGGTCCAGAAAGAGATTAGAATCAAGCCAGCCAAAAGTCTCTGGATGAAGTTAAGGGCGGGGGGGAGGGGAAACATCATGGTAGGGATCTGCAGTAGACCACCAAATCAGGAGGAGGAAGCACATAATAGTAATGGGAAACTTCATCTACCCAGACATCTGTTGAAAAAGTAATACAGGAAAACACAAAATGTCCAATAAGTTCTTGGAATGTGTTGGGCACAATTTTTTGTTTCAGAAGGTGGAAGAAGTAACCCAGGGAGCAGCCATTTTGGACATGTGACAATGACACAAAACATTTCAGAAGATTCAACCTGTCATCCAGCAGACTGGATAACATATAATACACCATATTTTGAGATTTCAGTGATAGGACATCTCGGAATATGGACATGTGAGATAAACATCAAATAGTTGCTTTAGGAAAATAGTTCATGTGTCTATTTAAACTGACAGCAATACACAGGGTCAGATTAGATCTAATGGTTAGAGCCCTGCACAGATACAAAATTTTTATTCGCATCCATCCATGGTCTGCAAAAATGATCTATGGCTATGTGGCATGATTTAAATAGAACTATATAGATCATTGTTGCTACCACTGTTACATAATTGCAACAAATCTTGTACAAAATATGTCAAGGTGTCAATGGAAAAGTTACAGTTTCCTATTTCTAGGTATGTATCACTTTTGTATCTGAAGTTATGAATATTGACTGCATACCCTTATTTCAAATCTCCTGTGGTAACACCCACAAGGTAGTTTACATCCAGTGTAGCCAGCACATTGTGAGTGGCCTATTCAAGCTGATGGCCCATCAGCAAACACAGTGGGTCATAGAAAAAGCTTATCCCCATCTGATGGGCTTTCATGTGGACATTCCAGTCAAAATATGGGCAATGGTCCCTGCTATTACTCATGAAAGCGTGCAAGGGCACGTGACTAGATCATGTGGTACTGAACTTCATCTTGTGCCTGTACTTTTCCACAAACTGTGCTGAGGGCTTAGCTTGGAACTATGAGTTTCCCTCTACATGGCAGAAGCTATAAAAGGCCCTGAAAAAAAAAAATCTCCATTTTGCCTCTTTCTTGCTCTGATCTCTGGACTTATACTAACCATTCTAACCAAGGGACTGAGGTCCTTCCAATGATTTGGAAGCAACCAGAGATTTGACTTAAGCTAGCAGTTTATTCCATCACTGCTACACGCCTGATCCAAGAACTTTGCCATTCTTGTATATATTTGATTCTTTTAACCAATTTTAACTCACCTTTCTTTCTTTTTATGAATAAACCTTTAGATACTAAAGGATTGGCAACTGCATGATTATTGGGTAAGATGTGAGTTATATATTGACCTTGGTATGTAGCTGGTCCTTTGGGATCAGAACCCCCCTTTTTGTTTGATGAATGGTTATTTAAAACCAATTTCATCATTAAATCTAGTGTCCGAGTATTGAATCCGGGACTGGAATACCTAAGGAGGCTGCATTTCCAACTTCTTCTTAGTCAGCGTGATGCGAGAGAAGTTTTACTTTTGTTGCTATTTGGGTATGGAAGAATAACTATTCTCATGGAAGAATAACTACCAGTTTTGGTGTGTGTCTGCCCCTTTTTTCCAGCAGCTTGTCCTGAATTTGGTATTCTCAGTTGTGACCCATGGAGGCAAGAGGACACCCTCCATCCCTGATTTCTAATATAGCATTCATTCATTGAATGCTGGCCCATATTATTGTTTAAAAACCTGACAGTGTTGGTAAAAATAAGGCTATCACATGATCTTTCACTATCGATCATCTCAGAGGGTTGATCTTATGTCAAAGTAAAATTTTCAGAAGTGCCTACAGGTATGTCTATGCCACAGTTGGAGGTGTGATTGTAGCTCAGATAATCAGACCAGTATTAGCTTTATTAAAGCTAACTCACTAAAAATAGAAGTAAAGACATAGCAGGATGGACCCCAGCCCCAGGTTAGCAAGGCAAGTACACACCCAGCATTCCAGGCTGGCTTATACAACCCATGCTCAGTCCATTCAACTGCATCTTCACTGCAATTTTTAGCTAGATTAAATCAATTAAACATCAGTGGGACTACTCACAACAGTAAAGTTAAGCATATGCTTAAGTGTTTGCAAGACTGTGGTCTTGATTACATTCTAGAAAACAGGAATCTGCCAATTTTTTTTTCTTATTTGCATGTAATGTACCATATTCATGCTGTATGAATAATGCAAATAAAAAGTGTCATTTTACAATTCAGAATCCAAGATCTAAAACTTCCTCAAATGAAGCCAAGAATCATAAATAAAGAACATTTGAGCATGTTTCAAATTATTCCCTTATTTTGTTAAATTAGCAGGACAGGGATATTTTCAGTGGCTCTAAAAATTTATCATTTTTCATAATAAGGAGCATTACCAGATAAATATATTGGAGTATTGCTGCTTGTTATATCAAATAATTGTACAATTCCTTCAAGATTTTATTTTTTTTTCCTCCAAGATACTTGGGGAACTGGCAATTTTTCTTCATCATTTTCAGGCTAACAACAACTGTTTATAAAAGGAACTTTAAATGTAGACCCTGTGGTGGTGTTAGCATTGCTCTTGCATGTAGAGTGTAGCTCAGTACTGTAGGCATCCTAGCACTCCTGGAAGATGCGAAGACAATATTGCTGTTCAGAAAATGAAATTTCTATCTCTCAGGAAATTGATATTTCAACATTTGTTTTCATTCTGAAATAGGACAAAATTGTCATATCAGAATTTTGCAGAGTAGAAACTTTCCAAAAAAATTCAATTTAGAAATTTTGAAAAATTGCATTTTTTCATATCAGAATGAAGTGTTTTATTTTAAAATGTCAAGATTTTCAACATTTCAAAATGTTGATTTTCAAACAAACATTTTGTTCTGAAATTTTACCACTGAAAAAATTACATCAGAATCAACATTTCCCACCCAAAAAAAAAAATTCTACAAACCTTATCTTTCAGGAGAATTTTTTTCTGTCAGCAAGTTGTCACTGGCTCTAGTGCCGAGCCAGAACATTAGCTCTCAGCACACAGTATTTGCAGAAGCGTCTCTGCACAATGTGAACAAAGTGTGAAGAACTATACACAGCGCTCAGCAATATGAGCAGAGGTTCACTCCTGCACTGAACTGAGCACAGCAGAGTGGGAAAAGCAGGAGGAATGGGAAGGAGGCAAGTACTTATGTCCTGACTGGGCTCAGGGCAATCCAGTGAATGTGAATCATTTGCATTGCAGCAATTTTTAGTTACATCTGCTACCAAGCAAGAGCAACCGCTTACACGAGCGTATCTTAAAGCTGAATTGATCAGAAAGCGAAAGCCAGAGCAACCATGAAGGCCACAGGCCAGCCACTGATATAAATGCTTCTAGAAGTCCCCACGAAAGTAGTCCCCACAAAATTAGTCCCAGCCGTTCGATACCTGATGTGTTAGGCTGGGAAGAATACTGTGCCTACTAGAATGCACAACCCACACACCTCAGCTTATTTTATCTTGTTCTATTAGATTAGGAATTTAAAAATATTTTGCTCATTGCTCAGCAAACAGATGCCCTACCAGTGACTCAGCGCTGCTCTGTCTTTATGCTCACTCCTGCAGTACTCAGACTGTAATTTGTCCCAATATGTCAAGCTGCCAGGTACCTTTAAAAGTAGTCTGATCCTTTAAATCCTAATAGATACACTTTCTTCTTGGGAAAGGTGTGTTCCTAGGTAACTAGATAGTGGATAACTTCCAGAGCTGACAAAGCTACCTTGTCCCAAATCTGGTCTGAAATTTCATTAGAATAGGAGAGTCTTCATGAAAACTTTCCATTCTGTGACATCCTGATTGTCAGTGATTTAAAAACCAGAAATGGAAAAGTAACCATGGATGATCCCTTATAGGCAAAGGAAAGTAATCGTTGATTTGATAATAGAGACCTGAAAAAGAAAAAACTTTAAACAGAATTCAGGCTATAGCAGTTCTTGGCAAAATAGATTAATCCCATCAGTTTCAGGGCTAGCTGCATCCCTGTCTGTGTTCTGGTCACTGAGCGTACCCCTCACATATCAGGCCTTGTGACTTTACCTATCCTGGGATACAAGCCCACGATTCTCCCACTCCTAGACCAAGCCCTTGGCTACAGTGCCCAGTGTATTCACTGTGCTTACCCAACAAGTCCAACTGAGCTTGGAGACCCAGCAGTTCTTCCCTTCGGCAGTCTGCGATCAAGGCTACATTCTTAAAACCAAAGCATTATGTGACAAAGCTCTGTCCTTGTTTCCGTGGGTCCTGCATTTCCTGGCAGATTTCACTAGCCTCAGAGGCTCACTGAGACCCCTCCACATAGCCCTTCTCTCTCTAGGGGCAAGGGTCACAGCTTACTGAGCCATTTTCATCATAAGCCAGCAAGGGAGGTGAGGAAGCGACCCTCTCTCACACAGTCTCTGTCTCCCAGTCTCAGTGATTAATCAGGGAAGGGAAGGGGGAACCCAGGCCTGCACTCTACTCCAGGCTCCAGCCCAGGGACTGTACTAGTAGCAGCTATGGTAGCTGACTTTTGGAAATAGGATGTGTACAATTCCCTGGGCCATAGCCCCCACTCAATATCTCCTTCACCGTTACCGCAGGGCCTCCTTCTTTACACCTGATATGGCTCTGTCCTGCTTAGTTCCTCACACAGTACAGCTTCCTCCTACAACTCCTGACACACACCTTGCTGACTAACTGGGAGGCTTTTAATTAGGTCCAACCAGCCCTTGATTGGCTTCAGGTGTCCCAATCAACCTAGCTATCTCCACTGTTTTCTAGAAGGATCTTAATTGGCCCAAGGTGTCTTGATTAACCTGGAGCAACTGCCATTTGGTTACCATGGTACCAGGGATTTGTTTAGCCTGGGGCTAACATACCTGTTCCTCACTGCTTTACTAAAGCCATCTTGCCTTGCCCTGTCACAATTGTTTATTTTTAGCAGTAGAAACAAAGGACTTAAAGGAGAAAATTTTTAAAGCAGTCTACACGCATGTGCACCTTAATAACTAAGCCCCTGGACCTCTCATGATTCCAGAAGAAGTGGAAAGTGGAAATGCAGACTGATGCACCCCCACAGTTTAACAGAACAGTAGAACATTCATATGATATGCTATTGTTAATGGTGAAAATGAAATTGAGCATCTGATCCTCAGAAATGCTGAGCAGTAGGAGCCCCCATTGATTCAGTTGTGCCTGCTCACCACCTCTCAGGGGCATAAAAAAGTCTTCATTTCAGCAGAGGCTTCAGTGGATATTTTGAAGACATGTTTTTTATCAGCCTCACAACATAAATCAAATCATTAACCAAAGGATGAGACCTAATGAAAGACAGGAAGATCAGGTTAGGGTCAGAGTAGCATGATCTTCCCCTGGCTTTCCACTCATTAGAAGAATATTTTGTCTTTATGTTAATTAGTTGTTCAAAGTGAATTTCAGGAGAGCCTAAATTAGTCTCAGCTTTCAGGCAACAGAAAAGGTGTGGTGGTTGAGTGGTTAAGCTGATCAATTACAATCTTGAAGGTTGTGGGTTTGCATCTCACACTAAAAGGCCATATGCAGTTCACCCAGCTGCAAAATGGGTACCTGATCCAGTGGATTAGGGAAGTCAATGGTTTTGGTGGTTGACTGTGATGCTGGCCACATTACTCCCTTATGTACCATGGGCTTGAAACTAACATGCTTTAACTATGTCAGTCAAATGAGCCATTGGCTTGGGAGAACTTTGATTTCAGGCAATAGGATCTGTGCTTGTTGAGTCAAATCCTGATCCCATTGAAATCCATGGGAATTTTGCCATTGATGTCAAATGGAAGTAGTATCCCACTCTTAGTTGGCAGATGGAACAGTATCTCCATGAATGAATCTGCCCTTTGATAAAAATGGAGTGGAGACAGATTAAAGTTACATGACATCATACAATTTCTTTTGTCTTTTATTTATAAAATTAATCTCTTTCCTAAAGAACAGACAGATTGCCAGAATCAGATTGCCGTGGTATGTTAAATGCCACCCTTGCTCTCAGTAAGGTAAAGGACAAAACTTATACTGGCTTCAGTGGGTCAAGTATCAGGCCTTTAGTGAGTTTTCTTTTTATGAGTCTAAAGTATTTTCTCCTCATGGCTCCATTACCCTCAGGCGGTTTACAAATTTCTTTATATCCCTCATTATTCTTTATACCTCTCATTATGTTCCATAAAAATTAATGGATTTTTTTCTTTTTTGAAAAAAGGCGCTATTTTTGCTTCCCTGCCTCCCACCTCTGCCATCCTCTGGTACCTCCATTATTTCTCAGAAATAGTTAATGAACTTACTAGCAATTAAGTCCCTAAGACTCTGGAATGAGTATCATCCTGGACCTTTTGTTTTTTTACATATTCAGTTTTCACAAGTGTTCCCTTACCTGCCTTCTTTTAAAAATAAACAGCAAGCTCTTCATTACTTCTTAATTAAAAAGAAAATAAGTACTTGTGGCACCTGAGAGACCAACAAATTTATCTGTTGAGCATGAAAGCTTATGCTCAAATAAATGTTAGTCTCTAAGGTGCCACAAGTACTTACTTTCTTTTTGCGAATACAGACTAACACGGCTGCTACTCTGAAACCTTCCTAATTAAAGGCTTTGTTCAGCAGACCTTACTCACTCAGAGGCACTGACTATTGCAAGTAGTCCTGTTGAATCAAATACAACTATTTGTGTGAGTGTAATGGCTCTCAGAGCAAATAAGGTTCACAGAATAGGGTCCCCTAGCAGGTAATCCATTTTCTAATCATGGTTGATTTGAGCTTCCATCTTCATTTGCTAATGGACTACTTTCTCTGTAGTATTCCTCCCCCTTTCCTGATCTATTTGTAAAGATATTTCTTCTCCTTAGCTAATGTCAGTGTCATCGTTGCTCTTGTCTTTTCCCTACAACTGACTATTTTTTTTCCTGTTTTACTCTGTCCCTCCCATCTCCTGGCACCCACCTCTCTGTTTCCAGGACAGCTTCTCAAAAGTCTCAGGATTTTTAAAAAAAAAAAAAAAGTCACTCATGAATCCACACTGGTTGGATTTTTTTTCTAAGTTGAACTGTATTGCTGTATCTTTAAAAGAACAGTATTGAAGGGCAAGCTGTGCCAGCCCCCCCTTCTTAAGAGCTAAATTATGCTAAGGAACAGCGCTGAGTAGTGGCAGCACAGAAGCTTGCCATCACTCCCCAAGAGTTTGGGCTAGGTATGAGCCCCTTGTGTGCTGCTCAGGGTTCCTTACAGATGTTACAGCCTGATTCACTGGGTGCTCCCAGCCCATTGCCTGGTCATTGTGCTTCTACACGTGAGGTTAGCACACACCAAGCTCGCATGTGAATTTACAGTGCACTAGCTCCTCCACCTTAACTTTAAATGTAATAGGAGATATACCTATCCCATAGACCTGGAAAGGTCATAAAGTCCAGTTCCTGCCTTCACAGCAGGACCAAGTACCATCCCTTATTTTTGCCCCAGATCCCTAAATGGCCCCCTCAAGGTTAGAGCCTGGGTTTAGCAGGCCAATGCTCAAACCACTGAGCTATCCCTCCCCCTCTGTAGTTTCCCAATGTAGACACTCTTACTGCACACTAATAGTATCTGTGTGGTTTAGCTTAATACACTTTAATGGGTGGTTTAGATTGGGATGAGGGCCCTTTCAGTACACAGTAACAGTAGTCTTGCCCATTCCCCTACTCCACACTCTTTGGGACATTGTGCTTCCAACCTCATACATGGAGGGGTAGTCCCTACACTCTGGAGAGCAGAAAGACTGTGATTGTCCCCCCACTCCCTGACTGTTAGCATTCAGGCCCCAAATACTATTCATATAAGACAGTTATCACACAGTGCAAAAGACATGCTAGGCTATCTGTGCTGTGCAGTGGCAAAGCATCACTGCAGAAAAGCCCAATTCCTTTTAGCCTCGGATCTTAATTTTCAACCCAACCCATCTTTCTAAATAAATATCTTCATTTGGAGTGCTGATCTCATCCAACTAATACCTAAGCACTGCTGAGTTAATCAAATACAGTAGCAGCAAGAAAACTAAGACAGAGAATCGCTTAGCCACTTACACTCTTTCCAACTAGTGATGGGCAGACTCCCAGAACATTTGGAGGTCTGGTTTAGAATAAACAGCTCAAAGATTAGATCCTTAGCCAGACCAAGTGTCTGCCTCTCAGTCTCCAACATTGGGCTGAAAATCTCGAGTCAAGAGTTTTTCTAGTGGTGTTTTGGCAGTTACATCTAACCCTGCTCATCACAAGGAATGGAGAGGTGAATAAATATGAAAAATACATTTCAATTTTTTTCCCTCAAAATCCACAAGGGTTTGGTTAGAGGTTGGTTGAAGTTTAGATGAAGATTCAGTCCATTCTAACTATGAGCAAGTGTGAGTCTTCGTATTTCTTGCCCATTGTTATTCAGTCCTACACAAATCTTCAGCAAGACAAGATATAACAGAAAACCGAATATTAGATGCTGGAGTCTGATGAAATGAATAGCTGTTAAAGAAATCAGTTAGGCTTGTTAAAACAACACATTTTCCATCTATCAAACAAAAATCTATGCAATGGAGACCTAAGAAACTTAGTCTCCCATGCACAAAGAACAATGAATAAAAGAAGAACTCTGTTAAATGTATATATTTTCAGTGTACGAAACCAAAATCTATTTAATATAACATAAGACCTCTTAAATGAGCATCACTTATACAGAGGCCTGCTGAAATATTTTGGTGCAATGTGGTTAAATATTTAAGTTTTATACTTCAGACATAATAACCCTTCAGAGATTTACTATAAAAGTGTATTGCTTTAAAATTGGGGTGCAAGGTCAGAGATTACTATCAGAAAGTGCATTTTTGTCTTTTCCTGAGCAGAAGAAAAAAAAGTGATTCAATTAAAGTGCCATCCATATGCAAGTATCTTCATTTTCAGATGACTACTGACTTCAGTGTATTCCCAACAGAAAGCCAGTAGTGGTGTCACAAAAAAGACCTTTGAAGGGGAGAAGGTTATGGAAAAGAGAATTGAAATTCCCTTCAAAATGTTCATTTCTCTACCTTGTTTGAATGAATTCACTTAGGATCATTGAATAGAAACTTACTCAATGGACAGTCCTATTGATTTTGATACTGGTAATGTGACAGATTTTTCTCCAAAACACATTCCTTTCTGAAAAATATGTAGCATGCTTGAACTTAAAATTGACTATAACATTCCAAATGTAATTCCATAAAATGTGCCCATCACTTAGCCCATAGGCATGTGAATAATACTGAAAATACTACTGGATATGTAAGTCATTGATTTTAAAAAAGTTCCCATCCACAAACTAACCATGTACCTATCCTTTCTCAAGAAAAATTTTGAGAAGAGAGATGCTCTATAGGTCAACGGACTTGAGCTTTCTCACAGCAGTAGAGGGACATAATTCAGGACCTCTCTGTTGAATTATCTTTATAGATTCATAGATACTAAGGTCAGAAGGGACCATTCTGATCATCTAGTCCGACCTCCTGCACATTGCAGGCCACAGAATCTCATCCACCCTCTCCTACGAAAAACCTCACCTATGTCTGAGCTATTGAAGTCCTCAAATCATGGTTTAAAGACTTTCAGGAGCAGAGAAGCCTCCCTCAAGTCACCCATGCCCCATGTTACAGAGGAAGGCAAAAAACCTCCAGGGCCTCTCCAATCTGCCCTAGAGGAAAATTCCTTCCCGACCCCAAATATGGCGATCAGCTAAACCCTGAGCACATGGGCAAAATTCACCAGCCAGATACTACAGAAAATTCTTTCCTGGGTAACTCAGATCCCATCCATCTAATATCCCATCTCAGGGGATTAGTCCTATTTACCCTGAATATTTAAAGATCAATTACTTACGAAAATCACATTATCCCATCATACCATCTCCTCCATAAACTTATCGAGTAGAATCTTAAAACCAGATAGATCTTTTGCCCCCACTGCTTCCCTTGGAAGGCTATTCCAAAACTTCACTCCTCTGATGGTTAGAAACCTTCGTCTAATTTCAAGTCTAAACTTCCTGGTGGCCAGTTTATACCCATTTGTTCTTGTGTCCACATTGGTGCTGAGCTTAAATAATTCCTCTCCCTCTCCTGTATTTATCCCTCTGATATATTTATAGAGAGCAATCATATCTCCCCTCAACCTTCTTTTAGTTAGGCTAAACAAGCCAAGCTCCTTAAGTCTCCTTTCATAAAACAAGTTTTCCATTCCTCGGATCATCCTAGTAGCCCTTCTCTGTACCTGCTCCAGTTTGAATTCATCCTTTTTAAACATGGGAGACCAGAACTGCACACAGTATTCTAGGTGAGGTCTCACCAGTGCCTTGTATAATGGTACTAAAACCTCCTTATCCCTACTGGAAATGCCTCTCCTGATGCATCCCAAAACCGCATTCGCTTTTTTCACAGCCATATCACATTGGCAGCTCATAGTCATCCTATGATCAACCAATTCTCCAAGGTCCTTCTCCTCTTCTGTTACTTCTAATTGATGCGTCCCCAATTTATAACTAAAATTCTTGTTATTAATCCCTAAATGCATAACCTTACACTTCTCACTATTAAATTTCATCCTATTACTATTACTCCAGTTTATAAGGTCATCCAGATCTTCCTGTATAATATCCCGATCCTTCTCCGAATTGGCAATACCTCCCAGCTTTGTATCAACTGCAAACTTTATTAGCACACTCCCACTTTTTGTGCCAAGGTCAGTAATAAAAAGATTAAATAAGAGGTCCCAAAACCGATCCCTGAGGAACTCCACTGGTAACCTCCCTCCAGCCTGACAGTTCACCTTTCAGTAGGGCCCGTTGCAGTCTCCCCTTTAACCAATTCCTTATCCACCTTTTGATGTTCATATTGATCCCCATCTTCTCCAATTTAACTAATAATTCCCCATGTGGCACGGTATCAAATGCCTTACTGAAATCTAGATAAATTAGATCCACTGTTTCAGAGTAGCAGCCGTGTTAGTCTGTATTCGCAAAAAGAAAAGGAGTACTTGTGGCACCTTAGAGACTAACAAATTTATTAGAGCATAAGCTTTCGTGAGCTACAGCTCACTTCATCGGATGCATTTGGCGAAGTGAGCTGTAGCTCACGAAAGCTTATGCTCTAATAAATTTGTTAGTCTCTAAGGTGCCACAAGTACTCCTTTTCTTTTAGATCCACTGTGTTTCCTTTATCTAAAAAATCTGTTACTTTTTCAAAAAAGGAGATTAGGTTGGTTTGACACGATCTACCTTTTGTAAAACCATGTTGTATTTTGTCCCATTTACCATTGACTTCAATGTCCTTAACTAATTTCTCCTTCAAAATTTTTTCCAGGACCTTGCATACTACAGATGTCAAACTAACTGGCCTGTAGTTACCCGGATCACATTTTTTCCCTTTCTTAAAAATAGGAACTATATTAGCAATTCTCCGATCATTTGGTACTACTCCTGAGTTTACAGATTCATTAAAAATTCTTGCCAATTTCAGGTGCCAATTCCTTTAATATTCTTGGATGAAGATTATCTGGGCCCCCTGATTTAGTCCCATTAAGCTGTTTCAGTTTTGCTTCTACCTCAGATATGGTAATATCTACCTCCATATCCTCATTCCCATTTGTCATGCTACCATTATCCCTAAGATCCTCTTTAGCCTTATTAAAGACTGAGGCAAAGTATTTGTTTAGATATTGGGCCATGCCTAGATTATCTTTAACCTCCACTCCATCCTCACTGTTTAGCGGCCCCACTTCGTCTTTCTTAGTTTTCTTCTTATTTATATGGCTATAGAACCTTTTACTATTGGTTTTAATTCCCTTTGCAAGGTCCAACTCAACTCGACTTTTAGCCTCTCTCACTTTATCCCTACATGTTCTGATCTCAATTAGGTAGCTTTCCTTGCTGATTCCTCCCATCTTCCACTCCCTGTATCTCATGGATCTAGTCATTCAAATGTAAGAATTTATCAAGAAAGCTGACCTCAGTTACTAAGAGAGAACACGAGAGCGATAGTCCAGCAATTACTAGGTCTCAGATCACATAAGGTTTCCTAGGTCAATATCAATAACTTTGAATTGCACCTGAAAGCAAAGAGTGCTAGTGCAATCTTCAGAGAATTGGTACAATTTGCTTTCTGAAGCTATCACCACCAAATAGTGCCACTGCCACATTTTGCACTAGCATTTAAGTGTAATGTACCAAGCAGCAATCTGAGGTCACAATGGTGTGGAGAACAGTGGCAACATCAGAGAAATGACTGCAACTGCCTTTTCAAATGTAAATGAATCTTACCCTCATCTCAGCAAAGCATTGGCATATTAAAATCTTAGCTGGCTGGAAAACTGAAACCCCTTCATGCAAAAGAAACGTGTTTTGGGGAAAAAGTCACAAATTGGGATGAAAACACAAAAATGCAAAATTTTTACAGGAAGGTATTTCTAGAAAAATTCCATTTCAGAATGAATGTGCTAATGACCCAATGTCTCTTGCTGGACAAGCGTCCAACTTGTAAATCTCAGGTCAAAGCTTCCCCTCTTCCCTTCCTCACTCCCTATTAATACCCTAATGAGTAGAGTCATGCAGAAAACAGAAATTCTATTTCACTGAGGATTTTGACATTTCCTTTCCTTCTGATTAGGACCAAAACCTGAAAATTCCAACATTCTCTGAGAAATAAATGTTTTAACAAAAATATATTTCAGATCAATTGAAATGATTTTGACTTTATTAGATTATATCTAATACATAATTTCTAAATATTCTAAATGAAAAAAACTGTTTCAAAAGGAAAAATCAAAACATTTTGTTTTGCAAATGTCAAAATGGGACATGGGAGAAAAAAGAGAAAAATTCTGACAAAATGAAATTTCAGCAGAATTGACATGATTTCAAGAAGTGTTTAGATTTTGTCAAAACTAGTAGAAAATGGTTCTGTCAAAGTTTTTCTGACCAACTCTACTAAGAACCAAAACTGACTGCAATTCAACTCTAGATGTCTGTTTGTCTGCCCACTGCTGACATAGATCTGCCACAACAAAAGCAGATGCTGTCCAGATTTTACCTATGAATCAGATAAAAACATCACCTACTTAGAAAAGTTCCACAAGTTGGGGGAAATAACATACATTCTAGTAGAGAAGAAAGCTATCTTTGCCTCTACAACAGCTACTGATTAAAACCATTAACAATATTTTCATTTGTGGAAATCTTTGTATCTGCTCTACAGTGGTTTACTTAAAGCTATTTTTCTAATCTAGAGTATTAGAAATGTTGTATTTGATAGCTACTATAGCAGATATAACCATTCAAAATTTATCCATCCAGTTGCTGGAGCTGGGCTGTATCCCCAGCTGAGGGCATAACCAATACCCCAGTTGTGCATCTGCTTCAGTGTTTCAGATGAGACACAAAGTGGCCTCTCCCAAGATGAGCCAATAGGAGGTGTGGTAAGATCAGACGTTGCTTTTTCTGCAATTTACACCTGCACTTCCAGTAAGTGAATTTGTCATCATATTTTAACAAATTATTTGTTTTTCAGAAACCCTAAGTCATCCCTCAGGGAAGGAGAAGAGTGCAGAAATGGGAGGTGTGCAGCTGGCTGTGGCAACCCAAATGACAGACGAGACAATTATAGAGCCATTTATAGAACCACTATAAGGTGGATAGAAAGCTGGCTGGATCAACGGGTAGTGATCAACAGCTCAATGTCTAGTTGGCAGCTGGTATCTAGCAGAATGCCCCAGGAGTCAGTCCTGGGGCTGGTTTTGTTCAACATCTTTATTAATGATCTGGATGATGGGATAGATTGTACCCTCAGCAAGTTTGCAGATGACACTAAGCTGGGGGTAGAGGTAGATACACTGGAGGGTAGGGATAGGGTCCAGAGGGCCCTAGACAAATTAGAGGATTGGGCCAAAAGAAATCTGAGGTTCAACAAGGACAAGTGCAGAGTCCTGCACTTAGGATGGAAGAATCCCTTGCTCCGCTACAGACTAGGGACCAAATGGCTAGGCAGCAGTTCTGCAGAAAAGGACCTAGGGGTTACAGTGGACGAGAAGCTGGATATGAGTCAGCAGTGTGCCCTTGTTGCCAAGAAGGCTAATGGCATGCTGGGCTGCATTAGTAGGAGCACTGCCAGCAGATCGAGGGAAGTGATTATTCCCCTCTATTCGGCACTGGTGAGGCCACATCTGAAGTACTGCATCCAGTTTTGGGCCCCGCACTACACAAAGGTTGTGAAAAAATTGGAAAACGTCCCGGGGAGAGCAACAAAAATGATTAGGGGATTGGAACACATGACTTATGAGGAGAGGCTGAGGGAACTGGGATTGTTTAGTCTGCGGAAGAGAAGAATGAGGGGGGATTTGATAGCTGCTTTCAACTACCTGAAAGGGGGTTCCAAAGAGGATGGATCTAGACTGTTCTCAGTCGTAGCAGATGATAGAACGAGGAGTAATGGTCTCGAGTTGCAATGGGAGAGGTCTAGGTTGGATATTAGGAAAAACTATTTCACTAGGAGTGTGGTGAATCAGTGGAATGGGTTACCTAAGGAGGTGGTGTCATCTCCATCCCTGGAGGTTTTTAAGGCTCGGCTTGTGAAAGCCCTGGCTGGGATGATTTAGTTGGGGTTGGTCCTGCTTTGAGCTGGGAATTGGACTAGATAACCTCCTGAGATCTCTTCCAACCCTAATCTTCTATAATTCTATGATTCTAATTGCTAGGATTTAAGGATCTTTACACAAGCTGATCTTGCATTAGAATATTGCAGTCTCCTCTCTCTCCTCGACTATTCCCGCCCTCTCTCCCACGTCATATCCTCAGTTTCAGGTTTATACAGCACAGATCAATTCTTATGAATCCTGACAGAAAGCCAGACAACATTACCATCTGATTGTTCAGAAATAGCCCAAAACGCTGCATAAATCCTCCTAGGTAAGATTGCCCTAGATACGATGGAGTATTGCTACCCTAACACCACACCACAACGTCTGATTAATAAAGGTAATAATGTTCTTTACAAGGTTGTCCTGAGACATTGTGTTTTAAAAGTGCAGAGAAACTATATTTCTTCCCTTAGAAAAATAGTATGTCTCAGAATTAAAGGAGCAGTGAACGATGATAGATCAGTAATGTAAAATATGAAATTTCAGTGCTATTTTGGGAAGTCTGGGGAGATTTTCTTCTCCCTGACCCAAAGATCCCAGATTATCTCTACTCTGTTTCAAGAAGCATAGGCAGTATTCCTCCTACATAGTCCAGCTGCATTCACAATATAAAGGAGTTCTTTCTGTCTGCAGCTTTCAGAGTAGCAGCCGTGTTAGTCTGTATTCGCAAAAAGAAAAGGAGTACTTGTGGCACCTTAGAGACTAACAAATTTATTAGAGCATAAGCTTTCGTGAGCTACAGCTCACTTCATCGGATGCATTTGGTGGAAAAAACAGAGGAGAGATTTATATATACACACACAGAGAACATGAAACAATGGGTTTATCATACACACTGTAAGGAGAGTGATCACTTAAGATAAGCCATCACCAGCAGCAGGGGGGGGAAAGGAGGAAAACCTTTCATGGTGACAAGCAAGGTAGGCTAATTCCGGCAGTTAACAAGAATATCAGAGGAACAGTGGGGGGTGGGGTGGGAGGGAGAAATACCATGGGGAAATAGTTTTACTTTGTGTAATGACTCATCCATTCCCAGTCTCTATTCAAGCCTAAATTAATTGTATCCAGTTTGCAAATTAATTCCAATTCAGCAGTCTCTCGTTGGAGTCTGTTTTTGAAGGATTTTGTTGAAGTATAGCCACTCTTAGGTCTGTGATCGAGTGACCAGAGAGATTGAAGTGTTCTCCAACTGGTTTTTGAATGTTATAATTCTTGATGTCTGATTTGTGTCCATTCATTCTTTTGCGTAGAGACTGTCCAGTTTGGCCAATGTACATGGCAGAGGGGCATTGCTGGCACATGATATCACATTGGTAGATGCGCAGGTGAACGAGCCTCTGAGTGTGTGGCTGATGTGATTAGGCCCTATGATGGTATCCCCTGAATAGATATGTGGACAGAGTTGGCAACGGGCTGTAAGGAACAGTATCCCCGATACTGTCATGGCTAACCTGGTGGCTGAACTTTGTGACTTTGTCCTGACTCATAACTATTTCACATTTGGTGACAAGGTATACCTTCAAATCAGCGGCACTGCGATGGGTACCCGCATGGCCCCACAGTATGCCAACATTTTTATGGCTGACTTAGAACAACGCTTCCTCAGCTCTCGTCCCCTAATGCCCCTACTCTACTTGCGCTACATTGATGACATCTTCATCATCTGGACCCATGGAAAGGAAGCTCTTGAGGAATTCCACCATGATTTCAACAATTTCCCTCCCACCATCAACCTCAGCCTGGACCAGTCCACACAAGAGATCCACTTCCTGGACACTACGGTGCTAATAAGCGATGGTCACATAAACACCACCCTATATCGGAAACCTACTGACCGCTATTCCTACCTACATGCCTCTAGCTTTCATCCAGATCATACCACTCGATCCATTGTCTACAGCCAAGCGCTACGATATAACCGCATTTGCTTCAACCCCTCAGACAGAGACAAACACCTACAACATCTCTATCATGCATTCCTACAACTACAATACCCACCTGCTGAAGTGAAGAAACAGATTGACGGAGCCAGAAGAGTACCCAGAAGTCACCTACTACAGGACAGGCCCAACAAAGAAAACAACAGAACGCCACTAGCCATCACCTTCAGCCCCCAACTAAAACCTCTCCAACGCATCATCAAGGATCTACAACCTATCCTGAAGGACGACCCATCGCTCTCACAGATCTTGGGAGACAGACCAGTCCTTGCTTACAGACAGCCCCCCAATCTGAAGCAAATACTCACCAGCAACCACACACCACACAACAGAACCACTAACCCAGGAACCTATCCTTGCAACAAAGCCCGTTGCCAACTCTGTCCACATATCTATTCAGGGGATACTATCATAGGGCCTAATCACTTCAGCCACACAATCAGAGGCTCGTTCACCTGTGCATCTACCAATGTGATATATGCCATCATGTGCCAGCAATGCCCCTCTGCCATGTACATTGGCCAAACTGGACAGTCTCTACGCAAAAGAATGAATGGACACAAATCAGACGTCAAGAATTATAACATTCAAAAACCAGTTGGAGAACACTTCAATCTCTCTGGTCACTCGATCACAGACCTAAGAGTGGCTATACTTCAACAAAAAAGCTTCAAAAACAGACTCCAACGAGAGATTGCTGAATTGGAATTAATTTGCAAACTGGATACAATTAATTTAGGCTTGAATAGAGACTGGGAATGGATGAGTCATTACACAAAGTAAAACTATTTCCCCATGGTATTTCTCCCTCCCACCCCACCCCCCACTGTTCCTCTGATATTCTTGTTAACTGCTGGAATTAGCCTACCTTGCTTGTCACCATGAAAGGTTTTCTCCTTTCCCCCCCCCCCGCTGCTGGTGATGGCTTATCTTAAGTGATCACTCTCCTTACAGTGTGTATGATAAACCAATTGTTTCATGTTCTCTGTGTGTGTGTGTATATAAATCTCTCCTCTGTTTTTTCCACCAAATGCATCCGATGAAGTGAGCTGTAGCTCACGAAAGCTTATGCTCTAATAAATTTGTTAGTCTCTAAGGTGCCACAAGTACTCCTTTTCTGTCTGCAGCTGTTTACTATTCAACCATGATAGCCAGCTGGAATCTCAAAATAGATTTTTTTAATTTATTTTGTGCTTCCCTGAACTAAAATTCTGAATACACCCCTACCTGACAAACCTCATCCAGAGAAAAATGTTCACCATTCTATTTGTGGGGGAGTGGGTGGCTCTTGGAAGATAGGTCCAATGGCTATTAGCCAAGATGGTCAGAGATGCTAGCCCATGCTCTGAGTGTCCCCAGCCTCTGTTTGCCAGAAGCTGGGAGTGGATCACTCAGTGATTGCCTGTTTTGTTCATTCCCTCTGGGGCACCTGGCATTGGCCACTGTTAGAAGACAGGATACTGGGCTGGACGGACTATTGGTCTGACCCAGTGTGGCCTTTCTTATGAAGGAGTGATAACAGGACATGGAGCCCTTCTCATCTAGGTCACCATTTGCAATTCCACTCAGGTCAGCCGTGATTTCAAAAGTTGTCAGATGGCTATTTGTGGTCCAGCTGAACTCATTTGCTGATTTTAGTACAATTTGTAATGGACACATATCCACCTCTCATACACCTCTAGTGGCACTGATTGCACCTGAGTTGGTAGGCAGGTGAGGAATGGAATGGATATACAAGACTGCTTTACCCTCATTCTTATCGCTGACCAGTGCCTTTAGAACAAGCCAAGGTACTTAAGTGAGTCACTGTGGAAAAACTTGCACTACAATTGTATCCGATCTTTGAACAAAGAGAAATTTGGCCTACAAGGCTGAATCTCTGTCACTACTACTAATACTAAGTTCGCTTTTTAAAAAAATTAGAAAGTACTGAAATATCAGTTATTTGAGATTTAGTACATCTTACAGTTAGTGGATGCTGTGATAAGCATCGATAAACATTACAGATTATTGTTACCCTATAACAACAGTGTGGCAACTGAAGTCAGGTTCCTCTGTATATGAAAATGTCCCACACATCAGCATTTATATACTGCAGCCAAGATTATACAGCAAAGAATTTCAGTGACACTTTTTTAGCAGTTCTGGTAGGAAGACTTAATAAGAATGTGCAATTTTTTATGTCTCAGTCTCGTGCCTCTTCTCCTGATGCACCACGCAATCAGGTGAAGGGGCATAGGCCAAGCACTATTTTAGTTTCACAGTATAATATTTGTGAGATTTCTTACTCCCAGATTTCACTTTGGTTTGCAAGAACTGGATATATGGACATACTTAAGTAGTTTTTAGCCATAAAGAGGACTTTCAAACGATAACTAAATATCAGTGAAGAAGTCTGACCCAACCAAGCAAGATGCCTGTGGGGAAATATAGGGTAAATAAACAAAATTGTTACTGTTGTCCAAAAACACCTGTTATGGTTCTGAAATGGGCTAGACTGGGTTCTCAAAGGTTGTTTATTCACCCTACCAAATTGAGAAGCTCACTAACCTAGTTAAACAAACACCCTGTGTAAGGCTAACCTGCATTGCATGATCAAACAGCAGATAAAACATAATGCATGCCCTGTCTTCTCCCCTGATTAATGCAAACTTGAATCATTTATTCCATTTTGTGTTCCAAATGGGAGGAAGGGAAGAAAAAGTCAGTCTGCCAGGTAAATACTTAATATTCCTCCTGAGAAATAACTAACTGCTAAAACATATTGAGGTGTAATTGAGTTCTGTCATCTGTCTTCAATGTGGCTATTTTTCTTTTTTAATCTTGCTCTTCTGTTTTTTTGCAGAGTGAAGAGTTGGAACTTACTTTGGGACAAATTCACTTTCAAGACTTGGAATTTTTTGGGGGGCTCACCATGATCAGTGAGGCAAAATTTAGATCATTGACTATTATGGGCTGAATCCTCAAGCTGAAAACTAGTGGGAGTTTTGTGTGAGTAAAGACTGGAGAAATCAGTACATTAAATGGTTATAGTATGTGGGTTGAGAGAGAGAGGGTAACCCCACAAAACAGAACCAAAGTACTGTGTAGCTGAAATGTCACTACTTCAGCCCCAAGCTTTTAGCAATGTGAATGGCTTACTGCACACCCATGTCCAGAAGATCAGTGTAGTTTGCAGACCGTTTGGCCTTGGGCCCAAACTATGCTTTTTCATTGCTCGAGTGAGAGACAGAGTTCTATGGCACAAAGAGCCTATCTTTGACCCAGATCCTCCTCTCATGGAACCATGGTAGTTCTGTTGTTTTTTGCATTTTGCACATTTATTTAGTGGAATTTTAGGTAAAAAAAACCTACTGCTGATTTAGTTCAGGTCAGAAAGTAAATTAAACACGTTTGACCCACAGAACTCAAAAAAAAAATTCCCCCTTGGATACTAAGTCTTGAGTCATTTAAAGTCAGTACCACTTTCTTCATTTATGTACCTTGTCCCTAATCTTCAGTAGCTGCTGCCCTGGGTCTTAGGATAGAAGTTAGTAAATATCTGTCAAGTACTGTAAAGATGGAAAGTATTATCTGTCTCCACCATCATTCTCGTCATCATTGTTCTCCCCTCCCTTACAAATTTTCCTATTCAGTTTGGTCCCTTTCTCCTTCAACTTTTCTACAATCCCTTTCAGCTGTGTCCTCCATTCTTCACTCCTCTCATCCATTCTTAGTTATTTCACCGCTAATCTTTTCCTTCAGCTATGTTCTTCCCCTTACCAACACATTACTGCCACTCCTCCTCCAGCACATGATCCTTTGCCAACCCAAGGCTGGGTTATATGAAAGCACTTTATAGCACTGCAAGGGGCTGTCTGGTGATATTTCATGTGTCACATCAATAGGTCCAAATGTCAGTGGCACGATCTCACAGCTTAGAAGGAAATCTGGGTTTCCATTATGTTTATACATTTAGAACAGCCAGAGTAGGAATCACAGAGGAGGGATGAAAACAGAGAAAAAAGAGGGAACTGTAGAGTGGAAAGGCAAAGAGGGGTGAAGTGAGTAGAAGAGTATGAAAGGAATGAGCACAGAAAGACATCGAATGGGAAGGGGAGGGGAGAGGAAAAAAGCCCAAAGAGTGGAAGAAAGAAGGAAAAAGAAAAGGAGAGGAGAGGAGAGAGATATGAAGAAAAGAAGAACAGAGAAGAGGGGGCAGGAAAGTCAGCAAAGAAGAGAGAAGCAGAAGAAAGTCTAATAAGGAATATCAGGAGGATTAGTTCAGTGGGTGAAGTGAGGAAGATGTAGGGGGGAAATAAATGTTATGTAAATAAAGCTACTTGCAGGGAACCCCAGAAGCTTGGAGGTAGTGCATAGAGCTGGTGTAATGGGGAGGAGTCTGTCCTTGCATGGCACTTCAGAGGCTCCCTGCCTCAGGGTCCGCCTAAGAACTCCATACAATCCAAAAGGCTGCAAAACAATAATCTCCTATTATGGTTCTACTTCATTAAATCTAAATAAATTTGAAATAAGATTCTCTCTCCTTAGTTCACAGGTTGCACAGCCCTCCTCCAGGGCCTCTGGTTCTTAGTCCTGGCCCCTCAAGTCTGTACGCTCTCTACTCAGGCGTAGCACAGCCCTCCTCTTAGGGCCTCTGTAGCTCAATCCTGGCCTCTCCAGCCTATATTCTCGCTCTTTGGGCTCAAGGGTGCACACCCAAGGGATTCTGCTGCACACTCAGCTGCACTGACTTTTCATTAGCAAACTGCAGCCCCTGGGCTTCTGTCCTGCTGCTGCTGTCATCTCCAGGAAGCTCCTCTCTCTGGGACACACTGTCCAGGCTTACTGTGTTTCCTTCAGGCACTTCCTGTCTCTAGGAGCCAGCTGTCTCCTAGTAACAGTTTATCAGGCCCATCTCTTAAACAGCTCCCAATCAGTCACCTAGGGATTTAGTTGCTTCCAGGTGGGTCTGTGTTGGCTCCTTCTCCCTTACAGGAACCTATCACAGGTAGGCTGGCCCCGACTCCCTTTAAAGGGCCAGCTCTGTGACACACCTCTCACCACTCCCAGAGCTGACCTGGACCAAAAGGTAGGCTTAAGAATGGCTAACAGTTGGTCGGGACCTGGAGGTACTTCCTATTCAGCAGCAGCCAGTAAGTCTACTAAATTCTTGGCAGTGTTCTTCTCCTCCTCCTCCTCCTCCTCCATAAAATATATTGTGACTAGGAGTTGGGTTCTGTAAGTGCTTCATAATGTGGATATCTTCCTCCATATATTTCTGAGTATGTCACAGAATGCCTCATTCCCCAGCAACTTCTGACATGGTCTACAACACAGAGATTTAACCATGGCTGAACTGACTTACGGCTGCTGCATGGCCTTTTGGAAAGGAGTCTCTCTGGATTCAAACACAAGCACAGCCATTGGAATTAAACATGTCTCTACCCAAGTCCAACCTCTGTTCAGGCCTTCTGAACACTAAGGATTGCACCCTTTTCCCTACAGCTCTTAACACTTCACTCAGCAGCATCCATTTCTGATACTCCTGGACCCAACGTATTTTGTGGATAATGTTCTGGTCCATAGAATCACCTGGGTTTTCCTCTTTCCTTGGGGTAGACCCCTTCTTTGTAGCAAGGTTCTGGCTGTGGCTTTGCCTTACAGCTACATCATGATCCTATATTTTTAGACCCATGTCAGGTCAGCTTTTTGCTTCCACAGGCTGCTGTACCTCCTCACCCAATCCACCTTCCTTTTGTAGTGACGTCACCCTGCACAGTTCCAGCTCTTTTCATAGGGAGGCCAATTCAACCTTGAGGCTTTCCAGCTCTCTATCCTTAGCCAAGTTGAACTTTAACTCCAGCTGGACCTTAAGCAGGTTCTGGAATGTAGTCAGCTCCTCCTGCCACAACAGCAAACACTGTCATTTTCTGGTCTGCTTTTCAACTCTGAGGTGGTCAGCTCCTGCTTCCACTTTATGGCTTGCACCACAATCCTTTTCTGGGAAGAGCACATCTCTTCCAGGTCCCACCTGTATTCAGCCATCTGTGTCTACAGTTCCAGGATTTTACCCCCGTATCTGTCACAGCCTTCTCCTCCAGCCCCAGTCTGCTGAGTCGCTAGACAGGCCATTGGTTCAGTTTTAAGATAGACAGTCCTTGTTTTGTTAGATTTTTGTTGCTGACTAGTATTGATATAAAACTGGATGCGTTTTTTGTCTGGTATCATCATGCACTGTGAGTGTGAGGTCACACCGGCAGAGGAGAAGCAGCACGTTCTGCAAAATGATGTGCATGTATCTGAGTTCACACAGGTAGGGGTGGGCCTATGCTGATATGGACGTTCAATAAATTGAGGTGATGGCCTATATTCTGGAAATGCATCAGTGGTCACCCTATGTGTAGTTGAGGAGGCTGCTGTTGCCATTACTTCAGTTTCAGTTGTGCATGGGATCTTAGTGTTTGTGCCACCAGACACCCAGTCCTCTGTTTTAGACAGTCAACTGTTCCTTTTGGAAGGCCTTTTTGGAGGCCAAGTATGTCAGTCAACCTACTGGTATCATCATAAGCCTCCCCTTCTTCCTCCTCCTCTTCCCTCCCTTACAGTCTCTTCACCCAAGCTTCACTCCACACCCTCTTCTCCCTTCAATCTTTCCCTCCCCATTTCTTTCCATTTAGCCAATCCCCTCCCAACTAAGCCCACCCATAAAAGTATAGCAGAACTAACACGACATTTACCACCATCACATTGCTCACTCTGCTTATCCTCCTTCCCCCATCCTGTCTCTGCCTTTTCTTTATCTTATTTAGATTGTAGGATCTTTGAGGCTGGGATCATCTACCACTCTACCTGCACGGTGCCTAGGCCAGCCAAGAATGGGGCCTATTAGGTACTACCATAATAAATATGATGATTATTAATAATAAAAAATAATAATACCTAGAGCTGGCCTCTGGGCTAAAAGTAGTCATTGTAGGTTTTTACTGGAGACATCTTTGGACTTTTTGTTTACATTTTTCAACAAAAACATGTAAATGTACTCACTTTAAACAGCTGGAGGGCCTGATCTCCATTCCACTCACCCAGCGTTCTGCCTTTCAATTAGGCATAAATCCAGTGTAACAACTACTGAATCAGGCTCCACATTCTTGTACTACACACTTTCAAAATATGTACACAGTGGACCATTGTGTCTCCCAGAATTCTGTCTATCAAATAAATGGCCACACTTTTATAAAAATACAGATTGTATGTATTTACTAGACATAGACCTGAACAATCACCACCACCACCAAAATGCAGTGCACAAGGGGTGTTTTGGAATCCAGATCCAGAATTTTGTAGTCAGCACTTGTACTCTTTCTCAGAAGCTAAATCCAAACTCTGAATCCTAATGTATCTGAACACCACTGTGGTTTGAATTCCAAATCTAAACTTCATGGCTTAAGCTTTGTTCCGATGTTTATTCATCTTGGGGGACGCTAACACCCATTTCAAGAACTGTGTGGATACAAAAATGACTGGGAAATATCAAGAAAAAAGTAAAGTTCTGATTCAAATGCAACTCTTCTTTCTCTCTGGGAGTTATCACACAACAAAACTGCTCCCAGAGAGAAAGAAGCAATTTTATAGAAGCTCTTTTTGCAATCACTACATGTGCAAAATGATACATGATATGTAATCACTACAACTGCTTTTCTAATAAAACCAAAGAGCAATATGACAGGTTTCAGAGTAGCAGCCGTGTTAGTCTGTATTCGCAAAAAGAAAAGGAGTACTTGTGGCACCTTAGAGACTAACAAATTTATTAGAGCATAAGCTTTCGTGAGCTACAGCTGTAGCTCACGAAAGCTTATGCTCTAATAAATTTGTTAGTCTCTAAGGTGCCACAAGTACTCCTTTTCTTTTTGCAAAGAGCAAATAATAGCATTTCCATTGTTGGTGACCGTTATCCATGTGTACCAGCCAAGGTTTTCTGTTGTTGCAAACTGGTGCAACTACACTGACTTCAATTTACACCAGCAAAGAATCTGGGCAAACATGTTTAGAGATAATTGCAATAATAATAAAACCCACTCCAGCTGCTGCTCAAATATACATATTGAACATGTAAATAGGTCATAAAAAATAGTATTGCTTGTAGCCCAGCCCATAAGGAGTTAAGCCAGGAAACAAAAATCTACCCTTTGAATCACAGAAATATTTTGGGAGACAAAAAACCACTATGGAAAGGGGAAAGTTTTCCAGGGTTTTGTGCTTGTTTGTTTTTAACTAAAGTCAGTGTTGTAATGAGATGTATAGATTAAAATTTCAGTCTATTCTTCCAACCCATTTGGACACCATCCATAAATTACAAAAGAGCATCACAAACAGAAGTGCAAAAAAAAAAAAAAGAATGTTACTTTTGTACACAAATTTCTCCCTGTGGATTTATAAAGATGATCCATGTGTGTTTTTTGTGAAGATATGACAAATTTATTGCAGCAGAGAGAAGCAGTAAAATGAAAATTTATTATCATTTTTATCATTCCTGGCAGTCCTTCCAGCAGACAGTCTGGGTCCTTGAACTGTGCAGGGCTTTCCTGCAGCTTACATCTTCCACATCCCAGGAGGGTTGGGACCTGAAATTTACTGCTCTTATCAAGCTGGCCTGAAAGGAATAGGCCACCTCCCTTGGCTCGCAGGAGATTACTGTGCACATGTGGAAGCCAAGGAGTCTGGTTTTCCAGTAGCAAGGTAAACTCCTTGCTCTGATTAGCCTGATTGGAGATGGGGGAGCAGGCTGGATTAATGGTAAAAAAGCAATGCAAAATGCATTTTTTCTACGTTTATTCTTTTCTTATCAGTGTTATTAGCTCCTAGGATTTATGATTACTCAGCATCAGTGATACCAGCACTATGACTGAGGATAGGTGCTAGGAGGTGACAGCATCTTCATGAAAAGCAGCACCCTCCGTGTCAGTCAGACATCCAGAAACAGTAAGACCAATGAACACTGTTGCACACAACACTCCTACAGTATGTTTTTTGCTCTTAAAAACAAGCCAGCCAACCACTGAAAAAAAAAACATATCCAGTTCCTGGAATGATAAGGTTTGGAAAATCCATGCTTTGCGTTTGCACTTCTTTATTCCTGATTTGATTTGCAGGCACTTGAGATCACAGCCTGCTGTGTCAAATGGAAAGCATGTCAGCTCACAAACTTCATTTTTGTGCAATTCAAGAGTAAGGGGCTGCAAGAATAATGGCTAAAAATATCACGCAGTTAGCAGGGAAGATATAACGGTCTCATGTGTCTGCACTGTTTCTTTAATGAGTCACAGTGACAAAGCCTGATCCTCCAGATGCTATTCACTGAGCAATCCTATTTACTTCCTATCTCCCACTTAAGCCCCAGAGCGATTCACAAACCGGGAAAAGTAGGTGTTCAGAGTATGCCTTCTGGATCAGTCCAGTCAGACAAGTTCACACAAAACAGCAAGGGGAGGGGGACTGTCACAGGATCCACTCACCACTGTGGTACATCCCCCTGGTTGCTTGGGGGGTTAGCTCCTTCCAGGTCTGACACCCCCTTCCATTGAACATTCACATATCCCGCAGTCTCTCTCTATCTCTCTGCAACTTGGGGTGCTCCCTTTCCATGACTAGACCCTCTGACCAGGTCACGATGTGTTTTCCTCTTTCCAGGATAGCAAAGTCTGTGCATACAAACTGTTTTGGGAAGTCTTCCCATTCACTTCGCAGACTGTGATGCTTTCCTATAGCTGGTAGGGCAACCCGGGCCTACCCTCCACTCTTGATTCCAGCTCAGGGCTGTCTAATCAGCAGCCAAGGTCTGCACCATCTTAAACCTTGCAGCCCTTTCCCTGAGCCTTTTCCTACACTCTCTCCCACTAGGTTTCCTTCCATCTCTAATGTTCAGAAAGTGGCTGCAGGCTCCCTCACTGCAACATCCTTCTGCTGCCAACTACCTGGCTTTATAGGAGGCTCCACCTGCTCTTTCTCAGCTGGGTTCCATCATCATTCAGGGATTCCTTAGACCACCTAATTCCCTTCAGCTGTGGCCTGTCCAGTTAGTCGGGCCCCTTCTCAGCTTCATTAACCCCTTCTAGACTAGTGTGGGGTGAACATCCCAATACAGGGACCACACTGACCTCCCATATAGCCTTCAGCCTAGTGGATGGTGTACTCACTGAGGATGTGGGAGACCCTGAGTTCAAGGACCCCGCCTCCCCTCCCCCCCGCCTCCTGAAGAAGAGAGAGGATTTGAACAGAAATCTACCACCTCTCAGGTGAGGGCCCTGTCCAGTAGGTCATAGAGTCTTTCTAACCCTCTCTCTCTCTCTGGCCCAATTAATATTTTAGTATTCCATTGTTTAATTAAAGTGTAACAACTTCAATAGGAGAGACTGAGGAAAACCCACATCAGGATATTCCATAGCCTAGTAGTTGGAGCACTCACCCGAGAAGCAGCTGATCCCTGTTCAAATCCCTTCTCCGTGTGAGGAGGAGGGGTACTTGAATTGGAGGGGGGGTCTGCCATATCCAGGGCCAGCTCTAGTCACCAGCTAAGCAAGCTGGTGCCTGGGGCGGTGCTGCTGAAGGGGCAGCACTCCGACTGTGCTGGGGGTGGCACTCTGGCAGCAGCCCTGGAGGCAATTCGGCAGCAGCACCTCTCTGTTGTTTCCCGTGGCAGCAATTCGGCGGCAACTCTTCTGATTCGAGACTTGCTGTCGGCAGCAATTCAGCGGCAGCTCCCTCCAATGTTCCTGTTCTCTCCGCCGGCGGCGAATTCAGCAGGGTTGGGGGGGTTTTTTGTCCGCTTGGGGCGGCAAAAAACGTAGAGCCGGCCCTGCCCACATCCTGGGTCAGTACCCCATTTTCAGGGATAAAGGTTATAAGGGAGATCCTCTTCCTCATTTTTGTTCTGGATCCCACACAAAAAACTCTCATGGATGGCCAGAAGAGGTAGACACCTCCCTGAAGGCTGGACTTAGGTACCTGTGATGGCTTGGATCACAGAAACCCCCTTGGGACTGCCACCTGTTGTGCTTTGATTATCTCTGAGTCTGTTTTCCTGCCAGCTTAGGACTTCAGTGACCTACCTGGTTTGAACCAGACATGTTTGCCTGCTGCAGACACAGCCCCAGGTCTGAACCACATTTCCCAACAGCTGCAGGCTTAACTGAAAACAGCTTAAGAAGTGTTCCTGTCTCTAACCCTCAGATCCCCAGCTCCCAATGGGGTACAAACCCCAAACAAATCTGTCATACCCTGTATAAAGCTTATACAGGATAAACTCATAAATTGTTCGCCATCTATAACACTGATAGAGAGATATGCACAGCTGTTTGCCCCCCCCCCCATGGTATTAATACATACTCTGGGTTAATAAGTAAAAAGTGATTTTATTAATTATGAAAAGTAGGATTTAAGTAGTTCCAAGTAATAACGGACAGAACAAAGTGAATTACCAAGCAAAATAAAATAAAACATGCAAGTCTAAACCTAATACAGTACAAAAGTGATTACAGATGAAATCTCACCCTCAGAGATAAAGACAAAATGGAGGGGTCTCCCCGGGGCTTAAATAGACTTTCTCTTCTGGGTGGAAACCCCCTCCTCTCTCCTATCTAGAATTCAGCTCCAAGATGGAGTTTCGGAGTCACATGGGCTAGTCACATGTCCATGCATGGCTGAGTTCCTTACCAGCCAGGCTACATTCCTGGAAAAGCTCAGATGTGGATTGGCGTCTCCAAGTTCATTGTTGGATTAAGTGTTTCTTGATTGGACACTTACTGAGAAGTCTATTCTCAGAAAGCTGACCAACTGCTTCACTGAGGCTATTTAAAATTAAACTACATAGCCAATACTCATAACTTTGAATACAAAAATTATACATGTGTATATATATATTCAATAGATCATAACCTTTACAGAGATATGTTACATGGCATATGTAGCATAAAACATATTCCAGTGATGTCATATATACATTCATAAGCATATTCCCATAAAGCATTGTGGGTTGCAATGTCACAGTACCTATCTCCAAGAGAGGGACAGGGCTTAGCACATACCCCTCTGACTGCCATCTCCCATTGGCTAGCTTCGGAAGCTCCCTGCCTAGTTTACTCACTTTGTGGATCACAGTCAAAGACACCTATGTCTTCCTATTCAGTGTGGAGGAGCTCGTGTGTCTAACTCAAGCTTTGTGGATTTCACTGTTGCTCCTGTGATTTTCTAGGCACCTAAAAGCTAGGATCCATAACACTCAGTGTTGCAATGCTTAAGTACCCTTCGTAAACAAATTGATGAGTTTCTTAATTCTCTATCTGTCTCCAAGATGCCACACTGATATGTGCATTAGAAATGCACACTAATCATTATGCTGTGAGCACTTGTAGGGCTTTTTAGAACAGCTTGAGGGTCAATCTTCATTTGGAATATAGAGGAAGATGTGCCACTGATGAGTGGGTTTTTTTAAGTTAATAGTTCCTAATGGGAAGCAGAGAAACCTCTCTTAGTATTCACTGGATATATTGAGGGAGAATCCTCACTGCCTTAACTAATAGCTCTTTTTATCATACACATAGCACATCATAAATTACTGATAACATATCATCAATGAGCATTTGTAAGTGATATGGATGTAGAAAGTGTTTATGATGCTTCCAGACCAATTAACACTCCACTTCCCCCTCCACCACCCAAGTTTACTGGTATTTGAGTTATTTACATACTGAGATAGCATAACTTTAAGGGAGGAGGGGTGTTATATGGCTTTATTATAGCAAACATCTCAGAATTCAAAATTCTTCATCACTTACTGAAATTCTCCCTGAGGTTCATTGAGAACACGTCCTCTTTGATTTAGCAAATACATCATCAAACCAGTGCCTACAATTGCTGCATGGGAAGAAGTGACTCATGCCCAATTCATTCATTTAAAATGCTGTTCAGATCATAAATTTCTGACAGTCATTGGAGACGATTCTTGGGATGTCAGAAACAAACATTATTTTAAATCAGCATTTGTTATTTGTCAGGATCCACTTGGCTTGTATCTTCTCCTTCTCTCTTGTTAAATGGAGGAGTTTGGTCTCCGCTCCATTTCTCTGGTATTTTTCACAAAAGTTTAGAGAGAGGAGAAGGTGGTAATTAGAGCTGGGTTGGGAATGGTTTTACCACCCCGTGAAAATGTTGAAGTATTATAAAATGTTCATGTTCCAAATTGTGACCAAAAAAAGTCAAAATCTCAAAAACTTGAAAATCTGAAAAAAAAAAATGGTTTTGGTCAATTAAAACATAGTTTTGATTTTGACCTTTTTTTAAAAAAAATAGGCACTACAGTTAGCTAAATTTCAAAATAAAATATCGTTTTGACCCAGAAAACTAATTTTTCATTTTGAAAGTGTCAAAACAAAACACTGACCATTTTTTAAAACTTTTTTTTTATTTCAAAATTTTAAAAATAATTGAAACTGACCATTTCCTGCAAAAAAGTTTTGGTTTTTTTGCAGGAAAAAAGTCACTAGGAACATAGGGGCAGAAAGCCACCTGAAAGTTCTCTGCTAAGGATTCTCCAGGGTGGGGAAATCCCTATCAAAACAAATCCAACGGTGTTCCTTAGCCTGCTTTAATCTGAGATGGGGCAAATAAAAAAGAAAACAAGCAGGGAGTTCTAATTGGCTTGCTGACAGCCTTAGCCTCCTCCCCGGCAGAGAAACCACACTATACAGTTTTTTTTACAATATCAAAGTATTTGCTGCTTACTTGAGAACCCAAAGCACGGCAGAAAATTTTGATATTTCAACAAAAAAGTTTATAAAGTTTCCTTCAAATATTTTCATGGAAATCATTTTCATTTTTCAACTAGTTCTACTTGGGACATTCTAAAGCTAAAATAATAATGATCTCTTTTCCCCTTTAAAATAATCTTGCTCTGCATCTAGGATTTCACAGGGAATAATATAACAAAATATTCAGATCTTTCTCTTAGGACAGTCAAAATGTATGGAAAGCAGTAGCTTGCGAATTCCCAATTTTAGCATTGCCAGAATAGATAGAATTGTAATAGCAATAGAATAGAAGAGAATTGCAATAGATTGCACAGACAATCCAGGACGTTTTTGGAAAGTGTAGGGGACAATTTCCTGGTGCAAGTGCTGGAGGAACCAACTAGGGGCAGAGCTCTTGACCTGCTGCTCACAAACCGGGAAGAATTAGTAGGGGAAGGAAAGTGGATGGGAACCTGGGAGGCAGTGACCATGAGATGGTCGAGGTCAGGATCTTGACACAAGGAAGAAAGGAGAGCAGCAGAATACGGAACCTGGACTTCAAAAAAGCAGACTTTGACTCCCTCAGGGAACTGATGGGCAGGATCCCCTGGGAGAATAACATGAGGGGGAAAGGAGTCCAGGAGAGTTGGCTGTATTTTAAAGAATGCTTATTGAAGTTACAGGGACAAACCATCCCGATGTGTAGAAAGAATAGCAAATATGGCAGGCCACCAGCTTGGCTTAACAGTGAAATCCTTGCTGATCTTAAACCCAAAAAAGAAGCTTACAAGAAGTGGAAGATTGGACAAATGGCCAGGGAGGAGTATAAAAATATTGCTCAGGCATGCAGGAGTGAAATCAGGAATGCCAAATCACACCTGGAGTTGCAGCTAGCAAGAGACGTTAAGAGTAACAAGAAGAGTTTCTTCAGGTATGTTAGCAACAAGAAGAAAGTCAAGGTAAGTGTGGGCCCCTTACTGAATGAGGGACGCAACATAGTGACAGAGGATGTGGAAAAAGCTAATGTACTCAGTACTTTTTTTGCTTCTGTCTTCACGAACAAGGTCAGCTCCCAGATTACTGCACTGAGCAGTACAGCATGGGGAGGAGGTGACCAGCCCTCTGTGGAGAAAGAAGTGGTTCAGGACTATTTAGAAAAGCTGAACGAGCACAAGTCCATGGGGCCAGATGCGCTGCATCCGAGAGTGCTAAAGGAGTTGGCGGATGTGATTGCAGAGCCATTGGCCATTATCTTTGAAAACTCATGGCGATCGGGGGAGGTCCCGGACAACTTGAAAAAGGCTAATGTAGTGCCCATCTTTTAAAAAGAGGAGGAGGAGGATCCAGGGAGCTACAATCCAGTCAGCCTCACCTCAATTCCTGGAAAAATCATGGAGCAGATCCTCAAGGAATCAATTTTGAAGCACTTGGAGAGGAAAGTGATCAGGAACAGTCAACATGGATTCACCAAGGGCAAGTCATGCCTGACTAATTTAATTGCCTTGTACAATGAGATAACTGGCTCTGTGGATGAGGGGAAAGCAGTGGACGTGTTGTTCCTTGACTTTAGCAAAGCTTTTGACACGGTCTCCCACAGTATTCTTGCCAGCAAGTTAAAGAAGTATGGGCTGGATGAATGGACTATAAGTTGGATAGAAAGTTGGCTAGATTGTCGGGTAGTGACAATGGCTCCATGTCTAGTTGGCAGCCGGTATCAAGTGGAGTGCCCCAAAGGTCGGTCCTCAGGCCAATTTTGTTCAATATCTTCATAAATGATCTGGAGGATGCTGTGGATTGCACCCTCAGCAAGTTTGCAGATGACACTAAACTGGGAGGAGAGGTAGATATGCTGGAGGGTAGGGATAGGATACAGAGGGCCCTAGACAAATTAGAGGATTGGGCCAAAAGAAATCTGATGGGGGTTCAACAAGGACAAGTGCAGAGTCCTGCACTTAGAACGGAAGAATCCCATGCACCGCTACAGACTAGGGACTGAATGACTCGGCAGCAGTTCTGTAGAAAAGGACCTAGGGGTTACAGGGGACAAGAAGCTGGATATGAGTCAACAGTGTGCCGTTGTTGCCAAGAAGGCCAATGGCATTTTGGGATGTATAAGTAGGGGCATTGCCAGCAGATAGAGGGACGTGATCGTTCCCCTCTATTCGACATTGGTGAGGCCTCATCTGGAGTACTGTGTCCAGTTTTGGGCCTCACACTACAAGAAAGATGTGGAAAAATTGGAAAGAGTCCAGTGGAGGGCAACAAAAATGATTAGGGGACTGGAACACATGACTTATGAGGAGAGGCTGAGGGAACTGGGATTGTTTAGTCTGCAAAAGAGAAGAATGAGGGGGGATTTGTTAGCTGCTTTCAACTACCTGAAAGGGGGTTCCAAAGAGGATGGATCTAGACTGTTCTCAGTGGTAGCAGATGACAGAACAAGAAGTAATGGTCTCAAGTTGCAGTGGGGGAGGTTTAGGTTGACTATTAGGAAAAACTTTTTCACTAGGAGGGTAGTGAAACACTGGAATGCGTTACCTAGGGAGGTGGTGGAATCTCCTTCCTTAGAAGTTTTTAAGGTCAGGTTTGCCAAAGCCCTGCTGGGATGATTTAGTTGGGAATTGGTCCTGCTTTGAGCAGGGGGTTGGACTAGACGACCTCCTGAGATCCCTCCCAACCCTGATATTCTATGATAGAGTACTGAAGCATACAATAATAAGACCCAAAACGAGCTCTTTTGCTATGATGGGACACTTTTCCTGGATGCTCTTACAGACATTTGTGCTATAAGTGTTACCCGGGGTTTTCAGAACCCCCAACAGGGGCAACTTAACTATTTTACTCCAGGCGGTGTTAGGAATAAATCAATAGGAACTCAGCAATTCTGTCTGATGAAGGATTGAATGCAAGTAAGCATGGTCTTGTCTAACACTGCAGTTTATTAGATTTAAGCACACACGGACATAAGTAATAGGTTTAGAACATCCGAGATATTTACCTATATTCTGAGATGGTATCAAGTAATCAACAACAGGTCAGCACATGCCAAATGCTTCCCTGCCAAGGAATAAAGATGTCAGGAAAAAAACATCTCTCCCAGGATAGCTCCAGAGGACTGCTCCCAAGTAAACTCTATTATCTAAACTTTCAATAACTAACTCTACAAAACACATAGGTCATAATAACTGCTATTAAATCATCAATTTTTCCTAACTTTCAATAAACTTTTAATATCAGAGGCATCTAGACTCAAGGCTGTCCATCCACATATCATTCTCAATTATTTACTTTTTTCCTCCCCTCTTCACATTCTGATTTAGTAAGACTGCCAGTAGTTATGACCTTGCTCCCAAAAGCCTGTCTCCAAATTAACCCTTGACTATGTGGTGTTCTATTTCATTAATTCATAGTGGCTGAATGCACATCATATGTTTGCAATTAGCTTGATCATATTCTGGGGTATATACACCCTTCAAATCCAGGGCAACAAGAGCATACAGTAAAAATCACTTATCGATTGCAAAACTGCACATTGGCTGTAATGGAGCTTTGTCGGTTTTTACCAGCTGAAAATTTTGGCCCATGTACAGTAATTTCTAGAGATGAGGAAATCTCAAGATGTTGAGAATTTTGTTTCAATAAGCATCCTATAGCTCAAAAGCTTTGAGTTATCCAAACCCATGGAGGTCCTCATCATTCCACATAACTGTCTATTCCCAAGAACAACAAGCCCAGACAGCACTCCATTAGCCCTACCTGATGATGTGCTTTGCGTGGGTAGGTTTTCATCCCACCTACCCATCCCACAACTTCCTAAATATGAGTATGGCTTCCCTTGTGCAACACATCTGGGTTGGGAAATCTTCCCTTGACTAGGCCTTTAATAACCCTTCACATCCACCTTTTGGCCCAGTCTCCAACAGATCCTGGCACATCCAGGCTGGAGTAAGAGATAGCACATCTCACCTAATGATTCATCTTTGATTGTGGGGGGCAGAGCACCTCCAGGGTCCCCCGAAGATGAAGTATGAGACAGACCAACCAGGAGTTGAGGTAGTAACTAAAAGTCACCAACCATGCATCCTGTCTCCACCTCCACTCTTGCGCACACACACACACACACACACACACACATCTCTCCCTTCAGAAGACTCCTAAAGGTAAATCAATGGAGAGAGAAAGGGCAAGCTAGAGCCTTTGGGTCTAATCCTGCTCCCACTGAACTCAACAGCAAAATTTCCATTGATGTTAATGACACAAGATCAAGTCCTTTGAGGATGGATAATGGGAACTGAGGCCTGGAAAAGACATCTCAGTTTAAGCAAACAATGTGTTTTCCCATTGTGGCCATGGTATACTTCAGGCTAATTCAAAACTATCTTCCTCCTACTGTCCAATGTAGCCAAATTCCTGAACTAACCACCATGTAGCCGATCTATGATTGTTAGCAGCAAATACCTCCTACAGCCAGCAATGGGACCTAGATGAGGAGGGCTCTGCATTACTACAGAGACTTCTTTCCCAGGTATCTGCTGATGCCCACATGCTCAGGTTCTAACTGATCACCATGTCTGGGGTCAGGAAGGAATTTTCCCCTGGGTCATATTGGCAAAGATGCTGGAGGGGCGGGGGCTTCACCTTCCTTTGCAGAATGGGGCATGGATCACTTGCAGATTTAAACTAGTGTAAATGGTGGATTCTTTGTAGGTTGAAATCTTTAAACCATGATTTGAGGACTTCACTAATTCAGGCAGAGGTTAGAGATCTATTCCAGGAGTGGCAGGGTGAGGTTCTGTAGCCTGCAATGTGCAGGGGGTCAGACTAGATGATCATGATGGTCCCTTCTGACCATAAAGTCTACGAGTCCGTGAGAATCGTTTAGTTTGGAAATCTTGGAAAGAGTATCTTATCAAAAAAGTGTACCTTTAAATTTTAGCAGCCTTTGAGGCAGCTTTTCAGATCTGGGGACAAGTAATGATTTGACACTAGTTTGGATATAATAATAACATTACTAAGTCTGTGGAAAAATAGATATTCTGCAATGTTATTGTACTTATTGTTTCCCAGTGCCTCGCCTCACTCTGCTGAAGTTATTTTTTTAATGGCCCAGGAAAAAATTAAATTCAGGACTTAGATGTATTTTTTTTTTTTACAAAGCAAACTAATGACCAAATTCTGTCTAAATCTAGGGCTACATTAAAAAGTTAAGTCAAGTAAGCTATGTGGCTTGGGATGTGAAATATCCACACCCCTGAGTGACGTAGTTAAACTGACCTAACTCCCAGTGTAGACAGTGCTAGGCTAATAGAAAAATTCTTCCATTGGCCTAGCTAATGCCTCTCAGGGAGATGGATTAATTACAGTGATGGGAAACCCCCTACAATTACTGTAGTGAGTATCTACACTGAAGCACTCCAGCTGTGCTGCTGCAGAATTTCTAGTGAAGACATAGCCTTAGTTGCACTGCAGTTACTCAGAGCACAATTTGCCCCTTAATCTTTGCTTCCGGTGTAATACAAAACCCCATATTATATACCTTGGTCATGCTTGAGTGAGTCACTGATTGTTTTAAAATTTTCTTTCCCGTTTGTACTTTAAATTTAAGATCCATTAATACAGACACATCTTTACCCTAATGCATCAGAGCTTTCTGTGACATTAGTGTGCTTACGTAGTAAACTTAATGAGGAAAATAATTCCTCTCATGTACTGTTTGGCATAGGATCATAGCAACTTCTCATGAGATTAATTTAATTTTGAAAACTACAAAATATCATTTTAGCAGATGATAGAGATGTTTATAAGAGCTATCGTGAAAATTCATGTCAAGACCTGGCTACTTTTCTGCTTATTTAGATTGAAATGTTTGCAGTGCCTAATTGAAGGCAGGTGAAATGATAATAGATACTGAGCCAAGAGGATCTAATCCAGAGCATTTTTATTAAATAAATTGTAAATCCAAAAAGAGAAGAGACCTTATGCTCTGGGTGTCTCTAAACCTCCAACCATCCAACTGCTAGAAGCTGGAACCAGAACAGGGGATGGATCACTTGAAATTGCCCTGTTCAGTTCATTCCCTCTGAAGCATCTGGCACTGGCCACTGTCAGAAAGAGGATACTGGGTTATATGGACCATTGGGCTAACACACTATGGCCATTCTTCTGTTTTTATGAAAAATAGTAGATACACACACCATATATAGAGCATCCATCCATTTTTTCCCCAGCCTAACATTGAGCTGTGTTTGTGGAGGGCTGAAGGGACAACAGTTCTACTAGCCCTAATACATAGCACAGACATATTATGCATGGAGGATCACTTCTTAAAATGGATGTAAATCACATGGAGAGAAGGTTCCTTTTCTGCTGTTGCTCCACATAGGACTGTGATCATGCCCTCTTTTATTGTGCATACTATCTCAGCGCAGCACACAACTATAGTGCTGATGCTATATAAACAATGGTGTGGAGATACCGCTACACTAAGAAATATCTGATAAGCACAATGTTTTTGGTCCAGATTTTTGCAGCAAATTAGCAGGGCTGGCCAGAAAACAAGAATTCCATTTTGCCAAAAAAAATTCCAAAGTTTCCAAATTTGTTTCCATTCCAATGAGAAACTAAAATGAGATATTTCAATTTTTTTCATTAAAAAAAAAATCCAACTAGAGAGACTCCCACCCAGAATAGCCAATGCACTCAACAAGGAGATGAAAGATTAAGGTTCAAAAACTCTTGCTCTGTCTGATTCACACCAGAGGAAATTGAACCCGGGTGTCCTACAACCCAAGGGAATGCCGTAACCACTAGGCCAGTGGTTTACAACCTTTTTTTTTTTTTTTCATTTGCAGACTCCAAAAAATTTCAAATGGATATGTGGACCCCTTTTGGACACATTAGACATAGTCTGCGGACCCCCAGGAGGTAATGATAACCTTTCACAGATCCCTTAGACATAACCTGTGGACCTGCAGGGGTCCACAGACCACAGGTTGAAAACCACTGCACTACGCTACTTCCCTCTGGTTTTGACCAAAGATTCCATCCTAGACCTGAGAAACCTCCCAGACAAAAGTTTCATCAAACCTTTCCCATGAAATGTTTGGTTTCAACAAATCAGGATTTTCTGATGAAAAATATTTTATTGAAAAGTTCCCAGCCAGCTCTACAGATTATCACTTCTTATGCCTTTTCAGTGCCATGTGCACAACACATTTGGGGTGAAAGCCTGGGCTCTGGATTTCGAAGATCATAATCATAAAAGGTTTGCAGAAATTGTAGTTTCAGAATAGCAGCCGTGTTAGTCTGTATTCGCAAAAAGAAAAGGAGTACTTGTGGCACCTTAGAGACTAACCAATTTATTTGAGCATAAGCTTTCGTGAGCTACAGCTCACTTTATTGGATGCATTGTAGTGTATTCCAATTTTGTACAATGAACCTACATACCCCCAAATTATTAACTGTATCACTGCTAACAGAACATGCATCTGTCCTGCAACTTTATTCAGCACAATCATTTATTTATTTTCTGGAGTGATGCAACACTTGGTAATATGGTTGGTTAAAATATGGGGAAGGAATTTGCTAAAATTTTGCAAAATACTCATTTTTTTCAAATTTTGCAATTCCATCTTGTGAGTGTGGAAAAAGGGTATGAAAGAGCTTCCACAGGAGGACAGATTGAAAAGACTGGGACTGTTCAGCTTAGAAAAGAGACCACTAAGAGGGGATATGTTAGTCCAGGTTATAAAGTCATGAATGGTGTGGAGAAAGTGAATAGAGAAGTGTTATTTACCCCTTCACATAGCACAAGAACCAAGGGTCACTCAATTAAATGAATAGGTAGCAGGTTTAAAACAAAAAAAAGGAGGTACTTCTTCACACAACATACATCAAACCTGTGGAACGCATTGCCAGGGAATATTGTGAAGGCCAAAAGTATGACCAAGTTCAAAAAGAATTAGATATGTTCATGGAAGCTAGGTCCATCAATGCCTATTAGCCAGAATGGTCAGGGACACAACCCATGCTCTGGTTATTCCTAAACCTCCGACTGCCAGAAGCTAGGACTTAAAAACAGGGAATGGATCACTCGATAATTTGCCTGTTCTTTTCATTCCCTCTGAAGCACCTGGCACCAGCCACTATCAGAAGATAGGGATACTGGGCTTGATGGACCATTGTTCTGACCCACTACGCCCATTCTTATGTTCTCCTGTGACTATAAGATTTGTCAGACCAAATGAGATGACCCAGCAGGTTTGATAGCTTGCCTGTAGCAGTAATCCATGCCTGACCACACCAGTAAGGCATCTATAAGTATAAGACACTATCACTTTTCAGTATACTTAGTCAGCCAGAAATAGTCATGTAAATAAAAGACTGTTTATCTTTTATAATGTCATTCATTCCTTTTTGCTGGTGCCTCTATGAGTCGAGTTCTTGGCAGACTCACCTGCACTGCCATACAGGAACAGACTCCCTGTGTGCCAGGTCACAACACTATTTGGCCCAGCTGTCCTTCCTTCTGGACAGAGAATTTGAGATCCATTGCAACATTGTGCAGCAGACTAAAATGCCACTTACTTAAATTTGGCCTGTACAGAGGAGCAGCCAGGTTGCCATAGTCCCCACAGCTCCATGGCCTATGGAACTTGGAATGAGTGCAAAAACACCCCGCAAATCCCCCAAATTGGCACCACTGCTGGCAAGGGGTGCTAAAGTGACAATCCTAAAAATCTTTTTATCCATTGGTCAAAGCTGGGAGCTAGTGGTTAGGTGTATCATTCCCATTTACTTTCAATGGGAGTTCAGTGCTTAAGTGTGCCTTTGAAAATCTTCCCCATGTGTCTACTGTGGCATTGGCACAACCGTATTAGAAATGGAAGTATTACTGCTAGTTGGGTACAAAGTGACCATGAATACATTTAGGCAGGAAGTTAGAAAAAGGATTCTAACCATCAGAGTTGTGAGGCTCTGGAACAGCCTCCCAATAGGAATAATGAGGGCAAATAATCTAACTTGTTTTAAAATGGAGCTTGATAAATTCACGACTGGGATTATGTGATGGGGTTGCCTGTGACAGCAGGAGATTGGATTCAAACACCCAAGAGGTCCCTTCTAGTGCTATGTCTTTATGTACTAATTTGTTTTAAAAATACTCTCCAATCTCATCTGCTGACTACAGGGTCTATCTGCCCTGGGTCTGAACCAGTGACACAGCATTACCAATATCTGAGGCATCCAGCCCTTCACTAATTTATTCATTTCAGCAAAATTAGAGCTCCCTTGCACATGCATGAGTCACTCCATGGATTCGTATATGCCTTTCTCAAAGTGACAATAATTCTGCCATGAAGGGTATTATTTACCCAGAAGTAACCTGTAATCATTAATTCAACTTGAATAACTTTTTAAAATATTATTATTAATATTTGGTTTCCTTCTGCTTTGTTTCTCATAAGTGTCTGCCATCAATTGATATGCCACCACTCAGATTAATGCAGAGATGTTTGCTTGGAATTAGACAGGTGTTCACACTGACTATGAATCAGAGTCTTACTAATTAGCAGATTCTAGTCTGTCAGGGTGATTTAGACTCTTATTGACTTTTTTAAATCTTCCTGCTTTTTGAACAATGCTGGGTATGCAAGCTGGGCACTGGTGCATTCCAAAGGGGAAAAAAAACAAAAGCGAAAAACACAGTATTTAGTGTTTACAGTTCCTTCTCTACTTTCTCAAGGATGAACTCGAATACATTGTTTGGAGGAAGGTTAATGGATGTAGATTGGTGTTTACAACAGCTGACAACAGATGTGGAGAGTTTGTGGATCAAAATCTGCCTGAGGTGAAGAGAGGTTCTTAGAGGAGCAGCAAAGCACATGTTGAGAAGTCTGTCTTTTTGACAGGTCAACTAAAGTTCAATTTAGGGGAATCAATAAAAAGATCTGCCATTATTATGGATTAACCATACTTCTCTTCATTAAAAGACTTTCACAGTATTGAAGACAGCATGCAGAATTCTTGGACCTTGTTAAATAAGTAGTCTTAAGGGAAATACACAGAGAAGGGGGCGGTGGAGGAGATGACAAACAGTCCAATAGAAATTCAAGGACCCATGGAAACTCCATTAGATGACTAATTATATCCACTCATAGAAAAAGTGTTATTTTAAGCATTTTCTAAAATTATTTTTTTCACATAGTGGTATCAGTTTTTCAAAGTGTTGAGTTTATGAAGGCATCATATTGAAAAAATGGGATTTCTAGCTCTAGCCACCGGCCTCCCTGGAGGTGGAAGCTTTCAACCTACAACTGGCCTCTTCTTTCTATGCAGGGGGCGCAGAGGCAAGAGTAGGACCTGGAGAGGCCAGACAGCTGCCATGGCACCTGCAACCAGGCCAGACAGCAGGTAGGATCTGCCAAGACTGCTCTGAGCTAGTTACTATCCTTCCAGGGACTTAGCCCTACACAAGCTGCAGATGGACAGGAGGATCCGCCAGGCACAGTGGGGTTCTTTGAGGGGCATGGTGCTCCAGGGAGCAACAGCACACTATCTGTAGCTTAAACCTAGCCAGGGCAGGGACCTTTGTTTCATTAAGTGCAGCCTCAGCTCCCTAGTGCCTCTAGCCGCTATCTGCTGGCTCCCCCTTCTGCATCCTGGCCCCCAGGCCATCCGCTCCAGCCCTTGTGTTCACTCAGCTCCAGCTCTGGTTCTCTGTATGCAGCAACTCCCTAACCCAGGAACCTATCCTTGCAACAAAGCCTGTTGCCAACTCTGTCCACATATCTATTCAGGGGACACCATCATAGGGCCTAATCACATCAGCCACACTATTAGAGGCTCGTTCACCTGCGCATCTACCAATGTGATATATGCCATCACGTGCCAGCAATGCCCCTCTGCCATGTACATTGGTCAAACTGGACAGTCTCTATGTAAAAGAATAAATGGAGACAAATCAGACGTCAAGAATTATAACATTCAAAAACCAGTCAGAGAACACGTCAATCTCTCTGGTCACTCGATTACAGAACTAAGAGTGGCTATTCTTCAACAAAAAAACTTCAAAAACAGACTCCAACAAGAGACTGCTGAATTGGAATTAATTTGCAAACTGGATACAATTTAACTTAGGCTTGAATAGAAACTGGGAGTGGATGGGTCATTACACAAAGTAAAACTATTTCCCCATGTTATTCCTCCCCCCCCACCTCCCACTGTTCCTCAGACGTTCTTGTCAACTGCTGGAAATGGCCCACCTTGATACATAGATACATAGATATTAAGGTCAGAAGGGACCATTCTGATCATCTAGTCTGACCTCCTGCACAATGCAGGCCAGAGAATCTCACCCACCCACTCCTGCGAAAAACCTCACCTATGTCTGAGCTACTGAAGTCCTCAAATCATGGTTTAAAGACTTCAAGGAGCAGAGAACCCTCCATCAAGTGACCCGTGCCCCATGCTACAGAGGAAGGCGAAAAACCTCCAGGGCCTCTTCCAATCTGCCCTGGAGGAAAATTCCTTCCCGACCCCAAATATGGCGATCAGCTAAACCCTGAGCATATGGGCAAGATTCACCAGCCAGATACTACAGAAAGTTCTTTCCTGGGTAACTCAGATCCCACCCATCTTATATCCCATCACAGGCCATTAGACCTATTTACCATGAATATTTACAGTAATTACCAAAATCACGTTATCCCATCATACCATCTCCTCCATAAACTTATCGAGTAGAATCTTACAGCCAGATAGATCTTTTGCCCCCACCACTTCCCTTGGAAGGATATTCCAAAACTTCACTCCTCTGATGGTTAGAAACCTTCGTCTGATTTCAAGTCTAAACTTCCTAGTGGCCAGTTTATATCCATTTGTTCTTGTGTCCATATCGGTACTGAATTTAAATAATTCCTCTCCCTCTCAGGTATTTATCACTCCGATATATTTATAGAGAGCAATCATATCTCCCCTCAACCTTCTTTTAGTTAGGCTAAACAAGCCAAGCTCCTTAAGTCTCCTTTCATAAGACAAGTTTTCCATTCCTCGGATCATCCTAGTAGCCCTTCTCTGTACCTGCTCCAGTTTGAATTCATCCTTTTTAAACATGGGAGATCAGAACTGCACACAGTATTCTAGGTGAGGTCTCACCAGTGCCTTGTATAAATTATACTAAAACCTCCTTATCCCTACTGGAAATACCTCTCCTAATGCATCCCAAGACTGCATTAGCTATTTTTACGGCCATATCACATTGGCGGCTCATAGTCACCCTATGATCAACCAATACTCCAAGGTCCTTCTCCATTACTTCTAATTGATGCATCCCCAGCTTATAACTAAAATTCTTGTTAAATTCCTAAATGCATAACCTTACACTTCTCACTATTAAATTTCATCCTATTACTATTACTCCAGTTTACAAGGTTATCCAGATCCTCCTGTATGATATCCCGATCCTTCTGTAAATTGGCAATACCTCCCAGCTTTGTATCAACTGCAAACTTTATTAGCACACTCCCACTTTTTGTGCCGAGGTCAGTAATAAAAAGATTAAATAAACTGGTCCAAAAACTGATCCCTGAGAATCTCCACTAATAACCTCCCTCCAGCCTGAAAGTTCACCTTTCAGTAGGACCCATTGTAGTCTCCCCTTTAACCAATTCCTTATCCACCTTTCAATGTTCATACTGATTATCACCACAAAACGTTTTCTTCCTCCCCCCTCCCCCGCTGGTAATAGCTCATCTTAAGTGATCACTCTCCTTACAGTGTGTATGATAAAACTCATTGTTTCATGTTCATGTTCAGTGTGTGTATATAAATCTCCCTACTGTATTTTCCACCAAATGCATCCGATGAAGTGAGCTGTAGCTCACAAAAGCTTATGCTCAAATAAATTTGTTAGTCTCTAAGATTCCACAAGTCCTCCTTTTCTTTTTTCATCAGCTACTGGCAGCAGGGATCAGGGAGGGGGCTCCGTCCCCCGCATCTCCAGGTCCCCAGGTCATAACCCTCATATCCCTTCCCTGCGCCCTCCCAGGCACAGATCCTGAAGTCCCCCACCATAGGGCAGGAACCAGACTCCTATATTCACTCAGGCTAAGAACCACCTTACTCCCATGTGCACAATTCAGGGCAAGGTCCTTCCACTCCCCAGTATGGACCCATATACCAGGGAGTCACTATCCATCCTGAGCCCCATTCATGCAAGGGGATAACCTACTCCTACATCACCAGGGCACTGGCTCCCTCCCATCCCAATCCCAGAGCTCTGAATCTCATCACCACAATCCCCTCTCATGCCCCCACCAAGTCTCAATAGTTTATCTCACTTCCCATGCAGAGTATCCACCCTGGTCCCCTACCTATCCCTCTATCCCCCCATTCAAAGCACGCTTCCACTGCTTCTGAACACAACACCTTCAAAGCTTCCTGTTGTGAGAGCATACTGCTGTCCTCAGGGATGCCTATGGCTCGATGTGGTGTCACAGACACTTAGTGTCCCCATATGAATCATCAATAAATTCAACAAGGCTTTCCATAGGGAACTGAGTCCTTCTGAGGGATCTAGTTTATTAACCAAAGGCACAACGAGAATGCAAGCAGAGTTTCACCCCAGCATGAAAAAACACCCCCCACCCTCCCCCAAGCGCTGCAAGTTTCAGTGAAGTGGCAGTGAAGACACTCCCGCCCTCCCAGCGCTGGTAACCACTCCCCTCGTGGGGGTGGTCTTTTTACAGCACTGGGAGAGCTCTCTCCCAGTGCTCGTGCCACTTTAACGTTGCTAGTGAAGACATACCCTTAGAGGTACAATAGAACCTCAGAGTTACAAACTGATCAGTTAACCACACACCTCATTTGGAACTGTAAGTATGCAATCAGGCAGCAGGAGAGACCCCCGCCCCCAACCAAAAAAAGCAAATACAGTACAGTACTGTGTTAAACATAAACTACTGAAAAAATATAGGGAAAGTTTAAAAGAAAAGATTCGACAATGTAAGGAAACTTTTTCTTTGCTTGTTTCATTAAAATTAAGATGGTTAAAAGCAGCATTTTTCTTCTGCATAGTAACATTTCAAAGCTGTGTTAAGTCAATGTTCAGCTGCAAACTTTCGAAAGAACAACCATAATGTTTTTTCAGAGTTACAAACGTTTCAGTTAGGAAGCTGTTTGTAACTCTGGGGCTCTACTACAGATAAGTCCCCTTTGCACTTGCACTGAAATTTTTACCTATGTCTTCATGTTTCTTTTATTTGCTGTGCAGCTCTTATATTAATAATCCTTGCCTTCACTCTGAGTTTTGTCATCCAGTTGGGATCTATGATGAACACATTTAGCTCACCTAATCAGGGATGAAGTCATGCTGCTTGGTTCATCTCTCCCATGAAACTACAAGATGTGATCTAGTGTTAAAATAAAGAATCTGCAGTCATAGCTGTGGTAAGTTTGGTTAGCAGCCAAGTCATGAACATGCAGCAAACTGAGATAAATCCATTGCTGTAGTGTTAACATGATGTCAGAGCTCACAGCAGGGAAGAGATTGTCTTGACTGAGAAGGAGCATCCAGGGTGAAAAAAACACTTACCGTTTAGATTGTCAGCTCTTCTGTTTTTTTGCTCTGTGTTTGTACAACACTTAGTATAATGGGGCCCAGATTCTGATTGTGCTAAGGGGCTACAGTAATACCAATACCAATAATAATACTTAAAAAGAAAAGGAGTACTTGTGGCACCTTAGAGACTAATAAATTTATTTGAGCATAAGCTTTCATGAGCTACAGCATCCGATGCATCCAATGAAGTGAGCTGTAGCTCACGAAAGCTTATACTCAAATAAATTTGTTGGTCTCTAAGGTGCCACAAGTACTCCTTTTCTTTTTGCGAATACAGACTAACATGGCTGCTACTCTGAAACCAATAAAATAATACTTAACCATTTAAAACACATCCCCTTGCCTTGTTTGAGACAAACCAAAATCATTTAGATTTGAAAAAATGAACATTATCACTGCAAATGGCATAACGCAGAAGTCGCTTTAAAAATAGGCAGGTCTTGCCCTTTACAGCTCTTCTTTCAGATTAGAAAACAACAAAATATCATTACCAATAAAATGTTTGCTGGATACTAGAGCATGACATAAACCAAAAAAAAAGAACCTCTCTCATTCTAACAGGTTTCAGAGTAGCAGCCATGTTAGTCTGTATTCGCAAAAAGAAAAGGAGTACTTGTGGCACCTTAGAGACTAACAAATTTATTAGAGCATAAGCTTTCGTGAGCTACAGCTCACTTCATCGGATGCATTTGGTGGAAAATACAGAGGGGAGATTGATATACACACACAGAGAACATGAAACAATGGGTTTATCATACACACTGTAAGGAGAGTGATCACTTAAGATAAGCCATCACCAGCAGCAGGGTGGGGAAAGGAGGAAAATCTTTCATGGTGACAAGCAAGGTAGGCTATTTCCAGCAGTTAACAAGAATATCTGAGGAACAGTGGGGGGTGGGGTGGGGTGGGGTGGGGTGGGGGGAGAAATAACATGGGGACATAGTTTTACTTTGTGTAATGACTCATCCATTCCCAGTCTCTATTCAAGCCTAAGTTAATTGTATCCAGTTTGCAAATTAATTCCAATTCAGCAGTCTCTCCTTGGAGTCTGTTTTTAAAGCTTTTTTGTTGAAGGATAGCCACTCTTAGGTCTGTGATCGAGTGACCAGAGAGATTGAAGTGTTCTCCAACTGGTTTTTGAATGTTATAATTCTTGACGTCTGATTTGTGTCCATTCATTCTTTTACGTAGAGACTGTCCAGTTTGGCCAATGTACATGGCAGAGGGGCATTGCTGGCACATGATGGCATATATCACATTGGTCGATGCGCAGGTGAACGAGCCTCTGATAGGTTTCAGAGTAGCAGCTGTGTTAGCCTGTATTCGCAAAAAGAAACCCTTTTTTTTCCCACCAAATGCATCCGATGAAGTAAGCTGTAGCTCACGAAAGCTTATGCTCTAATAAATTTGTTAGTCTCTAAGGAGCCTCTGATAGTGTGGCTGATGTGATTAGGCCCTATGATGGTGTCCCCTGAATAGATATGTGGACAGAGTTGGCAACTGGCTTTGTTGCAAGGATAGGTTCCTGGGTTAGTGGTTCTGTTGTGTGGTGTGTGGTTGCTCGTGAGTATTTGCTTCAGGTTGGGGGGCTGTCTGTTAGCAAGGACTGGCCTGTCTCCCAAGATCTGTGAGAGTGATGGGTCGTCCTTCAGGATAGGTTGTAGATCCTTGATGATGCATTGGAGAGGTTTTATTTGGGGGCTGAAGGTGATGGCTAATGGCGTTCTGTTGTTTTCTTTGTTGGGCCTGTCCTGTAGTAGGTGACTTCTGGGTACTCTTCTGGCTCTGTCAATCTGTTTCTTCACTTTAGCAGGTGGGTATTGTAGTTGTAGGAATGCATGATGGAGATCTTGTAGGTGTTTGTCTCTGTCTGAGGAGTTGGAGCAAATGCGGTTATATCGTAGAGCTTGGCTGTAGACAATGGATCGTGTGGTATGATCTGGATGAAAGTCAGAGGCATGTAGGTAGGAATAGCGGTCAGTAGGTTTCCGATATAGGGTGGTGTTTATGTGACCATCGCTTATTAGCACCGTAGTGTCCAGGAAGTGAATCTCTTGTGTGGACTGGTCCAGGCTGAGGTTGATGGTGGGATGGAAATTGTTGAAATCATGGAGGAATTCCTCAGGGGCTTCTTTTCCCTGGGTCCAGATGATGAAGATGTCATCAATGTAGCGCAAGTAGAGTAGGGGCATTAGGAGACGAGAGCTGAGGAAGCGTTGGTCTAAGTCAGCCATAAAAATGTTGGCATACTGTGGGGCCATGCGGGTATCCATCGCAGTGCCGCTGATTTGAAGGTATACATTGTCCCCAAATGTGAAATAGTTATGGGTGAGGACAAAGTCACAAAGTTCAGCCACCAGGTTAGCCGTGAGATTTTCGGGGATACTGTTCCTGATGGCTTGTAGTCCATCTTTGTGTGGAATGTTGGTGTAGAGGGCTTCTACATCCATAGTGGCTAGGATGGTGTTTTTAGGAAGATCACCAATGGACTGTAGTTTCCTCAGGAAGTCAGTGGTGTCTCGAAGATAGCTGGGAGTGCTGGTAACGTAGGGTCTGAGGAGGGAGTCTACATAGCCAGACAATCCTGCTGTCAGGGTGCCAATGCCTGAGATGATGGGATCTTGGGAGTCAGGCCAGTCCTTGCTTACAGACAGCCCCCCAACCTGAAGCAAATACTCACCAGCAACCACACACCACACAACAGAACCACTAACCCAGGAACCTATCCTTCCAACAAAGCCCATTGCCAACTCTGTCCACATATCTATTCAGGGGACACCATCATAGGGCCTAATCACATCAGCCACACTATCAGAGGCTCATTCACCTGCACATCTACCAATGTGATATATGCCATCATGTGCCAGCAATGCCCCTCTGCCATGTACATTGGTCAAACTGGACAGTCTCTACATAAAAGAATGAATGGACACAAATCAGACGTCAAGAATTATAACATTCAAAAACCAGTTGGAGAACACTTCAATCTCTCTGGTCACTCGATTACAGACCTAAGAGTGGCTATCCTTCAACAAAAAAGCTTCAAAAGCTTCAAAAACGTCAAAAAGATTCCAACGAGAGACTGCTGAATTGGAATTAATTTGCAAACTGGATACAATTAACTTAGGCTTGAATAGAGACTGGGAGTGGATGTGTCATTACACAAAGTAAAACTATTTCCCCATGTTATTTCTCCCCCGCCACCCCACCCCACCCCCCACTGTTCCTCAGATATTCTTAAAAAGAAAAGGAGTACTTGTGGCACCTTAGAGACTAACAAATTTATTAGAGCATAAGCTTCGTGAGCTACAGCTCACTTCTTCAGATGCATTGAAGTGAGCTGTAGCTCATGAAAGCTTATGCTCTAATAAATTTGTTAGTCTCTAAGGTGCCACAAGTACTCCTTTTCTTTTTGCGAATACAGACTAACACGGCTGCTACTCTGAAACCTATCAGATATTCTTGTTAACTGCTGGAAATAGCCTACCTTGCTTGTCACCATGAAAGGTTTTCCTCCTTTCCCCACCCTGCTGCTGGTGATGGCTTATCTGAAATGATCACTCTCCTTACAGTGTGTATGATAAACCCATTGTTTCATGTTCTCTGTGTGTGTATATCAATCTTCCCTCTGTATTTTCCACCAAATGCATCCGATGAAGTGAGCTGTAGCTCACGAAAGCTTATGCTCTAATAAATTTGTTAGTCTCTAAGGTGCCACAAGTACTCCTTTTCTTTTTTCTCTCATTCTAATCATCAAGAGGTTCAGAGTAAACAGTTTTCCTACCCTAGGAGAACTTATATTAGGATTTAAAAGTTGACAAAATGTTTCAGAAAATGCAGTCATAATTAAGTGGGACCAATCAAGCTGTCCCTATATACATTAAGATCAGATGAGGGCTGCAGGACTGAAATATTAGAATTGGGGAGAGTGCAAGACTGTGCATTTGACTGGATTAGGGCCAGAATTCGAGTTAAATGAGTTTATCCTATTTTGATTAAAGTAAGTTGGGTTAGTATATGTAGAGCTGAAAATGTTAACTGTAAATGCTGCTCAAAACTAGTCTGGCCTTATTATCATGTATCAATAGTTTCATGTAGCATAGTATAGAGCTGATTGAACAGTGCAAACACAGAGCTTGCAAGTTACGTTCAGATCTTTGTTCGTTCTTTAAGAACATTCATTCTAGCAAAATTTTGTTTTCATGAACATTAGTGGGATGATTCAGAGTAGCAGCCATGTTAGTCTGTATCCACAAAAAGAAAAGGAGGACTTGTGGCACCTTAGAGACTAACAAATTTATTTGAGCATAAGTTTTCAAGAGCTACAGCTCACTTCATCATGGGATGGTTACTCACTGTCCAAATACTCATATTTACATTTTTATGCTTTGCTTCACCAGCTGTAAAATAAGAATAGTTACCCTAGAGAGCTGGTCATATTCCCCCCTCCCCCAAAAATATCATAAAAAAGTGGTTTCTCTTTTTGTTTGTAACTTTCTGTGGAAGTTTCTATTTTTGCCAAAAAACAACAAAAACTGATTCCCTTTCCCTAATTCCAGTGTTTTCAGCTATTCCCCCTTCTTTTGGGGGACAGAGGGAAGGGAAAACAAAAAACAATTAAATTTTCTATTTAAATTTTTGGAAAAAAAACTTTTACTTGTGTAATTTTTTGTCCAATCAAAAAGCCATTTTTAAATCAAAAAAAGTATTCAATTCCTCCCTCTCCCATCAACTCCAACTTTAAATATAGATGGGTAGTAGAACTATATAGTTAGAAGATGACATATTTACACCCCTGCACTGGCTCCTGTACCCTGAATAAAGGGGCCAAAGCACCATAGAGGGCTCTAAAAGCACTAGATACAGCCAGGAGCCAGTACTCCCAGCAGAACTGAGGATAGCCACTGACTGCCTGCCAAGGTCGACTCATGAGCCCCAAAGGGAATGGGAGGGGTTCGTCAGGGACAAGGCTACAGCACATAGCACTGACGAGATTCTCGGCTGTCCCTAGGAGCGAGGGACAGGCTGCCATAATTTAGGCAGCCTTCCAGTGCTGTCTAAATTATTCTCTGGCTGCTCTGGCTTGAGAAGTTACCAAAGTAACTTAAAAGCCACCTTAGTGCCTTCACACCCTAGCCTGCAAAGGTTTGTGCTGTATAGGGTTGCTACCCCTCCAGGATTGTCCGGGAGTGTCCAGGAATTAAAGATTAATCTTTGATTAAAGATTATGTCATGTGATGAAACCTCCAGGAATATGTCCAACCAAAACTGGCAACCCTACATAAAGACACAACATAGAATCTCACCCAATGTATCTTCCAGTAAGAGGCAGAAGAAATGTGCCACATCATATTGTACAAGTTATTGTTCAGTCCTAATAAGGAGTGTGGGGTAATACAAACTAGAAGGAACAGGCAAAAAAGTAAAGATTTCTCCTTCCACCGCCAGTTCAGCTCACACTTCTGAAATAGTCATATTTCCAGCCTTAACAACTGTAAAAACTTGCTGCTGAAGCATTGACTTTCAAAATTAAACTCATTTGTTAAAACTCCACCCTCCATGAGATGAACTGAAAATTCACTGAACACTAAGGTGAGGGATGAGACAGTTGATATTTATATCAACTTCTTTCCTTCTCTCCCACTGAGTCATTTTTAATGTTGAGTCATTTGCAAACCACATTGCTTCAAGTGCAGAAATATGATCTCTGAATTATGAATGTTCTCCCAAGTGGTTGATAGTATTGCTATGAGCTATTCACGCACATGTTTTACAACAAGTTTTGTCGAAGGCCAAGGGCTACATGCCTGCTCTTCACAGCATCTAGCCAGAAGTCTGCTATGAATGTGCTTATAACATATAGAGGGTTCATGAATGGTGAGCAGAATGTGGGTGGTGTGAAAAGAATTTCACTAGTAGAAGCGCCTTCATCTAACCATTTCTTAAATTGAAGTAGAGTCATCTGTCTAATAAAGACATTTTAATCTCCTCATGATATTGCTACGAGAAAGTGAGAACTGTATTCTTACAATTATTTAATTTTCTGGTACAGTCACCAGATTGTGAATTTTCAGGTACAAGGAAGAAAATAGGAAGGAGGGAAAGCAAAATAATCTTAAAACAATAATGATCTAGTTAAGTCTAAGATTTTCTGCTAAACAAATCCCAAAGCGTTCAGAAAATATTCAATATACAAAGATTAACTCTATTACAATTGAATTGTCCCATTGAAATGGTAGTCTGATCTAGTGGACATAGACTTCACAAGACCTAAGTTCTATTCCAGATCTGTCACTGGCCTGCCGTATGTTCTTGGGAAAGTTACATCACTTCTCTACGCTTCTATTTTCACTTCCACTTTGTGTATAAACTCTGGGGCAGAGATAAAATATGGGATCATAATCTAGTGTTTAAATCTATACCAGAAAGATCTGCATTCTAATGCAAATGCTCCCATAAAACTGTTGTGTGACCTTGGAGAATCACTATATCATTTCTGCATTTCTGTAGGTAAGATGTCAATACTTATCTACCCTTTGAGTGTTATGAGGAGAAACTCTTGATTTCTGTGATGTCTTTGGGGTTCCTGAGATGGAAGTTGCTATGGAAGGGTACAATATACACCTGGGCCAAATAGAACATTGTTTTTATGCCCAAAATTTAGATAGAATGTTTCCTTTATGATTTTTTATTTTTAAATTTAAACATTTCTTTCTAGTATCCTAAATCCACATAGCAACATTATTTTAACCAGCCTGCCAAAAAACATTCAACAATTTTCCTGCTATTGCAAGTCCCAAGCCTGCTGCTTTTTAGAGTGAAGACAGAAAAATAACTGTGATGGGACTCTTCCTTTAGGCATCAGTATCTCTATGGGTGGGTGGTTTAACAATGGAATTTTCTCAGCCCTACTAATATCAATAATCCTGCGCTATCTCTGTTCTTTGTCTCCTTCCCCCACCCCCATTTTGAAAAAAATGATCAGGTTTAGTGAATTATTCAGGCTTCCACCCATATCTGCCCTTCTATACCTATGAAGATATTAGATAACTGGAAAATGATTTAGCAATACGCATTAATAAAATCAATAGACCTTGAGAACGATACCTATCCTACATGTCCCTCGTCCATTATTAAGTAAAAAAAGAAAGAAAAATATGCAAGATACATTAGATTAAAGGCCATGATGTGTTATTAGCACTGCACATTATTAGCCTATATTTTGTATGACTATTCTTCCCAATAAGGACTTGTGAGAAGAGAAAGATGAGATCACCATCTTGTCTACACTGGCAAGTTTCTGCGCAGTAAAGCAGCTTTCTGCACTGTAACTCCTGAGGTGCACATGCTGCCAAGCCACTTAGTGCGTAGAAACTGCGCAGTTGCAGCACTGTAAAAAACCACCCCAACAAGAGGCGTACAGCTTTCTGCGCTGGGGGTACAGGGCTGCAGTGCCAGTGTGGACACCATGGTCGATTACAGCGCTGCAACTGGCCTCCCGGAGGTGTCCCACAATGCCTGTTCTCACCTCTCTGGGCATTGGTTTGAACTCTACTGCCCTGCAGTCAGGTGACCAACCGTCATCCACACCCCTTTAATTCCTTGGGAATTTTGAAAGTCCCTTCCTGTTTGCTCGGTGATCCGTGCAGTGGTCTCAGTGCATCTTTCCAGATGGCCAGGCCTGCTCCACACTGCTCCTGGCTCGGTCCACTCTCAACTGGCAGGTGATCCCCAACTTGGAGCAATGCCGAGCTGCTGGACCTCATCAGCATTTGGGGAGAGGAGGCTGTCCAGTCCCAGCTGCGCTCCAGCTGTAGGAATTATGATACCTATGGATAGATTTCATGATGCATGACAGAAATGGGCCATGACCGGGAGACACTGCAGCGCAGGGTCAAAGTGAAGGAGCTGCAGAATGCCTACCACAAGATGCAGGAGGCAAACTGCCACTCTGGTGCTGCGCCCACGAGTTGCTGATTCTACAAAGAGCTGGACATGATACTCGGTGGTGACCCCACCTGCACTGCGAAAATCACTGTGGATACTTCAGTGGCTCACCTGCCAGTTGAGAGTGGACCGAGCCAGGAGGAGGAAATCTTGGATGAGGATGCCGAGGGAGAGGGGGACCCAAAGGCAGAGGACAGCTCAGAGGTCAGAGATGCATGCAGCCAAGAGGTCTTCTCTATCCCAGAGGAGGCTAGCCAGTCACAGCTGTTGGACCTTAGCAAAGCACAATCAGGAAAGTGGCCACAAGAGGAGAAAGTCATTGCAGTACAAATGATTCTGTTCCTGAAGATTTCAACAAATTAAATGGAGGATCAAAATTGAATTAAATGGAAAGCACTGGACATATCTTTCATTTGTTTATGTTGTTTTTTTCTCATTCATCTGAGGGGGCATAGGCAAATGTACAAAAAGGTAAATGAAATACAGTTGCAAAATAATCTGCATGCAACTCATAAATCAGTATGCCTATTTGTGATATTGAACATCTAAGACATCAACAAGGCACAATGTGCCATAGGCATAAGCAGGAGGATCGGAGTTACTCTATTCTAGCATTCTTACAGAACGCCCATCTCTGTGATTTCTGAGCCCCTTTCAGCAATGTAAATCTGTCACAATATGTCTTCACTGGGATTGCTTCAATTTAAGGCAGGACTAAATATGGCCCTGTATGGGATCTCTAGCATTTTAGAAACTTTCCTAATTAACTAAAAGAACATAAAGAGGACATAAAAATGTGTCAAGGCACACAAACCAGAATAACCAGAGCCAGATGAGAGCACCAGTGAGTGTAAACAAGTAATAACAGGTCAAACAAGCTATTTCATAATGATAGCCAAAGGGACTTCTTTTCTTTGACTGCCAAAGAAGGTGGAGGAGGAGGTTTCCCTACTGTACCTGGGTTAACACTGGAGTTTTATTTACAGTATTGGACCAAATGAGTTCCTAAAACACATGGTCTAAATTAGCAAAACTAGCATGCAGCTGCTGATGACTTTGACCTCAGATTCCTTAAGCCAGGCATCTTGCAACATCTTTCTGTGTCTCTCTTCGTAGCTTGGCAAGTGAAACCGACAGTAAGTATCCTCTCCATTTGGAAGGGAGCCATAGTAACACCTGTCCTCAAGATGGGGGATCCTGGCAGGACTGATAATTATCACCCTATTTTTGTTCTCTCATCTCTGTATAATATCCAAAAAAGTTAGCACTTGAGCAACTGCAGGGATCTCTAAAATATTTTAATGCACTATTAAATGCTAATCTAGTTTTGGAGCCCACAACTAAACTGAGACAGCACTTTTAAAATCACTGTCTAGTGCTCTGACTTTGGCCACCGATACAGGGAAGGTGATTGGAATAACCTTTGCCCAGGGTTGATTTTCTATGTCAGTCTCTCTCAGCCAAGTAACTAATGGACATAGGGCTAGTTTTCAGTCCTAGGAAATATTTTTTAGATTCATTAGAAGATTGATGGTGTTTATGTTAGTATTTGACCTAGGACATTTAGAAGGTCCCAAGATAATTTTGAAATCAATAGCTGTTGCTGCATAATGTAGAAGCAAAAATCTGTAGTACAACAGATTTGGTTTGGACAATTTCCAATTTAATTTGCAAAGCACTTATATACCTAATTCAAATACTAGTGCCTTTTCCAGCATACTTAATAATAAAGTATTTGCCTTTGTATATATTTCCTTTTAGTTTAGGATCTCAAAATACTTTATAAACACTCATTAATCCAACAGTACAGTTCAATGAAAATTGTCATGCACAGGTGCACTGAATGTTAAGTGAGTTGCCCAAGTATATACAAGAAGTCTGTGGCAGAGGCATGAACCAAACTCAGATTTTTTGATTCTATGTTCTGTGGTCTAATCATAAAACCAATTCTTCTCTATTGCTAACTTGAAACATGTGCTGTTTTTAAAGATTCCACGTAAATCTGAAACTAAGTTTCCCCTCCTTCATGCCTATTTACTGGGCATTTGGAAGTCTCCATGGAGTATCCTAACTTTGAATGTGGACTCCAAGGAAGGTAGGACCAGGTCACATGGCATAAAATTGTCTCATTCCCTTTTCTGCTACTCTTAGGTCATTTATACCTTTTAAAAAATTCCCATTTGCTCCCTTCTCATACAGTAAGATAAGGGCCCTTAATGCTGAACTTAGAAGTGAATCATATATTGCCATACAGCTGTGGGAGAGGGGAAGGGGTCATTTCAGCTTTCCCATGTTCTGGAGGATATTTTTCTTAAAAGTAATTTTGTTTCAACAATGTACTCAAAAGTAAAAACTCCTGCATGGTTTTGCATTACCAAATTGCTTCATAGCTTGTGGTGTGTCATTTTCTCACATTGTTGTTCTCAGTGTTGTAGCTTTTGAGCTACACAGAGCTCTTCCTCAGGTCTGAGAAAGGCACTCAGAGAGTCCCAACTAAATACAAGCTGGAACAGATTGTTAAGCATAAGTAGTTAACACATATTGTAAGGGACTAGTCAAAGCGAAGTCGCCCATTAACACCTCTTCAGTTATAAGACAAAAAGGAGGGTTAGTCAATTACAGATTTTATGGCTTATTACAACATCCAGTGTCTTTGTTAAGACCATGATTTTTAATGTCGAGCAAAGTTATGAATTTAAGCTTCCAGGCTCATCTTTTGAGGATATTGTGCAGGTTTACTCTGAGGACAAGGACTGAGAGATCAGGTATATGGAGTGATTGTTTTCTCTTATTTCACCCATATAGTTGTTATTGGGGCATTTAGTGCACTGGATGAGGTACACCACATGTTGTGATAGGCCTGTGTAGGACCCATGGATCTTAAGAGATCTCTGGTGGATGGTATTGATCAGCAGCGGAGATACGTCTGCAGGTTTTGCAGCTGTTACGGCAGGATATGCTGCTGCTGGTACCTTTCCCAGACCTGAAGAAGAGCTCTGTGCAGCTCAAAAGCATGTCTCTCACCAATGGAAGTTAAGCCAATAAAAGATATTATCTCACCCACCTTGTCTTTAATTTTCTCACATAATATTTCACATTCTGACATCTCCTGATGACAGGAGTTTCTGGAATGAGAGAGAATGTGTAGCTGTTGGTGAAACACTCTCACGGCATTTTGTCTGACAACCGATGACCAGACTTGTCCAGTCACTGAACATCTTGTCCTGTGGCTGAACAGTACAGTCTGAGCATTAACTCAGCTGTGACTCTTTGAATTGTTTATACAGTCACCAGCTTCACCAAAAGTAAGTCTCCTTCTAGCTGAATTAGCAAAAGCTGTGCTAAGCTTGCATCATAAGCTGGAAATTGTTTAATGCCTATCTTGCAATCACTGTTCCCAAGTGCTGCTAGTAATAATAATCCTATGCACCTCAAACTTTATTCATAATAGCTTAACACAAAAAAACTGATAAAACCAGACATGGCATGTCAGTCTGACGCAGGAAATTCCACCCAGGAAATTCAGAAACACTTAGATCTCTGCAACAAAGCATCAACGAGAAACTAATGAATATGTTTGTAATAAGTTATTGATAACGGATATTTATGGTGCAGTTACTTAAATGCAAAAAAAATGCATAAGTAACGATTACCATCTTTTAAAAAAGCCGTTTTCCAGGAAGCATTCATCCTGAAAGTTCGGAACTAAAAAATCATCATCCAGCAATTATTTCAGAAGTGTAATCCTAAGGCACAAGTCAAACTATGTATTCTCTCACCAAATTAATTGTACTAGCAGAGCTGGGAGACAGATTGACAGATCCTCAACTATTGTAAAACAGCATATTTTTGTAAACTTCAGTGGAGAACCATGCCAATTTACATCAGCTAAAGAGCTGACCCAGAGAGAACAAGGAGGGGAAGAGGATACAACAGTTATGTTTACAGGAACCGTAGAACTCAAAGAAACTGGATCAAAGGAAATGATGTGGAGAAGGGGCAACTCTAAAGCCAGGTAAATCACAATTATTTTAGAAAGGGGGTCCCTGTCAGGAAATCTATATTTTAAAAGGGGGAAACCATTGGGAAGACAGATTAACGAGCACCTAGAGATCATAGGATAGAATTTTAGGCTATCTGCCTGAAAAGCATTCAGATGTATGTGCTTGCACACAACACTGCTCTTTCCTGGATGAAACACGGCAGCCCTTTGTCATTTGTGCATACCTAGACTTCCGCCACTAACTGATCCAATGGAGCAGCTTCTTTTGCTCCCTGCGTACAGGCCTGTGTTTTTGGAACCGAGGGTTATGAGATTCACTCCTGTGTGTGTTTGTGGTGAATAAATGACCTTGAAACCAGGTAAGAAATTGCCATAAATATGAGATATATTGTGTTTGGAATAAAATTAAGAGCATTAAAACACATTAAGAACAAAACAACTGCTTCTTGAACAAAATGATGTGCTTCTAAATTTAACGAACAAACCCAAAAAGAAACATGACAATCTGAAGAAGAGACATGATGCTCCACCGGTTAGGGACTTGCCTGGGGCTTAGGAGACTGGTTGCAATTCTCTGCTCTACCACAAACTTTCTGTCTGACCTTGAGTCAGATAATCACTTAAGCCCACTGGGATATAGGCATCTAAGTCTAGTGAAGACTCACTAAATCGACTACCGATCACTCTCCCATCGACTCCAGTACTTCACCAGAACGAGAAGCACAAGCTAAGTTGACAGGAGAGTTTTTCCCATCAACCCAGTGGGGTATAGACACCACAATAATTCGCATAAACTATGTCAACTCCAACTATGTTATTCATGTAGCTGGAATTGCATAACTTAGGTCGACTTAACCCCGTAGTGTAGACCTGCCCTTAATCTCAATATGCTTCAGTTCCGCATCTGTAAAATATAATAGTGTTGCACTACCTAACATCAGAACATAAGAATGGCCATACTGGGTCAGACCAAAGATCCATCCAGCCCAGTATCCTGTCTACCAACAGTGGCCAATGCCAGATGCCCCAGAGGGAGTGAACCTAACAGACAATGATCTAGTGATCTCTCTCCTGCCATCCTGTGACAAACGGAGGCTAGGGACACCATTTCTTACCCATCCTGGCTAATAGCCATTCATGGACTTAACCTCCATGAATTTATCCATTTCTCTTTTAAACCCTGGTATAGTCCTAGCCTTCACAACCTCCTCAGGCAAGGAGTTCCACAGGTTGACTGTGCACTGAGTGAAGAAGAATGTCCTTTTATTTGTTTTAAACCTGCTGCCCATTAATTTCATTTGGTGGCCCCTAGTTCTTATATTATGGGAACAAGTAAATAACTTTTCCTTATTCATTTTCTCCACACCACACATGATTTTATATACCTCTAGCATATCCCCCCTTAGTCTCCTCTTTTCCAAGCTGAAAAGTCCTAGCCTCTTTAATCTCTCCTCATATGGGCCCCGTTCCAAACCCCTAATCATTTTAGTTGCCCTTTTCTGAACCTTTTCTAATGCCAGTATATCTTTTTTGAGATGAGGGGACCATATCCGTATGCAATATTTAAGATGTGGGCGTACCATGGATTTATATAAGGGCAATAAGATATTCCCCGACTTATTCTCTATCCCTTTTTTAATGATTCCTAACATCCCGTTTGCTTTTTTGACTGCTACTGCACACTGCGTGGACGCCTTCAGAGAACTATCCCATATGATTCCAAGATCTTTCTCCTGATTAGTTGTAGCTAAATTAGCCCACATCATATTGTATGTATAGTTGGGGTTATTTTTTCCAACATGCATTACTTTATATTTATCCACATTAAATTTCATTTGCCATTTTGTTGCCCAATCACTTAGTTTTGTGAGATCTTTTTGAAGTTCTTCACAGTCTGCTTTGGTCTTAACTATCTTGAGCAGTTTAGTATTGTCTGCAAAGTTTGCCATCTCATTGTTTACCCCTTTTTCCAGATCATTTATGAATAAGTTGAATAGGATTGGTCCTAGGACTGACCGTTGGGCAACACCAATAGTTACCCCTCTCCATTCTGAAAATTTATCATTTATTCCTACCCTTGATTCCCTGTCTTTTAACCAGTTCTCAGTCCATGAAAGGATCTTGTCTCTTATCCCATGACAACTTAATTTGCATAAGAGCCTTTGTTGAGGGACCTTGTCAAAGGCTTTCTGGACATCTAAGTACACTATGTCCACTGGATCCCCCTTGTCCACATGTCTGTTGACACCCCTCAAAGAACTCTAAGAGATTAGTAAGACATGATCTCCCTTTACAGAAACCATGTTGACTTTTGCGCAACAATTTATGTTCTTCTATTTGTCTGACAATTTTATTCTTTACTATTGTTTCAACTAATTTGCCTGGTACTGACATTAGACTTACCGGTCTGTAATTGCCAGGATCACCTCTAGAGCCCTTCTTAAATATTGGCATTATATTAGCTACCTTCCAGTCACTGGGTACAGAAGCTGATTTAAAGGACAGGTTACAAACCGTAGTTAATAGTTCAGCAATTTCATATTTGAGTTCTTTCAGAACTCTTGGGTGAATGCCTTCTGGTCCCGGTGACTTGTTACTGTTAAGTTTCTCAATTAATTCCAAAACCTCCTCTAGTGATACTTCAATCTGTGACAATTCCTCAGATTTGTCACCTACAAAAGATGGCTCATGTTTGGGAATCTCCCTAGCATCCTCAGCCGTGAAGACTGAAGCAAAGAATTTATTTAGTTTCTCTGCGATGACTTTATCGTCTTTAAGTGCTCCTTTTGTATCTCGATCGTCCAGAGGCCCCACTGGTTGTTTAGCAGGCTTCCTGCTTCTGATGTACTTAAAAACATTTTGTTATTACCTTTTGAGTTTTTGGCTAGATGTTCTTCAAACTCCTTTTTGGCTTTTCTTATTAAATTTTACGTTTAATTTGGCAGTGCTTATGCTCCTTTCTATTTACCTCACTAGGATTTGACTTCCACTTTTTAAAAGATGCCTTTTTATCTCTCCCTGCTTCTTTTACATGGTTGTTAAGCCACAGTGGTTCTTTTTTAGTTCTTTGACTGTGTTTTTTAATTTGGGGTATACATTTAAGTTGAGCCTCTATTGTGGTGTCTTTGAAAAGTGTCCATGCAGCTTGCAGGGATTTCACTCTAGTCACTGTACCTTTTAATTTCTGTTTAACTAACCTCCTCATTTTTGCATAGTTCCCCTTTCTAAAATTAAATGCCACAAGTGTTGGGCTGTTGAGGTGTTCTTCCCACCACAGGAATGTTAAATGTTATTATATTATGGTTACTATTTCCAAGCGGTCCTGTTATAGCTACCTCTTGGACCAGATCCTGCGCTCCACTCAGGACTAGATCGAAAGTTGCCTCTCCCCTTGTGGGTTCCTGTACCAGCTGCTCCAAGAAGCAGTCATTTAAAGTATCGAGAAATTTTGTCTCTGCATTTTGTCCTGAGGTGACATGTACCCAATCAATATGGGATAATTGAAATCCCCCACTATTATTGAGTTTTCTTATTTTGATAGCCTCTCTAATCTCCATTAGCATTTCATCATCACTATCACAGTCCTGGTCAGGTGGTCGATAATAGATCCCTACTGTTATATTCTTATTACAGCATGGAATTACTATTCATAGAGATTCTATGGAACATGTGGATTCACTTAAGATTTTTATTTCATTTGATTCTACATTTTCTTTCACATATAGTGCCACCTCCTTCCCCCACTGCACCTCCTGCATGACCTGTTCTCTCCTTCTGATATATTTTGTACCCTGGAATGATTGTGTCCCATTGAGTGTGTCCTCACTCCACCAGGTTTCTGTGATGCCTATTATATCAATATCTTCCTTTAACACAAGGCACTCTAGTTGACTCATCTTATTATTTAGACTTCTAGCATTTGTGTACAAGCACTTCAAAAACTTGTCACTGCTTATCTGTCTGCCCTTTTCTGATGTGTCAGATTCTTTATGTGAATGTTTCTTGTCTGATCTGGACAGTACTTTATCTTCTTCCATCTCCTCCTCCTGACTAAAACCTAAGAATCTCTATCAATAGACTCTCCTCTAAGAGAAGTCTCTGTCCGATCCACATGCGCCTCTGCAGCAATCGGCTTTCCTGCAATCTTTTTAATGTTAAGTGCCAGCAGTCTGGATCCACTGTGGTTTAGGTGGAGCCCATCCTTCCTGTATAAGCTCCCCATCCCAAAAGTTTCCCCAGTTCCTAATAAATCTAAACCCCTCATAAATCTACCTCATAAGGGGGTTGTGAGAATGACTTAATATAAAAAGACAAAAGCATTCAGGCCTTATCTACATATGCAATTTAGGCTGACAAAGCTAAGGTGCTCAGGGGTGTGGAAAATTCATACCCCAAGTGCCATAGCTTTGCTGACCTAACCCCCAATGCAGGTACAGCTAAGTGAACGGATGAATGCTTCTATTGACCTACCTACTGTTGCTCAAGCAACTAGAGTTCCTACAGTGACAGAAAAAAAAAACCAACCTTCCATTGCTATAGTCTGCATCTGTGCTACAAGGTTACAGAATCATAGCTATGGTGCCGTAGTATAGACATGGTCTCAGTGATGGGAGCGAGGTAAACACCACAGACAGAGATTTTTCTGCTTAGAAGTGAATTTTATACCCCATTTCTCTGCTCATTTTCTCCTGAGATAGCAAGACTCCCTCCCTCTTTCTCCAAGTTCTTTAGTGTCTGAATGCTGCTGAGCACATACATTTTATTCAAAAACTAAGGGGTCTCAACCACAGGCTTTTCCCCTCTAACTTTCACTGAACTCTGCCCCCTAGTCCATCTTCATGCTGCATGTTTTTTCACTCACCGCCTGCAGAAATATGTTCATCACTGAAGGGGAAAGTGAGCCTGTCTGCCCATGCCCACCTCCCTGCCTTATTAGAGATGGGCGATGCTCGCAAGGTTGAATTAGGATAAGCAGCCATAAGTTTCGTGGAACCACCCAAATTCCTTGAGTCTGTACAATTAGATGTAAATTCACAAGAGGGTACTAGTACTTCCTGCTTCTAGTTTTGGTAGAGCCTGAAAGTGCAGCAGAGCACAGGAAAAGGAAAAATAATGTAATGTCTGGGAAAAGGAAGGTCTGATACTGTTCATATTTTATCCATTCTTACCAAGAGCCTTCTCAGTATGGTAAGCAAATATGTCTTTGTGGTTAATCTGCTGCTATCCCATAGTGGCACTGCAGAATAGCTCCCATTCAAAGAAGGAGATTATTATACTGTGTTGATGAATTGTATCACAGCAGCACTTAGGAGCCCTAACTCTGGACCAGCATTTCATTATAGTAGGGGTTGTATGAACCCATTAAAAAATGCCTGGAAAAAAGCTTACAGTCTAAAGACTAGACTGAAGTAATGCAGGAAGTTGTATTCCACTGCTGCTTTAGCCCTGCTGTAAAGTGGCATGGCACAGGTCTTTGCCATTCATTTCTGAGTGGCGGTACAGCCCTTTGTTTCTGGGTATCAAAACCAGTATAAAAGCAACCTTCAGTATAGGAAGTAGGTACAAAAGCTCCTATACAGCAGCCCCGATTATCATCTCGGACAGGATGGTGCACTTTCAATCCCTGGAAAACCCCCACAGAAAGTCCATTCTGCCCCAATTTACATCGCACAAGAGTAAAGTACTAAATGGCCTATTTTTAAAAATGTGGCCCATTACATTATATGCCATGTGCAATTTGGCCATTTGCTACTTTATCTATGTGGAAGATTTTGCAGCTACAACATGTAGCAAAACTTTACTTGAGAGTTCGCAAAAAGAAAAGGAGTACTTGTGGCACCTTAGAGACTAACAAATTTATTTGAGCATAAGCTTTCGTGAGCTACAGCTCACTTCATCGGATGCAACTCACGAAAGCTTATGCTCAAATAAATTTGTTAGTCTCTAAGGTGCCACAAGTACTCCTTTTCTTTTTGTGAATACAGACTAACACGGCTGCTACTCTGAAACCTGTCATTACTTGAGAATTGCATAGGATGGAAATCAGGAGAGTAGCATCCAAAGTATCTAATCCCAAAATGTCTCTTGGACTGTAGATCTAAGTTCCAATGTTCAAAGAAACTATTTTTCTTGTCCCAGTTCAGAAACTATCACTTCTATTTCACTGTAAATAGAGTAAAACTGGGCAGTAAAACTGGAAAGAGACAAACAAATTAGGCTATGTTGTCAATTAGTATAACAAGATACATCAGGTTTGAACAGGGAATCCTGCTAGCCTAATTGTTTTCTAAATTACAGACGTTTCAATTATTGTCTTTGATCCAAGTGATCCATCTGATAGAAGATGTATTGTTACTTTTATTGACTTCTTGCTACTGAGGATTTGATTAATAATATTTTAGTTCAGTTACATTGTTCTTTTGGAATTATACTGAAATAAACTATTTAACCAATGTCTCGAGAAATTAGGTTCCTGGAATTCTTGATTTACTTAATGTCTAAAAACAGAAAGAAGGGGTGACCTTTTTTTGCATTTAGTAATTAATTATTTTCTGATTGGCAATTGCCATACCCATGTGTACTTCTTATGCCCATGTGCACTCCCCTTAATAGCTGAATAAAACTGAATCTCCTGTACATTTCTTCTAGAAACAGAGAATCCATATCTGTCAGAAAAAAAATGAGCACATTATATACTCCCTAGGCTTCAGGTCTTCTCACAAGAAATCCAGGGCAGGCAAAGGTTGAGAACCACTACATCACTAACTGTTACATAAAGTTTACATAACCACAATACATCTATTACAAGAGTTAACATTTTAATGTAACTTCATAGGAATGAAAGCAGAGCTGGTCAAAATATGTTCAACAAAACTTATTTCTAATCAAAACTGATGTGTTTCTCTAAATCAGGCACAATAGGGATCTGAATGCAGCTCTTCTACAGCCTAAACCATTAGCTTAACCACCATGCTATATAGACAGAGATGTAAAAAGAGAGAGCCTACACATGGGTGTGAATGACTATGTGCCATTCTTGTTCCACACTGGAATAGAAACAAGTTTCAAAATAAAATTTTATACACTATTATTTAGGAATGCAGTACTAAATACAGAGCAAGTCATGTAAACAGAACATTACACAATTTAGCTGAACAGTGCAAAGCTTTGAGTTCAGTTCTACTCAGATGATGACACTCACTTTTAAAGGAGGTCAAGAGACCTGTCCCCCTCTTTATTCATCACTCCAGCAAGTGTGTCTCAGCTGCAAGTTTTACTAGTGAAGATTTTATTTCTTCCAAATCACTGAAAGATATTGAATAGCACTGGCCCAAGAACAGCTCCCACTAAAAACACCCCATAAGACAATGATTTCCCATTCACATTTTGAGCTATATCAGTTAACCAGTTTTTAATCCGTTTTATTTGGGCTACATTGATTTAGTATACAGCTAATGAAACTAAACCTTGGAGAATGTCAAGCAGGACTAAATCAAATGCCTTCCAAAAATCTAAATATTTTGTCAACAGTTACCATTATCAACTGGACTTGTAATCTCCTCATCATTTTCCCTTTTTAAATATTGAAAAAACATTAGTTTTTTTTCCAGTCCTCTGGAATTTCCCTAGTGTTATTAGTAATTATTTGTATTATCATAGCACCTAGGAGACTCGGTCATGGACCAGAAACTCATTGTGTTAGATGCTGCAAAAACACAGAACAAAAAGTCAGTCCCTACTCCAAAAAATTACGCTAAGGGTTAAGAAAGCTTCCCAGCCAATGTTGCTAATATTCTTGGATGTCCAATTTAAAAAGAGTATTAAAAAGTGTTTAACTTTAATAGTTTCTGTTTAAAGATCATCCCTAGTTATGGATGGAATAGAAAGTATTTCCTTATCACTGTAAGATATGAATATATCATCCTGCTTCTTTCCAAATCATCATCTTCCCCCAGCATCTTACCCCCAGTGCTACGATTGGGTAGGGCCAAGGTTATGGGCAAAGTTTTTGCTTATTTTGCTGGTTTATTGGTTAAAGTAAGTACCTGATCTGCCAGCCACCTCAGGTCTAGGCAGTCCTGTCCTATTCACTACCCATTAAGAGTACCCAGATTGCCCCACAATGAGGTTGGAGTGGGATATTGGGCTTGTAGCCCTGTCAGGTCCCTCCTTCCACTGGTGGTATCACAGGGCTAGCCCTGTTAGTATTTGACACATCAGCAAGATCAGGAAGCAGGAAATCCATTCACCCTTTGCAACCCTTTTTTCCAAACACAAAAGAAATATTTGTTGACTACTTCCATTTCTGCAACATGACTGACACCCTTATCTAGTATCAGACCTATACTGTTCTTAGGATTTTGTTTATATTGGGTACATTTAAAGAATTCTCTTAACCCTACTAGCCACAGAGTTTCCACTGAAACCTTGAGCTTCCCTTATCAGTTGTCTGCATTTCCTAACTGCCATTTTGTACTTGCCTCTATCAACTTCCGCATTTTTCCACTTGTTATATATGGTTTTTTTTTAAAAAAAAATTAATTGCTACTTTCATTTACTCTCTTCACCAGGATTTTTTTTAAACCAAAGAAGTCTTATGTGATTGCAGAACTGTGGGATTTGGGGGCATCTGATATATATAAAAGTATATATTAGGAGGCAGAATAAACCAGTGGCTAGAGTACTATCCTGAACATCAGGGCACTGGATTCAAACCCTGGACCTGCTACCAACCTGTTGTATGACCCTAAGCAAGTTATTTCACCTCTCAGTGTTTCTATTTCTCCTCTCACCTTTTGAACTTAATCTTTGTGGCAGGGACTGCCACTCTGTTTGTACAGTGCTAAGCACACTTGGGCTCAAATCTCAGCTGGGACCTCTAGGTTTGACTTCAGTAGAAGTGATAGTATGTCTAAAAAGGGGGTGAAGCAAAAAAGGAGGTGAGTCTTGCTGCAGAGTCTCCCTCAGTTTCCTCCTATTGTTTTACATCATATATTTCTCTCATATGAAAATTGCATGCCTGTTCTCATGCTATTTTGCAATAGTGGTTTTTGGTGCTGATGCGAAGGTGGGGGGATTGTTTGTTTGCCACGGTTATGACAGGTCATAACACTGAATTGCTATTCAGAAAACCGAATCAGCAGCTTGCAAACCTCCTACAGTTTATTTTTCTTTAGTAAGATTTGGCCATTATAATAAGATGATGCAATACTGAGAAACACAACTGGTCAGCAGTTTCCATTTCAGTTTTTCCCGCCTCAGTTCACCACAGCTGTTCATCTGTCAACTTGATGTCTCCAGAGATTAACTGACTAAGACTCAAAATGTGAGTTTAAGATCCAGAAAGGACATAAAATAGGGAAGCTAGCTTGGATGAAATAAAATAATAGACACAAACCACCACCCAAAACTTTCCGAGGTTCTAAAAATGTTGGATAGCTTGCCTCTTACCCCACCCCTCCATGTCTGCATATAGCACATTATCAACCCAAAACGGAAGAAGCAAAGTGCTATGAGAAAGACTGTTCATGTGTATTGCTGACCTGGCTGAAGCCAAAAAATACCAGACATATCAAGATTTTCAGCCCAGTTTCTAGTTGAAATAAATCTGGACAAGCCTGCACTCACTCACACCCACAATACATAGTGCTAAATAGGTGAGGAACGAGGGGCAAAAATTAAGCTAAATAGCTATAGGAGAGTAGAATTTACACAGCAAAGATATGGAAAGAAGTGTAAGATATTGTTGGGAGTAGTGTACATATACTACAGATTCTCACACTCTCCTGTTGGTTGCTTGTTGTGTGATCCAGGGATCCTCTCGTTGCCAACTGGCAGAGGACACAAGGGGTGCACAGGGTTTTGTCGGGATCCTCAGGATTAGATATATGCATAATAGATCAGCAAAGGATGCCATGTGAGGTCATAAAATCATAGACTATCAGGGTTGGAAGGGACCTCAGGAGGTCATCTAGTCCACCGCAGGACCAATCCTCAACTAAATCATCCCAGCCAGGGCTTTGCCAAGCCTGACCTTAAAAATTTCAAAGGAAGGACCACCTTCCTAAGTAACGCATTCCAGTGCTTCACTACCCTCCTAGTGAAAAGGTTTTTCCTAATATCCAACCTAAACCTCCCCACTGCAACTTAAGATCATTACTCCTCGTTCTGTCATCTGCTACCACAGAGAACAGTCTAGATACATCCTCTTTGGAACCCTCTTTCAGGGTTTCAACTTTCCAGATAGTTGAAAGCAGCTATCAAATCCCCCCCTCATTCTTCTCTTCCACAGACTAAACAATCCCAGTTCCCTCAGCCTCTCCTCATAAGTCATGTGTGCCAATCCCCTAATCATTTTTGTTGCCCTCCGCGGGACGTTTTCCAATTTTTTCACATCCTTCTTGTAGTGCGGGGCCCAAAACTGGACACAGTACTCCAGATGAGGCCTCACCAATGCTGAATAGAGGGGAACAATAATGTCCCTCGATCTGATGGCATTGCCCCTACTTATACAGCCCAAAATGCCATTGGCCTTCTTGGCAACAACGGCATATTGTGGACTCATATCCAGCTTCTCATCCACTGTAACCCCTAGATCCTTTTCTGCAGAACTGTTGCCTAGCCATTCGGTACCTAGTCTGTAGCCGTGCATGGGATTCTTCCGTCCTAAGTGCAGGACTCTGCACTTGTACTTGTTGAACCTCATCAGATTTCTTTTGGCCCAATCCTATAATTTGTCTAGGGCCCTCTGTATCCTATCCCTACCCTCCAGCGTATCTACCTCTCCTCCCAGTTTAGTGTCATCTGCAAACTTGCTGAGGGTGCAGTCCACGCCATCCTCCAGATCATGAATGAAGATATTGAACAAAACCGGCCCCAGGACCAACCCTTGGGGCACTCCACTTGATACCGGCTGCCAACTAGACATGGAGCCATTGATGACTACCCGTTGAGCCCGACAATCTAGCCAGCTTTCTATCCACCTTATAGTCCATTCATCCAGCCCATATTTCTTTAACTTACTGGAAAGAATATTGTGGGAGACCATGTCAAAAGCTTTCCTAAAGTCAAGGAATAACACGTCCACTGCTTTCCCCTCATCCACAGAGCCAGTTATTTTGTCATACAAGGCAATTAGATTAGTCAAGCATGACTTGCCCTTGGTGAATCCATGCTGACTGTTCCTGATCACTTTCCTCTCCTCTAAGTGCTTCAAAATTGATTCCTTGAGGATCTGCTCCATGATTTTACTAGGGACTGAGGTGAGGCTGACTGGCCTGTAGATCCCCAGATCCTCCTTCTTTCCTTTTTTAAAGAGGGGCACTACATTAGCCTTTTTCAAGTCATCCGGGACCTCCCCCGATCGCCATGAGTTTTCAAAGATAATGGCCAATGGCTCTGCAATCACATCCGCCAACTCCTTTAGCAATCTCGGATGCAGCGCATCCGGCCCCATGGACTTGTGCTCGTCTAGCTTTTCTAAATAGTTCCAAACCACTTCTTGCTCCACAGAGGGCTGGTCACCTCCTCCCCATGCTGTGCCGCACAGTGCAGCAGTCTGGGAGCTGACCTTGTTCATGAAGACAGAGGCAAAAAAAAAGCATTGAGTACATTAGCTTTTTCCACATCCTCTGTTACTAGGTTACCTCCTTCTTTCAGTAAGGGGGCCCACACTTTCCTTGACTTTCTTCTTGTTGCTAACATACCTGAAGAAACCCTTCTTGTTACTCTTAACATTTCTTGCTAGCTGCAACTCCAAGTGTGATTTGGCCTTCCTGATTTCACTCCTGCATACCTGAGCAATATTTTTATATTCTTCCCTGATCATTTGTCCAATATTCCACTTCTTGTAAGCTTCTTTTTTGGGTTTAAGATCAGCAAGGATTTCACTGTTAAGCCAAGCTGATCGCCTGCCATATTTACTATTCTTTCTACACATCGGGATGGTTTGTCCCTGTAACGTCAATAAGGATTCTTTAAAATACAGCCAGCTCTCCTGGACTCCTTTCCCCCTCATGTTATTCTCCCAGGGCATCCTGCCCATCAGTTCCCTGAGGGAGTCAAAGTCTGCTTTTCTGAAGTCCAAGGTCCGTATTCTGCTGCTCTCCTTTCTTCCTTTTGTCAGGATCCTGAACTCTATCGTCTCATGGTCACTGCCTCCCAGGTTCCTATCCACTTTTGCTTCCCCTACTAATTCTTCCTGGTTTGTGAGCAGCAGGTCAAGAAGATCTCTGCCCCTAGTTGGTTCCTCCAGTACTTGCACCAGGAAATTGTCCCCTACTCTTTCCAAAAACTTCCTGGATTGTCTGTGCACCGCTGTATTGCTCTCCCAGCAGATAGCAGGGTGATCGAAGTCTCCCATGAGAATCAGGGTCTGCGATCTAGTAACTTCCATTAGTTGCCGAAAGAAAGCCTCATTCACCTCATCCTCCTGGTCCAGTGGTCTATAGCAGACTCCCACCATGACATCACCCTTGTTCGTCACACTTCTAAACTTACCAGAGACTCTCAGGTTTTTCTGCAATTTATACAGGGGCTCTAAGGAATCATACTGCTCTCTAACATACAATGCAACTCCCCCACCTTTTCTGCCCTGCCTGTCCTTTCTGAACAGCTTATCCATGACAGTACTCCAATCATGTGAGTTATCCCACGAAGTCTCTGTTATTCCAATCACATCATCATTCCTTGACTGTGCCAGGAATTCCAGTTCTCCCTGCTTGTTTCCCAGGCTTCTTGCATTTGTGTATAGGCACTTGAGGTAACTTGCTGATCGTCCCCCTTTCTCAGTATAAGGCAGGAGCCCTCCCCTCTCACACTCTCCTGCTCATGCTTCCTCCCGGTAGCCCACGTCCCCACTTACCTCAGGGCTTTGGTCTCCTTCCCCCGGGGAACCTAGTTTAAAGCCCTCCTCACTAGGTTAGCCAGCCTGCTTGCAAAGATGCTCTTCCCTCTCTTCGTTAGGTGGAGCCTGTCTCTGCCTAGCACTCCTCCTTGGAGTACCATCCCATGGTCAAAGAATCCAAAGCCTTCTCTCTGACACCACCTGCGTAGCCATTCGTTGACTTCCACGATTCGACAGTCTCTTCCCAGGCCTTTTCCTTCCACGGAGTGGAGGTTGAGAACATCACTTGTGCCTCAAACTCCTTTATCCTTCTTCCCAAAGCCACAGAGTCTGCAGTGATCCACTCAAGGTCATTCTTGGCAGTATCATTGGTACCCACGTGAAGAAGCAGGAAGGGGTAGCGATCTCAGGGCTTGATGAGTCTCAGCAGTCTCTCCGCCACATCGTGAATCCTAACTCCTGGCAAGCTGCAGACTTCTTGCTTTTCCCGGTCAGGGGCGGCAGATAGATGATTCAGTCCCCCTGAGGAGAGAGTCCCCGACCACCACCGCCCGCCTCCTTCTCTTGGGAGTGGTGGTCATGGAACCCCCATCCCTAGGACAGTGCATCTCATGCCTTCGAATTGGCGGAGTCTCCTTCTGTTCCCTTCCCTCAGATGTATCATCTAGTCCACTCTCAGCATTAGTACTTTTGTACATTAGTACTTTTGGAGAGAACATGAAAACGGTTGCTTACCTGTGTCTGCGTTGCTGGTACATAGACGCTCCCCTTTCTTCTTCTGGAGGTCACATGCTGTCAAATTTTTTCCCCGTCGTTCTGTCCCTGCTGAGCAGACTGCTCTGAATCTTCAGAATGTTGTGTCCTTAGAAGCATATCCTGACATCTGTCCAGGAAATCTTCAGTTTCTCTTATGCAACGCAGAGTCAACACTTGTTTCTCCAGACTTGAACCTTCTCTTCCTAATATGAAGACCAGCTTGCACTTTAAACAGATAAAGTCGCTTCTGTCCTGTGGAAGAAAGACAAACATGGCACATCCAGTGCAGGTCACAACAGCTGAATGCTCCCCATCCATATTACCTTCCTTCTATGAGCTTCCTCAAGAGTTGTAGTAACTACTCAGAGAAGCCGGCAAGATGTAAGCCTCGGTGGGCTCTCCAAGGGCGAATTCCCAGGCAAAGTCCCTGTTAGCCTCTCTGCTGTTCGCCGCTCAGCTGGTTCACTCAGCGGGTCTCTATCAAGAGTCAAGAGCCCATTGATGGTCATAATCATTACAAAATATATGTATTTGATTCCTTAAATAATATCTGTATCTGTACTAAAAAATATGTTTTATGGTCTGGGAGTTAAGATTTCCAGGAGGTGACATACCTTGGACATATTCCTTTCAGACAGGAGGTAACAAATCTTATCTTTGTCTGGCCATGTGAGTGTTGTGTATTGTACGCCTCACAAAGGATGCCTATTTGCATAGGTGCTGTAACTTGGGTTTCAGGGGTGCTGTCACACACCCTGGCTTCAAGTGGCTTCCATTATATAGAGAGTTTACAATTTGGTTCAATGGCTTTCAGCACCCTCACTATAAAAACTATTCCAGCAGCCCTGCCCATTTGCATACTGATTCATATACCAGTGAAAAGGAGAGTGAAATCTAAGAGAGAAACTATCCAGGATCAAAGGATTAGTCTGATATATCAGGGAATGCAGAGAAACACAATGGATTCTTCAATGAGGAGACAGGCTGACAGCTTGTGGTGTCTCATGAAAGAGGGTTCACAGCTAGGCTGACTGTAAAGCACTGGTGAGCAATACTTTATTAGACATGGGTATCTTGTTAGTTAAGCCTAGGCTCTAGAATGTGTGATATAATTTTATATTTAACTATTTGTTTCCAGTACTTCTCCTGGCTCTCACAATAATCTCTATTCTTTGTTATATCAACTTAGAGTTTAATTTAGAGGATAAAAAGGATTCTGACTTTCTGAGTTTCCCCGGCCCCCATGTTCTTCCATCCATTCTCTCCTCTCCCTTGGCCATGTAAGCCCTCTACCTACTTCACACTGGACATCCCACACTCACATTCCAAAACCAGCTTCATACCAACCACCAGTTCATACCCCTTTCATTCCATGGCTCCCTTCTCAGTACCCACCCCTTTGCTCTTTCCCAGATTCCTTTCCCCTGCATGTCATCCCTTCTTTACTCATCTTCTATTCCCCTTCCATGCCTAGTGTCAGTTATACATCCATAACTATCTATTTTAAATATTGCCCTGTATGCACAAGAAAACACCTCTACATGTGTGAGCCAAGCTGCAGCAGCAAGTAACAAGAAGGGGTAAAACAGGTAAAAAAGAAAGAAAATACTGCTTTCTACCACCTAAGGGACATACACAGCTCTGCAGAGAGCTCTGCCCTGATACAGGGCTGACACTTAGGGCTTGTCTTCACATACAGTGCTACAGTGGCTGTAATGGTGCTTCTGCACTACAATAGCGCTTTCAGGAAGACACTTCTAGGCCAATGGGAAAGCTTTGCCAATGAGCGGTGGTAGCTATGTCTGCAGGAGAAGCTCTCCTGTCTACAAAATGCTTTCTAATGGGGGCGGGGGGAGGGGTTAGACTGGTATAACTTCGTCGCTCAGGGATATGGATTTTTTCCCACCCCGAGTGACAAAGTTATACCGATATAGGTCTGAAATGTAGATCCGACCTTAATTTCAACCTCAGCCCCCAAACCCTGCAAACAAACAAAAGATAGGAAAATGGTAATAGTCCTTGACTCACAACATCTCTTCTAAGAAGGAGAGCAAGATGATTGGTTTGGGTTTTCCAATTGCTCCCTGCTGCCTGTGCTGGGCTTGGGTACACTCTCACAAACCCGATCCCAACTTTCCTGTGCCTTCTATTCATACTCCTGCTCTAATGAGTCCCTAGTTAATACTCTTTCCTGCCACATTGGAGTTGGTTTTATTATATTATAAAACTGTATTATAGGCACAGCTGATAGCAATGCCAATACTTAATGTTGCCTAACACTTTCCATTATAAATCCTGTTTTCAGTTGCTTTTAACTTTGCCAAACTTTAACCATTCAGGCTGAAAGTTTCCATGTTAGATATCACCCTCCGGTTGAATTTTTTAGGAAGTTTCAGCTAAAATGGTTCAGTGGTTTCCTTGAATAAGGTTATGGAGAAATATGTTGTTTTATATTTGTGCACATGCATTGTGATACAGTTGTTAATTACATGATCACATGCTATTTTCTCCATAAGATTCCCAGCCTCATTCAGTATATAGGATGGATAGCGCTAACTCGGTATTTCCTTTTATCCTTGGCAATCAAGCTGCAGCCTAAGGCCTTATTTACTACATGCCATCCAAACCCTGCACTGAATATAAAAGGAATTTCCTCATGAGACTTTCTGTGACACTCATTACTGCGAGGTTTCAGAGTAGCAGCCGTGTTAGTCTGTATTCACAAAAAGAAAAGGAGTACTTGTGGCACCTTAGAGACTAACAAATTTATTAGAGCATAAGCTTTCGTGAGCTACAGCTCACTTCATCGGATGCATTTGGTGGAAAATGCATCCGATGAAGTGAGCTGTAGCTCACGAAAGCTTATGCTCTAATAAATTTGTTAGTCTCTAAGGTGCCACAAGTACTCCTTTTCTTTTTACTCATTACTGCGGTAACTGAATGAGTCACAAACATTCATGAATTTAAAATCTTGACAACACACCTGTGAAGTGAGGTGATATTATTATTCCCATTTTACAGGTGGGGATCAAACACAACAAATGTCAAAGTTATATGTCCATTTATTTTGGGTACCCAACTTTAAAGTTCTAGAGCCTGATGCTTCAGCATACATAGCATATTTTAACAGTTCATATGGTCCAGACACAGCTCCGATGGACTTCAGCTGCAGCTGTGAGTGCTCAGTACATCAGACCCCTATGCCCCAAGTTGAGCACCCAGAACATGAGAAACACACAGCTAGTGGACATCTATGCAAAGGTTCGTTTTAAGCAACTTGTCTAGCAACACACAGAAACTCTGTAGGCAATGATGGAACAGAATCCAATTCTCAGGAAACTGTCAACTTCTTTAACAGTGAGACCATACTTTCTCTTTCTGTGATTCCCTGCTTCATTCACTACACACCTTCTGACTTCTGCAACAAATGCATCCGATGAAGTGAGCTGTAGCTCACGAAAGCTTATGCTCTAATAAATTTGTTAGTCTCTAAGGTGCCACAAGTACTGCTTTTCTTTTTGCGAATACAGACTAACAGGCTGCTACTCTGAAACCTGCAACAAGTGTGGTAGGGATCCTACAGACAACAGCCTTCTTCACTACACAGCTCTGATTCATCCTCAGAACAGGTCTAACCTGTGCACTGAATGAGGCAGGGGTCCTGTGGAAAAATATGTGATCATGTAATTAGAGACTGCATCTTAATGCATACACATAAGGAGGGCAAATTAAAGTTGCACAGGCAACTTTAATTCTAGAATTTTCTAACTATACTTTGCCATGTTAGCATTCTTTTTACATACATGTTTTGTTTGTTTATGTCATTTGTTATATCTCTCTCTGAAATTCCACCCTTAACTTCCCACAGACATATTAAACAGCACTTTCTTCATGAAGGCCAACACAACCACTCACCGTTAGATTTTCTAATCCAAGTCATTTTGGAGATATGAGCTTGAAAAAAAATTGGGGACATCTCCAAATAAATAAATAAGAAGGAAAAAATTTCAGAGCATTATACCTTTAAAAACTCCTGTTCTGATTTTTTGCCAAACATCCCCACCCCAAAGAAAATCCTCTGAGACAAATATAGTATGCAAAAAAATTAGTGGGATCAGTTTCTTTTGGTGGGAAATTGAGGTTATAATTTTTGGGACACATAATAGGAACTTTAACTATGGAGTATTTACTGCTCCTGTGTAACTAATGCGGTTGCAATAAGACCAAATATATAAATACTTCATTTAGAGTTTTAGTGCCTTGGAAACTTAAAGTTTTTATATGGCAGATATGGTGCTAATAGTAGTCTGTTTCCATTCCATGTAACAATAAAAAATGTACGAGATTTTCTATTAGATACACAAATTAGTCGTGAGCCAGAAGGTTTGAGGAACACAAAGGGATAAATTACAAAGCATCATGCAGGGATTTAGCCACACAACTCCCATCAACATCAATGGAATTTAACGGCGCAACTCCCTGTGTCCCACTTTGCAAATTTACCCCATATTGACTAGTATGGTAATTCCTGAACAGTGTGCAATGGGGAAGTAGCTGTCTCTGTAAACACAAGGGAATTGCCACCTCACAAACATCTCCGTACTACAACCAAGATCATTCAAAGAAACATGTTATTCCCAACATGACCAGAGGACAGGAAACAAAGACACTAGCACAGAATTCCATAAGGAAATGCAGTTACAGAAACACAGTTTTTTAAAAAATGTTACCACTCTCTCCCACTGCCAGATTCCAGATCTGCTGAAGCTACCAACATCTGATCCCCCATCCCGTGAAAGAACTGAGACTAAATAGCAGCATACAATAGTAACACTGTACTCTCTATCTCTCTCTCTCTAAGATGCGCTGAGCAACTCAAAAGAACATTTGATTCTGCTGCTTCCTTTGATCCTAGGTCTTACTGAGGAGTGACTTTGCATTTGGTTGTAAGGTTTTCCTTATTTGCTTTTCTCTAATTAAGGTTTGCTGTTTTTTTAATCATAAAAATACAAAACAATTTGAATCCCCCCCAAAAAAAATCCCTCAATATTTAAAAAAGTTTTAAACACATAATCTCATATAATAGCTGCTCTCATTCTTTCATGATTAGGTAGCTAGAGGTTCACATCTTGTACACCTATGTATGCTGCCTTGAACTGTTTAATTCCTGCCTGAGTCAAGGAGTGAAGATCCTGCATTCCCACAGCCGAGAGACGTGCTAAATGAACAAATGAAATAGAGTGCATGAGAGGGTTGGGCCAGAGTGCAGTTATTACTGGTTTATTGGGGATGGACAAGACTGGGACAGCCTGGGATTACTTTAAATCAAAGCTGCAGAAGCTATAGGAAGCCTGTATCCCAAGAAAGGGGAAAAAATTCATAGGAAGGAGTTGTAGACCAAGCTGGATGAGCAAGCATCTTAGAGAGGTGGTTAAGAAGAAGCAGAAAGAAGTGGAAGGTGGGAGGAATCAGCAAGGAAAGCTACCTTATTGAGGTCAGAACATGTAGGGATAAAGTGAGATGGGCTAAAAGTCGAGTTGAGTTGGACCTTGCAAAGGGAATTAAAACCAATAGTAAAAGGTTCTATAGCCATATAAATAAGAAGAAAACTAAGAAAGAAGAAGTGGGGCCGCTTAACACTGAGGATGGAGTGGAGGTTAAAGATAATCTAGGCATGGCCCAATATCTAAACAAATACTTTGCCTCAGTCTTTAATAAGGCTAAAGAGGATCTTAGGGATAATGGTAGCATGACAAATGGGAATGAGGATATAGAGATAGATATTACCATATCTGAGGTAGAAGCAAAACTGAAACAGCTTAATGGGACTAAATCGGGGGGCCAAGATAATCTTCATCCAAGAATATTAAAGGAATTGGCACCTGAAATTGCAAGCCCATTAGCAAGAATTTTTAATGAATCTGTAAACTCAGGAGTAGTACCGAATGATTGGAGAATTGCTAATATAGTTCCTATTTTTAAGAAAGGAAAAAAAAGTGATCCGGGTAACTACAGGCCAGTTAGTTTGACATCTGTAGTATGCAAGGCCCTGGAAAAAATTTTGAAGGAGAAATTAGTTAAGGACACTGAAGTCAATGGTAAATGGGACAAAATACAACATGGTTTTACAAAAGGTAGATCGTGCCAAACCAATCTAATCTCCTTTTTTGAAAAGGTAACAGATTTTTTAGATAAAGGAAATGCAGTGGATCTAATTTACCTAGATTTCAGTAAGGCATTTGATACCGTGCCACATGGGGAATTATTAGTTAAATTGGAGAAGATGGGGATCAATATGAACATCAAAAGGTGGATAAGGAATTGGTTAAAGGGGAGACTGCAACGGGTCCTACTGAAAGGCGAACTGTCAGGTTGGAGGGAGGTTACCAGTGGAGTTCCTCAGGGATCGGTTTTGGGACCAATCTTATTTAATCTTTTTATTACTGACCTTGGCACAAAAAGTGGGAGTGTGCTAATAAAGTTTGCAGATGATACAAAGCTGGGAGGTATTGCCAATTAGGAGAAGGATCGGGATATTATACAGGAGGATCTGGATGACCTTGTAAACTGGAGTAATAGTAATAGGATGAAATTTAATAGTGAGAAGTGTAAGGTTATGCATTTAGGGATTAATAACAAGAATTTTAGTTATAAATTGGGGACGCATCAATTAGAAGTAACGGAAGAGGAGAAGAACCTTGGAGTATTGGTTGATCATAGGATGACTATGAGCTGCCAATGTGATATGGCTGTGAAAAAAGCTAATGTGGTTTTGGGATGCATCAGGAGAGGCATTTCCAGTAGGGATAAGGAGGTTTTAGTACCGTTATACAAGGCACTGGTGAGACCTCACCTAGAATACTGTGTGCAGTTCTGGTCTCCCATGTTTAAAAAGGATGAATTCAAGCTGGAGCAGGTACAGAGAAGGGCTACTAGGATGATCTGAGGAATGGAAAACTTGTCTTATGAAAGGAGACTTAAGGAGCTTGGCTTGTTTAGCCTAACTAAAAGAAGGTCGAGGGGAGATATGATTGCTCTCTATAAATATATCAGAGGGATAAATACAGGAGAGGGAGAGGAATTATTTCAGCTCAGCACCAATGTGGACACAAGAACAAATGGGTATAAACTGGCCACCAGGAAGTTTAGACTTGAAATCAGACGAAGGTTTTTAGCCATCAGAGGAGTGAAGTTTTGGAATAGCCTTCCAAGGGAAGCAGTAGGGGCAAAAGATCTATCTGGTTTTAAGATTCTACTTGATAAGTTTATGGAGGAGAAGGTATGATGGGATAATGGGATTTTGGTAAGTAATTGATCTTTAAATATTCAGGGTAAATAGGACTAATCCCCTGAGATGGGATATTAGATGGAGGGGATCTGAGTTACCCACGAAAGAATTTTCTGTAGTTTGTGGCTGGTGAATCTTGCCCATATGCTCAGGGTTTAGCTGATTGCCATATTTGGGGTCGGGAAGGAATTTTCCTCCAGGGCAGATTGGAGAGGCCCTGGAGGTTTTTCGCCTTCCTCTGTAGCATGGGGCATGGTTGACTTGAGGGAGGCTTCTCTGCTCCTTGAAGTCTTTAAACCATGATTTAAGGACTTAAATCGCTCAGACATGGGTGAGGTTTTTCATAGGAGTGGGTGGGTGAGATTCTGTGGCCTGCGCTGTGCAGGAGGTCAGACTAGATGATCAGAATGGTCCCTTCTGACCTTAGTATCTATGAATCTATGAATCTATGAGTCTGGGGAATTTTTAGGAAAAAGTTGAGGTCATGGTGAAAAAGGTTTAAAAAATACACAAATATATAGAATTTTGCGTCAAAAGTCACAGTATTGTTTGGTTATTAAAACAATCTTTCTATTTCTAGTGCAAGGCAGAAACAGTGCATGTCCTTTGCTGAAGTTTTTGAAACTTTTGACTTGCTGTATCAGAGTTCATCTTTGCAAATCCAACCTGGCTTTCCATATTTCAAATTAAGCCACTGATCCTGCAGAGGCAGACTGTTGCACCCATGCAGTGTCTCCTTTGGGCTCCCTCCAGGTGAAGCAATCCACCCATATGCTATCCATTGCAGGACTGGGGCCTAACATTAGCTTTTCATTACCCAGAAGATACTGACCCCTTTAGGAACTGAGGGCCACAACCTTAGTTGATGTAAATCTTCAATTGACCTCACTAGAGCTATGCCAGTTAACACTGACTGAAGGTCTGGCTCTGAATCTCTCAAAGACCTCAGTGGTCTGGCCCTTTGTGTTACCAGAGAATGTTGTCAAGTTCATTGTCAGAAACCTTCCCACACAGCTCCAGACTTGACTTTACAGCCCTCAGTTAAAGTTTGTTCAGCATCATGTCCAAGAACTTCCACAAAGTCCCTTCAAGTATTGTTTTCAGTCTGACTATATCATCCTGCTCTTAGAATCCCTCCACTGGCTCTCCATTATGCAACATGTCAGATTGGGGCAGATCATGGGCCCTTATTAAATGCTGCACATGGGGCCTTTAAAATCTGCTTTAGACAGGCAGCTGATGAGGGTAGGGAAAGAAGACAGGAAAAAATTAAGGCAGGCAGAAATTCCTTCTGCACTGAATTCAGTGGGGGCAGGAGGAAGGGGAAAGATGTGGACTTTGATCCTTGATTTTAGATATTTCAATATTTTAAAAAATATGTGCAGGTAAACACAGTTTTGCTTTAATGCATCTGTCATTATATTATTGCGAGGCATTGTCCAGGCATTTCAACTAAAGATTGATATTCTGTACCCAATCTCCCTTAGTAATGGTGCACCTCTGCTTCTTTGCCCTCCTCTGCTTCTTCAGTCCAATATTATCACACCAGACCAGCCTTCTTGAGGGATTGTCAGACAGCAGAATAGGAAGAAAGATGGGCCAGGGAAGTGGCCAAATATCTTCCTCATTTGCCTCTCTGATCACATCAACTGCCTCATCAGGGCTCTTCAGGGTCTACATTTTCTTCCATTTCAGATTCAAACTTCTCACAGAAGGCTCTTCACAGTTGTGTCCCTTATCAGATCACACAGTTTGTCCCTTACTATTCACTTGCCAGGCACCTTTCACTAATTCTGTTTCTTTTCCTGCCTCCTTTATTGCTTTCTTCCACTGGAAAAAAAAACTTAAAGGGATATCAGGCTCTCCTCTTATTAACTCTAGCCACTACCTTAAAAAAAAAAAACAATGAATTTTGAAAATTCAGTTAGGACCTTACAAGAAGCCCCATCACTTGGGACATTTAAAACTAAACTTGACAAAGCATAAGAAAATAGACAGTAAGGAACAATTCTGCACTGAGGGGGGATAAAGTAAATGGCAATGATATAGGTCTGTGCAACCTACTATTTCTAGGATGTGTCTCCTGCATCAGACTACTCACTATATATAGTATATACATATATACATATACAGTAGCCAGTGTATGATTAATTTTAGATCTTTACAGCGAGATAAGTAACAGGAATAATAGTAAAACAAATTGTTTAACTATAAATATCTGCAGGAACCACTTGTTGAAATTTGTTGTCCCATCTATAAAAATCTATGAACTAAAGAGATAAAAGAGCTATTATAACCAAAATGCAAAGTTATTGCTTCCATCTGAGGCCTTGTCTACACCACACAGTTTTGTCAACAAAAGTTATGACGACAATCAAAAAGCGCTATAATTACACCGCTAGAGCACGTTCACACAATGCTCCTTCTGTTGGCAGAGCACATCCACACTTGGTGCTCTAACATTGACAGGGAGAGGATTGCACTATGGGTAGCTATCCCACTATGCTATTTACCAAATTCTGCAGCTAGGACTTGTGGGAAGGCAGAGTGGATCGCAGTGCATCATAGGTGTGGGCCAAGGTCCCGTGATGCAGTTTTTGCCATTCCACCCATCATTCCATGAGCTTCCAACTGGTTAAACGGCATTTTTCAACAGCGCCTGTTTACTGTGTGCCCACCATCTGTGTGTGAAAGGATGGATTCTGCAATTCTCTCTACTGTTGTGATCACTGTTACGAACACCTCATGGATGGTCATGCAGTAGATCATGAGCTCCCAATATGAACAGGAATCAGAGTTGCCTAACCATCTGTGTGCCATGGAAAGAAACAACACCAGATTACTTTTGGCATTCATGGAGAAGCTGAATATGGTGAACCATTGCTTGGTACACCAACAGAAAGGGCTACTTCTCTATAGTATTGCAGGCACTCGTGGATCACCATGGGCATTTCATAGACACCAATGTGGGGTGGTCCAGGAATATGCATGAAGCACACATCTTCAGAAACACTGGCCTGTACAGAAAGCTGCAAGCAGGGACTTTCTTTCCAGACCAGAAGATTCCAGTAAGGATGTTGAAATGCCCATAGTGATCCTGGGAGACCCAGCATACCCCTTGATCCCATGGCTCATGAAGCCTTACATGGGAAACCTGGAGAGCAGTAAGGAGTGCTTCAACAATAGGGTGAGCAGGTGTAGAATGACCATGGAATGTGCCTTTGGCAGATTAAAAGCATGCTGGTGCTACCTTTATGGCAGGCTTGACATAAATTAGGAAAACATTCACAGGGTCATAGCAGCCTGTTGCGTGCTCCATAATATTTGTGAGGCTAATGGCAAAAAATTTCCCCTTGGGTAAAGCATGGAGGCAGTTTGTCTGGCTGCTGATTTTGAGCATCAGATACCAGGGCTATTAGAGGGACACAACAGGACACAATTCGAATCAGGGAAGCTTTAAGGCAACATTTTGATAATGAGCATCAGTAATGTGTCTTTGTATACAGTACTCTGCCTCCTTTATTAACTTATGTTATCTTATTTTGCATGAAAATTCCTGAGCTGAATTTGTAGTCAACAAATGATCAAACTACATGTATATATTATTACTAATAGCAATCACCACATGTAGGAGACAAAGACTGGTTATCTCTCAGGGTGTTTGTTTTTATTAAATACTAATTAACAACACACACAAAAGTCTTGGTGGGAAGGGCAATAACAGTGCAGGGTAGTTAGTGTAGGCTCTCTTAGCTGTAAATAAGTCCAGTTATCATTTTGGAAGCTGTCAGAAGGAGTGGAGTGAATGGGGTATTGAGACATTCCAGGAAGTTGCAAGGAATGTGTGGGAGTTGTTTGGGGAGGGGATGGAAAGCAGTTCTGTATTGGTTGCAAGGTGGGTGAGCACACATCTGTTCTGAGTGTAGTGTGATTAGGTACTTCAACATCTTCGTTTGCTCCTTCGTTACTTTTATCATCCACTTCTGGCCTTTTAGAATGAGATCCTCACTCTCCTTTCTCTCCTGCCACTCTCCTTTCTCTTCCATTTTAAATTTTTCCTTCAGGGTCTCTCTCCACTCCCTGTATTCTCTTTTTCTGCCTCCGAGGATTGGAGCACATCTCGGAACATGTCCTCCTTGCTCCACCTTGGTCACTTCCTTATCTGACAAAGGCTGCTCCACCGATGTTTAGGGGGTTTCCCTGAAGGCTACATCTTCAGAAACACAAGAAACAAAATACAGAAGCATGATTGTTAGTACACACAGAATGTTGAATTATTACAATAAAACACACGTCTTGTAACATACCAATCACCTTCTCACTGTCCCTTGGCAAGCACACATCTCAGCGAACACCCTAAACATGGTGAGTTCAGCCCAAGTGCAGGTTGGGAGTCCAAGATGCTGCAAAGGGTCTAGGTGATGTTTTAAGAGGATCATTGCAGGTGACTAGGGACAATATTATAAATTCTGCCACCATTTTCCACAGGCGCTGGGGTCATTGAAGCTGATCTCTCTCTCTTGAGGGTCAGCAAGGATGCAAGGGTGCATCTATTGCATGCCTGCAGCTTCAGGCCCAGGCCCTGTGCTGCTCGCCTGTGTCCCACTTTGGTCACTGCACATATGATTGCCAAGTGGCATGAAAAAGTTTCCTACAATGGGGGAAGGAACAAAGCAGCCCTGCCAATCTTGGCAGATGATTGGTGAGTGCCTCCAGGAAAGATTCCTAGAGATCTCTCTGGAGGATTCCCGTGAAATCTCGAGGTGCATTAACACACTGTTCCACTGCACTGTTTACCTGCACAGGGGAATGTGAAGCAGAAACACAGCTAGTCTTGCACATTTCTATCCCTTCACTCACTTTTAGAATATACAGAACAAATGACACCTGTACCTCATATAACTGAATAGAATCAATTCAAAAAGATCACTTACTGGGGATCTCCTCTCCTGCATCATGCTCACCAGAGACGGACTGCTGGGACTGGCTAGACCCCTCCAGAGTGGAAAAGAGGTCCTGACTTGCTGTGCCAATGGACAACCAGCCCATGTGCTCCACATTGTCCTCCAACTCAACCGCCTCATCCTCTACTTCATCCTTGGGGTCAGGTGCAGCGTCTGCAACCTCCAACCCCGCCGAAGTATCCACGGGGCTCTTGGCAGTGGTGGTGGTGGGGTCACCGCCCAGCTCCTTATAGAACTGGCAGGTTTTCAGCGCAGCACCGCAGAGACAGTTTACCTCTCTTGCTTTCTAGTACGCCTATCTCGGCTCCTTTATCTTCACTCGGCAGTTCACCATGTCCTGTTTGTGGCCCTTCTCCAACAAGCTACGAGAAATCTGCCGATAGGTTTAGAAGTTACTGTGGCTGGAGCAGAGCTGGGACTGCACAGCCTCCTCTCCCCATAGTGCCAGCAGATCCAACAACTCAGCTGTGCTCCAAGTGGGACAGTGTTTGCCGAGTGGGGCCTCCATGGTCAGCTGGGAAGATACAATGTGAGCTCTCCACACCGAGCAAACAGGAAGTGGAATTTCAAAAATTCCTAGGCCTCTAAAGGGGGAGAAGCCTGTGTACCTGGGTGTAGGGCAGCGGAGTTCAAACTGCTGACCAGAAAGTTCAGAATGGGCATTATGGGACATCTCTTGGAGGCCATTTACAGCAACAAAACCAAGCGGTGTCTACACTGACACTTTTACAATATAACTTTGCTGCAAAAAGCTCTACACCTCTCATCAAGGTGGTTTTATTTTGTCGGCAAAACAGGAGAGTTTTGTCAGCGGAAGGAGCATTGTAGTGTGTACATCTCCACTGTTTTTTCGACAAAACCTGACTTTTGTCTACACTACACAGTTTTGTTGACAAGGCCTTAGTGGCATGCAAATGCAGTTAGGGATTAGGGGGGAGTACATGGAGCAGACAACATGCCCCCTTTTTTGAAAACAGAACTGTCCTGATTCACAGCAAAGATGTGTTGTATCCTATGTGATCCAGATGTGCTGTTGTCAATATCCTTGATGCTGAATAGGTAACATGATGAAAGTTTGCTGAGTAAAAAAATACGTTCTTGGAGAGGGTGATCCTCAAGAACACTGTAACTGAAACAGAACTGAGTCCAGTACTGTAAGTATTTTTTTATTTATTGAACAGACTTGGACTCAATTCTGTTTTTATTTCCCAGTTACAGTGATCTCTCCAAGAATATGAATTTCTTATCCAGCAAACTTTCATCAAGTTTACCCATAGAGCAAAAAGGGTCATTGGCAGTAACAACATTTAATAAGTGGACTCACCACATCTGGATCGCATTGGGGAGAACACCCCCTTGCTGAGGATCAACACAGATGTACACAATGCTTTACAGACAAGCAGAAGATGTATTCACTTCCCCAATAAAATTACATTTAAGTTAAGATATAATGAGGGATAGGTGTCAGGACTGGGGCGTGGGCAGCCTGGCCTAGGGGTTAGTGTCAGGCACAGGGAGAGTGGTCAGGATGGAACACCAGGAGATTAAAAATAAAGAGACAAGCCAGAGGGCAGGGATCAAGAGACAGTTATCAAGACTCAAGATACCACATGGTCAGGTTTGGGCAACAGAACCAAAAGGCAGGAGGCCGTTATCAAGAGTCAGGTTGAATCAGGATACTGGGAGGTCAGGATCAGAAGGCAGGAACAGGTAAACACCAGACCAGCAGTTCATGGCAGGGTGAAGAACAGCTATACAGACAACTTCCTGTAGTATCCTCTGTCTTAAATAGGGGCTGTGGCCCAATCAAGAGCCTTGGAGTGCTCCCATTCAGAGCATTGGGGCCAAGCACATGTGAGCTTCGTGGACCTCAATCCCAGCTGTCTGAGAGCCACCAGGTGAAGATCTGGAGTGTGATGATCCCCATAGACCCAGGTGTGAGACCTGTGGGGTCTGACGGGAAACACTGGAGGGATGACAAGAAGGAGGACAAGGGTTACAGGTGCAACAATGTCAGGTGGTTGCTCTGGTTGGTGAGGTGAACATCTTCAGGGCAAGTGGTAGGAGTTTTTTAATTATACTGTTTCTAAGAGGAGAAAACTACATTTCAAGGCCTCGTTGAGGAATGTAATTTAAAGAGAGATTAAGCTATGATGGAATGTGTCAGGAAGAAGCTTCCAATCTGAGGGTCTCATGGACAGGGAATAAAGAGGGGAATGGGAGCCAGAAATAAAGAGGCAGTTATTTCTGTGGCATGGAGAGAGCAGAGTGCAGAGAGCTGGTGAAGAGCAAAGGAAGAGGGTTGTGTTTGATGCAGAAGACAAGAGGAAGCCAGCAAAGAGCTCTAAAGAGGATTGGATGTGGTCAGAGATGCAGACAAAGTATGTGACTTTCAGGGCTGCATTTTATATGGGCAGGTCAAAGAGTGAGGCCAGGGCACCAGAGCGGAGTGGCTACTATAGTCAAAGCCTGGACCAGGGTTTTGGCAATGGGCATGGAATGGGTGAATTTTGGTGACATTGTAGAGAAAGAAATGTTGGGAGTAATCAAATGAGAAGAGTAATCAAAGTAGCCAACAAAGTTGCAGGCCCATGGGACACAGACAGGAATGAAGGAGAGAAAAGGGGAGAGGGTGAGAGGAAAGATATAGTGGTAAGGTAAGTTATTAATAATAATCATTTAGATTGCAGTAGTGGCCAAAGGCCTCAACCCGAATCAGGGCCTCCTTGTGTTTGGTGCCGGATTAATACAGGTGAAGAGACAGTCCCAAGCCACGACAACTTACAAAGATACAGGAACAGACTTAGGGGTAGGAATATAACATACAAGTAAAAATCTCATTTAGTTAGACAAAAATATTTTGCCACCTCTCAAACCTAAACATATGTTACTAGCCTGATATATTTTAAAGTGTTCTCCAGCGTGACAACCCCAATATAAAATAATGTTCTAAGAAGTATCTCCCATTTCTGTTAACATCTTGCTTTCTGGTCTTTGAATCCTCATTTGAGTTTGAACTTGGCATTTCAGTCCACAGCAGCCTATGCGTTATATGATAAAAGACATTCCTAGATGGCATTAGCTTGCTTCCGCACTCTCCAGTCATTATCTTTGTGTCTAGGGCAGGATCAGCAGGTATCTATTTCCTCTTCTGTATTATCTTTGGATTCTCACTTACCATGTTCCCATTTGTTGAGTAACTAATACTTTTGTATCTCTTACCTTCTCTATTAGCACTGACTCTCTTGAGCCCCTTTAAAGTGGATTCTCAGATTAAAATCAGCTGTCCTCACAGTCTCTTCATTCAAAACGTATTGAAAACCACTGAGAGGGGACTATATGTTGTATAATTTTCCTGATAAATATCTCAGAATGGTGAAACGATACAGGAATCCTTTTCGTGTTACAAGCATGTGATCACATGTCAGAGTCATCCTGCAGGGTCAGCAGTGCAAACTTGTTAGTTCTGCTGAACCACCCCCCGCACATTGTTACTTTTAAAAAAATAACTACTTTAGAAATGCACATTGACTCAAAAAAGTCTGTCTACCACTCAACAAAAATAGTACTGTTCCTGGCAATATATTCCTTTCCTTTTTAACATCTCACTTCCTCAATGAAAATACTCCAAATGACAGCCCAGCATTTAATGCCCAGCATAAATCTGTAAGATGCTTCAGTAGATTATATGTAATTTGTGTCTGATTTGATCTCATTTTCTATCATTTGAATTTTATGGCCCCATTACAAATATGGGCTAAGGGGAACAGAGAGAGAGCCCCACTATTACAGACTGAAAACAGTGTTGCCAATTCTTGTGATTTTTATTGCAAGTTTTGCAATATTTGGTGTTTTTCTTAAAGCCCTGGAATCACATTATTATGAAAAAATCTCAACTTCCTTTCATTCAAAAAAAAAAAGCGTCTAGCCTCTATGCAGTGAAAAGCTAGCAAGAAAAAGCTGGAAAACATGAATCTTAAAGGCTCAAAAAGAAAAAGGCAAATAAAAAGCATATCCAACAATTACGTACCCAGCAAAACAAAGGACAAATAGATACCTAGATATTTGGTTAGCATTTATTCAATAATATGTAAACAAATTGCATTCATCGGGAAAAAAAAAAGCAACTCGTCTTTCCCCCCCCAATATTAACATTTGATACAGATGCCTGATTGGTTAAATATGTGCCAATCACAGAATTCACTCAATTTAATAAAATCACTAGACATGACATGTCATGGGTAGCGTGAAGATAGTCATTCTGTGACATGGTAACACCCTGTTAAATAGAGAGATCCAATGATTATACGACTGTATAATTTTTCCCCAAACAAAAAGTCACTGTTGTAATGATTATTGTATTGTCTGATATTTACGTGGCTAAGATTTGCTAAGCTGTTAAAATTTCCTGAACAAAGAGAGTTTAAAACAACAACAGACACACACTCCAAGTTATTTATTTTAAACGTATTATTTTATTTTAAGTCTAATAATTTTTAAGCCAAATGCATGATTTCTTGGAACCTAATGCGATTTTTGAACACAGGTGGTTGGCAAGACTGTGGAGATCCTGTATGGTGACATTAGCCAATATAGGTTACATTTAGTTAGTTTGCAAGCTAGAGACCCAGAGAAAACTACAGAATCGTGGCTGTGCTCAGCAGCCTGAATACAGATAAGTCCTGTTTCTTCTTTACCACAAGAAAACCACCTAGCAATCAGCATCGGAATAATAGGACATACAGAAAACTAGTCATAATTGTTTTTATACCATCAGTTTTATAAATCCTCCACCTCTTACTTTTCATGGTGGAAAAGCCCATCTGCATACTGGCTCTGCACACACAAGTGGGTCATGGATGACTGCAGATATGTCTACACTGTAATTAAAACCCCCTCGCTGGTCCAGGGCTGCTGACTCAGGCTGCAAGGCTGTTTTATTGCAGTGTAGACCTTCTGGACTCGGGCTGCAGCCCAAGCTCTGGGACCTTCCCATCTCTCAGGGTCCTAGGTCCCGGTTCCAGCCCAAGCCTAAAAGTCTACATTGTCATGAAACAACCCCAAGCCCAAGCCCCACAAGCCTGAGTCAGCTGGCACAGGCTAACTGCAGGTTTTTAATTGCAGTGTGTAGACATACTCTTCAACTCCCTCACTCCTCATTGACTGGCTTCAGGTACATGGGAAGGAGCCTTAAACTGGTTCCTTCCCACTTCGACTTCTCTCTCTCCTTTCCTGTCCCCTGACCAACTGAGTAATGGCAACTGCAATCATTTCTAAGGAAAAAAAAGTTGATCCCCAGCAGGAACCGAACTCACAGCCCTGCAGCCATCCTGAAGCATTCTAGTTCCTGAGGCTACAACACCGTCTATTAGCTTTGCCCCCTATAAGGGTAGGCATGAAGGAGGCTGGGAATTTGAGCTGACTCTGCTATCAGTTGCAGTACTGATCTCAGAGGACAGACACTGGATATATGCAAAAAGAAAAGGAGTACTTGTGGCACCTTAGAGACTAACAAATTTATTAGAGCATAAGCTTTCGTGAGCTACAGCTCACTTCATCGGATGCATTCCGATGCATCCGATGAAGTGAGCTGTAGCTCACGAAAGCTTATGCTCTAATAAATTTGTTAGTCTCTAAGATGCCACAAGTACTCCTTTTCTTTTAACATGGTGTTGTGTACCATTTCTGGTGATAGTAGGTACTGAGAGATGGAGACCTGTTGACAAGAGCTAGCAGTAAGACACTACCAATTCACTTCACTGTAACCAGTGAACATCATTCAAATAAGTGTAATGCACACATTTCCTGGGTCTGGTGTTCTGTCCCATCTAGTGGCACTGACACACACACACACACACACACACACACACACACACACACACATATGTGGTCACTATTGTCCTTGGTCAGATTCAGACCCATAGAGGTAAAAGATAATATCCTACTACCATAACTTGAGCTTAATATCCTACTACCATTACTGCCCTTTCAGTTGCTGAGCTAATATCAGCAACACGCCAAAATAAGGAGCTCTTTATCTGGATTGTAAATTATCTGACAAGTGAGCACACTAAAATCTTAGTGACATGAAATAACTGTTAGGAGACAGGCAAAATGACTAGCATTCTGGTAATAGAAGCTATGATGGTATTCATCAGGTAGGAGAAAAATAGCTAATTTTTATTAATGTGCCAAATAGATATATTATAAAATATGAAGGCGCATATGCTGTATGAACAGACTATATTTTCCTGGAATGGTTACGATCAGATAGAGTATATTCATTGACTCTAAATCTTGAAGAAAAACCCATCCAAGATATTCACTGTAAATCTATCATCTAGTGATTCCTGTGATATTTTGCTGAGTCTTTGATTTTCATTTCCATATAAAGCAATTCAGGTGGAGACATTTTGGCTAGTGTTCCTATGATAACGTTAATAGACTCCTTGCATCACTTTGTAACTGCCTACCCTGTAATTTATTGACTTCAGGAAGTTATAACACTAAGAACAAACTTGTAGGTTACAACCCATTAAAGCAACGTACAACTGTTTGGATTTCTCAAGTCATAACTTGAATATGCAAAGTGAGGAACAAATGGCACAACAGTCTCACTGCCTAAAATATGAGAACTTTTAAACTATAATAAGAGGCTGAGATTCCCACAGTTAATACCACTGACTGCAGCTTTGGTGTCTTTTTTAATCTCTCTCTATATGCCAAGTTCAGAAGACGGTTTGCAAACAAAGAAAGCCACTGTCAGAGAAGATAATAAGAAAGAAATTGATGCCCACAAAAATACAATTATAAAAAAATTAAGTGTACAGTTTGTGCCATGAGATCCCTGCAATTATTTCTGTTACTGGGGAAAGTCAATGCACTGTGTGTTATTTTCAGGACAAAAACAGGCCAAAACTATTAGGTACAGGATGTTAAGAGCAAAGTATTTGTGCCCTGTGCTGTTGATGGAACTTTTGAGCTTCTTCCACCACTTTAAGACAAGCTGTGACAAATGCAAGCCACAGCTGCACACAGAAGCACTGCTGCTGAGTTTGGAAATATTTCTGAGACAGATTCTGCCAACTTAGAAAAATTAGGCTCATTTTCTGGAAGAGACGAAACATCTGTGCTGTACCACGTATTGGTGGTGGTCTGCAAGATTTCCTTCCATCAGCTATCTCTATATACTACAAATAATAAACATGATTCTAGAAAGATTAACCTCCCTGCCATTGTGTACACCTACTTGCTTTTAAGTGCAAAGCAGATTGGACTGCAGACTGTCAGGTTTTGCAATTGCACATTTATTGTCCTCCTCTGTCTAGTACTGCAATTCTTCTATCCTGTATTGCAATAAGAGCGCTATTCAGCATTCCTTATTCAGGCAAAGCTCCAGATCTGCTCCATTAGGAGATTTGCCTGAGTTAAGAGTGCTCAGTAAGTTCTAAGAGTAAAGAAGAAATAACCCTAAAGTAAAGCCTTATATGGTAGAAAAACTACATTCCAACTCCTAAATACAACTCCTAAAACTGCATCCGTTAAAGAAATTTTAATATATTAGACCTCAGGGGGTTTCATGTATGAACTTGAAAAGCTGTCTTTCAGTGGTCAAAAGTACGTTTTGAGATGTAAGCTTTATGGAGTAACAGAGCTATATCAAATTGTGCATGGAACACTAAAGCAGATAAGAGTATCCTTGAACTTGGCTTAGTCATGAGGTATTCATTAATTCCAAACAACCCCAGCTGGTTTTACGTGCCAGAACTGTTGTAAAGAAGTGTATATTTTTAAATGTTAGGTCAGGGAAAAATCCTTCCGGACAATGGGTTTTGTCTTTAGAGGGGCAGTGTAATGTTGCAATGAAGTTCTTGGTCTCTTGAGATGAAGAAGTCTCTCATATGTTTATTTCTATGAGGAAGAATATATCCAAAGGAGCTGGTAATTTATTACTGCTGGTCAGCATTTTCCAGAATTGTTTTTTCTATGATATATTTTTTGTCAAAATGTTGGCTTTAGTTGGGAAAAAGCCCACAAAAATTGATATTTAATGAATTGGATTTCACATTTGCTGTCCAGCTACTGAGCTGATAAAACAAATAATTTTGAAACTGACAGTATTTTTCATTTTAATTCTGGACTTGGACAGAAAAAAATGCAAAGACTCTAGTAAGTTGTATGGCAGTGGCATATCGAGGCCTGAGTCACGGAACAGGGCCCCACCACACGAGGCACTGGGGACATATATGATGAAATGACATTCTTAGTCCCAGAAAGCTTACAATCTAAGCAATCAGAGCTTACAGTCTAACATGCAATTGGACTCATGAAGCCTCTATGACCATGCACAGAAAAATAGGGTCTGTCTGCTACGTGTTAGGAACCAACATGAAGCTGCAGGTATTTCTGCTGACTCAAGCTGCTAGTAGCACCAAGGATTGGAGTGACCTGGAGCATATCTCTGAAACAAAGTGAAGAAAGGGGCCGATAGGTCATAAAGGAGAAAGAGCCTAGGAACAGCCAAGCTCAAGGAAAACAGCTTAGACTAAAGTTTATATTTTTTTCTTAAGTCAAAACCCAAAGCAAACCCCTAGGAAGGAAGGAAGGAAGGAAGGACTGGCATAATGGTTTAAATTAGTTCAGTTTAGAAGCAAATTCTGAACAAGCCATTAATATGCAAATATCAGGGGGCACATATGTAGGGGGTTATAGTGGGTAAACTTTAAAGCTCCCTGTCTTTGGAAGTGCAATGTCAAGTAGTTCTGTTATTATGAAGTCATTGCTTTCCCCTGCCTAGGACACTTTAACATTGCTAACAGCTCTGCCTGTGTGTGGAGCACAGTTGCCTTTTTGCTGTGGGAAGTGAATAGATGCACCCACTGCTTTCTCAGAGACTACTTTCATTGTTTTCCTTAATCTAAAATAACTCATGTATATTAAAAAATGGGGGACTGCACAGCACCCCTCATGCCACAGAACTGAGTTCCATGACAGCTCTCACTACCTTAGCACTAAGGATGTGACAGAGAGGTTTCCACTGGGTCCAAACTGTACAGATATATTAGTCACAACTGGCTAGAGTGCCAGCTGTTTACTAAATCTGTCCTCTCCCAACCCTCTCGTGCACAAAGCCCAATTATTTTGATCTTCAAACATGGAACAAAAACTTGACTCAACATGGGCAAATGTTGCCCAGTCCATGCTTGGATGAGTAGTGAGTGTTGGGAAACGTCCTAATAAATACATAAATAGTTTACTCTATGATCTAATTCTGCCATTCTTTCTCATGCTGAATAATATCTTCTATTGGAACCATAAGGGGCTTCTGAGTGTGAGAAAGGGGGCAGAATCAAGCCTACACAGCTGTAGATGTCAAAGCTGGCTGGGAGCTTTTCTTATTGTAACTCCTTGCCCATCCTGCTCAGTATTTCCCTCTTCCCTGTGTATGTGCACGCACACACCTGCTAATTAAAATGGAATCAGAATCAAACCCTTCTAAAATCTGAGTTTAAGAAAATTCATAGTTTTGTATTATCCTTTTTAAAAAACAAGATGGAAATCAGCCTTTTTGGTTTGGACAAGGTTTTAGTATTCCAGAGGCTGCTCAGATGGGCAAATAATGACTTGGCGGCATGCCCCCTTAGTCTGAGTGTTGAGAGGCAGGCATGCTAAGTAAACATACACCCCTGGAGTGTGATGAATAGGAAATACAGGATGCAAGGATGAGCTCAACCAGAAAAATATGCAGAAGCTTGGTTTTGCAGGATTTGGTAGGTTGGTGTCAGAACCATGAACTTGCTCATCAGCAGCCAAGTATCAGTCCAGTGAAAATGGGCTTGTATAGAATCACAAAGCATGATCTGTCTACAGAGAACCATAAAGGTGCCATATTTCAGAGAGTCAGCTGAGCACTTGGATAAGTCATTTCTTTATTGAAACCAGTACTCTTATGATTACCTGTCAAGACACCCAAATATCTTTGCTAAACCCTTGGGGGTCGACAAGGTTTTGGGAAATTAGAAAAAGATGTTTAACCTCTCCTCACAGTTTAGATTATCTGAGATTTATTATAGAGATTATGGATTGGATTTTATTCTTCCCCTGGACCAAGAAAAAAATCAATAATAAACAGGTGTCCAGAGATTATGTCTGCTTCCTGTTTTTCAGCCCAAATCTGCATCAGCACTGTGGCTGTTTATAACTAAACAACAGGGAACCAACAAACAGGGCTACTATCATAGAGCACATGATTCTAGCACTAAGACTAGGATCATGACATTGCCATGAAGTAATATTCAGTAATATGTAATAAAAGTGGCAGGATCTGGCCCTGTATATGTAGAGTAGCATCTTACTCCACAAAAACTCCTGATGGCTTCAATGAGACTACTCCCAGAGTAAGATTCTACTGGTCTTGTGTAAGGGTGGCAGAATCTGGGCCATCATGGGTTTCATTTTCAACAGACAAACTAATCACCACAGCACACAAACATTAACGATCTGCTCCACATGCAGAAACACAATGCACTGCTTATCTGCTCAATTCTCTCTCACCAGAAGTAACTGGCAGCAGTACGGAGCCACAAATTTAGTGGATATTCATCATGTAGCACTCTGATCTTTTGCACAGTTTCCTGCCTCAGGGATGCATTTCTTGCCCTGCTCCCTCAGAGAGGGGCAAATGCCCAAGCAATACACATGGCAAAACATTTACATTACCCACAAAGAAGAAGATACCAGCCTCACAAAATTGTGACCTCATTTTGATCAGTGCTTTATACAAGACTTGCATATTTCTAAAGCCAGGAGTGTTTTTGACCTAAGGGACTGTTTGTGATTATTCGATGGTGCCTTGTGTAAAGGTGGTTTTGTTCTGTGGTGGTCATGGTGACAACACATGTTTGCTCACCTTCCACAGCTTGGACTTGTCACCTTTATTGATTAAGATCTGTTGGAAAGCCTGCAAACTGCAGTGCTCCAGGGATTTTCTTGACAGCTAACTAAGCCCCAGGCAAAAACAGGCTCATGCTGCTCCAAACAAACCTATCTGCGATTACTCTCCCTCTTCCACCATGCACTGTATTTAACAATAATTGCTTATGATAAGGAGACTGTAATTAGGAACATGCATTGAAATAAGTGGCCAGATAGTCCAGCATTTCATATGCCAAGCATGTGTCACCACCGCAGTCATATTACCTCCAAGGAGTCTTTTAAATAAGTGATTTTTCATCTTATTTTTAAATAAAGGGGTTCCCCCCAGTCTACAGTCAATTTCTGGGGCATGCTTGTTCAAATCCAGCCAAGGTTATTAGTAAGAGACCTGCAGATCTGCAAATGGAGTTGCTGGTTTCAGCTCAGTTGCTAGTAGGCAGGTGTCAAAGAAACCACAGCAGTGAGCGCTCTAGATGGCAATCCCCTCAGGGAGGTTAAGGACTGAACATGTGTGCAGACTGAACTATCTAGTCTCTCACTCCAAGCCAAGGTGAGTGAGTGAAGCAGTGGTGGGGGTAGGGAGGAAGCTTGTCCTGCCACTCTATGTGCTGGCTGTGCTTTGTAGCTGAAAGAAAGGATTTCAGAATCTAGGACGGCCAAGCTGAATATCCTGTTCACACACAAAGATACCAAGCAACATATAGCCTCCAAAATCACTGTATGTGTGGATTATATACCCCCCTTCAAATGAGTGCATCTTTCCGTGTTGCCAAACATTTCAGCCACACACAGAAGAGACAATAGCCCCATGAGGATGAAAGATTCAGATGTATAACAACAGACAGGAAAGAGATTGGTAATTTGAGTCCAACGCTAACATTCCTTCCTAAAAAGTTGCTTACTCACTGGTACACTCAATATCTTACCGCATTTTTGTTTGGCCAAAGGGAATAGCTATACTTTTGCATGCATTCAAGTTTCAAGCAAATTAAAGTGCAAGTTAGGATTCCTAGCCTCCGGCTGATAGAACTACACAGCTGTCAAGGCAGTAGCACGTTCACACATCAGGTAAAGGAGAGATCTGACTAGCCAGGGCTGTGCCATGGCAATGCATTTTATCTGATAGTATAGACAGCAATACCGAACTAAGGAACAAATATATTCAATGCAAATAGTTACATATTAGATTCTTACTATATGTTCCATTCTGTGCATCAGATGAAGTGGGCTGTAGCTCACAAAAGCTTACGCTCTAATAAATTTGTTAGTCTCTAAGGTGCCACAAGTACTCCTGTTCTTTTTATATTAGAAATTAATGAGGTCTACTAATTGAGTTTATCCTTTTAATGTAATAAAATTCTAGAAAATATACAAAAGTGTGTGTTTGCCTTATGTTATCTAGAAACAAATCATTAATACCTTGATATTCTAGATCTTAGTGCAAATATTACAAACAATGCCATTCCAGTACCATGAATTTACTAATTTACTGAAACAAAAAACCCCTATTCTGGAGATGTGGGCACTTGTACAAATATTTTTTAAATCTACAGACTAATCCAAAACATGGATGAACCAGGCAGGTCAACCTCAGCCTATAGAATGTAAATCAAACCACCATCTAGACCACAAGTTTCTCAAACTGGAAGTCATGACAAAGTGTCAGTGAGTTACAGCCTACTGACCCTCTGTATGTAGCTAAGTAGGAAAGGAGTCCCTCTATGGAAATGATTGAGAACCACTGAGCCAGACTTTGTTCCCCAACCTTTGTTCTCCAGTGATTCCTACCCCACAACCCACTCTGTCATCAAAAGCCTAAGAAAATAAAGGACCGTGTAGCATGTTCTGGATGTCAAGAGATTTGGGCTATTTCAGACCCAGGGATGAGTTTAAAATTGAAAGAGGAACACTGAATAGATTTTCTGGATAGTAAACTAACTCCTGAATGGGAAATGAGACAGAACCTTTCCCCCTCTGCAACCTTCCAAGCTCAGAAGCCCCATGACCAGTGGTGGTTCGTCTATTGAGGGCATTGGTGCAGCAAAGTACGCAGGCACACACGTGTGTGTGAGTGTGCTTGTGTCACTAAATATGAACGATGAACACAGTACATCTATAGCAACTTTCCATAAATTCTAGCCTCACATCCAGGAAGTAATCTAGGGCCCAGGTTAGTCATTACTTGAAGACCAAGCTTTCTTTTTCTGCTGTGCCCCACAGTTCACCAGCTGCCACTGCCCACTATCCTGATGCCAGCTTCAGTTCATAACAATGGGGGGGCATGCCAAGAATGATCCATAGTGGATCTGTTAGCAATATGTATGAAATGGAGCCTGATTTTTTTTTCATTTCCTCTCACATAAGGAAGATGAGCCCTCCTCATGCTTGCTTCAGTGAGAGCAGAAGAATTTGCATTGAAATTTAAATTAAATATTTTTATGGTAGAGCTGCCTTCCGTTCTTCCAGCCATCTATCAAGAGACAAGCTGGTATTCAGGGATGGTTTTTCTCCATGTTGGGAATGTCTGGATTTGGAGTAATGTTGGAGATAGAGAAATATATCCAGGATATATTTGCTAACCTTGAGATTATTATTTTTCCCTCTATGTCTGTGTCACTAAACTGGTTGATTCCAATAAAATGTTAATTTGACATGATGGAAATTTGATAAAGCATGGCAGTAGGCTTATAAAAGAAAGGAATTTCTTCCCTGGACCATATTTATGGCTAGATTGTACAATTAAGACAGTGACCTGAATGGGTTATTATGCACTAGGGTGTCTCGGAAGTGGACTGTGCTTATGGAGGACTAAGTCCCTTCCCACGTTCTCCAATGTGCAGGGGAAAAGGTGTGCACCTATTATATTATATTTTAAGACGCTGAAGATTTTCTCTCCACAGCCCATCCCAGTAGCTGGCCTGCTGTGCAGGCCAATGCAGGAGGAAAGGGAACTTGGACCCAGCTCCTCCCTACCCCATTTGAGGCAATGTGCGCTGCCAGTACATTCTAAGGAAAGACTGATTATCCCTTGCCTTTGTACGGGACAAGCAAGTATGTGGATCCTTGCTTCTCCCTCCCATAAACCAAGCCAATGGGCAATGCCAATCTGGTCCTCACAGCATAGCATGTTTCGCTAGGTACATGACAAAGGGGTTGCCTTCTTCAGTAATATTGGCTGATGCTAGGAATAGCAATTTGAGGAAAGATCAACAGTCCTAGATTATAGGGGGAAGTAGTGGCAACCACCTCCCCATATTTATGTTGCCTAGAACTTCCCATCATAAAAAAAAAATCTTATATCCCTTTTTTAAGAAATTCTCACACCACTGTTTGCAGCAGGCCTTTGGAATTCATCAGGAAGGAAGCCCTTAGGCTAAAGAAGTGCCTTTTCCTTATCTCGTGAAATTCCATTCAGGTTTAGCCAAGCTATAAACTGTTGAAAAAAAATCACCATTTCACTTCTTTCTCCTACATTCCCCAGAAATACATTGGCAGCCTGCCAAAACAATAAATGAACATTCCGAAGAGCTGAGCTCACATCATTATCAAAGCAGTAGCAGTGCGTGCTGCATTGGGATGACCTGGGAGCTACTACAGCAGCTGTAGCCCCTTGGGGAAGAGAACTAGACTAGGCTTTCACTGACTACCCTCCTTGCCTCAGCAGGCCATCTTTCTCTGTATGTCTCTGAGGCACTGAATGGGACAGGAGTTCCCCAAGATCCTTGGCAAGGAGAGGGAAAGGAAACAGAAAGAGCTAGTTTTCCACCAAGAAACTCCCAGCCAGACTCAGCCAATCCACTTTGTATGGCATAACAGCCTTCTCCTGGTGCCAGTTAACATAACTCAAATGGTAGTCATCTGTGCCGCATGCTTATGGGTCAGAGTTAAAATGATGGTGACGATGCATGGATCAGTGGGGTACAGTGGTACATAATAGAGATAGGATTTTTAATGTAATTTCTAGAGTGAATAACAAAATGGAATTTCCATCCAGCAGAAAATCACAATGTTGCAGTACTTGTTTTCATCCCAAATTGGGACAAAAAGTCAAAATATTGAAGCTCAGAATGAAAAGCTCAAAAAAATTTAGTTTGACATTTTCAACTGAAAGTGGAGGTGTGCTTTGGACAAATTAAGTTCTATAAAAATCTTGATTCCTAAGAACTCTGGAAATAAACAGACCCTAAATGTCTCAAGTTGGTCTCCCAAAGTCAGTGGAAGCTTGTGACAGTTTTGGCCTTAATCTCTCTTTGCCTCAGCTCCTCGTTTGTAAAATGGGGCTAGTAATACTTGATCTCATAGGGTATGAAGATAAATTCTAGAGTTGTCAAGTGATTAAAAAAACTAATCACAATTAATCGCGAGATTAATTGCGCTGTTAAACAATAATAGAATGTCATTTATTTAAACATTTTGTAAGCTTTCTACATTTTTTAATATATTGATTTCAATTACAACACAGAATACAAAGTGTACAGTGCTCACTTTATATTTATTTTTGATTACAAATATTTGCAAGGTAAAAAAGAAAAGAAATAGTTTTTTTCAATTCAACTAATACAAGTACTGTAGTGCAATCTCTTTATCATGAAAGTTGAACTTACAAATGTAGAATTATGTACAAAAAAATTACTGCATTCAAAAATAAAAAAACATAAAACTGAAGAGCCTACAAGTCCATTCAGTCCTACTTCAGCCAATCGCTCAGACAAACAAAGTTGGTTACAATTTTCAGGAGATGATACTGCCTGCTTCTTGCTTACAATGTCACCTGAAATTGAGAACAGGTGTTCACATGGAACTGTTGTAGCCAGCGTAGCAAGATATTTATGTGCCAGATGTGCTAAATATTCATGTCCCTTCATGCTTCAATGATGATTCCAGAGGGCATGTGTCCATGCTGATGATAGGTTCAGCTCAATAATGATCCAAAGCAGAGCAGACCAACACATGTTCATTTTCATCATCTGAGTCAGATGCCACCGGCAGAAGGTTGATTTTCTTTTTTGGTGGTTTGGTGTTCTGTAGTTTCCACATCTGAATGTTGCTCTTTTAAGACTTCTGAAAGTATGCTCCACACCTTGTTCCCTTCAGATTTTAGACGGCCCTTCAAATTCTTAAATCTTGGGTCGAGTGCTGTAGCTATTTTTAGAAATCTCACATTAGTATCTCTGTGTTTTGTCAAATCTGCTGTTAAAATGTTCTTAAAAAACATGTGCTGAGTCATCATCCTAGACTGCTATAACAGGAAATATATGGCAGAATGTGCATGAGAATGTGCAAAACAGAGCACGAGACATACAATTATCCCCCAAGGAGTTCAGTCACAAATTTAATTAGTGCATTATTTTTTTAATGAGCATCATCAGCATGGAAGCATGTACTCTGGAATGGTAGCCAAAGCATGAAGGGGCATATGAATGTTTAGCATATCTGGCACGTAAATACCTTGCAATGCTAGCTACATCTGTGCCGTGCAAATACCTTTTCTCACTTTCAGGTGACATTGTAAATAAAAAGCGGGCAGCATTATTTCCCGTAAATGTAAACAAACTTGTTTCTCTTAGTATTTGGCTGAAGAAGAAGGAGGACTGAGTGGACTTGTAGGCTCTAAAGTTTTATATTGTTTGTTTTTGAGTGCAGTTATGTAACAAAAAAACTCTATATTTGTAAGTTACACTTTCATGATAAAGAGATTGCACAATAGTACTTGTATGAGATGAATGGAAAAATCCTATTTCTTTTGTTTTTTACAGTGCAAATATTTGTAATCAAAAATAATAATATAAAGTGAGCACTGTACATTTTTGTATTCTATGTTGCAATAGAAATCAATACATTTGAAAATGTAGAAAAATTTAATCAATTTCCGTTGGTATTCTATTGTGTAACAGTACAATTAATCGTGATTAATTCTTTTGAGTTAATCGCATGAGTTAAATGCCATTAATCAAGAGCCCTAATAAAAATTCATTACAGCTTGTGAAGCACTCAGATACTGTGCTTAGAGCATCCTAGACACTCCCATGGGAATATAAATAATTCTGGCTTCAGCGCAGGTTTTGGATGATGTCCTGTAAACAAACCTTCGGCCACACAGTGAGTGAGGAGGTTAAAAAAGGAATATTGAAATCACACTAAGCAAGCACCATCCTGTCTGTGCACCCAATGAGACAGAGGTCCTGTGGGGGGAAAATGTGATTATAAAAATAAAATGTATCATAATGCATACACACAAGGGGGCCAAAAATGTTAGCAACCTTAATTTGGGCATTTCGTAACTTTTGAGTGCTTGACTCATGTGTGTGTGTAAAGTATAGATTATCTAAGTGACAACAAATGTCTGACATGATAACCATCTACAGTTATATGAAGCATGCATACATCAACAAGGTAGATAAATTATTTAGGAAAATGTAAGCAGAAGCATTGGACTGAAATTAAGAAAAGGAAAATTTAGGCTAAACACCAGGGAAACTTCCTGATGGGACATTCTAAAACCATGGAATACTCTCCAAAGGGAAGAAGTGGAAAGCTAAACTAGACAAAGTTATGGAAAACTGGACTAGAAACAAACTAGATGATGGACTAATTGAACTAGGGGGTCTTTCATCTCTCTGGTTTACAAGTTTCTATGATTGGCCTCACTGTAAATTTAAATGAATACAGCCAAGTGCCACTATAGGTCAGTTTAAGAATGTCAAGCCCTCATGATCTTATATGAATTATACATTTTTAGGTATTTTTAATCATTGTAGAGTGTACATTTCACAATTTTGATGCCAGATGCAAAGTAAACATTTAATATCATTTCAAATTGGTTTAATCATGGGATCAAATATCATGAGTGCCAATTCTCTCATCTCTTCCTAGTGGTCGTAAACCAGCAGCTGCTATTTATGCTCCTTTTATGTTACAAAGTGAGCTGAGCCTAGACTTTCTAATTCAAGAAATACCTGTGTAAATGCTTTACACTTGGAACTAGCTGTAGGGTGGAGGAACTGATTACCCTGGGTTTGATTTTGTCAGTATTCTTGGTCAGTTTCATTCTGATGTCAGCTCCACATGTAAATTATTCTAGGTTTCTCTCTTTCTTAGCTAAGATTCCCTATTATCAGTGGCTGAGGCTATGTGCCAAACAAAAAGCCACCTTCTGGCATCACTCACAGTAGAGACAGGACTTGGGTGTCATGAATATACAGAGGTTTCTTTATTCAGAGTGCTGGGCACAGATACGCCCTGCAGTTCTTCCTGGCTCTTTAGATCCTAAACCAACTATTACAGCTGCTCAGTGCCAACACCAAGGCCTTGTCTTCACTTTATTGGGTTAGGACACCACCTTGCAGGATTGAGTTAACTAACATGATACTGACCATGACTTTGCAATTAGCATAGACAAGGACACGTTGTGTTCAGCATCATGTCCGCTAGTCATGGTTAAATTCTGGTCCCTCAAATTTAGGATTTTCAGAGTGCTGCATATTTTTGTGTTCAAAATAATGGACAAGTGTGGACATTGTCAGGGCAAGTTTAATAAGGAGCAGTTGGGCTTTTGGTGCATACACAGGCATGTGGCTTTGTTTTTTGACAACCAGGAAGCTGTTGGGGCTCTTCCTAATGAAGAGCAGATACATCATCCTATAGTTCTGCTTTTTTAGCAGGGGCAGACATGACATTAAATTTGGAAGAGGAGGGATTTGAATTCTTCATTTCCCATTAATCTTGGCATCAACTCTATGCCTCACAGTACAATACATTCGCAAAAAGAAAAGGAGTACTTGTGGCACCTTAGAGACTAACAAATTTATTAGAGCATAAGCTTTCGTGAGCTACAGCTCACTTCATCGGATGCATCGGATGCTGTAGCTCACGAAAGCTTATGCTCTAATAAATTTGTTAGTCTCTAAGGTGCCACAAGTACTCCTTTTCTTTTTGCGAATACAGACTAACACGGCTGCTACTCTGAAACCAGTACAATACATTATCTGCCATACATCCAGCACAGGTAAAGAATTACATTAGCTTGATGTTTCCGCTAAAATGAGTAGTAGTAACATGGTTAAAGTGTTGTCATGAGGCTGCAGAAGTTGCCCCTTTGAGAAGAATTTGTCATTTAAGAACACTCTGTTTCAGGCTACGTGAAGACTCACACAGGTAGCACTTCCTCATTGTATGTTCCTTTCACATTGTGAAGGGTTTCTTTGAGATCAACCCGTTAGAGAATTAATTTATGCTTTTCCAGTGAGAACTTGCATTTTAGAACATTATTATACAGTACATTCAAAGGAAAGACAACTTTACATGGCCACGTAATCTCTTTATAAACTCAGTATATATTATTGTTATATCCACCATCGTTTACTATTAACTGAGGGCTAGGATGGAAAAATACAGTATCAGCATTATATCTATACACTAGCCTTCTTCAGACTTAACAGCAGTTACAAAACATATACCAGAGAATGATCTATTTACATTACAACATTAATCAGGGCAGTAGAGATAAAAAAACCCAAACAATTATTCATGACTTTCTCCTTTGCTCCCCAGAGACTTCAAATACATATATTTTGGTTACTTATTTAATGTTGACAAGGACAAATTAGTTAGCACTGTTGTTTGAATTAAGAGACCTAACTTCTACTGCTAAGTTATGGCAGTTTTATAATTAATTTGATTTCAACGCTTGATCGCTGTCTTGACTACTGGAACAGGAAATGGCTCTCAAGCGGTGTTCAGGTGGGAATATAAATGAATACATACTTTTGCCTATAAGATTGGCTAAATCTTTCAGTAGGAAACTTTAGATTATAATTAATATAATACTTTTGTAACACTTCCTAGCAAATTAATAGCTTAAAAGTCTGGAAACGTAAGAATCTATCATAATATCACCCTCCAGATGGATGAAGTCTTCAGGCTTTAATCTCCTTTCACTTATAGAATCATAGAATCATAGGGTTAGAGGGGACTGCAAGGATCATCTAGTCTAACCTCCTGCCAAGATGTAGGATTTGTTGTATCTTATACTGATTGATGTATGTCAGTTTAAGTCAATGGAGTAAAAGAGGCATGAGAGAGGAGAGTCAGGCCCTTCATCTGCTTAATTCTCTAGTCTTACACTTTTTGCAAAATGTCACCCATCAGTCTAAATGTCCCACCCACAAAGATGAATACGATACAGTGCTGAATGATATAAGTGTAAAAAAAAAAGCCTATGTAAAATGAGAGAATTTGGCTTTTTACCAACTTCCCAACAAAGCAAAAATATGTCATTTTCATATTACCGCAGGTTTGAAAATTTCCTATGAGCAAAACATTTTTGTTGTATCCTTTCCTGAGTAATTTCCCAAGGCAGAACAATGGTTCTTTCCTTGAAGAACTTAGCTTTACAAAACATTAAAATTTGGATTTTAATAAAAAGAGACTTGTGGAGTGCATTAGAATGTAATACTGTCCACTAACCAAGTAATAATTCTAGTAGCAGCAGGAATCCTAGAAGTGGGGCAAAATAGTTGTTAATGACTCTTCTCTAAAGGTTTCTTTTCTCAATGATTACCAAACCTACTGCATGCCATACTAGCCAACTGATCAGTGGTACTCAACTGAGAAAGCCAGCAAAACGTTTTGGTTTGAGCTTGAAGCCAATGAATGAGTTGTCAGCCATTTTAGTAAGATGTTGTAATTCTCAAAGGAGGTAAGACCCTTCTTGAGGAAAAAAGAAAGAGGATTGGACTCCTCTCCTCACCTACCAGAGTCAGGTGAGTTGGTGGAGCCTGTCTTCGCCACCAAGACATACAGAATAAGGGAGTCCAAAACATTCATGTCTTGCCTGGAAGTGCAGGGAGGACATGAGGCCTTTAAATACAGGCTCAGAATTAGAAGCAACAAACCAGAAGAATCGCCTTTGGTAGATATCTCGCCTGGAAATGTAGTACTCATTGAATAGACACCTACTATTTTGTGTTAACTGGTGGTGTTTGAAGGAGAGTATTTTACTGTTATGACTTTGTATGGAGCACCCTGCGTGCCTTTTGTTAATATTTTTATAAACCATTTGCTTTTTTTAATGCTACTTTTAAAGTATCTGAATCGCTACTTTCTGTAGATACCCCAGCTCTGCCTGGTATTGCCCTGCAAGATTACACACACACACGTGTTTGCACTTTCTAGTCCCGATTTGGAAAGTGCAATAACAGCAAGACCTCAGCAAGTAGTGGAGCTCCTTATGCGGGATGGGCAAAATGAAAACTAGCCTCTCTCTTTAGCTGGATCTGAATCTTTCTGCTGGTGTGGACCCGAGTCTGCAGTGTGTGCTAGACCCAAAGTCCCAGTACAGTGTTGCGGTTCTCCCAAGATCTCTTCCACTCAGTTCCCCAGGAACTCAGTTTGACTCCAGTCTCATCACTCAAGTTCTTTTATTTGGTGTACAGAAAAGCTACGCTTAATAGATCAGACTCAAGCATAAGGGGTGGTTATAGGTCATGCTACAGCAAACTTCTTTCTTTATGTACATTTACACATTTACTATACACTGCAGTCCACGTTTTGGGATTGGCTTGGTCACTTTGCAGCAATCACCGTACAGCATGCTCTGTCCACGCACTGTCCATGCACAACTTACTCTGTACCTCATCTTACGTTCCAGGCTTATTTTATCCATTGTTATTCTGTCCATTGTAAATGGTTTCCTGGGCATCCCCCCCACATATCTTTGCTAGTACAGACATTCTTTTCCAGCAGGCTGATCCATTTACCTCCCAGTTTCTGTCTCCCAAGAAATGAAGCCTCACCTATGTCCAATTACTAATGTTACACCAGGCCTGCATGCCACAGCTTTTGTTTTTCTTTTTTATATTAGCATTTGTTTTATTTGCATTTGGTGGAGTGTGGTTAATTTTTTTTTTAAGTTTGCTACCCAGCAACGTATTTATCAAGACCACAATAGTTGTAATTAATTATTAATACTAGGCTTAAAGTACAAACCTCCTCCGGTCTAGTTCACTAGGGTATAATCCCACATTATAAACTTGCACTGCTTTTAAAGTATTCTTCGATGATTTTAACTTTGCTTTTTATCACACTATAAAAAAACTACAAAATATAAAAAAGCCTGGACTGTAAGATGTGGTAAAGAGTAAGTCGTGCGTGGACAGAGCATGCTGTACAGGGATTGATTCCTGCTAAGTGGCCAAGCCAATCCCAAAACATGTAGCACAATATATCGTAAATGCAATGTAATGTGTCAATGTATAAAAAGGGAAAGGCTTCCTGTGCAACTCCGTTGTATGGTATGCCTTATATCCACCCCTGTACTTGAGTCTGATCAACTAAGTGTAGCTCTGCTGTATGCCAAATAAAGGACTGCAGTTGAATTGAATTCTTGAGGAACCAAATAGAAGAGGTCTCAGGGGAACCCCAGCATAGTCTTGACCAGTGGTTCTCAAGCCGGGGTATGCATACCTCTGGGGGGTGCACAGAGATCTTCTGGAAGTACATCAATTCATCTAGATATTTTCCTTCTTTTACAACAGGCCACATAAAAAGTCAGTATAAACTAAAATTTCATACAGACAATGATTTGTTTAAACTGCTCTATATACTATACACTGAAATGTAAGGACAATATTAATATTCCAGTTGGCTTATTTTATGATGATATGGTAAAAATGAGAAAGTGAACAATTTTTCAGTAATAATGTGCTGTGACACTTGCATTTTTATGTCTGATTTTGTAAGCAAGTAGTTTTTAAGTGAGGTGAAACTTGGGGTACGCAAGACAAATCAGACTCCTGGAAGGGGTACAGTCATCTGGAAAGGCTGAGAAGCACCAGCCTTGTTTATGTTATAAGATAAGCAACTTTCTTCTCTCAGTGTTTCCCTATAGGTTCTGGGCCAGGGCCTAGAGGAAGAGCATCCCTTTTGGAGTTTCCCTCCAACCCATGTCAATTTCTCTTATCTCCTGTCTCTCATGTGGTACTGATCTCTCCAGGGGATTCAAGGGGAGAGGATTTAGTTCATCTGGAGGCTTGACATAGTGACTGTGTCCATTTCTACTGCAGTGACATTACAGATCACTCCATTGAAAGTGCTTGTGTTTTCTTTACTCTCTTGTAGAGCTCTGGTGTCTGGGAGACCCTGCTCTGGCTATCTTTGAACTGTAACACCAACTCTGAGCAACCCCAGACTTAATACAATAAATATAGCAAGTGTGCTAACTATTTTGACAGTGCTGAACTGCCTAATGATCTTGTTCTTTCTTTGTTTCTTTTTGCAGGATCTGAGGAAGAGTGCCCAGGCTTGAGTTCATGCTTTGACCATTATAGTATCATTCCTCGTGCTGATTTTGGGTTTGGTTCTTGGTTTTGGTTTAAGTTCACTAGTAAAGTTATTTATTAACCATGTATTGTGTTCAACCTGTTATGTCATGTGTCAGGAGAGCAAAACCCAGTCCCAGGGTAAATGGCAGGTGCAAATTACTTCTGTCAGGGAGTAGGAAAGGAATTGTGACTGAGTTAATTCCTTCCTGAGGCATCTCCTGGAGCCATACACCTATATACCGCCCTTGACACAAGGTACTGAGAAAAGGCTGAGTCTAAGAGAATGATGCTGCGTGTTATTTAGTGTCCTTTGGAAGCCACTCTTCCTATCAGTTATGCACTGGGTTCTGAATAAAGGACATGGCAGGGATCTGTCTTTCCTTACAACTTTTCCTTAAAGTTTTGGAGGATATGAAGCTCACCCTTTAAAGGTGAGCTCCTGCAGGTGTGTTTCTGGTCACCCAATGCATTATTTCCACTAGCAGGAAATAATTCACTTCCGGGAGCATAGTATTATGTGCTGAGAGAGGAATGCTTCCTGTTGCAGGTAACCATTCAAACACTGTGTTTGCAAAAAGAACAAGTGGTGTGGTGGGGTGAAGGGGGAGGGAGGAAATATGTAAGGAAAGTACTTTTGTGTTTGTTAACCTGGCCAAAAGCCATTTCCCCAGCATCCGGATTTCTCTTGCATAGCTCCTTCATTCCAGGCTAGTGGTGCAATTTTTCTTTTCTAACCTGTCATGGAAGAGAATTGTTTTTGCTTAGCTTTTTGTTAACATTACACATGTGTTAAGAGATAAGCTGATTAGACAGGAATATCCCAACCCCATATGCAGTATTGCATTATTGACTGCAGGGGGGGATTACCGTCTTCTGATATTGCTGGAGGCTGGGTACCAGACTTGATGAATCAGTGATCAAAACTAGTATGGAAAATCATACGTCTCTTTATCTAATCTTCACCTGCTTGGTGAGGGGACTATAATAAAGTAAAAATCTAACAGAGGAGAGAAAAAGAGACTTTAAAATGGTCCTTTTCATTAGAGCCAAGAGGATAAGCCTGCTGCATTAAAAAAAATCAGTGATATGTCCTGAAGTGTTCAAAAAACATTGCACATACTGATGTAGTTGTGTTGAACCAATGAAGCTCTAACATAAGGGAAAGGGTGGTTGAAAGAGAAATCCATGCCCTAAGGCTCCAAACCTAACAATGAATTCCTGGTCACCACAAAACTAATCAATGCCTATGCAGGAGGATGCTACAATGTCTAAAAAGGATAAAACACTGTAAAAAGAAGAGCCAAAATTTCTGTATAGGCAATTATGAGGTACGGGTGAAATCATGGGTCAAATCTGAGTAATGCTGATTTGCACCAGCTAAAGCTCTGGCCTCACGTTGTCTAATGTTGAGCCCACTCAAATGTTGTGGGTTTGAAAGTTAAACAAATATTATTGGGAACATATTTCATATAAGATAGACTTTAAAAATTGATCTTAGTGCAAAAACACTAAGGGACTGCAGTAAAAATGGCAGAAAAGAAAAGAAATATACACAGGCCACGTATTGCTGCCAGCCTGTAAAAGGGTCCAAGAGATATTCTAACCAAATACACAACACACAAACTTCCTAGTAACTAGAAAACTCTGTTTTATTTGACTCACCCTTGGGAAAGAAACCTGGTGTTAATATACAAGAAATATAATTTTTCAGATTCAAAGTAGTTTTTGGAACACCACATATACTCCCCCCAAAAGATTGCACGGTTCACAACTCAAACAAGTGTACACGTCACACAACCCCAAGAGTTATTTTTACTCAATGTTAAGAAACTCAGCAGTTGCAACACCATGTGTATTTTTTAAAGGCCTGGTCCTGCAATTTAATCCAAATGGGTGTCCCTTTGTGTGTATGTGGGACAGCCTCCATCTTGGTTAACACATTCGGGTGTGAACTAGGCACCTCGATAGCTAAAAGCATGAGTTTATGCAGTGTGAGGAAAAGAGCCAAGGCTTATAAATGGAGCTGAAATAGACTCATATCCACTGTGGATCAGGCACAGAGAGGGATTTGTAACACACACTCAGTGCGTTACACAGGCCAAGCCCCATTAACTTTAAGTCAGGCTCTGCAGAGGCGCCCAAGGTGCCACCCACGTGGATCCAACTGCAGAACTGGGAACTAACACTTGCGACTGGTTAGGAATTAAACAAAAAGACGGCATTTTATAAATGTGTCATCCCCCCCAGGCATCTCAGAAGTAAAGCCGTCAAGAGGTAGTGTTCCTGGAAATGTGTTTGAACATTTAAAGCGCTTTGGCAGAGTGTATGAGTCCTCTGTGAAAGTTCCCGTGAAGGAAAAAATGTTTTCCAACTATTTTAATGTTGCAAAAAAAAATATGGTATAATACAGAGTATGTCAAAACATTAGAAAATATACCTAATGTAAGATCAAATATAAAGCCTACTGTTAAACATAGTGTTTAGACTGCTCAATCAAGCCCTCAGATCAGGAAATTCCAAGAGTTAATGGGCCAGGGTCATCCCTTGTAGCACTCCATTGAAGCTGTTTTGCACTCACATAACTCAGCCACATTGCACACACGAAGCATTTCTATTCCAGTTTAATGTATCAATGTTTGTGTTATTTAATCCATGTTATGAAATATACAGGATGTGCCATATGTGTGAGTTCACACTGTAATAGAATTATTGAGCTAAATCATCCTTTTTGTAAAGCGTTAGGTGTTTAACAAGACAACTGAACTAAAGAAAAGATGGTCCTGAGACTGAGGAATTGGGTTGTAATTCAGGAGACCTATGTTCAGCTCCCGTCTCTTCTACAGACTTCATGTATGACCTTTGGCAGGCCACTTAGAGTAGGTCTGCATTTACTGTAGCGTGTAAAGTGCAGATACTGCATACCCAGCTAGCACAGATATAAATAGCAGTGTCAATGCTGAGGCACTGCATAGTAGAATAGAGTACCCTATATGCCTGAAGCTTAGGGTACATACCCTATCTTTCCCAAGCAGTGTCTCCCACATCTGCATTGCTATTTTTAGCAGTGTAATGTCCCTCTGCTTCCCCATTGCCAGTCTCTTTAATTTCATGGGGGAAAGGCTCCAGCAGCTCCTCCCTCCCAGGACCTTTCCCCAACGCAGTGAGAGGCTCCAGCAGCATGGAGTTGCTGGAGACTTTCCCCACTGCCACCCAGCTGCTAAAGTCACATGTAACTACATATCACAGTAGGTGAAGATACAGCATGCCTTTCACTGAAGCATTTAACTACCCATACCCATACCCTGGGAAGACAATATGCAGGGGAAAGGAGCCCAGGAGAACTAAAGAAGCCTTATTGAGGTTGCAGGAACAAACCAGCCCAATGTGCAGAAAGAATAGCAAATATGGCAGGTGACCAGCATGTCTTAACAGAGAAATCTTTGGTGAGCTTAAACACAAAAAGGAAGCTTACAAGCAGTGGAAACTTGGACAGATGACTAGGGAGGAGTACAAAAATATTGCTCGAGCATGCAGGAATGTAATCAGGAAGGCCAAAGCACAATCAGAGTTGCAGATAGCAAGGAATGTGAAGGGTAACAAGAAGGGTTTCTACAGGTGTGTTAGCAACAAGAAGGTCAGGGAAAGTGAGGGACCCCTACTGAATGGGGGAGGCAACCTAGTGGCAGATGATGTGGAAAAAGCTGAAGTATTCAATACTTCTTTTGTCTCATCTTCACAGACAAGGTCAGCTCCCAGACTGCTGTACTGGGCAGCATGGTATGGGGAGGAGGTGAGCAGCCCTGGTTAGTAAAAGAACAGGTTAAGGACTATTTAGAAAAGCAGGACATGCACAAGTTCATGGGGCTGGATGCACTGCATCTGAGGCTGCTGAGCGGGTTGGCTGATGTGATTTCAGAGCCATTGGCCATTATCTTTGAAAACTCATGGTGACTGGGGGAGATCCTGGATGACTGGAAAAAGGTAAATGTAGTGCCCATCTTTAAAAAAGGGAAGGAGGAGAAACTGGGGAACTACACACCGGTCAGCCTGACCTCAGTCCCTGGAAAAATCATGGAGCAGGTCCTCAAGGAGTCCATTTTGAAGCACTTGGAAGAGAGGAATATGATCAAGAACAGTCAACATGGATTCAACAAGGGCAAGTCATGCCTGACCAACCTGACTGTCTTCTACAATTAGATAACTGACTCTGTGGATATGAGGAAAGCGGTGGTCATGATATACCTTGACTTTAGCAAAGCTTTTGATACAGTCTCCCACAGTATTCTTGCCAGCAAGTTAAAGAAGTATGGATTGGGTGAATGGACTATAAGGTGAATAGCTAGATTGTCTGGCTCAATGGGTAGTGATCAACAGCTCGATGTCTAGTTGGCAGCTGGTATCAAGCGGAGTGCCCAGGGGTCAGTCCTGGGGCCGGTTTTGTTCAACACCTTTATTAATGATCTGGAGGATGGCGTGGACTGCACCCTCAGCAAGTTTGCAGATGACACTAAGCTGGGTGGGAGAGGTAGATTCGCTAGAGGGTACGGATAGGGTCCAGAGTGACCTAGACAAATTTGAGGATTGGGCCAAAAGAAATCTGATGAGTTCAACAAGGACAAGTGCAGAGTCCTGCACATAGAACGGAAGAACGCCATGCACTGCTACAGGTTGGGGACAGACTGGCTAAGCTGCAGTTCTGCAGAAAAGGACCGGGGAATTACAGCGGACAGGAAGCTGGATATGAGTCAGCAGTGTACTCTTGTTGCCAAGAAGGCTAATGACATATTGGGCTGCACTGTAAGCAGATCGAGGGAAGTGATGATTCCCTTCTATTCGGCACCGGTGAGGCCACATCTGGAGCATTGCCTCCAGTTTTGGACCCTCCACTACAGAAAGGATATGAATTGAAGAGAGTCCAGCGGAGGGCAACGAAAGTGATTACAAGGCTGGGGCACATGACGTATGAGGAGAGGCTGAGGGAACTGGGCTTATTTAGTCTGCAGAGGAGTGATGGGGAATTTGATAGCAGCCTTCAACTACCAGAAGAGGGCTCCAAAAAAGATGGAGCTAGGCTGTTCTCAGTGGTGGAAGATGACAGAACAAGGAGCAATGGTCTTAAGTTGCAGTGGGGGAGGTCTAGGTTGGATATTAGGAAAAACTTTTTCACTAGGAGGGTGGTGAAGCACTGAATGGGTTACCTAGAGAGGTGGTGGAATCTCCATCTTTAGAGGTTTTTAAGGCCTGACTTGACAAAGCCCTGGCTGGGCTGATTTAGTTGGGGTTGGTCCTGCTTTGAGTAGGGGGTTGGACTAGATGACCTCCTTAGGTCTCTTCCAACCCTAATCTTCTATGATTATATGACACACCAGTGGTTCTCAACCAGGGCTACACATACCCATGGGAGTACACAGAGGTCTTCCAGGGGATATGTCAACTCATCTAGATATTTGCCTAGTTTTACAACAGGCTACATAAAAAGCACTAGCAAAGACAGTACAAACTAAAATTTCATACAGACAATGACTTGTCTATATACTTGCTCTACGTACTATACCCTGAAATGTAAGTACAATATTGATATTCCAATGGATGTATTTTATAATTATATCATAAAAATGAGAAAGTATGGATTTTTTTCAGTAACAGTGTGCTGAAAGTTGTGTGTGCTGAAAGGGGTACAGTTGTCTGGAAAGGTTGACAGCTACTGCCCTACACACTGCTGCAAGTGTAAACAAGGTCTTAATCTCTATGCCTCAGTTCCCCATTTGTGCAAAATCAATCAGCGGGCATTTACCACTGACTTCAATGGAAGCAGAGTTAGGCCACGGCTGAGTGCTTTTGCAAATCCCACCTATAATATTTATACATTTAATACCAAACTAATTTATTTCCATTTGAATTGTTTTTCTTTCCTCCGCGGGGACAATGAAACAAGCTAAGTTTGAAGCTGGCTTCAGCCACATTTTTGTTTATTTGAGTGCTTATATTTAAATCAGATCAAAAGAGAATGTGTATTTTTTTTCATTCTGTCATAACATAAAAATAGCTGAAAAGATGTTTGTTCAAAATTCAGAAAAGAGTCATCAATCATGGAAAATATCAACTTGGAAAGAAATTGAGATGGTCTTAACTATCTCTAAAAGGAGGATTGAAATGGAGCTGGAACTCAATGGGCAAAACTCCTATGCTCAGATCTTCAAAGATATTTTTAATGAACGGGAGTTAGGTGCCTAAATACCCTTGAAGATGTGGGTCCTACTGACTTCTGTGGGCCAAGAATATTACCCATCACTGTCTGTAGAGTTTGCCACTCTGGCTGCTATAATTATGTTTACACTGCAGTAAAACATCTGTGGCTGGCCCATCTTAGCTGACTCAGGCTTGCAGGGCTTGGGCTGTGGGTCAATAAAATTGCAGTGTGGACGTTCGGTCAGCCTGAGCCCTATTCAGCTGAGATGGGCCAGCCGTGGTGTTTTATTGCAGTGTAGACATACCCTGTATCACACTTACAGCTGCTTGGTTGCGGGGAGAGGGGGAGACAGAAGTATATTTTCCCAAAACATTGAAAGAAATGAAAAATTCTCATTTCATTTGAAATTTTCTGCGACTTGTTTATTCAGGAAATTTTAAAAAAAGATGTAGGGGGGGGAAACAAAGCAAAACACCACATTCTCTGGCTTTTTTATTCCCCATCTCTCTCTCCCCCCCTCCTCCATGGAAAAAAAATTAGTGAAAGTGAATTTTCTCCCCAACTTAAGCAAAATAAAATTTCTTTTAAAAAAAATCAAAATTTATCAAAGCACCTAAGAAATTTAGAATTTGACAAGTTTTGCAACTATTTTGCCTTCCTTTGTATACTGCTTTCCTTCTAAATTTGTCTTTTACCTTTCACCAAAAAAAATTAACCAGAGCTAGTTAAAATGGCCAGTGTCCATTATGTTTAAAAAATTCCCAACACCACAAAAGCTTTGTTGTCTATTTTTAGTGAGAGAAAAACTGAAATTGCTACCATATCAGAAGTACCATAAAATCTTAGAAACACTGATGTAACGCCAACTTTGGTTGACTTACATCTGGAATAAATTTGGCCCAATATTTCTGATTCTTTTTAGCCCACTCTTTGATAGAGTATAACATTCCCACCTTCCTCACAGGTACAATATATTGCTAAGGAACTTGAATATTTAGAGGTTTCAGAGTAGCAGCCGTGTTAGTCTGTATTCGCAAAAAGAAAAGGAGTACTTGTGGCACCTTAGAGACTAACAAATTTATTAGAGCATAAGCTTTCGTGAGCTACAGCTACAGCTCACTTCATCGGATGCATGAATATTTAGAGGTACCCAGATAGTTCTAAACCAATGTAGACCTCACACCTCTGAACTACAGAATACATATTATGTATTCAAGGGCTATATATTGCCTTTGATCCAAGATCTCAGTCCCAAACGTAATATACTGTAATGTATTGTAACATTATGTAGTGAACATTGCATCATTTTGTGGCAAAGGGTATGCATGTCCACGATGTGTTTTTGCAGCTGAGGTTTAGTCAGGTAGTGACTAAAGTCATCCCACTGCTACCTAAAAGTACAGCACAGTTTAGTTGTCATATTGTGCCCCAGTCAAAAAATGTGTGCATGCCCAGCCCTTTATTTATTGGCATGTGCATTATATTAATCCAATGACTGATACTCTATTGCATATTTTGTACAAGCCATTTCTATTCCAGGGTAATCATGGAATACAAAGTGCTGTAAAACAAATGAAAACAAAAATTGTACCCATTTTTCTCAGCCCCGAAGAATAAAGATTTAAAAGATGGTGCCCAGTTAGATGTCATATTTTTCATTTTATTCATGCTGAGAGATCTTTTCCATCTGGATAAATAAGTGTGAAGAATATTTGTGAGCAAGACTATATCAGTCACATATGAAAATAACTGGCCAAATTCTGCCCTCTATTCGAGCAATGCAACAGCACTGACTTGCTTGGGAATTTAATGGATACATTGTAATTGAGGAGAAAATCTGGCACAGCATATCAGACTCATTGCAGTCCATTCATTGCTTTGCAGGCCCAATTTGCCTCCACAGTGGGTCACAAATCCACATAAGGCTCCTTAGTGCTACATTTTGTGCATGAATCTTGGATTTAGCTGACAGATGTGAAAAGAACACATGTAGCCACACACCTCCCTAGTGATTACACATGAGCAGATGCTGAAGAGCACACGTATTCCAGCTGAGGTCAGCAGTCATTTAGGCTTGAAATTGAAAACTAGACTCAAACAAGAAAAATTACACATCAGTCAAAGAAACTGAGTTTTGAAACTAAGAATTATGAGTTGGCCATTCCTCATTTCTAAAAGGTCAGCTACAAATAACATTGGTATTTTCAGGATTTAGAATCATTCTGCTTCTAAAATAACCTTAACTTGGCCTTTTATTCTTTTTCCCTTTTAGCAGAGTCTGCTGTACTTACGGGTTGATTAAAGATGCCCCGGAATGCATTGTTTCAAGATGCCTGAGATACCAGATGTCTCCCACCACTACTGACTCTTCTGACATCATTAACATCTAGAATTAGAGCATGCTACAGTCTAACTTTCCTGCACGATTTGTAAGATACACATTTGAGAGTAGTTTGCCTTCATACAGACACAAAATCTACTGTTCAGGTTCACATCTCATTCCAAACTTACAGGCATTGCCCTTGAGATCACAAGAGCTTGCTCAACCAAAAAAGGGACTCTTCTGTGTGCACCGGTATCTCACCCCCTAACTCTGATGTTCTTTGCTAATTACCTACTTACACTTCGTACATTGGATCCCAATCCTGTAACTGCCTCTGCATGGGCAAACCGCTACACACCCATTGCAGTCAACCTGCGGAGCCCCACTGAAGTCAATAGGGCTCTGTGTGGGGCATCCACATGAAACATCCTGCAGACTTAGGGCCTTACAGTGCAATTATTAAATAGCAGCCCTCTGAAGTTTACAGATGAAACTACCTGGTTGAGAGGTGGCTGATGCTGAGCAAGCTATGTGACATCTGTCCTTTGTTAATGGCCTGTTGATAATACTTTTTCATATGCAACAGCTCAACTGATATTCTTGTGCCTGACCTTTCTATGTTCTTATATGCCCCCCGCACTGTCGTATCCCTGCACATTAGTGATAAGAACTCCTGAGATTTTATCTCAAGTCTTATCATAATACTTGATGTTTTACTTAAAGCCTGAGCTCCTGGAACCTAGTGATTATAGGAGAATCTTACATTCCATTTAAAAAAAAAATCCTTGTAGCTGTAGAGAAAAGCTTGAAAACAGAGCCTGAGTGCATCCCAATGCTCCAAAAACAGGAGGCAAGTAAAAAACCCTCCATTTAAAAAAAAATCATGATTTTTAAGTAGGGCTGTCAATTAATCTCAGTTAACTCAGGCGATTAACTCAAAAAATTAATCACAATTAATCAAACTGTTAAACAATAGAATACCAATGAAATTTATTAAATATTTTGGGATGTTCTCTACATATATTGATTTCAATTACAACACAGAATACAAAGTGTACAGTGCTCACTTTATATTTATTTTTATTATAAATATTTGCACTGTAAAAAATAAAAGAAATGGTATTTTTCAGTTCAACTAATACAAGTACTATAGTGTAATTGCTTTATCATGAAAGTTGAACTTACAAATATAGAATTATGTACAAAAAATAACTTCATTCAAAAATAAAACAACGTAAAACTTTAGAGCCTACATGTCCACTCAGCCAATCACTCGAACAAGTTTGGTTAAAATTTTCAGGAGATATTGCTGACTGTTTCTTGTTTACAATATCACCTGAAAGTCAGAACAGGTGATCACATGACACTTTTGTAGCCACAGTTGCAAGGTATTTATGTGTCAGATATGCAAAACATTCATATGCCCCTTCATGCTTCGGTCACCATTCCAGAGGACAAGATTCCATGCTGATGATGCTCATTAAAAAAAAATAACACATTAAATAAATTTGTGACTGAACTCCTTGGGGGAGAATTGTATGTCTTCTGTTTTATCCACATTTTGCCATATATATCATGCCATATCAGTCTCGGATGATGACTCAGCCAGCACTTATTCGTTTTAAGTACACTTTCACAGCAGATTTAACAAAACATAAAGAAGGTACCAATGTGAGATTTCTAAAAATAGCTACAGCACTCAACCCAAGGTTTAAGAATCTGAAGGGCCGTCCAAAATCTGAGAGGGACGAGGTGTGGAGCAAGCTTTCAGAAGACTTAAAAGAGCAACTTTCAGATGTGGAAACTACAGAACCCAAACCACCAAAAAAGAAAATCAACCTTCTGCCGGTGGCATCTGACTCAGACGATGAAAATGAACATGCATTGGTCCCCTCTGCTTAGGATAGTTATCGAGCAGAACCCATAATCAGCATGGACACATGTCCTCTGGAATGGTGATTAAAGCATGAAGGGACATATGAATCTTTAGCACATCTGGCACATAAATATCTTGCTGCAACAGTGCCATCTGAACGCCTGTTTTCACTTTCAGGTGACATTGTAAACAAGAAGTGGGCAACATTATCTCCTGCAAATTGTAACCAAACTTGTTTGTCTGAGCGACTTGCTGAAGCAGGACTGAGTGGACTTGCAGGCTCTAAAATTTTACATTGTTTTATTTTTGAATGCAGTTTCTTTTTTTTAACATAATTCTACATTTGTAAGTTCAACTTTCATGATAAAGAGATTGCACAACAGTACTTGTATTAGGTCAATTGAAAAATACTATTTCTTTTGTTTTTTTACAGTGCAAATACTTGGAATCAAAAATAAAGTGAGCACTATACACTTTATATTCTGTGTTGTAATTGAAATCAATATATTTGAAAATGTAGAAAACATGCAAAAATATTCAAATAAATGGTACGCTATTATTGTTTAACAGTGCAATTAATCACATGATTAATTGCAATTAATGTTTTTAATTGCTTGACAGCCTTATTTTTAAGACAATTTTACAATGTGGTGGGGTGCTTTCTTGTGGTTTTTGAGCACTTGGGGTTGGCAACACTGGCCATTCCATTGGAAATGCCTGAAGATGAAGCTGGCAAGATATAAGATAAGAAATAGCAAATAATAAATCAATTCCCAAACAGTAAATTGAGGGTATTCCAGGAGGAAGCAAGTTGGGCCTAGCAGAATGAATATGCCTTTGTGCGCACACCTCCGTATTCTGTATCAATAAAGAACTTAGCATCAGGAAAATTTCCTCTTGAAATATGGAATATAACTATTCAGATCATATATAAAACACAAATAAGAAAGTTCCTAATAACGTGGGGAATTAAAGAAGGTAATAATACACCAGGCCATTTTCTGCAAGACTCAAGACAGACATGGGTGCTAGGTCATAGGTAATTTAATTAGATTGTCCCAGATCCATAAAGGTACATAGGTGCCTATATCCCAGTCTGGGGTTTAGGCACCTAACTCCCAGTGTTAGGGTCCACTGTAGCTCACGAAGCTTATGCTCAAATAAATTTTTTAGTCTCTAAGGTGCCTTTTCTTTTTGTGATCCACAAAACTCCCACCTAACCCTGTAGGTACCTAAACTCATTCAGTACCACAATTTTCAGGGCAAATGTCCCCTACATTTCTGCCTGTGGGCACATGCACTGTTGCCTCACTCTACGCATCCAGGAGTCTCTCTCACTCCTAAGCCCCATAGTGACCCATGAACGGAGGGAAGATAGATGTATGCCCAATATAGATGTGTGAGGTCCAATCTGGTAGGCATGCTCAGTGGCCACCTACTGAATTGGATCTCATTCAAAATCTGGGTGGAGGAGGACCCACCATCCACCTTATAACTTTTAGTCTAGTGGTCAGAGCACTCACCTGGTGTGTGGGAGATGAAGATTTAATTCTCCGTTCAGAAGAGAGAGGATTTGAACAAGAGCCTCCCAGACCTCTCAGAAGCATGTTCTAGCCACTAAGTTATGGGACAATCTGATATAGAGGTCCCTCATTCTCTCCTGCTGAAGATGTTCTACTTTCGATAGCTAATTAAATAATGATTGGGGCAGGGGACTAGATACTGAGAGACCCATGTGGGTGACCTAACCACAAGACTATGAAGTCATTCTCGCACTTTGTCTCAAACAATGACTCTTTAATTACCTGAGACATGGGAGATACCTCTTCAAATCATTTCTGCCCCTCAGGAAAACAGGGGAATTGAACATATGTCTCCCACATCCCAGCTAATTAAAAAGTCATTGGGACAGGAAAGAGTGTGAGAATGACTCTGAAGTTCAGCATTTAGAGTAGCAGACTTCTTTCTCCAAAGAAGTCAAGTCCTTTACAATTGCTATCCATTCCCAATGGAAGAAGGGGAGTTGCACAACGAGTGAAGAGTAATAAATCTCTCTGCCATAACAACAGCAAAGGGAACAAACTTAGTTTGAATGTCATCCAAAGCTACATACAAAATGCAGACTTCAGGGATAGCAGGAATATCTGTATGGAAATAATCCACAGCATGTTGTGCCAGAAGTCTGACAACTGAGAACTGGAGGAAAAAGACCAAAACATGTGCAAAAGTTTGAACCAGATTTATGAGGAAGTGTTTTGATAATCCAAAAGCCACAAACTCATATGCAATATCCCAGTTCTCTTACTTTCTATCATCTAGGGCAATATTATCTGGCTAAAATGGGTAAGAGTGGTCTCATTTCATCCTTCATCTGTCAGTTGGTCTTGTGACAGAGCCATTTTAGTCCACATGTTATTTTAATATCCATTAAAGCAACACTGTCAAATAGGTGAGCACCCAAATATAAATTCTGGAAAAGGAAAATAGATATTTAAAAGGTATTCTACAAAAGCTAATCTGAAAATGTTGAAATGTTGTTATGATCCTTTAAATTTCTATAAAAAGGTTTTTGGGTTTTTTTAATTTATATAAGGGTGTAGATTTTCCACACCTCTGAGCGACATTGTTATACCAACATAAGTTGGTAGTGCAGACCAAGCCATAGTTACTCTGCAGTGCCAGAAAGTATGAGCCTGATTCTGTCATCGTTACTTATAGGGCTACTCAGAGAGGAAGGTGGTACTCAACATAGATGGCAAAATCTGGCCTTATAAAGCAAAACTAAGTGGTGTTACTCACATTATTGAGTGAAAGGCAAAAAGTCAACACCGAAATGGTGAATAGTAAAATTAGGTTTTGGTGGGGGTTAACATTATTTCTGTTTTAATAGTTGTTTTAATTAACTCAGAGGGTTTCTTTGTTTTGGGGCTCTCTTTTGTAGATACAGTGGGATCTTAATGCTCCTTTAAGCTATGGGTTTTGGCATGAGGTGATTACTAAGATTAATGTTACAACATTCCTTTATGCTTTCATTATCATTGCCCAATCCAAATTTTCAGTTTTCCAGAAGGTTCCAAGTCCTTAAGGAAAACAGAATTTTATATACACTTTAACTGATGGACTAAAGGTGAGTGGGTGCATATGGGAAAACATAATCACAGCTTACACTTAGGCCATTATTTAAAAGTACCGCCCCCTCCTCTGTACAAAACTATATATGCTATTAAAAACATTGTTTTGACACAATTCAAGGAAATATGGATTCTTCTGTCTAGGTTGAGACTTTTAAAGCAGCCTAAGGGATTTAGACATATATCTTTCTTCCATTAAAATTAAAATAAAAAATATGGGCCAGATTCTCAGTTGGCCAAAAGTAATATAGGTTCACTGAAGTAAATTGAGCTACATTGATTTAATGTAAATTGAATCTGAGAACCTGCGTGTGTGTCTAAATCTCCAATATTGCTTTGGAAAAACTCAGCGCTAGCTCTTTTTGGTGGAAAGGTATTGGTCAGTAACTCTGAATTAAGTCCTTTTAGTCTTAATAGCATTTCACTCATTTTGGGCCCCAGGCTCAGAACATGTGAAATGCCCCCTCACACCAGTGAAAGTTCCACAAATGAAGAGCTTGCAAGATTGAATCCTTTGTGGATACAGGATAAAATATAACTTTAAAGATGCATGAAACTGGTTATACTGACATGGAGATCTGGTCAAACATTTTCCAACTTAACTTTTTTTCATTGGAAAATGCCATTTTCTTGAAATAAAAACTTTCTATGGGAACTCGAACATGTTAATTTCAACAAAATATCATTTTGATGTATAAAATGTTCCATTTCAACATTATCGGAATTGAACATTTCAATTTTTTGTATCAAAAGGACTTTCAGTTTTTAAATTGCATATTGTAAACTGTAATAAAAATTAAAAAGTCAAAATCAAAACATTTTTATTTTATCAAAATGAAATGTTTAAATTGAATCAGAAATTTTTTTTTAAAAGTTAGTTTCACAGAAACCGACCAAGTTTTGGTTTTGTTCTGATTTGTAAGAAAAATTGAAAAATTACAGAATTTCTGGTTCCCACACAGCTCTACTGCCATAGTTTTCTTCCGTTTATCCTTCAAGAGCGTATTTCAACCAAAAAATGGAAGAAAAGAAAAGTACAAATCCATTCTTTTCTCTGCATTTGCAAGAGCCACCAGTCACACAATCAAATAATAACAGAATTGTATAAAATCCAACAATTCACTTTCCAGTGGGTCATGCAAATATTTTCTTCCGTGTCAGTCTTGGTAGGTTTGAATTTTAAGCCCAAATTATCATCACAAAATTCAGTAAAAAAAAGCCAAATTTCACCTCCCAAAGATTTGCATCATCTGATGCTAACCATAAAACAATCCTGGTTTGATCAAAAGATTTATGAACCTTAGTGAACTTTGTGAGTTTTGAAACTATTGAAAAATTAAACCAGAAAATATTTTCATGATTTCAGGTTTCTTCATGAACATTTCTGGATGTTCTAGTCATTTGTTTGCTTTCATAAACTAGTAACTTTCTTGTATAAAATTTTTAAAAGAATGATGTCAAACACTTTAAAGAGTTTGAAGAGACCAAATATAAAGCTCTCTTCCCATCTACACCTGCTGCTTTATTTTTATAGAAGCTCCTGTCTGCTCTTCCTATTTGAAGGAAGAGAATAATATCTGATACTTTACATAATTGAACCGCCAATAGGACAACTGCCAGACACTGAATCAGAAGTTTCAGAGACTGTAGAGTTTTCTCTCTGTTACTGACACCGAAGCCTTGTCTACATTAAACGGGTTTGCCAGTATAACTATACTAGCAAATCCTCCTTGCGCACACACAACTCAGACCAGAAAAAGGTCAGTCTTTTGCCAGTATAACTTATACCAGTTCCCTAAACAAAGTCAGCTATAACAGTATAAAATACTCTTGTGTGCATTTTTTTCCTAATTGACATAGCTATGCTGGCAAAACTTTTTAAGTGCAGACCAGGCATGAGGTTGTTGTCCAGAAATACTGTTCACCATTTCAAGAAAGAGGGATGTCATAGATGGGATCAGGGGATTTGGTAACTATTTCTAAGGCTCTATCTGGATAAACACATCTTAGGTTAGTAAACTGAGCTAAAATAGTCTTTGGGCTTTACTTGAAACATTTCACTGTGGTGTTGGAAATCCAGACATCTCCTGGAGTGTATGAAAACTAGAAAATGAGAAACAATATATTAAAACCTAGCTTTTATATAGTGGCTTTTCAGTAATAGATCTTAAAGCACTTCACAATCTTTATTTTATCCTCCCAATGCTCCTGTGAGATAGGGAAGTACTATTATCCCCATTTTACAGACTAGTGGGAACTGGGGCACAGAGATACTAAGGATTTGGCCATGGTCATATAGGAAGTTTATAGCTGAGCAGACTTGAATTGAAAGAGGGGTTTCCAAGTTCTAGGCTAATGCTCTAACCCAGTCATTCTCAATCATGACCTGTGGGCTGCTTGTGACCCAATCAGCACATACCTGTGGCCCATGTGACATCCTCATGGCCGTACAAGTAGTATATATATTGTGTGGATGGGGCCCACATAACAAATGGAGAGCTGCATATGTGTCCCACAATGGCAAATAGGTTGAGAACTACTGTTCTAACCCCGGCCATCCTACCAGGCCAGTACAGACATTGTCTGCATTGAGCTCAATGCGAAACTGAAACAAAAATGTAGAAGATATATTTTTTTCCACATTTAATCATCTGCAGTACCACACACCTGAGACATTTTTTTTAAAACACACATGTAGTCATAGTGTGCTTTGTGAGACCCACTTGTGCAATCTCATTCACTCCAGTCTTGTGACACAAATGTCACTGAAAGCAGAAATAGGCTCATTTTAACAGAGTCCTTTTATAGACACAAGTGTTCACCTTGAATGATCTGTTACAATTTGTGTTAGCTACTTATGTTAAACAATCTCTGCTACCTTGTATTTAGCTGTGACACTCTGAATACTTTGCCCAGACCTGAAGAAGAATCCTGTGTAGCTCAAAAGCTTGTCTCTTTCACCAACAGAAGTTGGTCCAATAAAAGATATTACCTCACCCACCTTGTCTCTCTGATGCAACTCAAAAGTATACCTCAAAAAGTCTATGATTATACAACTGCCATCTTAAGTATCTGATATGAATTTCAAAAGGAATTTATTGGAAACTATTCTATCCATATAATAAATTTTATTATGTTCCTCCAATATAATACAAGGGGAGAAGGGTTAACATAACAGATGATATAAATCATCAACACAACATCTTCCACTACTGGCTATGTACCTGTATATCTTGAAAACCTGGATGCAGAGTTTATCTAATAAAATCAGGGAATGGTCAAGCCAAACCACTGTAGATGAAATATAAATGCCAGAACAAAGTGTGTATTTGAAAGGGATATCAAGCCAACCATGTTTCATACCTGTGTGAGAATTAGTCATATGCTTATGGTACTTCTCCTCAAGTGATATGCTGCCCTCTTTTTAGATGTGATCACAGGAAAACATCTATAGAATCAGATCTTCATGCTCCAAGGATCAAAGGGTTTTTTGGTTTTGTGTGTGCACGTGCGCGTGTGTGAGTGTGTGTTGTTGTTGTTGTAAAGGTTTTCTACTCCATGCTAGTTTCTAATGTTGAAGTATTGATATTCAACCATTCTTTTTCAGCATTTTTCCCCACTAGAAGGAGCCAATGATTTTAAATTTACAAAGAAAAGTCTTTTCTACACTGAATCAGCTACTGGTGTAACAACATTTTAAAGTCAGGGATCAGCATCAGCAGGAGTAGGTGCGAGGACTATCTGCGTGTTAGAGTCACTGCGGAGGTGAGACACACAGAAATGAAGACTGACATTCCTTCCGTGCAGCTCTATAGACATACAACAACCTCTAGCTCTCTAGTGCCACAATGACACTCACCTCATTCAAATCCCTCTTAAAGAACATTCTCTCCCTTTGGGCCCACAAGTGAACCAAAAAGTGAAATATCAGATGAGGGGGAAAGGTATCAATGTAAAGTAACTGTTACACCACACCATAAGCTCCCCTGCTGAATGTTCACCAAGCTGCTGTACTTGGATCCATCCATTGGCTCTCACATACCATTGGTATGGGCAGAATCTAAGCACTGTCTCTGGCCCTCTAGGCATAATCTCAGGGTACAGATCGTCCATCTTGCACCCTTTCCTGGGAGATGGAGACTGCACAGTCCAACCGCCTAGGCCCTGAAACTAGCACTGCCTCCCCAATAGCTTGTGCATGAGTTCTACTGAGGCGGTGGAAACTCTAGTTTACTGTTTTCCAATTTGGGGACTATGTAATAGTGAAAGCAAGAGACACAGCCTTTGCAAAGTAATTTCTAAACTAGCCACACTTTACTCACAGACAAAGCTCAAGAGATAAACAGATCTATTTAAAAGTAACAATCACCTGCATAATCCCCAAGGAGCTGACCTTGGATCCTGAGTCTCTGTGCACTAATAGCTCAGGGAGAGGTACTCTGTCCTGGTGGGAAAAGGGGACCAAGAGCAGACTCAGAGTCTGCAAGGTAACCAACAGGGAGAGAGGAGAGATACTATTTCAACCACCCTGTTGGCTGGGGTGGATAGGAGGTGAGCCTCCTGAGGGAAGGAGCAACATCTGAGGAAAAGGAGGGGAATTGAGTCAAATGATTGACAAGTAAAAGCCCAGGAAGAAAATCTAGCCTGACCAATAGGAAGTTCTCAGTGAGATGCCTGTCCCTGGGAGCACTGTGAGAGGGGAAAAGCTATTGTGCAGGAGTTTGGAGCCAGCCAGTGCAAGGGAAGAACCTGCTGTTTCATGAGTTCCTGAGTCCCAGGCCTGCATGCGGATTCCCACTGAGACCTTCCCTCTGGGTTCCTGGAAGCCATATTCCCAGTGGATAGAAATCTGGTGGGGAAATTCTCTACCCACTCAGGCTGCGCTAACCTTTCAGCTCCCTGGAAAAACCCAGTTATCACTTGGCAAGTCCTGATGTTGCTGGTAGTACAGGGCTGCCTGCCTGCTATGACACACAAATTTGTGACTGTATCTGAGCACTAGGGAAGGAGACTCAAGTTAGGATTTTTATTAGAGTTGTTATAACTTGCACCTGAGACCTGCATCCCTTTGTGGTGAGGGAAAATCTTGGGAACAGAAACACCCCAATTCCTGTATGAAGAGGGTGTCTGTAAACTGCAATTGTCAGCCCTCTGCAGAGGCTGACAATTGGGGATTCATCTCTGAAGCTGAGGGTCATTTGTGGAGTTGTGAATGCACCATCCTTTAGTTAGATAGTCTGGGAGACCCCCTATTCCCTGAACTGTTTCCTCAAGACAGGGGAGTAAGGGTTTGGGGATCTTGTTACCTGCTGCCTGTTAAACCCGTGGAGGGACTTACTACCTTATCCCATGTGTGAGACTTTGGGGCTGTACTGACCCAAGTCAGCAAAGCTGCTTTTTGCTGCTACTGAAGATATCATTGTCACAGGTCATCAAGGCCCCTACAAATGGGACACTAAATATTACTCTTGTTTGATCAGGTCACTTGACTGGGAAAATTCAGGGGTATTGTCAGAGAGAGCACCGGTTACACTGAGAATATTTGACCCTGTTATGTTATATTTACTTCCTGTTTAATATAATTACCCTGTTAAATATATAATGTGTGGTTTCAGAGTAGCAGCCGTGTTAGTCTGTATTCGCAAACAGAAAAGGAGTACTTGTGGCACCTTAGAGACCAACAAATTTATTAGAGCATAAGCTTTCGTGAGCTACAGCTCACTTCATCGGATGCATTTGGTGGAAAAAGCAGAGGAGAGATTTATATACACACACACACACACACACAGAGAACATGAAACAATGGGTTTATCATACACACTGTAAGGAGAGTGATCACTTAAGATAAGCCATCACCAGCAGCGGGTGGGGGGGGGGGGGAAGAAGGAAAACCTTTCATGGTGACAAGCAAGGTAGGCTAATTCCAGCAGTTAACAAGAATATCAGAGGAACAGTGGGGGGTGGGGTGGGAGGGAGAAATACCATGGGGAAATAGTTTTACTTTGTGTAATGACTCATCCATTCCCAGTCTCTATTCAAGCCTAAATTAATTGTATCCAGTTTGCAAATTAATTCCAATTCAGCAGTCTCTCGTTGGAGTCTGTTTTTGAAGCTTTTTGTTGTTTAGCCACTCTTAGGTCTGTGATCGAGTGACCAGAGAGATTGAAGTGTTCTCCAACTGGTTTTTGAATGTTATAATTCTTGACGTCTGATTTGTGTCCATTCATTCTTTTACGTAGAGAGTGTCCAGTTTGGCCAATGTACATGGCAGAGGGGCATTGCTGGCACATGATGGCATATATCACATTGGTAGATGTGCAGGTGAACGAGCCTCTGATAGTGTGGCTGATGTGATTAGCCCTATGATGGTATCCCCTGAATAGATATGTGGACAGAGTTGGCAACGGGCCTTGTTGCAAGGATAGGTTCCTGGGTTAGTGGTTCTGTTGTGTGGTGTGTGGTTGCTGGTGAGTATTTGCTTCAGATTGGGGGGCTGTCTGTAAGCAAGGACTGGCCTGTCTCCCAAGATCTGTGAGAGTGATGGGTTGTCCTTCAGGATAGGTTGTAGATCCTTGATGATGCGTTGGAGAGGTTTTAGTTGGGGGCTGAAGGTGATGGCTAGTGGCGTTCTGTTGTTTTCTTTGTTGGGCCTGTCCTGTAATAGGTGACTTCTGGGTACTCTTCTGGCTCTGTCAATCTGTTTCTTCACTTCAGCAGGTGGGTATTGTAGTTGTAGGAATGCATGATAGAGATCTTGTAGGTGTTTGTCTCTGTCTGAGGGGTTGGAGCAAATGCGGTTATATCGTAGCGCTTGGCTGTAGACAATGGATCGAGTGGTATGATCTGGATGAAAGCTAGAGGCATGTAGGTAGGAATAGCGGTCAGTAGGTTTCCGATATAGGGTGGTGTTTATGTGACCATCGCTTATTAGCATCGTAGTGTCCAGGAAGTGGATCTCTTGTGTGGACTGGTCCAGGCTGAGGTTGATGGTGGGATGGAAATTGTTGAAATCATGGTGGAATTCCTCAAGAGCTTCTTTTCCATGGGTCCAGATGATGAAGATGTCATCAATGTAGCGCAAGTAGAGTAGGGGCATTAGGGGACGAGAGCTGAGGAAGCGTTGTTCTAAGTCAGCCATAAAAATGTTGGCATACTGTGGGGCCATGCGGGTACCCATCGCAGTGCCGCTGATTTGAAGGTATACATTGTCACCAAATGTGAAATAGTTATGGGTCAGGACAAAGTCACAAAGTTCAGCCAACAGGTTAGCCGTGACAGTATCGGGGATACTGTTCCTGATGGCTTGTAGTCCATCTTTGTGTGGAATGTTGGTGTAGAGGGCTTCTACATCCATAGTGGCTAGGATGGTGTTTTTAGGAAGATCACCAATGGACTGTAGTTTCCTCAGGAAGTCAGTGGTGTCTCGAAGATAGCTGGGAGTGCTGGTAACGAAGGGCCTGAGGAGGGAGTCTCCATAGCCAGACAATCCTGCTGTCAGGGTGCCAACGCCTGAGATGATGTGGCGTCCAGGATTTCCAGGTTTATGGATCTTGGGTAGCAGATAGAATACCCCAGGTCGGGGCTCCAGATGCTTCATGCATCCGATGAAATGAGCTGTAGCTCACGAAAGCTTATGCTCTAATAAATTTGTTAGTCTCTAAGGTGCCACAAGTACTCCTTTTCTTTATATAATGTGTGTTTGTGTTATTTCTTGGGAGTCTCCCACTACCTGGCAAGTAAGTGGGGGTGAGCCTGTGGTTAGAATTTTCCTTCCAAGCTGCCCTGATGATGCTGCCAGGAAGGAGTGAGGGGGGTGCAGGCATGCTTCAAGTCCCTTATCAGATGATCCATAGCTCAGTTACATGCCCACCTGCCAGGGCTGGTTTCTCTAGGTCGCAGCTAGCTCATATGACATGTTTTTGTTTGAATGGAAGACAATGTAGTTGAATAGTTCTTGATTGCTGTCCATGGTTAGCCCTCTGATAACTGCAAGAACTTCTCCTGACACCTCCCTGTAGGTTTTAGCACAAGCTGGAGGTTAAAAGACAAAAGTGCTGGCATAGAATAGTCTTACAATAAAAATGAAATTCACAAAACCAAATGGAGTTTGCCCATTGATATAGATACATGCAGATCTGTGCTGAACTACCACAGTAATTCCTTCCTTGTATTTTTATTTCTAATAATCTCTCTTGGGCAGGGATCAGCTTGACATCTGTGGCCCCAGTTCAGCAAGGTACTTTAGTGCATTCTTAACTTTAAGCACTTGAGTAGTCCCCCTGAGGTGAATTACGAAGATTACGAACATGCTTGAAGCTAGGCATGTGCAGAAGTGCATTGCTGGACTGGGGCCTGTGTCTTTAAAAAGAGTCAAGAAAAATAATTGCTTTTAACTTAACCAGCATGATGTGCACACATGTCTAACAGTTTTCAGAGTAGCAGCCGTGTTAGTCTGTATTCGCAAAAAGAAAAGGAATACTTGTGGCACCTTAGAGACTAACAAATTTATTAGAGCATAAGCTTTCGTGAGCTACAGCTCCAAATGCATCCGATGAAGTGAGCTGTAGCTCACGAAAGCTTATGCTCTAATAAATTTGTTAGTCTCTAAGGTACCACAAGTACTCCTTTTCTTTTTATGTCTAACAGTGTCACCATGGGATCTTATTGCTGTAACCCTTGTCTTTCCTTGCCCCCACTCTTTAACCCATTTGCTGCATCATATCTAAATTTAAAAGGGCAACAGAGATTTTTTTTATCTGAGTTCCACAAGCACCTGTTGGGAACCCCTAAAAAGAGATTACAATAGTCATAACAGTAGCATTGTTGATGGTTAATTAGTAAGAAGTCTAGAAAAGGGTTGTATACTAGCATTTAGCAAGTACTAGTGGTGTAACTCCTGTTTAAGTTGATAGAAATTCAACTGGAAGGGTATGAGATGCTCCCTCGCTTGCGCCCCTAAATTCAGTAAGTGTAACGACAAAATTCATCAGTGATCAGCTTCAGCTCAGCAGGCTTTCTCCACCTCATCAAACAAACTACTCGTCTTTGCTTTCAAGGCCTCCACAACCTATCTACTCTCTCATTCACTATCAAGAATAATTATTTAATTACTTAATTATTAACACCTAGAGGATTGTCGAGTGATAAGTATCAGAGGGGTAGCCATGTTAGTCTGGATCTGTGAAAGCAGCAAAGAGTCCTGCGGTGCCTTATAGACTAACAGACATATTGGAGCATAAGTTTTCGTGGGTGAATACCCACTTCTTCGGATGCATGAGATGATAAGGGTAATAAGTAACAGCCCACATGGATTTGTTAAGAATAAATCATGCCAAAACAACCCAATTACCTTCTTTAACAGGGTTACTGGATGGGGGGAAGCACTAGACATGAGCTATCCTGATTTTAGTAAGACTTTTGACGCGTAAAGGCCATACTTCAAGAGTAGTTGTCAATGGCTCACTTGTTAAATTTTCAAACACTCACCTTCACACTTTCTACTGCTCCTCAATGCTGCCCTTCTCACTTGGGAGGAGCTCTCTGTAAACATCTACACAGACACCTCATTGTCCTCATTCACATCTCTTTAACTTTACTTTGCCACAATACCGACAAAAAAAATTGACAATACTTAGGACAGCTGGTGGGCTGAGACCACAGCCTCTCTCTTTGACGAGTATTGTCTCATTGTTTCCTTTTGCTTCCATTTGTACCTACCAATTGTGTCCCATCTTCCACTTAGATCAGGGACCAGCACGCAGCCCACCAAGGTAAGCTCCCTGGTGGGCCAGGCTGGTTTTTCTACCTGCTGCGTCCGCAGGTTCGGCCGATCGCAGCTCCCACTGGCCGCAGTTTGCCATTCCAGGCCAATAGGGGCTGCAGGAAGTGGCGTGGGCCGAAGGATGCGCTGGCCGGAGCCCCCATTGGCCTGGAACGGCGAACCGCGGCCAGCGGAAGCTGCAATCGGCCGAACCTGTGGACACAGAAGGTAAACAAACTGGCCTGGCCCACCAGGGAGCTTATCCTGGTGGGCCACGTGCCAAAGGTTGCCGATCCCTAATTTAGATGGTAAGGTCTTTGGAGCAGAAACTGTCTTTTTGTTTGTGTTTTTTTTACAGCACCTAACACAATTCTATGACTGGGGAATCTAGGCACAGTACAAATAATGTAAAAGAAGAATTCAGCAAAAGGCTACTGGATAGATATTTTTAATTTGCTCATAAGTAATTAATAAATTTCTATTCTTATTCCTTATTCCCCTTCTTTCCACAGAGTAAGTGTTAATAAATTCCACAGTTCTTAAGGGTGTATATGTCTAGTTTTCATTATACTCTAAAAGCCATCACATCATTTACATGCTTTATATTAGCTCTTATTTCTGGTTTTCCATAAATAATGAAAATTGGTTTAAGACAGTGAAACTCACATTCTGTATTTGTCTAGTCAAAAGCAGAGAAACAACTAATAATAGGGCTGTCTTTTAGTCATTGAAATTCCCCCAAGCCAAAAATAACTACTTTTTATCAACACTTTGATGAATCCAACCAATTGTTAATTTATAGAGCTGTCTGTTTTTGAATGGATTTACGCATGGAAATGCTTTAAAAATTTATGTGTTACAGAAATATTGTACATAAACTCTTTATTTGCAGAATGCTGTGTCCTTTATGGTGCATGTACCAGATGCTGGGGAAATGTAGGTTTTATTGTTGTTAATTTAAGTGACGCTTGATGAATTCTTAAGGACCTTTTCCTAGGATAAAATATTTACCTTACAATGCAAGGATAACCCAAAACCCAAACAAACTATCTATGGAGCTGGACAAAGATTTTAACTGGTGTTATCTCATCTAGGTAAAGCTTATGGGAGGGATCCTAGGGTTTTCCTTGATCAGCTAACACTTTAAAACAACTGCTTCCTTGTCTACACTTGAATTTCAAACGTGTTAGCTAACATGTTAAAACATACATTTTTCCCTAGTGAAAACAAGGGGTTACAATTTTAAAAGTGCTTAAGTGAATTAGGAGCCTTAGTCTCATGGGAAGTCTTGGGCACCTAGGTCACTTAGGTGCTTTTGAAAAATTTGCCCAAGGTTTAGGAAGCAGCAGTCCCTGCATGACACAGTTGTAGGGTCTGTGACTATGCCTTGCCCTTGTTCGGGAAATGCAAATAGAGTAGAGGAAAGCAAAGAAGGACCATTACACCCTTTCTGCTATAGCCCAGTCTGCAGCCCCCTTGACCAATACTCAAGTCAGTGAGAGTTTTGGCCTAGGAAGGACTGCAGGATCAAGCCCATAGATATTTTCTATACCCATATGCAGGATTGGCAATATGCTTATTGGAAATATTTTGCATGTAAAACAGGTGTGAGAATCTAAAACATATACTTAGAATTTTGCAAAAGTAGTTGCTTTCAGAACATCTTAAATACATACATTTTAACAACACATTTATAAATAGATTTTAATTTAATGAAAATCAACTGAGTCATAATATAACAGGTCTATCTCATATTCATTTATCTGAATGCCAGTTATCTCAAACGGGATCATGTCTTCCAACTTTAATGCTCTTTTAGATAATAGCATGTTTCAGGTAATTGAAGTTTGGATAGTGAAGCTGGCTGGCTTCCTCAGAGCTGGCTTGGTCAACAGGATTAAACTGTTTTAGCTAAGGAACTTATCAGTGAGGCTCAAGACAAAAGCTCCTTTGTCTTGCTAAGCTAGGCAGCCTTAGGGAAGCAAGCTAGCTGTTGATAATCAAGGGAATTGACCAGCAAAACTCGGTTTTTATGCATTAAGCAGAGAAGGACTTCAGCCCATAAAGATTTCTATGCAGAAATCTTTTCACACTGAGTCCTACTGAGCAGATTCCTCAGCGCATCCAGAGATTTCAAGTGTCTCCCAAGCCTTTCACATCATCTCAGTGTCACTCTATTTCCAGTAGACTAGAAATGAACCAAACTTTTGACTAGTCACATATTTGAATATATGCACAATGTATTTTTTTCTATATGTATGGTGTGATAGATATAAATTAAATGTATATTTTACAGATAATACTGCTTATTACACTTTCTCAAAGCTCTTTGCAAGCATTTATCAGCTGAGCATCACAATACTTCCGTGAGGTAGGCAGGCAACTATTATCCACATTTTACAGATAGGAAAACTGACACAAAAAAGTTAAGTAATCTACCATACAGAGAAACAAATGGGATTAGAACTCAGGAAGTCCCTAGTGAATAGGACCAAGTTTAGCCACTTAGACCACACTGCACCTCTAAGTGGTTAGGCTTCAATCATCCCCACCACATACCCTTCATGGAAACCAGTAGGCTGAGGCCCTAGGGAGAGGAAAACTTCCTCCCAGAGTTCCCTCTCAATTCTTCCTTCAAGGGGTGCTCTCTGTCCACACCCATGGCAGAAGTGAAACATTCAGCCTGCTAAACTTTGAGATCTACACAGATTTCAGATGTCCACCACCGGTAAAGAACTATTGACATGGAGTCCTTGTCCCTCCCAGTGGGCTTTGGTGCCCTCTGCTGCTCTGTCAGGCCTCCTGACTCCACAGCCTTCAGCTCCCGCTGCAGTACATGTTATAGGGGAGGGATCTCCCAGTGTGGAAGGGAATCTGCCGACAAGTTAATATAGTTCTAGGTTGTATTAACTTTACATTAGCTTGCCCACTGTACCTGAGAAAAGTCAAGCCCTATGTACAGATGCTTGGACACTGCAGAGAGAGAGAGTCCACAAAGTCCAATTTTGAAATGAAAAAAATAATAATTCAATGTTTGAGAACCAAAAGGAAATAAAATTTTCATTTTAAATAAAAATGAAATGAAAACTTTGATTTGTTTTAAATTTTTTTGAAAGGAGAAAAAAATACATTTTCCACCAGTTGGATTGACAGTCCTGGAGACAACACCTCAATGCATGAAAGGACAGTTCAGTGCCCAGCCCAAATCTTTCTTGGTTCATGCCCAGTAACTCCATGGCCTCCCAGCAGATCCTTACAGAATTAGTTTCAACTAGTGCCACATGTGATGGTGATTTTTGTGCTATAGAGTCTTGTAGCTGTACTAAGGCTATTTTAAAACTAAAAGTCACTCCAAGAATCAAAGGAGGCAAGATACTTGCTGTCAAGGCTGAATCCCCACTCTGTCACTCCGAGTGCAGACTTGGGGGCCCGCAAGGATTTTAAAAATTAATACTTGCCACTCCAGGCTTGTATTACACTCCCAAGGTTACAGCTTTTCTCTGACCTTGGCTTGTTAAACGCTGCCACCACCCAAATGCAAAAAAAAAAAATCCTTTGAACCCAGGAAGGAGCACTTGGGAATTCCTCTCTGTGGGGTACCTCAAGTCCTTTCACCCTCTCCCCTTCCCCCTCCAGGGAAGAGCTCAGAAAGAAAATAAAGGAAATTAGCTGTGGCTACCAGCTAATCAAATAACATGCACAAACCTCTTAGGACACCAAAAATCCAATCCTATTCTTAAAAAAGATAAATGTTATTACAAACATAAAAGAAAAAATTACATCTGGAACTTAGGCTTTTGCTAGATTTTAAAAGAGCAATTCCAAAAATCAAGCACACAAAATAGCTTTCTTGGGGGTTCAGCTTAAAGGTTACAAGCAAACAAAAGCATCTGGGTTTAGCACAGAGAGGATCCACAAGCCAAAATAAAAAAAAAACGGACTGTGTCTAACTAAACATTCCCTATCCAAATTATTTCTTGTAGGTATAGAAGATGAATTTTCGTACCTGGTTCAAGTCTTACAGCATTGCTGTTCCATCCCAGCAGCCCAGAGAACAACAGACAAAGGGAAAGTTTTTTTCCCAATTTTAAAAATTTCTACCTTCCCATTGGCTCTTTTGGTCAGGTGCCCACTCCTTTTCTTTTACCTGTGGGTTTGTTAACCCTTTACAAGTAAAGCAATCAGAGAACTGACCAAGAGGGATTTTACAGCTAACTGACTGGCTGGGTGTCTATCAAAGGAAGCTACACTGCCCCCCCCATGTATCACACTTGCACATCACAATAGCATATAAATCATACTTTCCCTTCCCCTGCCCCTATTTTAATTGCTCAAAACAGTACAGATCAAAAATGGTAAAAGCTATCATCTGTTTATTTCCATCTATTTTCCAGAATTAATCCTTGTGAGGTTTACAAGAGGTCATTACTTCATGATACAAACCTGCTAATAGCAGATTTAAGTTTTGAAGGCAGGCAAAATAAAAAAAAGAGGGAGTGGGGGACAACTGACAACAAATTAGGATATTTCTCAAGATTCCCCCTCCAATGGGGCCCTTGAAGATGTTCACACAAGGCCTCAAAATGGCTGAAGCTGGATCAGATTAGTAACAATAACATAATCTTAGAATAATAACAGTGGCAAGAGCAGTAACTCAACATGTGCCCATATCTTTGAAAGTGCCACTATGAAAGGGCCCTTAAAAAATAATAAGACTTTGGGTTAAGACAAGGTTTTCTTTTTAAAATAAATAAGTTACCAAAACAAAATTGTCATTTGATAATACCAAAGGGATAACTTATTGCCCAAAAGCATAATAATTTTGAAAATATGTTACTAAAATGCAGATGACGGTCAGTAAATATACTTCATTTTTACAGGGGTGGGAATTCTACTTCATAGTTGGCTCAGAACACACTGTGTACTGTTTACTTCCTCAGTGTTCTTGAGCAATAGTAATCATATGCCAGGTCACAACCAGAAGTTCCCTAAGAAGGGAGGGCCCAGGGAGAGGACCCCTCTCCAGTAGGGTCCTCTGTCCTGAGGCAGAGATGATAAGGGGTGCAGGTTGTCCTGTGGGACTGGCACATAGCTTATAGAGGACAGAGCCAGCTGCTAAGACTGCCAAGCCCAACCCCCTAGTGCCAGGGAAGCTTGCATCCTGGAGAGCTCAGGAAGAGGTCAAGTGCAGACCTGCAGCCCCCAGCATCCTGACTCCCTGTGGAAAGACCCAACATCCAGGTGGCAGCCCTTCCCTTCCCTTCCCTCCCCCACTCGCTGCCAATCTGGAGCAGGCGGTTCAGGAAAGTGCTGGGGTTTCCCCTCTCAGCCCCAAGTGCCAGGACTCCAGCATGGGCTCTTCCATTGGGTGAAGAGCCAAGTGCTGCAACCTGTTACCACCTGTGCAAGCCGTGAGTTCCCAGCCACAGCACCACCCTGCACTTCTGTCTTGGGCCTGGCTAGGAAGGGAGGTGTTGGCTGTTGTGTCTCCACCCAGAGCCGCCAAGGGAGGATCCTGTGACCTCCATCTCATTGCACTGCTGACTATATGCAAGTGAGGAAGCTCTAAGGGGCTGAAATAAGTTCTGAGTTCATGCTTTACCTCCCATTAAGTAAATAGGAGCTTTTCTGAACAGCTAACATTATCTCCCTTCAGATCGTTGGCTTCCAAGTTAAAAATATAACACCTATTAAGTGTAGGGCTATGGTAGCAAGATTTGAAGAAGAGGATGATATTGTGGCTAAAACACAGAGCTGGGAGATAGGAGACCTGATTGAAGTCCTGGACTCATTGAAATGGCAAAACTCCCAGTTACTTCGATGAGACAAGATTTCTCCCCTGGGTTTCTATTCCCTGCTCTGCCATGTCTTATGCAGCTTCCAGCAAGTCACTTAATTTCTCTGTTGCCTATCTGTAAAGGGGGGATAATAATACTAATTCTGACCTACCACACAAGAGTGTCAAGATGCTCAATGAATTCCTATTGGTAGCGTATTGAGATCCTTGCACACAGGTATTATACAAGGTGTCAGACATTCCAAATGTAGTTTACATTCCAAATGCATAAATATTTACTTGTCTTTTCTTCAAACGTCAAGATTAATTGTCAATCAAGGAAAATATGGCTCTGGCCTATATCTGCCTTTTTAGTTAATAAATCACAATATTTACCCTCAAGAAAAGTCAAGGGACTATCTACTTGCTATGTTTCTATGGTTCTTTGGCACTTCTTTCAGCTATACATTGCAATTCTGCTGTGAAATCACGATACATCTCATTTACTTTGTGCAGTCCAAACAAAAAGTGAATATGCAAGGAAAATTACTTACTAGTAACTGTGGCTCTTCAAGAGTAGCCTCTGTACACTCATAGATTCTAAGGCCAGAAGGGACCATTGTAATCATCTTGGCTGACCTCTGTATAGCATAGGCCAAAGAATTTCCCCCAAAATATTTCTAAAGCATATATTTTAGAAAAACATCTAATCTTGATTTTTAAATTATTGTCAGTGATGGAGAATCCACACCATCCGTGGTAAATTGTACCACTGTTAATTATTGGTTGGTGGAGGGTTGGAAAGGAATTTTCCACCACATCAAATTGGCAGAGACCCTGGGGAGGGGGGGGGGTCACCTTCCTCTGCAGCATGGGGCACAGGTGACTTGCTGGTATGAATTGTAACTTGAAGTCTTTAAGCAATGATTTAAGGACTTCAGTCAGTCAGCAACAGGTTATGGGTCTTTACAGGAGGGGGTGAGTGAGGTTCTGTCACTTGCAATGTGCAGGAAGTCAGACTAGATGAGCACGATCATAGAATCACAGAAGAGTTGGAAGAGACTTCAGAAGGTCATCTAGTCCAAGCCCCAGCTCAAAGCAGGACCAAATCCAACTAAATCATCCCAGCCCAGGGCTTTGTCAAGTTGGGCCTTAAAAAAACCAAGAAGGATTGAGATTCCAGCACCTCACTAGGTAACCCATTCCAGTGCTTTACTGCCCTCCTAGTGAAATAGTTTTTCCTAATATCCAACCTAGAAATCCCCACTGCAACTTGAGACCATTGCTTCTTGTTCTGTCATCTGCCACCACTGAGAACAGTCTAGTTCCATCCTCTTTGGAACTCCCCTTCAGGTGGGTATATTTCAGATGGTCCCTTATAGCCTTAAAGTCTATGAGTCTACTCTCACTGTTTAAAAGTATGCCTTATTTCCAGTCTGAATTTGTCTAGCTTCAACCATTGGATCATGTTACACCTTTCTCTGCTAGTTTGAAGAGCCCATTATTAAATATTTGTTCCCCAAGTAGGTACTTACGGGCTGTAACCACTGGTTAACCTTTTTGTTAAGCTAAATAGATTGAGCTTCTTGGGTCTATCCCTATAAGGCATGTTTTCTAATCCTTTAATCATTCTTGTGGCTCTTCTCTGAACCCCCTCCAATTTATCAACATCCTTCTTGGTGTGTGTGTAGCTTAGCATTCCTGGCACTATAGCTCCTGGACTCTTCATCAATGCTATGTCTATTGGAGCTGCATGAGTGCCCAAGGATATATAAAGGACTTGCCACTCCTTAAACCCTCATTTCCTCCTTTTCCACAGCTGATGACACATGAACCTCCATGGTCTCTGGGATTTTGTGGCATAACATAATTCTCTTCAGCTCAGTGCACCTAATAAACTTAGAGTCCTTGGAGCTCAGCTCAGTCCAGAACACTGTCTGGACTTTTAAAAGCTTTTTTTAAAAAACTTTAAAACTTTTAAAAAAGGACTTTAGAAAATATACTTTCTGTTCTTCCATCTTCTTCCTGTCAGATGTGCACATTAGATATTTCATCTGCCTTGGGGAGACACATTAATCAGTGCTCAGTTTGCTGGGTATTTACCTCTTGGACCTATCAGAACAGAACTATCCTATAGGAGAAGCCAAAAAAGGCTAAGCCCTGGGCTTTTGAGTATAACTTAGGCTTCTCTTCCGCAAAGGACCCAGAATGGCTGTCCTCAACACCCAAACCTCCACTTCTGCTAGTTATAGAGAAGGAAATGAGGCAGATAGGCTTGCCCCTCTCTTATATTATATGGAGTGTTTGGCACCATGAGGTGGTACTCAGGCAGCCCCAAAAGACAGGACTTTCCAGAAAATTTCAGATGATCAGGTACCATGAGTGGAAATGTATAGAGGCCCCAAACAAGAGTATTCTAATTGAATTTATTGCATTAGTATTTTATCAAGTTTAATTGAACTTCTGATTATACCGAGCCAGTTTTAATCAACAGTTCTGCTCTCTGACTCTATCCAACAACAACAAAATTAAGGAATATCATATTCCCCTTAAATATCTCATCAAAAGCACTGACTCCTATCTTAATAAACTTTTGTTGAGAACACAAGTTTTCAAGATCTCAAAGGCTCTCATCTCCGGTGTATCTTGAACTAATTAGCAACTTAGCAGGAGTAGAAGGAAAAAAGTTCACTTCAGGCGCTTTGGTAGTCAGGGACAAAGAAAAAAGTTTCTTTGCATGTATTAACACATTAAATAATAGAATTAATGACCTGAAGCTAAGTCAGGACCCGGGATGATTTCATGGAGTCAGTATTTAATTTGAAAACATTTTTACATTGAAAATATTTAATTAAGCTAACAGGGATCCAAGGTAACGTGGCTTTTCTGAAAGGAAAACAAGATTACAGATGTTTCAGAGTAGCAGCCGTGTTAGTCTGTATTCGCAAAAAGAAAAGGAGTACCGGTGGCACCTTAGAGACTAACAAATTTATTAGAGCATAAGCTTTCGTGAGCTACAGCTCACTTCATCGGATGAAGTGAGCTGTAGCTCACGAAAGCTTATGCTCTAATAAATTTGTTAGTCTCTAAGGTGCCACCGGTACTCCTTTTCTTTTTAAGATTACAGATGAATATTTTTAAAACATACATTACAGTCAGCCACATGCTATATCACCACTGGAACTGAAGGGGATTCTACATTTGTTTCCTTTGGGAATTTTGAGGGAACCTTCCCCTGCTAATATTCCCTTTTTCAAATACACACACAAACACATTTCTTTCTTCCTTGTTCTCAGGGATGTGCAGAATGTAAATGGCATTGGCTGTGAGGAATGTCCAGTTCTCCTTAATCATAAGCCTGCAAACAGGCTGGAGCAGATCCTGTGTGGGCCAGATCCTTAGCTGATGTAAATGAACATAGTCCTAATGGGTTTTAATAGATTTACGCTGATTTATAACAGTTGGGGTTATGGCCCTGTGATTCTCCATGCCCCATATCACATCTGCCACTCTTCTAACTAGGAAAGGCTGGATGCAATTCCCAACAGAGCCCATGGACACACCTCTTTGTGGTGTTCTCAAGTAGAACTGCACAAAAGGGACAATTACATTCACAACAAAATTGGAGGGGGAAGGGGAGCATCATTTCATTCTGGTCCATTTCATATCCCATCTTCTTGGTTGACTTGAGTTAGGGTTAGGTTTTGGCTGGCAGTCCTGACCCTGACAACCTATGTCAGACAATAAATTAATTCTGTAGCAAACCAGTACCCATCCATAACACAGAATCATACAATAGAAATTGCCTTATCAGAACAGACTATTGGTCTATCTAGGCTGATGTTCCTGCTTCTAGTGAGGTAGCAGGTTGACTTACTTAGAGAAAGCAGGGCTATTGCAAGCAATATATAACATGACAGTTCGTTTATTCATTATTTTTAATATATTACATATACAGATGATGAATTAAAACTCAGAAATCAGCATCCACCCAGTCACCATCACCCGCAATGTGTTGTCAACTACAATGGAAAACATAATCAAAGGAACAAACCTGTAGAAGGGTTTTCATGTGTGATTAATTTCCAGATGCTACAAAAAAGCATCTCAAGATGTTAAATGGATACAATCGTCTTTTAGTTTTGAAGATTAATCTTTCAAAAAGGCAGTTTGTATCATGAACTCTTTCCTGCAAAATCTTCCAGAATCAAAGAGTTATTCTCTGAGTTGATAAAAAAATGACAAATGTGATTGTTTATAACCAGCCCAAGAGAATTCACGCCTCCCTTTGTTAGCTGGAATACTTTAGCATACCTTTACTTTATATGCCTCTTAATTGTAAGGATGCCAACCATCTTCCTATATTCCCTGCCTTGTAGAACTCTCCAGATCCATTTTTATATAGAATGAAGGCAGCTAAAGGAAAGAATCAGCACCAAGTATTTCAGTATCAAATGCTCCTCTCATATACTTGAGTAGATCTTTTTTCAGTATGACATTTTAAGGGATAAAACATCACATATTCTCATTAATAATGTATGCTGCTATTTCACTATTCTTAACGTATCTTTTCTCAGCCTTGGGGTCATGGGCCTATTGGTATTCCTTACATAAGTGAAAGTATCAATGGGATGTTTTAATGGATAAGGGGAGTGGACCGGATCAATCAATACTTTCAAGCTGACCCCCTTATGTCACAGGTTCAGCACATCCCTATCCCCACTTTCACATCACAATTGTACTGGTAGTAGCCCACTTGATGAGCAAACCTCACAGTATTTTGGGGCTCTACAGGGATCTTTAGGTTAAGTAAAAGAAGCATTGCTGCAGAGTAAATGGGGAAGCTAGAAACACAAAACAGCAAAGTTCAGAGAGAGAGAGAGAGAGAGAGAGAGAGAGAGAGGCAACCAGTTTAACCATAAAAGTTATTTATTGAATAATAGTGATAACTACACAAGGAGAGCCTAAACCAACATAACAGTCACATTATTAAAGGTTAATACCTGAGGTAGAAAAGAAAACAGAGAGAGAGGGAGGGATCTTACCCACTCCATGAGGCTTGAACTGGTTGGGGTTCCCAGGTGATGGTGGTAGTTCAGGGTCCTGACTGCTGGAGACAGGCAGAGCCCTCAGCATGATCAGTCAGGAGATGGAGTCCCAGTGGAACTGATACAGAGTTTCAGTCCATGCATCAGAACTCTTACTTGGGCATAGGTAGGGGTTTTTGTAGAGGAACAACAATGGTTCAAGGGAGAACACTAGGTTTGTTTATGGGTAAACTGATGACTCAAGGGTTTTCTTTAGGCTAGACAATAGGAGCTGATCACTCTTGGCTATTGGTGGTGTTTTCTTCCAGGGAGCTCACAATGCATTTAGGCTGCTTCAGTATTTTGGATATCAATCAAGGATTCATTACTAGAATTGATCTGATAACTACTGAGCTGGGTGTGTGAAGGCATAGCTTCCTTAACATCCGAAGCAGAGATCCCCCATGATGCATTGCTTCCCTGCTTTTCTGGTCCCAGAGTTCAGTGTGGTTCTCTGTTCTCCATTCTGTATGCTAATGGAGATGTCTCCCTGTCCCATCTTTCATGCAGATGAGGCTAGGGGCGTGGCCTATGTTCTCAATTCTGTATGCTAATGGAGATGTCTTAATCTTGTCACCCTTGTCAGGAGGGGTCTAGGTGTGTCTCCCAATGCCCTTTACTGCTCTCTGCAAGTCTTTTCTCTATTCCGTTTTGGTTCAAGCAGAGACTGGTTGGGGGGAGCGGGTGTTTCATGAGTCAGACAGGTTATATACTGTGCCCTGGTTCCCCAAGAACACAAAGCTGACTAGTAACAGGTCACACAGGAAGTTTGTGGCAGAGCTGGGACCTGGACAGAGATCTACTGAGTTCCAGCCCAGTGCCTTAATCATCAGCTCTTCCTTTCTTGCTGAACTCTGTAAGACTGGAATAATCTCCCCAGAACAGTAGTAAAAGCTTCGTTGCTTGGGTCATTTATTAAAATGGACTGAAGAATTCAGAGAATGAGTCTGAAATGGCACTTGAGGGTTGAACTGGCTTGGGAATAGGATTTTTCCAACTCTTATTTCTGTAAGATGGAGGATGTGAGTGCAAAACAAGAGATAAACATAGTTATTGTGTAATTTTTGTACATATCTTAACATAGGAGGAGAATATAAAGTCTCTTCATATAGTTCTTAGAAAATATTGCAACTATTTGCCTGAAAGTAGCTTTTTTATAGAAATCCATATTTATCCAGGGAAATACTAGTGCCAAAATGGGGTAATGTGATTTAAAAACAATCAAAAATTTAGAATTATTTTCACCTTACATAGCTCTCTTTCAGCACATTAATTCTACTTGTAAATTTGCACTAATATGCCATAAATAAAGTGCTTATAGTGTACTCTAACCATTCACCAATCATGGTCAGATAGCATTGAGATTCTGGGTAGGCTATTTTGACTTGGGTTTGAATCCAAATGACAGAAAATTATTTGGATGTAACACAGTTAAATCCATCCAAACATGATGCCCACTTAATGAGCTCCAGCAAGGCAGGAGGGAGTTAGCTCTATTGGACTAAAATAGGATTTGATCTGTTGTAAAGCCAATGTAATCAATAATTTAAGTACTGAAATTTTTACAAAACTAAGACTTTCTCACTGACTCTTTAATATGGATTGTCAGACATGAAGACAGCAGTTAGAAATCCTAGATACAACAAAGTGAAAAAGAGCAAGTCACAATATTTGACTGTTAAATAGCTAAAAAAAAGTAGGGTCTAGGGTTGCAATTTTGGTTGGACATATGCCTGGAGATTTTATTACATGACATCATTTTTAATAAAAGATTAGTCTAACTCCTGGAGATTCCAGGACAGTGCTGGAGGGTTGATAACTCTAGCTGTCTCTCTCCATAGACTCATAGCTTCTAAAGCCAGAAGAGACCATCATGATCATCTAGTCCATCCTCCTGCACACTGCAGGCCACAGAGCTTCACCCATCCACTCTTGTAATAGACTCCTAGCCTCTGGCTGAGTTCCTGAAGTCCTCAAATCATAACTTAAAGACTTCAAGTTGCAGAGAATCCACCATTTACTCTAGTTCAAACCAGCAACTGACCCATGCCCCATGCTACAGAGGAAAGGGGGAAAAAACAGAGCCCCTGCCAATCTTACCTGGGGGAAAATTCCTTCCCAACCCCAAATATGCAATCAGTTCAACCTCAAACATATTAGAGACCTGGAAAAGACTTCTCTGCAATAACTCGGAGCCCTCCCCATCTAGTGTCCCATCTCTGGTCTTTGGAAATATTTGCAAAAAGCAATCACAGATTGTAGGCAGTCTCATCATGCCACCCCCTCCATAAAAAACTTATCATGCTCAGTCTGGAAACTAGTTAGTCTTTTTTTCCCCATTACTTCCCTTGAAAGACTGTTCCAGAACTTCACTCCTCTGATGGCTAGAAATCTTTGTCTAATTTCTAGCCGAAACTTATTGATGGCCGGTTTATATCCCTTTGTTCTTGTGCCAACACTGTTTGTGTTAAAGGCTGAGATAGTTGTAACTTGCATTTGACACACATGTATGTGGCTCTGCCAACAGGGCTTGTCTGCTGTGTCATGTTACTAGAAGGCATGGACCTGGAAATGAATGAGTAGAGAGAAGGTGCATGTCACATAATTGTATAAGAAATTATACCCTAGCCTATTTTAAGCAGAAAATCCAAATGATTTCTATCAGGCACTAAATTAACCCAGTGGGAATTTAGGAGTGTTCCATGCAGGAGATTTCTTTATTCATGAGGATAATTGGACATTGGAGAAACCATCATGAATCGTATCGTGATTTGTAAATGACAGCTCACACGAAAAGGGTTATCAGGGTGTTTGTGTATCTTTACCAAGGCAATTACTCAGTGACTTAACTGCAGTAATGTCTTGAAACCCAGTTTTAGGACAGACTTGAGATTCTAAACCAACAGAAGTTTGACTAGTCAAGCAGGAATGATGCTGGCTGCATTGTTCAAAAAGCCTCTCCTGTCACTCAGAATTACACTAGCCAGCTAAAGGGACGTACGAGAAATAATACCAGGAGAGAAGTATTGGGGGGGGATAAAAGAACTGTCCACCTTCAAGAAGGAAACGTGAAAATTAGCCTTGAGTCATAGTCCTCTGGGAATTAAAAATGGTGTGAATTTTACATCTGCTGAATTTTTCAAGCACTCTTTCCTTTCTGGTGGCAAAAATACATAATTCAAAGACAAAAAAAATTCTGCTGCCGTAAAAAAGTTCGCAAGTCGTGGGTAATTGCATTAGCACACTGAGAAAAGGAAAAGTATGCAAAAAATCCTGATTGGCATTTCTCTGTTTAAAAGGAATTATTTTCCAATACCTGAGCATGCCCAGAGGAGCTAGTCTCTGAGCAGCTGTGAAACAGAACCTTTTTACTTCAGGGTTAGTGCAGGGAGCTCATTAGCACAGCCTCAACCCTCAGCTAAACAGCCTTGTTTGCATATTGAAGCAATAGAATGTGAAGGTGTTAAAAAGGAAGAATTGCAGCCGTTACTCCTGACTGACATGTCTATCTGGACTCTTGTGTTTACAAGAGAATAACGAAGCTGCCCCAAAGCCCCTACTGGGCCTTATTATTATGCAGAGACTTCTTAGATTATGTATAATTGATATCCATTTTCCCTCCAGCTAACCAATGGCAGCTCTCAGGAGTAATGCTAATTTTCCTGCATCTTACCAATCAAGCAAACACTGGAAATTGCTATCTTTTTCTATGCTTAATAATTTTTTAAAGACCAAAAATTGACATTTACGGTTTTCAGCAGCACAAATGACTGTACTCTTGGTGAGGGTTTACTGCTTAATATCAACTACTGAATCAAACAGTAGAGATACATTCAGCACTGCTGTTAGCATAGTAATATGTTTATTTATAGTTATATACACTACATATACAAACAGCATAGTGTAGTTCCCATCTTTTCATGGCTTAGAGATATGGCAGCAACAACTGGGATGAGTAATTAAAGCTTATTTGCTACCATTTCTTTAAAAGATCTGCAAAGTGAATTATGCAGGCAAGGACATTCATTCTACTATACTGATTGTTCTCATTTTTATACTTGTCAATGGTACCTGTAAAGTTATGATTTAGGTCAAGTGTTTCATAGCTAAACCACACACAGGTGTTAAAAATAAATTGAGAAGTGCAGTGAATAGAATTTTGTAGACTCAAATTGTCCACTGCTTATTCAAACAAAAATTCCCATTGAAGTTTTTCTTGACTAAGAAGCAGCCAATTTGGCCCTTAGATTACAAATACATTCTGATACCATGTTTTTTTGTTTAGATCATTTTCTAATTTTAAAAAAATTGTTAATAAATAGGATGTTCTTGAAAGTGAAATACTAATATCTTGGGCCAGGGATAAGACAAGTGAGCAAGGTCTGTGTAAGCCTGCTAATGTACTTCAATACTGACCTTCAGCCACTCTGCTATTTTGGCCCTGGATAGCTCTTGAGCACTGTCAGGCTGTGTCTACACTACAAAGTTTGGTCAGCGCAACTTACATCTGCTTACAGCCACTGACTTTTGTAGCTCACTCGGGCACAAGCACATTTGGCTTCTTGCAGCAATGCTGGGATACCAGCAATTCGCTCAGGAATTTCTGGGAACTAGGGCTGAAGTTCCCACAATATCACTTTCTCTGTCCCACATTGCATATTCCAACCCATAATTTTCATGCCATTTTTAAAATTCCCACAATTCCAGGCACTGCTTTTTGCTCTCCGCCATCTCTCTGACGCATGGACCATGCACAGCTCAGCCCAATAAAACATACATATTTAGATATTTTAAAGCATACAAAAATGTTTGCTGATCCTGTAGTTATCATACGTCATGGAGGTAAAAGTCAATGTTCATTTCTTAGAGTGCAGTGGGAGGGGTCAGGGTTCGTGCCATACAGCCGCTTGTATAGGGAACAGCAACCATGGAGTTTTCCATGGAATGGAAAGGCTCTTTGGACATTTAGCACACATTCTTATCATTCTAATCCTTATTTTAACAATACTATCAGACAGGTGAGCCACACTGATTCCAGTTATGTATGTGTCAGGGTTCCCTTGAGGCATGGGGACCTTGGCATGAGCTGGCACCTGGTCTGCCAACATCACAGTGCATTCCAAAACATTAATTTTAATTCCCAGTGATGGTTTTTAATTAAAGTGAGGAATCTAAAGTTGATGCCTTTGTTCTTGAAATACATAGATGGGTGCCATTTTAAAATAGGGAAGAGAGAGGGGTGAGGAGGGGAGATTTCAGGCATGAAAAGGGAAACAAACACGCTTATCAGAAATAATTCATCTATACACTTACCTGCACTCCCTTCCTCTTCAGCACGAGGCTCATCTGTGCTCACCTGGCAGGACTGATATGACTCCAGTGGAGTTTCAAAGAGCTCCAGGTCACCACATGTTTTGCGTCCCCCTCCTGCTTCTTGTTATACACTTGCAGGGGGTTCCAAACCCTGCTCTCATGAAGTGTCCACAGTCACATTCAGTTTGTTGGTGGGATCCCTGCCAAGTATGGCCTGCAGTTCATTGTAGAAGTGGTAGGTCGGGGCAGCCCCAGAAATACGGTTGCCCCCCACCCTTGCCTTCTTATTTGATTGCTGAAGTTCCTTGGCTTTCACCCATCATTGCTGCTCATCCTTGTCATGCTCCAGGTTTATATCCCTGCATGTAGATATCTATATTCCTTCCATTTTTCCTTAATTGGGTTTCCACAGCCTCTTCTCTCCACTGGCCAAGGAGATCCAGGACTTCTGTCCTGCTCCAGCCAGGAATGTGTCTAGGTGTAGCTCCTATTCTGCACTGAGCCAGCTTGCTCAGCTGCTTACAAAGGTGGATGGATAGATGTCCTCACCAAGGTGGGCAACCATAAAAAGGTATTTCAAAAATACACTGTGAGGTGTTTTTTTAAGTGTGTGTGTGGGGGTGGCTTTCAATGTTTGTGAACTAGAGGCAGTGGAGTCTCAAGGACAGAGCATTGTGGGATAGCTGTTGGAGGACTGTCGGGATTGACACAGGTAATGTAACATTTACACGTGCATTAAATCAATAGAAGTACATTGACTTTGGCTTTGTGTAATTCAGAGAAGTGATGTTATTGCATCAGTGTAACAGGGTGCCTATACTTATGGGAGACAAATTTTGGTTTAGGTAAGTTGAAACAAGTCAACGTAGATCAGCTTGACTTTGTAATGTAGACCAGGCCTTAATTGTGTGGAGATTTTTAGTATTTGTACCTCCTAGAACAAGGATAAGACCACTAAACTCATTTGCACATGACACCCATCTCTTCTGAGGTGAAGAACTACTTCTCTAATCCATTGTACCACCTAACTGCTGACTGAATTTCAATTCTAATCTTCTCTCAAAGAAAAATGCATGGGGCTGAACCAGGGGGATGTAGAAAGGGTGATAGTTTCCAAAGTAGCTGTACTAAATATTAACCATCAAAAATTATAAGCATTATTAGCTGACTGAGCCCCAAAATAAATATGCCTAACATACCAAAAGTCTATATGATGCATCTATCTACTAAAGATCCAGTACAAGACTAGATAATGATAAGGCAGGAGTATCAAAACTTTACCTATCTGACTGCTGCATTGGCAACCTCCCGGAAACCCAAGGGCTGCCCTACACTACAAAAAACTAAGCAGATTGCCGCTACTTCCTTACTGTAATAAAGAAGTACAGAAGATACAGATACCAGTGTGCAATCATTCATTATTGCCAAAGTGGTCTCCACTTATATCAAAGTAGAGCATTGCATGTCAGGACCTGTGGTCACTATGGGCTGTATTAAAGATGAGAGGCCAGATAAGTCAATATGGGACTGCATGTCTGGCCAATGAACCATGTCTTTGCAATAATGTCTTTATCACATGAGCAATCTAAGGAACATCAATTGCATCCCAAATGGAAATAATTCTCTATTGGCCACGTAGCCAGGCTGAGCAACCCAATGGGTATTTTTCATCTCTCAATTCTATATACGTTTCGGTGATCTGCAGAATAGTCAGTGATATTCTTTTGAGGGCTGGTGAGTCAAATAGCACTGATTCACTTCCTTGTTTCCAGATAACAAACTTCATTATAAAATCCCTGAAAGCTCTATGGACACTTTTCAAAGACACCATAATAGAGGCCCAATTTAAATATATACCCCAAATTAAAAAACACAATAAAAGAACTAAAGAAGAGCCACCATGTAACAACCATGTAAAAGAAGAAGTGAGAGATAAAAAGGCATTTTTTAAAAAGTGGAAGTCAAATCCTACTGAGATAAATAGAAAGGAGCATAAATACTGCCAAAGTAAATGTAAAAATGTAATAAGAAAAGCTAAAAAGGAGTTAGAAGAACAGCTAGTCAAAAACTCAAAAGGTAATTACAAAATGTTTTTTAAGTACATCAGAAGCAGGAAGCCTGCTAAATAACCAGTGGGGCCCCTGGACAATCAAGATACAAAAGGAGCACTTAAAGACGATAAAGTCATCGCAGAGAAACTAAATGAATTCTTTGCTTCAGTCTTCATGACTAAGGATGTAAGCTAAGCCATCTTTTGTAGGTGACAAATCTGAGGAATTGTCACAGATTGAAGTATCACTAGAGGAGGTTTTGGAATTAATTGAGAAACTTAAAGTAACAAGTCACTGGGACCAGAGGGCATTCATCCAAGAGTTCTGAAAGAACTCAAATGTGAAATTGCAGAACTATTAACTATGATTTGTAACCTGTTCTTTAAATCAGCTACTGTATCCAATGACTGGAATATAGCTAATGTAACGCCAGTATTTAAGAAGGGCTCTAGAAGTGATCCTGGACCAGTAAAGACCAGTAAATCTAACGTCAGTACCGGGCAAATTAGTTGAAACAATAGTAAAGAATAAAATTGTCAGACACATAGAAGAACATAAATTGTTGTGCAAAAGTCAACATGGTTTCTGTAAAGGAAGATCATTTCTTACTAATCTCTTAGAGTTCTTTGAGGGGGTCAACAAACATGTGGAAAAGAGGGATCCAGAGGACATAGTGTACTTAGATTTCCAGAAAGCCTTTGACAAAGTCCCTCACCAAAGTAAATGAAGTTGTCATGGGATAAGAAGGAAGAACCTTTCATGGACTGAGAACTGGTTAAAAGACAGGGAACCAAGGGTAGGAATAAATGGTAAATTTTCAGAATGGAGAGGGGTAACTATTGGTGTTGCCCAAGGGTCAGTCCTAGGACCAATCCTATTCAACTTATTCATAAAAGATCTGGAAAAAGCGGTAAACAGTGAGGTGGCAAAGTTTGCAGACAATACTAAACTTATCAAGATAGTTAAGACCAAAGCAGACTATGAAGAACTTCAAAAAGATCTCACAAAACTAAGTGACTGGGCAACAAAATGGCACATGAAATTTAATGTGGATAAGTGTGAAGTAATACACATTGGAAAAACCCCAACTATACATACAATATGATGGGGGCTAATTAGCTACAACTAATCAAGAGAAAGATCTTGGAGTCATCATGGATAGTTCTCTGAAGATGTCCACGCAGTGTGCAGCGGCAGTCAAAAAAGCAAACGGGATATTAGGAATCATTAAAAAAGGGTTCAGAGTAGCAGCCCTATTAGTCTGTATCCGCAAAAAGAGGAGTACTTGTGGCACCTTAGAGACTAACAAATTTATTTGAGCATAAGCTACAGCTCATTTCATTGGATGCATGCAGTGGAAAATACAATAGGGGGATTTTATATACACAGAGAACATGAAACAATGGGTGTTACCATACACACTGTAATGAGACTGATCAGGTGAGGTGAGCTATTACCAGCAGGAGGGGGAGGGGGGAAACTTTTGTAGTGATAATCATGGTGGACCATTTCCAACAGTTGACAAGAATGTGTGAGGAACAGTGAGGGGGGAGGGAGGAATAAACATGGGGAAATAGTTTTACTTTGTGTAATGACACATCCACTCCCAGTCTTTATTCAAGCCTAATTTAATGGTGTCCAGTTTGCAAATTAATTCCAATTCAGCAGTCTCTCGGAGTCTGTTTCTGAAGTTTTTTTGTTGTAATATTGCCATTTTTAGGTCTGTAATCGAGTGATCAGAGAGATTGAAATGTTCTCTGACTGGTTTTTGAATGTTATAATTCTTGACATCTGATTTGTGTCCATTTATTCTTTTATGTAGAGACTGTCCAGTTTGGCCAATGTACACGGCAGAGTGGCATTGCTGGCACATGATGGCATATATCACATTGGTAGATGTGCAGGTGAACGAACCTCTGATAGTGTGGCTGATGTGATTAGGCCCTACGATGGTGTCCTCTGAATAGATATGTGGACGCAATTGGCAACAGGCTTTGTTGCAAGGATAGGTTCCTGGGTTAGTGTTTTTGTTGTGTGGTTGGTGGTGAGTATTTGCTTAAGGTTGGGGGGCTGTCTGTTAGCAAGGACTGGTCTGTCTCCCAAGATCTGTGAGAGTGATGGGTCGTCCTTCGAGATAGGTTGTAGATCCTTGATGGAGAGGTTTTAGTTGGGGGCTGAAGGTGATGGCTAGTGGCGTTCTGTTATTTTCTTTGTTGGGCCTGTCCTGTAGTAGGTGACTTCTGGGTACTCTTCTGGTTCTGTCAGTCTGTTTCTTCACTTCAGCAGGTGGGTATTGCAGTTGTAAGAACACTTGCTAGAGATCTTGTAGGTGTTTGTCTCTATCTGAGGGGTTGGAGCAAATGCGGTTGTATCATACACTAGCTGAGAAATGATTCTCCGAGTCTGTCTAGTCAGCCACAGCAATTACTTGAAAGTAATTTGTAGTATTTTTCCCTCATCCCTTTCCTCAGAAAAACCACAGTAATGGAACATACTAGCTGAAACAGAGAGGGTGTGCAACTGAAAGAGCTCATGTCACCAGGGGTAAGCATAGTTGCCTAGCTTCCAACTTCTAAGGGCACCCTATGCCATGTGGCTTTCATGTAGTTATTTATTTGCCCCACTGTGTTTGGTCAGCTGTTTTTGCTGTGCTGACTGGCAGGCTTTGGAGGGTTGGGGGGAGAGAAGGGGAAGGACTTGGCCACTTGGGGATATTTAGACAGCAAAGTGGTCAGGTCTGCTCCTGCATGCCACTATCTGGGAGGGATTAAATTTGTTTTTCTTAGAAATGAAATGTCTCTATCAGCTATGAGACACCAGTACATCCAGCTTTCCTTAGTTAAGGAGCCAGAACTCTCACAGGTGTGACTGGTTTCGCAGGAGGTTTTCTTTGGGTACCTCTACACTACGAGCACTACAGCAGCACACCTGCAGCTACGCCGCTGTAGAGCAAACATGTTCTACACTGACAAAAAGGGGTTTTCCAGCATTGTAGTAAAACCACCTCCTCGAGAAGTAGAGTGATAGAAGACTTCTTCTGGCAACCTAATTGTGTTTACAGTGGAGGTTAGATTGACCTAACTATATTGCACAGGGTGTTAAATTTTTCACAGCTGTAAGCAACGTCGCTAGGTTGACCTACGTTTTAGATGTAGGCCAGGCCTTTATTACAAATCTTCTCATGCACCTTAAAATAGTTGAAAGAGGAGTAAAAAAGCGTACATGCCACATGTCATTATGAACTAATTTCTATAGTAACATCATTCATATGCATAGTGAAAAAATGTATCCCAGAACATAAAGAAATGTGATGTAAAAATCACTTCGGAGTCAACTGTGTCCACGGAGTGCATGTAGCTTGTGTCTGTTGTCATTTGTTTTCTGTGCATGACATCTTTAAATAGAGAGGGGTTGCTCTTCCTGCTGCAACAGCTGCTTTTGTTTTGTGCTGAGATGCAGCCTGCTGCTAAGGAGAGATACCCGCAGTGGGCTCGATTCTGCATCATTCTATTCCATGGGAGTTGTCTTTAAAAAGGAATTTCCTTTAATGGGTGTGGGATCAGTGGTCTCTCATTGAGACCTTACTTTTATTCTTTCTTCTTTAGTTCTGTGAATATGAAATAAAGACAGAAAGCTACCTTTGCCCCATCTCCTCCTGGGACGTGCTATGTCTCTCTGGAGACGCAGCCCAGAATCTTGCCTTCAGACTAAAACTTCAGAACTGTGATATAAAGAATACTGCATGATTTGCTTTATTATGAAAAACACTCTCCCAGTGTCCCTTAACCAGATGTGTGTGAAGTGACATACTGAAAGGGCTGAGATACATTCATCATGAGAAACAGTTGTGATAAAGGGGAGATGGTGTTAGTAATCAGTGAACTTCCAAAGGTGACAGAGAGAGCAGCGGATTTGCCCTCCCAGAAGAGACAGCAGCTACATCAACAAATTTGAGAAACATCTATCAAGGTTTGCTCCAGAGATACATCTAGAAGTTCAGATGGTTATGTGAACTTCTTTGGTCTAGAAATCTTGCTTAAAACCTCATGGGAGAATGTTTCTATTTGCTTCTGGTTTAGACCAATTTGTACATTCAGTAGCTCCAGAATAGATTTCTCTCACTGCATTTGGTATTTTCCCTTCCAATTCCAGTCAAAACCAAAGAAGAATGTAGACACACATGAAAGTGACCTCCCTTTTCACTTCTCCCAAAAGTGTTAACTAATGTGACATTGTTCTCAGGGCAGCCCAGAAGCATAAGCCAATGTATTACCCCTCTGCCTCAGCAAGAGTGAGCTTTGCTGGAGATTATATTGTGTGTCAGCTCCCAGACACACCACTCTGCATGCCCCACCAACATGCCAGTCTGAACGGTGCCTTGCAGATAACAATCAGTGAACTCCAGTTCCTAAGTTCCCCAGATGTCTCTCTGCAGTGTCGAGACTCTCCCACTGTGACACTCACAGAACTAATTAAGTTCCCTGCCTCCAAAGAGACTGTGAACACACCAGCCTGTTAGGTTAGCTGAGGATGCACACATCACTTTAATACACCACACAAAAATAGTTTGGTAATAAAGCAAAAATAAGATTTAATTGATACTAAGCAAAAAGAAAAAAAAAGAGACAGGTATGGTTACAAACAAAACAAAATACAACACACTTTCAAGTGTCTAAAGCTTAACATAGGGCAATATGGTCTCAGGCTATTTCTCACTTATAGTCAGTTCCCAAAGACGTCAAACCACATGGTTGAAGGATCCACCTTTCACAGACTCCAAGCGGTCTGGCCTCTTTTGTCTCTTAAGTGATGGACAACTAAAATGTCTCTATGCTCCTCAAAGTCCATTGTCTTTGCACAAGTGCTAGGAAGATTTCCTGAGGGTGCAGACTCTGTCCCCCAATGTGCTTACTAAGCTGTTTTCCACTTGTTAACTTAATTGCTTTGTTTACCTTATACGCAAATGTCCTTTCGTTGTCCTCTGCCTACAATTAAGCTGATCACACAGGTAAATCCACATTCCTTTGTCTAGGGAAGGTTTGATTTATGTACATATTAAGAATGTATTTCCAGTACACATCCATAATTTTCTATACACAACCCATCCATACACCACACAATGATATTCATGACCAGTGCTTTACTAATTTACATATGGTATCTTATAAGAGACCTTTCAGATCCACATTAAGACAACAGTGCATTGCAGCTAGGGAGTGTCAGGCCTGATATGAGATACAGTATAGTAGGCTCTCTGCCAGTTGGCACTGAGGGGCTTTTAGGGTCACAACTAAACTTTTTAGACCTTAACCAAAGGGTCAGCTTCAGTTTAGTTTGAACATTGGGCAAAAACTTGAAGTCAGTTCTTATTTCATCCAAATTAGTTTGCACAACCCTAAAACAAATGTACTGTGAGCCTTTTGAAAGCAATCCAACTTTAGCATTCTCTCTTATATGTGTTAATTGAATAGTAATTGCACTGTATGCATCACCAGAGATGGGGTTAAAAAATAAAAAAAAAATTGATCCAAATGTGATTTCCACCATCTTGGCCAACACACTGGAGATCCAATACGGGGTGTCCTGAATTAATAACATAAAAGTCTCACCACTTGAGCTAAAGAGCCAGGAGCTCTCATATGCCAACATCAGCTGTAGCTCAAGCATAACACACACAGTTTGACCAGCGGGTTACATACTTCAGGCCAGAGGAAGGTCAGTCTGAGCATGTGAAATTCCAGACAAGCTCCCACTTATATGACAGCTGCCCTCTTGGACAACACACTAGGGACTGATCTGAGAACCTCCCAGGCAGAAAACCTGTACCTCTGGCCTGTTGAGAGAAATGTGGGGACCCGGTATACCAGCTTTCCTGGACCCCACCCTCTTCCCATTTCTTTATTTACCCACATGTTGCAGATGTTTTGGAGGCCCCCCGAGCTCAGGGGACTAGTATAATTGACCCTCCTTTCTCCCCTTCTCATCAGCCCTGCCTCTACAGCTTGAGCTAAAGAGCCAGGCTATATAAATGGCAGCTTTGACAGACTCACCCCCTCTGTGGATTGGGTACAGAGGAGGATGCATAACATATACTGATAAGTAGATTACACAAACACCTTTGAAATCTAGGAAAGTTCAGATCTGGATTTGCACTCCAAGCCCTCATATTATGGCTACTTTCATCCAACAAATCATTTGACGAGATTTGTACACAAAGAATTAAGCCACACAACACCCCTGTTAAGTATAATAGCTAATGACTACTATACCTATTTTACAGGTAGGTAAACAGAGGTCATATTGTGCACAGAATCTAAATATCTTAATTCCCACTCCCCTACGCTAAAGCCTCCTGCCTCTCCACTAATTCCACTCATTTTATTGGCAGTTTTGTAGATAGAAGATTCAGAAAACATTCCAAGGTGTTTCATCCCATCCATTAGTCAGCGGGGAAGATGGGGGGGAGAACAAACAAAAAACCCCACCTCTTCCTATCTGCAAACCTGTGAATATCTACAAGTTTAAAAGTAAATATCATTCACCAAATCAGTTCTGGCCATTTCTGCTACATACTTTTATTCTGTGCTCATCACTTTCTATATGGTAGTTAGTAACAGGGGTCTTTTGAGTTGCTGCTTCCATGATTACACACCGATGACACATGGCTCACAAATGAACCAACAGCATGAAAATAACTGCAGGACATGATTATTGTAAGGAATAATTGAAGGCACTTAAACCTATGGGCCAGAATAAATTGTAGCCTGCCACTCATGTAGTGCTCTGTATATCTTCATTATCATTCAGTGGAAATGCCACATGCAGAAACAAAAAGTTTACTATGAACACTAGAAATTCTCACTAGCAATAAGGCAATATAGTCCAGCTGTACAAAGAATAATTGCTTGAATGAATATTTAATGACTGCTTAAAGAGGATCGCACAGGGAGCAAGGAGAACAAAGTTTGCCCTTCAAAGATTGTTCCTGTGTAAGGTCACTGAAATTTGTTTTGCAACTAATGGAATCGAGTATAAACTCCCTTTTTATTTTATAAGGTTTGCCTCACTTTAATTCCTTACAGCTACCAGACTGACAACTGTGAAAACACATGATATTTCAAGTATCCTGCAAAAACAGTCCCTACTCCTGTATAGCCACACAAATACTGAGAGAGTCTTTGGTGCCTCAGCAAGTCCTGTTGTTCCATGTTGCCTTGAAAAGGAGAACTTAACAAAATCAGAATGCAATAGAGACTAATGCCCAGAAACTACTGCAACTATTCATTTTCGGTAAGTCTGTACATTGATCTGAGCGATCACTGATCTCAGTGTCTTGCAAAGTTTTATTCAAAACCAGTTGGAAGTAGGAGAAATTCAAGGATAATAAAAGGTGAATCAAGAGTAATTCTTCTGTCACCTGACCAAACTCAAATTTCAGGGTCTAAGAACCTCTTATGCCTGCATGGACTCAAATCTCAAAATCCTTCGACAGTATGGAGACCAATCTCTTATTTATTTATGGATGTATTCATTTGGGGAAAGTCCTTTCCTGTCTACCACTAGATTTTCAATCTTTCACCTGAATAGCTATGTGTATTCAACATCATGCAGACGAAGGCCACTTCCAAAGCAGAGAGCACTTTACTTGGGCTGCTTTGTGGCTCAAGATCTCTTTTTCAGGTAACACCTCATTGCTGCAACAAACTAATCACAAACATGCTGGTTTGGTAATGAAGTGCTCTGGATTTTCAGGAGCGCTTGGGGCATTATACGTATTACTTGAAAGAAAAATGAGATGTGTGCTTAGCACCGGAAAATGTGCACTGCATTACTGTCACAGGGCAGTTTTACTCTGGCATAAACTAAGCTAAATGATTACCAAGGGATTGGTAAATCTCAAAAGGTTTGGAGGTTCATTTGGGTTTGGTTGGATGATTATCTATACAATTGTGCTAGAAATCTAGTGAGGACAGGCAGATTTCCCAGTAAAGCTGCATGGAGCTTGAAGGGGGCAGGAGGGGCTGTTTTCCATGAGTTTGGGAAAATAGTCTGCAAGGTTGGCACAAGGCTCATTCCTGATGGTTAGTACACAGGTTTGGATTCATATATAAACTGAACAGCCTTTACCCCTCTCCCAACCAACCCCCAAGACCATCGTGACTGGCCACACTTATCATTTTTAGAAGAAACATTGTTACAGGGTCATTCAGCTTGCTTGAATTCAGTGAAATTACACCCCATACACTAACGATTGCTCTTCCTTTGTTTAGGCATAGATGGCTGTTATATAAAATAAGATGAGAAACTTCAGTGGGGAAGAGGTAGCATGGATAGCTGCTCTTGGCTCTGTGATCTGGTCTACACTAGGGAAATTAGGTCAGTAAAATTATGTCACGGGAGTGTGAAAAATCCAAACACCCTGAAGTGATGCAGTTAAATCTACCTAGCTCCCAGTGTAGACAGTGCTAGGTCAACAGGAGAATTCTTCCATCAATCTAGCTACCACCTCTCAGGGAAGTGGATTACCTACATCAACAGGAGAACCCCTCCCATTGTTGCAAGAAGTGTGTTCACTGAAGTACTACAACAGCACAGCTGCACGGCTGCATTTTAAGTGTAGACGTACCTTTAGTTACAGCAGATTTTTGCCAGTGTAATTCCACTGGAGTCACTTGAGTTTCTCCTGATTTACACTGGTTTAGCTGAGAGAAGAATCCGTTCAAAGCTTCCCTGTGATCTCAAATCCTCTCCACATACACAGATTTTGGGCTCAGGAAACAAAAGCTTGACACTTCATTGGTCACATACTGGAAACATGTCTGTGGACAATAAGCAAGGGGAAAGAGAGAGTGGGCACTGAGGGGTGTTTATTATGAATGTGCTAAGAGCTGTGCACACATGTAAAATGACAGTCCCTACCTCTTGGAGCTTTCCAGTCTAAGAGATTTTTTCCCCTTCTACTTATGGTGATATATTCCTTTCTTCAGTCTTGTAGGACTGCTTATATTACTTGGCCTTGTTACAGCACCAATATCCCCTTTTGTCCTGTTATTAGCCAAACAACAGAACATTTCCACTAAACAAATTCACTTACAAGACATTTATAAAAACAACAACTTTCAAACCAAGGTGATCACAGGGTAATGGTGTGTGATTTAATGAGGTGCAGCTGAATGAGCAGCAAGCTTTCCAAGCGCCTGAGTCTCCTCTGCCTCTCTCTTCATGTAGTCATTTGCCCGTGCAAAGTGAGTATAAAATGTTACCATTCTGATTTGGTGCATTTGACACTCACTTCAGACAGGTGTAAATAACTATCTAAGGTACAAGACAGTGGAGGATCAGGCCCCAGATGAATGTGGGCTGGAACCCACTGTAGAAACCCACTTTTGAAACAGAGCCCAGGAGTGACAGAGAGCTGCCTGTGACTCATGGAGCATGAAATTGTCTGATCAGAATGCAATAAATGACAGTCATGACAGGTGTAAATATACAGCAGTGTAAATCTCATGAAAGTAATACATCTCATGAAAGCAATGCAGTGCAGCAATCTCTGCTTTTGTGACAGATAAGCTCCCGTATGAAATTCAGAAATGGCTATCCATTACCTCTAAACACAGTGCCAGGGGAAATGTGAAGGTGTGTGGGGCAAGGATAGACAGACAGTAATAGACTAATCAGTAACAATTCCCCACCCAATAAAATTAATACTGTCTTTAAGACCATAAGAACGGCCCTACTGGGCCAGACCAAAGGTCCATCTAGCTCAGTATCCTGTCTTTCGACAATGGCCAGTGCCAGGTGCCCCAGAGGGAATGAATAGAATGGGTAATCATCAAGTGATCCAACCCGTCGCTCATTCCCAGCTTCTGGTAAACAGAGGCTAGGGACTTTAACACAACTAGCTTGAACATATGCCACAGCCTCTAGCCTTCCACAACCACTACCTTTTCTCCTGTCCTTTTCATTATCTCTCATTGCGATGATTAGGATTTATTCATGTTCATGGAATCAGAAATCTATAAAAACTTTCAACAATGACAAGTTTCAGAGTAGCTGCTGTGTTAGTCTGTATTCGCAAAAAGAAAAGGAGTACTTGTGGCACCATAGAGACTAACAAATTTATTTGAGCATAAGCTTTCGTGAGCTACAGCTCACTTCATCGGATGAGCTGGACTTTCTTTAAACCTTCTTGAGGCTGCCATTGGGGGATTAAGCCATAATAATTAAACAGCTAGGACCAACATTTAAAATGAAACAGCACAGCTCTACTTTTTTTACATTGACAGTCAGGATTAAATGGAGAAAAAAATCTTTTGTATCCATGTAAACAAAAAGGAAGTTCAACCAGAAGATGAATTTGGAAAGAAACTCCAATTCTCTCTCAGAATGTGAGATGCTGAGTGTGGCCTAAGATCTAAAAGTTTTGCAAAATGCCATTGAATGACCTGGAATTTTTTAAAAAAGCGTAGATAGGTCTCCTATGAATTGAAGGTAACAAAACACCCTTATGTAGGGAGCTGGCAATCTTTCTAATCATCACTTATCACTTCATTCACAGTTGCCATAGCAGAAAGTAACTGAACTATTTCAAAGGAGTACTTGTGGCACCTTAGAAACTAACAAATTTATTTGAGCATAAGCTTTCGTGAGCTATAGCTCAGTTCATCGAATGCAATGAATGAATGCATCCGATGAAGTGAGCTGTAGCTCATGAAAGCTTATGCGCAAATAAATTTGTTAGTCTCTAAGGTGCCACAAATACTCCTTTTCTTTTTGCGGATACAGACTAACACGGCTGCTACTCTGAAACCTGAACTATTTCAAAGAGTGTACTTTCAGAATCGCTGCCAGAAGTAGGGCATGAAGGCATCGCATTATTCTCAGGGAGAACACCAGTCTAGCATGGCAGTAAGGGCTGGTTTAAATTAACAGTAGTTAGAAAAGTGAGGGTTAAGGTTAAAGCATTTCCCCTGCCATCACGCTCCACAGCTTTGTATAGTTCACAAAGCAGTATTAAAGTAGTTAGGGCAGTAGTGCCCAAACTTTCCCTCTCTCTTGCTCCCTCTTACCAGTAATGGAATGTGTCCATGCCCCCCTGGGCCGGGAGCGGATTTACAGCCAGACTAGGGGATGCCGTCAGGGGCCGAGAGCAGGGGCCAAGCCACAGCCAGGAGTGAAGTCGCAGCCAGGGCCCGGGGCCAGGAGCAGAGCTGGGGCCAAGAGCAGAGCCAGGGCCACAGCTGCAAATGGGAGCTGGGGATGGGGCCAGAGCAGAGCTGGGGGCAGAGCAGGGCTGAGTGGCACTTTCTCCCTGTCCCCTGGTGGGGGCTGGTTCAGGCCCTTCTGTGCCCCCCAGATGTTCCTCCATGCCCCCCTAGGGGGTGCACCCCACAGTTTGGGGACCACCGAGTTAGATTGTGAGCTCTTTAGAGCAGGAACGGTCTTTTTGTTCTGTGTTCGTACAACACCTAATACAATGCTGTCCTAGGCACTACCATAATTCACATAATAAATAACAATAATAAATTAAGACAGAGTGTTCCCCCTAAAACTGCTCTTGTGTCTAGATATTCTAGCTCCTACAGTCTTCCTTATGGGCTTTCGCCCTGTTCAGAGTCCTCTCCTCTAATGGTAGCCATGAAGTAAGTTAAAGGAAGTCTGCAAGGAAGATTAAAATCAGTAAGTATCCTTCATAATAAAAAAAGAATTATTATTAATTAACAATCAAATCAAATCAGAAGCTGCCATGTTGAGACTCTGACTGGGCAGAGAAAGGACTCCGGGAATTTATAAATATATGTGAGGGCAGGGAAATTCAATGGCAGTATAATGTACATTCTATTACTGCTTTCTGTTGTTTTTGGTTAATTTCCCAGTGGAGAAATATTTACCCCTTTGACCACCTTAGCTCCCTGGGAATTAATGCCAAATACTCATTTATAGAACATAGATTATTTTTTTAATATGGTGGTAGTCCTTCAGATCTGTGACAGTGTTTATATTATAATAGCACCTAGAAGCCCCAACCAAGATTGGGGGTTCATTGTGCTATGCTCTATCCACACATACAAACACTCTTGTCCCCAAAGAGATTAACTCTAAATTGACAAAACAGGCAAAGAATGAGAGAAAAGAACTTCAGAAACGGGGACCTGAGCTGTATTCCTGAATCTGCCACCCTTCCTATGTATCTTTGGACAACACTGGAAACTTCAGTTCCCCATGCTGTCCGAAGATACACAGGAAGAGTCGCAGATTCAGGAATACAGCTAAGGTCCCCAATTCCCTGTTCAGTGCCTTAGCCCTTCCTTTCTTACATCCTCTTCCTCTGTTACAGAATATTGTATAAAAATCCTTATATTACATACATGACCAAGATAACAATCACATACACTATGATATGCTATCATATTCCGCTAAGCACAGATAAAAGTGCAAGCTGTGGAATAGATTAATTTTATACTGTGCTTGTGAATGTGCTTCTGATCACCAACAGTAGTATGCCTCATTGTTTCCATTGTAGCTAGATAATGTGAGCCCCTTGGAGTGTGCCATTGTCTCTGCAGGAGTCCAACATCAAGATGAGTCTATAACAGTGATCTTAGAAAATGAATTTTGTATAATATTTTTCATGCAAAATGTATTCCAAAACACTGTACAGATTTGAATAATGCAATTAATTCTCTACTAGCAAAGAGGAAGTTATGCATATGGGAGAAAACATGTTTTCAGATGTTCTAATGAGTTAGAGATTTTTTTAAGGTATCAGAAGCTACACGGTAAAAGGCTTTCACACCAAAGTAGAAAAGATTGTATGAAGAGGCAGAGAAAAAAAAATCAGTATTAGATGGACTGATGGAATAAGGAGAGGGAGAAGGGCAGAAAAGGTACATGAAGAGTCTGGAGCAAGTTCATAGGTTAGGTTCATTCTCATGGTGTCACTTAGACATCATAGAGGCCACTAAATGCATTATGTGCCTCCATGATGTTCTGTCCTGAGCCAAATCTAACGCATTACTGGATAGAATGTCTGTGAAGGGCTGGTGTCACCACCACCCAACCATTGTGGTTTAGGTCTTTTGATGGGGGTTTTTCATCCTGCTTTCATTGGATTAAAATTAAAGATTATTCTTGCAGGGAAGCTGGCAGGTATTCGGAGCAGATGACCACACAACCCCAGAGAACGGTGGGAGACCGACTGTGAGAGCAGGACCTGTTTAGTTAGAAAATGGATTTCTTCACTAGACTTGTCTATGGAGAATTTTAAAGACAGAATGAGTCCTGAAATAAATAGGGAGACAGCTGATGGTTTTTGAGAATAGTGGTGATGTGATCCCACTTCTTAATAGGTGTATGAAGGCATGGAGCAGCAATCTGTGCATGCTGACAGAGAGCTGAAACTTGGGGAGACAATAAGGATGTGAACTGCAAGATTCAAGATAAGAGGATGTTAAGCCACAGGGACACTGACAAATAGCAAGAGGAGCAAAGGACAAGGCATCCATAGCAATAGTGGCTGAACTGTGCAAATAGACAGAAATGGAGCTAGTGCTAGTTGACCAGAGGATGCAGGGAGGGGAATAGCCAGAGACAAGAAAGAACTGCAGATCGGTTCACTAGGGCCAAAACAAAACAAGAAGCCCCAAAGGATATCCTAAAACTCTCATAGATTAAATATAGCTGTGTCAGAATTTAAGTTGTAAATGCATCCGCAGCACAATAAAAGGAAGTGCTAAATATGTCATGGAAAAAACACATGAATTACTGCAATGAGGGAGCAAGCAAAGATCAGTCTCAAAGCAGAAGATGCACAAACAAGCCAAACTGAAGGCTACCCAGCAACCTCCAGCATGGAGCTTCCCAGGAGTCAATTGTACCTAACTGAAGGATGATGCCCATCTCGCTTCCCACTCACCATGGGAAAACTCTCGCAGAGGCAGGACAGCTACTTACCACCACCCTACTCATGAATGTGTTTTAAAGGCATAATGTAGCCCATAATTTGGGCACCCAGACTTATTTTTGTTTCAGAAAAGAAATTTGTGTAATGGTTTGAAATTTATCCTGGGGTTGGTTGTGACACTTCCCAGGTGTACACAGGGTTGTGAGGCACCTTGCCAATACCTGCCCTTAGCATGAGAAAAACTTCTCTGTGCCTCCTGAGGGTCAGTTTCCCAACTCCATCAGTCTCTGGCAACACAAGCACTGCCTTCCAGGACCTCCGCAGGCCCCACTCACTCTACACAAGTTAATGATAGAAACATACCAACCCCTGAGCCCTCCAAGAGTCCACCTGCAGTGTTCAGCTCCTGTTCCTTTGGCACGCACAGAATTCATAGCTCCGCTACTCTGAAAAGAATAGTATACACCAACTTATCAGTTTCACCTCAGGATCACCACTCGGCTCAGCACCGGCACTCAGTTATGTTTATAATAAAAACAGAAAGATGTTTATTTAACCAAGAACAGAGATTCAAGTAATAGCAAGTAGATATAAGTATTGGAAACAAAGGATTACATACAAAATTAAAATAATAACACAGCCTAGATGCTGATATTGCTTACTAGCATTTTTCAGCCAGTTAGGCTGTGATCCCTTTTTCATGGGCCAAGTCACACTTTCAACCCCCTGCTTGTCCCCTCAGTAAATGATACAGAATGTCGTTCTGTATCTACAGTTATAGTCCATAAATCCATTGTCTACACTTGCAAACAGGACTCTCTCATGATGGTTTATTTCTTCCTGTAAATTCCCCTCTATGGAAGATTTCACAGTCCCTTCATTAGCATTCAGATCAGACAGTAAATGAGTATCCATTGTGAACCATACCATACTCAGTTTACATGTAGCCAGACAAACAAACATGTCTTGCCTGAAAAAAACCTGTATCTCTCCTTAGCCCCAAGTCACAGACCTTAAGAATACAATTTTTATTATACACACAACTCCTTACTTATTATCCATACATATATTTCACCATGATTACAAGGACCAGCGTGACACAGGCTTTCAGTAGAAACCCTATATAATACTCTTTGGTGAGTTACTACGTAGATACCAAACCCAGGAGATCTCTGTAAGCCAGAAGCTCCCAAGCTGTGGGTCATAACCCCAAATGGGATCATTTCATCAGCAGATGGGGTTGCGGCAATCCCTAGTGTGCAAAGGATGTTATTTTGCTCCTTCTAGCATGACCTCACATGTATGGTGCATGCAAGGTCATGATGCATGGAGGATGCCATTTTGCTCCACTGTATGACATCCTCCATGCAGTGTGACTTCATAAAAGTGATGTCATGCTGTGTGGAGGACACCATTTTGTAGAGCAAAATGGTGTCCTTCATCAGGTGTGACCTGACATATACAGTGCATGTGACATCATGCTGTGCAGAGGACACCATTTTGCTCTTCAAAATATTGTCCTCCATGCTGTCTGGGGTCCAGTGAAGAAATAATTAATTAAAATGGGCTCATGCCAGCAAAAAGCTTAGAACCCCCTGCTGTAACCCTTATGCACCCTTGCGCCCTCTTCAAGTTGGCACCAAGAGAACCCTGCGTCATACCTGTGAAATACAGGAACTTTTGTGATGATCACTTATCCAGTTGGAATGTTATTGAAATCCTGTAATTTGATGTATTCTTATGGTTCAGTTATTATTTGATACAACTTTTCTCTGCCTTTTGATGTCTAAAAAGTTAAATTAATTTTAAAGAGCCTCCTTCTGACTTCTAGAGACATGCATGGCTGGGCTTGTATTCTCTTACCATTTGTATCCCTTTAATGATTTCAGCCTTCAAGGGGGCTAACAGCATTTCTTCATTTGATCAGTAGCATGAACAGTTGCTTCAAGCTGTAGCTTGCAGAGTGGAAGGGATGGGTTGTTGGCCCAGGGAGTCCTGCCATTGGGGCAACTGCAGCACTACCCCATTTCCAGAAATAAGTAGGAGTGAAAAAATCTCCATCCCAGTTTTATGTACCCTTGAGAGTTCTTTACTGATTCAGAATAGCTCTAAATTCAGATAGTGGCTCCACGCATATGTTCCAAAGCAGTGGCTTCATTGGTGAGCTCCCTTGTTATGGCAGAGCACTGAGGGGCATTCTAAGGTGATGTCTACACTGTAGCCAGATAAATGCTCCAGCAATTGATGTACCAGGGGTTGATTTGGTGGGTCTAGTGAAGACCCGCAAAATCGACTTCAGACCACTTTCAGGTTGACCCCGATACTCCACCCCGAACGAGAAGAGTAAAGTAAGTCAATGGGAGAGTGTCTCTCATCGCCCCAGCATGGTGTAGACATGGCAGTAAATCAACCTAAGCTACATCGACTCCAGCTACGTTGTTCACATAGCTGGAGTAGCATAACTGAGGTCAACTTACTGTGGTTGTGTAGACAGAGCCTAAGTAATCATCATGTCTTGGGACACTTCATGGGACACTTAGTCAAAACTGTGACCAACAGTCACCCTTAGGAAAGTCTTCAGTTAAATTTTCATTGGTTGTCCCAAAACTTTGCCTCATGTCATTTTGAAGGGAAACCCAGGAAAGGAGGGAGAGAAATCTTTGTAAAATCATAAATGCAGGAATGATAATTGTGCTGAGAATATTAACAGTGTTTGAGTACAAGGCTAATCTTCCCCAAATTTATACTCAAATGAAAGTGAGACCATGTCATCTACTGTGTAATAGTGTTGCCTTAGACCATCCTCTCTTCCTATTACTTTTCATTTAAATCAGGTTGGTAGGGACTTTAAATGGACTGAATAAACATACCTAAGTGAGACGCACAGATAGGTATATGAAAAACTGAGCTTCTGCAACAGTGTACAACAAGGTAATAGGCACCTAGGTTTCTCCACACATTTAGGCTTGCTTTTGGGTTAGAATTGTCATTCGCTCATTAGGGTGAGACCACTGAAGTAAATATGAGCAAATCTGTCACACATGGGATGACCAAATAAAGCTGAACTTTAACTGGACAATTTTTTTCCGTTCCCTGCCCCTACTCTCCAATCTTTCAAACTGCCATCTTTCCTTCAAATGAAAATTCTAACTCTCCCAACTTTCCCCCCCGTGCCCATCTAGTGAGTTGTCCTACCCTACCCAGAGCTCTTTTACTTTTCAACATAGATGGTGCAGCATTGACTTCTGGGCTTCTGCTGCCCATCCTTCCACTGAGATCAGATTTCTCTTAAGCTTTCAGCATTTTCTTCATTTTAGTGCACTCTAAATAAGCTTGTGAGCACACTGAAAATATCCACAAACTAAAACCATCAGATGAGACAACATCACTAACAAAATTTTATAAGTATTTAGTACCTTACCTCAGGTGGGATGCTAAAATGCTTTACAAACTATATGCATGAAGTACCACTGAAATACAAGCAACCTGTGTGTGCAGGGATGGGGGTAGCAACCATATGGCACACAGCCTGCTCCACAACTGTGAGAAAGAATAGACTTTTGGCAAGACTTTAATCCTGTCGGAAGTGTCATGAGATCTTTCATGTTCATCCACAGTAGATGGGTCTTAAGACTTCATTTGAAAGACTAGCAGCCACTGAACTACTGGGTAGGAAACTGATGCACTTCCAAAGTATAAAGGGTTGACTTCAGCCTACTAGTTTGTTTAATCTGAGTTCAGACTGTCTTAGTATACTAAAAACAATGCTTACACTACAGTGACAGTTGCACTGTGGACAACTGGTTTTAGTCCGTACTCTTCCACTGGATCATTGTATGACCTCAGGTAAGCCAAATAATCCCCCTACATACACATGTGCAAAACTTGGATAATAACAATTATCCACCTTTGTAAAGCTGTAAGACTTTTGAATGAAAATCATGATGTAAGTACAAAATATTCTTATTGGACTTCTGATTGGACGCAGGCTGCATCAGGGTGGGGAGACATAGTAAGAAAAGGTGAAGAGATAGGGCTTAGGGCTTCCTTCTAAACTATTCTGGGTAAAGGAAAACTGATCAGAACCTGTAATTGTTTCAGGTTTCAGAGTAGCAGCCGTGTTAGTCTGTATTCGCAAAAAGAAAAGGAGTACTTGTGGCACCTTAGAGACTAACCAATTTATTTGAGCATCAGCTTTCGTGAGCTATAGCTCACTTCATCGGATGCATTTGGTGGAAAAAGCAGAGGAGAGATTTATACACACACACACACAGAGAACATGAAACAATGGGTTTATCATACACACAGTAAGGAGAGTGATCACTTAAGATAAGCCATCACCAGCAGCGAGTGGGGGGGGGGGAGGGGAAAGGAGGAAAACCTTTCATGGTGACAAGCAAGGTAGGCTAATTCCAGCAGTTAACAAGAATATTAGAGGAACAGTGGGGGGTGGGGTGGGAGGGAGAAATACCTTGGGGAAATAGTTTTACTTTGTGTAATGACTCATCCATTCCCAGTCTCTATTCAAGCCTAAGTTAATTGTATCCAGTTTGCAAATTAATTCCAATTCAGCAGTCTCTCCTTGGAGTCTGTTTTTTGAAGCTTTTTTGTTGAAGTATAGCCACTCTTAGGTCTGTGATCGAGTGACCAGAGAGATTGAAGTGTTCTCCAACTGGTTTTTGAATGTTATAATTCTTGACGTCTGATTGGTGTCCATTCATTCTTTTACGTAGAGACTGTCCAGTTTGGCCAATGTACATGGCAGAGGGGCATTGCTGGCACATGATGGCATATATCACATTGGTAGATGCACAGGTGAACGAGCCTCTGATTGTGTGGCTGATGTGATTAGGCCCTATGATGGTATCCCCTGAATAGATATGTGGACAGAGTTGGCAATGGGCTTTGTTGCAAGGATAGGTTCCTGGGTTAGTGGTTCTGTTGTGTGGTGTGTGGTTGCTGGTGAGTATTTGCTTCAGATTGGGGGGCTGTCTGTAAGCAAGGACTGGTCTGTCTCCCAAGATCTGTGAGAGTGATGGGTCGTCCTTCAGGATAGGTTGTAGATCCTTGATGATGCGTTGGAGAGGTTTTAGTTGGGGGCTGAAGGTGATGGCTAGTGGCGTTCTGTTGTTTTCTTTGTTGGGCCTGTCCTGTAGTAGGTGACTTCTGGGTACTCTTCTGGCTCTGTCAATCTGTTTCTTCACTTCAGCAGGTGGGTATTGTAGTTGTAGGAATGCATGATAGAGATCTTGTAGGTGTTTGTCTCTGTCTGAGGGGTTGGAGCAAATGCGGTTATATCGTAGCGCTTGGCTGTAGACAATGGATCGAGTGGTATGATCTGGATGAAAGCTAGAGGCATGTAGGTAGGAATAGCGGTCAGTAGGTTTCCGATATAGGGTGGTGTTTATGTGACCATCGCTTATTAGCACCGTAGTGTCCAGGAAGTGGATCTCTTGTGTGGACTGGTCCAGGCAGAGGTTGATGGTGGGATGGAAATTGTTGAAATCATGGTGGAATTCCTCAAGAGCTTCTTTTCCATGGGTCCAGATGATGAAGATGTCATCAATGTAGCGCAAATAGAGTAGGGGCATTAGGGGACGAGAGCTGAGGAAGCGTTGTTCTAAGTCAGCCATAAAAATGTTGGCATACTGTGGGGCCATGCGGGTACCCATCGCAGTGCCGCTGATTTGAAGGTATACATTGTCACCAAATGTGAAATAGTTATGGGTCAGGACAAAGTCACAAAGTTCAGCCACCAGGTTAGCCGTGACAGTATCGGGGATACTGTTCCTGACGGCTTGTAGTCCATCTTTGTGTGGAATGTTGGTGTAGAGGGCTTCTACATCCATAGTGGCTAGGATGGTGTTTTTAGGAAGATCACCAATGGACTGTAGTTTCCTCAGGAAGTCAGTGGTGTCTCGAAGATAGCTGGGAGTGCTGGTAACAAAGGGCCTGAGGAGGGAGTCTACATAGCCAGACAATTCTGCTGTCAGGGTGCCAATGCCTGAGATGATGGGACGTCCAGGATTTCCAGGTTTATGGATCTTGGGTAGCAGATAGAATACCCCAGGTCGGGGCTCCAGGGGTGTGTCTGTGCGGATTTGTTCTTGTGCTTTTTCAGGGAGTTTCTTGAGCAAATGCTGTAGTTTCTTTTGGTAACTCTCAGTGGGATCAGAGGGTAATGGCTTGTAGAAAGTGGTGTTGGAGAGCTGCCTAGTAGCCTCTTGTTCATACTCCGACCTATTCATGATGACGACAGCACCTCCTTTGTCAGCCTTTTTGATTATGATGTCAGAGTTGTTTCTGAGGCTGTGGATGGCACTGTGTTCTGCATGGCTGAGGTTATGGGGTAAGCGATGCTGCTTTTCCACAATTTCAGCTCGTGCACGTCGGCGGAAGCAGTCTATGTAGAAATCCAGGCTGCTGTTTCGACCTTCAGGAGGAGTCCACCCAGAATCCTTCTTTTTGTAGTGTTGGCAGGAAGGTCTCTGTGGGTTAATATGTTGGTCAGAGGTGTGTTGGAAATATTCCTTGAGTCTGAGACGTCGAAAATAGGATTCTAGGTCACCACAGAACTGTATCATGTTCGTGGGGGTGGAGGGGCAAAAGGAGAGGCCCCGAGATAGGACAGATTCTTCTGCTGGGCTAAGAGTATAGTTGGATAGATTAACAATATTGCTGGGTGGGTTACAGGAACCATTGTTGTGGCCCCTTGTGGCATATAGTAGTTTAGATAGCTTAGTGTCCTTTTTCTTTTGTAGACAAGCAAAGTGTGTTTTGTAAATGGCTTGTCTAGTTTTTGTAAAGTCCAGCCACGAGGAAGTTTGTGTGGAAGGTTGGTTCTTTATGAGAGTATCCAGTTTTGAGAGCTCATTCTTAATCTTTACCTGTTTGCTGTAGAGGATGTTGATCAGGTGGTTCCGCAGTTTCTTTGAGAGTGTGTGGCACAAGCTGTCAGCATAGTCTGTGTGGTATGTAGATTGTAATGGATTTTTTACCTTCAGTCCTTTCGGTATGATGTCCATCTGTTTGCATTTGGACAAATCAGACGTCAAGAATTATAACATTCAAAAACCAGTTGGAGAACACTTCAATCTCTCTGGTCACTCAATCACAGACCTAAGAGTGGCTATACTTCAACAAAAAAGCTTCAAAAACAGACTCCAACGAGAGACTGCTGAATTGGAATTAATTTGCAAACTGGATACAATTAACTTAGGCTTGAATAGAGACTGGGAATGGATGAGTCATTACACAAAGTAAAACTATTTCCCCATGGTATTTCTCCCTCCCACACCACCCCCCACTGTTCCTCTAATATTCTTGTTAACTGCTGGAATTAGCCTACCTTGCTTGTCACCATGAAAGGTTTTCCTCCTTTCCCCCCCTCCCCCTGCTGGTGATGGCTTATCTTAAGTGATCACTCTCCTTACTGTGTGTATGATAAACCCATTGTTTCATGTTCTCTGTGTGTGTGTGTATATAAATCTCTCCTCTGTTTTTTCCACCAAATGCATCCGATGAAGTGAGCTGTAGCTCACGAAAGCTTATGCTCTAATAAATTTGTTAGTCTCTAAGGTGCCACGGGTACTCCTTTTCTTTTTGTAATTGTTTCACACTTTTTTAGGTCACCCACTATGGTCTCATCACAAGGAACAAAAAAAAAAAAATCTGTTTCATTACGTTCCCTAAACCTTTACAAGTGCTTGTGTTGGACAGCTGGGTGTTCCACACTCGGTAAGTCTCTGCAACATTGTGCAAAATCCTTTACAGTCCATCAGGAAAAACTGAATAATTTCTCACTAAGATTTAAGCCAGTCCTCAGGTTACAAAACAAGCCATGTGTACATTTTCATGCAAGTCTGCCAGGGATGATTATTACCCTATCAACTATGTTCATTGAAGGGGGGGGAAGGGGAACTCCATTAAATTCCTTGGAAGTTTTTTTTCTGATAATATTTGTAATTGTTCTTTAAACTTCCTGTTGTCTCACACTGTGGTCTTCCCAACTTATTTCGTATGTGTGCCAAGCTGTTATATGCCTCAGGCAGCTAATATCATACCACATTAAATAGTACAGAAAGAAATACAGAGAGACTATCTCAGATATTCACATAATATTTCCACTTCTCTTCTCTCAGAAATTTTATTGTCAAACCCTTTCCTTTGAGGAAGTCTCAAACTAAACTCATTTTGTTGTATTTATTAGGAAAGCCCAACACCACTGACACCCATCCTGAGTAGCTCTTTATCAGGTCATTTGTAAGTGATTACTGCTATTTCACTAGTTAATCAGCTTGGTAATTAGCAAACTTGTGGTAGAGGTAGAGGGAAGTGTATGTCTGCATAGGATTCTAAGTACTGTAATGCTCTCAGGCCTGGTCTACACAACAGAGTTAGCCCTGGTCTACACTGGGGCAGGGGGAGGGAGGGAATCGATGTAAGGTACGCAACTTCAGCTACGAGAATAGTGTAGCTGAAATCAATGTACCTAGATCGACTTACTGTGGCGTCTACTGTGGCCTTTTCTGCGGAAAAGGACCTAGGGGTGACAGTGGACGAGAAGCTGGATATGAGTCAGCAGTGTGCCCTTGTTGCCAAGAAGGCCAATGGCATTTTGGGATGTATAAGTAGGGGCATAGCGAGCAGATCGAGGGACGTGATCGTTCCCCTCTATTCGACACTGGTGAGGCCTCATCTGGAGTACTGTGTCCAGTTTTGGGCCCCACACTACAAGAAGGATGTGGATAAATTGGAAAGAGTACAGCGAAGGGCAACAAAAATGATTAGGGGTCTAGAGCACATGACTTATGAGGAGAGGCTGAGGGAGCTGGGATTGTTTAGTCTGCAGAAGAGAAGAATGAGGGGGGATTTGATAGCTGCTTTCAACTACCTGAAAGGGGGTTTCAAAGAGGATGGCTCTAGACTGTTCTCAATGGTAGCAGATGACAGAACGAGGAGTAATGGTCTCAAGTTGCAATGGGGGAGGTTTAGATTGGATATTAGGAAAAACTTTTTCACTAAGAGGGTGGTGAAACACTGGAATGCGTTACCTAGGGAGGTGGTAGAATCTCCTTCCTTAGAGGTTTTTAAGGTCAGGCTTGACAAAGCCCTGGCTAGGATGATTTAACTGGGACTTGGTCCTGCTTTGAGCAGGGGGTTGGACTAGATGACCTTCTGGGGTCCCTTCCAACCCTGATATTCTATGATTCTATGATTCACGGCAGTGAGTTGACGGCTGCTGCTCCCCCATCGACTCCGCTTGCACCTCTCGTGGTGCTGGAGTTCCGGAGTCAATGGGAGAGTGCTTGGGGATCGATTTATCAGATCTAGACTAAACCCAATAAATCAACCCCTAATATATTGATCACTACCTGCCAATCCAGCAAGTAGTGTAGACCTACCCTTAGTTCGATGCAAGAGAGCTAACTACATCAACTTAACTAGAGAAGCATCTATGCTAAAATTTCACTCCTGCTGAGGTAACTGCCCAGCTATGCTGACTTAATAACTCCACCTCCATAAGTAGCATAGAGTCAATGTAGTTAGGTCGACGCAGTGTCAATGTAGATGTCAATGCTTATGTCAACTGTTACTGGCTTTCAAAAGCTGTCCCACAATGCCCCACTCTGATAGTATAATCAATTCAAGCTCCTGATGAGGATGTGCACTGCCAACACACATAGCAAAGTGTAGACATGCACAAGTGATGTCATTACGATAGCAGCTGTATGCCAACTTAAGTTAGGTTGATTAATTTTGTAGTGTAGTCTGCATTTTAGATTTAGCTGTTGCCACAAGTATGCAGAAACATTGTAAGAAGCTTTTGTATTGACATAAAGGAACATGTTTGATTCTGGTTCTATCCCATGTTTGAGGATCTGGGCCTACTACGGCCCAATTCAACTCATCAAAAAAATCAATGGAAAGACTCCTTCACCCACTTCAGTGGAAGCTGGGTCAAGCTTTTAAATCTACATTTGTTTCATTTCCAAGCACCTAGCATACTTTTGTAGGTAGACACAGTATAAATACAATTAATTCTGGTTATATTACTGTATGTGGCCCTTCACTCATTGGACACACTTGTTTGTCTATAGAAAACAGAGCCAACAGACATCTCCAACTTTGGAAAAGTTCCAGAGTGGCAAAGTTGCAGAGTTTTGTTTTTCCTTTTGCCACTCTGCAGCTTTTCCAAAGATTGTCAAGTTTTAGAAAGTTAAAAAACAGCAAAAGAAAAAAGAAAGAAAAATTAAGAGGGTCTGTGATAATGAAGGCGGGAGAATAGCTCCCTTTGATGGACACCCAGGCAACCAGTTAAAATCCCTCTTGGTAGCTATTCTCTATTTGCTTTCCCTGCAATGGGTTAAAAAGTCCCCCAGGTAAAGGGGAAAAAAAGTGGGCACCTGACCAAAACAACCAATGGGAAGGCTAGAACTTTTTAAAATTTATTCGATGCAAATCCCTTTGTTGTTCTCTGGGCTGCAGGGACACAGAGCAGCAATGCTATAAGCAGGAATGCTGTGTAAGGTTTGAACCAGGTATGAAAAAGTATCTTCCATACCTAGAAGAAATTATTTGGATAGGGAATATTTAGTTAGACACAATCAGGTTTATTTCTTATTTTGGCTTGTGGATCTCCTCTGTGCTAACCCCTGATGCTTTTATTTGCTTGTAACCTTTAAGATGAATCCCCAAGAATGTTAGTTTGGGTGCTTAATTTTTGGAATTGCTCTTTTAAAAATCTAGCAAAAGCCTAAATTCCAGATGTATTTTTTTTCCTTTTTATTTTTAATAAAATTTACCTTTTTAAAGAACAGGATTGGATTTTTGGTGTCCTAAGAGGTTTGTGCATAGGTTGTTTGATTAGCTGGTAGCACAGCTAATTTCATTTGTTTTTTTTCTCCGCTTTTCCTCGGCGGGGGGGGGGGAGTGAAAGGGCTTGAGGGTACCTCACAGGGAGGAATTCCCAAGTGTTCCTTCCTGGGTTCAAAGGGTTGGGTTTTTTTGGATTTGGGTGGTGGCAGCATTTACCAAGCCAAGGTCAGAGAAAAGCTGTAACCTTGGGAGTTTAATACAAGCCTGGAGTGGGAAGTATTAATTTTTAGAATCCTTCCAGGCCCCCACCTTCTGTACTCAGAGTGACAGAGTGGGGATTCAGCCTTGACAGGGTCAGGGGGAGAAAGCCCCTGGACATCATCCTTGCATTCAGTGGCAGAAAGGAATAAAGAGGGGAAGGGAGAGAAACGGAAAAATACAAAGTCAATGAAAATGCAAACATTTCAGGGTCTGAGTAAAAAACATGGAACATTATGAAAAATCAAAAGCTCTTGCAGAATGTTTCTGATTTTAAAAGAAAAGACCATTTTTCCATCAAAAAAAGTTTTCAGCAAAAAGTCTCCAGGTGTAGGCCAACTCACGTGAACTAGTCTGGCATGACTGAAGTCAATGTGTAAGGCATGATGGGTGTCCTTTTGCAAATGTTTTTCCAGCACCATGATACATTTCAGAAGCAAATTCCACAAGCATGGTGAAGGGATCAGCAGAGAGACCCTCAGGCTGCCAGCAAACCTAAAAGGGGGCAGCAAGAGGCCAACACCATTAAATAATCAAATCCTGCAGTCTTGATTCAGGTAGAACTTCCATTACTTTCAGCAAGAGTTTTGCCTGAGTAAGAACTGCAAGGTTTGGCAAATATACAACAATTAGCACTATTGTGCTTTACATCTTCAAAGCTTTCTAATTAATCTTCACCACATCCCTATATAGTAAGTGAGAAAGTATTTTCATATCATTTCAAAGGTGGAGAAACAGACCCCAAGTGCTTGGGACTTGCCTCAGGCTCCACGATACAGGTACAGTAGTGGTCGAGCCGGTGGTTACGATACTAGCCTGGGACTCTGGGTTCCATTCCTTGTTCATCCACACGCTTCCTGTTTGGGTCTAAGCGATTCTCTCTCAAGGTCAAGCTCCTATTCATTTCAAGAATTAGGAGACTAAATATCTTTGAGACTCTGGTTAATCTCTCCCTGCATCAGTTCCCAACTTGTAAAATGGGCATAACAGCACTTCCCTACCACACACATGTGTTGTGAAGACAAATTCATAGACTGGTTTCAGAGTAGCAGCCGTGTTAGTCTGTATTCGCAAAAAGAAAAGGAGTACTTGTGGCACCTTAGAGACTAACAAATTTATTAGAGCATAAGCTTTCGCGAAAGCTTATGCTCTAATACATTTGTTAGTCTCTAAGGTGCCACAAGTACTCCTTTTCTTTTTGCAAATTCATAGACTGTGAGGCATTCAGATACTACAGTAATGGAGGCCATAAGTACCATAGACAGAGCATCACATTCTGTGCTCAAATGAGGGTAACCACTAGATGTCCCAATTTCATAGGGGCTGTCCCAATATTGTATAGGCGCCTATTACCTCCTACCTTTGTCCAGATTTTTCACACTTGCTATCTGGTCACCCTCTGGTCATCTCATAGATTCATAGATACTAAGGTCAGAAGGGACCATTCTGATCATCTAGTCTGATCTCCTGCACAGTGCAGGCCACAGAATCTCACCCACCCATTCCTATGAAAAACCTCACCCACGTCTGAGCTATTGAAGTCCTTAAATCATGGTTTAAAGACTTCAAGGAGCAGAGAAGCCTCCCTCAAGTCAACCATGCCCCATGCTACAGAGGAAGGCGAAAAACCTCCAGGGCCTCTCCAATCTGCCCTGGAGGAAAATTCCTTCCCGACCCCAAATATGGCAATCAGCTAAACCCTGAGCATATGGGCAAGATTCACCAGCCACATACTACAGAAAATTCTTTCCTGGGTAACTCAGATCCCATCCATCTAATATCCCATCTCAGGGGATTTGGCCTATTTACCCTGAATATTTAAAGATCAATTACTTACCAAAATCCCATTATCCCATCATACCATCTCCTCCATAAACTTATCGAGTAGAATCTTAAAACCAGATAGATCTTTTGCCCCCACTGCTTCCCTTGGAAGGCTATTCCAAAACTTCACTCCTCTGATGGTTAAAAACCTTCGTCTGATTTCAAGTCTAAACTTCCTGGTGGCCAGTTTATATCCATTTGTTCTTGTGTCCACATTGGTGCTGAGCTGAAATAATTCCTCTCCCTCTCCTGTATTTATCCCTCTGATATATTTATAGAGAGCAATCATATCTCCCCTCAACCTTCTTTTAGTTAGGCTAAACAAGCCAAGCTCCTTAAGTCTCCTTTCATAAGACAAGTTTTCCATTCCTCGGATTATCCTAGTAGCCCTTCTCTGTACCTGCTCCAGCTTGAATTCATCCTTTTTAAACATGGGAGACCAGAACTGCACACAGTATTCTAGGTGAGGTCTCACCAGTGCCTTGTATAACGGTACTAAAACCTCCTTATCCCTACTGGAAATGCCTCTCCTGATGCATCCCAAAACCGCATTCACTTTTTTCACAGCCATATCACATTGGCAGCTCATAGTCATCCTATGATCAACCAATACTCCAAGGTCCTTGTCCTCTTCCGTTACTTCTAATTGATGCGTCCCCAATTTATAACTAAAATTCTTGTTATTAATCCCTAAATGCATAACCTTACACTTCTCACTATTAAATTTCATCCTATTACTCAGACCATTCCATATTGCTACTTTCCTCAGTACATTTATTGGTGTGATACATTTCTGTTGAAATTTTAAGTCATTTTTAAACATCCTATAACATGTACAGTAAAATACCATGATTCGTGTGACTCATTTATTGGGTGTCCAAGGGAAGGTACCTTAAATGAGGCTTGATTTTTAGAGGGTAGGTGTTCAGCACTTTCTGACAATCAGGCCCCTTTAAGGCATCCTATGTTGGGAACCCCAAAATGGAAGCAACTCATCACTTTTGAAAATCTTGGCCTAGAAGGCTCATTTTTGCAATTACAGGAATAAAAGCTGGAAGCTGTACAGTTTTGTGCTGTCACTTTCTCAAGAGCAGAAAAGCTTGCCTTTCTTTTCTGCCACTTGGAGCATACAGGGATTTCAGACTTGATCCTGCTACAACAGTGGAGTTGCAATAAAATGGAACAACTTTATCCAACCTGACAAACTTGGGAAACCTAACAGCAGCGGGAGACAGACGGTTTCTGTTGCCTTTCTTCCTGTTTTGGTTTGTTGATCATTTTTTCCTCTGGATATTGCAAATGAACATGGTAAAAGGAGATAGGGGCTTGAATTCATAAGATATGAGGCTTTTATCTTAAAGAAGCTAAAACTCAGTGCATCCAGAGCTCTGATGAGCACAGACAGAATACCTAGCTCGGTCAGGGGAAATGATGTCACATTAATAACTGGCAACAATGATACTTCAGAAAAAAATTCAGAAATGCCTCCTGGACATTAAATCAAGGGATATGTTTGCATGTTAACTGCCTCTAAGCAACCTGGTATAATAAACTACTGTATATGCAAGACTTCCAGATCGCTTACAGTGCAAGTGCTTCAGAAAATAGGGGCTTTCCAAGTGCCTGGAAAGACTTGTCTGCCGGATTGTCTGTCTACAGTTTTTCTTTAAGCTATTTTAAGGATATGATCCCATCCCAACTATTTAACTCAGGAACCTGTCAATTACACGCAGGCTAATTGAACTCTCAGATACTGCAGGATTGAGAGCCACAAAGCACAGGAACAAAAATGTGGAAAAAAGGCTTTGTGCTTTTATTTCATTCTACAAACCCAATCTGAAAAGGACAGATTTCAGATTGCAAAACCTCACTGAAGTTTAGCTACAAAACTGGGACAGTCATAAAAATAAAATAAATCCTTTTTCCCCCATCCCAAAGGCAAAAGGGAGGGAAGAGGTGGATCATTAATACTGGTTACTTACCAGGGTATAGCAAGGGCTGGCGGGGGAGATGAATAAAACCTGGGAAAGGAAAAATGAGAGTCATTTTTGCACTGCTGAGCTAGTAATGACTGACTGGCAGAGGTCTCCTTCAGAGGGGCTTTGTAGTCTTGCTTACTCTCATTTGATTTTGTTATTGGGAAGAAAATACGGGAGACAAAATAGAGTTGGGGTTAAACAACAATTGGAATAGGCTGCAGAACATCTGTAAATAAATTAACTAAATATTACGTACACAGAGAGAGAGAGAGAGAACAGTTTTACTCTGCGTCTGATCCAAAGCCCATTGAAGTAAATTGAAACCTCCCATTGACTTCAATGGGCTTTGGATCCAAACCTAAATGGAGAGTTGCCACAAGTACTCCTTTTCTTTTTGCAAATACAGACTAAAACGGCTGCTACTCTGAAACCTGTCATTATAATAAGAACTACAATTGCCACCCTGATGTGTACTAAACAAATCTAGGAGTTACAGTCTATTTCCTCATGAATGGATTTTCATTACATCGGAGTTTAATGTTAATGGATTGACTGTAAAACTAAAGGCCAGATCCCCAGCCAGTATAAATGGTCACAAATCCACTGAAGTCAAATGGAGCTTATGACAATTTAGACCAGCTGGGGATCTAAGTCTGAAAGGAGTTGCTCAATCCTCCAAAAGAGGGACAGAATTTAAAATGCTCCATGCTCTGAAATAAACTGAGAGAGTGTCTGCAAATGGTTAATGGTGTTGGTTTATGACTGACCAACAGTTGTTTGTAAGAAAGAAAGAAAGAAAGAAAGAAAGAAAGAAAGAAAGAAAGAAAGAAAGAAAGAAAGAGCAACTAACCAGATACGCACATGATTTTCAATTATGATTGCCTCGAAATGTAGTCGGAAGTATGTGTGGTACCCTCTTTCATATTTAGGGGATAATTGAGTGTTAATTCCACTGACCTTATTTGCAGCACCTCTTCCATCCTGGGAGCATTAGTTACTGTCAGGCAGCATACTTTACATAGCTGTCTACTTAATGTTTTTCTTTTGACTGAATATTTTACCTGAGGCATTTCAGTCATGTAACTTCAGCAATCAATTTTGGCCCAAAGCAGCATAGGCCTCAGTCACCGAGAAGCAAGTATTTGCATGCAAGCTTGCAGTTTAAGCACCAGGGAAAAGAGTGAGTCCACACAGGCTTAAGAAGTAGGAATCTGAGTAGAATCATCACACAGTCAGCTAAATTACTGGGCATGTAATTACCTTTTTTGGGGGTCTGTTAAATTGTTAATCCCTTTGCTGACTGTAATTGCCTTATTGAATCTAAATTAATCCAATGTTTTACAAAATAATCATGCAATTCTAATGGTTACATACGAGTAATAAAAAAATGGAAACTACTTTGTTTGAAACCTAATTTAGATTAGACTCTGCTGGAACAATTCGTCTTGGAAAAGGCATTCTGTGCAGAGCTTTATGGTAGCACTTTATGGTTTGTTTGTATTTTTTAAATTTTACAATTTACAACTGCGAGCACAGCAGTTTCTGTTAAAAATAATCCCCTAGATTGGTACTACACCCTGCATATGACAAAAGAGTCACTGCCAAATCAGAGCTGGACCCACATCAGGAGAGACCACTAGGAGTTAGAAATTTGTAGAAAAGTGGTTAACAAGTTGGGAGGCAAACCTAAAAAATCCTCCCTTTTTCAGTACAAATCTAGATTCACTCCCAGACATTCATTTAGAGCTGAATTTCCAAACCAAGCCAAAATCCCTGAGTCTAAAATATATAGTTATTAACACATTCTATAGTACACAGTAACTGCAGCTGGTCCCAGAAGAACATACTCAACTTGAACAAGAACCGTAAAATACCTATGGGCAATCAGGTTTTATCTGACCCAGTCTGAGGCAAAAAATGTCAGCCAGGTGTTTGGTACTTAGCGCACTACTAGGAATTACCTCATTATCCTACAGCACTACTCTCATCAGAAAAAGGCCAAAGGGGCTGGAGAGGGGGAAGGACATGGAAACAGGAGAAGGAGAACAGATAAAAGTGAAGCTTGAAAAAGAAAAAAACACATTGCTTCTTAATTGAGCTTGGAAAGGAAGCAGGAGGAGGAGGACGACGACATATTTGGCTGTATTGTGATTTATTCCCTCTAGTGATCTATGTCTGCAGTGGCTTGAAGTATGTTGTTTTCCCTAATATGCAATTTATACCTTGTTTATCAAGTGGAATGAACAAGTTTAAGCAACAGGGAAAGCATGACATCTGATTATATCCAGAACCATCCTAATTTAATCTGGGTGCTCAATGAGCAAATAAACATTTTCCTAATTGTGTTGCCTGTGAAGATCCTTCACTCAAGGAAGAGTCTACTATGGATGGATTAGCAGAGATACTGGAGTACTTTATATAGCACCTTAAGCACACCTGGTAAAATCCTGGCCCCATTAATTTCACCCACAGCATCACATATGCTGCACCAAGAAGTCAAGCATCATTGACAGAAGACAAGAAGTTTAAGGTGAAATTTAAAGAGAAGGCTGGGAGCCGAGAGCTCCAGATTACAAATGGAAGCATAATCTATATTTTCCTCTGGCCATCACACCTGCAATGTGAAGAATCCCTGGGAACAGAAAAAGAGTGCATGTAAAAACCCACAGTCACTTGCACAAACCTGTAAAGTGAGCATATGTCAAAAGTTCACCTTGGTTTTAGAGGTTCTGGCACCATTCCCCATTTTAAGCATTAAGGACTATTTCTGGAATCGGTAACACTGCTGACACTGGAATGAGTTTGTTGAGTTTACCCACTGTAAATGTGTGCAGTTACCCTTTTGAAAAGCACAGATACCTTTGAAAACATGGCTCTTTAAATACCTTGAAGAATCATTTACCCACAGCCAAAATTCTGCCATCTCAGGGATGAGGCAAGATGGCTGTTCAACAACAGGCTGCAATGAGATGGTTACATCTACACTGCACATCACTGGCAGCAGCGTTTACAGCATGTGTAGCTATGCACCACAGTGAAGAGCAGGCTGCTTCCATGCTGTGGTATGTAGCTACATATGGCAATGAGAGGTTCTGGGGGGGGGGAAGCAGGTGGGAAAGGCTCTGGCAGCAGAATAGCAGCATAGAAGTGGGAGGCACTACTTAGGCATGTAGAGAGCCAGGTAGGGTACCCACACTGAAACTTCAAGCATGTCTTTACTCACCTAGAGCGCTGCCTCACCATCTACACAGCTATTTATACCAGGTGTACTGTATGTACTCTACACACCTCCAAAAGAAGTGTGCAGTATAGACATACCATATATGGTTACCCTTTGGTGATGGTCTCCTAGCCAGTTCTGCCTATGTGACAATACTCAGAGTCAATCCAATCTGAATTAAGTTTGAGAGGAGGATTACACAAGATGAAAGATAAAATTGTTCACCATCATAAAAATACATGACTATTACTCCTTTCCCATCATCCCTGAACTTTATCATTCTACCAGAAAAGCATCATATCTGTCTGGCCAGATATATACTTTTGAAGTCCGTGCATTTTATCAATTTGGGTCCCATTATCTCTTACAGGCCAAATCCTGAGGTCCTTATTCAATTTTTTATTCAATGTTTTCACAGCCAACCTCCCCGACCCCAACCCCTCATGAAGTCAATGGGAGTCATCTTAAGAGATTTAGTGATATTTTTCTCTTAATATTTTTTCTCCATTATTTTACAGAGAATAGAAGATTAAACTGTGGAAAAACTGTGGAAAAACCTGAGTGTCTCTGGATTAAGTTTAGAAGTGTGTGCAACAAGAGTGATGTCATGGTGGGAGTCTGCTATAGACCACCGGACCAGGGGGATGAGGTGGATGAGGCTTTCTTCCGGCAACTCACGGAAGCTACTAGATCGCATGCCCTGATTCTCATGGGTGACTTTAATTTTCCTGATATCTGCTGGGAGAGCAATACAGCGGTGCATAGACAATCCAGGAAGTTTTTGGAAAGCGTAGGGGACAATTTCCTGGTGCAAGTGCTAGGGGAGCCAACTAGGGGGAGCGCTTTTCTTGACCTGCTGCTCACAAACCGGGTAGAATTAGTGGGGGAAGCAAAAGTGGATGGGAATCTGGGAGGCAGTGACCATGAGTTGGTTGAGTTCAGGATCCTGACGCAGGGAAGAAAGGTAAGCAGCAGGATACGGACCCTGGACTTCAGGAAAGCAGACTTTGACTCCCTCAGGGAACAGATGGCCAGGATCCCCTGGGGGACTAACATGAAAGGGAAGGGAGTCCAGGAGAGCTGGCTGTATTTCAAGGAATCCCTGTTGAGGTTACAGGGACAAACCATCCCGATGACTCGAAAGAATAGTAAATATGGCAGGCGACCAGCTTGGCTTAATGGTGAAATCCTAGCGGATCTTAAACATAAAAAAGAAGCTTACAAGAAGTGGAAGCTTGGACATATGACCAGGGAAGAGTATAAAAATATTGCTCGGGCATGTAGGAAAGATATCAGGAGGGCCAAATCGCACCTGGAGCTGCAGCTAGCAAGAGATGTCAAGAGTAACAAGAAGGGTTTCTTCAGGTATGTTGGCAACAAGAAGAAAGCCAAGGAAAGTGTGGGCCCCTTACTGAATGAGGGAGGCAAGCTAGTGACAGAGGATGTGGAAAAAGCTAATGTACTCAATGCTTTTTTTGCCTCTGTTTTCACTAACAAGGTCAGCTCCCAGACTGCTGTGCTGGGCAACACAAAATGGGGAAGAGATGGCCAGCCCTCTGTAGAGATAGAGGTGGTTAGGGACTATTTAGAAAAGCTGGACGTGCACAAGTCCATGGGGCCGGACGAATTGCATCCGAGAGTGCTGAAGGAATTGGCGGCTGTGATTGCAGAGCCCTTGGCCATTATCTTTGAAAACTCGTGGCGAACGGGGGAAGTCCCGGATGACTGGAAAAAGGCTAATGTAGTGCCCATCTTTAAAAAAGGGAAGAAGGAGGATCCTGGGAACTACAGGCCGGTCAGCCTCACCTCAGTCCCTGGAAAAATCATGGAGCAGGTCCTCAAAGAATCAATCCTGAAGCACTTAGAGGAGAGGAAAGTGATCAGGAACAGTCAGCATGGATTCACCAAGGGAAGGTCATGCCTGACTAATCTAATCGCCTTTTATGATGAGATTACTGGTTCTGTGGATGAAGGGAAAGCAGTGGATGTATTGTTTCTTGACTTTAGCAAAGCTTTTGACACGGTCTCCCACAGCATTCTTGTCAGCAAGTTAAGGAAGTATGGGCTGGATGAATGCACTATAAGGTGGGTAGAAAGCTGGCTAGATTGTCGGGCTCAACGGGTAGTGATCAATGGCTCCATGTCTAGTTGGCAGCCGGTGTCAAGTGGAGTGCCCCAGGGGTCGGTCCTGGGGCCCGTTTATTCAATATCTTCATAAATGATCTGGAGGATGGTGTGGATTGCACTCTCAGCAAATTTGCGGATGATACCAAACTGGGAGGAGTGGTAGATACGCTGGAGGGGAGGGATAGGATACAGAAGGACCTAGACAAATTGGAGGATTGGGCCAAAAGAAATCTAATGAGGTTCAATAAGGATAAATGCAGGGTCCTGCACTTAGGATGGAAGAATCCAATGCACCGCTACAGACTAGGGACCGAATGGCTCGGCAGCAGTTCTGCGGAAAAGGACCTAGGGGTGACAGTGGACGAGAAGCTGGATATGAGTCAGCAGTGTGCCCTTGTTGCCAAGAAGGCCAATGGCATTTTGGGTTGTATAAGTAGGGGCATAGCGAGCAGATCGAGGGACGTGATCGTTCCCCTCTATTCGACACTGGTGAGGCCTCATCTGGAGTACTGTGTCCAGTTTTGGGCCCCACACTACAGGAAGGATGTGGATAAATTGGAAAGAGTACAACGAAGGGCAACGAAAATGATTAGGGGTCTAGAGCACATGACTTATGAGGAGAGGCTGAGGGAGCTGGGATTGTTTAGTCTGCAGAAGAGAAGAATGAGGGGGGATTTGATAGCTGCTTTCAACTACCTGAAAGGGGGTTTCAAAGAGGATGGCTCTAGACTGTTCTCAATGGTAGCAGATGACAGAACGAGGAGTAATGGTCTCAAGTTGCAATGGGGAAGGTTTAGATTGGATATTAGGAAAAACTTTTTCACTAAGAGGGTGGTGAAACACTGGAATGCGTTACCTAGGGAGGTGGTAGAATCTCCTTCCTTAGAGGTTTTTAAGGTCAGGCTTGACAAAGCCCTAGCTGGGATGATTTAACTGGGACTTGGTCCTGCTTTGAGCAGGGGGTTGGACTAGATGACCTTCTGGGGTCCCTTCCAACCCTGATATTCTATGATTCTATGATTCTATGAAACCTATGTAATGGTAACTGACCATTTTTGGAACATCGGTCCTCTATTAATACATTTGCTTTCCTCCAATCTTCTAGTATCAGGTACCACCCCAAATTCTCTATGCTTTGTTCCAGTCAATGACCTCACAATCACACACACACACACAGTATGTAGGGCCTATTTCTTTAAGCAATCTGGATCTGATTCTCCTCTAGGTTTCTTGGGGATAGAGCAAAAGGGGGAAAGGGGGGTTAAAAAATCTTTTAGTCACATATATGTCACCCCGATTTTGGGCCATCTGGGGGCCAATGTGGCCCCTGGCCTAAATTAGAATGCCCCAAAGGCTCCTTTAATTTATGGTAGCCTCCCAATGCCAAGTGGCTCTGTCACAGCCCGGAATCTCCATAGCACCATATGTGACTCAGCTGCCCCTTGTCACCTCCTATGCCTGCAGTTTGCAAGTGAAGAATTAATAGAGCTGTTTATGTTGCATGATGTTGCTCCTGCACTGGGGGGATTCTCACCACCCTTTGTAGTGCCTGTATGACCCCTGCATGCTGCCAGAGTAGTGTTTAGGGGTCAGGGCAGAGGAAAAAACCTCTTGCTATGTATGCAGATGTACCATTGCATGGTGTTTTAAGGACTGTGTTGGAATTGCAAGCTATCACATTAGGGAGGAAGGGGAAAGGGTGTTCTGCTCCTCCCTGCAGGCTAGGGGACACTGTAGGGAAGTGTACGATTTGGGCCTAGCAGCAGTTACATTGCAGCAAGTGGAATGAGTTGTGCATCTCTGCTTTGTATCTTTATGTTCTTTTCTTTTTTTATAATCCAACCCTCATTGCCAGTTTTCTCTGCAATGTTTACACAAAGAAATTAGATAAAAACATAAATACTCTTGCTGGAAGGTTGCAGCATCACACTATTTTATTTCTTAGACTCCAGAACCCTAACACACAAGAACCAAAAAACAGAGAGAAACAAACCAGGCTGCTCCCTAAACCAGAGAAGCACAATTCACCCCACTGTACTCTAGGCTAGCTGGCTGCAAACTAACTACTGCTAGACCCAGATCACACACTTCCATATAGAGGTTCCTAGCCTGCTGCAAGCAGGAGCCCACACACCTTAAAGTGACAGTTTACAACACCAACACTGGCCACTATGCATCACACATTGAAGTGAACAGGAATTCTGTGCACAGAGCAGAGGGCTTGTAGGACTGGGTCCCAGGACAGTTCAAAGGAAATACCTGAGCTTATCCTCCCTGCTGAAAACAGTGTCCTGGTGTATTTTGCTTTCATAAAATACTTTTCCCCATTCATGAGAACATTGGAGAAAGGCAAAGCCCAATTGCTGTTGAAAGTATCTAATATTTTACTTCTCCCTGTTGTACGGCACCTGCTTGGCCAAATTCTTCCCCGGTAATGATGCCACTAGAGTCAATGGAGTTACGCCAGAGACAAATCTAATCCCGTGTACCTTAGTATCAGTGGAAATTTTTGTACCTGTCTTAGAACAAATCCGTGTATGTTCATCTCCCCTAATATAGTTGCACTAGCGTCAAATATTTTGAAGCACAGCCAATGTACTTATTAAAGACTCACTGAAGAAGAGAGAACAGCACTCTCTCCTACTCTGCAGTATTTAGCACTGTGAGCAAAACACACACCCTACCTAACAAGACACAGCATCTTAAAATGATTATTTCATTGGCAGTATTGCTCCAAAATTTTTGTCATCAAAAGGTTTGTTTGGGTTATTTTTAGTTATTTTAAAAAAACAGACATACATATTATTGAGTAGTGATAAGAAAGCACAAAGCCATTATTCTTCCTGCAATTTACCACTGTTCTCCTCCTCTGCTTCCAGCTGCAGGATCCACATGCCAAATTAACTAGGATGACAGGGTCCAGAGCTAATTGTGTTGGCAGCCTTAGAGTTGCCTCTGGGTCTGTCACATTGTCATGGGCTGTCTTGCCTCCCTTGTTCTCCTGAATGTCATTTCCTTTTCTTTCAGCATTAGTTTCCTATAATTTGCCAATATTATTGCCAGTATCTATTCATGAATAACATCCCAGTCAAATCCATCATGAGATATATGTAGCAGGCCATTAAGCAATCAGGGCAAATGGTTTGCCCAAGCTCCTGTATGTTTTTGGAAGTAAATGCCTCAGAAATAGAACTCTGCATTACACAGCCTTCTGTCCAGGGAATCCTTCTATTTCAGCCAGAAGTGAAATCCACGCTGACTTGACCGAGTAATCAACCTGTTCAGTTGTCACAGAGATGTGAAGCAAGTCTAAATAGTACACATGAATCTTTATTCTCTCAGCCATTTCTTAGAACACTAGACTCAGCTCTTAACTGGAAACAAACTACAAAATTCAGATCAGGAGCTAGATTTCAAGTAATCCTTGGGGCTGTTCAGATCCGAATGGTTTGATTTGGCCCATTATAAATATTAGGGCAATTTACAATATTTGGATCTGAATCCTGCCTTGGATTTCATTCCCTAGGGCCCTAAGATCAGGGGTGTATCAGTCACTTAGCCTAACATATATGCTGTTACGTTATACATATGCACCTGTGCTTTCCGCCCAAGGATCTGATCCTTTACCGCCAGACTGTGACTGGTCTTTGCAAAGGTTTGCAGGTTGGGGGAGGGGAATGTAAGGAGGGGGATAGGAGCCTCCCCACCTTTGCATACATTCCCCAAGGGCTGTCAGAGCCAGAATCCTTAAGCTTCAGGGAATATAGGAACACTCCAGGGATGTAGAATTGCCAAAATGGATAGGGAAGAGCAGGGAAAAGGTAAGGTTTTGGCACTACCTTCCCTCCCGCTCAGTCTGAGGAGTGGGCTGTGTGCACCAGGAGGAGCAGTCCGTACCATCCCTTATAGTATGACAGAGCATGCACATCAGAGGGACTCTGCCTCCCTGGGGGTATAATCACTTTCCAAGTTCTATTCAAGTTTCTCCACACTACTCCAATCCCAGGCTGCACCTTGGATGGTAAGACCCATATCCACAAATGTACTTACGTGCCTAAACCCCTGGTTTAGGTATCCAACTTTTAGGCACCACTTCAATCCACAAACCTCCCACGCAGCTGCTGCCTAAGCTTTGGGGTGGTGGGGGCGGTTCTGAAATTCAATTTAGCTAGTGTAATTCTTCCTGCCTTCAGGGAATGTTTGATCACCTGCAAAAAGAAAAAGAGAAATGCACACATTTGGTCAAAACCGCAAGATTCAGTTGCTTAGATGTCTCAGTCGAGAACAGCATCACCCTCTCTGGAAGTGTGAAGAAGATAAGAGAACTTACTGCTGGCCACACAGCCTGCTTGCAGATCACAGTTGCAGTCTCCTGTACGATAGATTTACTCAGAAATATTTAGGTCATGGATTTTGGCACAGTTAAGCAACAGTACCATTAACAATTCAAAACACTGCCACCAAAAATTATGTTTGACATTTAGCATATCTTCAGGAAATGGGCCGACATGCCTTTATAATGTTAGGACATAGCATATGATTTGTAATACAGTATCAATTAACCAAATCATCCTTCAGAGCCTTGATCATAGATTTCATACCCTCTGTTTTTATCACCGAAGACGACATTTTACAAAGGCTGTCTTGGTCTCCTGTTACTTCCGTGTTGCTCAGACAGAAAAGATGTTGAGACAAACTGTCCAGAAAAGAAAATGTGGCCCGACCACAGATGGAGTTCTGGCGTACCTGAACACCTACATGGGATCTTTATTAATTAAGACAACTACAAAATGTAATTAATTTCTGTGTAGAGGAAACTGAACTAAGTTAATAAATTGTAAATGCAATATATACAGCTAACTGCAGTATAAGATTTATTTATATTATTTGTATCGGTCATCATTAAAATGACAGTGTTTACCCACAATTATCACACACACAAGCATCTGAGATGCTTTTATTCATCTATGAGGAAAAGTAAGCCGGCAGGTCTAAATACAAAAAGCAGCTGCAATACCTTAGATGTAGGCAATTCTGACTTTTTAAATGGCCACTACTAACAGCTGAATTATGATGACCTAATCCTGCATTCCTTGCACAGCCAAAACTCCCACTGACTTCAAATGGAGAAAAAGGTTGAAATGGCAGAAAAATAGGTAAATATACGACTAAGAAGCAAGTTTGTCCTATTGAATGTGTGTGATTAGTCTTGAACCATTACTAAGAAGAGACTTACATTTTCTTGCCACATTTCTCTGAAGAGATTTGATCTTTCCTTGTAGAGCTGAATGGCTTTCCCGCCAAATCCACATTAAGTAGAGTTGCAAGGGTTCATCTTAAACATAACTGCAAACATTTACATGTTTTCCTTTTATATAGCACTTTAAATGCTATGGCACTGAACCTTTTACTCCAAAAGGAAAGCCAAGAAACACAATGGTGGATTTCAGCTAGTTTTATGTTGAAAACAATGATCAGTAAACCAGAAAGTCTTGAAACTACTTTGGGCTTGATCCTGTCCAGTACAGGCGCATAGAATTGTGCATATATAAGTGCAATGTAAAAAGTACTTAGTAGGGTAGAGAATGCACGGAAATCTGCAGGGCCAAGGCCACTATGAAAACTTTACCTTTCCAGTGGACTCATCTTAATTTTTCCCACTGGTGCTTCCAGTCCCCTAGCCAATTTCATGAAGACCTTGAAATAGTTAGTCCTGGTGCAGTATGTAGCAGAGTGTACAATGTTCTTGCAATCCAGTACACCTCTTCATAGAGGATCCTTATGGATGCAAGTAATGTTATGAACTAGGCACGCCTCTCTCTTGATTGTAATTAAATTCTCAAGCTACCTGTGTACCCACTTTCTTACTCACAGATAAACAGGGTAAAACAAGGCCCAGCGAAAATGGTGTGTCCAAGAAAATACATGGCCTAAACCACAACTGTCGTCATGCTAATAACATGATTGTGTTTACTCCCCTCTTTGATCTTATCCCTGCTACAAAGCAGGAACAACTTGGTAGCTATGCATCTTACTAATGCAGGTTCAGGATTTCCTGAAAACTGTTCTGCTCATCATTTGTTACCTTAAACTTGTCTATGCAACACTCTGCACCTAAACTATGTGGGGTTAAGCTCTTCATGGCAATTGCATGAACTTCTCTTGAATATTATTAACATGGTTATTGGTGCATCGAGTTTTGTATACTCGATACACATATCTTTGGATAAGATAGATCTGAGAACCTCTTCAAAATGGTAAGGAATTTAAATGGATAAATCCCTGGGTCTTGCCCAAAGTCTCTCCTTTCATTTTAATTTTAGTGTTATTTTCAGGCTTAACAATCTCTTCCTTCAGAATCAACTGACCAGTTCGGAAAATAAATTACAGCAGGTAAGCCTAGCTAGCCATCAGATAAGAAAGCAAAGGAACAAGGAAGTCTGTCTGTTCACCTTTTCCCAAAATATTTTCCTTATGTATAACAATAAACTTTCCACTATTTATTGTTCCCCTTGCATACAGCAATAAGCATGAGCAATTCACTGGATTTTGTTCCCTTACCATACAGGACCAATTCCGACCTTGGTTACCCCATAAAACGTCACTAACTTCAGTGGGTTTACATGGAGTAACCAAGAGCAGAATTTGCCTCATAAAGAAAAAAGTGAGTGCAATCCCAGTCAAAATATGTCCAGACTCTGGTAATACATGCAATAAATTAATCCGCACATACAGAATTACAAATAGTAGCGCTGGGTCAATGCCAATATTCCCCATCCAAACTTTTAGACAGTTCAGAACTGGGGCCAACTGTTGCAGGTGCTCAATCTCTCTAAAATGTTCTGAGCCCAAAACACAGAGTTCAACATGCTCTCCATTCCTCCCTTGAGCTTTGGTGATGTTTCAATGCAGAGCTAAAGTTTGCATCTTGTACCTTTTTTATTTATTTATTTATGTTAAATAAAGACTGCATCTTCTAACTCCAGTAGAGAAAATACTGCATAATTTAGTCACACAGACTCAAGTGACTGCATTATACAGCTGTCCTGTCCTATATATATACTGTTGTTAGGGCTTGCCTATCCAGGAGAACTTTTGTGCATTTTTTCCTCAGAACGTTACTTCCTATGCACAGCACTGCTTCATTTATAAATTTCATGGGGTTTTTTGGGGAGGAAGGGAGAAGGTTGGGGTTTTTTTTGCAAAACAGTTTTTACAGAAACACACAAACACAGTTATATGCAGGATAACTTCAACTAGGAAAACCTCAGGAGTGATATAATTACCCAATTAGATACATTACAAAGCTTACACTTGCATAAACCACTTTCCAACAGAAACTAAGTTTTGACATTGACTTCAGTGGAAGCAGGACTTTATGAATGAGAAAATCCTTACTAAGTTATTTATTAACTTGTAACGTTGCATGTCCGAAGGGATGTTAAGCATTAAACATGTTCTCATCTCTATGAGAGCCTTGTGTGTGTAATTCCCCACTCTACACTTAAAAACAAATCTATATAAACACAAGCAACTTCCTACTAGACAGTTGTTTACTTATTTAAAATGTATGTTTACTTAAAATTTTGCTCCCTGGGATAGCCTCATCATGACATTCATTTAATTTTAGTCAGGATCCTAAGGGATTCGACAGTCAATCTTACACTAGCTACTTCAGTAAAAACAATGTAATTCAGGACACTCAGCTGAAATAGCAGACAACACAACACATACACATGTTCAGTTCCGTTTACATTGATGAGATACCTGAAGAGCAGATGGTTGTAGACAATGTCTGTGAATCTAATGGGCAGGTTACTATCTAGCTCTCCATCTTAGGAGTTTTTATTTCCCCCAAAATCAATTGGTATCTGGGTGCCTTCCACACCAAATAGATTAGCAATAGTAAAGTCCCTGTCATAAAGTCACTGGCTTTTCTCCCAATAAATCTTTGCATAGGATAGGGTGTTTGTTTGTGGAAATGGGGGAACAGGGGATTGGTTGGTTGTGAGAATGTCCTCTTGGTTACAATATATTTAAGATTTTTTTAAGCTGCAGACACAAAAGCCTAATTTAAAAGTGCCTAGTGCTAAAATCAAGAGACTTGTGCAGGCCCGCCAACAGGGTGGGCTGAGGTGGGGGGACAAAAGGGGCAATTGCCCAAGGGCTCGAGCAATTTAAAAGGGCCTGGGGGCCCCCAGCCTCCACCACCACCAGCAGTGCAGCAGGAATAAGGCAGGCTTCCCACCCGTCCTCACTCTGCGCCACTCCCGGAGACAGCCGGGACGTCCCTGCAGCCCCTGGGGTGGGAGTCTCTGCATGCTGCACCCACCCCGACGCTGACTCTGCAGCTCCCATTGGCCGGGAACTGTGGCCAACAGGAGTTGCAAGGGCGGTGCCAGCAGGCAGTGGCACATGGAGACCCCCTGGTCCCCCCGCCTAGGAGCTGCTACCAGAGGGGTGTGCCAGTTGCTTTCAGGAACTGCCCAAGGTAAGCGCCGAGCCTCTGACCCCCTCCTGCACCCAAACTCTTTCCCAGAACCTGTACCCCTCACCTCTCCCGCACCCAAACTCCTTCCCAGAGCCTGCGCCCAAACTCCCTCCCAGAGCCCGCGCCCCATCCCACACCCAAACTCCCTCCCTGAGCCCACACCCCATCCCGCACCCTAATTCCCTCCCAGAACATGACTCCACACGTCCTCCCGCACCCGAAGTCTGTCCTAGAACCCCACCCCTCACCCCTCCCACAACCAAATTCCCTCCCAGACCCTGCACCCCACACCCCATCCTGCACCCCAGCCCCTTGCCCCAGCCTGATGAAAGTGAGTGAGGGTAGGGGACAGCGAGTGATGGAGGGAAAGGGGATGAGCAGGGGGCAGAAGAGCGGGCTCAGGAGCGCAGCCAGCAGCTCACTGGGCACCAGCCAGTGCAGGTGCAGCACCGCCGAAATGTCAGGCGGAAAGTGTCTGGATGGGCGTAGCTTGTGCACGCATGGGGGCCCATTGACTGTTGTGCCCTGGGGCCTGGAATTGCTGTTGGTGGGTCTGGACTGGTGTGAGCAAAGCACATATTTTGTTCCTCTCATTTGAACTCCAGATTTAGTGCTGTCCCATATGTAGAACACCCATATGTAGAACACCAGTTCATTAAATTAAATTAGCCCTTAAAAAAGAAAAAAATGGATTTCTGAGTAGAATTCATACTGTAGAGTCTAACTCCCACTGAGTGCTATTAAAAGGCCTAAAACTATATTTGTCCAGGATTCTCAAACTTTCCACAGTGTGCACCACAAATGGATACAGATGGAGTGGGGAAGCACTCCCTCTCTCATACGTGATCAATAGACCATTTCTATTCCTAGTCACAATCCCAAAAGTACAATCCATAACAGCCCTGTAGCTACCGAGGGAATTGTTCACATAGAAAAGTATACTTATGTCATGTTTTTTTCGTGAGGATGATGTTTTATTGTATATTTCATATCCTTCAAAACTAATCCCAAAACTATACAAAACAATAAAGTCATATGGTTTGATTTCTGGCTCTGAGAAAAATGACATGAAAACTGTAGCTACAATGCGATGCTGAACAGCAGGGGTCCAGAAAAAATTGATATCAGGAATAAATTAAAATTGAACCTAAAGGGATTCAGGCACCTAGAAACAGAAATAAAGCCACATCTAAAAGACTAATTTAATGCAAGCTATTCCAGGGGAAAAAATGATTATGCAGATGATATGATCTGCCTTTATCTTTATTAGCTTTAGACTAGAAACATTCAACATCAACAAACCTCCCAAGATTATTATTTTTGTATCAATACCTTCCATCACCAACCCCCAGAGAATGTATAGACTGCATTGACAAACACATCTCATGTTCTTTATATGGAACAACAATAAACTAGGAGTAAAACATAAATGCTATTACAAAGGAAAATGGAGGGTAGACAGCCTAGACAAATGTATGGTTTACTACTGAGCAAGCCAAAGAAAGTTTATTTTGAATTGAAATCATGATGAGACCAAATGGTTGGAGGATGTAAAAGGTGACAGATAATACATTTAATGCCCTGACCTGGCAATTGAAAACATAGACAGACTACCGTGCCTCCTCCTCCCCCGGTACCTCTATTAAAGTCAATGGGACTCCTTGCAATAGCAGTGGTCTGCCAGTGTGCTATCGAATGCAGACTCCGGCCTATTTATTGGCCAGAAAAGGATTACAGAGCAAATAATTTGTGGAGTCCAATGTGTTGGAAAGATGGGAAGAAATGAGAAAATGAATAATATTCTTGAGGGATATTTCAAAATTGATCAGTATTCCTAATATATAGAACTCCTAGTTTCCATAAAAGGTCTAAAGGGAAAATGGATATAAAAAGGATCAAAAGAAAAAAAAACTGGGCTAAATTCTTTCAATCGATTATAAGAAGAATATAAGTTAGAAAACCAGAACTTATCTATTTTCTGAGCCTTAGGATATTATTTACAAAATCCTGAGGCCCAGAGACAATTTAACTGTAATCGGGGAACTATGGACAATATTGTGTCATTAATTTTTAAGCATAACATCTCATTGAGCTCCAGTGGGCCATTCTGCTTAAAAATGTGAAGGCATAATAAGATTCAGTGTTAGGAAATTACAAGATAATTACATCTCCAATTTTAAAAAATTAAGTATATCAAATACACTCTGTTTTCTATAGAACAAAAGGGCAATATTTACAATGTGAGATTTGACTGGGGAAAGGAAATCATCTACCATCTCTCTCCAGATGACTGGACAGATATTAAGCTAACCTTTCCAAGGGCATTCAGTGATAATATCACCCATTGGTGATATTATTATGCCCCTGCAGAGAACACAGCAAAATCCACCCATCTATCAATCTAAAGTATTAATAAATCACCTCTCATTTGTTATCAACATAATAAAATGAGGGATGCCATAGTAGTATGAGTTGTTTTCTGGATATGTTCCAAATCAGAAGAGTATCTAGAAAGATGATGCAGGAGTTATTTTAGAGATAACCCCACCAAATCCTGATGACTGTGGTGCTGGGGCAATGTCCAGTTCACTGAATTTAAACAAAGAAATCTGTTTATACCTCTTGACTACAGCCAGGAAGTATATTTCACTCTAAGGCTGTATTCATGCAATTACATCTGTGTGTGGACCTTTATATGGCACACGAGGCCCCACTGACTTTAGGATCAGGACCTAAGGTGGGAAAAACCAATATCCATTATAGAAATGTGGATCACAAAAATAAGAGAAATGGAGTAATTAATTGCCTGTATTAGATTCACAACTGAACTCTTCAATGAAAGATTACCCAAGTGGAATGAACTGGTTAAAAATAAATTATGTATATAACGTCTATAAGAAAATCATCTATAGTCTCTATAACCAATAATGTATGCTTCATCAGCTCTTCTGTATTCTGTTATCTTGTATCTGTCACCCTCCGCTATACTACTTAGATAAGGGAATAACTTTTAGTGTCAATAGTTCTGTTTATCTTTAAAAAAATATTAGTGATTAAATTCCAGTGGCCCATGAAATAACTGACAAGATAACAAAAACATGGATTCCACTATTAAGTATATTAGTTTTACTGGATTATTGATTTGTTCTTCATTACTATTGCTTCAGAATATACTGCCTTTACTGCAGCTGTAAATAGCCCAGGAAAACAGCACATACCTTAAAGGGAAACTTCCAAAGAAGAAATTCTTTTCCTCCTGCTGAGGCCTTTCCCTAGGGAACAGACCACTTTGGGAGGTGTTATTGCTTCATGCTTGCAGCACTAAAAACAAGTATATAGAAATAATGGGTTAGCTGAGCATATTATGAAAGGATTCTCCCTATTATGGAATTCAGGACAAATGAAAGTCAAGATAAAACATATTGATGGTTCCCGCTTGGGGAATTTGTATTAGTTTGGGTATATTAGCTTCCTAGTTCTTAATAGCTGGCTGTCAAATGTCAATCGCCATGTTGTTTGAGTTTATCTGATTACCCTGTATCCTTACTCCTGTTGTTGATCATTAAAATCATGTGACTGTATTAGCTCAGGCCCAAAATCTATTCTCCTGTGTTTATAAAAATCATAATAATGAAAAAATAAAGACTTTGCTTTCCTTATTATGTATATACACACATACAATGAAACAAAAGAAACACTAAGTTTGCTTCCTTACTTGTCCTGACGGAATGTGTGCATGTGCACACTCATTAGAAGTTACTGGCCATTCTTGTGTTGTTTTTAATGCTAGCTGTATGATGAAGCACACCAAATGAACCACAATTTATTTAAGAAAATTAAATAAGGAAACTTTTGAGGTTGTAGCAGGAAGACCGTCTGAAGAGAGTGCAGTCTGATGTAAATGAATAGACGGCTTCAATGAAAATGAAAGAGAAGAAAACTCCCTCCTGGGGTTCATTATGCCTCTTGAGCTGTTGGTAGTAAAGTTAATTTTTAAATGCTTTGAGGTGATTAAGAACTCAGGCATCACTCTAAATGTAAATAAGTCCTGTTTCATTTCCTCACTGTTAACTCTTGATTGCAGCAGTCACCAGCTACTTAGTCTGCTGCTGATGTATTTAAGAGCCACAGTCTAGTTCAGGGGTGGGCAAACTTTTTGGGCCGAGGGCCACAGCTGGGTGGGGAAATTATATGTAGGGCCGGTGCAGGGTGCTGGGGTGCGGGAGGGAATGCAGAGTGGTGGGGAAGAGGGGTGCAGTGTGCAGGAACAGGCTCAGGGCAAGGGATTGGGGCAGAGGAGGGGTGTGGAGTGTATGAGGGGGTTCAAGGAAGGGGGTTGAGATGCTGGAGGGATGCTGAGTGCAGAGGGGGCTTAGAGCAGGGGTACAAGAGGGGTGCAGACTGTGGGAGGTAGCTCAGGGCAGGCAGCAGGGTGCAGGAGGGGTGCAGGGTGCAATAGGGGGCTCAGGGCAGGGTGTTGGGGTTCAGGGTGCAGCAGGGAGCTCAGGGCAGGGGGTTGGGGTACAGGAGGAGTGCAGGGTGCAGCAGGGGGCTCAGGGCAGGGAGTTGGGGTGCACGGGGCTTCAGGGTGCGGCAGGGGCTGGGGTGCAGGAGGGATGCGTGGTGTGGCAGGGAGTTGGGGGGTCAGGGTGCAGGAGGGATTCGGGCTCCGTCCCGGCACTGCTTACCTAAAGTGGCTCCAGGGTGGCAGTGGTGCGCATCGGGGCCAGGGCAGGCTCCCTGACCTGTCTGCCCTGGCCCCATGCTGCGCCGCTCCGGGAAGCAGCTGGAACCACATCCCTGAGGGGAAAGGGCGCACAGGGCTCCATGTACTGCCCTTCCCAAGCCTCCAGGTACCTCCCCCGAAACTCCCATTGGCCGCGGTTCCCCGTTCCCAGCCAATGGGAACTGTGGGGGGCCATGCCTGGAGGCAAGGGCAACGCACAGAGCCCTCTGCTCCCCCCTACCCCCAGACCGCAGGGACTTGGTGCCGGCCGCTTGTGAGAGCAGCGCAGGGCCTGCGGCACCACGCGGGGGCAATCCCGTGGGCCTGATCCAAAGCCCTGATGGGCCAGATCCGGCCCGTGGGCCATAGTTTGCCCACCCCGGTCTAGTTCATAGTTAACCCTTTTCATATGAAGTGAAATTCTACCAAGCCCATTTTAAATGTAGACACTCAGATCTTGACATATTCACTCACAAGTGAAAACAATTATTTATATTTGCAAATAATAAAAGGACATAATAAGATGGGTGTCACAGAATTAATTGGTGGGTTTTGGTTTACTAGCTAAAAGAGATGTCTTTTTCCACTTCACCTTGAATGCAGCTTAAAATCACAAACAGAATAGAAACTTTCAATTTAGTAAAAAGAAAAGGAGTACTTGTGGCACCTTAGAGACTAACAAATTTATTTGAGCATAAGCTTTCGTGAGCTACAGCTCACTTCATCAGATACATTCCGATGCATTCAATTTAGTAAGGTGACTTACTTAAGTTACAGTTTGAAGAAGTATTGCAGTGAGTCAACTCCATCTACCCTCATGTGCATAGTCAATAGAAAATTGCAAAAACTTTTGTATATACATTGGAAGAGGTCAATCCCATTTCTTGTTGAAAAACCTTTTGTTAATGTTCATTTTTGAGCTCCATACATTCGTCATTGAGATATAACAGAAAACTATAACGTGGTGGTTAAAGATATTGGACTGGGACCTCAGAAACCTGTGTCCTAATCCCAGATCTGTTACTGACTTCTGTGGAAAGTTGTAAGTCACTTAGACAGAGAGTTTCAAAAGTGGCAACTGATTTTGGGTGCTATGGTTTATGGGTATCCAAGCTGAGACAACTTAAGGTATAAACAATTAAGGTGCCTCAAGATGGATACCCCAAAAATCAAGGTAGCCACAAAATCTGGCCACTTTTGAAAATGTTGGTCTTAACTCTCTGTAGCTAAATTCCCCATCTTTAAAATAAGGACAATGATACTTCCTCTCCGTAAAGGAGTGTTCTGAGGGTAAATCCATTACTATTTGTGAGGTGCTTCAATGGAGTCAAAGCTGCTATGTTCTCATCATGCACTTTGTGAGTACCCTTCTGGGGAAACTAAAGCAGCAAACAGCAGACCGAATCTGGATAATCCAGATCCTGGTAACAGTAGTACTGGAGACATAATTTTTAGGTTCTTCACTTTATATTCTTCAATGCAGTGTGGAAGGGTTGCCAGCTGAAAGCACTTAGTACCAGAGAATATAGCCCCCTGTCATGGGGTTGACATTATCCATCTCCAAAAAATGCAAGTAGCTTCTATTTTTGCCAGTAGGCTGACAATAAAAGGCTATGACATTATTAGCTATTATCTTCATGGGAAATATGGCAGAGCCATTTATGTGAAATCTTATATGGATGATGTGGAGGCCGTACCAACTAATTCACCTCAGTGTGACACTGTAAGAATCAATCAGCCACTGCAAATGTTTATAAACCTCCTGGTGAAGCCTGGAACACACCACCTTTACCAGTATTTCAACAACCATCCATCTATGTTTGGGACTTCAATAGCCCTCACACCTCATAAGGCTAAAGAGAATCTGACAAAAATGGACTGGATCGCATAGACTGGGCTTCTATAATGACCTATATCTCTTGCTTGATCCTAAGCAGACAGCCATCTTTTTCTCTGCATGGTGGAAGCAAGGCTACTTTCCTGACCAAATTGGGTCACCTCAGGAGGGGACCAGCTATTACCAGCCTTCTCAAAAGGTCTTGGAGACTTCCCTCACAGCCAGCACAGCCCCATTCTTTCTAGGACAGGAGTGACTATCCCCTTAAAAACCACTATTCTAGACTGCAGTGGAACTACAGAAGAGCAGACTGGAAACAGATACTCAGAAGTGAGAAATGAGTATATAGTGTGCATGCCACTCAATACCTCAGTAGAAAATGCCTTCACTTGCCTCTCCAAAGCAATTTTAAAAACAGCCACTAAATCCATCCTATGTGGTTACTACAAGACTTATATTCCCCGCATAGATGTGGACTGTGCAAAACTTCTGAAGCCGTATGAAAAAATCTGGTGACTCACAGATAGCAAACCACCTAATTCACAGCCTCAGTGCCCATCATAGGGAACATTAGAAAGACATTACATCAAATATGGACATGACAAGGTCTACCAGAAAAGCATAGTCACTCATGAGCACCACAGAAACCACCTAAACATCAGTGTAAAATGTACCAGAACAGCATCACCACATACATAACACAGCAAAAGCAAACAGGGATGAGACCTTTGAGGAGTCTGTAAAGAGGGAATGGCACAGATACAGACAGTCTCCACCTTGGAGTGAGGAAGACATTTTTCAGCCTTTCTCCACTGAGGAACTGGAGAGAGGACTGAGCTGCAAGAAAGCAGGAAAAGCAGGCAGCCTGGACATGAATTCACCCGAAATGCTATTACACCTTGGTAAGAAGATCACAAAATGGCTGTCAATGTTCATATCCCATGTCATCCAAGAGAAAAAGATGCCTAGGAGATGATGGAAAGCTAGGCTAATAGCTATACCAAAACCAGGAAAGGACCATTCCCTTCCACCTAGCTACCATCCAATATCACCTCTGAACTACGCTTACAAACTTCAGGAGGGACTACTTCTGCAAAGAATTATCCCCACAGTAGAGCAGGCAGGTTTCAGTCCTAATAGGAGCACTTGTGATCAAGTTCTTGCTCTTATAGAGAATGTAGAAAATGATTTCCAAAAGAAAGAGAAGTCAGGGGTTGTGTTTCTTGACTAGACAGCAGCACATTACACCATCTGACACATTGGCCTGCTGTTCAAGATGCCAAATATGTTACCTCATAGATTGTTATGGCTACTGAAATGATCCTTCAAAACAGACCATTCTAAACAAAACTAGGCAATAAACCAAGTTCATGGAGGATCCAGAAGAACAAATTCTCTCAGGGATCTGGTCTTGCTCCACCTTTCTTCATATTTACAAATGACTAGCCTCCAACTATCTCTAGGCCATTCAAGTATGCAGATGACATCTGCTTCGCTTCAAGAGACAGAGACTTAAAAAAGATGGAGGACAGCCTGAACCAAGAAATGGCAGCCTTAGTGGCTACTGCAAGAAGTGGAGACTTAATCCTACTATCAAAGACAGTGCTGTCAAGTTTCCATCTCTGTCATGCCAGCGCTTCACGAGAGCTCAACATCTTCTTGAATGGAGAAGAATGATTGGCACATGACCCAAAGCCAGTACGCATAGGAGCAACGATAGCTCACACTCTTATCTAAGGACCACCTTATCAAGGTAGCTCAGAAGATTAAGCAGAGAAATGGTCTCGTAAGTGGGTCAACTTGGGCAACCGGTGCACAGCTCAGCACTTGCTCTCTACTACTCATCTGGAAAATACTGTGGTCCTGTGTGGTAAAATTCTTCCCACACAAAGCTAGTTGATATATAACTGAATCAAAAAATGAGAATACCAGGGGCTCTGAGATCAACAAACACCAAGTGGCTATCAGTCCTCTTTAATATCCTGCCTCCTAACATCAGGTGTTATATTGCAGTAAAGAACCTCCTTGACAAAATTCAGGAGAACCCACAACTGCCACTTGTCAAAGGCATATGGGAAGCACCTTTCCATTGACTCCTCAGCAAAAGATCAGTCTGGGCTATGTTACCAATCATCTCTATGATGGATGCTACCACATTGTGGTGAGCAGAATGGGAACAAGCTGCTCCCTCTGTAAGAAAGTCCTTCCTCATCACTTAGCCTGATGACAGACTGCCTAGTTTGAGCTGCCATGCTGTCTCTGGTGCAAGCTCAACTGTTTCAAATAAGGGGTGGTGAGGTGCACACCCAGTGACTCAGGAACAGCCCTCTCTCTAGCTGTGGTGCAGTTGAGGATGTCAGCAGACCAGCTCAAGATTTTTGGTTTACTAGCTAAAAACTAACCAAGGTTTTGTAGTAGTAGTACAAGAGGACTTTCCAGACTCTATATTGCTATCCTTGAGGCTATTGAATGGCTAAAGAGTGTGATGCCTACCTAAGTTCTCTTGACACTTTTGACATTTTTTAGCTTGTATCTCTCATTTGATCTCCGTACTTTATATTTTGAACTTTTTCCCATCTTTATTGTACCACTTGTGTGTTCATTATGTGACAGGGTCGGGCTAGATGGCTATAGGAGAGTAATAGAAGGCAGATATATTAGCCCCAGGCTAAATAGGTCCCTTTTCCCTGGGTAAGGTAACAGGGAAGGTTCCAGAACAATCAGGAATCTTTTGGAGACAATTAAGACAGGCTGATTACAACACCTGCAGCCAATCAAGAAGCTGCTAGAATCAATTAAGGCAGGCTAATCAGGGCACCTGGGTTTTAAAAAGGACCTCACTTCAGTTTGTGGTGTGTGTGTGAGGAGCTGGGAGCAAGAGGCACTAGGAGCTGAGAGTGAGAATGTGGACTGTTGGAGGACTGAGGTGCACAAGCATTATCAGACACCAGGAGGAAGGTCCTGTGGTGATGATAAAGAAGGGGTTGGGTGGAGGCCATGGGGAAGTAGCCCAGGGAGTTGTAGCTGTCGCACAGCTGTTCCAAGAGGCACTCTAGACAGCTGCATTCCACAGGGCCCTGGGCTGGAACCCAGAGTAGAGGGTGGGCCCGGGTTCCCCCCAAACCTCCCATCGGATGCATTTGATGAAGTGAGCTGTAGCTCACGAAAGCTTATGCTCTAATAAATTTGTTAGTCTCTAAGGTGCCACAAGTACTCCTTTTCTTTTTGCGAATACAGACTAACACGGCTGCTACTCTGAAAACTGTTTAAGATGTAAGCCACCATATTCTGCATAACCTTCAGTTTCCAAGTTGATGTAAGGTGTAGACCCATGTATAACACAATGCAGTAATATAAATTTGAAATGACAAAGGCATGGGTTACACTAGCAATATCTATATCCAGCAACCTCTGCTCTTTTGGTTAAGATAATGGTCTGAGACTCAGGAGCTCTGGGTTCAGTTCCTACTCTTCCACAGGCTTCTGTGTGATCTTCAAGTCACAATTTCTCTGTCTCACTTCCCCATCTGTAAAACTGGGATCTCAATAACACTACCTTACTTCAAAGGAATAATGTGAGAATAAATCCATAAATACTTGGGAAGCATTCAAATACTCTTGTGATGGGGACATATAAGTAGAAAGAAAGAAATGGTTAAGATATCCTGGCCTGATGGAGATGAAAAGGGGCTTTCTGAGACATTGCTGCTCTCTGATCATCTAACAACAGCTGGGGACCCAACAATACCCCAAGATTATGAACTCTAGTAGTAAACCCTACCACACTTTCAAAGGGGAAGATATAATTTACCTCATATCTTCTGGTTTCCAATTAGCACAAATTTATCTACATTAACTTTCAGACAGCTAACCCGAATTTTGACTAGCCACTACCCAAGGCATTCAACAGCACTGACTGGGTCTATAAAAGAGATACAGAGTCACTGGCACACAGCAGCCAATACTACCTAACTGACCTCCCAATGGCCTCATATGCTCATTGAACAGGAAAAGATGAAACCTTGTTGAACATCTCATGACATTGTGTTTGTGGGGTGGGAGGGAATCACCTAACCACTCTCTGGGAGTCCTCTCAAGTGAAGAAAAGAACCACCCAAAAGCAGTCCCATCCATTTTCATTGCATTATGCAGGCAAGTCAATAACATTACATGATGTATGGTATGAGAGGCAGCTGATAGATCTAACAATATCACCAGAAACACCTGATTAGCATTGATTACCAGAAAATGATCATCTACCATTGACTTCACCACCATTTCTGTGCCAAATCCAAAACCAGACTGACATGGGGCAAGGAAGTCTGAGGTATCTAGGTTCTAAAAAATGTTCTCACCATAAACTTTCCTATACTTGTAACCAGAAACAGGAAATTATATATTAGATAATAGTCAGAATTTCATAGTTTCTTGAGTAAACACAACAGTTTCTTTAAGAAAGGCTGGCAACCTGTTCTCCCTAAGAAAAATATTTAAAATCTCCATAAGCAGAAGATCTAGAATCTCCCTTCTGGTCTTCGCCATCCTGGAAAGAGAAGGGCCTGAAAGGCAGGTTTGGAAAAAAGGGTTGACCCCACAAGTAACCAGAAATTTCCTCACAATGGGAAGAACTTGAATGAGCCACCAATGAAGGCAGTTTAGATTAAGCATGTTGTGCACTATTCAAACAAATCCAATTTTGCAGATGCTATGTTAGAAGCAAAGAAATGGGGTTTTTTTTCTGCCATACAGCCATGTCATTAAAATCCAAAACTCTTAAAGATGCAATCTGTCAGATTCAGTATAAGACTTCCAGTATTGGCTCTCTAATAATCTCTCCCACTTCATCCTTTGCAGCTCATCTGAAAACCCAAGTGATATGTGAGGACAAAGCCAGAAAACAGGACACCTAGGGCATGCTATTTCGATGGTTGTGGAGAAAAGATTGTAAAAAACCCTACCACATCTCAAGAGGTGGTCCATCAAAGGAATAATATCTTCCTTCACGGCCTTTTGGACATTCTCTTGTTCCATTAACTTCTGAGGGTGGACCACTGAAACTCTGTGCCATAGAAACACCTTAATGCAAAAGAAATTTAAAAAAATACTGGGTTTGGTTACAGATTCCCCCCCCCCCCTCTTCTTAATCCCTGTTATGGCTGCGAATGCAGGGTTTTCTGAAGTAGTTCTGTTTCCTCACAGACTACTGAATTGCTTCATTTTCCCTGGTGGCAATTTTAGGCACAGGAAAGGCAGATAATTTCTGAAGTCAGAGACCCTTCTAACCATAGAGTGGCTTTCCTCATTGGCATTCAGCCACAAAGCATTACCATCAGACTCCAATTAGGAAATAATGGGAATCCTGGTGCCTGGCTACTGTGTCAGGCATTATCTACTGATTCCAGAGATTTTGCAAAAGACAAGAAGATGAATGATGGGTCTGGGCTGACAGTCTGGGGCCTCTTTGTGCATTGCCAGCAGGGAGATCAAGTCCAGTTCCAGTAATCCATGGAGGCATATTTACAAGTAGCCTAGGCTGAGGAGCAGAGAAAAATGTTAAGGTGTGTAGGAGTCCAGAGGGCAGAAAGTTTGTGATGCTCCTGAGGAAAGGTCTAACTGTAATGACTTGCCACTAGAACTGTTGCAGCACTAGTGTTAGCAACTCAGAGCCAGCTCCAGATGACATGGGAATCCATGGGCTGGATGTTGGTAATGAGAAAGGCTGTCCCTTTGAAACAACTGTCCTTGTACTCAGTGGTGGCCAAAGACTCCTTGGCATTCATGACACATGAAACAATTGGCTGATTCTACATCTCTATCCGTAGGGGCACAACCAGAATTGTCCTAAGAAAGGGGCCCAGAGCGCTCTCTCCCCTGCCCTGCACCCAGACCCATGCTTTCTCCCCTTCACTCAGCTCTACATATGCTCCACCTCCTACAGCTCCACCCCCAACCCCACAGTCTTCACCCCACATTGCCCCACCGCCAACCCCAATGTCCTTCACCTAGTCTCCATGTCCAGCCCCAAGCTCTTATCCAGAGAGGTGGTCAGGCTGAAGAGCACCACCCGAACCGCAACCAGGCAGTTCTGGGAGCCCCAGACTCCATTGTTCTCCTCCATCTCCACTTCACCAGGAAACACCAAAAGCCTGGATCCAATCCTTCCACCCTCCTGGGGAGTTCCTGGTGCTCCCTGCTCCACTTCTCCCTCAGGACTGGGGATGCCCAGTGCCCATTGGTACCAGAAGAGCTGCAAAAGTGAGCAAAGCTAAGCAGATACCCAGGATCACAGCACCACTTAAATTTGGCCCAGCTGCCCCTCCGTCATGATGGAGATTGACAAGGCCACATTTCCAACTCCAGTAAAAGGCCCCCCATTGTATCCCTGTTTGTCCACTCAATTACAACTGCATGTGTCTGATCAGCCTTTCCTGATGGGGTAGAGAGTGATAGATATTTCATGTCTTCTATACATGTGCTCTTTGTCTTAGGGATCATTGCCTGCCCCGTAGCCAGGCTGTCTGCCATCTGCTTTCAGAGATGAATACCACACTGGTATCATGACTTGAAAACTGGTAATTACATGGTGCTTAAGAAGGGATTAGGCATTTGCTGCTCACTTGCAACATGCATTGTCCTGCTCTGCAGTGACAGTCCTTGCGGGTTGTTACTACACAGGTACAGGAAGCTGCCTCTTTTGTTTACATTTCATTTTCTACTTTCTTTTCAAAAGAGAACTGCAGAGCTCAGCCAGAAGAAGGGCTAGGGTCCAATGCGGAGGCCATGAACAGACCTCAAGGCAGACAATATTCTTTAAGCATTTGACACTCCAAAATCCCTAACAGCCGGTGATGGGTCACTAGTTGGGGAGGGCTCTGAGTTACCATAGAGAATTATTTCCCGGGGTTATTATCTGCCTGGTGGGTCTTGCTCACATGCTCAGAGTCTACCTGATGCAATATTTGGGATCAGGAAGGAATTTTTCCCCTGAGTCACTTGCAGGTTTAAACTACTGTAAATAGTGAATTCTCTGTAATTTGAAGTCTTTAAACCATGATTTGAGGACTTAAGTAACTCAGGCTGAGGTTAGGGATCTATTACAAGAATAATACACCAATGTGCAAGCGGTCAGACTAGATGATCATGATGGTCCCTTCTGACCTTAAAGTCTATGAATCTAATTCTTACTTACTATTTTGTACAGGACAATTTTTTTCAGATTTTCATGTATGCCTAAATTGTGACAACAGCTAACTGGACTGCAGGCTGCTCCCTCAGACACACGCTCTGGAAGGGATTCCCTCTTGGCATAGTCCACCATTGCTTTCTAACTTTAGCTACTGAACATTGGGCAGCTGCTTTTTGATTTAATGTCTGTCGTATCTTGGCCCATCTGGCCCTGCATCTTGGGGGTCAGCTCCTTCTTGCAGGTAGGGAAGACAAAATGTTCCTTGGACAGAATAACACAGTGAGGAACTCCATTAACGACATCAGCACATTTGGAGAGCTTCCTGCAACCTGCCATTGCCGCTCTCTGAGTTAGAACTCTCCCCTGCATCACATCATCAGTTGGGAGTACATTTTTCACACTGCATGGGGAGCAATCAGTTATGTCCAGTTGTGGGAATTGCAATTCCCAAAAGAGGTGCGCCATGACTGCGCCTCTTTTCCTGCACTCGCGTTTTGTGAATTATCAAAGGTCTTGTGCATTTATTTCCCCATATGAACATGCATGGGAATCTGTGCCCATAGTTACATATGCACTGTTGAAATTTTAGCCCCTAAACTCTTGTAATGTGAAACTCACTTAATTTCAGGTTTCTTTTTAAACTGAAAAGTCATCCCAGGTGTATCCAAAGGTCTCCTGAGCTCTGCAAACCTTTTGAGGAAAACTGTATCTAGCTGAACTGACCAGGACTGATTTACAGGTCTGCATGCAAAGCTTGTAGTTCCACATGATTGTGTAGCAAAACTGAGTTAAACTTTGTGATTTTTGACTTTCAGTTTTTGGATTCATTTGAATTCTTAGGGGATCGGAGGAAGCAAACACATATAGAATGGACATGAAAGAAAGGCTGTCAGAGACTCCTCCAAACCCAAAGTACCAGGTGTCACACAGCTATCAGATCTACCTTTCTCTTTCACAGAAGGAGAGCAAAGATATCCAAGTGACCAAGACAAAACTGGAAATACTTGCGGGAAATAAAACAAGCTTGCCAGCTGAATTTCATCCACTACTCAGGTGTCAAAGAGATGGTAATTTTCAAGCAAGTAACAAAGTGGTAAAATCGTTATAAAATAAATCCTCCAAAGTTGTATTTTCTCTTCTCACAGCGTTGATGTTTAACCATTTTAACCCCCCAACTGTATGAAAAGGGTGAAAAGGGAGACATTTCCTGAACTCAGAAGCCAGTAAGGCCTTCAAAAACACCTGGATATCTTAGCTTGGCTCAACACATGCCAGAATCCTCTTACGGTCCCAGAACATCTTAAATTGTTATTACCTTTGCTACCATAAACTTCCCCCATGCATCTTGAACAAAGGCCTCTGCAATTCTTCTATATGCCCTTACCTCCATGGCTTTTGCCCCCAATTTCCACTCCCTCACTGAAAAAACAGTTTCTCCTTAAAGTTGTCTCCAGTTTAAATATTTCATTATAGCTTTATCTCCCAAAAATCTTACATACAAATGAACATCTGGATTTCTACTGCTTTCCTTCCAGCAGAGAAAGGGTAGTACAATAATATTTGGCTAATGATAATATCTGGCTAATGAGTTGGTCTTCTGCCACATTTTAACTCTTAGCTTTTATGTAGTTCAGCAAAGGAAGAATTTTTTTCTCTTAGTTTGCAACTTTTCAAACAAATTACAGCAAATATTACTCGTGTCTCACTTCCTAAACCTCACACTTGTAACTGGAAAAAGATATGGGAGTGAGAGAGGTTGATCTAGTCATTTATCAATGACAGGGAGGTTCAGGCTACATCTATTCAGTGGGGGAGTACATTGAAGCAGGTTCCCTCAATCCCTCAAAAGTTCTCCGATTGTTCACATTTGCCAAGTAAAGGTTCCCTGGTCAGCTGCCTGCTGACAGCCATTGAAAGGCAGTAGCTGGGGATATTGTACTCTTCACAAGGCATCCTGAGAAAAAAGCTTTGTTACTCCACAGGAAAGTTCATGACATCTGTAACTAACAACTAAAAGGGCACAGCAAAATCAGTGGGAAGTGTGTATTCAGTCAGGTCTCTAATTTATACAGTTACATAAATATATGATTTATGAAGGGGGTTTTTGGTGCTTGCATCTCCTGCAAACAATAGTTTGATTCAGCAATAACGGTTCATTCTCAGGTTACTGTGCTGTGCTACATGCTAGATCTATTGTGCTAGAGATTTTGTAAAGGATATTGTTAATATAACTTTGAAAGTTAGGCACAAAATGTTCATGCAATTGCTGTGGTTGCATACATTGATCTGTGAGTGAAACTGGCCGTTTGATCTTGTAATTACTGCATTTACATTCAAAGCACAGTAACAGCCTGCACAAAAAAGGGGTAAAATTAAATTTGCAAGTTTGCATTCATAAGTGCATATTTCTATTTGAAAATAAGGCCATTTGTATATTATTAGGTACATCATTTGGGAATTTTAAACTAACAATTATGGTTAGTATTTATTTGTACTATAGTAGAACCTTCAAGCCCCAGTCATGGATCAGGACCCCATTGTGCTAGGCGCTGTACAAAAAGCGAACACAAAGGTGATCCCTAACCTGTTTATTTGAACTGCTCCCACAATATGAGGAGTTGAAGTCATTCTATCAGGTACCACTGCGACAAACCCCATAGATTACCTATCAGTAAATGTAGCTTTAGAAAGGTAACTTCCGTTACATCATTCTGAAATACAATTGGGGATTCTCAATGTCTGCAGTATGAACAGTGTCCGTACAGATGTAGAGAGGCAAACAATAGTTCATTATTTTGTAGAGTTGCTCCCATGCCCTCCTGACCTCATACCTCGCTGGCATGTGCAGGGTTGGGCTGAAGTTGCTTAGCAGGTCTCTTCCCCCACACTTATCCCTCACTTATGCCTCTACCCCTCATCCTTCACACATAGGGTGTTTTCCCTTCATCTTTTTTTTCCTCTCCATTTGACTGCTCAGCACTCCCTTTCCTGGCATCCTCTTCCACTGGCTCCCTGAGTATCTCATTGGAGAGGACAGGAGGAATTAAGGGGAGAAGCCTGACCAGTTGACAAGGGGAAGGAGCAGCAGGAATCCCATCAACCCACTTCCCCCACCCTGGCTACACATCACAGATGCAGCAGAGAAGGCTCAGACAGCTTCAGCGGCACAGGAGCTAGCAAACAGAGCTCTAAACAGGGGAGTTTGAGTGGGAGTTTGCAAGGGGAGTTTGGATTGTGGTGCTTGTTTGGGGTTTGCTTTTGCTGGGGGGTTGTGGTCTTTTTGGTGTGGCTTGTGTTTCCCAGATTAACAGGAATTAGGTGGGAAGGAGATGACAGATACAGAAGCAGCTGTGGGAGTGACTCCTGCAGTGAAAGACACATTGAGGATGACTGGATGTGGAAGCTGTGGTATGTACATGATCCTGGAGGGGGGAACCGGTAAGAGTTTTTTCTGCATGAAATGCCGTCTGACAGAGCTGATGGAGGAAAAGATCCGAGGTTTGGAGATGCAGGTGGAAAGTCTGAGGTTGAGTTTAGGAAGGGGTTTGAGCAGATGATGGAGCAAAGACATGAGGTATCTGAAGGGAAAAGCTCAGACTCACAGATGGAAGCAGGGCTGGGGAATTTTGAGGAGAGACTGGGTGAGGAAAGTGGTCAGTGGTAACATGTGACTCAAAGAACCAGGCAGAGAAAAAGACGGGCTAGTGAAGGAGAAATAGAGCTTAGGAACAGGTTTGCAGAGTTGGAAAATGAAGAAGGAGCTCAGCAGGTACTTGTTGAAGGTGGAAGGGTAAGGAAGAAGAGAAGAGAGGCTAGTCCTATAGGAAAAGGGAAAGAGTCAAGGGAGACTACAACAAATATGAGCCCCAGGAGGATACAGGATGGGTTGAAGAGGATTGTAAGGGAAAATAGGAATGGAAAGAACTTGCAGCCAGAGGGAACAGGGGAGAGACTGGAGAATAGCACTGTCACCAGGAAAAGGCAGGTCTATGTGATCGGGGACTCTTTATTGAGAAGAATAGACAGGCCTGTAACTAGAGCTGATCCTGAGAATAGAAGGGTGTGCTGTCTTCCGGGTGCTAAGATACGGGATGTAGACCTGAGGTTGAAAAGGATCCTAAAGGGAGCGGGGAAGAATCCCCTAAATTTTCCTTCATGTGGGAACAAATGATACAGCCAGATTCTCGCTGGAAAGTATCAAGGGAGACTATGCTAGGCTGGGGAAGACACTTAAGGAAATTGAGGCTCAGGTGATCTTTAGCGGGATCCTTCCTGTTCCTAGAGAAGGGCAACAAAGGTCTGACAAGATTATGACTGTCAACAGATGGCTTAGGCAATGGTGCTATAAGGAGGGCTTTGGGATGTATGGCCACTGGGAGGCATTCACGGACAGAGGTCAGTTCTCTCGGGATGGACTTCATCTGAGTAGGGAAGGAAATAGACTTCTAGGATCGAGGCTGGCACAACTGATAAAGAGAGCTTTAAACTAGGAATTGGGGGGAGATGGATGGGAGATGTCCAGAAAATCTCCACGCCAGATTTTAGCATTGAGAGGGAAGAAGATGAAGTAAGAAAGGATACAGCCATGGGTAGGAGAATGTATATAAGGAGCGAGGGCGGTGTGGATACTAGTCTAATAGGTTATACTGGCTGTAGAATGACTGTGCCTAATAGGGTACAAAATGTGAGCGAGTCCAAACAGAAAAAATTAAGATGTTTGTACACCAATGCGAGGAGTCTAGGTAACAAAATGGAGGAACTAGAGCTACTGGTGCAGGAAGTGAAACCAGATATTATAGGGATAACAGAAACATGGTGGAATAGTAGTCATGACTGGACTACAGGTATTGAAGGGTATGTGCTGTTTAGGAAAGACAGAAACAAAGGTAAAGGGGGTGGAGTAGCATTGTATATCAATGATGAGTTAGAATGTAAAGAAATAAGAAGCGATGCAATGGATAAGACAGAGTCCGTCTGGGCAAAAATTACATTGGGGAAGAAAACTAGTAAAGCCTCTCCTAAGATAGTGCTTGGGGTGTGCTATAGACCTCCGGGATCTAATTTGGATATGGATAGAGCCCTTTTTAATGTCTTTAATCAAGTAAATACTAATGGAAACTGCGTGATCATGGGAGACTTTAACTTCCCAGATATAGACTGGAGGACCAGTGCTAGTAATAATAATTGGGCTCAGATTTTCCTAGATGCGATGCGATAGCTGATAGATTCCTTCATCAAGTAGTTGCTGAACCGACTAGAGGGGATGACATTTTAGATTTAATTTTGGTGAGTAGCGAGGACCTCATAGAAGAAATGGTTGTAGGGGACAATCTTGGCTCAAGTGATCATGAGCTAATTCAGTTCAAACTAAATGGAAGGATTAACAAAAATAAATCTGCAACTAGGGTTTTTGATTTCAAAAGGGCTGACTTTCAAAAATTAAGGAAATTAGTTAGGGAAGTGGATTGGACTGAAGAACTTATGGATCTAAAGGTAGAGGAGGCCTGGGATTACTTTAAATCAAAACTGCAGAAGCTATCGGAAGCCTGTATCCCAAGAAAGGGGAAAAAATTCATAGGAAGGAGTTGTAGACCAAGCTGGATGAGCAAGCATCTTAGAGAGGTGATTATGAAGAAGCAGAAAGCATACAGGGAGTGGAAGATGGGAGGGATCAGCAAGGAAAGCTACCTAATTGAGGTCAGAAGATGTAGGGATAAAGTGAGAGAGGCTAAAAGTCAAGTAGAGTTGGACCTTGCAAAGGGAATTAAAACCAATAGTAAAAGGTTCTATAGCCATATAAATAAGAAGAAAACTAAGAAGGAAGAAGTGGGGCCGCTTAACACTGAGGATGGAGCGGAGGTTAAAGATAATCTAGGCATGGCCCAATATCTAAACAAATACTTTGCCTCAGTCTTTAATAAGGCTAAAGAGGATCTTGGGGATAATGGTAGCATGACAAATGGGAAGGAGGATATAGAGGTAGATATTACCATAGCAGAGGTAGAAGCGAAACTGAAACAGCTTAATGGGACTAAATCGGGGGGCCCAGATAATCTTCATCCAAGAATATTAAAGGAATTGGCACCTGAAATTGCAAGCCCATTAGCAAGAATTTTTAATGAATCTGTAAACTCAGGAATAGTACCGAATGATTGGAGAATTGCTAATATAGTTCCTATTTTTAAGAAAGGAAAAAAAAGTGATCCAGGTAACTACAGGCCAGTTAGTTTGACATCGGTAGTATGCAAGGTCCTGGAAAAAATTTTGAAGGAGAAATTAGTTAAGGACATTGAAGTCAATGGTAAATGGGACAAAATACAACATGGTTTTACAAAAGTTAGATCGTGCAAACCAATCTAATCTCCTTTTTTGAAAAAGTAACAGATTTTTTAGATAAAGGAAATGCAGTGGATCTAATTTACCTAGATTTCAGTAAGGCATTTGATACCGTGCCACATGGGGAATTATTAGTTAAATTGGAGAAGATGGGGATCAATATGAACATCAGAAGGTGGATAAGGAATTGGTTAAAGGGGAGACTGCAACGGGTCCTACTGAAAGGCGAACTGTCAGGTTGGAGGGAGGTTACCAGTGGAGTTCCTCAGGGATTGGTTTTGGGACCAATCTTATTTAATCTTTTTGTTACTGACCTTGGCACAAAAAGTGGGAGTGTGCTAATAAAGTTTGCAGATGATACAAAGCTGGGAGGTATTGCCAATTCGGAGAAGGATCGGGATATTATACAGGAGGATCTGGATGACCTTGTAAATTGGAGTAATAGTAATAGGATGAAATTTAATAGTGAGAAGTGTAAGGTTATGCATTTAGGGATTAATAACAAGAATTTTAGTTATAAGTTGGGGACGCATCAATTAGAAGTAACGGAAGAGGACAAGGACCTTGGAGTATTGGTTGATCATAGGATGACTATGAGCTGCCAATGTGATATGGCTGTGAAAAAAGCTAATGCGGTTTTGGGATGCATCAGGAGAGGCATTTCCAGTAGGGATAAGGAGGTTTTAGTACCGTTATACAAGGCACTGGTGAGATCTCACCTAGAATACTGTGTGCAGTTCTGGTCTCCCATGTTTAAAAAGGATGAATTCAAACTGGAGCAGGTACAGAGAAGGGCTACTAGGATGATCCGAGGAATGGAAAACTTGTCTTATGAAAGGAGACTTAAGGAGCTGGGCTTGTTTAGCCTAACTAAAATAAGGTTGAGGGGAGATATGATTGCTCTCTATAAATATATCAGAGGGATAAATATAGGAGAGGGAGAGGAACTATTTAAGCTCAGCACCAATGTGGACACAAGAACAAATGGGTATAAACTGGCCACCAGGAAGTTTAGACTTGAAATCAGACGAAGGTTTTTAACCATCAGAGGAGTGAAGTTTTGGAATAACCTTCCAAGGGAAGCAGTGGGGGCAAAAGATCTATCTGGTTTTAAGATTCTACTCGATAAGTTTATGGAGGAGATGGTATGATGGGATAATGGGATTTTGGTAAGTAATTGATCTTTAAATATTCAGGGTAAATAGGCCAAATCCCCTGAGATGGGATATTAAATGGATGGGATCTGATTTACTATAGAAAACTCTTTCCTGGGTATCTGGCTGGTGAATCTTGCCCATGTGCTCAGGGTTTGGCTGATTGCCATGTTTGGGGTCGGGAGGGAGTTTTCCTCCAGGGCAGATTGGAGAGGCCCTGGAGGTTTTTTTGCCTTCCTCTGTAGCATGGGGCATGGTTGACTGGAGGGAGGCTTCTCTGCTCCTTGAAGTTTTGAACCATGATTTGAGGACTTCAATAGCTCAGACATGGGTGAGGTTTTTCATAGGAGTGGGTGGGTGACATTCTGTGGCCTGCGCTGTGCAGGAGGTCGGACTAGATGATCAGAGTGGTCCCTTCTGACCTTAGTATCTATGAATCTATGAATCTATGAGTCTAATAGAGGGATAATAGGAGGGAATCAGGCAGGGTAGTCAGGGGCTGGGAGAATGGGGCGGGAAGTGAGAGAATGTCATAGCAGATGAGTGAACAGGGGAAGAGGTTGGAGAGAGAGAGAGTGGATTACCAGGAACGATGCCTGCAATAAACACAAGTAATGTTGGATTTCCAATATGAGATGGTCACATACAAATTGGCAGGGGGTGACTTTCCCTAATGGCTTAAAAATCAGATGGCATCCCCGAAAGCAGTCCAGCACATTTATTTTAAATCTCAAGATTTTTAATGCAATCTCATTATTTTTTATGGGATGGGAGGAAGAGATGGCTGACCTGATTTCTAAAGGTGAGACATTGGCAGCTAATATAAGCAACTAAAAAGACATTGACTGTTGGCACTTGGGGAAGGACAAGAACTTTGGGGTACCGTTCATGTCTGTCTTTTGCAAAATGCTTACAGCAACTTTTCTGTGTCATTTCTTCCCCATCTTTAAAACAAGTATAATAATAGTTACCTCACAGAAGGATTCATTTTAAAAACTGTGTACAGGAGTTTGAAAAATTAAAGTACTGCACACAGTGAGTACAATTTCTTAACAACTGCTAGATATAAAAGTCTGCAGTAATGTCCTGGTCTGGCCCCCACTGGTTCATATCCTGAGATGTGCTGAGAGCTCCCATTGAACTTAATAGGATTAACGGGTACTCAGCACCTCTCAGTTTTTGGCTAGAAGGGCCTAGCCCTATAAGGCACTGGGTACCCACATCTTTCACTGGCACTTAGTGGGAACTGAGGGTGGAAGCATCTCACAGAATCTCTCAAATCTTCTGCAGAATCAGGCCCTAGGTCATGTCTGAAAAGGTTTTGGAATTTTTAATTTTCACACTTCTCAAGTTCAGTTTACATTGTCTGGTTTTCTGTCTTTCAAATCAAGTCAAAGTCTTACATTTGGCTCATAGGGATTTAAGGAGAAACACGACCTTCTTTCATTAAAAGCTGCTCTTTATCATAGATCGTCTTGATATGTATTATTCTGGTAACAGGGGGATCATGTAACCAGGAGTGTTTATTTTCTATCAGGCAATTAAGGTTCAGAGATATAGCTGTAATTGTATGAGCTTACTTGCAAAACTATGTGCTCACTTACACCTGGACTCAGATGGGCCTAGGCAGTCTGGCACCAGTTACCAAAGCTATTTGTATATGAACTTATCAAGGGCTCTGTGAGGGCAGACAGAGACTATTCAATCAGGACCTGCAAACCTTGGCTGTGTAAACAAAAATCTTATCATTTTTAGAAAAACTATTGATTTTTATATCATGTTCCTCTTTCCCCTGACAAATTTTAAAGATGTAGCACCGAAGACTCTGATTACAGAGAAAAGCAACCCAAATGCAATTTCTAAAGCAGACTTTTATTTTCTTGTTCTTCTGCGATTTCTTTATCTGCTTAATTTTTTCTATATCAAACAACTGCTCACCTGAATTCACTTCTCTCTTGTTCTTAGCACCTGTGCAGGTGCAGATCTAATCTCCTAGGCATGAGACTGGGTGCATTCTCTTTTCTCTGAGTGCGTGTATAAACCTTCAGGGTAGGAATATCAGGATAGAACACAAGCCAGGCCACCCAATGGCCATCACACACTTGTTTGCTAGACTAAACAAGCCAAGCTCTTTCAGTCTCCTCTCATAAGAGAGGTCCTCCATTCCCCCGATCATGCCAGTGGCCCTTCTCTGAACCTGTTCCAGGCTTCTTGAAAATGAGTGACCAGAACTGTACACCATATTCCAAATGCGATTTTACCAATGCCATGAACAATGGCATTAATGCATCCCTTTATCTACTGGAAATACCTTGCCTGATACATGCTAGGATCACATTTGTTTGTTTGTTTGTTTGTTTTTTGAACAGCCTCATTACATTGGTGGCTCATAGTCATTCTGTGATCGACTAATACTCCCAGATCTTTCTTCTCCTCTGTCATGATGAGCCTCCAGCTTATAGCAGAAATTTTTATTAGCCCCTAAAAGCATGACCGTGCACTTTGTACTATTAAATTTCATCCCATTTCTATTACTCTCGTCCTCTAGGTCATCCAGTTGCTGTATAATATTCCTGTCCTCTATATTGATGATGCCTCTCAATTTTGTGTCATCAGCAAGTTTCATTAGCATGCTCCTACTCTTTGTGCCAAGATCATTAATGAAAATAAATTCCACTAGTAACCTCCCTCCAGCCCAATAGCTATCCTTTCGGCACAACCCATTGTTAACCACAGTTCCTTACCCACTTCATAAATCCTGTACTAATCCCTATCTTCTCCAGTTTAACTACTAGTTTCCCATGTGGTACCATGCCAAATGCTTTACTGAAATCCAGATAGATTAGAACTACTGAATTTCCCTTGTCTAAGAAATCCATTCTTTTTTCAAAAAGGATACCCAGCTAGTGTGGCACAATCTAATTTTGGTAAACCCGTGTTGTGTTTTATCCCCTTTTCCATTTACCTCCATGTCTTTAATCATTCTTTCTTTCAGAATTTGTTCTAAAGTCTGGTATATTATTGAGATCAGCCTAATGAGTCTGTAGTTGCCCAGATCACTTTCCCCCCTTTCTTATATATAGGTGCTACATTTGCTAGTCCGCTCGTCTCCACTCATACAGTACCATCCCCAGCTGATAGACTTAAAAATCCTTGCTACCAGACTTACAATGTCATGTGCCAGTTCATTCAATATTCTGGGATGGAGATTATCCGGTCCCCCTGATTTGAACACATTAATCTCAGAGCTTTATTTTCCCTATAGTATGTGTTCATTTCCATTTCTATACACTCATACACATTAGCCATCCTGCCTTCCCAACCCACCATATTGTACACTAACCTTCTTTACTGAAAACTGAAGCAAAGTATTAATTTAATTTTCCTGTCATATCTACATCATCTTTAATGCCTCCCCTGTTCTCACTGCATAACGGACCCGCTTCTTCTCTTCTTGTTCACTTTTTATTTAGGTAGCTAAAAAACCTTTTATTATTTGTTTTAATTTCCCTTGCAAGCTCTAACTCAGCTTGACTTTTGGCAATTATTCCTAATTTTTTTTTAACCTCCAAGATGTAGCTTTCTTTGCTGATCAGTCCCTTCTTCCATTCCTTGTAGGCTCTTTGCTTTCTTGCAATATTCTTTTGAGGTGTTGATTCATCCATTTAGGCCTGCAACCTTTCCCTCCATATTTTTCCCATTGTTTAGGATGCAAATTCCAGGTAGTTTTTGAACCTTTAACATAAAGAAATTCCCAGCCTCCTCCACATTTAAGTCCCTGAGCTCTTCAGTCCAGTTGACTGCCCTTACTAGTTCCTTCATTTTCCTAAAGTCTCCCCTTTTTAAATCAAAAGCCTTAGTTACTGAGCTATTTTTTATTATCCTTCCATTTAATTTAAATTGAATCAACTCAATCATTTAATCCAAAGTTATTTTCAATGTCCTCACTACTTAATAAAACCAGATTTAGAATAGCATTACCTCTTGTTGGTGCAATGATTATTTGGTGAAGAGATCTATCAACTATTACGTCTGGGACCCTATCATTATTAGCAACATGTGATCTGCAATCTATATGTAGTACTTTAAAGTCTCTCATAAGGACACAATTTCTGTTAGTATTTATCTCTTGAATAATACTAAAAAGAGCTCACTATCCATATACAAATCCAACCCTGGCGGTATATAGCAAACCTCTAACACTCCCCAATAGAACCTCTTATACTGTCCTTCCACACAGAGATGTTGACACAAATTGATTCTGTTTTATCAGTGCTTTCACTTATTTCTTTACAGGCTACCACATTATTGATGTACAATGCTACTCCACCACATGTGTCTTTATTTCTCTCTCTCCTGAACAGCGCATACCCTTCAAAATCCGTATTCCAGTCATAAGTGCTATTGCACAATGTTTCTGTTATGCCTATATCCAGTTTCATATCCTGCATCAGTAATTATAGTTCCTCCAGTTTTGTTTCCCAGGCTCCTCACATTAGCATACAAACATCTCAGTTGTTTCTCTCTTAACTCACCCAATTTCCTAGCCAAATTAGGTATGGTCCTTTTGCTATCCATATGCCTATCTTCTGCTGTTCCTTTATCCTTTACTATATCCTCATTTACCTGAGTTTGCTCTTTAAATTAAACCAGAATTAAAACCAGACCTCTCCCAACTTTCCCCCGGCATTTCTTAGTTTAATGTTGTTCTTATCAAACCTGCCAGCCTGGTCCCAGAAGTCCTTTGACAGTCTTTGGCAGTGAGGACTGCCAGATACTAGAATGAAAGATTAGCAACCTGTCCCAACTGGAATCCCAAATCTAAACACCCCCTAACCTTGGAACTTTCAAAATCTGAAGTTGGCCCTGAATCCAAACGTTGTGATTAGGCCATTTCCCTGCAATGGGCCAAACAACATCCCATTTCTGAACACCTGAAAGATTTGGATTTGGAATTCAGTTTTAAACTCAAATCAAGTTGTTGTGGCTCAGACCTGCCTCATCTATCTCTTTTTCTTACTGGGTTGCTGAGGTATTCATCTCCTGAATGCACTAGCCTATAACAGAAGGCTGAGCGAGAGGGAAGCCTGTCTTAGATTCTGCTACGTAAACAAAGCCTTATGGGACAGGGAGAGAGTTACTTAGAGAATAGGATGACTAACAGACTGTTTACAATGCAGTCTACTGTTTGCAAGAATGTAGAATACCAGCATGACTGCTACTGAGTGGGGACAAGTTCTTCCGGTAAAAACATGATGCCAATTAACATTTATCCTGGGCTGACAAGACTGTGTCTCACATGTAGTTGGCTTTACTCTCTGTGAAGCTGCAAGCGCTGGAGGTTGTCCAAGATGAACGAGTTGTCTGATACATAGTTACTCAGTCAATACAACCAGCCTCCTTGTTATATATTCATCCAAGAACTGCTAATTGCAAAAAGAATGACTTATACTACAAAACATATTTTTAAAAACCTCTCGAGGAAAGTGATTTTTTCTCTTGTCTTATCGCCCAAGAAAAGACTTAATAGAATAAATATCAGTTATTTCCTCCTACACACTGGTTATTCTCAGCTACATCTAATCTCTCACACCTGTTCAGACTCATTAACCCTTAATGTCTGACAAAATTTTTACAATCTCTCATAAAAGCAGAGATTAATTAACTCAATTAACAGTGCAAAGCATACAGCTCAAAATACAAAGCAGGGTACAATCTAATAGAAATATCTGGGTGCCAAATTATCCTGAGTTCAAACTACCCACTTTTCAAGGACAGATACACAGTTGGCCAATGAAACCCCTTTTTCCCCAGGTTAACTCCTGCTTATCCAAGTTCTTCTACTGACCTCAGACAGAGCTCATGGAGGAAGAACAGCTGGTTGAAGCTGAACCCAAGCAAGATAGAGGTTATGTTGCCGTGCTGCCGAAAGCACTTTGAAGAGTTTGCAACCCTGGGTAGTTTCCTTCGGTTGAAGGCACTCACCCACAATTGGCCAATTTAGTCCACAGCTTAGGAGTGCTGCTGGTTTCATCACTGGTGCTAAGTTATCATATAGCAGCATCTGCGCATAATGCTTTCTACAATCTCCATTTGTCAAAGAGACTCTATCCCATCCTGGCAAATGACCACCTGGCCTTAGTTATTCACCCGTTCATCATCTCTCAGCTGGACTACAGTGAAGCAATATACCTGGCCATGAAGCCTTAAGAATTTAGGAACATCTGGTACAGAATACCACAGCACATCTCCTCAGCAACACTGGCTACCACAAACACATCACACCAGTTCTCTGCTCCCTACATTGTCTTCCCCTAGAATATGGAATCAAGCTCAAGGTGTTGGTCCTTATCTTCAAGGTATTCCCTGGCCTCGGCCCAGGGTAGCTAAAGATCATCAGGATGAAGACTGTGGTCAACATCCTTACTTCTCTGGCACAAAGAAACTTTCTGTAATAAGGGTAAAGCTCATCTGTGCAGGAGACAGAGTTTCTTTCAGGGGCTGCTCTGAGAATGTGGAATTAACCCCCACAGGAATGACGGACCATCGCAAACCTCACCACATTCTGCTGTAAGGGCAAGATACATTTCTTTGACTTTGCCTTCTCTAACAAACATATAGCAACATGTGCATATATTTAAACTCCAAAACAATACACTCCACTGTACACACTCCTTTCCCTGGCGAGAGGATGAGAGAGAAAGAATGAACCAAATGTCACAATTGCCTAATGCACTGGTGAAAGGCACTCAGAAATTATGGAGATGAGTGCAATATAAGGATCTTGATAGAAAAATTGAAGAGAAATTATATTAGCTGGGTCTAGCCCTAGAAGTAAACCACTTATCCAGAAAAGAGATGAGAAATGGAATTAGGTTCATCACAGGAATAGTACGGATGTAGTTTGGGTTGTCCATATTTTAACAAATAAATGGCCTGGAAGACAGGCAGAGTCTAAACTACTAGTCACAGGAGCTCAAAGATACCACAGGGTTGGGCATGGTACAAGAAAATGGACAGACAGACGCATCTAGAGAACTTGGGAAACTTCAGACACAAATGGAATGATAACTGCCATATCCAGATTTGTGGGGAGCAGTAGTGAATTCTTACTGATTCAATCAGAATCTTTTTGAAATGATCAAAAGACAATTTAACTGAGTTAGGGAGGTGTGGAGAAGGAAGGGCTTTAAGATGAAACAGGATTACACAAGGACAACTATTTCTTAAAACCTTCATTTAAAGAGTTCAGGGGCTGATTCTATTTGAATGTCCTCCATTTTCCAGTGTGCTGTTATCTACAATTACTGATCTGTAATTATAGGATTCAGACAGTGGCCCATTTGCAGGAAGCCATGATTAAGTGTTTGTACTAAACTGTCCCCTTCTGTATAAGTTATTATTTTAATAGCAAGTAGTGCTGATTCTCTTCTGACATCTGCACCAGTTTCAGACTCCTATGGGTTTACTCAGGATTTATACCTGTATAAACAAGAGAAAACTCCAACCTGCTGTATTCAAGTAATTGTCTGAGATATATTTTTCCTCTAAATACCAATGACATGTTGCATTTCAGAAATGACTAACTTCAGATCCTAATAAAGTTAAATGCTTCAGCTAAAAAAGATTGTTTAGCTGCTATAAATACACTAATCAACTTTGCTATAGTACAGTGAAAGAATTAAGAAATACTAGGGAACTTTAATTTTTATATTTTTATTTATATAACATCATAACTGTGAGTGGTGCTTGACAGCACTGCACACAATATAAAGTGTATTGTGGCCAGAGGAGTAAAAAGTGGGACCAATTCACACTAAAAGTCTTTCCCCACCCCCACGGTTCATCCCAAATGAAGATAACGAGAACAAAAGTGCGGGGCACCTTATTAAAATAGATCATCACACACGCTTTTTTTAAAAACATGGTTGGCTCTTACGTTAAAGGCCGTATGTCACTTTCAGCTGCATGTTGAAAAGCAAGACTCCAAAAGCCCACTCCCTTAAACATAACGACATCATGCATTTCATTTGGGGGATGACCCCTCGGATCAGATTATCTAAAGAGCTGAGAACTGTTTGCTCTTCACAAAGCAGAACTATAGAAGCAAATTGCATGCCTGCCACTTGTGTGGGGTAGGGACCATCTTTTTGTTCTATGTTTGTACAACGCCTCGCACAATGGGGTTCTGGTCCATGATTAGAGTCTCTTGGCACTATGTTAATACAAATAAAAATAATGCATGTGTAATGCTGATAGATCCAGGTCGTCGGCGGGTGGGATCGACCAGGGAACCTCTAGCGTTTAGTGCATGAGCCTCTATTGCATGAGCTAAAAGCCAACTGGCTCTTAGCTAAGGCTGTAGAGTAGTCTGTCTGTCTGTCTCTCTCTCTCTCAGTGGTCTCAGTGCCACTAGATAGGACAGAACACCACACCCAGGAGGTGTGTGGGTTACACATGTGCAAAATGTCTCACTGGAAGGTAAAGCTAACATATAGGCCCAGATCCTCAAAGGTATTTAGGCTCCTAACTTCCGTAGATTTGCCAAAGCAAACATTGAGAAATTTCATTAAAAGAAGCCTGAATTGCATAAAGTATCAGCAAAAACTGAGGAATGATCCTTCAAAATGCCACAATGCTAGCAGATTTGTGCAACCTGATTATATCCTACTATTGCAATGCAAAAGTGGAACTCAGCAGCTTTGCCTAGCCAGTATTTGCCATAAACTCAAAGACATTTAAATAGTAAATAGGAAAAAAAAATCCCTGCTACAATAGGTCATCATTTCACCAAGAAAATTAAGGCCTCATTTAATGCTACCTCAGAAGCAGATTTAAACAGGGGAGGGACTACAGAGGGAAACTAACTAGAATGGAGTGCTCCAGGAGCTAGCCCATATTCCAGCACTAGGAAGCAGAACCAAAAGCTCTTATTAAGGCTGTAACAAAATAAGCCTTGTTTTATTGCTTTGCTTAGTTCAGTCTGCCTACCTTACTGTTGTTCAGACACTGTAGTACTGTATATTAAAGTAAGTTTGCAAAAGCCAGTCAGCGGTATTAATATAGAAGGAGAAATATGCAAAACTCTTGATTTTGATTTACAGTACTTTTTTTTTATGTCAGGTTTCAGAGTAGCAGCCGTGTTAGTCTGTATTCGCAAAAAGAAAAGGAGTACTTGTGGCACCTTAGAGACTAACAAATTTATTAGAGCATGCATCCGATGAAGCGAGCTGTAGCTCACGAAAGCTTATGCTCTAATAAATTTGTTAGTCTCTAAGGTGCCACAAGTACTCCTTTTCTTTTTTTTATGTGACTCCTTTCCCACAACACTTTCTGATAGATCCCATACTCAGACGTTATTCCCAACCAAAGCCAAGAGCCAAGTCTCACCACCCAGCAGCATACCCATACCCATAACAGAACCCAGGGCTCCCTTTCCTTTGTGTGGTCTCAGTGCCCCTTCACTCCCAGCATTTTGGGGTGCCATGTTGTCCCACTCCTCACTCCTGTACCCAAACAGGGATATGTGCTGTGTTTATGTGACCTAGGAGTCAATGAAATACACAAGATAATTCCTCTAATACATTCCACTTAGAAATGGAACGGGTACTAGTGGAATTTTTGCCAAAGGCAAAAAAATAAACCACTCATTCTGTCCTCCCACTCTCTTCCTCCCTAACTGCATAAAAATAGGTTTCAGAGTAGCAGCCGTGTTAGTCTGTATTCGCAAAAAGAAAAGGAGTACTTGTGGCACCTTAGAGACTAACAAATTTATTAGAGCATAAGCTTTCGTGAGCTATAGCTCACTTCATCGGATGCATTTGGTGGAAAAAACAGTAATTCTGTCTGTGAAGACACATATTTATATAGACTATATATATATATATATAGTTAGAGAGAGAGAGTCAGCACTAATATATATATCAGTGGACCAACAAAATTAGGGACTAGTTCAAAGAATTTGAGCACAAAGTATTCAGTCTAATTTGTTTGTTAATGGCAAACAATCAGTAGCTTTGTCAATAACTAGGTCTTGTTCAAATAAATGAAAATGATGGCTATTGCACTGAGGTTTGTGTTGGAAGCTGAAAACAGCCAAGTAAGGTTGGCATCACTGGCAAAACAAAAGAGGCAGTGGCAACCTGATACGGGGCAAGAGAGGACAAGTAGGGAGAGTGTTAAAAGGCCTTAAGCACAAATAGTTTAAACTTAAATTCAAATGAGCAGATGATATTTTGCAGAAGTCACCCACCCATAATATATATTTTCTAAAAGCTCTGAAAATTGACCTTGGAAACCAAAAGAAACGTATATTTACAGGGACTTAAGGGCTCGTGGCTGTTAGATTAATTTTCATGTGCAACTTCAATGTCCTTTTTTCTTGCTCCATAGACCTTCTATGAGTTTTTCAGATCCCATTTACAGTGATCTTCCTCATTTATAACCTTCACTGTAGGTAGTTAAATGTGAACAATGACACATAAGAAAAACTAACTTCATATCACTCAGGGGAAAAACATCTCGTGGCCCTCTAGCATGGGAGACACTTACAAGGAGTCATTACCCCATGGAAGGTATCTTATTTCATTTCCCCCCTCCAGTGCTTTGGCAAATACAGTTTTCCATATTTCAAAGGTAAAATCTAAGAACTCCCACATTTTGCAGCCAGTAGATCCTGACAGCCTTCCGATAGCTGAATAATGGATGCTACTGCACTGTTTACATAGCAAGAATGGGGGGGGGGGGGGGGAAAGGGGCCAGATAAGCAAAAGGATTTCACATCCTTGTGTGGATAAATAGCAAGAGGGGAATGTCCTCTGTTTCAGCAGTCTGCAGAGTTTATTTGAAAACAGAACTTGGTGCAGCATAAGATTTACAGTGGTCTGCTTTATTCCCCTCTAACAACTGCTGTTAATCCAAGGACTGCATTCTGTGTAAATGAGGTGGAGCAATGATCCTGCCAGCCTTGCTCGAGTACACAGTCCTCACTCTTACAAATAGTCCCACTGACGTTAGTGTGAGCATTCACATTACTAAGCTAGCCATGTGAATAAGGGTTTGCAGGATCAGGCCCTAAGACTGTGTCAGCTGTGGTTTAAGATGCCAGACACTGATTGATTACCCAGTCTATTGTTGCTAACAAGCTCTGCTCTGTGTACCAACCATCCATTCCTCATTCCATTAGCTGGGCATTTAGTGAAATTTCATTGAGGCCTTGCAGAACTTTTCTACCTGTTTAAAAAAAAAATTAAATCCTCTGATAAATAGCTGCAGGAACTCATTTCCTTGACTCATTAAAAATCACCTGAGTACTTTGTTGTTGCCAATTTAAAATTCCATCTGGACTATTTGAAGGGAATCTAATTTCCTTTAGTTTTTCATTTCTGATAAACTCAGGTTTTCCCCAGTTACAGAAACTGAGGGTGTTGTCTGCATAAACAAGGATCCTTTTAGCTCATTTACTTTCAGATGCACAAAACAGAGACAAACCCTGGCAATGGAAGTATGAAGCATATTTCGTGGCAGCTGAAGCCAGGATGCACTCTCCCTGTTCTATGCAGCACTTGAATTATGTCCCCCCTATTGTGGCCATGAAACATTCATTTAGCACAGGTGAGAAGCAACTATTTTTACATTAGACATTGACCCCTGTACTCAACTGCTCTGCTTGGCCTGTTGGGAAAACCCTGCTCTGAATTTTAAATGAAGTGGGTTTGGTAGGATTCAGTGCATGAGCTGTTTGTTGCCCTCTGTACCCCCACAGACTACAGCAGGTTCTGTGTGTTTGATTTTTCAGGGGAAGGGAGATAAAACCAGACCTTGCTTATTTTTTAAATGAAAAAGAATAAACAAAATGTGGGGGCGGATTACTGCTGCTCTCCCTGACGAAGTCCTAGAGATTTTCATACTAAATTAGAACTATTCCATAGGCTCTTTTGAAACATTTTGTAGAATAGAATGCAGAATTATGCCCCTGCTAAAGAATTCTATTAGGTGGTTCAAAAAATACCCTCGTAAAGTTTAGCATTCTCTTTTCAGTGCTATCGGTTATTAGAGTAATTAGACCCTATTCATTTGATCCCTATGAAATTCTAAAAGACTTTTCCGTAAGTGGGGAAGAATTTGGGTTAAAAATGCAAATCCCATCACTTCCATACAAATCCAAGCCCCATCTCTCCCCTTTCGGGCTGGCTATAGAACTTTCCCATAAGGAAATGCTTAAGAAGTGTGGTTTGAACCAAACTAACCTTTATAGGAAAGTCCTGTACCCAAAAGGGGAAAGATGTCTAGTCCCCATGCTGTGGGGATACTAGGCAGAAGAGTGGCTAGTTGCAGAAGTATGCTGCACCCTCCTTAGGGGCATGGCAGCATTGCACCGTTCCGCATACGTGAAGTTTGGTTCACTGACTTTTGTGGCCAAGCTCTGAATTAGACCCTCTTCATATTTGCCCACCCCTAGAGTGTTTGTACAGAACCCAACACAATGGGATCCAAGTCCTTTGGGCACTCCTATAATATTAATAGGTACTACTAATTATTATTGTAATAGTGTTATTGTTCCCAAGAATTGCTTCCTTTCTGTCTCCTCTCTACACCGGAAGTCATGCTTTTGCACTGAACACTCTCTCCCCCTTTCATCCTTCCTGCCCAACTTGCCTTAATCTATGAGGGACTCTAAACTGTGCTCACTTTTCCCCTTCCTCATTGCTTCATCCACTCTCCCTCATTGTAGTCAGTCTAGAAAAATGTTTCCTTGCAGGTTTATTGATTTAACTTTTCAGCTCTCGTTACTTTTCACTCTGCTACAGCTTCATCTGTCATTCTCTCATTCTGCCTGTTTGAGTATTGTATCAACCCAGATACCTACAACTATGGGTTCAGTTCAAAAATTAGACACAGGCCAACAGAAACTTTGCAAGAGCATTCTTTGAATAAACCGTTCTGTGATGAGATTGCAAACTCGAGAGGAGTTTGGGGGCCCTACGCTGTAAAAAGCAGTGGAAGAATAAAAGCAACAAGAGTTCTTTGCCGTTTCCATGTCTGTCACCCATGTGCAGATTTCCTTCTCCAAACCCGGCCCCCAGACACCCTCTCGCTTTGCCTTACATCACCACCAAATAAGCAGCAGCACAGCTTAGTAGCTAAAGAAAGGAAGAAAGCACTCTCCCCTGCAAAGTACCTCACTTCCTGTGGGACAAGCATGAGACACTCCAAGAGATTTTTTTATCAGCCCCCTTGCTGTACGCTCCAGAAACACAGAACATGAAGGATGATTTTGTTGCCTTTTATCATGGGTTTATAAAGAAGAAAGTTATGAAAAACAAGGAGGGAATACCCAATTCCTCAGCACCAGCTGAGGGGGGGGGTGTTTATAGAATTGGCTTTTTTTTTTAACAGAAAAAAACAGAAAATGATTATACCAACCCAGCAGAGTTTGCAGCAAGGCATATACAGCAATCCAGCAGCCACTGGCATTTGGAAAGAGCAAATCAGACTGGGGCCCTTAATTTTGTTTGCTCCTTTGCAGTGGCTACATTACTGCTGCATGGGTCAGTCAGTACCAAAGATCATGCATTTGCCGTGTTGCTTTATGCTTCCAGTAACAAGATGATCTGCTTATACTACTAGTGAATTGCAATAGTGTAGAAAGAGTTATATTCACTAGACACTAATATCTACAGTACCTGATTTACTAAGGCAATCACATTAACAACTTTTATACCACCCATGAATATGGCCAATTGCTTTTTCTGTACAAATATTTATTGTTATAATTACACTCTTTACAACAATATCTGAAAACACAAATCTCATGTGTTAGTTTCATAATACAAAGGGGATGTAAATAAACTCATGGAAAAAATAATCAGACTTGACTCCTATACATGTGCAGAGTAATATTTTTAGGCCACATATAATAAACAGTAACCTTTGTCTGGAAGCCTACACACACACATCCCTACTGAACTGCAGGATACACAAAAATAATCTGGTCTGGAGAAAGGTCACCAGAGGAGCTAGAACTGGGGTTAGCAGCAGTAGCATGCAAGCCAATTGTTCAGAAAGCTTCAGGCAAAGCAAGTCTATGTAAGTACTACACAAATGCTTGTGCTGAAAGCTGATAAAACTTAATCTTAGGGATGAGCCAACCTGGAACCCTACTGTCCAACAAATGTTATTAGGAATCGGCATGCAGTGAGAGCAGCTACACAGTTGAAGCTATAGCTCACAGGAACAGAAGTATGAGTGCAGACTGCAGAGCATTTAATAAGGACCATGAGCCAGCAGGAATCAATAATAGAGAAACTTGGTCCCTCGGTCTCCTTGTTGCCGGTGCACAGATTTTATTAGTAGTGGATGTGGACTAGTAATTAGAACTGGCCAAAACCTGTTTTTCAACAAAAAAAAGGGGAGTTTTCAACAAGACAAAATATTTTCTGCAAAAAATATCTGCTTTAAATGGAAATTTTCAAGTTTGTGTCAAAAAACAGAATTCCCAAAAGCTGAAATATTTAATTTGAAATCTATTTTTTTAAATTGGATATACTGCCTCATGGGAGTTGTAGTTTAGTTGTCTCATGTCCCCATTCTCCTCTATGGGCTACGCTCTTCAGCGAAACTACACCTCCCATAAAGCACTATAGCTAGGGACTGCCATGGATTCACAGAACAATAGAGGGTTCCTGATTATGAGAATTGGCTAAATTAACCAGGATTAAAATAGTTCATGAGCAATATCTGCATTCATGCCCCCTATGTAGTCATGACGACACCTGGGCCCACATTGACCAAGTCAAATGGAATCTTTTGTTAAATTTTTGATTGTTCACTTATCCCCAGGACCCAAAAATGTTAACATCGATTTTTCTATGTTTAGGCCTGCATGAACAGTTGAAATCCACATGTATATAAGAAGCAGCCTTGCTCAAGTCTGGCAAATAGATCTGAAATTTTGCCAGTTCCAGTTTTGAGAACTTGCACGGCTACAGATGGGAGCATGGGGAAGAAAAGTCTGGAGGCACTAATATGGGAATGGGCTGTAGCTCAAGTTCCTGCTGCTGCATAGCAGCACTGGCTGTGACTCAGCCCTGCCGGAGCAAAACAGCCCAGAGTTAGCTGCAGGGGAAGGAAGGAAAGGGTGGAGGGATAGCTCAGTGGTTTGAGCATTAGCCTGCTAAACTCAGGGTTGAGAGTTCAATCCTTGAGGGGGCCATTTAGGGATTTGGAGCAAAAATTGGGGATTGGTCCTGCTTTGAGCAGGGGGTTGGACTAGATGATCTCCTGAGGTCCCTTCTAACCCTGATATTTTATGATTCTATGACTTCTTCAGATGACAAATATTAGTGTTTTAATATTTAAACAAAAAATGTTACTATTTATGTAGTAACATTCTCCTGGAGTTCAACTAGTATTACTGGCCTGATGACTCACACACTAAGTACATGACAAAAACCGTATGCACAGCATGTTGTCTTATACAAAATGCCGATGCATAGGGTAGCCATGGTATTTTTCAATCAGCTGTGCCAGCTGTGTAATACCAGGTGCATTTTTTACCAAAAAAAGAATGTTGTTTTCTACTCTGTACTGCAGCCCTCAACAGCGGTATTCACAAATGATGTCACCTTTCAACAGGACTTCACAGCTGCTCCAAAAATCAACCTAATTTTAATTCAAATCAGTTTGTTTTTATCAATGTACTATCCCATTGTTCTTTAGACTAAACTCAAAGGGTGCCAGGTATTTTGTGGAGACAGCAGTTACCAACAAAAAAGGGGACAGAGCTTGGAAAGCAGGAGCACTTGAAGTGCCAGGCCTAACTCCGCCACTGACTTGTAAGACCCTGGGAAAATACTTAGGGTTTTTCAAAAGTGTGTAAATGACATAGGAACCCAAGTTCCATTTTTAAAAGTGGCTTAGGCTCAGACTGTTAAAGGTAGTTATGCAGCTAACATCCATTGATTTCAATGGAAGTTAGGCACCTAAATACATTTAAAAATCTAGGCCCAAATCTTGTTGAAAGTCAGTGGAATTTAGGCTTCTGAAGGGCCAGATTCTCAAGGGTATTTAGGCATCTAATGATGCACATAGGTACATAGTGTGGTTTTCAAAATCTCCTAACTCCTATTGAAATCAATGGGAAATAAAGTCTGATCTCAGTTACACAGGCATAAATCTGGCGTTAACTGCATTGAAGTAAATACTCACTCCAGAATTACATTGGGGTAAATGATACTCGACTCTGCCCAGAGGATTTTAATATCCCTATTGGTATGCCATTTTAATCATACAGATTTCGGGGTATCTGAGTGATATTGGTTGCTCATCAACCAATATATTCTATACTTTGAGACAAAGAAAAAGACAGAACTGTCCACGTTAAAACCAGCGCTGGAAAACAGAACTTCCTTAGTAACACTCAGTGTCGGGAATCAAAGCTCAAAGAAACTCCATAGCTAGGTTGTAACTAATCTTCCATTATAAGTTTAAGTCCTGCTCTAATGCCCTCTTAAAAATCTACTTCCCATCTGAAATTGCTCATGCATGTTCCATAACCAGAGAAATGCTTGTTTGGTTTGTTTTTTCTGCAAACTGTGATGTGAGCTGGACAAGATATCTTACTATAAATTCTGAAAATGTTTAAAATTAATTGGTATGTATTAATAACCTTAATCCTTTCTTAAAGGATTTATTTTGGTTTTGGTCTGAAAAGCTATAGTTTATGGAAAGCCCCTATTAAAAAATACTTATTAATTGTAGTTAAAGTTTATAGAAACATTTCTTCATATCCTTGAATGAAAGTTGTTACAGGAGGGCAAAGAATTGTTATTTACTATTAAATATTATTTGGAGAATAAAATAGCAATATAAGACAATATGGTGGAAAGATCTGGTTAGTTATAGGGAAGGGTATAAAAAAACAGATCTGTACAAATCTCAGCTGGAAGCAATACATTTGTAGCTTCTTTAAAAGAACCATTGTGCTTCAATATCTTATGCTGTAGTCTAATCTTACTTACACTAAAGTAACACTATTGATTTCAGAGGAGTTACTCCTGAGTTACACCAAGATAAGCAAGATCAAAATTAGATCCATACGTTCTACACCATGTAGGTTTGAGTAACTCCTCTGGGTATATTTAGGTTAGGAAGAGAAGGGAAGAGCTCCATAGCAAGTGCACAAAGTGGGATTAACATGTGACAAACCCACTAGCCCAAGGTAGTGCTTAGCTTGAACTATATGGTATGACAGCTTCCACTTCTCTGACAAAGCTGCTGCTTGATATTTAGGAATCCTTACAGTTCAGGAATTAGCACATTTCTCTTCCATGGAGGAAAGATAAAGCCAGTGCTTAGGTCTGCATTAAAGTGTAGTTGTGATCAGAAATGTATCTATGTAAAAATGGCACCTTCTTACTCATTATATTTGCTTCCTGTGTGTCTGAGTCATATCTGCTTACTTTACTGACAAAATCAAGTTTTCAGTAGTTGGTTGCAAGTTGTCAATGCTCCAGGGCCAAAAGGTGGATTTTATTCTGCCTCATACATCATCAACAATGTGCTCAGTTAAATTTAATTTGCAGGCTCTTTGTTCCATGTGATGGGGCATGGGACAGAAAGACCTAACTTGATTTTCTGGCGCATCTGCAACACTGTCCCATTAGATAAATCATATGAGCATATATGATGTGGAAGTTATTGAAAAACAAATATGGAACTCTGCAATATTATTGTTAGAGTAACTTAAAAGTACAGTCAATGTCAGACAGTGCAGCAGCTATTCTTTAGCAGTGCAGAACAGCAAGTTAGTGTGGGGAGTAAGAGTAGGAAAGTTTAGAAGGACGTTTACAGCACACCCAGATTCAGGGGTTTGCTGAAGGTACTATTGTCTGACACTACTTGCATGATAGCATTTAAACTGCGTTTTTAAAATAGATATTCATTTAATTATCATTATTAGCAATTATCTATTTGAATTAAAGCAATGTGTAAAGGCCCCACCAGAGATTGGCACCCCATGTGGTAGGCACTGAACACACAGTAAGTGGTAGCCCCTGCTCTGATATGTTCATAATTGAAACAGAAAAGACAAAGGGTGGGGAGAAAGAAGTATTATTACTCCAGTTGCACAGGTGAGAAATTGAGGCACAGAGGTTAAGTGGCTTTCCCAAAAATCACACATGAATCTGTGGCAGAGCCAGGCATTGAATCTAGATCACTTAAGTCCCAGTTCAGTGCTCTAATTTCATTCTTCACCAAAGACTGGCATTGGATTAACACACGTACAATTAAAGGCATCAATTTTTCCATTTTTCCTTATTTGTCAAAAACTAGGAGATACATTTTTGGCATCTTTACTTGATGCAGAAAAGCAGAATTTGGCAGACAATACTATTTTACTTACTCTTCAGTTCTGCTCCCAAATTCTGCAGCATTGACCCTAAGTCCTGTGCCAGTAAGACATGTCCACAAGGAATTCATTAGAACCAGTGAAATATCATCAGTGGAGGCAGAGAGAGTAGAATAAACCCCAGTCTAGGATTCTATTTTCATCACATAGTTTCCATTTACTCTAACTGGAATTAATCACCCACCCTAAGAAGGAAGCACACTCTTTTGTCTCCACATTTTTCTTTTGGTTGCAAATGTAATAAGTTAATTTGATTTGGGTCATGTGAAAAATACTCAGATGACTACCCCAGAAGATGGAAGTGCTCTCAATCCACCGGACAGCAGTGCAAGCTTCCCCATATGCCATCCAACCGCTGTCTCATGGCCATGGTCTGCAGGGACACATTTCAGGGCTTGTCTACACTGACAATTTACAGAGTAGCAGCCGTGTTAGTCTGTATTCGCAAAAAGAAAAGGAGTACTTGTGGCACCTTAGAGACTAACAAATTTATTCCTTCCCCCCCCCAGCTGCTGGTGATGGCTCATCTTAAGTGATCACTCTCCTTACAGTGTGTATGATAAAACCCATTGTTTCATGTTCTCTGTGTGTGTATATAAATCTCCCCACTGTATTTTCCACCAAATGCATCCGATGAAGTGAGCTGTAGCTCACGAAAGCTTATGCTCAAATAAATTTGTTAGTCTCTAAGGTGCCACAAGAACTCCTTTTCTTTTTATTGACAATTTACAGCACTGCAACTTTTTTGCTCAGGGATGTGAAAAAAACACCCCCCTTGAGCGCTGCAAGTTTCAGCGCTGTAAAGTGCTGGTGTAGACAGTGCACCAGCGCTAGGTGCTCCCAGTACAGGTAGCTATGTCCCTCATGGAGGTGGTTTTTTTATAGCACTGGGAGAGCTCTGCACCACAACTATGCAGCCACATTAAAGCACTGCCGTGGCAATGCTTTAACGTTGCTACTGAAAACATGCCCTCCAATTGAGGATAGTTTCGTTCCCATGCCTTTAGTCTGTCTGCCAACGTTACTATTTGGTATGGACTCTGGTAGTGGTTTATAATGTGGACATAGGCCATTAACAGGTCATCAGATGATTCATCAGTGCATAGATTATAGACGCCAAAGGGGACAATTGTGATCAAATAGTTGGACCTCTTGTATAACGCAGGCCATCTGACTTTTCTGAATTAATTCCTTCTTGCACTAGAGCAGATCTTTTAGAAAAATCATCCTACCTTGATCCAATCCAATGCTCCAATACAATTGGTGTACAGGCAATTAAAGAATTTCCTCTCTTCCTGTACCTTGGTGCCTTGATTAGATTTGTTCTCAGCATATTGATTTTGTTCTAAATGAGTATCCTTTGTTCCCTCTTTTCACACTCCCTTTTGGTTGTTAAATGCACTTCTAACTACTCTAGCCAGCCTGACCCTAGAAGATTGTCTTCCCTTCTACTGAGATGGACATCATCCAAACTGGCTCCACTCCATGGGCAGCAGATATCATAGGCTGGAGGAGGCTGTGCCTCCCCGAACAGCAACACGTGACATTGCCCATGCTCTGCCCTCAGGCCTCCTCCTGCTTCCTGCTCTGACTCTTCCCAGTTCCCCTGTGCTGTGGCCCCAACTCGGGCTGGGAGGGCTGGGGCCACACCACCCGCCCTCCCGACACTCTGTTGTGCTATACAAAGCACTCGGGATCTTTATAGGGAAGAAGGTAGCATGCCACATTTATTGAGAATACAACAGTTAGCATATGCTTTTCAATCTCTCTCTCTCTCTCTCTCTCACAATCTCACTCACACTCACACCATGCACAAAGTACTGCCAGTTGATGTTTACAGTTACCAGTCCAGAGTCTGGATCAATCTAGTGGCCAGCCAGATTGGTCGCAGAGGGGAGCAGGGCTCTGTCAGTCGCGATCCGATGTTCCTGGAGTGCGGCAAGATGAATCCAAAGTATAATGGCCAAGCACCCTGTTCTTATAGTCTTTTTTCTCTGTTGAAGTCTATGGATTTTGCTATGTCAGTTTGTGACTGGTTACTCCTTAAGTGGTGTATCTTTTGTTGTTAACATTCCAAAAACACCTCTGAGAGGGTCATCCTGTCCTGGTTTCGATGTAATCAATTGTCTTTAGGGGTGCCAGCTTCCACCTCAGGGTCATCAATTTGCCCTTCCTCAATCATGGATACGCGTTGATGGTTCTTTGGCATCAACGAATCTCGATAAGTTTCTTTGGTCCTCCCTTCTTGACCATCTGGTTAACAATGGCCTTCACACCTTATCTTTTCCTGATACATACATTCCTCATTCACACAAACAGTCTTTTTACAAAGACCTTTGAGAATACAAACAGTGTCAGTTTATTCTGAATCTCCTTAACATAGACACAATACAAGATCCTGTCTTTTACTTACTAAACCTTAAAACAAAGAAATAAAGAGGGCCCAATTTGTAATGCATATGGGAAAACAGCATCTCATCGTCCCAGAGGGTCATTTCTTTTTGCTATTTAAAAAGGGTGGCTAGCAGGATGAAATTAAATCATACATAAGTACCTTTATTCTTATAGTACAATTATAAAATCCTGCTCCTACAACTCCGGGCCCTGCGGCCATGCCACCCGCCCTCCCGATACTCCAGGGGCTGGGGCCACGCCACCTGCCCATCCGCCTGGGGCAGGGGGCACTCTGGGGCTGGAAGCACTAGCCTGGTGCGACCTGGGGCGGGGTCTGGCAGCCACTGTGGGAGGGCTCTGGGCTCCAGCGGGGGGGGAGTGGAAGGGCAAGGGATGGGGCTAGCCTCCCCGAGCCAGTGGTCCACACACTGCCATGCCCCTCTCCCCATAGACATTGAACCAATGTTCAACAAAACAAAAACCTTACACCCCTTACCTAGCCATCTCTACACTGCCAGAATCTTCTGCCTTCTGTCTTTCTTTGCTCACAGTATAGGATGGATCCCTGAAAAGATCACTTGGATGTTCTTCTTCAGCATCCTTCAGAGTTCCCTGTAGCTGTCTATAATCTGTGAGGTACCCCATAAAGCAGTATCTTTAGTACCGATATACACCATCACCAGTAGCTCGTTGCCTTTAAACTTCAGAAGCCTATCCGATCTTAGGGTCATATCTCGTATCTTGACTCTAGGAAGACAGAACACTATCCTATTGTCCACCTCTATATGGAAGGATGTTCTGTTCATTCTTCTCAGTATGGAATCCCCAGCAAGGATAATCTGTTTTCCTTGGGTGGATGGATATCTCTTTGTGGGCACATTTGTGGAATCATTTTACAGGATGAGCTGAGCAGCCATCCACTGGCATGTCCCATCCAGCTCTGCATTTCATTCAACCAACTGAATCTTCAGAGATTTTTTCTGCTGTTTCCACACTGAGAATATGGTAATGATTGGATAACTCTAGCTGTATGGAATTTCTCCTGGTCCTCTTCTCTCTGGTAGTCAGCAGCCTGCCCAGCCTTGTGTACCTGCAGTCATAGAGAAAGCCACCTGTTCATCTTGCTTCTTGTGGTTATGAACCACCAAGCCTCCTCTCTCTGGTTCCTTGGTGGCCAATTCCCTTCTTTCTTGAAGCTGGGGTGATGATGTTCCTTAATCTGGTTCTCCAAGAACTCCTCAGCCTCTGATGCTCTGTACTGTCTGTACTTGTCCATTCATTTACTTCTCCTCATTTCATGTGCCTGACTTTCATTCACTGTTTTCATACTCTGCTGAGCCAGAACCATTATGGTGACCTTGAGAGGAACACACTGTATCCCAGTCTCCTAATTCACCCAAATCCATTGTAATTTCCATTTTTTATATATATTTTTCCTGTGGATGCAAATTCTTATCTGCACAGATATTCAAGTCAAACCACACATCTTACTCACTATTAATAATATGTTTCTCTTACTCCTAAAACTGTGATAGTGGGCCTGATTCTGACCACACTTACTTCATTGTAACGCCATTGATTTAAATGGGGTTTCTCCTGATTTATGCTGATGTCAGAGCACAATCAGACCCACAGTTTCTTAGCACAGCTGCTCACCTTAGCTAAAAGTTTCTTTTATGTTGAAAGAGACAGACACTTTGGTTCTGACCTAGATAAGATTCTTTCTTCCCTCCCCCCGCCCAGACAACTATGAAAGTGAGATTGTAAATCTCCTATAGTGAAGAGACATGGACAAATCAATAATTTATGTAATGATTTTGAGAGACTTTCACCTTGGAGGAAGTGCCAGCCTGATCATAATTCCGTAGATCTTCCGTAGATTGAAAATGTTTTCCATTACTAATCGAGAGAATTTTTTTCCTTATTATTTATAGAAGACTCCTTTGATTTCCTGCGTGTGACACTTCAGAATGAAAATGATGACTGCATTAATTAAAAGCAAAGATGAGAACTCTTATTCCCCCCCCACACGCCCTTCACTTAAAATCCAAGTAAAGTGCTGGCAGGCAGAGCTCAGCGTGTAGTGCTCCACTTCCAACTATGAACCCGGTTTATCGGTTTCTGTCATTCTCACTGCTCCGGGCTAAAATCAGTGCTTAGAACAGTAACTTGGAAAGAAAACCGAGCCGTTTCAGGCAGTTAAGAACAAAAGTGTGTGGGGGGGACAGGTACAAGTGGCATTTGAATAAGCCCTCTACAAATGGCAGACCAATACTATGTCTGTCAGTACTTCCTGAATGAGACCCTTGCAGTGCAAGATTAATGCCAAGGTCTTTGGGAAAGAGAAGCAAGATGACTGGGCTTAGTCATCCCCCCATCTACCTTCAGAACCGTGTCTTACAACCCCTCACATGCCTGCAGCCCACTTTTCCCAGTCTCCCATTTTGTCATGCAATCCTGATAATGACTAGTAGCAAGTGACTTGTAGCAGCATGTTAGAACTGCTTGTTTTCTCCTGCAGGACCTTTTGGAGATTAGAGCAGATTATTTATGAGCAGAGATTCCTGCCAGCAGCAGCAAAAGTACAAGAGATGCCATTGTTATACAACCATCAACTTACTGCTCCCTGTCCATGTTTTTCCTCGCTCCAGAGATGGCCAATGATCTCTTGACCTTAGAAAATGGAGACAGAGGTGCTTGCTGTCCCCTCTCACTTTCCAGGAAAAAGAATCACTAAATACTTGCACTGGTACTTCCAGACACTTTCAAGGGGAAGCTAGCTTGAGATGTTCCAAAGGTCTGAGGGTCTGTCAGGAGGAAAAGTTACATCACTAATAAAGCCTGGGAAAGCATCCATCTGCAAACAATTCATCGAGGCTGGGTTTTTCAAAGGGGCCTAAGAGAATTAGGAAACCCAGAGTCCATTGACTTTCAATTACAGCCTTGATGAATTCAGCCCTGCTCTTGGTTTGGAATTATCCACCCACACACTTTGGTGCTTATGGATTTGTTTTGTTATTTGAAATTATTCAATGAATGGTTTATGCAAATATATGTCTCTGGCTTGCTCACAATGTGTTCAGCACTATCACTTCAAGTATCCCCTGTTCCCAATTCACTATTCCTGTTATGTGACTAGTCATCCACATTACATAGTATTATTTCTGCTCCCTGAATGGCTGACTTTCAAGGAATATCTTTCAAGATGGCTGAGCAGACATCAACAATGCAAATTGACCCTAGTATTTGCCACACTTCATCATCCTCTGACCATTTTTGAAAACAAAAGTTTGCTTGTTCAAATGCTTGCCGAGCACAAATAAAAGCAGTAGTAAATACCACAGAAGATATCATATGGTTTAAATCAAACAAATGTTTGCTAATCCTTTTTTGCCATCTTCATCCAGCTCTGGCCACTTCCCAATGCAGCAAGCAAACACTCCACTTCAATTCTAAAGACATAACCGTTGTATCTTCCTCAAACTTCCCCAGGCTTAAGTGTGATTGTGATAATGTTTTACATTCCTGACATATCAGGGCATGACAACAAGCATGACAGCTGGGCTAAGAAAATCCAGAAACGTTATGTTTGACCCTAAAAGCATGTGTTCACTTCAAAAAAATGTTGCATAACTATTGTAATATAAATAATGGGTGTAAGCAAAGGGCCCTAAAGCACACTACAAACTATATACTCTTTATCAGCCCCCAATGAAATATGGTCACATCTGGGGCAATACACAACAGCTGCTTAACACAGCACAGCAATGCTACCCAACACTTTGGAATAGGAAGTGCAACCCTTAGCCCATGTGTTCTTAATAGCACAGTTATTTTTGCCCTTACCTCACACCCTCCTATTCATTGCTTTTCCTGCTACAGCCTCATAAACTATCCAACTCTTCAGCACATAGGATCCACACTGATTGTGTGTACTTCCCAGATGTCAAAACAGTGTAGATTACACTATTTGGCCACTTGTACTGATCAAAGGATGAGTGAAAGATTATCTGAACCCTACCTTCAGGTTGAGGAAGTGTTTTGCCCAAGAATCCCCATAAATTTTTAAATATGATCAAGAATTGCCCAGGCGTCTCAGACTTTGCAAGCCACACAGGGATCCTGACAGATACTGTGAGCCATCTTGAGATAGAACATGCACACTTTACAAGACATTCACGCTCACTGTGTGGCTCAAAATGGTGCATGTGGATAACGTGCTCTGAAAGAATGCCTGTGTATTGCACACATGCATCAGTGTGAAAAACATGGTCATCTGTGTTTCAGTATTTATGGAACACCTACAAATAGCTCAATATTTGCAACATCAGCCATCTAAAAACCAGGGAAAGGTGCTTCTGCTAGTAAAGGGCAGCAGAGTAAATCGTTTGAGTTATGAAAACTAAGCTGTTCTGAGTTGTGACTAGACAAAAAAAATTTAGGATTTTTTCCCCAAAATTAATCAAAACAGTTAATCCAATCTGAAATCTCTATATCTGCAAAATGCCTCCAAACCATTACCCTGGGATGAGATTGGCATTTGAAATTTCAGGGGGACTGGTATGATTTTGGTGATGTATGGGGTGGTGTTAAAAATCTGACATAAGACTGAAGCTAGCTTCAATCTTAACGGGATAGAGACTAGAGCCCCTTCTTAATATTCTATTAAATGTATGTGATTATTACTATAGTATGTCATTGACGGTTTCTGGAGCTGAATGAATATTGCAAATACTTAGAAGATCCTAAATTGCATGTTAGTTCACCTGTACTTGCACCACTTTCTAATTCACTAATCCACAAACTTTCATGCAAATGACTTTTGTTCACATGATTGCAGAAGAGCTTTTATTTATGCCAATGAGATGACAAATGAGCATCTGAATTGCTTACTCAGGGCTTGTCTTCACTACTGTGCTAAATTGACATTGATGCAGCGATGCCGATTAAGCGCATCTGATGAAGATGTGCTATGTCGACGGGAGAGCACTCTCCCGTTGATATAATTACTCCACCTAAACGAAAGGCAGAAGCTATGTTGGTGGGAAAGCATCTCCCTCCAACATAGTATGGCGTAGGCACTGCTCTAAGTTGGTGCAAGTTACGTCGCTCAGGGGGATGTTTTTTTCACACCCCTGAGTGACGTAATTTACATTGACTTAAGCGGTAGTGTAGACAAGCCCTAAGACATCCTATGTGTATTATTGCCTTTGTGGCCTTAGATTTGATGGGGGTCAGAGGAAAAGAGAGGAGGTACAAGAGCTGAGTTCTAAAACCCCAAAATAAATAAATAAAACTCCTTTCAGTCAGGGAATATTAACAATACATGTGATTTGGGAGCTCCACCCAGAGCTTCAATAGTGTTTATGAATATCAAACAAGAGACAGAAAACTTGATACTAAGTCCATTATGAAAACAGCCCATCAGGAAATTCGTATGCATTTACAGTGGACACCTTAGTAAAAAAGCACAATCTGTGTGGGAAGAGTTCACAAATACAACAGGGCTAACACTTCAATAAATACCTTTTTCCCAACTAATAATTCAACCAGCTGTAGTAATTTCATCTGCATTTTTATCAGTTCTTATGTTTTTCACTTGGGTCATTTCTTACCCACGTGAAAGCTCTGTTTTGCTGTTTGTCTTCAGCCATCTGAGAACTTTACAGTTATTAATACTATGAAGGAAGCAGAGGATGATAAAGACAAGAGAAAACTGTTTCTTTCCCTCTGGGCCACATAGGGCTGTTAAAGTCAGCACACACACAGTGTTACTCTTTTTTTAAAAAAGCCCATTTAATATTTAGCAGATGTTGGATTCTACCTCAACAGTCGGGTTTGAGAATAAAAATATCCCACAGGGTGCCATATACAGATCCATAGATAGAAATCCAAACTATTGTACAACATCACATTTCTTGCAAAGTGAGGTAGACACAAGGAGCTGTGATTCCATATATATATATATATATATATATATATATATATATATATATATATACACATACACACACACACACACACACACACACAGAGAGAGAGAGAGAGAGACATACTCTGAGTTGATGCCTGTCAAACCAACCTTTGGTTAAGTGGCGAACGTAATGCAGCTTCCTCTCCCTAGAGGTAACTGTCCTCATTATTGAGGTGAATGAACCCCTGGGTGTATAATAGAATCTTCTTTAAAATATTCATCATATGACAGCTGATAGTTCAGCCATATTTGGCCTGAACACTTCATTTTGGGGAATGCTGGGACTCTGTAGTTAATTAACTTGATATTTTGCTCACCATAATTTTTTTAGACACAGATCATTAAACATTTATGATAGTAGGTAATTTTTTACTCTCCTAAAGTAATAAGCAGGATGTGCAGACAAGGTTTCCTCTACTGTTGTAATGTCCAGTAGCACATGTGTGCTAGCAGGCTGAAACTTTCTGCTTTCACTCAGTAGGAAAATGCCAATTTCTCCAAGATGAGTCACATCACCCCTCATGGTTCAGCTCTCTTCACACTCTTCAGAATTAACATTACAGTCTACTACAGTTTTTCTGCCAACAGGGCTTGGGCAGGTCACGTAGCCTGGGAAGAAACAGAGGCCAGAATATTTAATCGCTTCTTAGGAAAGAAAAGCTATGAAAAAAAAGAGTGGGGGCGAGGGGGAGGAATACACACACAAAGTAAGATGGATTTTTCTATCATAGGACAGTGTCTTTTTAGGCAGGAGATTACATTTTATTTTAAAATGTTGCTGTCAACTTGAATTGATTTTTTTCTTCATTTCAAGTTTCCAGTGCAACACCCTTTTACTCATATGTCTTAAAAACAGATTCCTTTTAAAACAGATTTTACTAAGGGTTTTCCGGCCCTTTGTTTTTCTAACAGGGGTCTTCTAGAGAGCCACAACTCTAAACAGACTTGGCCTTCCCCTGCCCCAGCCCCCGATGCAAGTACCTGCTGCTGCTTCAGTTTCACTGCTACTGTTATTGGCACACACCTTGATGTCGAGCACATGGAGATGTGTGTGAGTGGTGTTGACATGCACAGCTCTCCAGGAAGCTTGCACAGTGCCTGCAAACTTTCATGAGATCAGATTTGTCAACACCAAATTCAAATTCACCATCATTGAAGTGATTCCTCCACTGAGTAAAATTTACTCTCATTTGCCATATTTCATTCAAAGAGCAGTAGCACAAGTTTCACCACAATATCTGTCATCGCAGTCATTGTTTAGTTTTAGTCTTTCACTTGGTCTTAATCACCTGAAATCCTCTGAATTTGCTGATCTCATTATCCAGCTTTAATTAAAATAGATTTGCTGATGAATATTGTCAAGAATGCTACAGTTGGCTAAATTAACACTGGGTTAGGCTTAGCCTTTTTATCAGCTTAACCCCGCAATACTGATTGATGAGCTTTTAACGGCAGGAATTTCTTTCTTTAGGTCAGGAGCGTAATGGGAAGAGCTGGGAATTTAGAATCTGATACATCAACAAGTATTACTGGAAGAAAGTTTGATACAACCTTACAAACGGCAGGTCAAATTCAGCTCTGGAATAAAACTCCACTGAAAGCAAAGGAGTTTCACCAAAGATGAATTTGGCCCAGTCTGTTTAAGCAGCAGGAGCAAAACTTAGGTTCTTGATCTAAAATTCCTGATATAAGCAACATGTCTAATTGTTTGACTTATTTATTTACTTTTTTGGCATAAATTCAGTGTTTCTAGACCGCCAGTACTCCTAACGACAAAAATTAATTGCAAGATTCATCACCATATATGTCTAAATGATAGGGATGCAGGAGTGTTTTACAATGAAAACACATCCAATTTTAATGAAGTTCAAAAGAAGAAATATTTATTTAAGGATTAAAGTATACAAAGATCTGCTTCTCATAGTTGCTGAAATACTGACAGCTTTTTTTAAAAAAGAGAGAGAGAAAGCAAGAGAAGGAAAGACTTCACATCTTGTAGTCAGATATGGTGAGTGGCTCAATGTTCCAGGCAGACAGGTAGAAAGCTCCTGGGTCTTTTGACACCAGTTGTGAACAGATGATATACAGCTGAAGTCTGAAGAAGCTAGAGGTTGCCTCTGGTGAAAGGGTGGAGATTTTGTGTGTCAGCCCATCACAGCTGCAGGGGGAATGCTTCAACATGTCTTGGGAAAGATAGCATATTTCTCCCTTTGGGGCTCTGTTTTATTAGCTGTTCAAGTTCAATGACATCATTTTAAAACTCCTGAAGTTGCTGAGGAGCAGATTGTTGGGATCCAAGTTATAAAAGCAGCCAGGAGAGATTTTTCCCCTTTTTTCGGCGTATTTAGTAGTTTCTTAGGGTAAAAAGAGCATAAAGATAAAGGTCAACCTTTTCAAAACTGGATGCCTAAAATTAAGCCTGGAATCCATATTTAAGCACCTAATAGAACTGCTTGATTTGTAGGGATGTTGAGCACCCACAGTGGAAAAATAAAAGAAATATGAAATTAAGCACGAAGGGAGAAAAAAATCTCTAGGATGCTCTCGTAGTGCGGTCCTCAGCACTGTCCTCACTGCTAGCTTCAGGAGTCCTCAAATGATGCTTTGAATTTGAACTAGCAACACATATTCAGGATGCTCCTGCAGCTGAGGGTGCGTAAAGTTACAATCCAGCCCTTAATTTTAAAGCAATTCATTACCTAACAAAGGAGGAAAGCCACTCTCACAACCCCAACAACTTGAAGTAGGGAAGAAGAGGGGTGGGTTGACCTGGCCCAAGTCCCCATGAGAGGTCCATTTTGAGTTATCACTGTCAATACAGCTTGATGGATCTATGAATGTGACTACAGGACAGGGTTGCCTGTGATATCAGGGGTATGGGTTTGATGACACAGGAGGTCAGTCCCATCTTTCAAGGCCAGAAAGGACCATTGTGATTGTCTAGTCTGACCTGAAAAACAGATGCCATAGAACCTTCATAACATAATTCCCACAACATACCTGTTAGAAAAACATCCAATCTGGATTTAAATATTATCAATAATGGAGAATCCACCACAACCCTTGGTAAATTGTTCCAATGGTTAATTCCTCCACTGTTAAAAGTTTATGCCTTATTTCCATTCTGAATTTGTCTAGCTTCAGCTTCCAGCCATTGGATCGTGTTATACCTTTCTCTGCTATGCTTTGAAGAGCCCATTGTTAAATATTTGTTTAATTAAGTAAGTAAGTCATTCATTCACATTCCCTTTGTTAAACTAAATAGATTGAGCTCTTTGAGTCTCTCACTATAAGGCAAGTTTTTTAATTCTTTAATCATTCTTGTGGCTCTTCTCTGAATCCTCTCCAATTTATCAACAGGCTTCTTGAATTGCTGACACCAGAACTGGAGAAAGTATTCCAGCAGTGGTTGCACCAATGCCAAATATTTCCCTGTTTATCCATCCCAAGATCACATTAGTTGTTTTGGCCACAGTGTCACACTGGGAGCCCATGTTCAGCTGGCCAGACCAGTAATATATACACTTAGTGCTTTAATAATGCGAATTTCACAAAGCTGAGAAAACCTGAAACTGATAGGGGAAGCCAAGGGACACAAGGATAAATCCATGACCAGCAGAGTTAAAGACAATAAAAAGGAGGTTTTTTACTGTATTGGGGGAAAAAATAATCCTGACAATAGTATTGGTCCATTACTATATTCCCTTGTTCCACCTTTTCACTACTGAGGCTTATTTTAAAGAATAGGATTCGTTTCTTTAAACCGCACAAGCAGCTGTGTGATGGAATGCTAATTTTTAAAAAAGGCTCTATGGACAATCATGGCAATTACAGGCCAGTAAACCTAACTTCAGTACCAGGCAAACTGGGTGAAAGAAGAGAATTAACAGACACATAGATGAACATGCTGTGTTGAGAAAGAGTCAAAACAGCTTTTATAAAAGGATATCATGGCTCATCATCTATTCAAATTCTTTGAGGATGTCAACATGCATGTGAACAAGGGCAATCCAGTTGATATAGTGTACTTGCACTTTCAGAAAGTCTTTGACAAGGTCCCACGCCAAAGGCTCTTAAGCAAAGTAAGCAGTCATGGGATAAGAGGGAAGGTCCTCTCAGGAATAAGTAACTGGTTAAAAGATAAGAAACAAAGGATAGGAATAAACAGTCAGTTTTCACACTGGCGAGAGATAAATAGGATGTTCCCCAAGAATCTGTACTGGGACCAGTACTGTTCAACATATTCATAAAATGATTTGGAAATGGGGTGTGAGCTGTTGCATCAATACAACAGCACCCCTTTTGGCCAGCAGGGTCTTGCATCAGAGTTCACTCAGTCCGGCAGAGTGTTCAGTCAAGTCCCCTTGCTTGAGTCCCACTGGGATGTATGGGTTTCCCCCTTATCCTTAGAGGAGTCAGCTGCTTCTGGTACCCAAGGGATCTGGAAACCCCCTCAATTCTTAACTCTCTCAGGAGAGTTCTTAAGTCTCTCACTGAGTTTCATCTCAGGGTCCTTAAGCCAGACAAGCAGAATCAGGACTCAACTACTCCTGCTGTGCACTGAGCTCCTTCCTACTTCCCTTGGTTTCTGTAGGTTTTTCAGCCTCTTGGTCCAGTCATCTCTTCTCAGGGTGCTGTCTCTGCATGGCTTCTCAGCAGCTTGCTGGCAGGAGTTTCCTTCTCCAGCCTGCTTGCTGCCCTTCCCCTCTGCTTCCCAGCTCTTTTATTCTCCTAGCTGTTGCAAGGCTGCCAATCTACATTAACCCCTTGTTTGCTGGGCCAGCATGAGGTATATACGTCCCATGACAGGGGGTAAACAGAGAAGTGGCAAAGTTTGCAGATAGAAAATTACTCAAAATAGTTAAGTCCATCTTGGATAACTCACTTTTAAGGTGCTGTATGATCACAACATTTCTCTTCCTTCTCCATCCACAGAGTTAAGGACAAGATCGGTCCTTAGTTGTAGTGTTGAAAACATTGCTCTGGTCTTGGAGTACAAGTAGCTTTTCATGGTTGGGAAAGTGCCTGTTATATCTATGGTGTAGATGAAATTAGCTCAATATTTAGGAGTTAACTCACAGGGTAAATGCAAGGCATTCTTATATGGATTGCTTTCTAAAATATTTACCTGATTTCAAAGTATATTTGACATCTATCACATCAAACCTGCTTGTGCTAATGTACAGTGGGTGGATTACTGACCTTTGCCTGCAAGGGTTTTATTACCACTTGCTTTCTGCTGCCACAGCTATTTCCTTTGACATCCCTGACATAATCCCATCATCACTCCTGGGAGAAATCATGGGAGTGACACCCAAGAAAACTGAAAGGGGGATTTCAAAAATGACAGTCAAAATTGTCACAGCAGCCAGAAAAGAACATAACAGTGGTGGCAAAGGATGAAGCAATTATCAGAACTCCGCCTTCTTTGTTGTAATGGCACATGCACCTGTTGTTGTTCCATTCTCAGAATTAAAGTAATTGGTTTTTTGTTTTTCTTTACAGCCCATGGAAAGATTCAGAGCTGCATGCAGCCGGTGACCTCCATCTCATCAACAGCAGAATATGGTGGGTGGACACCCTCACACAGATGTCTGGCCAAGCTGTCAAAAGTTAAAAAGCAGCTGAGAAATTATCTCCAAAGATGGAGTGGCTCAGAGCACTGGTTATAGGACACAGAGCTTTTCAGTTATACATTGCCAGCTCAAATTCATTGTAATCAGCAGTCATTACTAGCTGATGGCTGCTTGACGGCCTATGTGAAATGATCTGGTGATTGCAGTCTACTTCTAGTGAGTATCCATCCCCTTCATAATTACCACCATGTTTAGCATCAATTGGCATTCTTATTGGCTGTCCTATAAGACAGGCCAATGATCCAAAAGGAATGAAGATTTAGTTGCCATTTCACCCCATCGGAAAAGAAGTAGGACTAAGGTACATTGGCAGAGCAGTACGGAAAGGCTTGCATGAACTGCCTCTGTGAGGAGCAGAAACACAGTCTGCGAGTCTGTCCCTTCCACAAGCCCAATATTCATGGAGGTCGGGGGTGGGGCAGTGGAGTAGGGTTGCCAACAGTCCCTTATTACAAGGGACGTCCCTTATTTTTCCATCTCTGTACAACAAGATCAGGAGTTGCTGAGTGCTGCAAAAAGTAGCAATAAACCCCCCTGGCAAAAGTAGGTGAGTACTACTTATTATCATTATCATTAATATTAATAATTAATTATGATAATAATATCAGGAGGAAGGGTGTTGTGGGTGCTAAGAAAACAGTCCCTTGTTTTGGAAATACAATGTTGGCAGGATTAAAAGAACACTCCACATTTCTCAGCTCGCTGTGGGCCCCATCCAGGCTCCCCTTCGCTTCTTTAATGTCCAGTCCCTTTAAATGTGTGAGCACTCCTCCTTCCCCAGTGAAAAGCTTCACTTCCTGTTAGTTTCAGGTTTTCTGGCAAGCAATAGTCTGCAAGTCTGTGTTTCAATCAGCTTCCTCTGTGTCTGTCTATCTTCTTCTGTTCTGGGTTCACATATAACATATTGGCAACGAGGGATTTAGATCAGACATGCGAAACCCTCAAAAAATGCAGAAATTGGGGTTGTTTGGGGCTTAATTGGCTTGTGAGTTGTTTGTTGGCTAGTTTCTGGTTTGTAGTTTGCTGCTTTTATGGCTTGTAGCTTGTTGCTTATTTTCTTTGATAGGTTCCCAGCAAGCAGGGGAAAGGAGGGAAAAGCAGGGGCAAGGGGCAAGGCGGGGAGAGAGTCGGGGTGCACGGGGGGCCCACCATAGCCCAGGACTGCACACCAACGGGGGGGATCTAGTCACATCAAGTGTTGGGGTTCTTATGGATTGGCTTGTTTTGAAATGGGATTAGCTTGATTTTTGGCTCATTGTGAAAGTCGGGGTGCTTATTTACCACATGGAAGCTGTCAGCTGTGATTTATATCCCACAAGCATCCAGGGCTCCTATTGCCTGAACAAGGAGAAGAAAACGTAAGCAGATAGTTTTTTAAAGGGAGGTGGGGGGACTGCTGCATTTTGTTTCAAGTACAGCCAGCTAGCCAGAGAAGGGAAGTGTGCAAATAAAGATGGAACAAAGGGAAAGAGTTTTGCAGTTACTACTGGAGCTGTTCATACAAAGCAGTGAGTGAGGGGGAAGCGAGCAGCCATCTTGGCTGACCACATGCAAGCGCGCAGAGAAACAGCCTGTAGCTGAGGGTCTACACCCAGTAGGGGGAGCCCAAGTGCAGCCAAAAGAAGAATTTGGTAGTGTAGACACAGCTAGCAGAGGGAAATTAAGGGCAGGTAGTGCACTGCGAAGGAAAAAAAATTCCCCTGTGGCAGAGAAGTCCAACAGGAGAGCAGTAGAATAGCAACTTTTGAGGCAATGCTGGTGAACTCAATGACAACCACGAATCCTGGGTGGTGTACCTCGACCATTTAGAGCAATTTCAATTTTGCCGACAGTGGTGGGTCTGAAGGCATATATGGAACTGCCACATATGCCACAGTTACTACAGCAGTGCAAGAACATTTTTCTCCTACCCCGTCAATGATAGCAAAATGATATTGGCTCCATCAGTGACATCCGGAAAGCTGAGTGTCAGTAGCATAGTTTGTTGCTGCTCTCAGGAAGTTGTTAGAGCATTAACAGTTTGGACAAACTTTATGTAATGCCCTGCTTGACCAATTTGTCTACAAAATGATGAAATCTGGAAAAAGTTACTGACTGTATCAGCGCTTCCATTCAAGAAGGCTGTTGAAATAGCTATCACCATGGAGACCACAGAAAGGATTCCTTGGACTTTAATGTGAACCGAGAAGCTGACCTCCAGAATCAGCGAGATAGAGGACACTGAGAATGTAAGGAATTTCCATGTGGCTGTTGTGCACAGATTATGCAGAGAAGGACTGCTTGGCTTGCCATGTTATCTGCAGGAAGTGCCAGAAGACAGGACACATCACCATGATCTGTCACACAGTTCAGCAACCAGCAACAGAGTAACTATGCGTCCAAGAAGACCCATAGAGCCAAGACATAGATCTATGAAGACAGAAGTCGGGAATTCATAATGTGGAAGAAGACAAGAACTCCAGTGACACAGATCAAAACCTACTACCACACGTTACTGGAAGCTGGAGTAAGAAATTGCATCTCGGTAACACACTTCATTGGAGTGCCTACAAGAATGGAACTTGATCCTGGGAGCTGCAGTTTCACTGATTTCTGTATCTATCTATCACCAGACATTTGTCACAATTTCCTCTGGAAGAAATTACCATAGTTTTGAAGACTTCTACCAGAGAAAAGTGAGTCCCAAAAGAGACTCCAGGTTCAACTAGATAGACAATTAGTTGCTTTATCCTTGTATGTGATTGAAAGAAAATATCCACCATTATTTGGCAGATCTTGGCTTGGAAAGCTCAAGGTGAATTGGACTGAGAGCAAGGTGATCATGACATCTTCAAGAAATACTGCACAGACACTCCAAAGTTTTTGAGAAAGAGCTTGGACAGATAAGCAATAGGTCAGTAAAGCTCACGGTCAAGTCTCACAGCCAGCCAAAATATTGCAAGCCTAGGGCTATGCCTTATGCTCTGAAACCTTCAGTAGAAGCTGATTTGGACCATTTACTGAACACTGGAATCTTGTCACCAGTTTCACACAGTGAGTGGGCTACACCCATCATACCAGTTATCAAGAAGGATGACTCTGTTCAAATTTGTGCAGATTTCTAAGTGACTCTTAATCCAGTTTTATGTGCAAGCCAGTATCCACTACCTTGTATTGAAGATTTGTTTGCTTCTTTTAATAGAGGACAGTAAATTGGATTTGCTCAATGCATACCTACAAATGGAGACTGATCTGGCATCTCACAAATATCTCAAAATCAACATGCAAAAAGGCTTATTTTGTTACAACAGGCTGCATTTCAGTATCATGTCAGCACCTGTCTTGTTCCAGAGAGCCATGAATGAGATTCTGAAGGGATTGAGTTCCATTCTATTTGGATGACATTCTTGTTACAGGAAAGGATCAAGACTATCATCTTCAAAATTAGGACATTGTCTTGCAGTGTTTAGAAGATCATGGACTGAATGTATGTCGAGACAAATATGAGTTTTTTCAAACCTTCAGCTGAATACCTTGTAAACTGATGCCACAGGCTTAAGAAAATCACCAAAGAAAGAAAAGTGGCTCTTTAAGCATCCCTGCCAGAGAACACGTCATATTTACATTAATTCTTAGGACTGTTCAACTACTCTGGTAAATTTCTGCCTAATCTGGTGGCAGTATTGCAACCTTTACATGGCCTGTTACAAGCAAAGAAAAAATGGAAATGGACTGAGGACTGTGACTGTGCATTTAAGGAAGCAAAGAAACTGTTGCCATCAGCTGAAGTTCTTATGCACTTTAATTGGCTTGTGATGCTTCACCATATGGAATGGGTGCATTTTTCCTAATGGCATGGCGAAACCAACTGCCATTGCATCACAAACACTCAACACTCCTGAGAAGAACTATGCACAAAACAGAACAAGAGACTCTCAACATTATCTTCAGAATTCACAGGTTCCATACCTATCTGTATGGTGGATGTTTTATCCTTGTTGATGGGTCATCACATTTTACTTTCGCTTTTTGGAACAAAACATGGAATTCCATCATTAGCTGCTGCAACAACAGGCATTGCTACTTTCACTCATTCCTATATTATTCAACTCAGCATGGCAACGCTGATAGGCTGTCATGCCCAAACTTCCTTCAACCAAAAGAAATTTCAGATGGAGTGTTTTATCTCAATTTGATAGATAGGTTACCCATTACTAGCACATACATCAACAAAGAAATGGCTAAGAATGATGTGCTCTCTCTTGTGAAGGGATTGGTACTACAAGGTCAGTGTTGGGTCCAAATAATAACCAGTTTACATAATTCATGTCACATCAACATCAATTATCTGTGAACCACAGTTGGATCTTATAGGGAAAGTGAGTGATCATTCCAAAATAACTTCAATCTCAGGTTTTGCAAGCTCTTCACAAAGGTCATTTTGGTTTTGTATTGATGAAGGCCATACCCCAGAGTCATGTCTGGTGGCTGGGGATTGACAAAGACATTGAGAGAAAGGTGAAGTTCTGTACTGCATCAGCAAATTCAGCAAATTCCCACTCATCTACACCCTTGGTCATGTCCTCAAAGCCCCTGGACATATATTCATGCGGACTTTGCCAGACCTTTGGAAAGTTACATGTTTTTGGTCATAGTCAATGCCCATTCGAAATTACTAGAAGTTTTAAGAATGACTTTTACTATAATTCCCAAAACCATTGGACATCTTTGTACCTTTTTTAGCCAGTTTGGTTTACCATTACAGTTGGTGAGTGATAATAGACCTCAATTCTGTTCCGAAGAATTTCAGAGGTTCCTAGCTTTAAATGCAATTCTGTACATACCTTCTGCTCCTTAGCATCCTGCTACAAACAGGCTAGCAGAACACTTTGTACAGACACTTAAGCATGTCCTAAGAGCTGATAAGTCTATTTTGACTCATCAGCAGAAACTGGACAATTTCTTGTCTATAGGAATAAACCATATGCTACTACCTAGGAATCTCCTGCAGCTCTTATCTTGAAGTGATTTTTGCATACCTGTTGGGACCTGCTATGTCCTGATATTGCCTCACATGTGGCCAAATCCCAAGCTATGAAAATTGATGGATGACATGAGATTTGACATTGTTCTTTTCAAGTGGAAGACTTAGTGTGGATTCACAGCTATGGTTGTGAAGTTAAATGGGTATCCGAAGAACTTGTAAAATGCATGGGACCAGTTTCATTCACTAAAGCTGTCCAACCATATTTTATGGAAACTGTCATAAATATAAAAGGAAGGGTAACCACCTTTCTGTATACAGTGCTATAAAATCCCTCCTGGCCAGAGCAACATCCTGTTACCTGTAAAGGGTTAAGAAGCTCTGCTAACCTGGTTGGCACCTGACCCAAAGGACCAATAAGGAGACAAGATACTTTCAAATCTTGGGCGGGGGGGAGGGAAGGTTTTTGTTTGTGCTCTTTATTTACGTGGTTGTTCTCTCTTGGGACTGAGAGAGGCCAGACAGAAATCCATATTCTCCAACCCATCCTAATCCAAGTCTCCAATATTGCAACCAGTATAGGTAAGCCAGGCAAGGCGGATTAGTTTATCTTTTGTTTTATGTGAATTTTCTGTGTTAAGAGGGAGGTTTATTCCTGTTTTCTGTAACTTTAAGGTTTTGCCCGGAGGGGGATCCTCTGTGTTTTGAATCTGAATACCCTGTCAAGTATTTTCCATCCTGATTTACAGAGATATTTATGACACGATCCCGAAGTCACAGATAGGGTGAAACCCTGGCTGTGATTTCTTCCTGGAGCTCTATGAGAAAACAGAGTTAATAGGACACATGCATCTTTAAATATACTATTAACTGTATAAAGACTAACAATATTTCCCACATCTTAAGGACGATTTGGACCAGTTGATTCTGGGAAACTTTCACGGGAGAGTGCATCAGCCACTTTGTTAGAAGCTCCTGAAATGTGTTGTATGTCAAAATCAAAATCTTGGAGAGCTAAACTCCACCAAATAAGTTTTTTGTTATTTCCCTTGGTGGTATGAAGCCACTGAAGCGCAGCATGGTCAGTTTGCAAGTGGAAACGCCGTCCCCAAATGTATGGGTGTAGCTTTTCCAGAGCGTAGACAATGGCGTAACATTCCTTTTCACTGATGGAACTCTTGATTCGGTCCTTCCTGCATTAAGCCTGCTCCCACACCACATTTGGGTGCATCTGTGGTTACTAGGAATGGTTTGTCAAAGTCTGGGGCCTTTAGCACAGGGTCAGACATGAGTGTCGTTTTAAGCTGGTTAAAGGCCTTCTGACACTCTTCAGTCCACTGAACTACATTTGGTTGTTTCTTTTTGGTTAGATCTGTCAGTGGGGCAGCGATTTGGCTGTACTGCGGTACAAATTGCCTGTAACATCTGGCCAAGCCTAAGAAGATTGGACCTGTTTCTTTGACTTTGGGACAGGCCACTTTTGGATAGCATCCACTTTGGCCTGTTAGGGGTTGATAGTTCCTGGACCCACCTGGTGTCCAAGGTAAGTCACTCTGTGAGGCCTATTTGACACTTCTTAGCCTTAACAGTTAGTCCTGCCTCCCATATGCGCTCAAAGACTTTTTGTAGATGTTCCAGGTGTTCTGCCAGGGAATCAGAAAATATGGCCAGATCATCAAGGTAGGCAACTGCATATTATCCCAATCCCGCTAGGAGACCATCTACAAATTTTTGGAAGGTGGTGGGTGCATTCCGCAGGCTGAAAGGAAGCACATTAAATTCATACAGCCCGACACGTGTGATGAAGGCTGACCTTTCCTTGGCAGATTCATCTAGTGGTACCTGCCAGTGCCACTTGGTTAAGTCCAAAGTAGAGATGAACTGGGCCCGTCCCAGTTTCTCCAATAGTTCATCTGTGCTTTTGGTTCACAATTTGATCCCACCGCTCTGCCACCATATCAGGGTTCCTTCCCCACTCTGAACTCTAGGGTACAGATGTGGGTACCCGCATGAAAGACCCCCCTAAGCTTATTCTTACCAGCTTAGGTTAAAAAATTCCCCAAGGTACAAACTTTGCCTTGTCCTTGAACAGTATGCTGCCACCACTAAGCGTTTTAAACAGAGAACAGGGAAAGACACCACTTGAAGACATCTTCCCCCCCAAAATATCCCCCCAAGCCCTACACACACCCTTCCTGGGGAGGCTTGAGAATAATATCCTAACCAATTGGTTACAAAATCATCAAAGATCCAAACCCCTGGATATTGGAACAATGGAAAAAAATCAGGTTCTTAAAAGGATTTTATTAAAAAAAAGAAAGGTAAAAATCATCTCTGTAAAATCAGGATGGAAAATACTTTACAGGATATTCAGATTCAAAACACAGAGGATCCCCCTCTGGGCAAAACCTTAAAGTTACAGAAAACAGGAATAAACCTCCCTCTTAACACAGAAAATTCACATAAAACAAAAGATAAACTAATCCGCCTTGCCTGGCTTACCTATACTGGTTGCAATATTGGAGACTTGGATTAGGATGGGTTGGAGAAGATGGATTTCTGTCTGGCCTCTCTCAGTCCCAAGAGAGAACAACCACGTAAACAAAGAGCACAAACAAAAGCCTTCCCCTACCCAAGAGTTGAAAGTATCTTGTCCCCTTATTGGTCCTTTGGGTCAGGTGCCAGCCAGGTTAGCTGAGCTTCTTAACCCTTTAAAGGTAACAGGATGTTGCCTCTGGCCAGGAGGGATTTCATAGCACTGTACCCAGAAAGGTGGTTACCCTTTCCTTTATATTTATGACAGAAACATATGGACCAGTTGCAGCCTTGACAAGTACCAGAGTCAGGGGATGTTTCACTAGGACTTTCTATTCCTCCGATCAAACCTCCTTCCGTTACAGCTCCTAATTTTGATGACTTGGTGGAAGAAACTTTGCTACCAAATCCAGTTGGTTCCTTACCCCCGACTACTGCTGTTGTTCAGGACACTGTCATCAGCATGTTATCCCAAAAGTGTCCATAAATCAGTTGTGCGTCTGAACTTTATAAATTGTTTAGTTAGTGAGTTGCTATTCCAGACCACAATAATCCCTTGCAATCTGAGAATCTGAGGTAGTCCATCCGTAATTTTTAGTTAGGTTATATAGTGTTATATGTTAGCTATGTAAACAATAATGCATATGTGTTTGGAAAGTATTTTAAAGAAGGGTGGTGGAATATAATGTTCTGTCCCTTTAAATGAGCACACACTCCCCTCCCCAGTGAAAAGCCTCACTTTTTCTGAAGAACAATAAAGTCTGCACAGCAGACAGCTGTGTTTCTATCAGCTCCCTCTGGTCTATCCCCTTCTCTGCTGGGTCCAGACATAACAATCTCCATGAGAGGAAGGCAGCCAAAAATGTGGATCTGGCTGGGGAGGTGAGCCAGGGCAATGCCAGCACTAAGTCATGGTCCCTCCATTCCTGTCAGCCTCTAATCACTGTGTAGGATCTATATTTGGAGGCATGGAGACAGTGGGGCTGTGACAACCACCCTCCACAATATGCTAGCTATCCCCACTATTGTCAAAGGGTGAATCCAATCAAATCAGTGTTTTTGCAGAGGTCTCCCTTCCATGCACAGGAATATCACCACCCCATCCCCACCTGCTGAGTCTTCCATGGACAAATCTTTCTTCCTGACACAATCCCAGTTGAGGGAAGATCATGTCATCATGGTTCCTATATAAGAGCTACGGTCTCCAGAGCTGCAAGGAGACAAGAAGGTGGAAACAGGTAGCAGTGCAGAGGCAAGGGCCTTTAGACAGATGCCCCTTCCCTCCTGTGGCTTTCCCCAGGATCTGGGACTTTAAAGCTTGAACTTTTTGTCTCTTCCACATGCGCATGCACACACAGCATACCAACAGAATTCCAAGAAAACGCCACTGATTTAAAATTCCATTTCCCTACCCAAGAATAACCTGTATAGTCAAAGAATGGCAATCCATATTATTTTCTCATTTTCCTCTCTTCTGCAGGTTACAAGGTCATTGTGCAACATGTAGCTGTGTTCATACCGAACAGAATACAACAACCACCTCAAAAAGCTAATATTCTCTACATAATGTTGCTAGAAATCCGAGTTATGTACAACTGGTCTGCCTAAGCATCCAACATGCTGAATGCCACACCTAAATTTATTTAATATTTAATTTGCTAGGATTAGCAAAGAGGGGCCATCTCCTCTGGCCTCAGTCACTGAAGCTACACCTGCTTTTTAGTTAGTTAGTTAGTTAGTTAACCTCCTACAGTCTTTACAAAATGTAATATAGACAGGGCAGTTATCCTCCAAGGAGAGAATGTTATCTCAATAAAGTCTGAGGTTGTTATTCTGGAGTCTCCTTCTGACTTTAGGATTTCAGATTAGTCTCAGACAAGTCTATTCTCCTATCAATTCTGTGCACAGCACCCAAGAGTTACACATGCATGCTGAGGCTGAGACCAGAACAGTGTCTGACCAGTACATTGCCATTGCAACAGCAGAGAGCGTAACAAAGACAGGTAGACAGGTAGGGTTACCACCTGGCCAGTACTTGACCCACCTGAAAATTTTTTTTGTGGATTTGCCAGTTGCCAGAAAATAATTTAATCTGCCAAGGTTTTTTTTTTTACTTGGGTCTAGAGATTTGCATTATTATCACAATACACTGGGACATCTAATGTTGAAGTTTCTGTGTCCAGCTAAAGATTCTGCAGTGTTCCCACTTCCACAGTTTAAAAAAGTGTTGAAAATACAGCAGCTGTCTGCCCACCAACACGCAAGCACACCACGTATGTGCGTGAAAGAGGGTTTGAGTCACACAAGAGTAAGGAGACGTGCAATGTTATCAGTCTTATCTATATGTGTTATCTCTCTAGATACTACAAATGGCTGTTGAAGGGGGGCGCTGCAGAGTTGCCTTGTGGTTGGGGTTGCAGTGGGCTTGCCTTGTATGGGGGAGAATTGCTGATTTTTTTTGCATTTCAAAGGTGGTAACCTTATATACAGGTTAAGTACAAAGCAAAGGGCAAAAATCAATTTCATCCACTAATGTTAGCTGAGTGCTGCTATTGAGGGCCTGGTCCTGCTGCCCTAACATAAACCATTTGCCAATGGACCATTTGTGTTAAAGAATGCTATTCACTCTGAGTAAAGGTGGCTGGATCAGGCCTATAATAAGCATTTAAATTTAGGTCCTAAACCTGCAACTTCTTGATGAGGGCAGAGTGCTGTACTGAAGTCAATGGGACCACAGGGGTGCAACAGTCAGTTCACATGCAAGAAGTTGCAGGATTGGGGGGTCAGACTCTTTTGAGAGAACCCCGTGTCTCTGTGGATCCACCCAGAATCTACTGCTTTTAGGGACGAAGCCAAATGCTACTTCTGCCTGGGGCAAACCATGCTCCTTTCCCCACACGCCAGTAGAATAATTTATAGCAAATACCTGTCACCGTTGTAGGAGTAGCCCATGCGGAAGATAAAAGAGTCCAGAGCCTAACATAAATAACATCCTCTTATGCCTGTAAACTAAAGTATGTCCCATAATGTGCCTCCAATATATATTGCAAATGGATTGTATGCTATTTGATGTTCTTCTGATGATATTAGGAATGTGATATTTGATTTATTTGTTGTTTAAAAAAATTAATCGATATAAGTTCTAAAAGAAAACCAAAGAGAAGAAAGAAACAAATCAATCAATGAGAAGGCAGGAAGGAAGGAACCATGGTACAAAGTACACTTCTTCCACCAACACTGGAAATAAAGGGCTAATAGTCAATGGTAAACTACTCATTTGAACTAGATATTTCAGGAGAGTTGTCAGTATATCCCTGAAATTAAACAGCACTGATAAGGTGACTTTCAATTTTAGCACATGCACAGGCTTGACCTTTCCTGTTCTTTACCTTTGAAGTATATTAATGTTTATCGTAAAATGAATCCTTGCATCACTGAAGAGAAATAAAAAATCTGATTCCTGCTAGTCAATTTCAAATTATGAATAACCTGGCTTACTAATGGAAGCCTTCCTTTTAGCCATCCACCAATTAAAATAAATTTTGTCTTCTTAGGTTAGGCCAAAAATCAAAAGGTTGGGTTTTGGTTTGTTTTTTTGTTTTTTGTAAGGGTTAGGGGTTGTACGAAACTCAGCAGGACAAAAGCTTTTTGTGAATTATTTTCCAGCGGAAAGGGTTTTTTGTTTTTTTTGTGTTATTTTGATGGCAAGGAGCAGGAATTTGAAATCTCCACTGTTGGAACCAAAAAAACACAACTGCACAGTGCATGAGTACAGACAATCGAAATGGATTGTCGCCACAAGGTTAGTCAAATGTCAAGAAGAACACAAAAAATAAACCTGAGCAGCTCTAACAAAAAATTTGGAGAACAGGAGAATGGAAAAAAGCATGTGGAAGTTATGGTAAGAAGTGATATAGGGTGAGTGAATCAGAGAGAGAAGATTAATACAGTATACCTGGTTATAGAACTGCCAAATATCTCTGCATTGGATACACCATAGCAGATCGTAGAAAGCCACCATAGAGAATGCAGATTACATTTTTGGGGGGAAATTGCCACAGCATTCCCAGTTACAAAGCTCCTAACATTTGACCATAGCAGCGCTGTGAAGGAAGTTCTATCCCCATTGCTACCACATTTTAGGAAGGAGCGGCTCATTAAAATTATTATCATAGTAGAGCTGGGAGACTTTTTTGAATGAACAGTTTATTCGCTGAAAACTACTGTTTCAGTCAACCCAAAACGATTCACGAATTTGACACATAGTTCAGTCATCCATGGAGGTTGCAGTGGTGATGCCTTCCCCTAACTCCAGCAGTTAGTAAACTCATCTGGGATGTCAAATATCCAAGTTCATATCCCCTCTCTGAAACAGACTTTCAGTTGACTGAAAATTCAAAAGAAAAAAATATTTTTGTTTAACCCAACCCAAATGTTCTTCAATTTTTCAGAACTGCCACCAGACCAAAAACTCAATTATTTGCCCAGCTCTAACTCAAAACTCAGTAGTGGTTTTGGAAGTGAATTTCAGAGCTTCAATAACCTCAAGGAACATAAGAATGGTGGCAGACAGAAGCCAAGTTAGCTTGTTTAGGTGCAAATTGACACTTCTCGTCAAAGATATTGGTCATATGCTGCATTTTAAAAAGTCCAGCTCAATAGAGTCGCTGTTGATGAAGTGAAAATGAAAAATGAGCTTCCTTTCCATGCACCGAGCCTTCTCATAATTCATGGCCAAGACTATATTAAGACCTTTAGAACTGCCACCGAGAAATCTTATGATGGAGTTGATGATACAGAAGAGGACGGGTCTGTCTGGTCACTTTGGTCAACAAACTGAATTGTGACTCAGCCACAGGGGACTTCTGAGTTAAAGGAAGTGAAAAACAACCCAAACAAAAAGAGAGAGAAGAAAAAGAGAGAAGGAAAAAAAGACCAATCTATAGTCACAGAGAAGAGAGGCAAGATTAGTATAAAGCTAAAGGGCTAGTCTGGAAACGAAGGTAAGACAAAGGAAAAGCCTAAAGTCAAAGGAAAGGAAACTGCACAATAGAAAGCCAGTAGACTGAAACAGAATAATCTTTTCATCTTGTAGTAGTGTTCAGGTGGTCTGCCCCGTTCAAAGGCCTCGATGAAGTTCTCTAATAAATGTTTCTGAAGCTAAAAGGGATATGCATCAGCCAGCAATTTAGGGGTTAGTACCGTAGGTCAAACTGCACTCAGAAGACTGTTGCCTGTATCATTGCTGCGTTATCTGCTAATAAAACACTTCTGTAAGCAAAGTTGCTTCTCTGCGCTCCTTCCTCTTGCCTACACTAAGTGAACCCTTTGCAAAATCACTCCCCACCTCCAAGAACCAGGAGACTGACAGTTCTCAGGGCACCCAGGGCTGTGAGTCCTCTTGTTATCACCTACCTCCAGCGTCAGGGAGTCTTGCTTGTACTAAGTCCCTAACATAACCAGCCTGTCAGCCACGCCAGCGCTCTCCTCTGGGCTATACCAGCCCTGCCTTTGCCCTGCAGGCTGACAACTGATTCACTCCAGCCGAGTCATTCCAAAGCATCCCCCTGAGCTATCCAGTCCCTGATGACTGGATGCCCATAAAAATCCCAGATCTGTACCCCAGTTTAACCATAGACCCCTCCACTCCTGTACTATGCACAGCGCTTGAGTTCAATGATAGAACAAAAGGAAATGTATTTAAGAAAGATTCAAATAAAAGAAACAGTGTGAGAAATGGGAACAAATGGTTACATATAAAACAAAAATATAACATGCTTTTTAAAGCCTAAATTTAACAAGTTACCTTCCTGGCCAAAGAAGCTTGTCTCACCCAAATTTGTCTCCAGCTTTTTCAGCCAAGCCTGCTTGTGAACCTTTTTTCCATGAAGCAAACTTGCTGTTTACTTCCTAGGTGAAGGATGCCAGAGTGTTTCTTTGCACCCCTAAATATATGAGAACAGACTTTTGATGTGCACCTCAAGACAGAGTCCCTCACCCCATCCGCGCTGCTTACCTCTTCTTGTTAGTTTCCTTCTCAAGTCTCCACCAGCTCTTCGTTCGCGTTTGGCTTAAAATGCTAATATTGTGGACAGTGTGACAATACAATACACAATCTCTCACCCCCTACCTGGAGGAGTTGTCTCAGGATGTTACCTTTGAGTGACCTGCTTTTTAACAACAGACCATAATTTTTAGGATGTATACACACACAACTCATCACGTATTCTCATCACCATGGTTATGAAGATCAGTGTGACAGGCTTTCATTAGCGACCCACATAACGTTCTTTTGGTGAACCCAGGGATCTCTGTACTTTATATACCCCAGGGCTCTCTTATCAGTTGGCATCCAGAGGTTTTTGAGTCACCAAGACAAAGCTCCCCTACCATCCTCCATGGATGGAACTCTTCTAAGCTTTGTGTATGTTCTTCCCTCAGCTTCGGTTTCCTATTGCTTGCTTCAGAGCTGGCACAGTGAGTGTTGGGGTTCAGAGAGAAATCACTGTGGAAGGAAATACTGGTTCTTCACAAGGTTACTCAAAACTCACTATGGGCAGGAGTCCCTACCTAGCCCTGACTCCCGGTGCCCAGGAACATTCCTTCACCTGAGCATAACCCCCTCTGGCTCTCCAGAAATCTATGTCTGATAGGAAACCAGCTTATCCCACTTGGTGACTAAGAATTCATGGTGTCATTTTATTGATCTTTAGCTGGTGTAATGTTTGGGTGATAGGAAGAGGTTTTTGTTTTGGGAGGTTTTGTTTTTTCCTCTATGAAGGACCTAACCCAGAAAAAAAATGTATCTAGACAGAGGCACTGACTTTCTGATTTCTCAGGGGGGGCTCAACCCCCGCTCTGCCCCAGGTCCCACCCTCACTCTACCCAAGGCCCCACCCCCGCACACCTCTTCCTGTCCCCTCCCTCCACCTCTTCCTGCCCCAGCTCCTCCCCCCTCACCTCCAGCGCCTCCTGCAGGCCACTGAACAGCTGATCAAGGCAGGCAGGAGGCGCTGGGAGGGAGGGAAAGGAGCTGATCAGTGGGGCTGCCAGTGGGTTCTGAGCACCTACGGAGTCAGCACCTATACATCTAGATTTCCAAGCACTGAAAATTATGTAAACTGATTTTTTTTAATGGCTTCCACTCCCTTCCAATGGCACAAAACCCAGGAGGAAATTGGGAATAAAGCAAGGCCAAATTCTCTCCCCCTGTGTGGTTAGAGTAAATGCACTACAGAGTTAATTCTTATTTTTTATTAACAAATACTCTTACATTCATTCTCATGTAAAAATTCTTTCCAGGTTCTAAGAGAAGAAGAGACATACATTATCGGTAGCAGCAGTTTTTATCCTAACTTCACTGAGATAACAAGAAAGCAACACACACTGAAGTGTAAGACTTATGTGGAGATGGGTTCTGAAAGAAATTTGTTCACATTTTCAAGTGGATTTATCTAGCAGTGAAGAGCAGTTTCATTTTGAACTTCAAAAGATAAGAGGTATGTCTACTGATTCAAGTAGAAGACACTCAACTTGAGAGATGTTATAATTGGAGTTGAATTCAATTTAGTACTAAAGATTTTTCCCCCCAATACTTTCTACTACACCATTATATTAGATTTATTTATTTTTGGTCGCTGTCTAGTAGAGGCCCATTCCTGAAAACCCTTACTCGGAAGCACCTGGCACTGGCCACTGCCTGAAGAGAGGATACTGGGCTAGATAGACCTTTGGTCTGACCCAGTATGGCCATTCTTATGTTACCTTTACTTGCCTGAGTAGTCAGTTTCTTCACAAAGGAAGATCAATCTCATTATCTCCATTTTACAGATGGAGAAACTGAGGCACGGCATGGTGAAATGACTTTCCTGAGATCACCCAGCAGGTCGATGACACTGGCACCTGGAGCAGCTGGTGGAGAACTAAATCATCGGCGGGGGATGTCCATGGGTGTTGTTTGGTGGAGCAGAAGGGGCATTGTCCCCCCCCCCCAACAGAGATAAGGCATGTGGGTGCATGCAGAGTCATATGCCACTGCCCTCCTACCCCCATTTCTGCAAGCGCAGAGCTGTCCAGGAGAGGGAGGGTGCTGTTCTGGCTAGCTGACTCTGCAGCTGGATGCTGCCTCCTGGGTCCTAGTGCCGCCTGTGCTCCCCTTCTGTGTGTGCTGGGAGCCAGCCTGTTTTCTGTCTGGGGTAGGGTAGGGCAAGGAGGGTGGGAGCATTAGGGGAAGAAGCAGTGGAGAAGGAAGGGGGATGAGATAAGGCAAGGAGAATGGAATGTCGGAGTAAGAGGAAGGGGGCTGGGCTGGGGACAGTGGTTAGAGGAATGGGATGGAACAGGATGGCAGTGGGGAAGGGATGGGGAACAGAAGGGAATAGGAGAATGGGGGGAGCAGGAGCCCAGAATGTGGTGTTCCCTCAGCAGCAGCTGGAACTCACCCACCCCACTCCACCAAGCCCACTCCCTCCCAGCCAGACCATCATGCCAAGCCTCATCCCCCCATAGCCAGATTCCCGCCCCCCGCCAAGCCCCAACCACCTTCAACTGGACCCCCTGCAGAGTCCCATTGCCCTTGGGCCTGGAACCCCCCAATGAGCCCTTGTGCATTCAGATCCCCCACTGAGCCACCTGCAGCCAGACTGCCCCGCACAGAAACCTCTCACCCCACACCTGAATGCCCCACATTAAGCCCCTCCACACTTGCTCCTGCTAGGCTGAGCCTGCCCACACCTGGTGCACCTGGCACAGAGGCGCAGGGCCCCAGGGTGTTTCTGTGGCAGGCCCATCCCTTGTGCTGTGTCAGAGTTGGGTGCAGCTTCACCACCGAGTCCCTGCCCGGGGAGGGGGAGGGTGAGCTCCCACCTGTGCAGCCAGTGGCCTGTGATCTCCAGTGCCATGCTAGAGCCATTTATTTATTGACAAATAAAATTAGCAGAATTTTAAAATATTGTGTCCAGAATTTTTTTTCTTTTTTGGGCACAGAATTCCCTCAGGAGTAATGTCAGTTTCACAGAAACTGTCTGTAAGGGTGTGAGACTCACCCCTGCTGGCTGTCCAGGAATTAGCTCTTTTTACCAGCTCCAGAGCGCCCTCTGCCAGTGTCTCTCCCAAATCCCGGTGCCCCTTTATCTGGGGGTTCTGCCCCAGCAGTATCCCCCCCACTCTCAGGGTCTCCCCTCTCTGAGAAACCCCCAACCCCCTAATCTCACCTTGCCTCGGCGGCTACTGCCAGTTTTTGTCTAGCTCCCACTCCCTGGGGCCGACTGCAGTATAAGAGCTAGTCATCACAGGCAAGGGGGGGTAGGACCTACTGCCTCTACCTAGCCCCGGGCTGCCCCAGAACCTGTTTAGGCCCCACACAAGGCCCTGCATCCTGGGGCATTTACAGGCGGGAGCTCCCCAGCTCCTTTTGCCTTCCCCCTGCACTGCTCTACTCAGGTAGCTTGCTCAGTCCCCAGGCAGCCAGGTCCTTCCCTCTCTACAGTCAGAGAGAGACTGCCTGAACTCCTGGCTCACAGCCTTTTATAAAGCCCAGCAGCAGCCATCTCACAGCCCCAGCCCTCTCCCAGGGCTGGTTTCAAGTCCTTTCAGCCCCGGAGCAGGTCACCACCCCACTACACAGTCTCATCAGACTTTTGGCAGAATAATCTACTTTTCTCCCATTGTCAACACAAGTGCTCCACTGCTGAAGGTGCACCTCAGGCAAATATCATTTAGCGTGAACATCCTATAAAGGAAATAAAATTAACAGAACATATCATATATCTTCATTAGAAAACCACAAATTCTTTTAAATGCAGAAATCACCAAAACCAGAACCTTTGCTCTGAATCCTCTTTCTTCCTGAACTTCACTAGCTGAAATAAAACAGAATCCAAAGACCCAAATCTCACCAGGTTTTGGGTTAGGTTTTGCAAAACCCAAACCTGACTGGCAAGGTTTTTTCAAAACCAAAACTCATCCTCCTCAGCCCATTTCTAATTAAATGTAATTACATCCCCTTCAGCTTGAAATAAAGGGTTGCTCAAAATAAAAGCAGCTTCTGTTAAATGGAATTTCTTTCCCCTTCAGCTTGTATGGTAAAAGTGCAGGGAAACAAGGGAAGCTTCTAAACAAACATAAAGCTGGTTGTTTTATACTTTGCACTTCTGTAGTGTTTTTCATCCAACATTCCTAAAGAGCAGTACAAATACCAGTTAATCGAGGCTCTTGACACACCCATGATGCAGGTATTATTAATTAATTAATTAATATTATTATTAAGCTACAGCTCAAGAATCTGAAGCACAGGAAAGTTAAGGCCAACACTTTCAAAAATGGCCATTGATTTTAGCTGCCTGTGTCTATGGTTGCCCATCTTGTTCCTGATGTTCAGAAGCGTTGAGCATCCTGAAATTCCAGGTAAGCTAGTGGGAGCTTCAGGTATTCAGTGTGTCTAAAAACTAGAAACAATATATTACAGCTGAGCACCCAGACCCAAATTTAGAAGCTACATATGAAAGTGTGGTGTGACCTTGACCACATTGCTTGGGCAAACAATTTTGTGATAGAGTCAGGAAAAGCCTGCAGAAACTCTGGACTCCATCCTATGCTTTAACCATGTGATTAGGACATGTTTTCTCTCTTGTAGGTTTCTGGTTTACTCTACAGTAGCTTCATTGTGCAGGGCATTCTTCATGCCAAAAGGGCCAAATCTCAGTCCCAAAGCTTGGTCTTACTGAAGTAAATGGGAGTTTTGACTACAATGAGGTCAAGACTTAGACCTCAATGAAGAAAACAAGCTGGCTTTTTTACTATTCTTCAGGTACTGTAATAGTATTTGTCAGATTTCCCTGCAAGGCGTCACCCATACATATGAGTCATTTCGTAATGAATGCTGCATCGTTGTTGAGCTGGACGGGGATGGTGATTAGTGGTTTTGTAATGTTTTGTTTAAGATTTGTGTCAAACACACTCAGCTTCTTTTAGGTGTGAGGGACCGTTCTGGAGATCCCTTAATTGTATCTGGAAAAGTAGGAAATATATTAAACCACAAAACCTTTTATAACCTAACACACAGGTTCTGACTTCAGCCCACAAGAACTTAGAAATGGATTTAGCTATGGAAAAATATTCTGGATTGACAAAACACTATGTTCTGAAACTTATAGATCACTGGCAGTTCTTTAAAAATAATACCCAGACAGTGAGTGCAGCATGAGATCCAGCTGAGAATTTTAGCCTCGACTCTAAATTCCTGACTTTTGTGAGATGACATGAAAATCTTGTTTCTTACTTTAAACTATTTCGTAGTTTAAATCTCCCTTTTGGTATGGTTTAAGCAGAGGTCTTCAGGAGGTACGTCAACTCATCTAGACATTTGCTTAGTTTTACAACAGGCTACATAAAAAGCACTAGCGAAGTCAGCACAAACTAAAATTTCATACAGACAATGACTTGTTTATACTGCTCTATATACTATATTATATGGTAACATAACGTGTGTGTGTATACACACAGTATTAGACATGCTTTTTATGTCATTTATTGATACATGCAAGCATATTATGAGATTGAAGTTGTCGTGGTATGTATGCGGTTGCGATTAAAAATGGATAGGTTTTTAAAACGAGGAGCTGGAAGCAGCAATAATTTTGAGACAGTGAAAACTGTAAGAAATTCAAAATGACTGGCAAAAAAGTTATCGTCAGTTCTGTGAGGAATATATTGCTTTTGGATTCACATCTATAAATAGCAATCCACCCCAAGCTTTGCGTTTCCTGTGTGGAGAAACTGTTGAATAACAGTATGAAGCCAGAGCATTTGCAATGACATTTGAAGACAAAACAGCGTGTGCATGCTTTGCATTCCAGACTTGCTAGCTTAAAATGAAAAAAAGCTTTTGTAAACACTATACCATCTGCAAGTCGTTTTTAAGTGAAGTGAACCTTGGGGTACACAAGACAAATCAGACTCCTGAAAGGGATACAATAGTCTGGACAAGTTGAGAACCACTAGTTTAAGCAACCTGCCATCAGAACCTGTATATAACCAGAGTTGTGAGGCAGCCCTGGATAATATGGAAGACTAATGAGGGTTGACCACTCCTTTCCCACTGGTTGCGACCCTCTCTTGTTTCCCAGTTACTGATACTGGCCTGGCACCCTCTTGCCCAGTGTGAATTGCTACCACACTTGCAGCAAAAATCACGTCTTTCAGTTGATTCTTCCCATTGGCAGTTCTGACAGAATTTCTGCAGCATTTGTCCTTTCTGGATTGTATAATTTGGGGAACTACTACAGGTCTTCCCTGAACTCATGGTTTTTGTGAAATTGCTAGTTACTAAGATTGCTTCATTTTTCTGTTCCACCTAAATAACTAACAAATTTGGCCTTGGCAGTTTATGGCTGACAGTGATGAGATCTTTCATTTCTCCTTTCAAAATAGATTGCATAGCATTTATTTGTAATGGTCTTGGATGCCCTGAGGCTCTTAATTTTTGCTTGTGCTCCATTTCAATGCTACAGGCAGTATTCAATTTTTCCCAATAAAATTTCATCAGCTACATTTAAATCCTCTAAGTACAAGTTTTAGGACAGTTTTAATATTCTCATTGTGCAACCCAGTCCAGATAGACTATAGAAACTGACTTGGACCAATTCAGGTTGATGTTTTAATGTAGACTGTCTTCTCTACCACAAAGATCATTTTTTGATGGAGATCTACTGCACACATGAGGAAATCTGCCTTAGTTAATTTTTGATAGCAATCAATGGCATTTGCTTCAAAATAATGTGTTTGTGGGATCTGCTTTAGTTTGGGCAATGTGAGATCACTCTTGCCCTCCAGGTAACTTCAGAGTTTTAATCTTGGGCTGCCTGCACCAATCACACGCTCTATAACGTCTTTCTCCAACTAACCCTTCTTTAATCCATTTTCAGTTTTGTGTTCCAGACTACTACATTTAACTTGTTCTTTTGTGTGACATCACCAATCTGCTCTCTAATTGTGACATCTTTCCTAACTACTGATTTCAGGTGTGGATGGAGCTGAAGCAATGTTCCATTATTACTTTCAGTCATTGCTCTGATTCCATTTTCAGCAGCTTAGCTCTAAATTGCCCTGTTTTTTTGTTGCTGCAGCACTATCTGTTCCATGTTCTTACAAAGTAGCAAAGCTTGTCTCCACCCCAGAGTGAGGTTTTCCTTTTTAACCTTTTCTGACTCTGGTTTGACCTTCCCTTTCTGAATCAGATCCTAGAGTTGATCATTCAGATGGAGTAACAGGCACATGCCCTCATTCTCCATTGAACAGATACATACTCTAAATGCTGCAGAAAATACTTGATCAACCCTCTGCTGCTTGTGTGCCTTACATTTGTTTGATTGTACTCTGCAATTTGCATCTATTCTGTCCCACTCAGGAGATCCTGCTCTGCTAGGAGACACAGACAGCTTTCAGTCCCACACAGCAAATTTTCACTGTCTACTATTTTGTAGACTGCTCAATTGTACTCCTGCAAATGGGTCCTGAACAAACAGTTTCAGTGAACCTCCTAATCTGTTCCACCCTTCATCATGAGCCTCAGCTTTTCAAAGAGACCATTGGTTATACTGGGATTCAAAGCTCTGGCTTTAGGAGCTTCTTGCGGACAGAGACCTCCTTGGTGCACAGCTACGGGCCAACCTCTTCCTGCAGCAGCAGCCGCCCACTTTAAACACACCTGGCCCCTGCAATGGCTCACGCAGTGGGCCCTCTACCCTATTCTTAAAGGGGCAGCTCCCATTTCTTTTATTATCACATTTTTTCTGGGAAAGTCCCCTTCTTCACCTCTGTCCCAGATGCCACAGCGTTTTTGGCAAAACTGGGCATTTGTCCCATTTGCTCTAGCCCTAGAGGGGCATAGAGGAATGTTCAGGCAAGAGCAAATGGGACAAATGCTCAGTTTTGCCAAAAACGCTGTGACATCCATGACGTCAGCTCGGACAAGCGGCAACGCCAGGCGACTGACTGTCAGCCCCACACAGAAGAACTCGGGCAAGCAGCGATGCCTGAACCTCTGAGATTCATGCCGCTTAACCGGTGTCCTGTTTTCAATTTAGAGAAATATGGTTACCCTATTTATATCTTTTAAAAAAAAAAAGATATAATCCTGAACAAATATTCAAAATTCCTTCTAAATATAAACAATGCCTATTTCAGGGACCTCCCTTTACACAGCTCTTCTGTTGACTGTCTTCATGGTGCTATAACACGCATGTCCCTTTGTAAAGCTGGCCCTGTCTGTCTTATAAAAATTAACACAGTTAACTACTAGTGCTCTTTCAGAGCCAGCATGCCTAGCAGTGTAATCTAGTCACCCATCACATCCTTTGTGTGTACTTTTATTTAAGCTGTTTTTAAATACGCACTGTGTACTCCACAGATTATAAATGTGGTTTGAAACAAATGGACCCTGGCTACCAGTTATTCGGAGTGAACTTCATTGTAAGTGTTATGAGGGTGAAAGAGCTGTTATGGCTCAGGAAGCAGGTGTGCACTTAAGACAAACAATCCTGAGTTACAAAATCTGGATGTAGATTTCTCCAGGGATAGTATTGGATCTGGGAGAGCTTGGCTCAGGCCTGTTGCTAATTAGGCACATAAAATCATTAGGCAATATCTACCTTTGTAGAAACCAGCGTTTATATTCATTACTGTTGACATTTATGAGTTATTCAGCAAATCCACCAAACAAACAATATTATGGATTTATTTTCTCTGGAATGTAGTAGCACTTATGAAAGATACTGGACTGATGGCCCTGGAGAATGAAGTCCTCTGTGATAGATAATGGCATGAGTAGCAGGGTTGCTTCTCCAGTCACACCAACACACTGTCAGCCCTTATTCTCAGAGCCCAGGGTTGGTTTAGGATTATGATTATTCAATACTTGGTCTCTCTGCTGAGACTGCTAACACAGGTGTCACTTGAAGCCAAGTGTGATTGTAATTTTGTGGTATGGGTGCCTGTCCAATAGGAAGAGGAATGACATGACAAACTCATTCCACTGCATAGCTGTGAGTTAATAATGATGTTCACAGTGACTGGTAACTTGAACCACATTGAAACCAGTGACATAGAGCTCAATGTTCCAGTAGTTTATCTATCCATTACCTCTATCTATTATTCCATCCTTGACTTGAGCTCAGCATTTTATTTTACAAATATCAGTAAAAAGATGGTTAGATGGTACTTTCTGTGGATATGTGCAAGATTTGAATTGGTAACTTGATTAAGTTCCTGGAAAGAGGAAATGGCAGGACACTTACCTCCAGAAGGCGAAAACATGACCATGAGGCGAGCACTACATGGAAGCCAACTTCCCCAGTAACTGCAGTGGAATATACAGACAAGCAGCCATAGGTCCGGTCTCCAGGGTGAATTCCCAAAACTCTCCTCCTTGCAGGACGAATATTGTGGTAACTCCACCTGGACTCAAGTGCACTTCATCCCCAACAGGAGATCATGTAGTCTCAATTTATGGATCAGATAAACCTGATTTAGATGAATACCATTTGTAAGGCAGGAAAGGATTGTACCAAATTGTTACCCAGCTGATAAGCATTTATTGTTGTGATGCTCTCCCTCCCACCCTCCGATAAATGATCAAACATCTTTTGTAACTGCTCTATTAAAAATTAAGAGCCCAATTCAAAGTCTATTGAAGGGAAATGAAAAGAATCTCAGTGGGCTTCAGATTGGGCCCTTAGTGTCAGAGGGGTTAGGGCTTGCATGCCAAATTCCAGCCTCAAGAATTTTGTTCAAGTTGAGTCATTATAATCATGTCACCATAATAACAGGTTTCTAGAGGTGTGAGAAGAATGGGGCCCAGTCAGCAACACCACAAGGACTTTTATTTTGAATGGCTTCACAAACAGCAAAGTATTTTACAGCTTCTGTTCAAGGATTCAACCCTGCAGCCCTTATGCTTAGCAGTGCTTACCCACAGGAGTCAATGGAGCTAATCACATAACTGAGACTGAGCAGGAAAGGAGGCCCCTCATGCAGAGTCAAAGTCCCAAATGGTTGACTGCTTTTCCACCCCCCCCCCCAAAAAAATTAAAAATCAGATAAAAAAAAACAAACAAATGCTGATTCACAGCAAAAGTGGTGATGTTTCTCTGCAAAAAAGTCTATTTTAACAAGGGGCAATATATGAAAAATATGCACTCTGATGGAAATTCACAATGAAAACTACTCATTTGAAGTGATGGAGGAACTCTGCTCTTACCAAATTCTCGTGCAGGGATGAGGAGAAATCCATTAAAGCTTCTATTTTGCAAGGTAAAATGAAAATGACAACTTTGTGCCACTGTAGACCTTGATCCACTTCTCCCTGAGGCCATTGATTCTGTCCATTCAATTCAGTGGACTTTAGATCAGGCTCTTAGACCAACTTTATGTGGTATCATGTATTGGTTTCAAGGACACTTCTGATTGGCACAAGGGTAGTAAGTAGAATCAGTTCTTACCTGCTTTCTAGCATAAATGCTGTCACACCTTTAAGGAGCTGATCCTATATAATATGGTAAGTTATGTTTTAAATATGATCATAGTTTAGCGGATTCCTACTGCTTGCACATTTCCTTTTCTGTTACTACACTTGTCCAAAATATGTACTTAAGGTTTTGATCATATATTGTAATGTTTGCCTGAGTATTAGTAGGTCAGGAGCTCTTATGTTGTAGTCATTCACATTGCAGGGTTTAACTATAGCAGTTAGATCTCTACTGTAAGAGACCAAATACAAAGCGGGAGCCTGAATACTCAAAAGTGACCAGAAAATGTATGAGTTCGAAGAGATACTGGATCAAGATACAATTGTATTTAGCAAGGATTAACTAATAGGTCATCCACATATTATATTATCTGAAATGTATTTAATGGGGAAAAAAAACAGATTTCAAATGACTAACATGCAATAACTTTTATTGAAGCCAACATAATGGCATATTTGAGAACTTGTTTGAAGTGTTCACTCGGGAACAAGATCATCTCTGAAGACATGGTTTCAAACCGCTTCCTACTGGTTTAGCCTGCTGTGGCTGGCATTTTTGGACCAATTTTGTATTTGTCCATGTGGAAAAGAATATTCTGATCCCACTTCCTTATATTTAAATATCCTCTTTTAAAGTGCAAAGAGAACATTTTGTTCAATTTATTTTGAGTATCATTGCTTACTAATGCTAAGAAAGTTATGAGAGGAGGATGCTGTTAAGTATTGTTTTGCAGAATCCACTGTGGTGCACCTTGTCATTTTCTGTTCTGTGGGACACTTTAGGACTAGGACTTTGTACTGCCCCCCTCAGGTCTTGCACAGAGTACAGCTAGGACAGGTTAGCCATTGACTTCAATGGCACTTCTCACAGCAATAGGTGCATAGGGCCAGACCTGCAGTCAGGTCAGAGTGAGTGGACCTACACGCTCATGCAAAATCACATTGAAATCAATGGAGCTCAGCAGGGATGCAAAGGATTTGATATAAAACTGAGATCTAAATCAAAGAGAAAAAGTTTGCAGGCTCAGGCCTAGGTTTACAGGTAGGGCAGTTAATGGATTTGGGGGCCGCTTCAAAATACTATAGATTATTTTCTTTAAATTAAATGGGAATTCCAGTAGAGATGTTAAGGACATTAACATTAGGGCCTGAGCTAAAGGAATTATAAACCAGTCAGTTGAACTTCAGCACCCAGAAAGATAATGGAGCAAATAGTCAAGCAATCATTTTGCAAACACCTAGAAGATAAGGTGATAAGCAACAGTCAACATGGATTTGTCAAGAACAAATCATGTCAAACAATCTAATAGCTTTCTTTGACAGGATAACAAGCCTGGTGGATAGGGAGGAAGCCACGAAGTGGTTTGTTTTGACTTAGTAAGGCTTTTGATACTGTCTCACATGACCTTCTCATAAACTAACTAGGATGGAGCTACTATAAAGTGGATGCATGACTGGTTGGAAAGCCATTTCCAGAGAAAAGAAAAGGACGACTTGTGGCACCTTAGAGACTAACAAATTTATTTGAGCATAAGCTTCGTGAGCTGCAGCTCACTTCATCGGATGCATTCAGTGGAAAATACTGTGGGGAGATTTATAATATAAATATAATATTTATAAAATGGAAATGATTGCTTAGGAAGGAGTACTGCAAAAAGGGATCTGGGGTTTACAGTGGATCACAAGCTAAATCTGAATCAACAGTGTGACACTGTTGCAAAAAAAGCAAACATAATTCTGGGGTCTATCAGCAAGAGTGTTGTAAACAGGACACAACAAGTAATTCTTCCCTTCTACTCTGATAAGGCCTCAACTGGAATATTGTGTCCAGTTTGGGTGCCATATTTCAGGAAGGATGTGGACAACTGGAGCAAGTCCAGAGGAGAGCAACAAATGATTAAAGGTCTAGAAAACATGGCCTATGAGGGAAGATTGAAAAAATTGGGCTTGTTTAGTCTGCAGAAGGGAAGACTGAATAGGGACATAATTTTCAAGCACATAAAGGTTTTTACAAGGAGGAGGGAAAAAATCGTTCTCTTTAACCTCCAAGGATAGCACAAGAAGCAGTGGGCTTAAACTGCAGCAAGGGAGGTTTAGACTCGACATTAGGAAAGAATTTCCTAACTATCAGGGTGGTTAAGGACTGAAATAAATTACCTTGGGAGGTTGTGGAATCACCATCATTCTCTAACCGCTCTTAAAAATCACCAAACACCTGTCAGGGATGGTCTAGATAATACTTACTCCTGCCTTGAGGTAGGGGACTGGACTAAATGACCTATTGAGAACCCTTCCAGTCCTATAATTCTATGAATATTTCAAACACACTTATCATAAATTGCTTGTACTAGAAATGTATTCCTTATACTGTTTTCTGATGATTTTTTTCCCCATGAAAAGTTCTAACATGATACTGCCAAATTATGCATTCATTCCAAACCTGTTTTATCTCTGGATTATATGATCAATTTTAAATCATGGAGTTGGACAACTTGAAGTTAATTAATTGATTTGTAAAACTGACCTGGACAAGGAACCAAATTTGATCCTTGAGAAGAAAGTGCCTTTTGTGCATATGGAAAAAAAAATACCACCATTAATTAGAGCTTCATTCAAGGTGAACTGCATGTACCTGTTTACAGATGACCCACGCAAGTCTTTGAAAACCTATTCCAGACTTTTAAAGCTCTTGTGAATACATGATAGGCATCTAGTAGACCTGAAGTAAAAGTGGCCCCAAAAAGTCTTGAGCTTTTCAGAGACTTTAACAAGCTGCTTGTACTTTTTACTGACTTACTGAAGGAAATAGAATGTAGAGGAAAATTCCAGCAAAACTGTCTGTAAGCCAAAGGTTTGTTATTGTTTGTGTGGATTAGCATTCACACATTTCCTGATACTAGACTTCCTATTAGTGATGTCTAACTTTAACCACAGATCCAGAGTTGAGGAATAACTCCCAAAGCCAATTTCCTGATTATGCTGGGAAAGATCAAAGGTTAATTTCACAGCCTCATGGATAGACTGCCGACAGCTACCACATAGCCATGTTTTAACATGTAAGTTTATTACAAATTAGTTAAGGGAGGTAGTGTGGTCTAGGCAATTACATCAAATGGTGGAAAACAAGGTTTGTGGGATTCAAATATGAGTTTAGTTCCCCCTGGGTGAAATGCACCTACATATAGCCTGTGTGAATGGACAGGATCACCCACTGGTGTGGTATATGGCAGCCCTGAAGCCAGGGTCCCTGACATCCCCTTACACAAGGGTTTGTTACCACTGATTGTGCATAGTCACAAGCCAAGTATCCAAGACACCTTCCTCTACACCCAATATCCTGTTGTAGACCTCTTATGCACACTCACTCCGTGGGAATAGGAGCAGGCAGTACGAGACAAACAGGTAAGACTACATGTACTAGAAAACCTACTGTCTCAAACTCAAAATATTTTTGAACTTTTTTTTTGGCTCTTTTTTAGTTGGTAGTTAACATGGAGGATGAATATGCAAATAGTACTGAATTAGATACTGCTACAGTACCACAATCAGCATACACTGACAGCTCTGTCTTTCCATTTAACTGTCATAAAGGACAATCCTCAGGACCGATGCTGTATTGTAAATAAAATAAATAGCTGAAAGGTGTCAGTGGGCTTGTTGTCAGGAGGACTGTTTGTTTTAAAAAGTAAAAAAAAAAAAAAAAATGTAAAAATAGAATTTTACACATACTAACAATAGACAGGATACCCAGACTTAAGGCTGACGCTCCATGTTCAATTTACACTGCTCTGCCTTTTCCTCCCCATCAAGCCTTATCTACACTTGGAGGTTGCACTGATTAGTTTCAGCTAAATTAATTCAGAAACTGGCTTCCCTAAATCAGTGCAACCCTCTCGTATGGATCTTCTTAAATTGGTTCAAGAGTAGAGCTGGTTGGAACCAGTTAAAGTTTGGGTATTTTTGAAATTGCTTTTGTCCTCTTCGGATTTACCAAAATTTCTCAGCAAAACCAGGAATCCTCAAATATGTCATTTTAGAATATAACCAAAATATAATCTTTCTGAAATGAAATGGAAATGGACATTCTTGTCAATTGCTGTTCAGTGATTAGCAACTGTGAAACTGACAAGAATGTCAGTTGCAAAGTTATTGCCCCTGTGTTGGTCCCAGTATAGGAGAGAGATGAGGTAGGTGAGATAATATCTTATTGGACCAACTTCTTTCTGTTGGTGAAGATACAAGCTTTCAAATAGTGTTCCTCGAGCTGTGTAGCTTGAAAGCTTGTACCATCCACCACCAGAAGTTGGTCCAGTGAAAGATATTTCCTCACCTATCCTGTCTCTCTCAAGAACGCCAATAGCACTTACCTGCTCTACAACAGGGAGCCTACCAGCTCCAGGAAAACCAGCTCCAGCCAGGGTTCCCAGGGGTGCTGCTGCAGTGTAGGGAGCCTGTTACACAAACCATTATCTGGGGTTGTGTTGGCTAAGTAGAGAAGGAGAACAGATGATTAGAGAATTCTGCTTAGGACCAAAACATTCTTTTTATTACTCTTCAGGCTTGTCTGCAGTGGCGAACAACTTATCCTTTGAACTGGACCTTGTTTCTGTTCATAAGCAGTCTGCAAAACCCTACAAAATCATAAGCGGTCTGCATAAGTGATCTGCATGAGTGTTCATTGAATACCTGGTATTTGGAATTCACTTTTTCAGCCTGTGTGACTGGTCACTGTCACAGGGTGCTCCACTCACCCCTTGTCTGGCACCTCCTCCTGGTCACTCTGGGAATTCTCTGAAGGCTGATACCTCTTCCTGGGTCGCACGCCATCTAGCTCTCAGGTTTCCAGCTCCTCTCTCATTCCAGGAACCACAGCATCTTCTTTGTGACTCAGCTCTCCAGCTAGGTCACTCAGTGTTCCCACCGCTTCTGGAGTATATCCAAGTGTTTCCATTCAGATTTAGAGTAGCAGCCGTGTAGTCTGTATTCGCAAAAAAAGAAAAGGAGTACTTGTGGCGGTGCCACATTCAGAGCACTCTTCAGGGCTCATAGGGGAACCCAGACCCATCCTCTACTCAGGATTCCAAGTCTAGGGACCCTCACCCCAGAAGCTCTTAACTTTACTGTCCCAGCCCTCACTGCTCCTTTTCCAGACCGCTTCCTACTCTTCTGGTTCCTGCCCCCCGCTCCAAACCCTCCTCCCAGGGAGTGAGTGCTGCCCAAGTCTGTTGCCAGCTTCCTGGCTTTATAGGCCTTGCCTTCTCTTGCCCAGCTGAGGCTGCTTGCAATCAATCCTTACTCCCTGGCTCTTCCTCCAGGTGCAGCCTCTGGAGTTAATAGGCTGACCTGGCCACCTTAACCCCTTACCATCCTGTGTGGGGTGGACACCCCCTCACAGTTACCCAAGCCACATTATGTGATTTCTGTTCCTGATTTGATGCTCTAACCTTTATAAATGTTGAATAACTACCAAGGCATTGAATCCCTCAGGCCCAGAAATGCACTAGAATAGAAAAAAATTGAATCAATTTTGGACATTTAAAAATCTCTTCCTTCCTTTTTTTCATAGAAAGATATTGTATTTGGCTATGATTGTGGACCCCTGGTTTGAAAATACTTTGTTTCCTTCCTGCCTCAGGAAGAGAGGAAGATATCAAACAGATTTATGGGCTGCTAGCAGGCTTTACATTCAGTTTCTCTTGTGACATTCATGGCCTATGCCTGTGCAATGTGTAGTGATGACTCAATAAGGCAGTTATCCCCTGGTGCTCATCCTCATGCCTCGGCATCTGGCTGCACAGCAGATATCTTCCTCCATGTTCTAGAGCTGGAAGATTATTAAAGTGTCTCCTTTCTGCTGCTGAAGTATCCCTCCGCCTATGTGCTTCTGCCCTCTCTTCCATCTCTACTGCTAGTGCTGATGATCAGGTATCATACAATGCTGTTGTATTTTTGCAAATCACTCAATTTCTCAGGCTTCTTCTGCCTTATTGCTCCCAAAACCACACACAAAACCAGTATGTATAGGGTGGCTTGATGAACACTTCCGATACAAATACACAAATCTGGGCCCAATAAAGTGTAAACACTAATAGAGAGGTGTGTGCCAAATCTCCCTCTAGTGCTCTGCAGAGAGGATTACAGCCTACTACAACGATCCGCTAACGGAGTTTGCTCCTGTAGCCCAAGTGATATCACACTATGCTTTGCTCATGAAGGTCCTGGATTTGAGTCAGCCAACATTCTGTGCTGGGAGGTCACAGCATGTGCTCATTCATGTGTAAGCCAGTGATGTGAGGGCTGGAGATGAACACACCTGACTGTGCCTGTGACTCTGGGACTCACTGATCTCTAAAAAATAACTATGAGTAGGGTGCGGCCAGGGGTCCCTCAGTGTGAAGGACAGTTGTCCATTAGACTTTCATAAGTTGGGAAACCAAGGCAAAGGACACTAGCCAAGATACTGTGGGATGGGTGTTTTACTTATTATTTGCATGCTTTTGAGTTATTATTACTGTGGCCCCAAATTAATGCTGTTGTTCCCTCCTCCCCTCAATTTAAAAAAAACTTTTCTTTTTGTTATACACAGAGTCAGTGCTTGAGAGGGGCAATCATTGCCTATTACGAACATTCAGGGTTGGTATTTTGTTTCCTAGGTTTCTGGGTGGGTGTTCGAGCTGGTTTTGTTTGAATGTTAAGAGCAACCCTTAGATATTGAATCTGGCTCTTGCTTCTGCAGGCACCAGCTGGCAGAATGCATATAAGAGTTCTATCTAAATATTCATGCAAACAAAATCCTGTCACAGGAGCATTCACCAGAGACCAAATGAGTATGACATGGTCAGATCATATCACAATTTGGAATTCCCTAACAGGTTTTTTTGATCAGATCAGAATTCCCTAATGTGTTTGTGCATCGTTTTCCCCACCGAATGCATCCGATGAAATGAGCTGTAGCTCACGAAAGCTTATGCTCAAATAATATGTTAATCCCTAAGGTGCCACAAATACTCCTTTTCTTGTTTTCCCCACTGTTTCTCCAGCTCTAGCTACACCTGGATAAACCCAGAGTTATGCCAGGGAAGCCAGTGGCATTACTCCGCATTTACAGTAGTGCATTGATAGAAAATATCTGGCCAAGTTTTGCTAATGAGTGGCTATTTTATCTGTTTAGTGCATGCTGTCTTTTTAATTAAACTAAAACAGAAAAACAAAGACCTCCTAAAGAGACCCAAAAAAACACATATGTATTTCTTTCTAAGCATTATGAATATTTTTGATGTATGGATTTCCATAGGGTTTATTTACTTTGTTCAATATTTGAGTTGCTAGAATACATAATAACAGTGCAACAAAAAGAAATGGAAAGTAAGTTGTCAGTGAATAGCTTTTGTCATTTTCCCCTATAACAAATAGCCTATGAATATACCTACTATCAATTCACTGCAACAAAATTTGGTTCTAAGCATCACAATGTCCATTTGGATGATCCCAAAGCTAAAGTTTCAGACAGTACAAGCTGGATATGAATGCTGGTCATATGCAGTGATAAAAAACAACTGCAAGACCCAACATTCATGATCAACAGCTAGCCACATTGTGGATATTCCTGGACTAAGAAATAAATAGTCTGTACTCAGTAAACACAACTCAGCTAACTAGCATGCATGTGAAGGGGATCACTCATTGCTGGCATCGCCTAGTGGTCAGGCAGGGCATAGCAGGCTCTCTTCCTTCCCTGGTGACCCCTGTTGACAGCTGCTCTAGCCTGCAACAGTTGGCACCTTTCTGTGACTCAGACCTCTGGCCAGGCCATGAATCATGTCCACCCTTTTCAGGGTATACAGAGAGTCCAATAAAGGATAGCCCTGCTGTCGGGCAAGGGGTCCCAGGCCTCACTAGGCCAAGGTTCCAGAGTCATGGCCCTCCAAGTTATATGATCTTCCAATCCAGATTCCCCTGTATCTGAGGTAGGTTTTCACCTTCAGCCCCAACCAGATGTTGTAGGAGAATCTTGGCTCACCCTCTCCACCAGGTACCAATCCAGGGCCCTGTGGTGGGCAGCAAGTTTCTGCACCCCCAAAAAGTGCTGCATTACTGCTCCTCTGGATTGCTTTCTCCCAGTCTCCCTACGAAAAGGGCAAAGACATAGAAACAAAATAAATTAAAGGACAAAGCCCAGACCATGCAAGCATCCAGAGTCCTTTTTTCCCTGAGCAGATCAGGTAGATTCTCAATGTCAGGAACCCCAGGCAGCTGAACCTCCCATAAAGCTCTCTCTGGATCAGGAAGCCCATACGTCTGTTCACCTCCACAGGCTGCCTGCTAGTGAGCTGCTCCACTTCCGATTCAAGCTCCTCCTCCAGCCTGTGCATGCTTTTCAGATGTGCTGCGGTGGGGTTGCCTTGGCCCGAAGTAGCTCTTTAACACCTTCCTTTCCAGGGTAGGGTTTGTACATGCCATCACAAGGCGGGTTTCTTTTTTCTAGTGTCTGAAGTCATTCCATTATTAATACAGTCTCTAAGTGCTAAGGATTAAAACTCCGTATTAATATTTAGCATGGAATCGTGACATGTCACCTCCCTGTTTTTTTCATTTTGGTTCAACAGTGCTAGATTTTTATTTGCATTTAGGTTATTTGTTGTTTACCAACACTAGCCTTCTTCTTTCAGGTGACAGTAGACTAGAAAATATTGGTGATGAGCTGTTTGCTTAGGAAAGGTGTAGCGTGCTTGACTGTCCACTCATCAATCTCTGTTGTGCTTTTCAGCACAAAATACACAGGAGCATAAATCACATTACTTGCCTCTGGAGGCCATACCTAAATGCTGCTCTCCACTTTCAATAGGCCTCAGTAGTAAGGCAAAGTGAAAGCTCTCTTTTTGTTACTATAGTCTATGGGAGCCGAATGGTGATAAAAACAACAGGATCTAATTTGGAAATGAATAGAACCCTTTTTAATGTTTTTAATAAAGTAAATACTAATGGAAACTGCATGATCATGGGAGACTTTAACTTCCCAGATATAGTCTGGAGGACCAGTGCTAGTAATAATAATAGGGCTCAGATTTTCCTAGATGTGATAGCTGATGGATTCCTTCATCAAGTAGTTGCTGAACCGACTAGACGGGATGCCATTTTAGATTTAATTTTGGTGAGTAGCGAGGACCTCATAGAAGAAATGGTTGTAGGGGATAATCTTGGCTCAGCACTCTCAGCAAATTTGCGGATGATACTAAACTGGGAGGAGTGGTAGATACGCTGGAGGGGAGGGATAGGATACAGAAGGACCTAGACAAATTGGAAGATTGGGCCAAAAGAAATCTAATGAGGTTCAATAAGGATAAGTGCAGGGTCCTGCACTTAGGATGGAAGAATCCAATGCACCGCTACAGACTAGGGACCGAATGGCTCGGCAGCAGTTCTGCGGAAAAGGACCTAGGGGTGACAGTGGACGAGAAGCTGGATATGAATCAGCAGTGTGCCCTTGTTGCCAAGAAGGCCAATGGCATTTTGGGATGTATAAGTAGGGCATAGCGAGCAGATCGAGGGACGTGATCGTTCCCCTCTATTCGACACTGGTGAGGCCTCATCTGGAGTACTGTGTCCAGTTTTGGGCCCCACACTACAAGAAGGATGTGGATAAATTGGAAAGAGTACAGCGAAGGGCAACAAAAATGATTAGGGGTCTAGAGCACATGACCTATGAGGAGAGGCTGAGGGAGCTGGGATTGTTTAGTCTGCAGAAGAGAAGAATGAGGGGGGATTTGATAGCTGCTTTCAACTACCTGAAAGGGGGTTTCAAAGAGGATGACTCTAGACTGTTCTCAATGGTAGCAGATGACAGAACGAGGAGTAATGGTCTCAAGTTGCAATGGGGGAGGTTTAGATTAAATATTAGGAAAAACTTTTTCACTAAGAGGGTGGTGAAACACTGGAATGCGTTACCTAGGGAGGTGGTAGAATCTCCTTCCTTAGAGGTTTTTAAGGTCAGGCTTGACAAAGCCCTGGCTAGGATGATTTAACTGGGACTTGGTCCTGCTTTGAGCAGGGGGTTGGACTAGATGACCTTCTGGGGTCCCTTCCAACCCTGATATTCTATGATTCTATGATTCTAAGTGATCGTGAGCTAATTCAGTTCAAACTGAACGGAAGGATTAACAAAAATAAATCTGCAACTAGAGTTTTTAGGGCTCATCTAAAATGAGATTTTAGATTTCAAAAGGGCTGACTTTCAAAAATTAAGGGAATTAGTTAGAGAAGTGGATTGGACTGAAGAATTTATGGATCTAAAGGTAGAGGAGGCCTGGGATTACTTTAAATCAAAGCTGCAGAAGCTATCGGAAGCCTGTATCCCAAGAAAGGGGAAAAAATTCATAGGAAGGAGTTGTAGACCAAGCTGGATGAGCAAGCATCTTAGAGAGGTGATTAAGAAGAAGCAGAAAGCATACAGGGAGTGGAAGATGGGAGGGATCAGCAAGGAAAGCTACCTTATTGAGGTCAGAACATGTAGGGATAAAGTGAGACAGGCTAAAAGTCGAGTAGAGTTGGACTTTGCAAAGGGAATTAAAACCAATAGTAAAAGGTTCTATAGCCATATAAATAAGAAGAAAACTAAGAAAGAAGAAGTGGGGCCGCTAAACACTGAGGATGGAGTGGAGGTTAAAGATAATCTAGGCATGGCCCAATATCTAAACAACTACTTTGCCTCAGTCTTTAAAAAGGCTAAAGAGGATCTTAGGGGTAATGGTAGCATGACAAATGGGAATGAGGATATGGAGGTAGATATTACCATATCTGAGGTAGAAGCGAAACTCAAACAGCTTAATGGGACTAAATCGGGGGGCCCAGATAATCTTCATCCAAGAATATTAAAGGAATTGGCACCTGAAATTGCAAGCCATTAGCAAGAATTTTTAATGAATCTGTAAACTCAGGAGTAGTACTGAATGATTGGAGAATTGCTAACATAGTTCCTATTTTTAAGAAAGGAAAAAAAGTGATCCGGGTAACCACAGGCCAGTTAGTTTGACATCTGTAGTATGCAAGGTCCTGGAAAAAATTTTGAAGGAGAAATTAGTTAAGGACATTGAAGTCAATGGTAAATGGGACAAAATACAACATGGTTTTACAAAAGGTAGATCATGCCAAACCAACCTAATCTCCTTTTTTGAAAAAGTAACAGATTTTTTAGATAAAGGAAACGCAGTGGATCTAATTTACCTAGATTTCAGTAAGGCGTTGACACTGTGCCACATGGGGAATTATTAGTTAAATTGGAGAAGATGGGGATCAATATGAACATCAAAAGGTGGATAAGGAATTGGTTAAAGGGGAGACTGCAACGGGTCCTATTGAAAGGCGAACTGTCAGGCTGGAGGGAGGTTACCAGTGGAGTTCCTCAGGGATCGGTTTTGGGACCAATCTTATTTAATCTTTTATTACTGACCTTGGCACAAAAAGTGGGAGTGTGCTAATAAAGTTTGCAGATGATACAAAGCTGGGAGGTATTGCCAATTCAGAGAAGGATCGGGATATTATACAGGAGGATCTGGATTACCTTGTAAACTGGAGTAATAGTAATAGGATGAAATTTAACAGTGAGAAGTGTAATGTTATGCATTTAGGGATTAATAACAAGAATTTTAGTTATAAGTTGGGGACGCATCAATTAGAAGTAACTGAAGAGGAGAAGGACCTTGGAGTATTGGTTGATCATAGGATGACTATGAGCTGCCAATGTGATATGGCTGTGAAAAAAGCTAATGCGGTTTTGGGATGCATCAGGAGAGGCATTTCCAGTAGGGATAAGGAGGTTTTAGTACCGTTATACAAGGCACTGGTGAGACCTCACCTAGAATACAGTGTGCAGTTCTGGTCTCCCATGTTTAAAAAGATGAATTCAAACTGGAGCAGGTACAGAGAAGGGCTACTAGGATGATCCGAGGAATGGAAAACTTGTCTTATGAAAGGAGACTTAAGGAGCTTGGCTTGTTAGCCTAACTAAAAGAAGGTTGAGGGGAGATATGATTGCTCTCTATAAATATATCAGAGGGTTAAATACACGAGAGGGAGAGGAATTATTTCAGCTCAGCACCAATGTGGACACAAGAACAAATGGGTATAAACTGTCCACCAGGAAGTTTAGACTTGAAATTAGATGAAGGTTTCTAACCATCAGAGGAGTGAAGTTTTGGAATAGCCTTCCAAGGGAAGCAGTGGGGGCAAAAGATCTATCTGGCTTTAAGATTCTACTCAATAAGTTTATGGAGGAGATGGTATGATGGGATAATGTGATTTTGGTAAGTAATTGATCTTTAAATATTCAGGATAAATAGGACTAATCCCCTGAGATGGGATATTAGATGGATGGGATCTGAGTTACCCAGGAAAAAATTTTCTGTAGTATCTGGCTGGTGAATCTTGCCCATATGCTCAGGGTTTAGCTGATCACCATATTTGGGGTCGGGAAGGAATTTTCCTCCAGGGCAGATTGGAGAGGCCCTGGAGGTTTTTCGCCTTCCTCTGTAGCAGGGGTACGGGTCACTTGAGGGAGGCTTCACTGCTCCTTGAAGTCTTTAAACCACGATTTGAGGACTTCAATAGCTCAGACATAGGTGAGGTTTTTCGTAGGAGTGGGTGGGTGAGATTCTGTGGCCTGCGCTGTGCAGGAGGTCGGACTAGATGATCAGAATGGTCCCTTCTGACCTTAGTATCTATGAATCTAAAACAGATTATTGATTTGGAGCAGTTGGGGAATGGAATTCTTCCTCAGACTTCTCCCTGCCATCCAACAATGAAAAATAAAGTTATTTTTGTCAGTCTTAACTAATAGCTAAGCCAATATTTAACATGCACCCCTAATTTGCATTCAGGCAATTTCCATGTTTTCCCCTAAACCTCCAAGTCTTTTTGCTTCAACATGAAACCTTACCACTTTTCATTTGATTTCTCAGAGTTGTTAATTGCCTCCAGTAGGGTGTTACATCTTAAGGTCTTAAGTGGATTTACTTGGTATCCTTATAATTCAGCAACTCAAGACTGGGCCAAAATATGTAATCTAAAAATTCAGTGGTTTCAAAATTTGCAAATATTTATTTCTGAGGGAAATAGAATTTTCTTTTTTACTACAACAACCACATAAACTCATCAGGAAGATTCTCAGTTTGGGATATTCATGATACACTAATATTTTACACTTTTCCAAAAGACTTTATAAACATTAGGAGTCAGGTCATGCCACCTTTACTCACAATGAATGGTAATGAATAGTGAAATAAATGGAACTACTCAAAGAGCAAGTTATTACTCAAAATAAATAAGGGTAGGAAAATCTGGTTCTAAGTCATTAACTGTCACAACATCTCATCAAAGCTGTTTTCATTGTATATATTATACAGATGGAGAAACCAAGGAACAGCCATTAAGGCACTTCTCCAAGGTCACACAACAAAATGGCAGGGCCAAGACAAAAAGCCCAAGAGTCCTGACTTCCGGTCCCCCATTTAGGATGGATGTAGCCCATTCCCAACAGTTGACATTCACTCCTTCTTGTCAACTGTTGGGAATGGGCTACATCCACCCTAATTGAACTGGCCTCGTTAGCACTGACCCCCCACTTGGTAAGGCAACTCCCATCTTTTCATGTACTATATATTTATACCTGCTTACTATATTTTCCACTCCGTGCATCTGATGAAGTGGGTTATATCCCACAAAAGCGTATGGCCAAATAAATGTTTTAGTCTCTCAGGTGCCACAAGGACTTCTCGTTGTTTTTAATGGCACAAAGAGCATTCAGCCACCAAGCAACCATTGAAAAATCAATGGGAGTTGGGCACTTAACGCCCATTTTTTCTTTGAAAAATCTCCTTCTTAACCTCTACAGAATAAGCACATGTTAGGAATAGTAACAACTTTATGGTTTGGACAGGACAGCTTTTTATTCATGCATTGGTCAAATATCTGATGACACACCTGTATGCAGAAGACAGGAAAATTAGTTAAGAATGAGTGCATTCACAACATCCAAAAGCTTGAAATATTTCAGCTGTACCCTTCACACAGCAAAAGAGCTCGGTATTTACTCAAACTATGCACTTTGCAAAGGCATCGAATAGCACTCAATGTAATTAGTCTCTTCTATATTAAACTTTTACCCTACAGAAGAGCAGATACTGAATATGATACATCTACTTAAATTAGCTAAAGTATTAACAGAAATACTACCCAAGCCCCTGTGACTGTAGACTCAAGGTTGAGTTGTAAACTCAAAATGCATTAGCTGTTTACAGAAACGTATTCACCAAAGCAGTGAGCAAATATAAAAGCTCAAAATATATTTTTATTCCATTCAGAAACCCTCAGTTAGGTTGTTGGAATAGTGTCAAATCATATTTTAGTAATTTTGAAGACCAGTATATATTCATGATTTCCACAAACTAGGCAAGTGCTTAAAATATTGGTCTTGCCTGAATTTCCACAGGAAAGTAATTCTCAGAGAAAATTATTTGTTATGTTACTTCCAATCTGGAGATCTAAACACAGTCTTTCCTCTAGCCTATGGCACAACCCATAGTAGTTGGACCATAGGAGAGAGCAATAAAAAAAGTGAAACAAGATTCATGCCAAGCATCACTATTTGCTCAATGACTTGCTTTATCATATCCTCCCCTCAGGTAAAAAACACCAGGTATAACCAGAATACTAAGTATTAGATGACGTGTATAAAGGTAAAGACAGATGTCATCCTTGGGTCTCCCGATGACTAGATTAGTCATGCAGATGCACTATAATAAGAAGGAGCCACCCACCTGCATGCATTCATTATGATATAGTTTATAGTTACTGATCATATGCTCGGAGAAGATAACAACCAGATCTAGCTAATAATAACTTGGAAATATTTCATGCGACCTGAAATATCTTATGAACATCTTACTTCAGAACCTTGTAAGTGCAATCAGTCTGAGTTGGGTTTTGACCCACTCTAGGATAAGCATGATATAGGTCTTGAGAGTAACTGCTTTATTTCAGATGTGCAAGCTGGATTGCTGTTGATTACCTTTCATCTATGATAATTTCCCTTTGACAGTAACACTCTGTATGGTTTTCTGATGGGCTGCATCTTTTGAGAGTTGTTTTTCTGTTTTGAGAGATGAGGATGTATTCCAATACCCTGCATCATTAGGGCAGAGGAGTGTATTCATGCCTAATACTGGGGCAGAGGACTCATTCCAAAACTCACTAGAGTAATCATGAAGCAAATTCTTCTTGAAAAGACTGGGGGGGAGGTTGTTAATTGAGGAAGTTATTTTTTTCATCTATGAAGGGGAAAAATCATTTAAATATATAAAATACTACTATCTATTGATATCCTGTCTGGCTAGTGTCAGGCTAGAGTGAATTTTTATGGTTCCTTTTCTAGCTGCTAAAATAAATGAATTTAGAACCAAAATATCACCAGCTGAGCCTTAAGTATGATGACATGGTGTACCTGACCTTTCAAATAGTAAAGCCATATTTCTTCAGTGTAGTGTTGTCATTAACAATATTGTCTGCCTTTTATAAGTGCCTTTCTAATGAGGTTTAACCCCACATAAAAATCCTGTTCCCTTTTTATGTTTTCATTGAACAATAAACAGCAGGTTTGTTCAATTATTATGCAGGAACTCTGGAATAGCTTTACAATTAGGTCTGGTGAAAAAATTTCCATCAAAACTAGTTTTCAATGGAAAATTGGATTTTTGATTAATTTTTTTCACAATAAGTCTCTGCTTCCTGCAGAAAATATTGACTGTTCAATGAAAAACCAAATACCTAAAAAATAAAAATTGGAAATATTACCACACTGAATCATGGGAGCTGTAGTTTGGATGCCTCATGCCCACATTTCCGATATGGACCAGGCTCCCCATCCTGACTATATCTCCCATGATGTGTCACAGCAGTTCAGCAAGAGGGGAGATCCTGGTGCATCATGGAAGATGTAGTCCAGCCAACAAACCCAGCTTATAAATGAGAATGGAGGCAGGAGGCACCTGAACTATTGTTCCCAGGGGCACCACAGCAGCATTTCCAAATCAAATGTTCCATTTTACAATTTTCCCAGAGAGGTCAAATTTTCTGCAGAAATTTTTTTTCCAACCAGTTGTATTCACAGTGTTCCTTTGAAGTCCCAGACACCACAGGGACTGCTAGTCATAATCAAGACAGAAACCAACACACCAAACCACAGTGTCCATGAATGATTTAATCCACCAGATACTGAGCATTTTGTAAAGTTACTACAATAGCTTCTCCTGGAAAATGACCACAGTTAAGATCTAACATGTTTTGTTTTTGTTAAATGGAGAAGCCCTTTGGCTGGATTTGTGTATCTCTTGTATTATATTAAAACAGATTATAAAACATTTTTTCTTAAGACAAAGTACCCTAATTCTCCAAAGAGAAGATGAGGCTTTTGTTTTATTTTCTTGACAGTAAATCTCTGGCCTGTTTCTTAGCAGCCAAATAGCAAAAACAAAGAAATCTTCAGTCAAAATGAATTATGTAGCAGTAGGTTGATGTCATATTAATTACAGAATGGAAATAAGAGCAGAACTGATGATTTCAAAACCCTACACCAATTTGTTGCCCACAGATGATTTCAAAATAGAGATGGCCAATTTTGGATTTCTTGGTATTAGAGAATGAAGTGGTCTTTTAAAAAACAAAAAAAAACAAAAAAAACAAACCTGAATTTAGTGATTTTGAGAGGTGCTATACAGGCAGTCCTGGAAACTTAGGCCAAATTTTTCAAACTTGAGCACCTTAAGTTAGGCTCCTAAACCTATATTTATGTTCCCTTAATAAGAGGCCTCAGGTGATGAGCTCCTATGATTGCCCTTGAAGTTAATAGAAGCTGCAGGTGCTCTGTGCCTTTAAAAAAAATCAGGCCATTTATTTAGGGGGACTAATTAGAGATGATGGGAACTAACTCTAGGCACTCACATTTGAAAATACTTTTTAGAGGTTTTAATTCTTTTTTAAAATGTATTTTTTATAATTAAATTCTTTCTGTCTTTTGTCACCCAACTGATTTAAATGCATCTATGACCCACAGTTCTCATGTCACAACTGGAGTCTGATACTCATCTTTACCAATTTCATTTTAATGCACAAGTTTTCAGCATGCTTTTGTGGGGCTCACTCCTACGTGGAAAGAAGGAAATGCTAGAGATACTCTTGCAGATCACAGCTCTACAGCTTTAAGGCAGCCATTTCACGGACCAAACAAACAAAGAGGGTCATATTCTGCCCTCAGTTACCCCCATGCACTCCACTAACATCAGTGGAGCTGCATGTCCATGAATCAGAGGATAATTTGGCCTCCTATTGCTTGAGCTTTAATGCTAAAATGTTAGTTTTGGTCAGTTATTCTAGTATTTTGGTAGCTTTTTTTAAAAAAATCTCAGAGTTGATCCACAGGGCATTGTCATTATGTTGCTGTCTCACCTTTCAGTTGATAGACAGATTTCCTGCTGGAGAGACATAATTATTTAACCGGATCCACTCATCCTGCCACTGATTTGTTTTACTTTTGTCCTGGCAACAAGCAGCAACTTCAGGTAATTGTGTCGTTTCTCATTTGGCTAATTCTTTCAAAACACTTTAGCAAATTAACCCATGTAGTTCATTTCTAGTAAACACAGAATCTCCTGAAAGGATTAACAAAACCAAAGTACCTAAGATTTTTCAGACAACCTTTGTTTTGCTTTGGTTTTGTCCTGTGCATACTTATAGAAAAGGCTCAGGAAACAAGCTGGATTTTGTAATTCGTCATCAGTCAGGAGTTGAAAGCAGATAATGAGAGAATCAAAGTTGAGGGGTTCCTTTATACAAGACACAGATTAAGACAAACCATATAATACCTCTGTCTTTGGACTAAATAATAAAAGAAAAATCATCAGGCAATGACCTATTTTTACTACAACTGTCTCCTCGCATTAAAGGTTACTTATTGGACACTGATCCATCTGGAAATGGTCTCCCATCTGACAGACTCCATTTTAGCTCTAACTGGGTAAGAGTTTAAACTATCTTTATTTAAACCACAGTATCACCTGCTCAATGGGATTTAAACAGAATACCTTAGAGCCCTCTCCACAATACCACTAATTGAGTTTATACTAAGGTACACTACACGACATGCTATTGCTCAAGCAGAAGTTATGAGCATGAGGCAGGAATCATGGAATAAAACCTATGGCCTTTGTTATGCAGGTCATCAGATTAGATGATCATAATGGTTCCTTCTGAACTTAAAAATCTATGAATGAAGTGTATTCAACAAGAAAGAATTCAAGAGATACCTTCCCTCAGTTAAGCAGGGTTCAAAAGTGGCAGTAAAACAGTTTTAAAACTTTGTGAGGTGGACCCAAACCACATTAACTGTTTTGAAATTGCATTAAGGGCCTAGTCTAAAGTTCATCTTAATCAGTGGACAGACTCCCATTGACTTCAATGGGTTTTGGATCAGAGCCTAAATTGTAGAGTGACAAGTTAGCTAATAACTCTCTTCACAAATACATATTTTCAGTGTTCTAACTGGAACTGAAACTTAGTTTTTTTCAGTTATGTCTATGCTCAACATACAATGTGGGTTGGGTTAACTACTTATGCTAAACAATCTGTTCCACCTTGTATTTAGTTGTGACACTCTGACTACCTTTCCCAGACCTGGAAAGAGCTCTGTGTAGCTGAAAAGTTTGTCTCTCTCACCAACAGACGCTGGTCCAATAAAAGATATTACCTCACCCACCTTGGCCCCGTGTACACTGGCAAGTTTCTGTGCAGTAAAGCAGCATTCTGCGCTGTAACTCCCGAGGTGTCTCTCTGTGTGACTCCCTATGTTCCACATGAGAAATCTTTATTACCCTTAATAAGATGTGCCAGTTGTATCTCCATAATACGATCAAGTCTGTAGGATATCATTATATATAACACTACATCCTTCCAATGGTAAAGAAATAACTACATCTGTGTGAATACTGCAATAACTAAGTATTCGTGATTATTAACTCAGATCAAAACTGCAGATATCCTTCTAAACTCTGATCCTTTTTATTCATTTTCTGCAACCATTCTTCATTTCTGCAGATATGTTCATGTAACCAAAAGTCTTGAGAAAAAGTGTGTTCACACATAGTCTCATGCTGGAAGTGTTTGCACAACCATCATCCAGACCACACCACATAATCCATTGTCTACAGCCAAGCTCTACGATACAACCGCATTTGCTCCAACACCTCAGACAGAGACAAACACCTATAAGATCTCTATCATACATTCTTACAACTACAATACCCACCTGCTGAAGTGAAGAAACAGATTGACAGAGCCAGAAGAGTACCCAGAAGTCACCTATTACAGGACAGGACCAACAAAGAAAATAACAGAATGCCACTAGCCATCACCTTCAGCCCCCAACGCATCATCAAGGATCTACAACCTGAAGGACGACCCATCACTCTCACAGAGCCAGTCCTTGGGAGACAGGCCAGTCCTTGCTTACAGACAGCCCCCCAACATGAAGCAAATACTCACCAGCAACCACAGACCAAACACCAGAACCACTAACCCAGGAACCTATCCTTGCAACAAAACTCATTGCCAACTCTGTCCACATATCTATTCAGGGGACACCATCATAGGGCCTAATCATATCAGCCACACTATCAGAGACTCATTCAGCTGCACATCTACCAATGTGATATATGCCATCATGTACCAGCAATTCCCCTCTGCCATGTACATTGGTCAAACTGGACAGTCTCTACATAAAAGAATAAATGAACACAAATCAGACATCAAGAATTATAACATTCAAAAACCAGTTGGAGAACACTTCAATATCTTTGGTCACTCGATTACGGATCTAAAAGTGGCAATTCTTCAACAAAAAAAACTTCAAAAACAGACTCCAACGAGAGACTGCTGAATTAGAATTAATTTGCAAACTGGATACAATTAACTTAGATTATACAATTACACAATTAACTTGTAGAGAGACTGGGAGTGGGTGGGTCATTACACAAAGTAAAACTATTTCCCCATGTTTATTCCCCCCCTCCACCCCCCACTGTTCCTCAGACATTCTTTTCAGCTGCTGGAAATGGCCCACCTTGATTATCACTACAAAAGATTCCCCCCCCCCCCCCCGCTGGTAATAGCTCACCTTAAGTGATCACTCTTGTTACAGTGTGTATGGTAACACCCATTGTTTCATGTTCTCTGTGTATATAAATCTCCCCACTGTATTTTCCACTGAATGCATCTGATGAAGGGAGCTGTAGCTCACGAAAGCTTATGCTCAAATAAATTTGTTAGTCTCTAAGGTGCCACAAGTACTCCTCTTCTTTTTGGTTTACTGCGTATAGATATTTCAGTCATCTTGAGAGAAAGAAAAAATAATTCTATATATTTCAGGCAGAGAATCATAGAACTGGAAAAGACCTCGAACAGTCATCTAGTCCAGTCCCCTGCACTTGTGGCAGAACTAATTATTTTCTAGACCATTCCTGACAGGTGTTTGTCTAACCTGCTCTTAAAAATCTCCAATGATGGAGCTTCCACAACTCCCTAGGCAATTTATTCCAGTGCTTAACCACCCTGACAGTTAGAAATTTTTTCCTAATGTCCAACCTAAACCTCCCTTGCTGCAATTTAAGCCCATTGCTTCTTGTCCTACCTCAGAGGTTAAGAAAAACAATTTGTCTTCCTCCTCCTTGTAACAACCTTTTACATACTTGAAAACTGTTATCATGTCCCTCTCAGTCTTCTCTTTTCCAGACTAAACAAACCCAATTCTTTTCAATCTTCCCTCATAGGTCATGTTTTCTAGACCTTTCATCATTTTGTTGCTCTTCTCTGGACTCTCTCCAATTTGTCCACATCCTTCCTGAAATGTGATGCCCAGAACTGGACACAATACTCCAGCTGAGGCCTAACCAGAGCAGGGCAGAGCAGAAAAATTACTTCTCGTGTCTTGTTTACAACACTCCTGCTAATACATCCCAGAGTGATGTTTGCTTTTTTTGCAACAGTGTTACATTCTTGACTCATGTTTAGCTTGTGATCCACTATGACCCCCAGATACCTTTCTGCAATGCTCCTTCCTAGGCAGTCATATCCCCTTTTGTATGTGTGCAACTGATTGTTCCCGCCTAAGTGGAGTTCTCTGCATTTGTCCTTCTTGGCTTTCATCCTAATTACTTCAGACCATTTCTCCAGTTTATCCAGATCATTTTGAATTTTAATCTCATCCTCCAAAGCACTTGAAACACCTCACAGCTTGGTATCATCCACAAACATTATCAGTGTACTCTCTATGCTATTATCAAAATCATTGACTAATATATTGAATAGAACCAGACCCAGGACTGATCCCTGCGGGACCCCACTCATTATGCCCTTCCAGCCTGACTGTGAACCGCTGATAACTACTCTCTGGGAACAGTTTCCCAACCAGTTTTTCACCCATCTTATAGTAGCTCCATCTAGGTTGCATTTCCCTAGTTTGTTTATGAGAAGGTCATGTGAGACAGTATCAAAAGGTTTACTAACATCAAGATATACCACGTCTACCACTTCCCCTCTGTCAAAGAAAGCTATCAGGTTAGTTTGATTTGATTTGTTTTTGACAAATCCATGCTGCTGTTACTTATCACTTTAATATTTTCTAGATGTTTGCAAATTGATTGCTTAATTATTTGCTCCATTATCTTTCTGGGTACAGAAGCTAAGCTGACTGGCCTGTAATTTCCTGGGTTGTCCTTATTTCCCTTTTTATAGATTGGCACTATATTTTCCCTTTTCCACTCTTCTGGAATCTCTCCCGTTTTCCCTGGCTTTTCAAAGATAATCGCTAATGGCTTAGATATCTCCTCAGTCAGCTCCTTGTGTGTTCTAGGATGCATTTCAGCAGGCCCTGGTGACTTGAAAACCTCTAATTTGTCCAAGTAATTTTTAACTTGTTCTTTTCCTATTTTAGTCTCTTCTGATCCTACCTCATTTTCACTGGCATTCACTACGTTACCAATCACCACCAACCTTCTTGGTGAAAACCAAAACAAAGAAATCATTAAGCACCTCTGCCATTTCCACATTTTCTGTTATTTCCCTCCCCCCACTTCCCCATTGAGTAACGGGCCTACCCTGTCCTTGGTCTTCCTCTTGCTTCTAATGTATTTGTAGAATGTTTTCTTGTTACCCTTTATGTCTCTAGCTAGTTTGATCTCATTTTGTGCATTGGCCTTTCTAATTTTGTCCCTGTTTACTTGTGTTATTTGTTTATATTCATCCTTTGTAATTTGACCTTCTTTCCACTTTTGTAGGACTCTTTTGATTTTTAGATCATTGAAGACCTCCTGGTAAAGCCAGGGTGGTCTCTTTCCATACTTCCTATCTTTCCTATGCAGTGGGATAGTTTCCTCTTGTGCCCTTAACAGTATCTCTTTGAAAAACTGCCAACTGTCTTTTATTGTTTTTCCTCTTAGACTTGCTTACCATGGGATCTTACCTACCAACTCCCTGAGTTTGCTAAAGTTTGCCTTCTTGAAATTCATTGCCTTTATTTTGCTGTTTATTTGCTGATAACCACATATCTAAAATGATTAATAGTTAGTAGCCAAAAACTTAGCCAAAAAGAATACTTTTTGAACACCCACAGAGTGAAATATGTTGGCTAAAAAGTGTTTGAACAATTTCAGATATCTCTGAAATAGTTCATAAAAATCAGCATGTGTTTTCAGGCAATTTATGAACTGAATAAAGTGCTAAATAAGTTGAATAAATTATTTGCTATTAATCATTTGTCCAGCTCAAAAGGTCCCTGGTTGTTCACCAGAAGCTGGGCAACAGAGGATGGATCACTTGATAATTACCTGTTCTGCTCACTCCCTCTGAAGCACCTGGCATTGGCGACTATTAGAAGACAGGATACTGGACTAGATGGACCATTGGTCTGACCCAGTAAGGCTGTTCTCATGTGATAGTCTTGCACACTAGTACAGTGGAGACTTGTGAACTTGTTACTGTCTGAACAGGTGGTCACCAGATCTTGAAAAATGAACTGTTTAGCCCCTGGGGAGAGTTTATGAGAAGCCATGGAAGTGCAGTGCTCATATTTCACCTTTTATACCCTCTTCATCTTGCCCCCACCTCAAATACTTCAAGTATCATACAGAGTGACTGTGGATGAGACTACATTATCTACCATGCTGATAAATACAATAATTACTATCAGTGTTGTGCTTGCTAGAAGCAAATAGAAGCAATAGCCCCAGAATAGAAAGGGGAAGGACAAACCTTCGCATGTAGACTAGAACTAATGTTACTCTCATTTCTGGAGACTTAGTAATTTTCAACATGTTTATCCAGAACCTAGAACAATGGAGCCCTGCCCTAGCTGGCTACACAATATAAGCGATAAATAATAAGAGGTTCACATTTTGGCACAAGTCACAAATAAAAATGAGTTTGATGGCCTCACCCTAAAATATATCACAATATGTCCACCCCCTGTGAGTGGGTGTAATAGGGAATAACTGGCAGCCTTTATTCAGAAAGGACTTAATCCTGCAGTGGCATAGAAGAGGATGCTAAGATACAGAGATTAGTTGTTGGTAGGTACATAGAACATAGTGTTTTGTGACTAGAGATGATCAAAAATGGGGGGGAAATGTTCCACCAAAAAAGTGTTAACGTGTTTCTGTCAGACTTTGTCAGGAATTACTCACACAGCTCTCTACTTTGCTCCTTGTGGTCCAGTAATATGAAGTGTGGGCAGATGGGAGCAAGCACATCGTGTTAAGAGGCTAGCAGGAACATTGTGCCCTGCAGAGGCCAGGAGCCAATGGCTGAAGGAGACAGAACGTTTCACAGAAGCCTTCAGACACAGATCACTCAGTGACTGCCTCTGATACCAGTTTCTTCTAAACGTGCTCAAATAAGCCCCAACCTCACGATAGCAGAGGAACAATTGCAAATCCTAAAAGCAATCACTGCATAGACCTTTGCATTCACTGGATTGTATTTAAGCAACTATTCTCAGCTCCCTGGTTGTGCCCCACACACTAACCAGTGCTCTGTTCTGTGTGGACATAGAGGTTGCTCACATTGCTTGGCAATGTATATGTTTCTCTGAACTATGCTCAGGCTCTCTTCACTGACCCTGAGCAAACCCAGCATGAGGAACACCAGCACTTTGGGAAATCCAAGCCAAAATGTGCAGTACTGAAACACAGCCAGGCTCCAGGCCAAGGCTGATACATAGAGGCTGGTACATAGGTAACGCTGTGCAGGGGAGCCTGCACAACAATGGCCTATGCTCTCTAAGTAGTTCAACCCAGTGCCAGTTGCCCCTTTCTTTATAGAGCCACTAAAGTCACACAGGGTTGTTGGGTTTTTTTCCTTTTAACTTTATGTCAGTATATTAAAAATGTGAACATGTGAGGTGAATAACTTTTGACTTCAACTCCCAGATGCAGTGGGATCAATTTCCTAATTATGTATATATATAAAATCATTTCCCCCTCAGCAAGAAAACAAATTAATGAGCTGAGCACAGCCATTAGAACATCACCACCTCCCCGACACTTACTTATAATGAAGTCAGGACACCAGAATCAGAACGGTTTGCAGTAACAGTTTTCAAGGAAGTATAAACTTGAATTCCCTCCACTTTCAGTCTTCCTGCACAGTTAACAATTACTGAACTTCCAGCCAAAGCTGCCCTGAAGGAGAAAAAGAGCTGAATTGCCAGCACAGAGGCTTAGAAAGCCAGTTAATAATTTAGTAGCAGCAAGCCATCAGGCTATTCCAGCACAAATTCCTTCCTCTCCCCACAGAAGTGTCTTCCTCATGAGGGACTTTCTTTGGGAGATTTTTGCTAGAGAGGAACACTAGTTTTGTCTGTAAGCAAATGCAGATTCCAGACTCAAAGAATGAATCTGGAAATAGTGCAGGATTTTTGGTTTTTTTGTTTTGTTTTTCAAATTAATGTTGCTTACATTTTTCTTTAGGAATATTAAATCTTTTATGCAGCCCCTCTTTAAAAGGTCTCTTTTCTGCTACACTGTAGCATTTTATTTATTGTCTCTTTCATTTGAAAATAATCTAGTTCTTGCGCCTGTGCAAGTCCATCAAGTATGCTTGGTAAAATACTTTAAGAAAAAAAGTGTAATGAATCTCTTCAGAATCTACAACTTTAAGGTTTAGATGGAGAGAGAGAAAGTCAGTAATTTGTGCACCCAAATCTTAACCGCACACTTTGGATTTAATCTGATCTCAGAAGAATACACTGGTACTCTTTGTCATGAGTATCTGTGTATTACTGTGCATTATCATTGCCCGCTGGTTTATTCCTGAAATCACTCAGATCTACATAGCTGCCAATGAATGTACGTACAGTGGTATTATTCTTTATTTTCCTGTAAGAAAGGGAATACTAAGCAGATGGAGTTTTGTCAGGGTTTTCTATAGAGGACATCTATTACAGTACATTTTTAACAATATATTTATTGAAAATTCCAAATGCAACTCTCCAGAGTTTAAGTACATGTTCAAAAATAGTTATGTTAAAAATCAAAATAGACCAAAAGGAAAAATTAGACTCTGCCTTTTGACCAATCAATTCAGCACCATCATTGCCAGCAGAATTTGGCCAGATGTGTCCAGAAACTCATATAAAATCATGATTTTAACCACTGACTTGCATCATTAAGCATATTACACCTTTCTCTTAATCTTACAAAGGCCCTTATTTCCCCTGTATGGACTATTGCCACATACGGGAGAGGAAATTGAACAGGTTTTAACTCGCTGAGGTTCCTAGGAAATTCTTCCAGTGAGAGGTTGCTGGTCCCTTTTCATCCCTATCCCCCGAAGAAGCTTGAGGTTCTCCTCAAGCACCCATGGGACATAGCTTCTCTCTGCCACCTTGCCCAGGCCTGTGGAAACACTGTTCTTACAGGTGCCAGGCCTCCAGGGACACCACCTAATTAATGCAGCTGCCTCAGACCGTATTCTCTTTTTCTTGATTCCCCTGGGGGTTTGAAGAGAAGAATCCAGAGGTCCCCAGCTGGCTCCCCTGAACTTCAGTCTGCCATCTCCAGACTCCTCCCTCCATTTCCACATCACTGGAACATCATGGAACCACCACCAAGTGAGATTCCCCAGGCTAAGGTGAAAGAGGTCAACAGGCCACAAGCACGTATCTCCCCCCTTCCAAACATGCAGATCCCCCCGCTCCCTGTGAATGGATGCAGCAGGCAGTATGGGGCCCAGCAAGACTTTATATATCCATGTCACTGTAAACAGACTGCACCTATGTTTACATTACAAACTCACATGTGTCCTGGCTTCTTTAGGGCCATACATTTACTGTGCCACTTCAGTCAAAGAACATACTAGAGACAACCATCCTATATTGATCCCCAAAGGTCCACGTGCTTCCAAATGGAAAAGTGTTCTCAACATAACTACTGTATTCGCCCATTAAGACCTCCTACACGCCAAACCAGTAGCAGCACTACTACAAGCTATGCAATCACAGGGAGCCCTCTGGGCATCACCTGCTCCATCCAGCTTTCTGCTGGAGGCTTGTTTGTAAGGACAACCCGCTATCCAGCTCCAGCCCAGCCCCAGGCTCCCAGCAACTCTGGCACTTGTGCTCTGCTGCCTGGTTCTGGCTGCAGCATTCCCATGCTGATCCAGCTCTGTGCACTGTCCCTCACCAGCTTGGAGGATGCTCTGCAACTGAGCAGGAAAGGGGCCAGTTGGCAGCCAGAGAACACAAGGGCCGGAGCTGATAGGAGCCCAGGGCCAGCTGGACCAGGATGGTGAGGCTACCTTTACAGTGGAGTCCCCAGCAGGGATCAGGAAGGAACAGCTGACACCCGACGGGCCAGACAGAAGGCCCTCGCTGGCAGCTCCAGCTCCTGTGCTTCCCTGCCAGGAGGCCCATTTACCTCCCCTGTGCCGGGCCCAGGCAGGGGGTGGGTGGGTGCTCAGAGGCAGGTCAACACAGGGACATTGCAGCCCAGGACCAGGCAGGGGAGTGCAGGGGCTGGAGCTGCTGGAAGCCCAGGGTTGACCCACAGGCAGAACCAGAGCTGTGTAGTGGAGCCAGGCATAGGCAGAGGGATGCAGAGATGAGATGGGGGCAGTCTCCCCTGCTTCCCTGGGCATCTCACAGCTCATAAACAGCCCCCCATCTTCACCCCAGTACCAATAGAGGCCCCAGAAATGAGCTCTGGACAAACCCCAGCACTGACCCAAACCCCTAGGAGAGTCTGACTTGGAAAGAGCATGGAGCAGTGTGGTCGCAAAGGATCACACTTGGTATCAGAAACATAAATATTGTGATGGGGCAAGGCCAGATGGCTATAGAAAAGTAGTCTTATTGGGATCCGGGAAGTGGGCGGGCGAAGCCCGTCCACAGCTAAAGGATCCCCCCCAGCCTAAAAGGCGGATCCACAGGACCTAGATACCCAATAAAATTCCAGGGGACAACTAATGAAATAACAGGGACAGGAGTGTGGTCAAAGGGTCAAACAAAGGGAACCAGATGGGGACACTGAGCAGAGAACCCCGGACAGCACCCACTGCTCCTCAAAGGTGTTAAGGGAGTCAGAGGACCCCGCCCAGAGGAACTCTGCCCGGATACGTGAATGGACCGAGGATCGGAAATAGGCCGCACAGTCACAGGAGACTCCATCGGCCAACCTCCTCACTCTGGTTTTATAGATGGCCATTTTAGGGCTTGACCAGGAGATCCCGTGACTTCGTGGGGCCACGGATAGGGAGTGCATAGATAAGAAGGTGAGGGGAAAAGTGCAACCAAGAGCGTAATAAAATATTGGTGAGGAGCCAGAATAGGGGCTGCAGCCTGGCACATTCCAGGTATATATGTGCCAGGGTTTCCCTCACGCCACAAAATGGGCAGGTGTCTGGGATTGAGGTGAACCACGCCAAGTACACGCCCGTGCTCACGGCTCCGCGAAGGAGCCGCCAACTGACATCCCTGGCAGGTCTCGGGACTAAGGTGGATTATAGGCCGGCCCACCGGGGCTCCTCACCCTCCAAACGTGGCAGGAGGACCCGCCATTTTGTATCGGGGCAGGACATGAGGGTGCGGGCGTGAAGGGTGTGGAGCACGAGCGTGTATAGATGTTTTCTTGGTGCAGTTTGAAAGCAGACCGGCTGCATCTCGTGCAGCCGGCTTACAGTGAAGGGGTGAGGGGGTCGGTTGGGTCCACGGGGCAGGGGTCCAATTAAAAGGTCCGGCAGGCCTGGGGTAGAGGGTGGGCGGGGCGTGCCCTCGTGCAGGACCCGGTCGAGATAAACCCGAGTGGCAAAGCGGCCTTCACCTCCTGAAGTATGCGCCGGGGAGTACAAGGTCTGGAGAGCCCAATGAGCTGAGCGAAGGTCAGGGGATCCAGCCAGTCTCCCCGGTCATAGTCCAGGAGGTCTCCGACTCTTATGACTTCTGCCAGGACCAACCTCTGGCGCACCGAGCGGGACTCCGCCACCTGCACATGGAGCTGGGGGTTGTGTAGCAGGGGCTCCACGAGGAGATCTGCCCTCTCGGTGGCCGCCACGGACCTGGTCATTGAAAAGAGTTTCCAGGTCCGGAGGAGGTCTTGGTAGAAGACTGGCAGCCCGGAGAGGTCTCGCGGAAGACCTCTCGGATGGAGATAAAGGAGATGCCAGTCATATTGGAGCCCTCGGAAGCGGTGCAGGAAGGCGTGCGCCAGTATGCTCCACGCCGGACTACCTGCACCATAAAGGAGCCTCTGCAGGGCCTGGAGGCGGAAGACATGGACTTGAGTAAGCGGACATTTCAGGCCCTGTCCTCCCTCCTCCAGGGGTAGATGGAGAACCCCTGCAGGGACCCAGTGCAGTCCTGACCAAAAGAACTCCAGAATCAATGTATGGAGGTTGGCCAGGAAACCCGGGGTCGGGACCAGGGTGTTGAGCCGGAACCAGAGCATGGACAGGACTAGTTGATTAAGCACCAGCACTCTCCCTCAAAGGGAAAGGCACCAGAGTAGTCCTGTCCATTTCCGGAGCAGCTCTATCACCCCGCCCTCTAGATTCTGCCAGTTCTCCGGTGTAGAGGGATGCGTGGCAGAAAGGTAAACGCAGAGATACAGCAGTGGACCCATGCTCCACCGGATGGCCTGAAGCGTAGGTGGGAGGGAGCTCGCCTGCCGCCAGTCCCCTACCAGCAAGCGAGAGCTCTTGACCCAGTTGACCCGCACGGAGGAGGCTGCTGAATAGATGGCCAGGCAAGCCTCTACCCATGCCAAGTCACCCGGGTCCTGGACCATGAGGAGCACATCATCAGCGTACGCCGACAGCCGCAGCTCCGGCTCCCGCAGCACCAACCCTGTCAACCTCCTTCGGAGGAGACAGAGGAAGGGCTCGATCGCCAGAGCGTACAGCTGACCCGAGAGGGGGCACCCCGCCGTACTCCTCGCCCAAAGCGAACCAGTTCGGTGAGGGTCCAGTTGAGCCTGACCAAACACTCTGCGGAGGCGTACAGCGCCCGGAGAAAACCCACAAACTGGGGTCCGAAGCCAAATGCTTGCAGAGTGCTCAGGAGATACCCATGATCCACCCTGCCTTCTCCTGATCTAAGAACAGGAGGGCGAACGACAGACCATCCCTACACCCGAGTTCCAAAAGGTCCCGGACTAGATATAGGTTGTCGAAGATGCTGCGGCCCGGGACGGTGTAGGTCTGGTCTGGGTGGACCACGTCTGCCAGCACAGACCCTAGCCGCAGAGAGATGGCTTTTGCCACAACTTTGTAGTCTGTGCTGAGGAGCAAGACGGGATGCCAATTTCGTAAATCGCGGAGGTCCCCCTTCTTCGGCAATAAGGCGAGCACAGCTCGCCTGCATGAAAGAGGGAGGACCCCACTCTACAAAGACTTGGCCCAGACGGTGACTAGGTCTGGGCCCAGGACGTCCCAGAACATACGGTAGAACTCCACGGTCAGCCCGTCCATGCCCAGAGATTTATTGGTGGGCATGCGACAGAGGGCTTCCGAGAACTCGGCCAGAGTGAGAGGCAGCTCTAGCCGATCTCGGTCACCCGCGCTTACCGTCGGGAGCTCCTCCCAGAGCACTGTGGGTGCACAGTAGAAGTGGGGAGGGTGCAAGGAAATTTTCTGCTCTTGGGAGGCTCACACCAAATGAGGCAGGACATGTAGTGATCATCTTTTACCTTTCAAAGAGCTTTAGCTAATCTGAATAAAAAAATCTCTTCTGTTGCTCTCTTTTTCAGTCTTTTGCCTCTTATATTCTACTCTCTCAAGTGTTCCAGTCACTGTAGAATGTTGTGGTGTAGAAAAGACTTGACCTGGATGCACAAGGGGAGGTGGGCCAAAGTTCTGAATGACACAAGAGGTAGCAAGAAAACTGTAAAGTCTATTCTTTATTGGCTTAGCTTTCTGCTTACTGCTCGCACTGAAATTAATGAGGGATGCAGGTACTCAGACCATAAATGTCCACAGTTGAATCACTTTCCCTGTTTCCTCAAAAGTGCCTTCAGGTCAGCATTTTATTTTTCTAGTATATAGCAGGGAGTTTGAGATCGCTCTGGTGCTCTGTAATTTGTGTCATGGGAGGACTGATGCTTTGCTGTGAGATTTTTTTTTGGATTAGAAGCACTGTGTAATGTGCTTTGTAAACAATTAATTAAGCCTCTTAACATCCTTATGAGGTAAGCAAGTGCTGCTGAATCCCCTTCATCCTTTTGATAAACTGAGGGATGTAGACAATAAGTGATTTGTTCAAGTTTACACAGAAAGTCTGTGGAAGAGGAAAAAACAGAATCCAGGTATCTAGACTCTGAATTGCAAGTTCTAAACACTAGACCTCACTACAGACAACACAGCCAGCTTAATCCTCAGGAGGTTAAAAAAGTAAGTTGCATATGAAAGGCCATATGATGCTTTAATATTGCTTTAATATTATACCACTGGAACAAAATATATGAAGGAACTGTGATATCATCATACTATAAAAGCCATTCATCTCTAGAGTCGCTGTGGAGAGTATCAACGTCATTTCACAACACATAGCATTGTTTTGTGCTGGTGGGTGCAACCAAATTTGAAATACTGAAACTAAGGATTGCCTTTTAAAATAAAGTGCTTTTGCATGGATCCAGCACATGTATTCAGCAGGGAATAGACATCATGTGACATCATTAGACTACAAAATGTTCTTTAGCTTTTAGTTTATGAATTGTGAAGACAAGGAATTTGGGTTACCGGTGAATAGCAGAAGACTCTGCCAGGCTCCTTAGATGACTGGGGAGATTTCAGATGGAAGCTCAAAAAGACGGAAAGATCGCCTTCTTTCTACAGTGCTAACTACTCCTGATGAGGATTAGAGGCAATTAGGCGAAGTTGTGCATGCTTCAAAATCAAAGTTTTCATCCTCTGGACTTCACAGCTGTTATGCATCCTGATGTCTGTAAAACATAAAAGTAAAGCAGAGATTTTTTTCTCACCCATTATTATTAGACACAGAAAGATTTTACCTATGACAAATTCAGCTATTTTGAATTTGTTAAACAATATCAAGAAGCAGCTGTGTGCTTCTGGGAATATGCCCATTTTCAAAGGACTGATACTAAATGCATGTCCTTTTCAGTGTCTCTGATCTGGAGCCCACTTCTAGCATGGTGAGGAAGGATAAAATGGAATTATGCCAAATGTACCAACATAAAACCTCTGAATTCACAGCAGACAATTAAAATGAATGGGGAAAGGGACCATTTCCATCTTAAATGGCAGCAAAGGAAAAGCTTGAAGAAACAAAACCTACCACCTTGTACACCAAAGATCTTTCAATCACAAGTCAGTGCACAGCCTGCATAATATCTAGGGACATGTGACCAAATAAAAATCAAAAATATGCCTTTTAAATGATGTTTTGAAAAATTGATAAGTTCTTGGCTCCATTCCAACTCTGTTTTTGACAGTCATTCGTTTAGGATTAAAATGAAAGTTGTAACGCTTTCAGTCATAAAACACTTTCAACCTAAAATACACATTATTCAATACCAACATTCTAAATTACATTATTTACCAGGGATGGTTGTGTTTATGAGTCCATTACAGGTCTGAAGATTCTGCAGGATGTTTTGATTCAATTTTCGTACATTTTAATTTTTGACATTGACACGTGAAGAGGTTGAGATTGAGAGGCAGGAGGATATAACCCTCCCTGCCTTCAAAATGCATAAAAGCATGAAAAGTAAGTCAATGTAAGAACAACAAAATCATTATCTGTGTGCATGTTAAGAATGAAGCCAAAATTATAGGATTTAGAAAGCTATAGGCTCATGGTAAATGTACTTTTTGTTGATTATAGTGGCATTTAAACAAAAGTTTCAGAAAAAATTCACAGGTATTGGCTAAATTGTTACACTATTTCTAGAAGAAATACTGCTAGAAGAATAACCAATTCAGGTCAAAAACTAATGGGAGACGAACCAAACTGACTTCTGACATTTGGATCAAATAAATCATGAAGTACGGCTGCTTATCCAACCCTGAAGTCTCTCTCCTCCTCTTTTCTTCCACAGTCTTTGTCTCTCAATCTTCCAACTCATTCATACATCCCTTTGCCCTCCCAGTAGCTTTCTTTCTTTCTAAAACATTCACCAGAAATTCCACAACACCCTTTTATTTTGACCATTGTCAAGGTTCCTTCCCCACTCTGAACTCTAGGGTACAGATGTGGGGACCTGCATGAAAGACCCTCTCAGCTTATTTTTACCAGCTTAGGTTAGAAACTTCGCCAAGGTACAAACTTTGTCTTGTCCTTGAACAGTATGCTGCCACCACCAAGGTTTTAAACAAAGAATAGGGAAAGAGACTACTTGGAGATGTCTTTCCCCAAAATATCCCCTCAAGCCTTACACCCCCTTTCCTGGGGAAGGCTTGATAAAAATCCTCACCAATTTGTACAGGTGAACACAGACCCAAACCCTTAAATCTTAAGAACAATGAAAAATCAATCAGGTTCTTAAAATAAGAATTTTAATTAAAGAAAAGGTAAAAGAATCACCTCTGTAAAATCAGGATGGTAAATACCTTATAGGAAATTCATGAGATTGCATTCTTGATCTGTTCCCAGCAAAAGCATCTCTCTCTCTCTCTCTCTTTCTCTCACACACACACACACACAACCTTTGTTTCCCCACTCCAGCTTTGAAAGTATCTTGTCTCCTTATTGGTCATTTTGGTCAGGTGCCAGCGAGGTTATTTTAGCTTCTTAATCCTTTACAAGTGAAAGGATTTTGCCTCTGGTCAGGAGGGATTTTATAGCACTCTATACAGAAAGGTGGTTACCCTTCCCTTTATTTTTATGACAACCATAAATAGGTGTCACATATTGGGTTTTTGGAAGAGGGAAGTGGCACTGCATTCAGGAGAGTGGGGCCCCTCTTAGCTCTCGAACCTTGTCTATGCTGGACTGAATTCTAGTTTAACATGCATTAGAGTTTCTACGAGCCAGAGATGCTCAATTAACCCAGCCCCAGCCTTTAGAGATGCTCTAGAATCAAAGAAGGATCCAGGCAACAAAAATTCAGAGCCACTTCTGAATCTGAACTTTCTCAAATGTTTAAGTTGCTTGGATCTGGAGTTTTGTTTCAGGCTGGAATTCTACCTGGAATTCACGATTTGAGGATAGAATTGACAACAGATATCTATCATAATGATTCATTTGCAGCTGGTATTGCTTAATGTGGAAGAGTAGCTATTTCCTCCTACCAAATCAATTATCTGATTTGCAGGATAGATGGTTCAGCAGATAATAATGAGTTGTTGTGGGATCCTTTCATCACTTCGCATTTAGTACATGTTGGTTGTAACTGAGGTCCTGTTTTCAAAATTGGGCACCAAATAATAGGCACCTAAATCCATAAGACACTTTAATGTTTCAGACACTGAGGCTGATTTAAGCATCTGGATACTGGAGTTGATCAAAAAATTCTCACTGGAACAGTTTTCTGTCCAAAAATAGTTTCATCCAAATTTAAATGTTCCATGGGAAGGTGTCAATTTAGATAAAATTTTAGACAGGAAAAGTATCAAATGAATCATTTTAACGTTCTCATTTTGTTTTGATAAGGTGAGATTTCATTTCTACTTTATCATTTTGTCTTAAATTTATATTAAATGTAATATTAAATTCAATAGTTCTATCATTTGTGTATTGTATTTGATAATATATTTTGACATCAAAAACAAAACAATATAATGGTTTCAGAATTTCCATTCTGTATGAAATTTGACTTTTCATTCGATTAAATATAAAAACAAATTTTACATGTCATAATTTCCCACAGAATGGAAATTCCATTTTTTGACCAGCTATACTAAATACCTACTTAGAAGTGTAATTGAGCAGATCTAATTTGACACAAAAATACCTAACAGTAGATTTAGGCCACATTTGGGGAAGAGCTCAGCATACATTAGCTCCATTGAGAATAAGGGGAGATGTTGGGTACTGAACTCTGGCCACCTCATTTGAGCCAAACATGAACTCAGCTCTTTCTGAAAATCTGGTCCCAATTGAGAGTGCTGATGTCTTTGGAAAAGCTGTCTCATTAGGAACAGAGTTTTGAATCTGGTTCCTGTTTAGTGGCTTTCATAACATGAGGAGACCTTCTCAGTCCAGTTCCTAATGGAAAGTTATCCCTACCATAGAAGCATAATCAAAATTAGAATTCTTGTTAGGTAATCTCATCATGGAACCCCAGGGATGAAAAAGACATGAAAATTGACCTATCCTATTATCCTTAGGCCTTGTCTACACAGGTAGACTGACTAGCATGACTATAGTAGAATAAACTCACACAGTGCAGTAAATATTCCAGAATAAAATCATTTTTACTCCAGATCCACATTGGAAGCTATGCTAGAATAGCTACGGTGAAATAGCTTATTCTGCTATAGCTATGCCAGTCAATTTCCCAGTGTACACAAGACCTTACAGGTGTCCCTTCTAGCCAAGTGGAGGTAGAGCAGTGTACTGCCAATAGCCATAGTGTACCTGACCCTGCTGTCAGGCCAGCTCCTTGTGCCAACATAAAATTCTAAACTAAATTAAACTAAAAAGAAAAAAATGCTTGTCACCTTCCATACTTGTCTAATGCACTGTCATTGACTAGGCAAGTGCCTGCAAAGAAGGACAGTATGGAGATGTTAAGACTATTCAGTGACCCAAGACCTTGTATTTGCTGTGGAACATGTTTACTGGGTTAAAATTTGCTCCTGATCTGATGTAGCACAGCGTAATCATCATCTCTCAGTAATTTGATTGATGAAACAGATTCCAAATGCCTTTGAAAAGATTATTTATTTATCCTGAAGCCCAGCTCCACTTAAATCTGCTTTAAAAGCTCATTTTTTATCTTGTGCATTAAAATATATTTCCTCACCATTTGCAAGAATTTGTAGGAGTCTGCCCCATTTCCTTCAGAAGTCATCAGGGTGCAATAAACGGAAACCATACACAGTGTGTCATTGTGATTCTAATTCCATTAACAACTTTATTTCAACAGGATCTCTGGCCCTCCAGATACGAGTTTTTAGATTCTGGGTTTTTCTGCCTGGCATTATTATTAAATATGTGCTCTTATAACAGTTCAGAATTATAGCACTCAAAGGGGAAAAACTTCAGTAGAAGGAGTTGCAATCAGCAACATTCCAGAAAAAAGGGAGAAGGCAGGAGTATTTTAATAGTTTTTTCATACTGGTACTTGCTGTATCTTCAGAACAAACATATATGGAAATTTAATCAAGACTTTTTCAGACTTCCTGCTTCCTTTGCAACATTCTCTCCTTTTTAGGCCTGGGTACTGGAGAATTCATTTAGCTCCCTGTTAATTTTCCATCTTAGATCACGCTATCCAAAGGGCAATTGAAGCCACAATTGTGCCAGTTTAGCTCAGCCCAGCAGTACAAAATTGTATGGAGTAAGAAGCTCAGTGAATAAACTGACAGGTATTGTTACACTTTTAACTATAGCTGGCATTTCTGAGTTTAGAGCTGGAGGCACCAAGTGAAGGGCAACTGTGCCATCTTGGTGAAAAGTAATGTTATTTGTGACGTTACCATGAAAGGCCAATACCAATCGAAGTCTGTGTCTATAATTAAAAGTTGCTGTGTTTGATGCCAGCTTTTCCTTCTACCTATCTTAGTGTCTGTCTACCTATGCCAGGCCCACCTAAAACTGATGTTAGAGTGTTGTTCCATTTGTGCAGACAGGACCAACCATGTTCACCCTCTGTTATATTGTATAATAGTGTTGCCAACTTCTCTTAGAACTAGGGTTTGACCATGCTCGCTTACAATCAGATTTGAACTCACCTGGCCCTTTCTCCAAGTGGAACAACCATTTTCAACAGTGACTGGAGCCATGAGGCAGCTATACCTGACAATGAGTGTCAAAAATGGTACTGTTTCCTAGTGCAGTCATGGCCAAAGAGACAATAAACTAGTGTCAACCTTGATTTAATAATGGTTATGAATCATAAACTGAGTGCTAATGTTTAAACAAAAGTGTTAGCTTCTTCTCTCTGTACAGCAGCTTGGAATCTAGTAAACACACTCTTCTGCAAATAATGTCACCAGCTATTCAGATATGACTGGATATAAATAGCTATGATGACTGGGTAGTTTAGACAGATTAGATAAACCTTCAGAAAAATCGCTACTTCACCTAGACTCAATCATTGTTGTTCTTCGTATTACAGCAGCACCTACGGGCGTCAACCAAGATCAGGGCTTCATTGTACTAGGGGCTTTACCCATCATGTTAAGAGACAGTTTCTGCTCCAAAGAATTTACAATATAAATAAACAAGACAGACAGAGTGGAAAGACAGACAGACAGAAAAGAAGTACAACTATCACTGTCAGTTTACTGATGTGGAACTGAACCACAAAGCAATTGAGTCACATAGGAAGCAAGGGTGCCAGAACGAGGGGGGGGGAGGAAGGGGAGGGGTGGGGCAAGGGGCCATGGCCCTCCCACTTTTGAAAGTGGACAGGCCTGACCCGTCCGCTTTTCGCCACAGACCCAGCACCCTGCCCCTCCTCTTCAGCCCCCAAAGCCCCACCCCACCCGGCTAGGCTGGAAGTTGGAGCCCGGCCCAAGTAAGAGCTGCCCAGAGAGCCCAGGCAGCTGTGGGGAGCTGCGGACCCCCTACTTGGCCCCAGGTGGAGGAGCCTGAGAGCAGCCCCTGGCTCATCTCCTCGCATCCCGGGTGCCCCATCCCAGGGCAGGTGGAAGGTCTGCAGCTCCCCACTGTTGCCTGTGTGGCTCTTACCATTGCCCAGCTGCAGGTCTTCGGCCCCCAAGGCCCCACCCTCAGGCCAGGCCGGAAGCCAGAGTAGGGTCAGGGTAATAGACACATGGGCAATTGTGGGGAGCTGTGGACCCTCCACCTGCCCCAGGCAGGGAGTCGGGGGGGGAGGGCAGGGACAATGTCCAGGGGCTGCTCCTGGCCTCCCCTACCCTGGGCAGGTGGAGGGGCCCAGGGTTCCCGGCCCAGCTCTGGCTTTTGGCTTGGCCGGGGGCAGGGCCTCGGGGGAAGACGGCGGGCAGAGGCGGGGCCATGGAAGAGCGGGGCCTCATGGCCTCCCTACTTTTAGGAAGAATCCTTCACCCCATAGGAAGTCTGTGACAGAGCAGAGACTTGTACCCAGACCTGGAATCTCCTGTGCCTTAAGCACAAAAACTCAGTCCTCCTTAATAATGCCAATTAATTACATGTTAAATGCATTATACATTTTACTCCTGCTGAGAAGTGCTTATTATGTTGTGAACTTCCATATTTCTGGCCTAAATAATATGGATTTAAAAAATATGCCTTTAAAATGTAGCCTAACCCTGAAAAATAGACCTTTAAAATTAACCCCAGTCCTAGTTTTTATTTATCCTCATTCAGGGCTCAGTCCTACAAGATCCTGAGCATCTTTTGAGGGTTCAGAGCACCTCCCATGACCAGACCTTCCTTGCAGTGTCGGTGGCTGGGTTTGCAGATTTAAAGGATTCAAATCATCCCAAAGTCCTTGTTCTAGGCAGCGTGTATAAGGGTGAGAGGAAGACGTGTTTTGTAATTCATTAAATTCATATAATAAATTATGTTCAACCTAAAAAGCATATCTTGCTTAAGTGTTCATGCTGCTGAATGACATTTGTACAGGCACATTTTCAAGAAATAAATCTCCATGTCACAAATCTAGCCAAGGATGGCATCAATGTTTTAATTTTACTTGCTGTTTAAAGCTGCAAAGACCCTGACAGTTTGTTCATAACAGAAGCCAAAAGAATAGAAACTTTTTACACTATGTTCACAGGATGGGTGCAGCTACATTATCAGCATAAAAAGAAAAAGGCAAATTAGGCCATAGCAGGCGAACAGATTTTTTAACATTATAATCACAGTGAGCTAAATTGTCACAAGTGGCTGGGCAGCGAGGTTAGCCTGTGCACTTAATTAATTATGATGATAGATTCTGGGCACAAAGCACACAAGATATTTTTGAACAACTAGACACACGTTCAAGTTGAGAGAAACTTGGTATAAATATACTCATTAATTTACCAGGTTCACATGTGCATTTTTGTGCCCTTTTCCAAAAGAAACAAGCTGTGCAAACTCTCAGCACTTCTAAGCACAATCCCATATTTGCGGCTCATATGGCATATATTCTACCCCAGTGGTTTTCAACATTTTTCATTTGCGGATCCCTAAAAAATTTCAAATGGAGGTGTGGACCCCTTTGGAAATCTTAGACATAGTCTGTGGACTCCCAGGGGTCCATGGACCACAGGTTGAAAACCACTGTTCTATGGTAATGACAACCTTTTGCGGACCCCCTAGACATAGTCTATGGCCCATAGGTTGAAAACCACTTTTCTACCCAGTTGGCCATATGTGTCCAATGTCAAAAAATGACATATCTCGGAGAATGTCAACACGTACAAGGAATTATTTGCCACCTAGAGGACTCTGCTATTGCCATTATGCGCACACCACTGCCACTTGGTACGTGAGGGCAGCAGTAAGATAGAACTCAGATCTTTATCCTGCAAAATCATAGGACCCTCTCATTGGAGCTAGAGAATAATGCTGGGTTGCTCTCTGCAGCATATTCTCCATTGTTTTTGTTCAACAATAACCCCCAAGATTAAAGTGAGCCACCAAGGAAATGAAAGGGATGCAACAGTCACCAGGGAAAGCAGAAAAAAAGAAGAAAGGAAGCCACCAGGGAAAGGATTCTAGCAAATGGGGTAGGAGTAAAGTTATACCACTGTCTCACAGCGAGTACTGTGCTGGAGGGCACACTGCTACCTTTTGGATGAGATGCAAGAATAACATTTTGGTTATATAATGCATCTTTTTCAGGGACCTGGCCAAATTCTTCTGTGGGTAATTATGTTTTGCTTACTTAAAATTTCCCCAGGAATTTCAACTGAAGAATTTTCTGATTTAGAAACTATTTAGTACTGAGGACACAAAATGGCATCCCAAGAGGTGACTACATGAAAATTAAAATATACATTTATTTGTTAAAAAAAAATACAAAGCTACTGATATACACACAGGATGGTCTGATCTGGATAGGTGGAAATGAACAGTCCATTATGGGGCAAGAAGTCTAGAGTACATTGATAGAAGACTTCAGTATTCACAAGTTCACCCAACTTCGACAGGTTCAATATCCTGTCATTTTGTAATAGTTTCCAGAAGAGACAAGCTTATCATGGCTCACCTGGTAGAGTTGCTGCCTAAGGATAAAGAGATCCTGACTCACGTGCTTACTTTGTTAATATGCATGGGGAAGACAGACAAAGAGAGAGAGCCCTTTCACGTTCAGTCACCAATGGACATGTCTGCTCTAGTGTCTGGCTAACAACTGGCAGACACAGTAGCATATGATTCAGAATTGTAACTAATCTCCTGATTATTCAGCCAATGTCTCATTTAAAATGCTAAAAGTGGATCATTATCCAAAGTAAGCAGCCTGCTGCCATTAAATATTTCCTTATGCAAACTAAAGAATTTGTACTACAGAAGGAATTCAAAAGGGCGTCATAATAATCAATTTAAAAGTCAGCAAATTTTATTTAAAAAAGCACAAGGCTAGCTGCTGTTTATGATCAATAGTCGACATGTTTGGGCCTCTCCTGCATTTCTGGGCTTGTTCCAGGAAATAAACTATTTGAGACCTTTCAGTCTCTATTCTAGTCCAAAGTATTGCGTTACTTGAGCAAACAAATGAAACAGAGCAATTAAAGTGGGGAAGAGGTGTTTGTGATTCTTGATATCCTGAAATGGAACTAAGTTAGCAGTGGCACTCATGTATCCAACATATTATCATTGCTGGATATTTACTTAGCAACATTGTGGGGCCTCAAATCCCTTAAGTTTAATTTCTGTGGCTGTTTTAAAATATTGAATCATAGTAGTGTACACACCAGTGTTGTTTGAAATGTGTCTAGTTAGCTGGATTGAATGATCAAAACAAGCTGACACTTATTTTTATGATGAAGGCCAGTGATCTGTTCAGTTATATATGCAAATCCTATAAGAAGATGGGCAAGTTATAAAGATACTGGGCCCAATTCTCCTCTCACACAGGGAGAAGTCAGGAACAACACCACTGAAGCCAATGGTTTAAACTGCGTGAAAACAATATAAGCAAAAGGAGAATCGGACCCACTCATACTCTGTGCAAAAGGGACTCCAAAAATAAATATATTTTAGAGATGCCAAATTGAGACTATATGAATGATTTCAGGTTGTTACATGACAGTGTACTGAGAGGGAATGCCACACTCCCAGTAATTTAAGCTTTTTTAAAAATTCTGGTAAACAAAATATTACCACTTGGTAAAGGCCATAAAACTTTCGCACATTAGGGAGGCACAATGTGATTCCAGACGAAAGCAAAAGAAGCATTTGCTAGACAGATTTTTCCTTTTCAACATTCTTATAACCCACTGCTACAGCAAAGACAGCACTTCTTGCCCTGCCACTGACTGAAGGAAAAGCCTAGAATACATTAAAGATAACAGTTTTGGTTATGCAAAAATGTCTGCATGATCCATATTCTGATGGACCGATAAGATTACCAGGTCATGGAGACATCTACCACTCATTAGGTCCACAAACTGGAAAGTAGATACCTCAAATCAAAAGGATGTTCTAGAGTGAGACAATACAGCTATAATGTTATAAGGAAGTGTTTTTAAAATGCAGAAAGAATGAACGCTGGTCAAACTTCCCAGTTATGTTTGTGATTTTGCTACAGTAATATTCAGATTCCTTATTTTGAATGTCAATCCGCCATAAAAGTTTCTCCATGACTTTTGATATTAGGTATCTAAATAAATGTGGCTGAACCAAATGCAATCTTCCACTCTTGCTTTCAATATATTCTTTTTAAAGTAACTAATCTATATCCCTTTATCTGATAGCAATTGATGTTTTTCCATGGTGTCAGAAGATACATACCGTTTGTGAAATGAAAGATTCTGGTACAAGCTGTATTCAGCTTTCAGATCCTTAACATATGATAAAGGAAGACTGCTTACTAGCAACTCTTTGAGAGTGTCACCTCTGCATGTTTTTCTTGAGGCAAATAAGACATAATGGGCCAGACTCTGGTCTATTTCTCCACACTGAAGTCAATGGAGCTACTCCATATTTACACCCACATAATTGAGATCAGAATCTGGCCCATTATATTCAAAGAAGAAAAGCTGCTTAAAAGACTTACAAGAGAATTGCTTTTGTCTATGCAAACATAGACCTCTGGGATGAAACTGATCACTAGGAATTCTTTGAAAAGGAGAAGTATGGCTGGGCAAATTAGTTTGGCATGATATAAGAACTGACCTTCAGAAGTAATTTAAGGGTAAGCATAATCCAATTATCCAAAATGGAATTTTGCCAGGACACTCAAATTAACACTAGAACTACTCGGGAATTTGTTTGACAAAAAACATTTTCCTGTTGGAAAGTGCTGATTTGTCAAAACTGAACCTTTCTGTGTAAGTTTCAACAAAACTTTCATTGGGAAGGTTTCTCAAGTCCAGGATGGAATTTGTGGTCAAAATGAGAGAGACCAATTCCCCAGACTATTCAATTGTCCAGTAGTTAGGGTACTCACATGGGATACCCAGGTCCAAATCCCTGCTCCAACTCAGGTTATTGGCTATTCCAGGGAGGGTATGGTTTCTCTCTCTGAAAAAATCTAAAAGGTCTTGGTTTTGTTCCACATGAAAAGAAAACCAAATTTTGAAACTGACATTTTTTTGTGAAAATGAAATTCCACTGTTGACCAGTTTTTGTTAACGCCCAGAATTTTCTGAAAAATTAAGTGGGCTCTCCAACAACCACATACAGTTCACACATTGCTTTCGGGCCTGATGTAGACTTAAAAGTTTTCCTGGCATAGCTATGTCAATCAGGAGTGTGATCAAAAAAGAAAAGAATCGCATCGCTAACTGCATAGCTGTGCCAGCAAATGCCCTAGTGCATACAAACAGTTATATTCCTTTTGTTGGCATAGTTTATTTTGCCTGGGGAACCAGTATAAGGTTCCTAGCAGCATGTGGGGCATAGGTTTAGTACTGATTTAGTGAGAAAAAACAAGGTCCTATGTACACTGGAGCAATCTAAACCTGAATGATAAATGTCCATGGATTCTACAACACTATAGTGGGACAAACTTGAAATTATGAGACAGCTTCATCTACATTGAAATATTGAAGTTTTTAATTAATTAGATTGTAAACTCTTTCGGCAAGGGTCATCTTTATATTATGTCCATACAGTGCCTAGCACAATGGTGTCCTGGTCCATGAGTAGAGCTACAAATTCAGGGATGGCAGAAAGCTTCCTAACAGTGGGGGGGGGGGCACCAGCACCTGAACTGTGGCTCCACCCCCTGCGACACCCCTTCCCCCCAAGGCCCTGCCCCTACACTGCCCCTTCTCCCCAAGTCCCTGCTCCACCTCTTCCCCCCAAGACCCTGCCCCTGCTTGCTCTTATCCCCCCTGACCCCCTCGCTCACCCTTACAGCCGCTAAAAAGTGGGAGGGCATAGCCTTCCCACTTTTAAAAGTGGGGGGAACATGGCCCCCTACCCCCCATTCCAGTGCCCCTGTACTAAGTATGACCATAATACAAATAAATAACAATACTACAATCAGTAGACTAGCCCATGTGTTGTTTATTTCATGGTAAATTCCCCTCCTGGGGAGGTAATTAAGACTGGGATAAAAACATACGCTGGAAGTTTCTGCTAAAATGATCATCACTGAAATAGCTAAGAGGGTTGATATTTGAGGACTAGATTTTCAGAAAAGCTCACTACCCAAGAGCTCCCATTTAAGTACTGAAATATATTGGCCAGATTTTCAAGAGCTCGGTCCCATAAGGTGCTAGGCATTCTGACCCTGATCCAGCAATACATATAATAGTCCCATTAAAGTATGTGATGCTACTCATATATTTAAAATTACTCTCTTGCTCAAAGGCTTTGCTAGGTCAGGGCCAGGGTGTTCACCACATTATAGGATTGAGCCCAAAACAAGCCATTGTGGGGATGAACTCTTGAAAATCTGCCCTAGCAACTGCTCAGTAGCCGCCAGGTTTGTCTAGATCAGGGAAAATTGCACTAGTGTGACGGGTAAATTCTACCAGTTCAAGCCCCTGTTGCACCAGTGCAGTGTGCTTACATTGGAGGTTTGCACTGCTGTAACTGTATTAATGAAGGTTAATCCTTAATCTAGACAATCCCTCCATGAAGTTTGCATACACACATTAATTATACCATTCCCTCCCCTTGCTTCTTTGGCCTGAGTGGTTAGCCAATGTTTGGGGCCTTGCCGGTTTCTTTCCACTATAAGACTAAATTGACTATACAAGTCCAAGTATTTCTTTGGTGCTATTCCATTACTTACAAAGAATGCACACAAAGTCCTGTTTCCCTGAACACAGTAGAAACAAACAGAAGTCCAAGTCTGCCTTTCCAGAGAGTACTGTGCTGATAAGAAGCTCTGACACTCAACTTCTTCCTGGGACCACACTCACCACTGCTTCTCTGGTTTTCTACTTACTTCCACCCCCCAAACCCCCAATCTCTCCATTCCTCCCTCCCCATCTGTCTCTCTCTTGCTCTCTTACACACACACCTTTTTTTCCTGTGTTTACAGTCAATCCCAAGAAAATCCCTCAGCCTTCATAGCTTGGTTTCTGATTGGCTTTATCATGCAACTCACCCAAAGTGCCTACATTTATTCATTTTGTTTGAAGGAAGAAAGAACTAAACTGAAGAGAGTACAGAATAAGGACGTTAGGAGGCTGTATGTAAGTGCCACACCACTCCATTTAAAGAGAAGCTGAGGGCAGATTGGATTCAGGTGAATTATTTGCATTGATCTATATAGTCCACTAATTTTTTCTGTTTGTGAGTTATCCGTGAACACAGTTCGATACACTGTCTGCTATTTGAAATTATTCCACGAATGGTCCCTGCAAATATACTTCAGCCCACAGGTTGCCTCAGAAACTAGTCATCAGAACGTTTCTTGGAGCACTCACTCTCTGTAATTTGCTGTGTTCGCTGTGTGCTTTGTCACCTACATTACACGGTGATGTTTTAGTTCCCTGATTTCCTGGTGAAGAGTTCTGGGTGAAATCCTGACCCTATTGAAGTCAAAGGGAGTTTCTCCATGGACTTCAATAAAGTCAGGATTTGACTCTGGTGCACATTCACATGCAAATACAGAATCACATAAGTATTGGCTCACTTTCTCTTTCCCAAAACATTTTTACAAAACTTCATTCAGATGAATGTTTGCAGAAACTGAAAAAAAGGTGACTCGTATACTGAGTAAACAAATATATGGTTCTTATTTAAACAACTGTCACAGTTACCATACTGAAGATTGGTAAAGGGTACCAGCCAAGGGGGAAAAAATCGGATTGTGCCCTTTATTGCTTATATATATGCTTAATAAAGATGACCTAAAAATATTTTTGTAAAATAAAACTAAAAAATGTTTTCTTATTTATTTTTGACATTAGAAATTCAAGTCTTGTCAATCCTAAAAAGCCACTATAGCAGGGTGTCAAACCAATTTGACGCTAAGGACTGAATTTGATGTTAATTTAGGTTTTTGTATGCCAGAGGAAAAAAATTAGGACTCAATACTCCCTTCAATCCACAGCAATCTCCCGCTGGTGTCATTGGGAGGTTTCCAGACAGATCAAGGGGAGAATAATATAGCAATTAAACTTTTAAGTGTTATTTACTCAGTACCTTTTTGTCAGATTCAGCAACACTCTGAGAAAAATATGTTCCCCTTTATCGCCACCACTGCGTCTGCTGTTTACTTCTTTTCCATCATAGTTTTGCAGAGTTTAAGGCCAGAAAGGACCATTAGAGTCTCTTGTCTGACCTCCTGTATATCACAGGCTATTCATTTCCACCCAATTCCCCTACACTGAGCCCCACAACTTCAGTTAAACCAAAGCATTTTAGTCCTCCCTGTCTCCTTTTTCCATTTCCCTGCCTCTTTCTTGTCTGTTTCCTGGGTTCTTTCCTCTTCACTTCCTTCCCTGCAGCAACTCCCACCACCCTGTGGGCTTCACTCGCACCTGCTCCCCTATTCTAGCCGTTAAAATGATCAGCATTCAACTAGCTAGTTGATAGTGGAATATCATTGGATCTTAGAGTGGACACTACAAGGAAATCAACAGGGGAGGTGATTTGCCTGAGTCATTGTCTCAGGCTCTCTGAAGACTCAGGCAAACGTTAGATTAGAACATGGGGGTTTTTTTGTTGGTAAGATCGGGGTTCATAAAACCAATTTATACAAACCATTTACACACACACAAATATCCACAAGAGTAATGTAGATGAAGAACAAGGCAACATCCCTTCATGTTCCGATGCCTTCAGTGCACTGGCAATGGCTTTGTAGTGGTTTGAAAGACAAGAGGAAAGTGATGCAGTGCACCATACTGAAACTTATGCACTGGGCCTACTGTCATTTTGAGATGATCAGTTTTATGAACTCCTCAATCCCCAATTAGTTAATGCTATAGGGGTTCCACTGCACTCAGTTCACATTTGGAAGCTTTTCTTCAGAACAACAAGAACTAGAAATGTACCTTTTAAAAAAATAAAGATAAAATTCTGAACAATCTGAATATGTCCTTCAGGTCACATACATACATCAAGCTGACCATAAGGTGAACAGCACTGCTCTTTGATGATGAAACACTTGGTGCAACTGTGGCATCAGGAGGGTAAAAACTGAGCAATTGAGCGGAGAATGAATTTATAGGTATGCTATTTAAAACTCTTTGGGTCAAGGTTGTGCTACAGCCTCTTTGCACCAGCTTGGGGTGGTGGGCAGAGACTAACACTGGAACGGATAGCCACTGCAGATGTCCCAGAACTAACTCTGCCAGCTCTGTACCAGCTCTGCAGCAACCACGGACACAGGGGGTCACGGGAGGTGGGGGAAGGCAGCCGGGGCACGCTAAAAGAGGGAAGGACATAGGAGGATGGGAGGAGGTATAGCTGCAACAAACCTGCAACCCGGTGATTCTGTGACTCTGGCAAGCCCTATAGGGACACATTTTGGGGCCTCCCTCAAGGATTACATAATTAAATCTTGTTACCTAGTTGAAGTTTATTGACAGGTAAGAACTAGGGGGCATAAAAAGAAAGACCATTTATAAGAAAAAACGTAAGGACGTGCTATTTTACCGAGTGGTAAACCAGTGAATTCAACTTCCAGTTGAAGTGGGGAAATCAAGTGTTATTAATGTATTTAAGCAACGATTGGATATCTACATGGGACTAAGGGCTCATCTACCCTTACAGCGCCTCAGCGCAGCTGCATTGGTGAACTGCAGTCCTTAGTGAAGAAGCTCTCCCATAAGTACTCCACTTCCCCGAGAAGCGATAGGAGAAGCCCTCCTGTCAACATAGTGCTCTCTATGCCCAGGGTTAGGTCAATACAAGAGTGTGAGTGACATCGTTATACTGACATGTTTGTAGCGTAGACCAGTGCTTAGTAAGATCAAGGAGTATTAGTTTTGTGCTTGTAGGAGCCCACCCACCTTTCAGGAAGGCCACAGAAAATTTTTTTGCTGGTCGTGGTTTTCTTCCCACAGACTAACTATATATTTTGCTTTCTGGTTTTACAGGTGAGCCTTCTTGTCCATCTATGGCACAAATTGTTTTAGAAGTTTACATAATGTAGGTGAAAGATTGTCAAACATTCCCAGACAAGAAAAGCACCTGGACTGTCCCTGGGTCTACAGTACATTAGGCCAAATGGTGCTGTCTTTATTAGAGATGAGTTCCATTAAAGCTAATGAGAAATTTGTTCAAGAAAGCACAGCAGAATATGGCCTTATGTAACTATAGCTCTAAACCTGCAATCAAATCCATACAAAGAAAAGGAGTACTTGTGGCACCTTAGAGACTAACAAATTTATTTGAACATAAGTTTTTATGAGCTACAGCTCGCTTCATCAGTGACTCCGTATGTCTGCACAGACTTGAAGTAAAGGGGAGCTCTGGACAGGTGCAGAGGTCTGCATTCATGGATCCATTCCTAGCACTGAGGCCTTTGTAAGCATTAGCTAGTTTATTTCTCTGAAAATGCAGGATAGTACCCTACAGTGTATTTTCTAATGCTTCCTCCAGTCAATTTAGAAAGGCCTCAAATGATGGAACTTCCAGCTCTTCTCCTGGAAGATAATGCAGTGTGACAATGAAAATTATGATTTTCTCTAGCCTTGGGAAAGTAAACTTGTTGAATTGCTCATATATAGACACAGCTAGCAATTATTATGTATCAGGAAAGCAAACAGAACCAAAGGGGGGAAAAAAGCTATTTTATTCTTAAAACTGGTTGTATTTTTGTTGTTTTCAGTTTTTTATACCATAAACTTTATATATAATTTATTAATACTGGCTGAAATGTATCTTTGGCTATTTGGAGAGTGGAGAATGGGAGGTGATGTGATAAATTACAATTAATAAAATATCGGTTAAAAATAGAAAAGTTGTAGTTTTTTTAATACTGAGGCAAGTATGTGATAGTTTACCCCCCTGCAGCATGATTTCATTATGCCTACACTATCTCTAATAGACAAGTGTTTTGTCTAGACTTCAATATTTCCAGGGATATTGGTTACAAAACTTTCCTTGGCAGCTTGTTCTATTGCCTAAGTGCTCTGATTAGGGGTGGGTGAAGTCTGTGGAATGAGATGCTCTAGCTAGCGTCTCAACCAGTTTTGGGGAGGTTCACAAAACTAGTCTGAATTTGTGATCCAGTTTTTATTTTTAACTTAAACCAATTGCACCTCTGTATTCTCCACCCAGTGGCTAGAAGCTTCTGCTATGAGTTAGGGATAGAAGAATCCCCCAAAAGCTAGACTGCCATAACTTGGTGCCCATTATATGGTAAACATGCTATATTTTTGCTGTGAAAATTCTCCCCCTCTTCCTCAGCTTCTGTGTTTTTAATCTGCCACTCTGCTTCTCTTTTGTTCCCAGAGCCTCTCCAATACAAAATGCAAACAAAAACTGAACCTTCAGTCCTACAATGTGTTCAGAAATTAGGCAAGACAAGTTTGCCTATCCTTACTTCTCAACAATGGAGTTAAAGGCTTGCTGATTCAGGCCTTGAATAATTTTTTTCCTTATGAAGCTTAAGACCAACTTCCCTTGTTCTACTCTAGCTGAACAATAAAAATAAGTGATCACTGTAATTCATATATATTCCTTTACATATCTGAAGAATTTAGCATACAGTGACTGTACACATAAAATTCTATTTGGAGCCTCATATTAGTTCAAAATATATAATTTTTGTGAGATATGTTTCTCATTACATTTGGAATAAACATTCCTCATACTAATAAAGGATAGTGCTATCAATTATGTATTTTGTACTGAGAACAGTGAGCCAATTAAACAGCAAGATGCATCAGAGGGTGTGGTTTAAGCAAATACCACGTTTGGGGTAGCATGAGGCATAAGAAACCATTGCCCCCTAGAAACTCCATGGCTGCTGTTATGAAATTTATTTCAGTTTTACCCATAAGTTATTTCAGTCATTTACTTTGATTGCTGGAAATTGTCAATTAGCGTTATAATGTTTTAATGCCAAAGTTCACAGAGAAGCACTTTACCACTTTGGAATATTAAACAACCTGACACAGGCTCAGCTGCTTTCTGTAACTTATGGAATATGACAGTGGATAAATGTTTTAGAATGTTTTGTTGGCAAGCGTCAGTCAGCATTGTTAACAAGGCGCAGTGGGTAAAGTTCCACACAAAGAATATTTCTGTTCCTATGAGCCAACATTATTTCTCCTTATAAATATATGGAAATACCTTCAAATACCTGACTACACAGTCTCCAAAGAAGGCTTTTTACCTTTGCAATTAACACCACCCTTCGCTAGTTGTTAGAGAAATCTTTCTTCTTCTACATTTTCTAATGCACAAGCTGTCAATGTGCAATTTAATGCTCTGATCAGCTCTGGTCACATCTTGTGTTTTAACAAGAACGATTCAAGGACATTTCTCACAAATTAATACGAAATATATCCTAAATGCTTAAATCTGCTTCAAGGTTTAACGTCAAACACTTGGAGATGTAATTATTCAATCTACAACAACAAAAAATTACCTTTGAATTAATTCCATGCTCCAGTGCAGTGAAAGTCAAACGAACAAGTTACAGTTCAAGGCATTGTTTTTTGAGTGTTTTGGTTTTTTTCCCCCATCTGATTGAATGCTTAACCAAGGCGCTCACTTTCTCAGTTCAAATGTAGCACAGAGTTCACCTACTGACAACTCATGTTAATATTTAACTTGGACTGGTAGAATGGAGAATTCCCTGCACATTGGAGGAATCAATGCACAGTGACTGGAAGAGCTAGCCCTGACAATACATTCACTTAGAGTAAGGCCAGAAGTTTCCAGCACATCGGTCTTCCTATTAAAATTAAGGCGCTGGTTTTCCAGTTCAAACTAAATATTGCCCTGACAGCAGCTAAAAGTCAAGCTTGGCTAATAAATGCTTATTCTTGCCACAATTTTTATCACACACTCCAAGCATGCATGTCTACACTGTGATCTGAGATGGAGTGGTTTGTTTAGACACACCTGTGCTAGCATGGCTAAAAACAGCAGTGTAGATGCAGAGGTGGCACAGGCTTTAGCAACACAGTTAGGCGCACTGGGTCTCTAGCATACTTGTACAGCCTCTGCCAAGGTACAAAAGTGGGAGGACCGGGGGCCACTACCCCCCGAGGCCCCGCTCTCAGCCAAGCCGGAAGCCAGAGTGGGGTCGGGGGCCAAAAGCAGCCCCCCTCCCACCCACCCACCCAGGGCAGGTGGAGGGACCCAGGCTCCCCACAGCTGCCTGTGCAGTTCTCCCCAGTCTGGCTCTGGCTGGGGGTGGGGCCCTTGGAGCAACAGCCCGGGCATGATAAGAGCCATGCAGGCAACTATAGGGAGCCACAATGGACCCTCCACCTGCCTTCGGTGGGGGGGGCCAAGCAGCCCCCGGCCCAGGTCCCTGCCCCCTGGATCTCTCGCCCAGGGTGGGAGGAGGGTCTGTACCACAGTTCCTCGCAGCTGCCCATGCAGCTTTTACCTTGGCCGGGCTGTGTCTCCGAGGTGTCCTTCCCCCTCCAGCTGGAGCCTAGTTGAGAAGAGCCGCGCAGGCAGGTATGGAGAGCCAGCATGGAGTCATGGACCCTCCACCTGCCCTCAGCAGGGCGGGGAGATGAGCTGGGGGCTGCTCTCAGCCTTCCCGCACCCTGGGTAGGTGGAGGGTCCACCACGGCTCCCCACAGGCTGGGCTGCATGCTGGCCGGGACAGGGGGTGGGGCCTCGGGGAGAAGAGAAGGGGAAGGAGTGGGTCCACCCTGGTGAAAAATGGATGGGACATGCCCCCCACACTTTCAAAAAGTGGGAGGGCCCTAGCCACTCCCCTCTCCCCGGTTCTGTTACCCTGGCCTGTGCTGCCACATCTACACTGCTATTTGTAGCTTTGCTAGCACCGGTATATCTATCTGAGGTGCAATTATACTTCAGACTGCAGTGTAGACATACCCTAGGTCTACATCCCCAATAAGTAGCTTCCATCTGCTGCACATCTATGTAATGCTGTGGGTTGATTTGATGGACTGAGGCCAAGTTTTCCCATTTCTGAAGCCCTGATTGAGATTGCCTGATGCTGTGCCCCCCTTCTTCCAATCACCATTTCCAAAATCCTAAATTTCATTATACCTTGGGTACCTAGGTCAGGTATAAATGCAAAGAAGCCATTGCAATCAGGTAGCTGAAACAGTTAAGCAGCCTCCATGCCAAACACCAGTCCATGTCTCCTGCCAAAAGGTAGGTACATCCAAAGCCACTCAGGAGTTTGAACTATGCAGGCAGGGGCTTGGCTGGGTATTGTGTGAGTGAATCAGGTCAACAAAAGAGAAGCAGTGAGAAAACCAAGCTGACAGGGACAGAAGCACTGGTAATGTGGTCCTGAAAGAAAGAGAGAAAGCTTTTCAGCACAGAGTGCACACTGGAAGAGCAGGCTTGTAACCGTGAGCTTTCTCCTGCTGTTTCATTCCCACTGTGTTCAGGGAACCAGGACTTTATGTATAATCTTTGTAAATAAACAAGACTCTATCAAAGGAAATACTTATAATCCGTTTCTATCTCCTAACTGGAACAATCAACTATTTCCCCAATCTAACTAACAGCCCAGCTCAAACAGGATAAACACTTTCCTCCCTCTTCCTCCTTGTTTCAATTAAGTGAAAGCCTACTTCTGCTCCCACTGAAGTCAATAGAATATTTGTTATTCATTACGGGGAACAGGGTTAAGCCCCAAATCACCATACTTCAGAATACTAAATTATAAACAAACATTCTGGTAGCTAAAGAAATTCAGCCAGGTTTTCGTCTCTTTTGGTCAACTGTAAATTACAGAGAAATTTCCAAATGAAAGCAAAGACCGACAATGAAAACCTGATCAATTCAGTTTAGATGAAAAGTCACTCCCTTTTCAGCTCTGTCTGGAAGAGAGGAGGTTAATAAATAAATCAGAAAACAAATCTAAACAAAAAAACTCCCAAATTTTACAGTTCTAGTAAGTATCCACAATTAATCCTACCATGTAATTCAGGCTCCCAGCAGTGGGTAAATAGAATTTCCAGAAGGGCTGGGCTAGAAAAGGAGTTGTCTCCACTGTTGAACCTTAATAGGAACCTTAATACAGTTTGTCTGCAATTAAAAGTGGATTTCATGTTAATCTATTTGCTGAATTTCTGGCCCCATCAACAATGGATCTTGGAACCATGCTTGAAACCTGTTTGGAATTTGGTTACAGGCAAACATGTTTTATACACCATGTCCACACTATTCCTAATCAAACTTTATAACCATGCTATAATGCATTGTTCTAGCTCTATTTAAGACTTAAGCTATAAAGTAGCTGTGGCACAATCAATTTACTCCAAAGCCCTCTCTCTACTCTAAAAAATGTTCAAAATCCACCCACCCCCCCATTGCTAGCATCAGTTCAGCTCTACTAGTATTAGCCACATTATAGTAGATGGACCACCAATATTTTTAACACTGTTGTGTAACCTTGCTCCTCTTGAACCAGATTCTGAGGCCCTTAATCAGATTGGGTACAGCTTACTCCACAAGTAGTGCCATAAGACAGTAATCAGTTACTAGCCGGACTGATAGCTCCATCTGTTAAGGTTGCCCAGCACTTTCCATTATAAAGACACTCCTTTCAGCTGCTTATAACTTTACCAGACTAACTGTCCAGGCTGAAATTTTCCATGCTGGGTGTTTGCTTCCTCCTAAATTATTTTTGAAAATTTCAGCCAAAATAGCCGTTTCTGAGAAGGCGGCTAAGGGAAAATACACTGTTTCTCTGTGTTAAAAAAAATAATTCCTGGTGGCCTTTTCTTTGGAAAGATCTAGTGCCCCATATTTTGGAGCAAGGAGTTCAAATTGGGAAGAAGGGTAGCTTTTGTGTCAAGGATACTTGAACAATTGCATTTTAATTTGCCCATGCCCAGTAGAGACTTGTTAGCACTTAAAAAGCAACTAAGCATGTCCCATCCCCTACAGCTCATAGTTTTAAAGAGATGCAGTTGCCCTGTCCCTTCACAGCTCCTGGACTGCACATGCGCCTTTCCTGCAAAGCAACAGAGCATGCTCCCTCCAACTCAGGGCTACAGGGGCAAAGGTGGACTTTCCCTGTAATGGCTGCTCCAGGCAAGGGTGGGGCTGGGCACAAGAACTGAGTGGGGAGCCTGTCTTTCCTGTGCTCTCAGTGTCCTTGCCCCTGCTGGCATTCAGGCAGTGTGGAGGAGGTAGCCATCTGAATCAAATGCAGAGAGGTGTGGTGTTTAGCTGCTGCTTGTAATTATTAGAACTGGGAGCACTGGCTGTTGAGAATCTGAAAGGACAGAAAACAGGAAGGGGGGTGGGGGAAGTTGAGGAGGCTGAGTGAGAGCTACCGAGGGTGCAGCAGCAGCTTGGTAAAGAGGTTTCCATTTAAAAGTAAAGTCCTGTTCAAGTTTGTTAGTAGCTTGCCTGGTTGCTACAACAAGAGGACAAGAGAGGAGCCTGGGGCAGAGACTGGGACTGGAGGCTGACAGGGGTGGAGATTGGGAAAGGAGACTAGGTCTGAAAGCCAGGAAAAGAAACTGATTGAGACAGGGAGACAGTGGTGGGACTGAGATCTGAGGAGGAGTCAGTGGGAGACTGTGACTGGCAAGGCAAGGAGACTGGGACTGGAAGTCAGTGGTGTAGTTCGAAGGAGGTGGGGTGTGGGGAGGGAATTGGGACTGTCTGGGCAAAGAGAGGGGGACAAGGAGCCAGAGGAGACAAAGACACTAAGACTGAATGAGGAGTCTGGTGAAGACTGGGCCTGGGAGCCAGTGGGGTAAGGAAATGTGGGGGGGGGGGGTGCAACTGGAGGACAGGAAGAAGGAAGAAACACAGATTGGGAATGGGTGAGGGAAGTGGGACTGGCTGGGCACAGAGACTCAGGTCAAGGAGCTGGGCGTTGAGGAGAGCATGGGAATGGTTTGGCAAGGAGAATGGGAGCAGGAATGGGGGGTGGTCACTGAAGAACTGAGATCAGGATTTACTGGACTAGGAATCTGGGACCAGGATCTGAAGCCAGAGGAGTGGAGACTGGAACAAGGAGCCAATGGTGGGGTAGAAAAAGAACTGAGAGAGATACAGGTTAGAGGGGACAGGGCAAAATAGGTCAAGCTTGGGGAAAATAAGTGAATGTGTCCACTGGAGCACACTCCTCTAAGCCCAGAATTCAGAGTAGCAGCCGTGTTAGTCTGTATTCGCAAAAAGAAAAGGAGTACTTGTGGCACCTTAGAGACTAACAAATTTCTTTGAGCATAAGCTTTCATGATGAAGTGAGCTGTAGCTCACAAAAGCTTATGCTCAAAGAAATTTGTTAGTCTCTAAGGTGCCACAAGTACTCCTTTTCTTTCAGCCCAGAATGGAACACAAGTTTCATGAGTCTCACCATTCCTTTGCTATCAGCAAATATTTGTGAAACCCACTGCCAAAGGTCCAGTCCCCCTCTAGTGCTGATCCTATAGAGGATAACAATCAAGGACTGCTATTAGTTATTCCATCAGTTCAAATGGCAGAGATCTGAGTGGTAGATTTAAAGGTTCCAGCCCTGCTGATGAACCAGGCAGAAATCATATGATGCCAAATTTCAGTTTTGTTTTGTTTTTAAAACTAGGAAATTGAACACACACCAAACTACATTAAAACAAGCATTAAGGTTGCAAAATCGAGCACTCAAAAATTAGGAAATATCAGATTTAAGATTTCTTGTGCAACCTTAATTTGGCTCTTTGGGCACATGCATGGCAATAGTCTCTTTAGGTACGTGATCACATACTATTTTTCTACAGGATCCCTATTTCGTTGGATGGATCTGCTCTGGGGATGAATCAGGGTTGTGTAGTGAAGGAGGCTGTTCTCTGTGGGACCCCTGCCTCATTTGTTGCAGAAGTTAGTAGCAGTGTAGTGAATGAGGCATCGGACTGCGGGAAGAGAAAAGATAGTATTATGGTTAAGGAGAATTAATTCTATCCCCACCTCTGCCAGAGAGTTCCTTTGTAATGCTGAGCAAGTCACTTAAACTAAACTTTTCAGCGGTGGTTACTAACTGTGTTTCCCCATTTTCCGGATATGTGACCTGAAACCCTTGGGTCTGATTTGCAGAAATGCTGACAATTTACAGCTGCAACAGAAGTCAATGGGAGATGTGTTTGAATATATACAGTGATTAGGGCTTCAGGGGGTTTTTATTTAATTTTTCTGGATTTATTTTTAGCAATTTGGGTTTTAAGTAGATGTCCAACAATCGGGGTGGGGTGGATTTGGTGACTGTCTTTTGGTATGCATCACAGAACCTTTTTAGTGCACATCAGTAGGGTCTACAGAGACCAATTAATGTGCATCATGTTACTGCACTTTAGAAAATCGCACCCCTCTAGTTTGCATTTCTGCTCCATTTTGACAATCACTTAGATACAAGTAACTGTTTTTGGTATTGTTTCAGTGTTTATTGGATAAATGCCATTTTGTTTTGTTTTTTTTAAATCAGTAGTGTTTTATCAGGGTTTATACCTTAAAACCAAAAATCAGAAACCCTATATAAAATGCTAGGTCCTAGGTATCTCTGATTGGGGACCCAAAATTAGCAGATACTTTGACCTCAATTTCTTTGAGCAGCAGCTCCCCATCTGTAAAATGGGGATTACACCATTCCCTCACCTCACAGGAGTGTTTTCAAGTTAAAATTATTAATATTTGTGAAGTGCTCTGATACTATACCGAAAAGCACCATAAAAACGCCTTTGCAGAAGTTAACAATTCTGTCTTCAGAGCAGGGTTTGATGAATGTGTGGTAGTTAAAGCATTGGACCACACTCTGAACAATGAGAAGAAAACAACATATTGAATAGCTGCTCATTAAGTGAGCATCATCCATTCTGTGTACTGAATGAGGCAGGGGCCTGTGGAAAAAAAATAGCACATGATCATGCAATTAAAGCCTGTACTGTAATGCGCACACACAAGAGAGCTGTGCAACCTTACTTCTGGAATTTCCTAGCTTTTGAGTGCTTGACTTTGCAACCTTAATAATGTTCTCTTAAGATATTTTTTGTATGCAACATAATCCGGGTATTGGAATCTAGCCCATAGGGATAAAGAAAGAAGGGAGTTCTTGTTAAGGAAGAAGACTTCCCTTTTATTTCATGAGTATTGCATTCCCACTCGATGGAAGTGTCTCAGAATGGTAGAAGTTGTCTATAAAACCTCAACTGCTTTCTTAAAACATTGGTGAATAAAACTTAATTTATTCCACACATTCTGAGTGTGGCCCCAATACACAGAAACTCAGACACTAATGACATTGCTCAGCAGATAGGATCTGCACTTAATGAAGTATTTTAGTGACGACAATAACTAATCCTAGATTTGATCTTTCTTCTGTCGCAATTTGCCACCACACCAAATCAGACACCCACTGATCTATGTGGGCAACCTCCTATGCTCTTACAGAACCCCATCATTAGCCACAACCTGTGAAGATTAAAATGGCAGATTGAGCAGTGCTCCTGTAGTGAGGTAGGAAGAAATCAGATGTCCCGTCCTTACACTGCACCACTTTAGTTGCTGGTAGGAGAAGGAAACACTGAGACCAACACTGAATCAATAACCTACAGAGGCAAAAGAAAAATATCGCAAGAAGGAGCATTCCTTCCAAGATCACTTACAGCAGCTGCTGGTAGCTCAATAATACTGATTGTTTCCACAAACCGTGAGACATTGTGATAAACCCTGAGGAACATCATCTTGCCAATAAAGCAGCTAAGTTAAGTGACCCACTGTCAGTGCACAACGGCTGCAGGGACTGAACCTATTTATATCTGCAAGCTAAGTCTACACTATTTTAAATGGCTAGGAGTATCCAACATACCACTCAAGAAGACCGTTGCTGGTGTCCCCTGAAGGTGTAACAGATGGAGGAGCCCAGGGAGGAAGAAAGGAGAATGATGAGATAAGACTCCTCAAACACATGGCAGGCCAAAAGAGGCAGAAGGAAGACAGGATACAGCTTAACTGGTGGAGCCTTTCCTAAGCTAGGGCTATGCTGATGCAGCTGCTCCGGTGGTAGCACTAGTGGGAATTTGGTAGGCCTGCCCCTTCTGAAATCAAGGGTGCACATACAAGAGTCTCACTATGAATTGACAATGACATCCAATGGAATAAATGCCATTACCAGTTAATTGTGTGAGTGTGTGCAGAATTCTGGGGTTTCTTCAGGTGATAAATGTTTTAGCTATCACTCTTTACTGCTGTGTATTACTTTTACATTGCCAATTTTTAAGTGCCCAGAGTTACAAAGGTCAGCATTTGACTGATCAGCGTGGTTTTGCTGGCTTACCCACTCTGTTGATTTGAACAATTCATTCGTTAATATAGTAAAACACATGTTCAAGATTTCAAATTGTTTAACAAGTTTTGACAAACAATTCCCTTGGTGGTCTTGAAGTTTCTGAGAAGCAGATGGATGAGGTACAATTTTATAGATTCTCTTTCCTATCTGGGTAAAGCTGCGAGGTCTGAGGTAGGCTTTAGTGCAAACAGGGGACAATGTCAGACAATAAAGAGACAATTGCCTGTGTTAGTACAACAATTAATTTTGTTTGCTGAGCACCAATCTGTCTATTTGTTACCAGGAATGTGCTAATTATTCCTGCTAATTACATGCAAAACATTCATTATCACCTATATGTGGAAGAGGACCCCTCAGGTTTCGGTGACAAATTAATTACTGTGTTTTCCTTCTGAACATACTTAGACTGTCCCTGTTGTTATCTACAAAGTAAATTGGTTAGCAGGAGGCTTGTCTCTCAGAGATGTTCTGCAAACTGAAAAATAGATGTACAAAAATTGTTAACTAGTTACTATCCCCCCCTTTTTTTTTTCCAGGCAGCTATTTTCTGAAACTCTCATAACTATAATATTAATTTACAAACTCTTAATCCTCATAAAGTATACTGTGTACTGTGCTATGTTCCATTATGTAACTGCTTTGAAAAATCAGAGCTTTATAGGAATATACAGTACAGAACAATGGAGACAGACTGGATGTATTCAGTCAAAAGAAAGAATATAGCTGACACAAACCCAATGGTCAAATACTTCACAGCCAAATAAAATTCAAATGTGAAATAAACAGGAGGATGTAAGTGCCTTTGCTATACAGATTTTCATTATCAAATCTCCTGAGATAGGACTGGTTTACCTATCTGTATGATTATTTTCAGTTAATTTTAGTTAGATGTCGGACTGATGTTTTTGGTTGGTTGTCTTCCTCCTCCCCATCCTCCCCCTCCTCCAAAGTAAGTACGTCAGTCAACCTCTAATGTCGACACAAGTTATACCAGTATTTATAGGGTTGCAATTTTGGTTGGATGTATTCCTGGAGATTTCATCACATTTCATAATCTTTAATTAAAGATTAATCTTTAATTCCTGGAGACTCCAAGCCAATCCTGGAGGGTTGGCAACTCTAAGTATAAATGTGCCCTCTACCATGGTAGCTCACTCCCCTTCCTACATAGGAATAGCTATAAGGACTTTTATTCCCTCATTTAGCTGCATCCACACTGACGGGGTGTATCACTTTAATTATGCCAGTATAGTTAAAGTGGTACAAATTCTGTGTATAGACAGAGCCTTAGGGATGGGGAGAGGTTACAATGCCAGGAGCCTTCACAGAGGGTGTACACTACCTGGACGCTCAAAACTTATTTCTGTGGGGGCTACCAGCATAGCCATACCCAGCCAGTCACTGAGAGAGGAAGGATGAGGAGGGGCAAGCAGGGTCATAAGATCTACCACTAAACAGATTCTCCAATCCTTAACATATGCAATCCTTAATCCCCATGCACAGAGTGGGATACCAGTCCCATGGTTCCTACTCATTGTCCATTCTGCAGCCTAGGGAGGGAAAATTCCTTGCATTCACAGCAATTCCCATTGCTATTTTAAGTTGTCTGGGCTGGTTTCTGTGGGCAGTTTTTTGGGCCTTGTCTAGATGACAAAAATATGCCATGTTTGAACAGGGGTAGGTGCACTCAAGTTAGCTGACATGATGCTGAAAACAACAGTTCCTGGGCTACAATGACTGGAAAGTTGTGGACAGCACAGTGTGAGCTACCTCAACTACTTCCAGTTGTAGTCAAACAATAATGTTCGGCAATGTCAACAAACACTGAAAGGTTTAGTAAAATGAACTTAATATGGAAGTATGAAAGAGTTGACAGAGAAAAAACAAAGGACCATAATCATAGCTAGAAACCTGTATCAGATGACACAGAATTATTCAAACTACTGTAATATATTAATCATTTCTCTTCCAAAATAGTAGACATGACCTTTTCTGTGATCACATCCTCCCCTTCTAACCCTTTCTGGTCTACCACTTGAAAAGTATTGGCATTATAGTTTTATTGCAATTATTATGGCCTCATTTTCCACTGTAGGTTCCTGTGGGTAGGCACCTAAACCTGTTCTGAGGCACGTAAATATAAGTAGCCTGACAGTCAGAGGTGCTGAGTACCCACAATCCCTCCCGAAGTCAGCATTGCTATTACTTAGGTCTCCAGATACAGGTTCAGATGCCAAAGTTTGAAAGTTTTGGCCTAAATCATGAACATAATATTATTGGAATTTATTTTTTAAAGAACCAATATATTTTATGATATGCACAGTGTAATTCTAGATAATCAAAATCTATATACAGTAAAAGCCAAACTAATGCAAAGTCTGCATTTATCAAAGCTGATTTAAGTCCTAAATGTTTCCCTAACATTTACCTTCAAGTTTCTGAATACTCATGCATACAGGACTCCTGGAACAATATTGTTTTTGTTCATACGATAGTTCTTAAACACAAATATGTATTTCCTGGCTATAGAGAAAATAAATATTCAGTATCACATAATTTATCATTCCCAGGCAAGATTTTAGAAAGGGACCAGCCATAACTTGTTGTGCATAATCAGCACTGGAAGCTAAATAAATGACTATATCATTTGATTATCCACATAATTTTAAAACAGTTTGAGTGGTAGTTGGCGTATTTCCTGCTAAATGGGATTATGATTGCACAACGAGTATGTTTTAAACAGAAACAATATGTTTCTGGAGGCACAAAGCTCCTGGAATTTTGGTTTAGTTATTTTTTTCCTTGGACTATGTACCTATCCCAAGCTCTCCCTGCTCTCTAGAAGAGTGGCTCAAATGAACCATTCCCTGTTGGGGCTTATATGGCCAGCAGCTACCCTGGAGACACACTCCAACATTTCCTTCCACATAAATGAGCAGTTAACTGATAGGTTAAATACATTAAGAATAAATAGTGAATAAATGAAGGGGAAGTAAATTTGTAGATGACTTGAGCAGATTGTTTCTTGCAGATGTTGTGGAAGAAGTGGATCTTGAGGAGGAAATCAAACAGGGAGGGAAAGAGGGGATTGGGGGGATGACTTTGCATTCCAGCTCATGGGAAAGAGCTCCACGTACAGGGAGCTGCATGGAAGAGAGTGAGGAGGCTGTTGTGGGAGAAGTGGACAAATAGGTCATCAAGGTTTGCCTCGCTGGTCAAGCGAGGGTGGGGGCAGCACAGTAACACAAAGGTGGATAAGTAGGGAACACAGAATTATGTGGAGCCTCAAAGGCAATCACAAGAATCTTGAAATTGATGCAGTGGAGTGGAGAAGGAGTGAACCAGTGGAGACATTCAAAGAAACAGGACATGGGGGATTATTATGGTTAGGACAACAGGGAAGAAAGGAGATTTTAGTTGCTACCTTATGCATGAACTGAGTTAGAACATAAGAACAGTCATACTGGGTCAGACCAAAAGTCCATCTAGATCAGTATCCTGTCTTTCGACAGTGGCCAATGCCAAGTGCTCCAGAGGGAATGAACAGAACAGATAATCATCAAGTTATCCATTCAGTCACCCATTCCCAGCTTCTGGCATAGGCTAGGGACACCATCCCTACCCATCCTGGCTATTAGCCATTGATGGACCTATCCTCCGTGAACTTATCTAGTTCTTTTTTGAACCCTGTTATAGTCTTGGCCTTCACAACAGCCTCTGGCAAGGAGTTCCACAGGTCGATTGTGCATTTTGTGAAAAAATACTTCCTTTTTTGTTTGTTTTAAATCTGCTGCCTATTAATTTCATTTGGTGACCCCTAGTTCTTGTGTTATGAGAAGGAGTAAATAACACTTCCTTATTTACTTTCTCCACACCAGTCACAATTTTATAGACCTCCATCATATCCCCCCTTAGTCATCTCTTTTCCATGCTGAAAAGTCTCAGTCTTATTAATCAGTCTTCATATGGAAGCTATTCCATACCCCTGATCATTTTTGTTGCACTTTTCTGAACCTTTTTCAATTGCAGCATATCTTTTTTGAAATGGGGCAACCACATCTGCATGCAGTATTCAAGATGTGGGCGTACCATGGATTTATATAGAGACAATATGATATTTTCTGTCTTATTATTTATCCCTTTCTTAATGATTCCAACATTTTGTTAGCTTTTTTAGACTGCCACTGCATATTGAGTGGATGTTTTCAGAGAACTATCCACAATGACTCCAAAATCTCTTTCTTGAGTGGTAACAGCTAATTTAGACCCTATTATTTTATATGTACAGTTGGGATTTTTTCAAATGTGCATTACTTTGCATTTATCAACATTGAATTTCATCTTTCTGAACATCTAAGTACACTTTATGCAGTGGATCCCCCTTGTCCACATGCTTGTTGATCCCCATCACAGAGTGTGGGAGAGTCAGGGCCCTGCACCCCACGCTTCCTGCAATTCCTGCAATTCCCCATGGCTCTCAGCCGGCCAGCCAGGAAAACGGAAGGTTTATTAGATGACAGGAACACAGTCCAAACAGAGCTTGTAGGTACAAACAGGACCCCTCAGTCAGGTCCCTCTGGGGGGCAGGGAACTTAAAGACCCCAGCCTTGGGGATCCCTCCATTTCCCCAGACCACTCCAAACTGAAACCCCCTCCAGCAGTCTCACCCAGCCTCCCCTCAGCTCCTCCTCCAGCCTTTGTCCAATTTCCCAGGCAAAAGTGTCACCTGGCTCCAACCCCCCTCCTGGCTCAGGTTACAGGCTCAGGTATAATCCCTCAAGTGAAGTCACCCCCTGCTATCCCATCTCCAATGCAGACAGTCCCAGTAAAACTCCCCTGCAACATCCCCAGCTCAATGCTCCTCACTCCCTGCTCCCTCACAACCCCCTCAAAGAATTCTAGTAGATTGGTGAAGCATGAATTCCCTTTACAAAAAACATGTTGACTCTTCCCCAACAAATTATCTTCATCTATGTGTCTGACAATTTTGTTCTTTACTATAGTTTCAACCAGTTTGCATGGTACTGAAGTCTGGTTACCAGCCTGTAATTGCTGGGATCACCTCTGGAGCCCTTTTTAAAGATGGTGTGACATTAGCTATCCTCCAGTCATTTGATACAGAAGCTGATTTAAATAATAGATTACAAACTACAGTTAGTAGTTCTGCAATTTCACATTTGAGTTCCTTCCCAAGAATTCTTGGGTGAATACCATCTGGTCCTGGTAACTTATTACTTTTTAGTTTATGAATTTGTTCCAAAATCTCCTCTAAGGACACCTCAATATTTGACAGTTCCTCAGATTTGTCACCTAAAAAGAATGGCTCAGGTTTGGAAATTTTTCTCAAATCCTCAGCCGTGAAGACCGATGTAAAGAATTCATTTAGTTTCTCCGCACTGGCCTTATCATCCTTGAGTGCTCATTTAGCACCTCAATCATCCAGTAGCCCCACTAGTTGTTGAGCAGGCTTCCGGCTTCTGATGTACTTAAAAAAGTTTTTGCTATACTTTTGAGTCTTTGGCTAGCTGTTCTTCAATTTCATTTTTGGCCTTCCTAATTATATTTTTACATTTCATTTGCCAGAGTTTATGCTCCTCTCTATTTTCCTCACTAGGATTTAACTTCCCCTTTTTAAAGGATGCCTTTTTTGTCTCTCACTGCTTCTTTTACTTTGTTGTTTAGCCACAGTGGCACTTTTTTGGGTCTCTTACTATGTTTTTTAATTTGGGGTATACATTTAAGTTGAGCCTCTATTATGGTATCTTTAAAAAGTTTCCATGCAGTTTGCAGGGATTTCACTTTTGGCACTGTACCTTTTAATTTCTGTTTTACTAACGTTCTCATTTCTGTGTAGTCTTCCTTTCTTAAATTAAATGCTACATGTTGGGTTGCTGTGGTGTTTTCCCCACTAAAAGGATGTTAAATTTAATTATATTATGGTCACTATTACCAAGCGGTCCAGATATGTTTACTTCTTGAACCAGATCCTGTTCTGCACTTAGGACTAAATCAAGAATTGCCTCTCCTCTTGTGGGTTCCAGGACTAGCTGCTCCAAGAAGCAGTCATTTAAGGTGTCAACAGACGAACACGGCTACCACATTAAGAAACTTTAAGACACCATAATAGAGGCCCAACTTAAATGTATACCCCAAATTAAAAAACACAGTCAAAGAACTAAAAAGAGCCACTGTGGCTTAACAACCATGTAAAAGAAGCAGTGAGAGATAAAAAGGCATTTTTAAAAAGTGGAAGTCAAATCCTAGTGAGGTAAATTGAAAGGAGCATAAACACTGCCGAATTAAGTGTAAAAATGTAATAAGAAAAGCCAAAAAGGAGTTTGAAGAACAGATAGCCAAAACTCAAAAGGTAATAACAAAATGTTTTTTAAGTACATCAGAAGCAGGAAGCCTGCTAAACAACTAGTGGGGCCCCTGGACGATCGAGATACAAAAGGAGCACTTAAAGACGATAAAGTCGTTGCAGAGAAACTAAATTAATTCTTTGCTTCAGTCTTCACGGCTGAGGATGTTAGGGAGATTCCCAAACATGAGCCGTTCTTTGTAGGTGACAAATCTGAGGAATTGTCACAGATTGAAGTATCACTAGAGGATGTTTTGGAATTAATGGATAAACTTAACAGTAACAGGTCACTGGGACCAGAGGGCATTCACCCAAGAGTTTTGAAAGAACTCAAATGTGAAATTGCGGAACAATTAACTACGGTTTGTAACCTGTCCTTTAAATCAGCTTCTGTACCCAATGTCTGGAAGATAGCTAATGTAACGCCAATATTTAAGAAGGGCTCTAGAGGTGATCCCAGCAATTATAGACCGGTAAGTCTAACATCAGTACCAGGCAAATTAGTTGAAACAATAGTAAAGAATAAAATTGTCAAATATATAGAAAATTGTTGGGCAAAAGTCAACATGGTTTCTGTAAAGGGAGATCATGTTTTACTAATCTATTAGAGTTCTTTGGAGGGGTCAACAAACATGTGGACAACGGGGATCCAGTGGACATAGTGTATTTAGATTTCCAAAAAGCCTTTGACAAGGTCCCTCACCAAAGGCTCTTACGTAAATTAAGTTATCATGGGATAAGAGGGAAGATCCTTTCATGGATCGAGAACTGGTTAAAAGACAGGGAACAAAGGGTAGGAATAAATGGTAAATTTTCAGAATGGAGAGGGTAAGTAGTGGTGTTCCCCAAGGGTCAGTCCTAGGACCAATTCTATTCAACATATTCATAAATGATCTGGAGAAAGGAGGTAAACAGTGAGGTGGCAAAGTTTGCAGATGATACTAAACTGCTCAAGATAGTTAAGACCAAAGCAGACTGTGAAGAACGTCAAAAAGATCTCTCAAAACTGAATGATTGGGCAATAAAATGGCAAATGAAATTTAATATGGATAAATGTAAAGTAATGCACATTGGAAAAAATAACCCAATATGATGGGGGCTAATTTAGCTACAACTAATCAGGAGAAAGATCTTGGAATCATCCTGGATAGTCTCTGAAGATGTCCACATAGTGTGCAGTGGCGGTTAAAAATAAAAAAAAAGCAAACAGGATGTTAGGAATCATTAAAAAAGGGATAGAGAATAAGATGGAGAATATTTTATTGCCCTTATATAAATCCATGGTATGCCCACATCTTGAATACTGTGTACAGATGTGGTCTCCTCATCTCAAAAAGATATACTGGGCATTAGAAAAGGTTCAGAAAAGGACAACTAAATGATTAGGGGTTGGAATGGGTCCCATATGAGGAGAGATTAAAGAGGATAGGACTTTTCAGCTTGGAAAAGAGGAGACTAAGGGGGGATATGCTAGAGGTATATAAAATCATGAGTGGTGTGGAGAAAGTGAATAAGGAAAAGTTATTTACTTGTTCCCATAATATAAGAACTAGGGGCCACCAAATTAGATTAATGGGCAGCAGGTTTTAAAACAAATAAAAGGACATTCTTCTTCACTCAGCGCACAGTCAACCTGTGGAACTCCTTGCCTAAGAAGGTTGTGAAGGCTAGGACTATAACAGGGTTTAAAAGAGAAGTGCATAAATTCATGGAGGTTAAGTCCATTAATGACTATTAGCCAGGGTGGGTAAGGAATGGTGTCCCTAGCCTCTGTTTGTCAGAGGGTGGAGATGAATGGCAGGAGAGAGATCACTTGATTATTACCTCTAAGGTTCACTTCCTCTGGGGCACCTGGCATTGGCCACTGTCAGCAGACAGAATACTGGGCTGGATGGACCTTTGGTCTGACCCAGTATGGCCATTCTTTTGTTCTTATTTCTGCATCACGTCCTGAGGTGACATGTACTCAGTCAATATGGGGATAGTTGAAATCTGCCATTATTATTGTAGCATTTCACAGTCACTATCGCCATCCTGGTCAGGTGGTCAGTAATATGTCCCTACTGCTTATTATTAGAGCATGGAATTACTATCCATAGAGGTTCTATGGTAGAGTTTGATTCATTTAAGACTTTTACTTCATTTGTTTCTATGCTTTCTTTCACTTATAGTGCCACTTCCCCACCAGCACAACCTGTTCTGTCCTTCCGATATATTTTGTACCCTGGTATTACAGTGTCCGATTGATTATCCTCATTCCAACAAGTTTCTGTGATGCCTATTGTATCAATATCCTCATTTAATACAAGGCACTCTAGTTCACCCATCTTATTATTTAGACTTCTAGCATTGGTATATAGGCACTTTAAAAACGTGTCACTTTTTAGCTGTCTGCCATTACATGATGTAATGAATGGGACTCTTTCATTTGACTGTTTCTCATCAGATCCTACCCATATTTCATCATATTCCATCCTCTCCTCTTTACTAAGACATAGAGAATCTCCATTAATAGATCCTCCCCTAAGGGATGTCTCTGTCCAAACGATGTGCTCCTCTGCACCTCTCGGCTTTCCTCAGCCCTTAGTTTAAAACTGCCTCTATGACCTTTTTAAGTGCCAGCAACTTGGTTCCATTTTGATTTAGGTGGAGCCCATCCTTCCTGTATAGGTCCCCCCTTTCCCAAAAGTTTCCCCAGTTCCTAATAAATCTAAACCCCTCCTCACGATACCATCATCGCATCCACGCATTGAGACCCTGCAGTTCTGCCTGTCTAATTGGCCCTGTGCGTGGAACTAGAAGTGGACCTAGAAGCATTTCACAGTTGGGAGATGAGTCCTTATTAGATCCTCACTGCTCCTAGACATTCAAGTAGCAATGGTGACAAGAAGAAAAGGAGTACTTGTGGCACCTTAGAGACCTTAGAGATGCATCTGATGAAGTGAGCTGTAGCTCACAAAGCTTATGCTCAAATAAATTTGTTAGTCTCTAAAGTGCCACAAGTACTCCTTTTCTTTTTGCGAATACAGACTAACACGGCTGCTACTCTGAATGGTGACAAGAAATGTCTTCTTTCAGCACAGATCATGAGAAAGGCTGACTTTTGTTCTCAGAGGAAGACCTAGCTATGCTGATCCACGTTCTTGTCACCATCAGGTTGGCTGCTGCAATGCAAAGTATCCGAAAGTAACGTTTACATATCAATTGCAGCTAGTGAATATGCAGTGGCCCGCGTCTACTAAGTAGGACATGCTGCAAATACCACATAACACTTCCACTGTCCACATCCACAACTGCTCACCTTACTGATTCTGGATCCAAGTCAAGGCACCCGTTCTTACCTTCAAAAACATCAATAGACTAGACCTATTCTCTTCTATGGTGGCCTTTCCTTCCACAGAGTGCTGAAGTAGCTACAATCAACTGGGACAGTGTGGCCAAAAGCACACATACAAAAAAGTCAGAGAATGGATCAAAGCACTTTTAGTGGAAGTCCCAAGTCAAGCCATTTACCACCAAGAATCAGGCTGAGCTTGTGCTGAATTTTGGACATAATGCAAGATGTATTTCTCTAAGCATGCTCTTCCCACCAAATAAGAGTAGTAGAAACACCTACCAAGCAATGGCCTCCTCCAAGATAGGCACCAATCAACTAAAATAAGGGTGGTGTAGAGCATTTAGACCCATCTTCAGACAGAAATCATTGTGCATGTTAGTTGTGTAAATGGCACCTAAACAGCATGGAGATGGGTGCAGAAGATGGGTGCATTGTATATCAGTTAATATCAATGCTAATATTATCTTAATATGATCTAACAAAAGTTTTTTCCATTTCCATAGATCCTCTGAACCATCTCCATTGTTTTCCTCTCATATATTGCTGCATGTTATTGAAGTAAACAGCAGTATTTAGGAATAATGAGCAAATTCATCTGTGATCATCCATGAATCAACAGACTTACAATGGAATCATAAATAGACCTACACCAAGGATTAATGCTGTTCAGATTTTCTAGAGTCAGGCAAAGTAACTGTCCACTCACAGATAACTAAAATGTTACACTCCTAAGAGTAGCATATGCTCTCATGTTCGCTGCCATAAGCCTCATGTAAGCAGGTAAACTCCAGCATCTGTGGGAGGAGAGAGATTTTCATTTTTCAAAAAGGACAATTTTTTTAGCATTCTAAGTAGGCAGGGAGAGAATATAGCTCTAAAAATGTTATTCAATTGTGTGCTGACTTGATAAAAATTGGAGAACTTCTCTCTCTCTCTCTCTCTCTCTCTCTCTGGTTCTCAGTCAGAGTGAATGCCAAGAGAGGCCTGCTAGGTTTGGTTCCTATGAGTTATTCTGTTCTATACTTTCTATATAGGTTTTTATACTGCATTCCTCACTGTAGAGTTTGAACCCTTAGTGCATTAGCAATGTGACTAATATCTGTCACGTGTTTGTTCATGTCTAAATCAATCAATGCCTAGTGGGATTTTCAAAACCACCTAGACACCTATTAGCATCATTATGCTCTTAAATACATTTAAAAATCTGTCCCTAAGGTCTTTGGGGAAGGGATTAGCTTTTCATTGTGTGTTTACAGGCCTAACACAACGGGGACTACCTGATCCCCAGATTGGGGCCTCTAGCCAAAACTGCTATACAAATAAGTGAAAATAAAAGTTTGGAATTACTTTCAGTACATGCCTATGAGAGTCGCACTGCTATTACTTTAGCAAGGGAATTGGGGAAGATTGCAACAGGCATTCTTGGAAACTAATATGACTAAATATAGTGAAAGACAAGGTGGGTGAGGTAATTTATTTTACCGGAACAAATTCTGTTGATGAGAGAGCAAGCCTGAAGAAGGTTGCATCCGATGAAGTGAGCTGTAGCTCACGAAAGCTTATGCTCTAATAATTTGTTAGTCTCTAAGGTGCCACGGGTACTCCTTTTCTTTAAGCCTCAAGAAGAGCTCTGTGTAAGCTTGAAATCTTGTCTCTTTCACCAACAGAAGTTGGTCCAGTTAAAGGTATTACCTCACCCACCTTGTCTCTCTAATATCTGAACCAACAAGGCTACAACACTACATTTAAATATAGTGACAGTTACATTTTAGTCATTTGTGTGTTTCTCTGCTTTTGGAATCTTACAGTCTTAATTTTCAGCAAAACCACTGGTCTGTGTTCCTGATACCATCCATATATCCTTGTCTATATTCTCACAAAGGAAAAAAAGTCAACCAGCCATCCAGCACCTGGAAAGCAATCTACCCCGATAGATCTAACTATCATTCTGCCTTGATAGACTGTCAGTCTGCAACAGATTTGGTTCTAGCTGCTTAAGAAAACGAAGGTTTTTATTTTAAAAATGTTAAAAGAGCTGTGATTTCTCTTTACATCACAAGTATTACACATTTGTGTTATAATATACACAGTTGTAACATCACGCATTTTTTGAAGATCACCCATTAATCTGTTGCCTCCACAAGTAATATTTCAGTATCTTTGGAGTTATTCATGCCCTTCTGCAGGTCACTCAACTGATGTGACTGAAACTAGGTTTCAAAATGTATACCAATTTTTTTTATTGCTTGCCTTGCATGTAAAGAATACCCTGTTTATTAGTAGCGGCTGAAGTGGCAACTTCTCTGGTGGCATCAAATACCACATGAGAAATCCCAAACTTGCTTGCAAGCTGCTTATGTTTGGATCAAAATTAGAGCTATGTCAGGTTCAGAAATTGGAAGTAGGATTATTTCTTGAATGTACAGAGCGGATCAGTCCTGTTTCCTTAATGCAAGGCACAGCAATGGGAAATGTGACCTTGGAGAGATTTAACTGAACGCCAATATTCCCAAGGTTCTATAGCCCTTAAATGCTGCATAAACGGTTGCAGAAGGATGAGATTTCAGACTAGTGGCAATGTTTGTCTTGAACAAAATACCTTGAATTTCACTCAAGTATTTTATAGTCAAGGCACAAGTTATGACCCACATATTTCATTAAATCTATTTAATTTATACCAAAATCCATTGCCTTTTTGTGTTTCAAAATTAATATTTCTTATGGGAATAAAATCCGAAGAAGAAGAGAGACTGATTTAGGCTTAATCTTTCTTATTTTGATAAGAAGGATTTTCTGAGTAAAGGTGCAAGTCATTTGTAGTTCTGATCACTCTAGTATGCTGTTCCTTACCTCAGAGTAGAAAATGTTCTAAATATTTAACAAATCAGACTAATTATACAGGATAATTGAATCCTTAGTATAAAGCCTGAGAGATTTCATTTTTCGAACGTTATTTGCTGCTGATGTGAATACCAGGCGGAGAGATAAAAACTACAGACCTGTTAATAATACTAAGAAGACAGAAAAAAATACTTTTAGTTTTGAGGAAAACATTTGACTCAGGATAAAGTTAATTATTAAGTTATATTCGTCTCTCCACCCCTGCAAAAGTTATTTTAATTGCTACTTTATGCCAAATGTGTGTTTTACTTAAGAACAGGAATGACATTCTATTTGAAGCAATACTTAATAGAACAGAGTTATTCAAGGGGAGTGTTTTATTAATAAAGCATTTTCTGGTATAATCATCATATCATATATAATATTTCACAGGATTCTTGAGGTAACCTTCAAGCAATTTTACAGAGAGAAGGAACAATTGGAGCTTCTAATCCAAAGTGTTAAAAAAATCTAATGTTGGGATAACTTTTGTTTTTTAAATGCTAAGTGATTTTATTCAAGCTGGTGGAGACAGGGGAGGGGGGAGAATTAGTAAGAGCTATTTGTTACCATGAGAGCTGCCATTTTTAAACTATTATGAATATTTGAATACATTTACATGCATTGAAAGCAAACCATTCAACAAACAAGGTTCACTTTATGAAGACAAACTTGCAGCATATGATTGAGTGACGGCACAATGGCTGATTTAAACTTTATTAGTCTCCTCCATTCATTGACTATTTTCTGATGACAAAGGGTCATAAAGGATGTCTTAGGTCTCTCTGGCCAGTTTTATTTTATTTATTTTTTGATAAACCCTGTGGCTGCCATTGTTGAGTGAGAAAATGTACTGAGCAACTCTACCAAAACCTCACATGCGGTCTCTGATCTTTAATAGGCAATGCTGTATCAAGCTTTCCAAAATACTGGAATAAGCAGGAAAACTGGTTTAGCAAAAAGACTACATAGTTCTGTTAACCAGTTCAACATTAAGACATGTCTGCATGCATTCCTAGTGCCTATGACAATAGCAACACTTCCTTTCAGACTAATAGGTCCTGAGCCCCATCCTTTGTCTGCTGATTAACTGCTCTATTCATTGACCAGACCACTAATTGCATGCTCCTTATAGTTACCCTACATTACTGTAAGAATTAATGAGACACAATTACAGCTCCCAGAAATCTCAGGCCTAGCCAACTGCAAAGCACTCCAACTGAATAAGAACTCCCCAAGAATAAAGAGAAAAATTCAGTCCATTGTTCACAGGAAGCAGAATGTTTTTTGTTAAAAAATTGTATTTATTTGAAGCTGTTTCATAATTAGGCCCTGGAGAAAAAAGAGAGAGAGACTAGAGAAAGGACTTGGGAACCAGCATTCATTGAGAAATCACAGTTCATGCTAAGAGACACACAGACACTTCACATATGAGAAAACGCACAAGGAATGTAGTGCATGAAAAATAGTGTTATGAATAATACAAACATATAGAGCGAATCAGTTGTTTAAACAGAGCATGGGGGAAAGTAAGTGAATCATTTCCAATCCTACATTTGTCCAAGGTACCTGAAATATGTGCAATTTAAACAAAAATGTGACAGGTCAAAGCACTCGTGTTTACACTTAAGGACTGTTTTTATTACCCCAGCCTACAATCTAGTAGGCACCAAGACCTAAGGTCATTAGCCACGAAATAAAGTCAGATGGAAGCACTGGCTCAGTTGAGCATTGTATATGTGGACTCTTCTCCTAAACATTGTCAGGTCTTGAATAGTAGGACATGACTATTAAAGAAACTCTGGGCACCTTTAATTTGTATAGTCAACAGCAAGAGATATTCAAGGTCTTGATGCCCTGGGATGTACATAAGGATTATATTCATGCACATTAATGGTTCTTGAACAACTTCTCCAAAACAGTAGGAACAATCAGTATTTTTCTCAATGTTACACTAATGATGTCTCTTCTTCCACCAATTTATCTTCAACATTTTCATAAGATATCTTGAAATTACATTTACAAAGTTCCCTTATTCCAAAGTCACTGGATGTTTAAGATATAGCTTAAATATAAACACTAAAATTTTAAAAGCCCCAGTAAATGCCTCTCAACATACAATGCATAACAACTACCCAGAGATCACAAACAAAGAAGGAAATTCTATGCTGCCTTGTTTCACAATTACAACCTTGGTCAGAGAGTATGCTGTCCCCTTCCTCATAGAACTGTACAGAAGAATACCCACCAGTTACAACCCCATTAATTGGAGTGGTGGCTTAGATTTGTGACAAAAAGAGTTCTTCTGATGCCATCACATATTAATATCACCACAAACTCTTTCTTCGGTGAAGCAGATTGTTCTCACCATGGAGTACTGAATCATGAGTGGTAAACATGGTACCAATATTAGTGGAGCATCTTCATGGCTACTGTATAAAGGTCTGCAATACCTCTGTCTCAGGATAGGAGTCATTATTCTCTGACTCAGAGAGCTATGATTACACGAGAGGCAAGCTGTGTTATACCGCATCCCTGGAAGGGTCATTGGCAACAAGGATCAAACCTGAAAGCATGAGCCTCTACTGCTTCAGTTAAAAGATCCAGCTGTATTATCCAAGGTTGTAGCTGGCACATCAACCTCAGTGTGGCCCAACCACCAATAGAGGGGGACAGAATGCCACACTGAAAGGGTGTGAGTAGCCTGCAGCTGCAAGTTTGACAGCATTATTTTAAATGGGTCTTTCTGGAGGGCTCACCCTAGTGGTAGAAGAGAGGTCCCATCACCATATACTGTACTACGATCTCATCCTTGGTCCACACCTCTCTGCCTTTCAGGACCCAAATACAGGACAAGGGTAAGGGACAGAAGAAATGTATTCCTGCAGAAGGCTCTAAATAATATGAGGTTCCTTCCTTTAGCACATATAACATTTTCTGTTACCTCAACTTCAGCAGTCATCATTTTTTATGCAAATAGTATATAAAAGTAATAGTAAGCTAACACAAACTTTGTTTGGGCTTAAGGCAAGTTTGATTTTTAGTGAGGATTATCTTACATACTGAGAAATATTGTGAAGACAATCCTGTCTGCTAGGACGGATACTAAATGCCAAATTTAAGGCAGTGGGTTAGACATTTTGAACATAATTCCATCACCTAAGACTGACCTAGAACATCTTGAAGAATGATTTTAAAGATACTTGTGCATGCTGCAACTTGAGGCCAGAAAAGGTCTCCTAGGCCTGATTCTATCTCATTTACACCACTTTCACATTGGTACAGTTTTCACTTAACTGGGGTTACTCCTGATTTACATTGCTGTATGTCAGCCACATCAGAATCAGCCATAAAACTGCAAAGCAATGGGGCAAAAAATGCTCCTGATCCTGCAACTAATGGTGTGTGAGCTTAACTTTCTGCACACAACTGATTCAGTTAAATTCAATAGACTACCCATGTGTGTAAAGTTAAGCACATGGGTTAGTGCTTGCAGGATCAGAGCCTATTTTCTAGTAAACTATTGATCTAATCCAAGAATTTATCTACACTAGAAAGCAATCCACCAATCCCTTTCTAATGTAGATACATTCCTGAATAAATTAGTAGTCTACAATGAAATGGATCCTGAGCCTGCATATACTAACACCCACGGTTAACTGTTATATTTATACCAGGAAACCCTTCTTGTGAAGAGCAATCTTATACTAGTAAAAGTTGCCAGTATAGCGTATATCTGTTCCTCGAGTGAAAAAAAACCATACTGGCAAGAGGACTTTTGCTGACATAATTATGTCTACACTAGATCTTTTGCTGGCATAGCTGGTTAGAAAAAATCATATCCCTAACCTTCATTGTTATACCAGCCAAACTTAAGTATAGACCAGGCCAAAGTGTTTCAGCTATGAGAAATCAAGTTCTGTACTAGTCATGAAGTGAGTCTGCACTCTGCAACCTCTCATGACCTGAGAAACCCTAAGCTTTCTAAAAGATCAAATCACATCATCATGTTTTCACCTACTGTAATCTCTCACCAGCGCTGAGGTTAGTATTATACTATTTTTACCACTTATAGAGCAGGTGGAAATATCAAGGCAATCTGCAAGCCAGTTCTAGACCACATTCACAGCTAAGTAGGATCATTTATACTACAACAAAATTATAAAAAGTGAAAATATTGGAAACCCCAGAATTTTCCATTTTAATGTATGATAGTTTTTTGGATTAGACTAAAAACCAATTCTGAATATGTAACTATTGAACAGTTTCTCATTTTAAATCAGCTATGGTTGACTTTCGCAACGATGACTAGATAAATAGATTCCCTTAGTTCTATTAGGTGCCTGATATTATGCCATTTTTGAAGGAAAATAAGCAGACTGATTGATACAATATGGAATTTTTAAACCTTGCTAGAGCTGTAAGATGGAAGTTACTGTTATCACTGGCTTCAGAGACCAGATTGTTTTTAAATACGAGATTTGCATGTATATTCACAGCGCTAGAGTGTGGCATTTAGCAACACCACATGGCTGAGTAGAGGCCTGGGCAGAGCCTCAGCACAAAATCTACAGGAGATTATACCTCAGAAGACACAATCCTCACGCATAGGCTCAGAGACTGTGGACAATGCTGTACAGTTCTTTAAACCACTCCAATGTAATCCTCTCCTGTGTTCACTTCAAAATTCTACAGAGGTAGGGAAGGGAAATGGTGCTACCTCCTTCCTACCCCCTTTGAGGTGATTTACGGAGTACAGGGATTACAGCTGCCCTTAGGCCTTACATGGAGTGTGCAGTTGGGTGAGGTAGAGGGAAAGCTCCTTAACTACCTTTCCCTTCTTTGTTCCTTGTGTCATATAAGGCCTGTGCATAATCTGTCCTTCAGCAGCAGCCTGGTCTTTTGGATGGTGCCCGAAGGCTTCATGAGCTAGGACTCAAGACTAAGCAGCATGTTTTGTAACTAGAATAACAATAATCATGAAAACAATGAGGAGTCAGGTGGCGCCTTAAAAACTAACAGATTTATTTGGGCATAAGCTTTCGTGGGTAAAAAACCCACTTCTTCAGATGCGTGGAGTGAAAATTACAGTTCAGGCACCAAGACATCAGTACATCAAGAGTTTCCCTGGTGCTACTGCCTAAGATCTGTTGCACTCCAAGCTGGCCCATGATGCAGGATTAATGCACTTGCAGAGTTTCCAACCCACATAACCTACAACTATGGCCAATAGATGAGACGTTCAAAAACATACGCTAGGGTAGAAGTTGAATTTAAAATCCATAGTATATCAGAAAAGAAGGAGCAATAGTGAAACAAATCTCAGGACTATCTAAAACTCAGTGCGAGGACATCTTCCAAGTTTACTTCTACAAGACTCCCAGTCTTTCTCCACACACAAAATGATATATACATCAGCAGATGGGAAAGGAGAGTCATAAAACCCAAAGATGACTTGGGCCACAGTACTCTTGACGTAATGTATTTCCATGTTATTGATTTTTTCTGAATAATTCCAAATGAATTCTGCCTATTGTAGAAGTATCATAAGAGAACACGTTTCAACTATAGCAAAACAGCTTTAGAAACTTTGGGCATACCAATAGTAGAATTAAGATTGTTACAGGGCTTAGCAATGCACAAATTACAAGTCAAGTTGCAGTGAAATTATTTCCTGATATTGTGTATTTCCCTATAACATAGTTCCACTGTACATCTACTATAAAAAAATTATTCCAGGTCACTGAACTCTAAAAACAAAATGGTGGAATGACAAACCTCGTGACTGAAATCCACTATCTGCAGAACTTTCCTGAATTGAGATTATGTTCATGCATAAGTCTATAATATATTCTCCCCGAGAGGCAAATTGACCTTTCCACTCTAGATCCCATTTCATATTTTCCATCCTTAGAATAAAAAACCTCAGAATATACCAGATTCATTTAGTAGCACAAGAAGTTTGTACTTGTTGGACACAGATGATACTACTAAATTTATATTATAGTTGGTGCTAGAGTTCAATGGAGAAGCTTCCAGCTGAAACAGACAAACTATACAGGAAATATTTTATTTGAACCCTAAATTCCATTTTATCTTACCTCACAGGAAAATCAGTAGTTAATACAGCAATCCATGACACAGATTTTTGGAATTTGCCATTTATTCTCAGTCTCTACTTTCACACTGTCTAGTAGTTAACTGTCAAATACTAGATGAGTTTAAAAAAGTTAGACGTTCTTATCTTATCACAGAAATGTAAAAGTAAACAGTATAAAATTATATTTCCGCTAGTTAAAATTGTAACAAAAAAAATTAGGGCTCTGCCTTATTTTACTTTTCCCCAGAATATATAAACTTGTAATTAAACTTTTCACCTTTCCAAGTAGCTGACTGTGTATTCCTGCACAGTGGGTGGTTTTCTCTGCAGACACATTGACTTGGAAAATATACAAAGCAGAAATCCCTGAATGGAATTTATGGCTAAATTTAACCATGCATATTTTTAATAAAATTTGCATATCTCTCTTGCAACATTAAGAGAGAAAAAAATCTAAATTCAGTTAATTGTAACACCATATTGCTTTGTCAGAGAGAAATAATATGAGATTTGAAGTTATAATTTCCATATTATTGATGATGTGTGTGAAGGGAAATCTGTGCAAATATTCCTGGTGCTGCCTTAAAGAGATTTCAAGAATAGGAGAATATTAACCTTTCACATGGAGCTTAGATATGGAAAAGGAGCTTCTTCTACTCAAAGATGACTTAGATGGCAATTATAAAAGTGTTGATGGAGAGCCTCTGGAGTTCTGGGAAGTGACAGCTCTAACACTCCATCCCAGAACCACCAGATTATATTAATAAAAAGTTAACTAGTTTTGAAAAAAATGTTTTTTTAAACCTTTCAGGCAAGTGTTGAATGAAAAGCCTTTCCTACAAACAGGTTAATCAGTGTCAATTTCTTGACACCAGGTTGTTTTTTTTTGATACATTGCCACAGCACCTCTCTACATTTTATTCTTGAAAGCAATTTAGCTACCGACAGTAATCAGTAGCACAAAAATGCTCTTCTTCCCCCCCCTCTTTCTTACTGTTTGCTATGTTTTAAATAGGGCTCTTCCCATGCACCAACTGACCAGCCTTTAAATCCTTCAAAATGAAATTCGTATTTCTACCAACATAAATGTGCTTAATATCAGGCGTGGTCTACACATAAAATTTAGGTCAACATAGCTACGTCAGTCTGGGAAGGAAGTGAAAGATACACATGCCTGAGCAATGTACCTATGCTGACCTAACCCCCAGCATAGGCACAACTAGGCTGACAGAAAACTGCTTCTACTGACCTTGTTGCCATCACTCAGGGAGGTGGTGTTCCTACACCAACAGAGAAAAAATTCTTCCATCAATGTAGGCTGCATCTACACTATAGGGTATGCCAGTATATCTACAGCATTGTAGCTATGCCTCTACAGTTTCCGTAGTGTAGACATAATCTCAGCACAGCTATTCCCACATAAGAAGAGGAATAAGGCACTTTTATACCAGTATAACTGTGGCCAGACCAGAGCTTGTATTGGTATAACTTTTTTGGTCAACAGTTATATCTGTACAGAAACTGTATTTAGACCCGGCCTTAACTCTTCACTGCTGATCTTCTCTCCAACATTGTCTGCTCTCTCCAGCCTGGTCTAGACTTAAAGACTAAGGCCAACATACCTATGGTGCTCAGGGGTGTGAAAAACTCCACACCCCTAAGCACCATTGCTATGCCAACCAGACCCAGGGTGTAGACGCAGATAGGTCAATGAAAGAATGTTTCCTTCAACCCATTGCTCAGGGCCATGGAGTTCCTGTAGCAATGGAAAAACCTCTTCCATCACTGTAGTCTGAGTCTAGACCAGGGTTCTTGCAACAAAATTTTTGGTGGCCTCAGAGTGCAGTCACCAACTCTTACTGGTGGCGGCACTGACACTTTTTCCTAAAGTCCTTAATTAACTTTGGGGGGGGAATTAAATATACACAGATTCACATCCAAATCACTGTGAAGTATATTTGTAGGGTTTTTCTCAGAAATAATTTTTCTCAAAAATAATGCTGGCTTTCCGCTTCTTCCCCCACAATCCAGGGCTTCGTAGATCAACTTAGAGAGAACCAAGAAGATTTTAGACCATTGAGATAATGTACAGATCATATTGTTACCTGGGAGGCTGTGAAAAGTGATACTTGAATGTTTGTTAATATCACTTTTCTCAGCAAGCCCCAGGACTCATAAGCCCTAGATGTGGGGTCTGAAGGAGGAGGCAGCAGGGGCCAGAAGCGACGGTGGGATGGATGCAGGGCCTGGAAAGGCAGCAGGGGCCCAGGGCAATGGGGCGGGGGGATGGATCCGGGGCCAGCATAGGTGCAGGAAGTAGAGGTGCAGGGTGTGCTGCAGCCCCGCACCAGGGCTCCACTCCGCAGCTCGGGTCCTAGGGGCTGGCCCCATGTCCTGCTCCCCAGCTGCTTGCTCCGCGCCCGGGGCCCTGCTCCCTGCCCTCTGGCTGGGACTTCACTCCCCTGCTGCTGGCCCCAAGCCCCGCACTCCGCTCCCCAACCCCGCACCTGGGTCTTGTGTCCGGGCCGCTGGTCCCACTCCTCAGCCGCTGGCCCTGGGCTGTGCCGCCAGCACCACTCCCCAGATATTAGCCCAGGGCCACATTCCCAGCCCCATGCCTGGGGCTCTGCTCCTGGGTCCCCAGCTTCCAGCCCCACTCCCTGGCCACTGGCCCCTGTCCAGGGCCCCGTGCCCAGCCCCCCATTCCCAGGGCTCCACTCCCCATGCCTGGTCCTCTGCTCCTGGCCCCATGCCCACCCCTAGCTGTGGCCACAGCCTCAGCCCCTTACCCCTGTCCGGGTCCGCCCTCCCGGAGACACAGCCCTGCTTCCGGCCTCAGCTCGGGGGGTGGGGCACAGACAGGGGTAAAGGGGCTGGTTTTCAGCCCCCCCACTACTAAAAGTATCCCAGTGCCACTGGGGGGCCAGTGGAGTCAGCAGGGGCCCGGGGCAATTGGGGGGATGCATGCAGGGCCGGGGGAGGTAGCAGGATCATGGGGTGAGGGAATGGATCCAGGGCCACAGGAGATAGTGGGGCAGGGGCGATGGGTGATGAGTCCCACTGTGTGATGGAGCCAGGGATCGGAGCCTGCTGCCATGCAGTCAGAGCTGTGGGTCAGCGCCCAGGGCTCGTGTCTGCTGCCACACGGCCAGAGCCCGGAGCTGGGTGCCGGAGCCCAGGAGCGCGTGGCTGGAGCCAGGAGTCAGCGCCTGCTGCTGCATGGCCAGAGCCAAGTGTCAGCGCCCGGGGCCAGCTCCTGTCACCACGTGGTCGGAGCCCAGGAACAGAACTGTGGGTTAGTGCCCATTGTCATGCAGCTGCAGCAGGGGATCAACACCAGGGCTAGGGCCATGTGGCTAGAGCTAAGGGCCATCGCCTGCTACCGCACGGCCGGAACTGGGGGCTAGATGTGGGGGCTGAAGGAGGAGGCAGCAGGGGCCAGAAGCAATGGTAGGATGGATGCGGGGCCTGGGGAGGTAGCGGGGGCCAACTGAAGCTCTGTGGCCAGAGCTAGAGGTCAGCACCTGCTGCCTAAGGGCCAGAGCCAGGGGTTGGCATCCAAAGCCCCGTGCTTGGAGCCCACTGCTGTGCGGCTGGGGTTGGCGCCTGTGGCCAACAGGGGGGGTCAGTATCCGCTGCCACACAGTTGGAGTCCAGGGCCGCACAGCCAGGTTCCTGAAGTCCCACCTTTGGTCTAGACTGTGGGGTCAAACTGTAGCTATGTAACTATAGCACCAGTAGTGTAGACATGACTTCCCACTGCTTAGCTATTTTACTGTTTGCCAAAATTAGACCTAATCCTGCAACAGGATGTGTGTAGACAGGCTCACATTGAGGAAGTGGAAGATTGTGGTACACTTTTAAGCTCCAGCCACAAAATAAGCTCCATTCAGGTGGATCATCAAAATGAGACATTGCTCTCAGCAGATTGTGCAGATGTTCAAATTGTGTGCATGCCTTTGTTCATTTGTTATGTGAGCTCCACAAGTTTGGCTCCCCCTTGATTGAGCATCAAGGTACTCATGGACTCTGCTTGGGCTCAGCTCTTTCTGGACTAAGGAAAAGAAAAGTGGCAGTATGTGCCAAATGCCACCCATCTGAGTAATCAAAATAGCATATCATTCCTAGTAAATTGTGCAGATTTCTGACCCATCTTCTCCTGTCTTATGTGAAGAACTGAAATAATCAACAATGTTGACATTTAAATTATCATTATTGGACATCTCAGTTAACATCTCATGCAGATGAGTGGGGCAGCTCAAACCTCTCAGAGTTGTTGTTCAAAACATCCTGCAGACTCGCGGACATCTCTGCATCTGTTAACCTAAAATGTGAACCAAGTGTTTCTTCACAACTATAACCACTTTGGATTTATTAAAAAATGAAAGGTGAGATTATGGAGAACAAGATGTCATCTCTCTCCAGATGCAAGGCATCATATGAATCCAAAGCCCAGCTGCAAGCAGAATCTACCATATGTGCCGTCCTACTGAAGCCAGTGAGATTCCATACAGACATAAGAATCTTCCCACATAGGTTCCATTACAAGATCAGAACCTTACACTGTTACAGGAGGGATTTTTGCAAAGCATCATAGACACATAAGGCGCTACACAGATAACCAAGGGGAGAAAGTCATTTTATACTGTAAAAGTGCAAAAAAAATTTAGTGTGCAATCTCAGTAATACAGTGCATATAAGTGGAGGTCACCATGAAAATCATGTGTGCCCAGATCTTGCCTTAACTAAGGTAGCTCTCCTTCTTAAGAAAAAAAGTTAAGTATGGTAACCGACAAGGATCCAATTAAGCAAGGTGCTGAGTGCCTCTTGAGATGTGTTTAGCGCCCCTCTGCTCACACTGAAGTCAATGGGAGTTGAGGCCCTCAGCTCAGAGTTTGGCCATAGATCTCCAAACATCAATTCCTAAGTAGAAAATGAACCAAGCAGTTGGTCATTCAAATCATAAGCTCTATGTATTGACAGTAATGAGTTAAAGATTAATTGACTTACTAGGTGTGTACATGGTCACTTCATGGGGCTACAGTCAGGAAGACAACCGATCTTCTTCGAGGATCTTGCTCCACCTGAAGCTAAGTAGCAGGTATGCTGAATGTCAATAAAAGCAGGAGGTGGTAAATGGAAGAGGATGGGAAGTTATACAGAGCTTCAAACTGATGCTTTGTGTCAACAAATGTGAATAAACTGCTGTCTTTCAGTGAACTAGTTTAGAACACATGTACAGACGGGCTGATTTTTTTCTAAAATATTTAATTCCAGCTATCGGGGAGGAGGTCTAGGGTGAGGAGTGTTTTTTCTTTCTTTTTCTTTCAAGGACCTGATCCTACAACTTTTATTCATGCAAGTTGTCCCTTTGAAGTCATTGGAACTACTGGCATTAGTAAGGATTACTCACATATGTTAGGGTTTGTAGGATCAAACTCTCTATTTTTTACTTTAAATTTCAGTAGTGACAGAAAGTTACTAACCCATCTGATCTATGCGAGATGAGTTGGTTAGTCCCAGTCCAGTTACTAGTGAACAGATGCTCACATTATAATCAACTACCTTGTCCACAATCCTTGCAAGAGATGCAAAGGACTGGACAGACCTGGAAACCTAACTTCCCTCTCACCTCTTGACATTATCCCTCCACATAAGGGATGTGAGGAATGTTGCACTGCTATTGACCGTGCTGTATCTGTTCTCTAGGTTTGGATCTTTATTGTCCAGAAACTCAAAATTTAATGTTAAGATGTATTTGCATTTTAAATTATTTTAAGGACCTGTAAACACCATTTAGTCTTCTGTCTTTCAACCTGACAGATTTTATGTACTCTATTTTTCCATAAACAATTATTACCTTGAATAAATATCTCAGTGCATAGATGCAAGCCACCAAGAAGATATAGACCCACTACACAATTAATTGCCATTTCAAGACTGTTATCAGAAAACCTCACTCTTACAAGTAGTCTGTTAGGAGAATGAGGAATTCCTTTTTAAGCCATACTTCCTTCAAATTGCAAGGTCTTAGCGTACTGCTAGAACTACTTATCTGGAATTTTGCCTGACGATGATCCTTCCCTACAATTATTATAATAAAGTATGAAGTAGTACTAAGAAAGGAGGAGTATTAAAATAGTTTCTAGTCACATTGGGCAGTAATCATTCAATACATTATAGTTTAGAATTCTAAAGAGAATAGATACAAGCATAAGCTCTTCTTGTTAAATCTCATGATAACAGCACCAAGTCTCCTCATGCTATATAGAAAGTGTGGTCTCTAGGTAATGGATATATTTATTTCAAGTTATGAGAAACACTTTTTAAAGGTTTAATTTAAGTGTAAAACATTTAGTCCCATGCGCAAACATGTAAGCACAGGCATAGCTTTACTTACACGTGTGGACCAAAACGGGACGATGAGGCTACTCAAGGGCAGAACCTCATTTTTAAGATTGCCAATCTTATGAACAGTTAAACCAGGGGTCTCAAAGTCCCGACCCACCTGAGGCCTGAGAACCTCCCCAATGTGGCCTATAGGGCTCCAGCAATTTTGGGGCTCGGTCTCTCCCTTAGCCTTGCCTGCTGCCCCCAGGCACCTCCTCCCCCTCCCACACGCGTCCCCCAGGTGATTTAAAATGGCCTGGGGCCCTGTCCACCATCAGCAGCGCAGTGGAGCTCAGCGGCTTCCTGCGCGCTAGCTCCACGTGGCTGCCAGCCCCTCCCTGTGGCCCTGGGGCAGGGCCGTGCCTCCACGTGCTGCCCCCGCCCCGAGTGCCCCTGTGGCCAATGGGAAGCTGTGGGGTCGGTGCCTGGGGGCAGCAGTGCTTGGAGGCCCCCCAGCCCGCCCCACCTTGGAGCCCCAGGTAATCGCCGTGCCCCCCGACCCCTTCCCAGAGCCTGCACCTCCATCTCCTCCCCACATACCCCTTCCCAAACTCCCTCCCAGAGCCTGCACCCAGCACCCAAAATCCATCCCAGAGCCTGCAGCTCAGATCCCTTCCCCCACCCCCACCCAAACTCTCTCACAGAGCCTTAGGCAGGTGATGGGCGGAGTTTGGGGGGGTTCTGGGTGGCATGAGTGACATTATTAGCCCACTGGGAGGATTTGAGGACTGGCACTGGCCCTAAGGTAAATTGAGTTTGAGAACCCTGAGTTAAACCATTTTTCCTGAAGTGGACTGGGGAAGGGGGAAATAGTCAGATAATTGAAACGATGTTGATGAGGAAGTTGATATCCCCCTACCAATGCCTTAGTACATTGGAAATCACTTTGCAATGGTTTGAAGGACAAAAAGAAAGCAATGCAGTGCACCATACTGCAATTTATGCACTGTACCTAATGGAATTTTGAGATATTCCATTTCTGAACTCAATCCTGAATTACTTCATAAAATAGGGAGTTCTACCATATATAAAGCTTTACTTACATTGTTGTTTGTAGGTTTGGGGCCTTAAATGCTTGCAGAAGGGTACAAGCATGGTATTGCTAATGAAACAAGAACAGAGAGCTACAAGTATGTTGTGCTTTGTGACACAGTAACAGTGATCCTTTAAGAGGATGAGATGAAAAACAATTCAGAGGATCACAATGATCTTGCATTGAAGAAATGACACATGCTGCTGGTTCCTTTGATAATACTGGACAAAGTCTGCTGTAAAAAGAAAAACTGAACTGATATTCCATCACTCAATCCTCCTTGCACGTTGACATTAGCATAGTTTTGTTTTGTTTTTTGTTAAGGCCTGATCCAAAGCCCACTGAAGTCAGAGGGAATGATTCCATTGACTCCCATGGGCTTTAGATCATAGTCATAATTATATATTAATACATGTAGTAGGTTTTTAGACATTGTAACTAAAGTTGCAAGATTTCTGTAACAGTGAAAGAAACGGTGAACAAGATACTTGAGATACAAGATTTGCAATTTAGTTTATATTCATTAGAACCAACTATATTCACTTTGTTATCATTCTTGCGAGGTTTATGCCTTCCTCAAAAGCATGTAGTTTTCATGCTGGGGGGATTAGGAACATTAGCTAGATCAGGAACCTCTGTTTTTGAAGATGTAATTCTGTTAAATATCAATGAATAATTAGTTGCCAAATCCTGGATTAAATCTTTGTCTCTTACACCACTCTGCTTGGGCATGGGACAGAACTACGTTTATGTTGCTGATTGATAAATGCATCCGATGAAGTGAGCTGTAGCTCACGAAAGCTTATACTCTAATAAATTTGTTAGTCTCTAAGGTGCCACAAGTACTCCTTTTCTTTTTGCGAATACAGACTAACACGGCTGCTACTCTGAAATATGTTGCTGATATTATCTGTTACCTATATCCATTATTCAATCAGTGCAATAGCTTATATTTGGAATCTGAACCCATTCAAAAAAGCAAAATTGTCACATCCCTTGAAACAGATGTGTTGGTAATGCACACATCACCAGTGAAAGTTTGGCCAATTGGGAACTACATTTTGAGATTTGTAAAATGCTGCAATAGCAAGGATAACTACAACAAAGTTGAATGTAGTTGGAAACGGAGGCAGATGTCATATCAGTAAAAACTAAACAGATACCCTAACAAAGGAAGACCCCCCCCCCCCCCAATGCTCACTCAGACAAACTGAGTCTGTGGAATTAAGAAGATAAAATATAGGGCTGGCCAAAAATTTTCGGTTGGAACTTTTTTTTTTAAATGGAAAATTTGGTTTTCAGCTAAAAAAAAATTTTCAGGAAAAGTGTCTACTTGCTAAAGAATGTCTATTTTTAATCAAAAAAGCCAAACACCAATAAGCTGAAATATTTTGGCTGAAAACTGACCTAGTTCAATTTAGAAATACTGCTGCAGTACATCATGGGAATTGTAGTTTGTTTGCTTCATGTCCCCAGTTTTCTCAATGGACTGAGCTGTTCAGCTGGGTAACATCCCCATGATGCAACACAGTTAGGAACTCCTCCAATGTACCACCTGGCCTCTGCAAGAGAGGAGACTGTGGAACATCATCATGGGAGATGTGATCAGACCAGGGATCCTGGCCTTTGGAGAAGGGGAGGCATCTAAATTATAACTCCCAGGAGGGACTGCACAGCATTTCCAAATGGAGATTTTTAAAATTCCAACAGAAGTTTTCAGTATTCCAGTTTCCACCAAAAAATGGAAGTTTTCCATGGAAAATTTAGAAAAAATTAAAGTTTCATTTTCATCAAAATTTTCTGTAGAAAAAATGTTTTTGACCAGGTCTGCTAAAATCCCTTTCACATTGACATTCAGGCTTTAGGATCTACTACAATAGCTCTCTCCATCTGTTTGGACTTCCACTCACTTTGAGGCCTGATTCAGGACAAAGGTGCCGCTTAGAAGTTTTAGGTACCCTATGCCTGCACACAGAAATGTGTTGGTAACATGAAAACAGAACATTTGTATGCTGTGACTTAACTTCCAACTTAATTTAGGCCTTGTGAGAGCTGCACAGGTCTTTTAGAATCCCCTGTGGGAATCCTGAAGCCCTACTACACCATACCCAAGGGGCATCCCTAAGTGGAGGTCAAACCAAGCCAGGAAAGAGCTTGAGCTTCTGGGAGTTAATACCCAGCCAAGACTAAGGGGTTGGCTACACTTGCAAGTTACAGCGCAATAAAGGAGCCCCGGGTGCACTAGCTCACTACCTGTCCACGCTGGCAAGGCACACAGAGCACTCTGAATCCGCGGCTACAGCACTGCTGGTACTCCACCTTGGCGAGTGGAATAATGTTTGCTGCGCCCTCACTGAAGCACCGTGGCACCAGTGTGGACGAGGGGTTGCATTACTGCGCTCTGATCAGCCTCCGGAAATGTCCCATAATCCCCTTAAATCAAGTGGCCACTCTTCTCATTGTTTTTGAATCACTGTAGGATGCGGATATGCCCTTTGAAAGCTCCGTTTCTGACAGCTGTCTGCTCCGAGACAAAGCAACCATTAGTGTGGAATGCTGTGTGTGAGAGAGAGAGGCGGGGAGGGGTGGGGGGGGGGTTCCTGCTGTCTGAACTTACAAGACAGCATGCTGACATGCTCTCAGCCCTCCAAAAACCCCACTCTCTCTCCCCCACATAAATACTCCATTCCCCTCCCCCCCATTTGAAAAGCATGTTGCAGTCACTTGCACGCTGGGATAGCTGCCCATAATGCACCGTGCCCAATGCCGCTGCAAGTGCCGCAAATGTGATCATGCCAGTGCGCTCGAAGCTGTCAGTATGGACAGACTGCAGCGCTTTCCCTACTGTACTCTACGAAGGCTAGTTTAACTCAAAGTGCTCTACATTTGCAAGTGTAGCCATGCCCTAAGAGAAAACTCAGGGAGGCACTAGCATTTGGGAGCTAGTTAAATTCAGGTTTCAAGTAGCACCCGTGTTAGTCTGTATTCGCAAAAAGAAAAGGAGTACTTGTGGCACCTTAGAGACTAACAAATTTATTTGAGCATAAATTTTCATGAGCTCAGAAAGCTTATGCTCAAATAAATTTGTTAGTCTCTAAAATGCCACAAGTACTCCTTTTCTTTTTAGTTAAATTCAGGTGAGCCTGTTTAGGCTTCATTGGTGGGAAAGAGGTGAGGATTATGCTAAACAGAGACTACGAGCCCTGAGGGAAACAGACTCTGTCCATGAGATCTGTTCTTTATTATTTGAGTTTACTGTTTTTAGACTCAGTGGATTGAAAATACCTAAAGACTTGACAAATTACTGTTAGTTTGGATTAATCCAGAAGCCCTGCACTGTCTTTCCTCATTGTTCCACCTTGGCCTTGCAATACTTTGCAGTTTAGATTTTATTAAAGCTTCTGCAAAGTTTGATAAGAGAAACTGTATTTTAAGTGTTAATAAAAAGTTTTAAACATTCTCCCGCAGTGTTGACATCACCATTGTGCTAGAGCTAGAGAGCCAAAGGCTGAGAACAATTAGTGTCCAGATCAACAATCCTTCTCATGTTTATTAGCTCCTTACTCCACAAATTATCCTAATTAAAGCAGTAGGACTACTTATGGTTCTAGTCATTCTAAGCATAGTGGTAGGATCAGGTCCACAGAGATCATGTTTCTTTTTCCAAGATAAGTGGAATACAAAGAGTAAATAGGCCGGATGAATGATAAGAGGTGTAATTAGAAACTTGAGTAAGGATTTTCTTTAAATGTGATTTTTATCATTCTGTATTAACAAATTATTGCTATTGTGCATCCTGTATCTAAGCAGCAATTAGGAACAATAAACAAGTTAAAATGCGTGCACATCAAACACTTAACAGGAGTAAGACCCATTGCTTTAAATGATACAGGCTCACTAAAAGCTCAATGTGCTTCAGGGAAAAAACCCACTAAACACAGTATCACAATTTAAAACAATTTTGTATTCCTCAAAGTTCTAACACTATTACAAGTTTCTCCTAAAGCAGCTAGCTGAACTAATTTGCTTTCTAAATATTGCTCTATTTCACATTATCAAGTCAATTGAATAAATGATGTGAAGTATCACGTTTCTTTTTGTTCCTGTTAATGGCATGTTTCCTCCTGTTAAATGCTTGTTGGTCAGTTAATGTTCTCAAGACAAGGTGGGTGAGGTAGTATCTTTTATTAGACCAGCTTCTGTTGGTGAGAGAGACAAGCTTACACAGAGCTCTTCTTCAGATCTGGGAAAGGTACTCAGGGCATCACAGTTAAATACAGGGTGGAACAGATTATTTAGCATAAGTAGTTAACACATTTCAAGGGGCCATTCAAAGGTGAAGTGGCCAGTTAACACCTCTCCAGTCATGGGGGGAAATGAGGAGCGGGGGGGGGGGGGGGGAGAAAAGGCTGGGGGAAGAAGAATTTGTGGGTTATAGCTTGTTCTAGTAACCCATAAATCCACTGTGTCTATTCAGTCCATGATTTTTAGCATGTATTTAGTATTTAGCAAAGTTATGAATTTAAGCTCTCAGGCTCATCTTTTAAAGGTGTCGTGCAGCTTTCCCTCAAGGATGAAGACGGAGGCCTTGTCTACAATGCCACTTTACAGCACTGAAACTTTCTCCCTCAGGGGTGTGAAAAAACATCCCCCTGAGCAATGCAAGTTTCAGTGCTGCAAAGTGGCAGTGTAGATGGTACACCAGCACTGGGAGCTACTCCCCTCATGGGGGTGGGTTTTTTACAGCGCTGGGAGAGCTCTCTTCCAGCACTGGTGCAATGACTAAACAGCCGCGGCAGCACTTTAATGTTGGTAGTGAAGGCATACCCTGAGAGGTCACATATAGAATGATCCTTTTTTTGGTGACAGAGTGTTCACCCACAGTTGATGGTGGGTGTCTTATCATTTTCCTGTACGAGTTCATTCAGTAGCACAGCAATTGTCTCATTCAGGGCTGTAACTATGACAAGTGAGGCAGCCGCCCAGGGTTCAAAGCCACTTGGGCTGGTGGGGCTCAGGGAGGGAGTGCCACCTCCAGTCCCTGACTCACCTCAGCAAGTCACCCAGGCGTGTAGTGCACTGGATGAGCTACACCAGCAATTCTCAACCAGGGATCAGGGCCCCTAGGGGACCATCAAGCAGGTCTAGTATTAGACTTACTGGGGCTTGGGGCAGAAAGCTGAAGACCCATCATGCAGGGCTGAAACCCAGGGCCCTGCCACCCGGGACTGAAGCTAAAGCCTGAACAACTTAACTTTATGGGGGCCCCTGTGATGTAAGGCCCCAGGCAATTGACCTGCTTACTACCCCATAATGCTGGCCTTGGCTTTTATATGCAGAAAAGTAATCATGGCACAGGTGGGCTGTGGAGTTTTTATAGTGTAGAGGGATTGCCCCACTCCTGGAGAACAGGGGTAAAAAGCAGCCAAGCTAGGCTGATTGGGGAAACAGCCATAGCTGTGGCCAGTTCAATTAGGGTCCAGCTGGCCCTGATAAGAGGACTGTGGGCCAGAAGCTGAGGGAGTCTCTTGCCAGCTCTGGAGGGAGAAGGGCTAGCTATCTGAGAGGAAGGTACCTGAACTGGAGCAGTGATGGGGAATAGGGTAAGGGAGCTGGGAAATTCCAGCCTGGTAAAACCCCAAGCTATAAGCCTTGGTGAAGGCCTACAGAGGTACTGGGGCTGTAGAGATGCAGCCTGGGAATAGGCAAAGGCAGCAGTCCTAACCCCTTGCCAATGATGAGTAGCCATTATACTGCAGTTTGCCCCAGTGAGTGGGGGCTAGATGATGACTGGCAGTAGCCACTGAGGCAAGGTGGATTTAGAGGATGGGGGGTTCCCTTGGGAAGGAAGACCCAGAGCAAGGGGGTACTGCTGGGGCAGAACCCCAAGGTAAAGGGCACCAGGGTCCAGGAGGGACATGGGGCTAGTGGTAGCAAGAGACTGGCCAGCAGAGGGTGCTCCAAAGCTGGGGAAGAGCTAATTTCCCAAGATGACCAGCAGGAGGTGCCGCACTGGTGAGTCTTTGCCTTACTACATATAGCATGTTGGGGGGAGGATGGGACCTCAAAGAATAAGATTGAAAATTCCTGAGCTATAGCACATGTTGTGATAGACCTGTGTACAGGTGTAGGGCCCAGGGAACTTGAAAAGTGTGTTGCAGGGGGTGTTTGTCATCACAGAAATGGAGATATGTCTTCAGGTTTTGCATCTGTTCTGGTAGTGCCTGGTGCTGCTTTGGGTTGGTGTCTAATGGTCTATGACAAGGGTGGAAAAACTTTTTGGCCTGAGGGCCACAGATGGGCATAAAATTGTATGGTGGGCCAGGAATGCTCACAAAATTGGAGGTTGGGGTGAGGGTTCTAGCTGAGAGTGTGGGCTCTGGGGTGGAGCTGTGGAGTGTACTCTGGGCTGGGACCAAGAGGTTTAGAGGGTGGGAAGGGGATCAGGGCTGGGGTTGGGGCATGGGTGGGAGGGGTGAAGGCTCCAGGTAGTACTTACCTCAAGCAGCTCCTGGAAGCAGCGGCATGTCCTTTCTCCAGCTCCTATCTGGAGGTGTAGCTAGGGGGCTCTGTGCGCTGCCCTGTCTAGCAGGCACCACCCCTGCAGCTCCTATTGGCTGTGGTTCCCAGCCAATGGGAGCTGCAGGGGGTGGCACTTGGGGCAGCATGCAGAAAGCCCCCTGCCTGCCCCTATGTGTAGGAGCTGGAGTGGTGAGATGCTGCTGCTTCAGGGAGCTGCATGGTAAGCCTCTGACCCCGCTCCCCGGCTAAAGCGCCAGAGCAGGGTAAGCCTCTGACCCCGCTTCCCGGCAGGAGCTCGAGGGCTGGATTAAAAGGCCTGACGGGCCAGACATGGCCCACGGGCTGTAGTTTGCCCACCCTGGTCTATGGGGACCTTGTTTCTGACTCTGAGCTAGGGAGGTTATTTGAAGGCCAGAAGAGGGAATTCAGGAAAGATGTCTTTCAGGATGGCGTCTCCCTTGAGTATGGATTGTAATTTTTCAATGATACCTAGTATGGGTTCCAGTGTGGGGTGGCGGGTTAACATTTGTAGCCTATTGGAGTATTACACTTCATTTGTGTAAGCTGTCAACTAGCCTCTCGAGGTTGTCTGCACTAGATTCTTCCAGTGTCCCACTGTTCTACTACTACATAGCTGCACTGGTAGCAGATGTTGTCATTTTAGCCACCTCATCAACTAATCCTGCCCAAAGCAGGTCAAATCATCATAATTAATGGAAACCATTGCCAGTGGCCTGCCTACATTAGTACCCCCACCAGTAGAGCTGTGCAATTAGTAAAAGTTAAGGATATTCCCCTGTAGGCGAGGCCCAAAGGAACTGAGAAGACCGGCAAGATAAGTATTTGCTATTAATAGACCCCAGCCCTTGACAATGTATAGCAATTGAATGATTTACCAGTTGAGTCTTGGGTAGTCCACACTACCCATCCTAAATCAGTGTAAAGTTTGCACAATCCAGGTGAGACATCTGCCAACTGTCAGAGGACAGCTTCAACTGGCAAAACTCATTAGTCTGCCAACTGAATGCCCTCTTCTGCAACCACTCTCCTCCACCACCACAATGTGGTGTATTGCCTGCCCTTGCAGAGTCATTGTCAACTAATCCTTTCTGACCCATGTTCCTGCTTGGCAGTTTCTCAGCCAGAAAGCAGTAGTCGCTAACAGACTGCGATCTCTCCCTTTCTGCCCTCCCTCCCCCAACAGTATCCTCCACAGGACATGTTTTCTCCTCCTCAGACTGAGGTACTAATCAACAGGAAGATGACAATACTGGAAGAGGTCATGAAGGGGGCAGGGACTGGCAATCCACAGCTAGATTATTGCTTGAGGAGCTGCAGAGTAGGAGCTGAGGGGCACTGTAGGTGAAATAGAGAGATCACCTATGGGGGAAGAGTGACTGAGGCCTTCAGCTGGCTAACTGCCTTGTGCACTGGCTGAGCAAGCTGTCAGTTGCCAGCACACAGTGACTGAGCAAATGAAAAGATCCAATAGCTGGAACTTGAGTCCAAACAAGTTGATTGGAAATAAGATGAACACTCTTAAAAGTATTGAACAGTTTACATACAGAAGTGGTAGATTACCCATCACTTGAAGTCTTCTAATCAAAACTGGATATTTTTCAAAAAGATAGTCTCTAGCTCAACCGTAAGTTATTTGATGCAGGAATCATGGGATGTAATTCTATGGCCACTGTTATGCAAGAGGTCACTCTAGAATCTAGATGATCATAAGGGTCTCTTCTGAACTTAGTCTATGAACTTCAGTGGAGGCTTTATTCCTATAAATTTTGGGCTAACTATCCTAAATTGATTGTGGCCTCCCTATCAAAGACTGTGTGTGTGGCTGTAAATGCATTTCAATTAACTGATCTCACTAATGTAGAAAATACCATACTAAAGTGCAGTACAGCACATTAGACAGGAATTTAAAAGGCAGTCTTGCTGCCCTCCTGGATATTGTGGAAGTGTCTCAGTTAATAAAGAGAATTAGTCAAAATACACTTTTAAAGATGAGATTATTTCAGTTGAGGCTGAGATTTTCCCCTCAAAGAATATTCAGGAAACTATTATTAGGATGTGATATTAAAATGCCTGTATCTTTGGTTATTTGGTTGCTATCTGGTAACATTCAGGGCACAAGGTTATGTCTAATAAGCTACTTTATGGACATTTTAGAGGTAATATTAGACCAACCCCTTGAGAACTATTCAAATCCTTGGGCACATCAAACTATCAAGAATTTGCTTTCCTAAAGTAATAGAATACCTGTGACAGTTGGGGCAGGGGCATCTACTTGCTAATCAATACTTTTGCAAAAGATTATACTATCTGTAACTGTTCCTTGCCTTCATCTGCTGGCTTTATACTTGTGCATGATTTGATGACTGGACATCTGTTCTGAAATTGCTCTAAGTTATTTACCTTACTATACTGAAGTGTAACTTTTCAGAAAGCAGCTGCTTTTTTTTTCTCCTGAGGAGAACACACACACACAGTTAAAACCTGATCCTGCATTCCTTGTATATCTCAAAATGCCCATTGTCCTTAGGAGAAGGATTAGGTACACAAGAAATGCAGATAGAGCCTATTTCCATTGCTTTGAATCAATCCAAACCTTTCTTCAACTGGACTGCACAAGTATCCTCACTTACTGTGTGGTTTGTTTTGTTGCTTTTCATGGAGATAGTAACTGGGATTGTCAAAACAGACTTCAGGGGCTGTAGACACCTTTCATTAATAAGCCAAAGGAATGATCAAGTTCTGAATTTATAACATGCTACAAACTTATTCTGCGATTAAGTTTATCCTGCGTTTGCTTAGGAAACTTCAATATGGAATTCTGTTATTGAATGGCTTCTGATTCTTTGTAGTGGGGTTATATCTCTTCACAAAATATAAATAAGCAGGAAACATAACTGAGTGACAGTAAAACTTAAGCCACACCTACTACTGAGAAACTCCGTGATTTTTTTCCCCCTCCCCCCCATTTCTAGCAGAGTAATTCTAAACTGTAGCATTCAACACATCTCCTGAGTTTCCAGGCTGAAATACAGCAATGTAAACTTTACAGCATCTGTTGCTTTTGGAAACAGTCACTTCACATCTGTTGTCTCGGCAGTGCGGTGTCTAAGCAGGGTGTAAAAAGGTACTTTATAACAACCAGTAGCGTTCCTGTCAGAGTGGTAATTTACAGATTCATACCAGATCCTAGGACTGGGTTTCCTCATTTTTACACCCTGTAGAAATAGTTTTAATTGAGGTACTTTTTGAAGTAGGCACCAAAACAACACCTTCTAATATTCTCATCAGATCCAGGTCTAGTGAGTGACCTGGAAGAGGCTTTCCAAATGATTAAGGGATGAAGTTATCAAAGGTGGAAAGTTTCCAGAGTTCCTTTCCTTGTATTTTCAACACTACTGGGCCCATACGATTGTGCTTAAACTATCAATATTTCTGAAATGGGAGATTTCAGACTCTTTAGCAGTAGTGTTGAGTTTGATACAACGTAACAGGAAAAGTCCTGCAAGAGTTTTGTGACCTGAAATCGCTATAACACAAAATGGTAAAGCGTGGTATTTAAATACGGATCTGCGATGTTTTTTGCTTGTAATTATCGGGTTTCCCTTGGGAGGACGGCGAGGGAAGGAGAATTTGAGTTTGTTTGGCAAGTTACCGAAATGATTACATAGGAAACTTGTTTACTGCCTCATTACTACCCATTTCCTTCCAACTAGATAATCTATGTATTGATTTAAATCAAAAAGGAAGGGAAAGAAGCCTGTTAGCAGAAGCAAGCAGTTGTTATGATGCTCTGGTTTTGTGCCACGTGTTTAATTTCCTACAAATTCTCATTTAATAGCTTGACCGCCAGCTTCTGATGAAGATTTACATTCTTCCCCCCCCCCCCCCAACAACTTAATTTCCTAACGCTAGATTTTTCTGGTTCGAAACCTAAGTCACAAAATTTGCCACTACCAAAAATAAATCCCACCGTATTGCCACCCTCCTGGCTCACTGAAACGCTTGTTCCTGCGATTACAGTAATTACAGCCCCAGCGTGAGCTCCATACAAGCGCTAAATGAAACAGCACATCAATTAAAAAATAAACACTCCATTCTAGGAGTAAGACAACCCCCTGGGATGTCCTAACAAGCGTAAATGAACCTGCCAGGCTGCCGGCCTCCCCATCCTCTCTCTTAAGGTGGTTTGGAAAGTGAGGGGGAAGGGTTAATTGCAGCACTAACAAGTGGCAGATAAAGAAGCCGAAATCCCCACTGCAATTTCGTTTTACCTACATCCTAGAAGTGCAACTTGAAAGCGAGCGATTAGTTCAGATCCCCTGAAACTATTGGAATCAAAAGAGGAACAGGAGATGGAACTAATAAAACACTGTGTTCCCCCCCCTCCCCCGCCTAATATTGTTTCCTACTGAGTACCTGTTGGAGAGATTTGTCCTATCGATTATTAAAACCACGTTTATTTTACATATCTGCCTTGCTGTGGTTTTTGGATTAATGTTCAGTCTTTTTTTTTTTTTCCCCCTTTCGAAAGGATATTTCCGGGTGTTTCACTGAACCATTAAATCTCCCTCACTGTCGGGATTCTTGCACTCAACTAGACATCATGTTAGGCTTATCCAAGTAACTAGGCTTTGTCTCGTGGCAGATCCTTCCTGAAATGAGACTTGGAACAATTTAGAAGGTGGGTAGCAGTCCAGTGACAAATCGATGGCAGGGTATATTTCTCCCCCCCCCCCCCGTCAATTGCTCTGAGAAAAACCGGGGAAGAAAATGACCCTATATTATCTACAATGTTCTGAAAAGTTTATTTCAATGCGCCCTCCACCCAAAAAAAAAAAACCACCGGTCGGTCTGATTACGACTAGCGTTATCACTAATCCAGCAGAAGGAGACTTTACAAGAAACCGCCAACCACCATGTCAAGCAGTCAGATGAATAGGGTCAAACTTTAAACATTAAGAGTGACCATTGTGCCATCACTTATTAAGCAGAAATTCTTCTTAATGTCACTATCTTCCCCCCCCCCCCCCCACACACCAACATTGAACTCAGCAAAGACTTCTACTCTACAGTTGATGCAAAGATCTGGTCCCTGAAGAGGTAACAATTTGGGGGCACAAACGTAGGCATTTATATAAACTACCGATGCTCTTTGATCCCCAGGTACCAGTAATGACTGAGACTGTCAGGATTTAGAGGTGGGTCCCCAAGGCCTACATTGTATTCATTCAGAATTTGGCTCTGACGGTCTAAGGAATAACTAAATCTTGTGCAGCATCTGGAGCTGTGCTCCATCAGCTCCCCTTAATCTTTATCTGTGCTGTTGCAAAAACAATTCTCAACAACACTGTAAACTTGCTCTCTCTCCAGGCAAGAGCCTTGGGTAAACTGGAACTTATCTATGTTCCACTGCATAGAATCTAAGCTCCTACTGAAACTTTCATTGCAGGGCGATACGATCCTGCCACCAAGTGTAAACAGGATCTATTTTAAGCAGCTCTTGGTGAGGAAGCACAGCCACTCTAAAATGACACACAAAATTTAACCAGCTGTCAGTTTCACTGGGATAACTCAAATTCCATATAAATATCAGCTTAATGAATTGCTCTCTCCCGTGAGTGCATTTTTATGACTCTTTTTATATACATCTCTCAGGGACTAAGATTTTGTTTTATGCTTTATCTACTACATATCGTTGGTGGTAGCTGACATCATTAATTGCGTTTTTTTTTTTTTTTTGGTCAGATGTATTGAATATGACAGTCCTAAAACTACAGTGATGGTTTTAGAGAAGCGCAGATTTAAAAAACCCCAACAAAATATGTAAGAGCAGGAGGCTACATCTACCCTGAGCCCTGTTTCCTGCCACCAGTATTCCCACTTCAGCCAGTGGAGGCTATTCCCAGGATTGTCTGCAGGTCCAAGCTCCGCTCTGGTTGGGATTTGGCCTTAATATTTTGTAGCGTATTCCAATACAAATAGAGAAACGAATACTTGCGATGTTTTACATTGTTTGCAGAAAGCACGGAAGATGGACGCTCACGGGGAATGCATTCTCAGGAACACTGGCGCGTTGAAAAGTAGAGGGTTTGAAAACACAGATGCAAACTTTATTCTTACTCCTATGCAAAGCAGTAGCTGGAGATCTCGGAAACCAGAACCACGAAAAGGAAAAGAGAGGCCCCCAACTAGAAGGGAGTCTCCTCTTCCTTGTTTAAGCAATTCTCATCACTACTTGTCGGCCGGGAAAGATTTACAGCTAATAAACCGCACCTCAAGGAACAGAGGGCGCCCCTAGAAAATCATGAGGGAGAGGGAGCAGAGCGGATTTCGCAAGCAAGGTGCGGAGGGCAGAGCGCTGAGTCCGTTCCACCTTAAGGGAGGTTGCGGGCCGGCTTCCCTGCTCCCCGCCCGGAGCGCGCGTGATAGGTGGCTGGGGCGCGGGGGGCGGGGCCTGGCAGCGCTCGCTATAAATATTCATGAGAGCGCGGCGCCCGGCCTGGCGCTGCCGGGGCCCGAGAGCGAGAAGTTGTGCAAAGGGCGCTGTGGCGGCCGAGACCCGGGTGGCTCCGCAGCGGCGCGGGGGGATTACAGCGCCTGCGGCCGGACGTGCTGCTGCGGGCTCGGGGAAGCTCGCGCGGCTGCAGGGGCAGCGGGGACCCCCTCCCCCGGTGGTTCGGGCCGGCTGCTGGGGGCCGCGGGGAGCCCTCAGCCATCTTGGCTGGGCACCGCGGGGACTGAAGGCGAAAGTTGCGGCGCCCGGCCGGGAGCGCGGCGGCCGCTGGAGCGGCGGATGCAGCCCCCGAGCCGCCAGGAGATGAGGCAGCGGCTGCGAAGCCTGCCCCGAGCGGACTGAGCGCGCCCGCCGCCGGCTCTAGGCGCAGGTCCCTGGACCCGGAGCGCTGCAGGGAGGCACTGACGGGGGCTGCTCGCGGGGCTCCCCCCTGCCCCGGCCAGGCGAGAAGAGGCGTCCCCGGGGCTGTGTCCTTCCCGGCCAGGCGAGCCCTGCCGAGGGTGGCGGTGCCTTCCCTGGCACCCGCAGCAGCGAGCCAAGGGGCTCGCCCTGCCTGCGGCGGGCAGGGGCGGGACGCGGGGCTGCCGGCAGGACGATACACCCCGGCGGCGGGGCGCTTGCTCTCCCCGGGGGAGGCCGTTCCTCCGGGCCTTGGCGGTGCCCCCGGCGCCTTCCGCTACTAGGGGGCAGAGCGGACTCGGAGCTGCCGGGCGACCGCCCTCTCCCCCGAGCATGGAGCGGAGTTACCTGCTGGAAATCACCTCGCTGCTCGCTGCCTTCTCCCTGCTGCTGCAGCAGCGCTCCGGCGCCGCCGCCTCCTCCGCTGCCGCCGCCGCCGCCGCCGCCTCGGCCAAGGAGCTGGCGTGCCAGGAGATCACCGTGCCCCTGTGCAAAGGCATCGGCTACAACTACACCTACATGCCCAACCAGTTCAACCACGACACGCAGGACGAGGCGGGGCTGGAGGTGCACCAGTTCTGGCCGCTGGTGGAGATCCAGTGCTCGGCCGACCTGCGCTTCTTCCTCTGCAGCATGTACACCCCTATCTGCCTGGAGGACTATAAGAAGCCGCTGCCGCCCTGCCGCAGCGTCTGCGAGCGGGCCAAGGCCGGCTGCGCCCCGCTCATGCGCCAGTACGGCTTCGCCTGGCCCGACAGGATGCGCTGCGACCGCCTGCCGGAGCAAGGCAACCCGGACACGCTGTGCATGGACTACAACCGCACCGACCTCACCACGGCCGCGCCGCCCCCGGCCAAGCCCCCGCACCGCGGCGGGAAGGCGGGGGGCGCGGCCAGGCCCCCGCGGCCGCGGCGCCCCCGGCCGAGCTCCCCCGCAAGCCCGGCCGCCTCCCCCGTGCGAGCCGGGCTGCCAGTGCCGGGCGCCCATGGTGTCGGTGTCCAGCGAGCGCCACCCGCTCTACAACCGGGTGAAGACGGGGCAGATCGCCAACTGCGCGCTGCCCTGCCACAACCCTACTTCAGCCCGGACGAGCGCGCCTTCACCGCCTTCTGGATCGGCCTGTGGTCCGTGCTCTGCTTCCTCTCCACCTTCGCCACCGTCTCCACCTTCTCATCGACATGGAGCGCTTCAAGTACCCGGAGCGGCCCATCATCTTCCTGGCCGCCTGCTACCTCTTCGTCTCGCTCGGCTACCTGGTGCGCTGGTGGCCGGGCACGAGAAGGTGGCGTGCAGCGGCGGGGCGGGAGCCGGCGGGGCCGGGGCCGGAGCGGCGGGGGCGGCGGGGGGGCGCCGCGGCGGCCGCGGGCGGGCGGGGCGCGGCCGGGGGCGCGGCGGAGCTGCAGCCGGAGCTGGCGGGGGCCGAGCACGTGCGCTACGAGAGCACGGGCCCGGCGCTGTGCACCGTGGTCTTCCTGCTGGTGTACTTCTTCGGCATGGCCAGCTCCATCTGGTGGGTCATCCTCTCCCTCACCTGGTTCCTGGCCGCCGGCATGAAGTGGGGCAACGAGGCCATCGCCGGCTACGCGCAGTACTTCCACCTGGCCGCCTGGCTGCTGCCCAGCGTCAAGTCCATCGCCGTGCTGGCCCTCAGCTCCGTGGACGGCGACCCCGTGGCCGGCATCTGCTACGTGGGCAACCAGAGCCTGGAGAACCTGCGGGGCTTCGTGCTGGCGCCGCTGCTCATCTACCTGGCCATCGGCTCCATGTTCCTGCTGGCCGGCTTCGTCTCGCTCTTCCGCATCCGCAGCGTGATCAAGCAGCAGGGCGGCCCCACCAAGACGCACAAGCTGGAGAAGCTGATGATCCGCCTGGGGCTCTTCACCGTGCTCTACACCGTGCCGGCCGCCAGCGTGGTGGCCTGCCTCTTCTACGAGCAGCACAACCGGCCCCGCTGGGAGGCCACGCACAACTGCCCCTGCCTCCGCGACCAGCAGCCCGACCAGGCCCGCCGCCCCGACTACGCCGTCTTCATGCTCAAGTACTTCATGTGCCTGGTGGTGGGCATCACCTCCGGCTTCTGGGTCTGGTCGGGGAAGACGCTGGAGTCCTGGAGGGCCCTCTGCACCCGTTGCTGCTGGGCGAGCAAGGGCGCCGCAGGCGCCGGCCCCACGGCGGCGGGGGGCGGGGGGCAGGGAGCTGCCGCGGCGGCGGCGGCGGCGGCGGGACTGGGAGGAGGCGGCGGCGGCGGCGGCGGCTCCATGTACAGCGATGTCAGCACTGGCTTAACGTGGAGATCGGGCACCGCCAGTTCGCTGTCCTACCCCAAGCAGATGCCCTTGTCTCAAGTGTGAGAGCTGGAGAGGCCCGTGATAGGGAGCGGGGGGCCGGGGGGGCCGCTGGCCTGTATGACATGCACCCTCGCTGTTCGTTGCCATTGATGAACCCCCGATGGTCCCCATTAGCCACGGCTTGTGCAGAACAATTCAGCCGGCAGAGGCCCCAAGCACCAGCCCCTTCCCTCCCCCCCCCCCCCCGTCTCCATTCATAGGCAGGGAGCATGTACTTCAAGGCGTCAGCTTATTATTGTGCTGACAGAAAAGGGGGGAGGAGGCTCAGCAGTTTCTACAGCGAGCAGGACAAGCAGCAGCTTCGGGTTCTCTCCCTGGACTTGCAGGAGATCTCCCTTCACCAGGGGTCCTCCTCGCACCCTGACCAGCGGAGGAGGCTGATGGCCTGAGGGGACTGCAGGGTTTGGGCATTCTTAATGACCAGGCAAATGCCTTAAACACACACACACACACAAATCATGTCTTAATTATACACCCAAAATAAATACGGGTTTTGCAGTAAACGATGTATTTATATAATTATTTGTTACTTTGTACAAATATGTAAGATATGTATATATCCAAAGCTATACAGTCTGTAAATTTTTTTGTAAAAAGTTTAGAGGCTCCCTCTGTAAGAGCAAATATTTGAGTATTCTATTTTGTCAATAAAATGACTTTTGATAAATGACTTTTCCAAGCTTCCCCCTCCTAGCCTGATTCCAGATGTTGATGTAAACTCTTGCATAATGACAGGTTTCAGAGTAGCAGCCGTGTTAGTCTGTATTCGCAAAAAGAAAAGGAGTACTTGTGGCACCTTAGAGACTAACAAATGTATTAGAGCATAAGCTTTCGTGAGCTACAGCAATGCATCCGATGAAGTGAGCTGTAGCTCACGAAAGCTTATGCTCTAATAAATTTGTTAGTCTCTAAGGTGCCACAAGTACTCCTTTTCTTTTTTAGTAAACTCTGTCACTGAAAGATGTCGCTATAAGCTCTATTAACAATGCAATCCTTAATGCAGTTACTTATCTAACTTAAAATGAGGTGGTAGTGTTTCTTTTTTTTTTTTAAAGAAAAACAAATTTTTAGACTGACTTGTTGAATGTCCTAAAACCTGAGGTGCCTTACAATAATTCTTTGCTGCTCTATGCTTTGTAAGCCATCACGCTATAGGTAAACTAAAGTTGTAGGAGGCAGTAATCTCCCACATGCCTTGTTATGTATCCTGTAAAATGGATGTTATTTTAGGAATGTGAACTCACACTACCTTTCATATAGCTATTGTCTGTCTTTTGTAAGCACCTGCCTTTAGAGGGGCTGCATACTGCTAATGTGTAAAGGTTAATGTTTCAAATCCATAGATCATGTTTTACAGTAGAACAGTGAGTTAAGAATTGTTATTAGATTAGTCTTTCCTTAACAGATTAAACTAACAGGTTAACATCTTAACCTTTCATACTTAACTTTTGTATATCAAATATGGTCCTTTTTCAAAAGAAAAGGTATTGTTCTTCTGTCAAGACTAAGTAATTTATTTGAGCAGAAGGCTGTTGAATTAACAGAAGAATGCTTTAGCAATTGTTGAACTTTTTACCTGTCTGCTCAGTGGCTCAGAACATCATTCCTTTAAGAGGAGCTAAATGAATAGGGTTAATCTGTAGGGAACTTGGTCTCTTTTGAGTTTGGAAAAACTTTGATCTTTTCTCTTCTCCAAACATGATGTATAGTCTGAAGTTTCTTTCCCTGCTGCTGGGTTCCTCTTGTTGCAGAATTGGCCACCATGGAGCCTTAAAGTTCTTCAATTACAGAGATGTGGAGCTTTTTTTAAAATAAAAAGAGGAAGACTTGTAACAGTTAGTGAACAGCAGAGGGAAAAGGGAGAACAGCCTTTTAAACAGCTTTTTCCCTGCATTGTTAGCCAGTCTGCAGGCAGCAAGGCATGGGATGGAGCAGTATAGAAAAAAGGCATGAATGCCCTACAGGTGGTCTGCTCACATAATCTACCCAATTTAAAGCATTTTCCTTTGCAGGACAATTGCACTACAAAATTCCATTCTCTTTTTTCTCCTAATTGAAGCAAATTATAAACTAAAAGTTTTTCTTTAAAAAAACTCCTTTATTGCCTGGAAATTAATGACTAAATTCTGGTATGTTTTCAGAACTAGGATTCTGTAGACCATAAGAAGTAAAAGCTGCAGTAGACAGTTCTTTGCTCCAGAAAGATATTTTTATTCATTCTGCTTATTTTCTGAGAGATTAGTAATTTAAAAGCAATTGGTGAGGTTGTGTGTTAGCAATGAAAAGATAGCCCCAGGTCCCTTATTAGCCTGTCAATCAAGATAAGAGATGGGCAGCTGCCCTACTAATGACATAGGCATCAATCATCATTGGTGGGAAAAACTTTGTCCCAGTGAGTTTTGACTTGATTTTGGTGTCCCCTTCAGGAGTTCCCATAACTAAACAGGAACTTCCAGTTTTATAGTGTTACTTGATTCATAAAGGGGAAGGGGGCGGGGGCCATACAAAAAGGCTGGCCCTGTTAGCTCTGTGTACAAACAATACTTAAGTGGCTCATTTACAAGGAACACACTTCACTTTAAGACTTCTAGCTACTGCTATTTATGCAGCATTGTAGCAAAGCCTGTATTAGCATAATATTTTATTTCAATACCAGATAGCTGAACAAGACTGTTACAGACATGCGTTTTTCTTTAGGTGAGTCAGATTGGGGTTTAAAAACATACTTCCTACACCATGTGCGCCACATGTAAAATGAATGGGGTGTTACCTAGCACTTGGGGGGGGGGGAACCTCCATGTGGTTATGGAGGGAGTTTCCTCCTCCTAAGGAATGCTTAATAAAGTCACATATTTTAGTATCTATTGCCAGATAAAATTTGGACTCCTCTACCTACAGTCGACTCTAGAATCAAAATTTGAAGAAACTTATTCTGAAGTATTTTTACGAGAGTTGAGTTGTGTCTGCATGTGGTTGCTGTAGCAGGACACCCAAGTACTGCCATAAAAGCACTTTTAGCAAAAAGCTGTAACGTGGCTCTGTGGCTTGACTTGCCTAAGCACCTGTTGAGGGAACCTCCTTTGATTATGCACACAGTTTAAAAAGTCATGAAGACTTTGTAGTAGCTTATCAGCTACTTAATTGTTTGAGAAATATCCTGCCAACTAGTACAACCCTGAGTCATCCTACTGCCTCTTCAGCATAGGTACCATTTATTCACTTAGTTATAACCATTAAATAGTTTGCAAAATTGTCAGTATTATTAGAGATGGAGGTTCACCTCATAGTCATAATAACCGACTCAAAGCTAGTTAGCAGTTGACTTTGCTTTTAGCAGTGGGGAACAGGGTCAGAGCTGAACAATGGTGCAATGACACTAAAGTGTGGCTGAAGCTAGAAAATCAAAACTCATGTTTGGGCTGGAGAATTTATATGCAATAAGGGCTTTAGAAGAACAGAAGGAAGGTACTAGGAATACAAGAAAAGAGAAATCTGAAACAAACCATACTATATTGTTTCTCAACTAGACAATGACAAGTCATCCTGCCACAATTCACCAGTGTTCAAAATCTGACTCAATTTCCAGATCAAACTAAGCACCGTGGGGTACTGTGAATTACAGAACAGTTTTAACGTGTGACAATCTACCATATACTTAAAGTTACAAGACAGTTACTAAAAAAATAAAAGGAGTACTTGTGGCACCTTAGAGACTAACAAATTTATTAGAGCATAAGCTTTCGTGAGCTACAGCTCACTTCATTATGCTCTAATAAATTTGTTAGTCTCTAAGGTGCCACAAGTACTCCTTTTCTTTTTGAGAATACAGACTAACACGGCTGCTACTCTGAAAACTAAAAAAATAATCTCAGTAGAAACGCATGTAATGCATATTTCTTAAAAATGGACTAACCATTGATCAGTATTTTATACTACAGTGCCACCTACTGGCCACATTATAATAGATACATTTTGGTTACACAAGGATACAATTAATAGAGTAATCGCAGAGTGCTCAGGATATACATGTTTAAACTGAGAGCTGATGCAAAGACTGTAAATAATACAGCTTTCTACATAACTGATTATGTGACAACATTTGAAAAGTTGGATGTCTCCGTGAACCCCCAGGGAGTTAATAGGAGGATCTCATAGCTTAGTATCCAAGCTGAGTTAGGTAAATGGGAAGAACTGTGCTTACTTTATTCCCCCCCTCCCCCCATCTATGAGTCAATGTACCTTTTAAACTTTCTTTCTCTTCCTGGACTAGTTTCCTTATATGGTCCTTCAAAATGAAAAATGTGAGTTATCCATAATGCTAATGCAGTGCTGTAGCTTTTTAAGGAACTAGCCTAACTTCCTGTGGGCTTTTTAATGAGGCAGAACTTCACAGGTGTACTAGAGCATGCTAATGAAACAACTCGCCATAGGGTTGGTTCCCTTGGAGCTATATGTTAGTCTTCTGGCCCCTGCTTGAAGTTTTTCCTGGCATGAGCAGTGCCAACAGCTGCCACAGATGATTATAATGAGTTAGTGAGACTGGAATTTGGGTCAGCAGGAGGGTTTTCTGTATAACTATATTGAAAAAGTATGATGTGGGTTTAAGAACCAGGCATTCTGGGAAACTTACCTTGGCCCATGCCATAACCCCCACCACCACCACTACACCCTTACTTAAATAGTCACAACAAAAGCAAGAGATGCTTGAAAAGAGGTGTTGAGGATAGAGAGTCTCTTGTAGAATCCTCCTGTGCAATACATCCTGGTACTTTCTAACTCCAGAGTTCTTTGAATGTGCTTGACAAACTTTACCAACACCCTATGGAGAGAGGTAAGCAATACTGTGTTCATCTTTACATGGGGAAGGGAACTTAAGGCTGAAGGGAAAAGTCAAGTGCCCAACCTCAGAGGGGATGTCCATGTCTGAGTTAGAGCAGGATTCTAAAGCTGGTAATCCGGGCCTCAGTGAAGTCTGCACCAAAACTCCTATTGATTTTGGTGGGGGGGTCAGGCTACCACTGCCTGCTTCCAAGGCTCATGCACAGTCTGTCAATTTAATTTGTAAAAGCTCCAGAACAGAAACAGGATGTGTATCTCAAGCCTGCAATACTTTTCTTCCCAAACAGTACATAAAATGCAAGAGCTGAGAGGAATGCCTCTGCTAGGATCTTTCTGATAAGTTAACAAATGCAGTGCAAGGAGCCTAAAGACTGGTGTAGGCTAAATGCTCTGCCCAAAGTGGAGTAAATAAAAAAACAGATGTAGGACCTCAAGGCAAGCAAAAACGCTATGGAGTGAAGGCTGCTTCAGGCCAGGAGGAGGAAGTCCAGGCTCGTAGTAGAGGTTATTTGCTAAGGAAACAGATTCCTCCTGAGCATAGTGGGAGGAGGATAGAGGACAAATCTTACAAGATGGGTCCATTTTCAATATGTTTAAATTACTAGACAGCTCTGTCTATCTAGGTTTTTATACGAGTGCCCATCACTATCGTGTATTGAACTCCTATAGCTGAGTGCAGCTGCCTTGAAGCAGGAACCATGCAGTACATCATAGACATTTTTCACACTATCATAGTGTCTGGTATTTAAAATATGGAGTTATAATTTAATGTGATTTTAGGCTTGACAAACTGCCTTAGAGACTACTTACTATCTCAGATCCAACACTGAATTGACACTTCTGAAGACTGGGATAATATCTTTTCTATAGGATAGTGGTTTCCAAACTTGTTCTGTTGCTTGTGCAGGGAAAGCTCCTGGGGGGCCAGGCTAGTTTGTTTACCTGCTGTGTCCACAGGTTCGGCTGAGGGACCTCTGCCCGCACCACTTCCAGCAGTTCCCATGGGCCTGGAGCGGCGAACTGCGGCCAGCGGGAGCCACGATCGGCCAAACCTGTGGACGTGGCAGGTAAACAAACCAGCCCGGCCCCCCAGGGGCTTTCCCTGCACTAGGGGTGGAACAAGTTTGGGAACCACTGCTCTAGGACTTTAATCTATGGTCTTGAACACTTTACATGCACTAATGAATTAATTCTCACAAAAGTCCCCATGGGAAGCAAGCACAGGGAAGAGATTACCCTACATTGACATTCATTCTGTTAGGTTTCAGAGTAGCAGCCGTGTTAGTCTGTATTCGCAAAAAGAAAAGGAGTACTTGTGGCACCTTAGAGACTAACAAATTTATTAGAGCATAAGCTTTCGTGAGCTACAGCTCACTTCATCGGATGCAGGTCTAGGAATAGGACCCATGTTTCCTCACTGTGTCCTGTGCTTTAAGTGATCATCTTTTCCTTACACATGATTTAAGATCTTCTACCTTCAATGCCCTAAATGCATCCACCCTTTCTCAGCTATAACACCAAATCTACCAGTGGATCAGACTGCCTCTGCTAGCAATCAAACTGCTGTCTTTAAATTTTACAACCTTTGGGGCATAGGTCAGAGATGCATACATAATTCATTCTGAGATCTGGAGTGATTTGAGGAGAGTAATTAAAAGAGACACAAAACAGCATATTGAATGGGTTTCTCTGGGTTCAGGCATGAGAGAGGAAGGAGGAAAATAGGGACCCAAGGTAGTACAGAACAAAGGGGAAAAGAAGAAATGAGAGAGGCTGGAAACTTTAGCCTAAATAGTCCAAATTCAAAGTGTGTTGAGGCTCTCCAGTGACTGGTTATCATATGTTTATTTAATCAGGCTCACATTAAGGTGCACTGCCTAAGTAATGTTAATCTGAAATAAAAACTGATTGGGAGAGCAACTGATTCTTTCTTTCGCCAAACAGCTGGTAAATCCTTCTGAACAACTCTCAAAAAAAAAAAATCCTTACAAATAAACTAGTCTCTGATGAAAATCAGTGTCCAGAACAAGTTTCCTTTGACCTCCTGTGTGTGTATATGTGAATGGCTTTTGTCTTACTGCTGTGTGTTAATGAGCAGCTAGGAGTGCCCTCAGCTGGCCCGAAGAGTGAACTTCATCCTCTTTTTGCCTAACTGCGAAGACTACCAGTTGCAGATTTTGCTCCAATTCATCAAAGCCTGCACATACAATCATAGATGTAAAGGACTGGCAGGGACCTCAGCAGATCATCTAGTGCAGTCCCCTGGACCAAGGCAGGACTAAGTATTAACTAGCCCATTCCTGACAGGTGCTTGGAGCTTTTAAGAACAGGTTAGACAATGACAGAGATTCCACAACCTCCCTAGGGTAATTTTTGTTCCAGTGCTTAACTACCTGACAGTTAGGAAGTTTTTCCTAACATCTAACCTAAATTTCCCTAGCTGTAATTTAAGCCCTTTTACCTCTTGTCCCATCCTCCGTGGTTAATGAGAACAATTTCACCCTTTTCTTTTAACAACTTTTTATGTATTTGAAAACTATTATGTCCCCTCTGTCTTTTCTTGTCCAGATGAAACCCTACTTTTTCAATATTTCCTCAAAGGTCACATTTTCTAGACCTTTAATCACTTTCGTTGCTCTTCTCTGGGCTTTATCTGGTCTGTGCATATCTTCCCCAAAGCGTGGGGCCCAGAACTGAAGACAATACTCCAGTTGAGGCCTCATCAGTGACTAGTAGAGTGGAAGAATTACTTTTTATGTCTTGTTTACAACACTCCTGCTAATACATTCCAGAATGATGTTTTTTGTTTTAGTTGGGTTTTTTAGTTTTTTGCAACCATATTACATTGATTCATATTTGGTTTGATCCACTATACCCCTCCCCCCATCCCTTTCTGCAGTATTCTTTCTGAAGCTGTCATTTCCCATTTTGTATTTGAACAATTGATTATTCCTCTCTAAGGGTAGTACTTTGCATTTGTCCTTATTGGATTTCATTCTATTTATTTCAGACCATTTCTCCAGTTTGTCAAGATCATTTTGAATTCTAATCCTGTTCTCCAAATCACTTGTAATCCCTCCCAGATTGGTATTGTCTGCAAACCTCATACATTTATTCTTTATGCCACTATCATCCTAGACTTCAGTGGGACTTAGGCAGACACTTAAACATTTTGCTATATCAGGGCCATAGGAAACATTTCTCATAATTGCACTGTAAACCTGACACACTGTCCTGTACTACGTGCACGGATAGTGGAAATGAAAGGATTTCTACTTGCCAGTATGACTTACCTGTGGGCTGAAGGTCATGGGAGGAAGTCTTCTCCAGAAGTAACCACTTCTTAAGTGTTTGTAGGGCCAGGGGCTTAAGTATATAAGTGGCTTGTAGACAGTGGAACTACATGAGAAAAGTAATGCTCAGGATCAGAGCCGTGAGGAGAAGAATTTATTCATTGGAGACTAGCATTCCTATATTTAGATAGACAAGCTCAGGCAGCTTGCTCCCTACTCAGCGCTCAGAGGAGTGATAACCACAAGATCCTTCACCTTCTCCAACTGACTTCAATATTTGTCCTATTTTCTGCCAATTTCTCATTCTCTTGACCTCCTCTGTTCCATCTCTTGCCTTACATTCCCGGACAGTTTTTCCCCCATACTTTTCCCCGCTTCCCATCTCTCTCCCCCTGCTGCTGGAGCTACACTTCCTTCCTCTTCCATTTTCTCTTTATCCAAACTGCTGAACTCCCAGCAGTTTCAGAATCTCCTGGTTCCAGAGGTACACCCTTTCACCAGTTAAGTGGGCATCACCCGAGACATTTTGCTCACCATGAGTGAAATTCACGTGGGTGCAGAGGGCCAGTACAATGTCTGTGCACATCTAAATCCCCCTGTAAATGCTTGAGTGGTGCACAGGATTTGTGCTGGCCCTCTGTGAGGGGAGAATTTCACTCTATTTAAATAGCAAAGAAGGTCATAGTTACATATTTCTTTAGTAAAATATTTTTCCAAGCAGAATTGAAGTTTAGGTGCAAAAATATGATAAAAATATTATTTCAGACCTATGTTATCACAAAGTAGAGAATTGAGACATCTTACTTGAATATCTCAGAATTAAGCGCTGGGGGGGGGGAAGATTACATTAGTTGTTCTTCCCTACAGGAACATGCAATCCCAAAGGCAAGTGAACTACCAGCTGAGTACTTTACACCTTTCACCATTGCAAGTGTCGTAGTCAATCAATGTAATGCCCTAGTTTTGAACTCTAGTAAAAACTACAGAAGTGGCTGCATAACGTTTTTACATACTTAGACCATAAAAGGCTTATTTGTAAAACTCAAAGTATATAAAATCTTTTTAAACACTGCAGCCTCCTTCAGTTCCTCTAGAGAGCAGCAAATAGGCTTAAATAAAGTATTAACATGAACCAGTCAAATACTCATGAAACAGAGAAACCTGGTTTGGGAAGAGCTGCGTACACTCACTACTTTCATTATGTGCACTAGCTGGAGATCGACATGAAGCAGAGAATCCTGAGCAGGGAGACCTCTGGAGAAAAGCATTATAACCAAACTTTCCAGGAGTGGCCTCTCTAATGGAAATATTTCACACACACAATTCTGTATTATGGAAAAGTCTATTGCTTCAGCTCTGGAAAGTCAAATTTTGGATAAATACAATATCTAGGACCTCAGCCTGGGATTTTCCAAGCAACCTAAGGGAAGTAGGTCTCCCAGTGAGTGCCATCCTAATTTCCCAAAAGCCATTGAGGGAGACTAAATTGAGCTGAAGTATATGCTATTGTAAATAGGAACTCTATCCTCTGTGTTGATTCCAGAAAGAATTTGGCCATAGTCTTTCAAGAATCCCACATGTTGTAGGAGGAAAGTTACTCCTTAGATGTCTTCCTATACACTGTTCTCTTCTTGACTTCTGATCAGAACATTGTGCTGGTAGGGAATCAAATGTAAACTCCTAATCTGAAAGCTCCTACTAGATTCAAAATATTGGTGAAGCATCAACAGCAGAGAAACCAACCAAATAAGAGGAAGGTGATCATTGCTTTTGTCCCTCTTAATGAAACCTGAGCCAATATTATTGACCAGTCATCATGGAATATGGTTTCCAGCTGTAAGGAATTTGTTCAGTTGCTTGGAAGGAGAGTTTCTCTATCCAAGTATTTATATGGCCCTTATCTCTGTAGTCACCGAACATTTGAAGATATGGATTCTGTCCATCTTGAAGTGGTAGAATACTCCCCCACTTGTTCAAGAACACCAGGTTGACCACCAATCTGTGACAGTCTTTTCTTGACTATTAGGAAGATCATATCTGGGGGAGCCAAGATCTCTCCCTATTTCCAGGTTATCTTTTGAACTTCATATTCATTTTGAGGGTCAGTCATAATATTTAGGATGCAAGGCCTTTGTAAGGGTCCCTCATGCTCCCGTCAGGCTTACTGAAACAGATAAGTAACATTAGGTCAAACTCTAGGATCTTGGCTGGTAAGCTAAAGTATGGACTGTCCACCTTTGTGTTGCAGCAAAATGCTTTGGCCAGAAAAGCTATGGATTCATTCCATAATACAGCATTGTCCACCTGGCTTCCTTCTCTGTCCGTACAGATTTCAGTTGACTACAGATGAAGTGTAGGATGGGGCAGGTATAGAGCATTAAGATGGGAGGAGGATACTGAAGCCAGTAAGGGAATAGTCTGTCAGAGGCCTCAGAAATAGTGCTATGCTGATGTCGAGAGAGGTGAGGAGAAGCAGTGTCTAAAATTGCAGGGGCAGGAAGGCTACTCCCTAGAACATCCTCTTGAATGAGTCTGGCAGTGTTTACTTCCTGCTTCAGCTTAAAGTGCTCTGTAGAGAGGAGGGGTATTACCACCTTCAGTGCTGGGTTGGGGAAGACAGTAATAGGAGCCACTGCAGAAGCTCCTTTTGCTTGGTCAGACCCTCCTGCCTTTCTCCACTATTATAATACCAACAAAAGTTCAGCACTGTACAAGACAGAAAATAAACAGGCACTTGCCTGATGTGCTTAGAATCTCGAGGACTGAAGAATTGATACAATGGGAAAGCCAGATGTGGGGATAAGTCCACTCCTCCTTCCAGTTGTACATTCCCTTCCTGAGCATGTAGGAAGTGGGGGGTTTTCAGGAGGCATGTGACATTCACCACCATCTTGACTGAGACCAGGTTTTCAGTAGTGAGAGCTTCCTAGTGTGGCTCTGATAGCTGGGTTAAGGTCTCCATCCCTGAGCTACAGGAAACTTGTCTGCTGTCCCCTGATATTCTCATGCTGCGGAGAGCAGCAAAGAAGAGAAAAAATGAAGCTCCTGATGCAGGTTTTTTTATCTGTGGAGTTTTTCAGGAGTAATTTACCAGTGGACTTCAGTGTCTGTGGGGAAATCCTTACTGAGTGCTGTTGGTAATACAGAGCCTTTAGTATCTTTTTTAATTTTATTATTATTATTTATTTTATTCTGTTTGGCAAACAAAGGAAAAGCAGTTGCTTGATTGAGAACCTCTTTGGCTTACAGTATTTTTACATGTAACAGTGTGACTAATTGTTGTTCATAATATTTTGTGAAGGTGGACTTACCCTTATCCAAATGTCTATGCACTTCTAATTAGGCAGCAATATATACCCTCTCGGTAGAAGGACTTCCTTGGGAATAAGTTTGAGTTTTGATTTGAGTCAAGGAGGTAGGAAAAAAAAAACTAAACATTCCTCAATCAGTGAGGATCTTCCGCAAAAAACGAGGAAGTGAGGAGGAAGGACAATATTACAATGACAAGACTATAAGGAGGGCAATGTGGGTGATTCAATTAAATTAGTATCTGTACTTGAAGAAAATTCACTATTTATAGGGCAAGAAGAGTTTTTGTTATGATTTGGAACAGTTGCTTCAGAACATTGTTAGCAATTCAATTAAACATGATTACATGTCAAAAAAAAAAAAAAAACTACTTTATTGCTTAGCAGGGGATAGCGTCCCATAATTCCCCTCCCGTTTTATTTTATACACTATATTTTGATGGTTAAATTATCCTAAAACATGGACCAAATAACTAATCTGATAAATCATTTTAAATGTATAATTTAATATCCCCTTTCTCTGATCAGACAATCATTGCAATAATCAACACAGGGAGACAATTTTAATAGTTTGCTATATTACATTAAGGAACTCTATACATCTGTTAACTCAAATTGTAATAACTTTCTGCTCTGAAGCTGGAGAGAGAGGACAACTGCTACTATAGGTGATTACACATTCACCAGCCTATGATCAATCATAAAAATAGGGGGTAGCAATTTTTTCCATTAGACTGGGGTGGGAAGGTAACCAGACATGCTTCAGCCAACGTTAGGATAAAAGGGGAGATATTGAGCTTCCTGAGGAAAAAATAAATCCATTTGTCACCTACAATCTTCAGTCAGCACTAAGCTTCCCATATTCTATAGCATGTGGGACCGACCGATGAGCAACAAACACAGCTACTATTCTACATCATGAAGTAAAACTAAAAATATCAACTTGTTGCTGGTGAGGTAATTCCTTTGTGATCTGGATTTCTTGCATTGTCTGAGTGCAAAATCCAAACTTCCCCAAAGCTTGAGGAGGACCATATCTCGTATTCTAGTTTTGGAGCCATCTTTAGAAAGTTTTGGAGCCATCTTTTTCTGACTCTCCTTCAAATCCCTTCTTTACTAAAGAAGCATGGTTAAGAAGGGATTTGAAGGCGAGTTGGAAAGCTTAGCGTTTTGTCAGTGGTAGGTTCTTTCCAACATAAAGGGACACTCTCTGAAATAAGTCACAAAGGCAAGAGTAGCAGTAGATCTAGCTATTTCACTGTTTTAGTTCTAAGCCAAGTTCCTACAATATTTGTCACAGCAGGGTCTAGTTTAATTTTCTGTCAGAAGGTAATTATCTGAGTTCCAGATAGCAACATTTCTACCCTTCCTAGATTCAGTGGACTTGGACTCTTTCAGTACCTGACCGTAATAGTCAGGGATCCTAAAACTCAATAGAAGATATTCTGTTCCCTTCCTCTCCCTAATATAGTTGAATACTTTTGTTTCTCCTTTCAAATTGCTTTACTTTGCTGTCTCTTGCTTCTGTCATAACTTGTACCCCCTCAATCACCACTTCTAATTAGCTTCCAGCCATCCATTTACATGACTACAGCTGTGAGTAGTAAACACCTAAAATCATCGATGGGCTTGAAGTTTTTAATGAACAATTTATGACCTTTCCATATTTCCACCCTGTTCACTGAAACTGTTTTTAAAATGATTTAGGTTACAGCAGGTTCATCATTCTGCCGGGGGGAGCCAGCAACTACCAGGGCCAGGTTCAATATCTAGGGGTTCCTCTTCAACCATACAGCACAAAATCAACTTGAACTTCCACCCAGCAACCTGGGAAAATTACACACCATCCCAGGTGCCTCTGAGAGGCAGTACTTCCCAGGGACAGCAAGTCGTATGGGCCCATGGTGCCCGTGCTCCATCAATATGAGAGCACAGGGGCCCAGCTCCACCAAAGTTCGGATCCTGGTCTCACCCCCAGCCCTGCCTGCTGCCCCTGTGCACCTCCCCTGGAGCTCCCACCTGCCACACCCAGGCAATTTAAAAAGGCCCAGGGCCCCCACCACTAGCAGCGCAATGGGGCTAAGGCAGCTTCCTGCCCACCTGCTCTGCTTCCAGAAGCGGCCGACACATCCCTGCGGCCCCTGGGGGGGCCATGTCTCAGTGCACTGCCCTCACTCTGAGCTCTGGCCTGTGGGGGCAGTGCCTGTGAGCAGTGCTGCGTGGAGACCCCTCCGGGCCCCCACCTAGGAGCTGCTGCCAGAGGGAGGTGTGGGTCACTTCCAGGAGCCACCCAAGGTAAGCCCTGCACCCCTGCCCTAGCCCAGACCCTGCACCCAAACTCCCTCCCAGAGCCTGTCCTCTGCACCCTCTCCCACACCTCAACTGCCTTCCCTAGCCCAGATCCTGCACCCCAGCTCCCTCCCAGAGCCTTAGGCAGGGACTTGAATCCCTTCGGGGCACCACCACAAATTACACAAACCTGCTACCCCTGTATTTCCCCACTCTCAAGCACAGAGTCTGAGTATAGCAAAGAAACTTTTAATGAAAAGAGGGAAGTCACCCGACATTAGCTAGGGAAAATGCCGCAAGCAGGATTCATAAACATAAAACTGTGAGCAGGACACCCACCTTAGAGTGAGTGGGTCAGAGCCTTCTGCCTCATGTTCTTGAGTTCTACAACCAAAAGTTCCTTTACTGCACCCCCTCCTCCCCGCTCCCTCACAGTACACCACTCACAGTGGTTATCCTTAGTCAGTGAGGACCTAGGGTTCAGAGGTGCATCTGTGTGAGTTCATCTCCCACCCTGGGGAAGAAGGCACCTTGTTTGCTTCACCATCTGAGCACTTGTTTTAGCTGGCCACCATGGTTCCTGGCTGCCCCACCAGCCAGCCGTCCGCTTGCCACTTTCACCAGCAGCCCATCACTTACCTTCTGCTGTGACTTCTGTAGATCAGTCTCTTCGTGATTTTTAGCTCTCAGCAGGCTGAGCAGAAACACTGCCCCACCACAAGTGATTTTAGCTCTCATTAAGTACTTGAAATAAAAAAAGGCTCCTAATGAAACCTATTTAACTCTATTTTTGAACAGGGTAAACCAACCCGGGGATCCTTAGTGAGAGTCCACACCCATCTTACTTTCACGAGGGAGCTGACATTCAAGCCCCAGGCTTAGTGAGTTCCTTTTAGCTAAGGGAGATCCCTCAATCAGGACAAGTTCAGCACAGGTCTGCTCCCTTTTAGTCATACAATGAGGGTAATGACATTGATAACATTTCACTACCCCTGCATTCAGTACTAAAGTGATTTCTCATCTAATACCAGTCAAAGCTGATCACTTGGAGCTACACAGCTCCTGTTTGCTAGATACAGGGGTGAAAGTAAGTCGAGCGACTTATCGGTATGCTGGGGTCAGATCTGGACCCCATAAGGAGCAGGGCTGAGGGGGTCAGAGCCAGCCCCAGCCCACCCTATAAGGTAAGTGCCCTCCCTTCACCTCCTCCTCCCCCCCCCACCGGGGTAGCAGCAGCAGCCCAGGGCTCCCCTGCTTGTACTGTCCTGGTCCTTTAATTAGCTGCCGGACCCCTGGGGAAGTGGTGGGGCTCCAGCAGCTACTTAAAGGGCCGGGGCAGTAGAAGCAGGGGAGCCCTGGGCCATTTAAATAGCCGCTGGAGCCTCACAGCCGCAACCCCAGAGCTCCAGCAATGGGAGCCCCAGGCCCTTTAAATTGCTCCCTGGCGAAGCCGGGCTGCCCCAGTACGGTGCACCCGCTCTTGCCGGTACACCGTACTGAGGCATACCGGCTTACTTTCACCTCTGGCTAGATACCTATGCAGAGTAGGTGTGTTCATGTAAATACAGTTTGCTCCTGAAGTCTCTCCCTCTCCCAAACTAGGTGTCAGAAGAGAGTTCATTCAGACCCCATTTACACTGCTAAGCAGGGGACTACAATCCAATCACCCCCTTGCAACTGCACATCCCTGGCCAGGTAGGAGGAAGAATTCTAACCAGGAAGTGAGTGGGCACTGCTGGGAAGCATCAATGGCATGATGAGCCAGGAGCTTCAGAGAAGCTGAATGCAGAGAGAAACCCCCAGGAACCGTACACGGAGCTGCACATGGAATGTTACAGCCAGACACGACAGCTGGCTGCAGGTCTCCATAGAATTGGGACTAATGGGGGAGCAGCAACTGGACAGGGAGCCAGTGCAGAGGAGCTAGGACTCGCGCCTACAAGGCGTAGCTGCTGAAGCACCTTCACTACTTGCCTCTCAGCTGCAGTACACCTGGCACACTACAGGTACCTTAGAGGTTTGATGTATTCCAGCACTGAGCAGCTATAACCATTGCAGTGTTTTAACACAACTGCATCAGAAGTAAGCTTGAGTCAAGCAGATCTTCCTAAGAGGGTATTGGCGGTTTTCAGAAATTTATATTCACGTTACACACATACGCACCCTGAAAGTTCCAGTGCTCTCAACTTTCAGTGAACTCCACATCAGCTGAATGTTTATAGAATTGGCCTCACGCTATGGGGATTTGCAGGAAGCTAAAAATCAGGCAGCAGCCTGACCTGCAATTAAGGGATAGCATTATTAGTGTAGGCCAAAGTTTAGTAACTACAAACCACTGAGCAGGAGGAGGAAAAGGACTATTAACTTTATCATCCCTTTCAGACACAATCAGGCTCTTTCTGATATATACTGGAGACTCTAGTCATTTAAAAATAGATAGGTATAAAGACAAATAAACAAGCTCCAGGATTCTGCCACAGCATCTGCATTATTTATCCACCTGTCTGTCCATGTATCAATTTGAGAGACATACAAGATGCATTCAATCCATGTTTGTTCCCTGCATTCCTTCTCACAGCTGATAAAATACAATGACTTACAAAAGGTTTTTGTCCTAATATTTTGTGATATTACAGCATAATCAACACAGATCCCATTAAAAAGATTTCACCAATAGAGAACTAAATATTTAATGCTTTTCTATCTATGATCAGTTTAATAATTAATGTGGTTCCTCTCCAGGAAATGATAACACATCACCGTCACACATGAAAAGCTAAATAAGCTCAACTAATATAAAGAAAAATATTATGCTTGACTACAACAATAATGAAATGAATATATATCTGAAAAGAATGTTAAAAGCCATATCAGTATAAATCTGTGGTGGAGTTTAGAAAGATCCCTAATATTCAATATCAAACATTCCAAACAGCAAAAGTTACTATCTTAATGAAATCTGCCACATGGTGTTTTCAAGGATTTCCATACAATCCTGTCAGTCACAGTAAGTTCTGCTTCCTGTTCTTCGTTCCGCCAGGGGGATGTTTGTAAAATTACATTTTTACAAGCACAAAAATGGAATTTAACCGATACCGAGGTTTCCATGTCAAACTAGATGGTGTGAAATGTGCGTCATTCCAGGAGAAGTAAATGCAATGTCATGGCTCTTTACACCCATTCTGATTTTTTTGATCCCAAGTAGCCAGGACTGCTACAACTTGATTGCCCAATAGAAGCTTTTAGCTCAACTGAAGAATAACACCCTAAAAGCTTGCTCTGACTTCCAGAAGAGTAAACCCCAAGATGGGACTTGACTTGAGGTCTCAAAGTCAGGGAAGCCTCTTTGGTGAAGGTTTGCTGTTGCCCATGTCTCAGCTGCCTGTATGAAATATGCTGCTGGTCACTTATACACAGGGGCACTTCATTACTGCCTTGATTAGCAGCAAGGCTTTCCGCTAGACAGGGCTTATTGCTGTTACTGTTGAGGTTAGAGATGGCAGTTTTCTGGGAGATAATCTTCTCTTCCTCCTGAAGTTCTTCTTCATCTTCAGAATGAAGTGAGTAAGACACTTCTCTGGTATGACTGTTGTGTGTCACTAGATGTTGATGGCCTCTGTCCTCTGGAGGTGGTGGAGAATCCTCCTGCTTATCAGCTGGAGGCAAAACTGAACTGTGCTCATCCTCTGCCTGGAGATCTTCCATCGGTTTATTTTGTCCATTTCTTACTGCCATTCTTTGGATGGCAAAGGCTAGATCAACAAGGCTAAGCAGAAAAGAGAGGCCATTCACCCCCCAAATGAAAATCATCATGATCGATTTTTCAGTAGGCCTGGAGATGTAGCAATCGACCATGCTGGTACAAGGAGACTGGTAACAGGAAAAGCGTTTAGGAACAAAAAATCCAAAGAGATAATACTGTCCAGCTCCAAAGCTAGCCTCTGCCAGTGTTCTTAGAAAAAGGTGAACAGTGTATGCCCAAGAAAAATCAGGGATATTCAGAAGATCTGCCTTGCAGGATGGTCTAGTGACTGCAACGTTTTTGCATGGTTCCTTCAAAGCTGAATGGCCAGCTAAGGCCTTCATTCCTTCATATCTATATGGCAAACAATGTGCCGTCACAACATGGATGGCTACTTTGTGCAGAACATACATGCTGAATACAGCATAAGGTAGCAGAACAGACACTGTTTGAATGAGCCAGAATCGAAAGTGAGAGACAGGAGAGAAAATGTCATAGCACACATTAGAGCATCCTGGTTGTAAGGTATTACAGATGAACCGTTCTTGTTCATCTTGGTAGAGGGGGTATCCCGCTAACACTATCACCACCATTCTCAGCAAGATTACTAACGTTAGCCAGATCTTTCCTAGAGGGGAAGGAGAAATGGTGATTAGATTCACAGCACAGAAAATGAAATCTAACAAGAGGCTCATATTGTTCACACTGGATTACATTATTTATGAACAAAAATCAATTGGAATCTTTCCATTTATTTCAGTGGGCTTTGGATCAGGTCCTTAATTCTACAGTCCTTACTCCATTAAAACCCTTAGTAATATTGGGGCACGATCAAGCATTGATTGTTCTGAGTACCTCTCATTTATTTAATTTTTTCCATCAGACTCTATGCTTCTCAGGACCGGATCGTGTTTTGTTAGACCTTCGCAAAGTAATGTGTACACAGACATTGGTCTATAAAGAATTAAATAATAATTTTAAAAAACATTTCTCCAGGGCTGTGGAGCTCGGTTGGTTTGAAAAAAAGGGCAGTTAGACTGAAAAAAGGTTGCATGTTATATCTTTGGAGTTTTTACTAATATATAAAATCTTTGCACAAACCCTAACAGAAAAATTCAACCCCAATACTGGATAGTTTGCAAAGGGGAAAAAAAAGAAAACCAAAAAATTAGGACTCGAAACATTTACTGGAGTGGTTACTGAAACTCAGTACTACCTCTATACTGATCAATATATGCAGGTAGAGTTTGAAGCCAGGACATCCTGAGTTTCAGTCCTGGCTCTGCCACTGACTACATATGGTCTTTGGAATGTCATTGAATTTAATAATCTCTCTGCCTTGGTTTCACAACTTAAAGCAAAACAATAAGGGGGTTGAGCGATTAACACAGGATAAAGGTTAAGGATTCAATTCTGCTTCCAGATAAATGCAATAGTAAAAACTTTTGACGAGAGTAGAAGCAGGAGTGGATCTAAATTAATGGTTGTGCAGAGCCCTAGAAATCTAAAGTACTGAGTGGTTCTCTCTGGTATAAACACGTAGTTTTACAGGCAGAGAGTTGGTAAAATAGTCCCTGTAGGTATTTTTAAAAATTTTTTTACAGAAAAATTATTAGGATTTTGCTTTTAGTGTATGATGTATGCATATACAGTCTTAGACAATCGCCTCTCCTACTTGCCAAAAAACTAAGTACTATTTATAACATTTGTGTGAATCTTAAACATTTAAATGTTTGTAAAACATTGGGGTGTTTGACATGCATTTGAGATGAGCTACATACCTCTCTTGTGGCCAGCAAGAGAGACAATAACAGTAACACAGCTCTCAGAAATGGTGAAACTCGGCAAGAATATATAAACAACTTGTTAGCTCCGTGAGACTGCAGAATAGGTGATCATATTGAAACCCTCCCACAACCAACTACTAATATATTTCCTAACCACAAACTATTTCTGATGGCATTCTTGGTGTTTTCAGTTGGCTATTCTGGTGGAGAAAAATGGCTACTATATGAAATCAAAAGTAGCCCTTAAATAATACTCTATATTTTTATTACACTTTTTATGCAAGGATCTCAATGTTTCAAAACCATTTATGAATTAAGCCTCTCAACACCCTGGGATGTGTTAGGGCATCAGTTTTTAATTAGAAGGTACACATGAGAGAGTTCCACTTAAAAATCACTTGGTCCCTGTTAGGTTAGTACTATAGAGACAAGGTGGGTGAGGTAATAATTCTTATTGGAGCAACTTCTTGGTGAGAGAGACAAGCTTTTTACAAATAACTCTGTGCATCGTTTTCCCTAAGGGCTCATTTCTGCAGACAGTTACTATAGCAAGCCATTTCATTGACAGTTACTGGGATTACTTGCTGCAGTGACCAATGCCCTGTAATAAATATTTACAGGACTGAGCTATAGGCCAAAGTCCATAAAAGTCAGTTGTCTTCAGTAGTCTTTGGATCTGGCCCTAAATCATTTGCTCAAAATTACAAAGTGAATCAGTGACAGAATCTTATTTAAAAGAAAAAGAAAAGACAGACAAGACTGAGGTCATTGTCTGATTAAAATTAAAGTGCATTTTTAATATGCACTTGAATGCTGTAAACTTTTAAAACCCAACTATGAAAAACAAGATTGCTTAATCACCAAATAGTGTATTGAAAAATATTTTCTTTACTTCTCCCTGTATTATTTACTTCACTGTTAAAGCAAGCTGTGTCATATAATGGAAAAATGTACTTTTTACATCTGCCTTGAGCTTTGAGTGTTTCATTACAGCTCTCAGTAGAGCTGGGAGGAAACTTGGTGGGTAAGAATAGCCAGATTTGAAAGCTCCTCCCCATGCCCCACATTAATTTCTAACATTTAGATTCCTACTTCATCTGCTATGAATATTTTCTATTTAAAAAAATCAATCATCAACAGCTCTTATATCCCAAAGCAAACAACTAACTCTCTTTTGGGAGGGGGACCGTGGAAGTGGTCAGACTGATAGCTGGAAATGAAAGCTGATGAACAGGGAAGAAACCTGGATGATTTGGGGGGTATGAAACTGAAAGAAAGAGCACAGCTTTTACAGATACTTACCTACAATCGTAACATTGTAGTTGAGAGTGATAATCAAAAACCCTAGTGAGTCCCAGCGCTCCATCTTTGAACTAATTCACTACACTTTCAGCTTCAGAAAGCTTAAGGAGGATTCTGGCATTTTCAAAGCAAATTAGACCTAGACAGAGAAGGAAGAAAAATATTTGCAGGGAAAATACCCAATCATTAACAACATTATTGATGAAGAATTATTTTTATGAAAGAGCTAAATAGGCCTGCTGACTTTTACAAATTGGGAACAAATCCTCCCTAGGAAATACAGTTGATTTCACAAAAGTTCTAGCTTCACAGATCTATTTGCTGCACTTACCTCTGTGGTCCCCCTGTCCTGACAACTGCAAGTAGACAAAAGGCAACAGGAGTAATCTCAACCATTGTGGGCTATTCTTACCCTCCCAGGGCATTCCAGCCTCCTGGCATTGCTAGGATATTTCAGTGGCAAAAATCAGACACCAGTACAGGAAATAATAGAAGCCTCTCTGTTTCCCCAAGGGGAACACAGATGAAAAATACAAGGAAAGGAGATACAAAGGGACCAACATCCCTGTCTTCAGAAGGCATTTTCAGTTTAGCAACTCTTTACTAGGAATCTATCCCATTGCAATTTTCCCAAAGTAATTTTATTAATAAAACACACCCTCTCTGAGAGGACATCATGGTCTTGTCAATCACAGTTGGACCAAAAATTCCATAACTTGCCTTCAGCCTGAGAGGAGAGCAATCTCTACCCTGCAGGGATATGGAGGATGAAAGTGATCTCTTTAATAGCATCTTGGAAAATAAAAATCTTTTAAAGTCATTTTCATTTGGATGAGTTCTTCCCGTCTGAACTGTTTTGCATTGTAGTCATCACTGGGAAGAGCCTAGTAGAAATTGCCTTAATAATTGACAATCTAAGCAGATATGTGACATTTACTATTTAAGAAGTAAGCCATAGCATGAAGCATGTTAAGGCTCAACTGTACTTACGCAGTCTGTTCTGAGTGATGGGCATAGCAAACCAGGAGGGAATGATGACTCTAAGGCCTTGCCATGGCATGTAGACTACATGTAGCTACACGCTGCAGTGAAAAGCGCGCTTTTCCACATTGTGGTGTGTAGCTACACACAGCAATGAAAGGCTCCAGGAGCGGAGGGGCAGCCAAGAAAGGCTCCAACAGTAGGGAGGCAGTGAGATACTATGCTACTAAAAACAGCAGTGTAGACATGGGTGACCCTGTTGGGGTAGACAGAGAGCCCTGTCAGGTATATACTCTGGAGTTTCTGCATTCTACTTGCCTGAGCAGTGCCTTATCATTTACACTGTTCTTTGTACCTATGCTAGATGTATATGCAGCGTATGTACTAGACACTGTCAGAAGTGTAGACATAGCCTGAGTCACCCCTAGCTCCAGAGAGAAAATAATCTACAACTGTTACAGAGCCAAGGCTTCTTCCACTCCTCACCCTTCTTCCACCCTCATCCCAAAATCTGCTTTTCCCTTCCCCTCCATCCCATCAACCCACAATGTGGCTGTGTTGCAGGGGTAATCACATCTGGCGGTACAATGTAATGGGGGCAGGGGAGTGAGAGGGATGGGAGGGAGAACCACAAGACATATGGTGTTATTTTGGTTGGAGAAAAGTTGTTTGACAGGCCTGAAAGCCTCTATGAGCCAATTACAGGCAAAAGTGTGAGCTTGTCAGTGCAATTCTGCAAATGTATTTCTAACTGGAGACCCTCACTGCTAAGGGAATGGACTAGGCCAAGGTTTGCCTGGACATCAGGACTGAACTATTTGTAGGTTTGGCAGAATTAGATTTTTTTAATATAACTTTGATAACTATTACTTTTAATCTAACACTTGATTTTTATAAATTTAAAATTTCACAGGTGTGGGATATTATGGGGGGCTCAGACAATGTGTGAGATCAGACAGTTATTTAGTAACAGACACTGAGATTCAACAAGTTAAAGCTTTATAACCATTAAAAACATAAATGGTCAACACATCAAAATATACAAAGTAAATTTCCTTAAACCAGTCTCTAAAGTTCTCAAGCAGCATTTTCTTACTTTGCCTATCTGTAAATATGAATTAGCAGCTATGGAAATATTTTTCATTGATTTGTGTGAATATAGTAAAATTGACATTTACAGATTTAAAAAAAAAAATCTAATCCTTTCAAGACCACCTATTTACTGAAACTGTCAACTGAAGCGTGTCAGTGCAAGTTGTAGCATGACTGGGTCATGGGATGTGGACTCTGGTCCACTGGTAACTGGATAATTTCCCATTCTCCCCACCCAGTATTCCCGCAATATGTAACAATTCCAAAAACATTTTCTCTAGGGACTCTCTGAATTCAATGAGACCTAATCAGGAATGCTCAGGGCCTCAGACAGGACAGCAAGAGAATCATTTGTGTTAGTCTGCCTAAGGGAAACATATAAACCAGTGTACAGTGATGGAACTTCAAAAAAATAAAATGCTGATGAGGATTTACCTTAGTAAAAGATTTTAATCTGAAGTAATAAATATGTAGTATTAATTTTTTAGTACTTTTGTAATTAAACATTTTCCAACCAAAGGGAGCTCTTTCGTACTGTATTGTACTGTTTTTATGGTGCTTGAGGTTGCATTTTTGTGGTCTTCGGGGGAGGGGAAGAGTTAGGAGTGGAAAAGAGTGCAAATAACCATATTAATTTTGGAAAAGTAGCTACTCGTGTGAAACTTCCTTTATCAAAAATAGAATCAGGAATGTTAAGATGCTGACAGGATACTAATGCACAGCAGCTGCATTGACACAGTAGGTCATAAATTGTTCATCATGTCAAATAATCACAAGTTAAAATGTCCTTAGCCGCTTTTAATATGATAGACTATAACAGTATGTAAAGAATAAGCATATTTGTTCCTTAAAACTCTATCTGCCACCATCTTGACTGTGGCAGATGAGAAAATCTGGGCACAATAGCTCCATGATAGGGAGATGTGCTGAGATGGGTAGGTGTATTTTTCTTTTTAAAAATAAAGCATTATCCTGTAGGCTTATGAATTGTGTTGTAATCTCTGCCCTAGTGAAGAGGGGATAGGGCACAGTCAGGAGATCTGTGTTCTAATCTGCTCTATCACTACTATGCTGCGTGACTTTAGGCAAGTTACTAAGCTCTTTGAGGCAGGGGCTGTCTTGGGGCTTGTCTCCACTTACCGTGGATTGACACTGCAGTGATCGATCCACCAGGGATCAATTTAGCAGGTCTAGTGAAGGCCCTCTAAATCGACAGCCGATCACACTCCGGTACCCCACCGGAATGAGAAGCATAAGGTAAGGCAACAGGAGAGTTTCTCCCGTCAAGCCAGTGTGGTGTAAACACCACAATAAGTGTACCTAAAGTATGTTGTCTCCAGCTACGTTACTCATGTAGCTGAAGTTGTGTAACTTAGGTCAATTTAGCCCCATAGTGTAGACTTGCCCTTTGACTATGTTTTCATACAATGCCTAGCAAACTAGGGCTTTGATCTCAGTTGTAGCCGGGCGGTACCTCAGTAATACACTTAACCATAAATGTAAAACTCAGTGCCATGTGGTATTTCTATGTTGCCTATGGAATTATGTAAAATATCAGCTGATTCTTCACTATAGTTCATTTTCAAAATGTATTTTTGTCTTCCAAATAACTGGAATCAGAGGGTTAGTTTGTTTGTTTTTCCCTTAATTCATGAAAAATGTGAAGCAGTGATAACTTTTCCACACAGCTGAAGTTGTCTTTACCAGATGTATGATCCCTCATGTTTACTATTCACCTTGCACTCTTCCCTAGGATCCTGTTTGTCAATAGATACCGAAGCTAAATAATCTAGAGATTGGATTATACCAAAATCCCATATCTGATCATCCCCAAATTTTGGCAAAGCTGAATGCTGAAATCTGTGATCAAAGCCCACATGTACAATATATGTATTTTTTAAAAAAGAGGTGACTACAGATGAAACATCACTTTAATATCCTGCCGTCGTTTTATCTCTTTTCCCTTGCAGTTCCTTAAAGAGCCACAGCACAGCCCCCCCTTGAAGGGGTCCACAATGAAATACAAGAAGGTGCAATAAATCTATTTTCAAATCCACAACTGCTGTCTGAGTTTAAAACCATTTACAACAAATTCAGGGCTTGAACCAGCAAACACTTACGTGAGTGACACCACTCCTGTGAGTATCCTACTGAGAGTGCAAACATTTGTGCACATATCAGGATCATATTTAATAATGGACAACATTGATCAGAAGTGGTGAAAACAATAATCCATGGTTGCATACAGACCTATCTGTGCTGACCCATGTCATGTTCTCTGCTAAAGGTTAATCAATGTGGCACAATGTATAATGTAATGTAAAGACTGTGCTTAGGCTCTGGGGCAGGAGGACTCAGTGCAGCTCAGGCTTAACTAGCGCGGTACACACCACATTAACATGTATTACACATGTATGGGATTCATATTGTGTACTTCATATGGCATCTGAATGTTGGGTAGTTTTGCTGACTTGTGTGATGCTTTCCCCTTGAATGCTGATTAATCCTGTTCTGTTCATACTAAGGTGTACATATCCCAAAACACTTTGCAGAGCTGAATTCAGTTCTTAGCATAGGACGGTGGTTCTCAACTCTGGTCCACCACTTGTTCAGAGAAAGCCCCAGCATGCAGGGCTAGTTTGTTTACCTGCCGCATCCGCAGGTTTGGCCAATCATGACTCCAGGCCAATGGGGGGATGCAGGAAGCAGCATGGGCTGAGAGTTGTGCTGGCCGCCCTTCCCGCAGCTCCTATTGGCCTGGAGCAGCGAACTGCGGCCAGGGGGAGCCACGATCAGCCGAACCTGCAGATGCAGCACGTAAACAAACTGGCCTGGGTGCACCCGGGGCTTTCCCTGAACAAGCGGTGGACCAGAGTTGAGAATCACTGGCATAGGCAAATACAAAACCTGTCAGAGACAAGGTTTTGAAAGGAAAAAAAAGTGATCTGGGTAACTACAGGCCAGTTAGTTTGACATCTGTAGTATGCAAGGTCCTGGAAAAAATTTTGAAGGAGAAATTAGTTAAGGACATTGAAGTCAATGGTAAATGGGACAAAATACAACATGGTTTTACAAAAGGTAGATCGTGCCAAACCAACCTAATCTCCTTTTTTGAAAAAGTAACAGATTTTTTAGATAAAGGAAATGCAGTGGATCTAATTTACCTAGATTTCAGTAAGGCATTTGATACTGTGCCACATGGGGAATTATTAGTTAAATTGGAGAAGATGGGGATCAATATGAACATCAAAAGGTGGATAAGGAATTGGTTAAAGGGGAGACTGCAACGGGTCCTACTGAAAGGCGAACTGTCAGGTTGGAGGGAGGTTACCAGTGGAGTTCCTCAGGGATCGGTTTTGGGACCAATCTTATTTAATCTTTTTATTACTGACCTTGGCACAAAAAGTGGGAGTGTGCTAATAAAGTTTGCGGATGATACAAAGCTGGGAGTAATAGTAATAGGATGAAATTTAATAGTGAGAAGTGTAAGGTTATGCATTTAGGGATTAATAACAAGAATTTTAGTTATAAATTGGGGACGCATCAATTAGAAGTAACGGAAGAGGAGAAGGACCTTGGAGTATTGGTTGATCATAGGATGACTATGAGCTGCCAATGTGATATGGCTGTGAAAAAAAGCGAATGCAGTTTTGGGATGCATCAGGAGAGGTATTTCCAGTAGGGATAAGGAGGTTTTAGTACCGTTATACAAGGCACTGGTGAGACCTCACCTAGAATACTGTGTGCAGTTCTGGTCTCCCATGTTTAAAAAGGATGAATTCAAACTGGAGCAGGTACAGAGAAGGGCTACTAGGATGATCCAAAGAATGGAAAACTTGTCTTATGAAAGGAGACTTAAGGAGCTTGGCTTGTTTAGCCTAAGTAAAAGAAGGTTGAGGGGAGATATGATTGCTCTCTATAAATATAACAGAGGGATAAATACAGGAGAGGGAGAGGAATTATTTCAGCTCAGCACCAATGTGGACACAAGAACAAATGGGTATAAACTGGCCACCAGGAAGTTTAGACTTGAAATTAGATGAAGGTTTCTAACCATCAGAGGAGTGAAGTTTTGGAATAGCCTTCCAAGGGAAGCAGTGGGGACAAAAGATCTATCTGGTTTTAAGATTCTACTCGATAAGTTTATGGAGGAGATGGTATGATGGGATAATGGGATTTTGGTAAGTAATTGATCTTTAAATATTCAGGGTAAATAGGCCAAATGGCCTGTGATGGGATGTTAGATGGGGTGGGATCTGATTTACTATAGAAAATTCTTTCCTGGGTATCTGGCTGGTGAATCTTGCCCATGTGCTCAGGGTTTAGCTGATTGCCATATTTGGGGTCGGGAAGGAATTTTCCTCCAGGGCAGATTGGAGAGGCCCTGGAGTTTTTTTTGCCTTCCTCTGTAGCATGGAGCATGGTTGACTGGAGGGAGGCTTTTCTGCTCCTTGAAGTTTTGAACCATGATTTAAGGACTTCAATAGCTCAGACATGGGTGAGGTTTTTCATAGGAGTGGGTGGGTGACATTCTGTGGCCTGCGCTGTGCAGGAGGTCGGACTAGATGATCAGAAAGATTCATAGATACTAAGGTCAGAAGGGACCAATGACAAGATACGTTATTACTATGTCCTGATACAGGTAGAGAGTTCTTTCACAGCCCATTGGTGCCTGGAAGGTGGTATCTTACACAGAGAAGAAAGGTGGATAGTGCTACAGAAAAACAAGAAAAAATGCTGATTGGTGAGTTAAGCTTTGGGTGCTGTATAGAATGTTTTCCAACTTGTAAACAACCGTGTGTGTGTGTGTGTGTACACACTAATTTTGAATACATATTTCCACAGCAATATTGAATGTTGCGAGACTCTGCACTCCAGATTGGATTGATGAAGAATTAATTCTTTCCTTTCTGTATTACACTGCTATGTCTTTGACTAATAGAATTGACTACACTTGGTTATTTGGTCTCTTGAACAATTTCAGTCTTGAATCAAAAATGTAGTTAAGCAATTGGTTGTATGTCTAGGAAGGGAAGATGCATAGGTACCTTTTAAGCCTTCTGGGCTTTCCTATCCTGGGGCAACTCTATGCTCTAATTCCTGATTGGGGATTGGTCAGCAGTCAGAAGCCTGTTGTAATCTGCCTCAGATATGGCCATTATGGCAGCTGGGATCACTGCTGTCCCTGCCAAGCTCTCTGTTCCCCTGCAATGCACCCAGCAGCAATTGCAGGGAAAAGGTGAAGTGGGAGCTGCTAAGGCAATTCTGTACTATATAGAGGATCTCTGACACTGGGGTGACCTTTCTGTGACCAGATAAAATGGCTTTAGGGTAGTGTGCTAAAGTAGCCATACTACGCTTTCGTAATGTGCCCGAGGATCTGACCTTGGAATCTAGTTTCCTTAACAGAAATGTACATTTTTAAGAGCAAATGCACAGTCATGTGTCTTTACAATAAAATAACCCCTTTATTTCAGATAGATTTTTATGCATACTAACAAACCAGCTACTGGCCAATCTTTCAGTAAACATAACCAAGCTCTTAAGAGAATGATCTTTAAGTTCATGAACAAACACATTCTCATCAACAAAAATAAACAGAGGCATTGAAAATGAAGCTAATTAAGATTAGGAAGATAATTTTTTTAAAGGAACGCAGATTTTAATAGTAACTATAATTTTGTAAGTGGGAAGAAGAAAAGCTATTTAACCAAATGCTAACTAGCGATACAGAGCACTGATTGGTTAACAGAAAACCTAACCTAAATTAAGAAAAGCTTCTACCTAGCCAACGCAACAACTTGGCAACAAAAGTGCATGTGTGTGTACACACACACACACACACTTTAATGTAGTCCAACAGTGTAATTGTCTCACTGCATCTGCTTAAAAGGAGCTAAGATAACAAAAACCTAGAGGGAGATTTTTCAAAGGCACAAAAGGGAGTTAGACAGCCAAATCCCATTGACTTTCAGCAGGAATTGGGCACCTAAACCTTCCCTTAGGTCTTCATCTTCCATGCAGAAACCACCCAGACCAGGACTGGCACTGCTACAATAGCAGCAGAAGCAGTAAGAAAAATACAACTTGGGAGCAGAGGGTAGGCAACTCAAGTACTATGTAGGTATTGGTGCTATTCTGGAGAGGCATAAGTTTCTCACTAGTTTATAAACTACTTGATGAAGGGTTTGGATTATATCTTCTTTATTCTACTAAAACAAGGAGGCATCTGGTGGCCCTTTAAAGACTAACAGATTTATTTGGGCATAAGCTTTCATGGGTAAGAACCCCACTTCAGATGCATGCCTCATGTTTTTTACCCACAAAAGCTTATGCCCAAATAAATCTGTGTTAGTCTTTAAGGTGCCACCAGACTCCTTGTTGTTTTTGTGGATACAGACTAATACGACTAGCCCTCTGATTCTTTGCTGTACTCAAGCTCTTCACCTAACAACTTAGGAAACCTTACTCATACCACAAGGAGGTATGTCTGCTGGGAAGTCACCTTCCCCTCTTGCCATCACCTCCAGTCCAATATCTCCGGGAGCTTTAATCCTTAACTGGGTCTTCAGAAAGGGCCAGTTAGCCACTTCCCCATCAGCTACTTTCAGGGAGCTACCTTGTGCAGCCACTGACCCTTCTGCTCCCAGAAAGCTATGGGGGAAATGCATGTGTAAATTAACAGTTCAAGTCTGGGCAGTGGTTGGGCTTGATCCTTGACCCAAACTGGTTCCCCCATCCCTAATTATTAGGAAACCTATCTGGCACACAAGGTGCACACAGTGTGCTGTACTTTGTTTTTTTCCCCTCTTCTTGTATTTAGTAAATCTAAAAGCAGAGACTGTTTTAGCTATATGCCCACTGGGGTTTGATCTATTCTGATTCCTATTTTGCCTCAAGGCAAATTGCCTCTCAGTAACTGTTTGGAAAGGTCATCTTTCTTTATGAAGCTTGTGTTCTAAGATAATAACCTATCCAAGAAGCAGCTCTTTTGGACACTGATTCAGCAAAGAAATTAAGAACATAAACCCATCTCTATTCAGCAAAGCACTTTGGCATGTGCTTAACTTTAAACACTGTTAAGTTTGACTTCAGTGGAACTTGAGCATGTGCTTTGCTGAATCAGGATTTTGGGGCCAGCTTTCTCAAAAGTATTTAAATGCCCAAAGATGCAGGTAGGCCCCTAGCAGCATTTTCAAAAGCACCTAACCAGGTTGGGCACCCAACTCCCATTGAAATGTGTAACAGGACATCTACTGAAGGTTTGCACCAGTGAATCTAGATCAGTTCAAAAATCTCTGGTACAGACAGACTAGGCTATTTTGTGACTGTTTACATGACACTCAGCTTTGTGATTATGTTTTGCATACAGTAAACAAGCATTTGAGGCTCAAAATGCTGAACACATTCTGGGCTTGATTCAGTACTGTAGGTGAGGGTAAATGTGGGTGAATAGTGTTTACCCACTTCTCATTTGGGTAATATGGACTCTTGTTTAGGTTTGTTTAGTTTACCCACTTATTTTTTTTACCACTGTAGCACTGGCTTGATCCTGGACTCTTATTTGTTTCTATTAGTGCTCACTATGTGTTAGGCACTTTCCAAACACAATGGGGGCCCAGTCCCTGACCCAGGGAGCTCAGAATCTAAATATAGACAAAAGGCAAGGGAAAAAGTGCAAAAAGTTGGTAAAGAGGATAAAGTGGTCTTTAGCCTTGGCCTGATAAGAAAGTGAATGGCTCCAGTTTATCCTTCTACAGGTAATGCCAGTTATTCCCCAAATATGTCAGTGTAATCGGCTGGCTTCCTGCTAGTGCCACAGCAGAAGGGGATTTGAATTCAGAGAGGGGAGTAGCCTTGCTCTTGAGCTTTTTTGATTTTGCCTGAGTAAGGAGTTCAGGATCAGCCCCTTATACAGCACTTTTCACAGTTGTCAAGTCCCTCTGTAACCAGCCAGAGACAAACCAAATACAACCTCCAAGTAATTAAACAGAACTAGGATAACAAAACACCTGAGACACAGCTTTTCAAAAGCCACAAAGTAGTAAGCACCCAGCTCATTAAAAGTCAATGCTATTTGGACACAGTTCCCATTTGTGGCTTTGCAAATCTTCCCCAAGTCATAGTTGTGTGGTTTGCTTAATTTACTGATTCTCAGATCTGTTATTCCTTCTGTACACACCAATCCCATTGGCATGACTGGGAGGTATGCTCATATCTCACAATAGACCATATCTGAGCATCAGGAAACTAAGCAAGCACCATAATACGATTTAAGAGATTCCTTTAATCTACTTAATTTTAGTTGGCTCTATTGGCATTGTTTCTGGAAGGATTTTTCACATTATAAGGGAACCTTGGTACTTATACGTGTGAGGTATCAATACCATAGAAACAGTTAAAATAAGATATAAACATCTTAAATACTAAAAATAATCAAACAGAGGGTATATTAGTATGTAGAATATCTCACTAACTAAATTTACCACTCAGTGCTGTATATTTTGGCTATATACCATGAAACAGAATTCCTTAAACATAGCCAGGTTTGTGGAGAGCAAATAGAGTACTATTTTCAGCATTCACAACAAGAGAGGTTATTGTGTTGGGTCTGGACATCGGTAAATAAATCTGTCATATCAGGTTTAACACACAGGCAGCCATTTTAGAATTAAAAGTTCTTTACACTTTCTTGTATTTCATGGCTAACCATTTTAAGAAACAAAACTCATACTGTTGTCTCCGTTATTGAGGACTGAGACAGCTTTTTCTTACATTAGAGACAGATGATTTGTAGTGAGATGGTCATTCAAGTCAAGCAAAGAAAACCAGGCTCTACAGGGAAATGGCAAATATGTAAATTAAAAAAGACTGAAAAAATAAGAAATATGGTAGCAGGTTCTTTCCTTATTTTATTTAGAATGTGAAATTCAGAATGTAGAGGAATACTACTTCAGTGTTTTCTTCTTGGATGCAAAGAAATTTCTTCACAACCAATTAAGTTCATCCCTGTGCAAAAGGCCAGCATAAAACGTATGCCTCACATAAATCTTACGTAAGTCCACAAAATTAAACTTTAAATGCTGGATAGACCTTGTGCTGCACAAAATGAAAATTTTCCTAAAAGCAGCATTTCCTCCTATACACAACAGGCCCAGTCTATTCATTTATCACATTGCCCCCACAATGAGAGAGCATTTGTTTGGATTGTTCTCCAGTGTTTTTTGTTTAATTATTTTTGTTTTAGGAACATTAATATTCTTCTTAATTTTCATTCAGATCCTTTGTTGAAAATGTTCTAATCATAAAGAGGATGGTGACAGATTGTTCTCTATGCCCACAAGAGGTAGGAAAACAAGTAATCTTAATCTGCAGCAAGGGAGATTGAGGTTAGAAATTAGGAAAAAATTCTGACATTAAAAATAGTTAAGCACTAGAATAGATTACCAAGGCAGGCTGTGGAATTCCCATTCCTGGAGGTTTTTAAGAACAGGTTATACAAACATCTGTCGGATAGTCTAGGAGTATACCTGATTCCACCTTGGCACCAGAGGAGTACTAGATGACCTCTTGAGGTCTCTTCCAGTCCTACACATTTTTATGATTCTGTGATTCAATACTTGGTTTCTTTGATCTATCTCCTCATATACATCCACTGGCCACACTGGAGATCATTAGCAGGATGAGCATAATAATGAGATTTCTTTAGCCTTCACTTGATTATACTTTTTTACGTTTGAACTTGAAATCTTGAACTATGTTAATGTACTGCTTAATAAAGTAAGAAATACACACAAACCTTATAAAATACGGTCAATTGTCTGGAATGGCTCAGGTACCACTCAGCACAGACTGCGGCGAAGCAGGATACACAAATCCCAAATTGGTTGTGAGTTCTATACTTAAACTTCACCAACCAAGTATCCAGTATGAACTCCTCAGGCACTATAACAGCCTAACCATGGAGTCATGGTCCCCCTTGGTATTCTGATATAGCTTACCTTTGTGATTAGATGGTCCCTTACACCCAAGTTCAGGTTACTCCCAGTCCAAAAGGACCAGTCACTTACCCCAGGTCAATTGATCCTACACAAAGACAATGCATGTACCCAGTCCAATAATTAATTAACTTAAGATTTATTAACTATGAAAAAGAAATGTTATTTACAACTTTAAAACAAGTTAACACACACACAATGAGTTACAGTCTTTCAAACTCTAAGTCCTCTAGGGCTAATCCAGGCTAAGCAGCTGGGCTCCCTTGCTTACGCTTAGAAATCTTGGTTTCAGAGTAGCAGCCGTGTTAGTCTGTATTCGCAAAAAGAAAAGGATGCATCCGATGAAGTGAGCTGTAGCTCACGAAAGCTTATGCTCTAATACATTTGTTAGTCTCTAAGGTGCCACAAGTACTCCTTTTCTTTTTTAGAAATCTTGCTCTCCCAAAATCCAAGCAGTATAGAGACCCAATTTCTTATCAGGGATTTTTACTCCCTTCCCCGCAGAGTTCAAGGTTATAGGACAAGTCTTCATGGGGGTGGAGGGAGCAATCAAAGTTTTTGCCCTTTGATGTTTCACAGTGGCTCATTTGGTTTCAGTGGGTCTTCTTGTGTGCAGGACTTAACGCATGCTGTAGGAAGCCAGCCTTTACATTAATGAAGGCTTCTTTCCTGATTTGGTGAGTTACAGTTACAGAGATTTACAATTCAAACACTTGATACAACCTTATATCATGGAGTACAGATAGTGAGATTAATACATGCAGCATCCCACAAACATTTCATAAAGTCTAAATACATTTTTATAAATCTAATACCTATTTAATATAATAACACATAGGTGAGCCAGACTGGTTTCCAACTATGCATTCTTCAGTGTTCAGTTGGAGCCTAGGGGCCTTGGCATGAGCTGGCACCTGGTCTGCCAATGTCACATAAACCATACAAAAATATATGTTAAAGAAATAGTGTTATATAATATGTATATTAAAGAAGTGGAGTGCAGGATCTGGTCCAAGAGCTAACTATAACAGGACCGCTTTGAAATAATGACCATAATATAACATTTAACATTCCCGTGGTGGGAAGAATACCTCAACAGCCTAACACTGTGGCATTTAATTTCAGAAAGGGGAGCTATGCAAAAATGAGGAGGTTAGTTAAACAGAAATTAAAAGGTACAGTGACTACAGTGAAATCCCTTCAAGCTGCATGGACGATTTCAAAGACACCATAATAGAGACTCAATGTAAATGTATACCCCAAATTAAAAACACAGTAAAAACTAAAAGAGCCACTGTGGCTTAACAACCATGTAAAAGAAGCAGGGAGAGATAAAAAGGCATCTTTTAAAAAGTGGAAGTCAAATCCTAGTGAGGTAATAGAAAGGAACATAAACACCACCAAATTAAATGTAAAAATGTAATAAAAAAGCCAAAAAGGAGTTTGAAGAACAACTAACCAAAAACTCAAAAGGTAATAAAATGATTAAGTACATCAGAAGCAGGAAGCCTGCTAAACAACCAGTGGGGCCCCTGGATGATCAAGATACAAAAGGAGCACTTTATCATCTTTAAGTCATTGCAGAGAAACTAAATTAATTCTTTGCTTCAATCTTCACAGCTGAGGATGTTAGGGAGATTCCCAAACCTGAGCCGTTCTTTGTAGGTGACAAATCTGAAGAATAGTCAAAGATTGAAGTGTCACTAGAAGAGGTTTTGGAATTAACGGATAAACTTAACAGTAACAAGTCACCGGGACCAGAGGGCATTCACCCAAGAGTTCTGAAAGAACTCAAATGTGAAATTGCAGAACAATTAACTACTGTTTTTAACCTGTCCTTTAAATCAGCTTCTGTACCCAATGACTGGAAGATAGCTAATGTAATGCCAATATTTAAAAAGGGCTCTGGAGGTGATCCTGGCAATTACAGACCTGTAAGTCCAACGTCAGTACCAGGCATATTAGTTGAAACAATAGTAAATAATAAAATTGTCAGACACATAGAAGAATATAAATTGTTGCGCAAAAGTCAACATGCTTTGTGTAAAGGAGAAATCATGTTTTACTAATCTATTTGAGTTCTTTGAAGGGGTCAACAAACATGTGGACAATGGAGATCCAGTGAACATAGTGTACTTAGATTTCCAGAAAGCCTTTGACAAAGTCCCTCACCAAAGGCTCTTACGTAAATTAAGTTGTCATGGGACAAGAGGGAAGATCCTTTCATGGATTGAGAACTGGTTAAAAGACAGGGAACAAAGGGTAGAAATAAATGGTAAATTTTCAGAATGGAGAGGGGTAAGTAGTGGTATTCCCCAAGGGTCAGTCCTAGGACCAATTCTATTCAACTTATTCATAAATGATCTGGAGAAAGGAGTAAACAGTGAGGTGGCAAAGTTTGCAGATGATACTAAACTGCTCAAGATAGTTAAGACCAAAGCAGACTGTGAAGAACGTCAAAAAGGTCTCTCAAAACTAAATGATTGGGCAATAAAATGGCAAATGAAATTTAATATGGATAAATGTAAAGTAATGCACATTGGAAAAAATAACCCCAACTATACATACAATATGATGGGGGCTAATTTAGCTACAACTAATCAGGAGAAAGATCTTGGAATCATCCTGGATAGTCTCTGAAGATGTCCACATAGTGTGCAGTGGTGGGAAAAAAAAAAAAAGAAAAAAAAAGCAAACAGGATGTTAGGAATCATTAAAAAAGGGATAGAGAATAAAGATGGAGAATATCTTATTGCCCTTACATAAATTCATGGTATGCCCACATCTTGAATACAGTGTACAGATGTGGTCTCCTCATCTCAAAAAAGATATACTGGCATTAGAAAAGGTTCAGAAAAGAGCAACTAAAATGATTAGGGGTTTGGAACGGGTCCCATATGAGGAGAGATTAAAGAGGATAGGACTTTTCAGCTTGGAAAAGAGGAGACTAAGGGGGGATATGCTAGATGTATATAAAATCATGAGTGGTGTGGAGAAAGTGAACAAGGAAAAGTTATTTACTTGTTCCCATAATGTAAGAACTAGGGGCTACCAAATGAAATTAATGGGCAGCAGGTTTAAAACAAATAAAAGGACGTTCTTCACACAGCGCACAGTCAACCTGTGGAACTCCTTGCCTGAGGAGGTTGTGAAGGCTAGGACTATAATAGGGTTTAAAAGAGAATTGGATAAATTCATGGAGGTTAAGTCCATGAATGGCTATTAGCCAGGATGGGTAAGGAATGGTGTCCCTAGCCTCTGTTTGTCAGAGGGTGGAGATGGATGGCAGGAGAGAGATCACTTGATTACCTGTTAGGTTCACTCTCTCTGGGGCACCTGGTGTTGGCCACTGTTGGTAGACAGGATTCTGGGCTGGATGGATCATTGGTCTGACCCAGTATAGCCATTCTTATGTTCTTATTTAGGTTGCAAAATCAATCACTGGAAATGCCAGAATTGTGGTTGTTTCTGAATTATGATTCAGCCCTCTTGTGCATACATGTTATGACCATTTAATTTCATGAATGTATACAATATTTTCCACAGGATCTGCTGGTTGTTGATTAGTCTCTTGAGATAACCCCAATTAACTGTGAGTGCTCTGGGCAGGGTTATCAAGAATTCTGCCTTTGAGTGGCAGTGCTCATCCTAGCTGATAGACATATCTAAGATAATACTTTTTGAAACTATATTAATATAAACTCCATGGAGGAGATGCGCGTTGCGAGTAGAAACTAAAATCTTAGATAAAATATATATTTTTAAGAAGTTACCATAGGGTTAATTACTCCAGCCAGGACAGGCTAGGCATTTTAGAACTCACAACTCAAAGAATTAATTTTAACCATAAGAGAGAAAAACATTATGAAACGCATAGACCCGTCAAAAAAATAAAGTAGCTTGCTGAAAGAATAAAATTAGAGAGAATATATGTGCATTGCAGGAAGTATCAAGAAGCAACAACAATAATACAAGTATGTGTTGGGAGGTGAGTGTGAGACTGTGTGTGAGACTGTGTGTGTGTGTGTGTGTGTGTGTGTGTGTGAGAGAGAGAGAGAGAAAGTAAGTAAGTGAGAGAGAGAGAGAGAGAGAGACAAACATCTCCCATCCCAGCCAGAACTGGGGCCAGGGGAGAGGCACATCTCTCCTCTCACACCAGCCCTACATGCCTCAAGCTCCCCCAACCCCACATCACCTTACCCTACTGCCCCCACCCTCCCCACTCACCTGTGTGCATGGCTGCTGTGCGACCCTTGATGGCCTTGTGTTCAGGCACGCACCTTAGAAGGAACACAGGTGAGGAGCCCAATTCCCATTGAAAGTCAATGGGAGATAGGTGCCTGACTGTTATTTTTTGTGCGGTTGAAAATCTCCCCTATATGTTTAACCCCCTCAGAGGGGAACTTTGAGACAATATAGAGCATCTATCTAATGACCACATGACGCCTGCAGAAGCTATGATTCTGGCTTGGGGTGGACAGGATAGTAGACAAGGAGCACAGAGAGTCCAACTCTCCTCAGGACAGGGATTTCCTATCACACTGAGCCCCAGAATGAATCCCCATGGTTAGAAGCCATATATATCCTGCTTTCAATCCCCTCCCTTTGGGGTGAGCCCCACAGTGTTTCATCTCATGGGTGTGTCAGCACAGTTCGTACAATTTGGCCTTGAGCTTGTAGACCTAAAGAATGTTGTGAAACAGGTGACTTTACCTGTAGGTCAGGGGAAAGGGCTTAACTCTCTAGGTACCTCCTGCTAGCTAACTTCTAGAGAAGTAGAATGAAATGGTAAGGGAATGCTCAGACCCTCCTGGCTTCTACTGCTGGGCCAGGCCTGAGAACCCGCACCATGGGAGGCTGAGTCTAAGCCTTAAAAATCTTAGTCTCCTGAAAAGATAGATTATGATTGAGGAAAACAGATGACTCTAATGTATTCCTGTGAATGTTACTAGTTTAATAACTCAATCATCCCAAAAGTGCCTTTAAGAGGGGGCCTGGTCTCTCTTGAATAGATGTAATGCCAAAAGATGCCATGATGATTATTTTGTCTGACCTCCAGCAGAAAACAGGCCATAGAATCTCTCCCAGTAATTTCTGCATCAAGCCCATAATATCTGTTTGAGCTAGAGTATATATTTTACAGAAATATTCAGTCTTGATTTAAAGACTTCCGGTGACGAAGTATCCACCCCATCCCTTGGAAAGTTGTTCCAATGTTTAATTACTCTCACTGTTAAAAATTTGTCTTATTTCTAGTCTGAATTTGTCTGGATTCAGCTTCACACCAGTGTAACTCATTGTGCTTTTTTCTAGCAGATCAGCAGTTCCCAAACTTTACTGCTTCACTACCACAATCTTCAAAAAAATCATGTTTGAATTGAAGTACCACATGCAAATTTTTCCTTTTTGTGCACATTTATTTTAAGCCTTAACAGACTTGAATATTTACAGACTCAGGGTGAAGTAAGATTTTAATTTGGCTGGGGAAGACATGCCTGGCAGAAATTAGAGGTGAGGGGCATTGGCTGAAGATGTCTGGGTGAGAGGATATGAGGTTTAGAGCCGGTCAGGAATTTGACTGACAACTTTTTTTTTGTTGGACAATGCCAGTGTGTTGAAACCAAAATTTTCCAGTTTTGACAAAAAACTTTCATAGGGAAAAGATGTCTCAGTTCAGGATGGAATTTCTAGTCAAAACCAGAGAGCGAAAGAGACCCACCCCAGAACAGCCTGGTGTTCAGGGCACACAGCTGGGAGTTGTTGGTTCAAGGCCCTGATCTGCCTGATTCAAGTGAGTAATTTGACCACCAGGCTATTGGTTATTCAGGGTGAGGGTGAGTCTCTCTCTCTCTGTCTCCATTTTATCCTCATGCACAATGGGAAAATTTTGAAATCACAAAATGGGAAAACAGTTTCCTGCCATGCTCTGAGGTTATGGTGAGAATTGTGATTCTGGTTGGAGTTCAGAGAGGGCTCCAGGGTGTGTGTGCATGAGAGAGAGAAAGGACATGCAGGGAGGGCTCTGGTGGTGGCGATATGCATAGGCACCGACTCCATGGGTGCTCCGTGGCTGGAGCACCCATGGGGCAGCCAAGCTTCCCCACCCCAACTCACCTCACTTCCACCTCCCCATCCTCCCTTGAGTGTGCCGTGCCGTGTTTCTCCTCCCAGCACTTGCCACCGCAAAACAGCTATTTCACAGCATAACAAGCTCTGGGAGGGATGGATGGGGGGAGGCGTGGGGAAGAGGTGGGGCCAAGCAGCAATTTGGGGAAAGGGTTGGAATAAGGGCAGGGAAGGGGCGGAGTTGGGGCAGGGACTTTGGGGAAAGGGCTGTACTGTAATTCAAGCAGGCTCACCAAGCCCACCATTCTCTGGGTTCTAGCCCTGTTCCACAGAGCTCCTTTTTGGTCCTTAAACTCACACTCTTCATCCCTTTGATTTTGGGGCCCCACAGCTCTCCTCCTTTATGCTAGCTGGGCTGTGATTTAGGAAGGCTTCCCCAAGCCCACCAGTCTCCATTCTGGTTCCCATGCTAGCGAGTCTTTCTCCTGAGTTGATTAAATGGAACAAGGGTTGGCTGCCTTTGGACCCCTTAAGGTAGCAGACTACCCTCTTACAGCATACCACTTCAACACGCTCACATGCTATCAAAGATACACAGACCACAGTAGATTCATGGATACTAAGGTCAGAAGGGACCATTCTGATCTAGTCCGACCTTCTGCACAGCGCAGGCCACAGAATCTCACCCACCCACTCCTAAGAAAAACCTCACCTATGTCTGAGCTATTGAAGTCCTCAAATCGTGGTTTAAAGACTTCTAGGAGCAGAGAAGCCTCCCTCAAGTGACCTGTGCCCCATGCTATAGAGGAAAGCGAAAAAACTCCAGGGCCTCGCCAATCTGCCCTGGAGAAAAATTCCTTCCCGACCCTAAATATAGCGATCAGCTAAACCCTGAGCATATGGGCAATATTCACCAGCCAGATACCCAGGAAAGAATTTTCTGTAGTAACTCAGATCCCATCCATCTAATATCCCATCTCAGGGGATTAGTCCTATTTACCCTGAATATTTAAAGATCAATTACTTACCAAAATCCCATTATCCCATCATACCATCTCCTCCATAAACTTATCGAGTAGAATCTTAAAACCAGATAGATCTTTTGCCCCCACTGCTTCCCTTGGAAGGCTATTCCAAAACTTCACTCCTCTGATGGTTAGAAACCTTCATCTAATTTCAAGTCTAAACTTCCTGGTGGCCAGTTTATACCCATTTGTTCTTGTGTCCACATTGGTGCTGAGCTGAAATAATTCCTCTCCCTCTCCTGTATTTATCCCTCTGTTATATTTATAGAGAGCAATCATATCTCCCCTCAACCTTCTTTTACTTAGGCTAAACAAGCCAAGCTCCTTAAGTCTCCTTTCATAAGACAAGTTTTCCATTCTTTGGATCATCCTAGTAGCCCTTCTCTGTACCTGCTCCAGTTTGAATTCATCCTTTTTAAACATGGGAGACCAGAACTGCACACAGTATTCTAGGTGAGGTCTCACCAGTGCCTTGTATAACGGTACTAAAACCTCCTTATCCCTACTGGAAATACCTCTCCTGATGCATCCCAAAACCGCATTCGCTTTTTTCACAGCCATATCACATTGGCAGCTCATAGTCATCCTATGATCAACCAATACTCCAAGGTCCTTCTCCTCTTCCGTTACTTCTAATTGATGCGTCCCCAATTTATAACTAAAATTCTTGTTATTAATCCCTAAATGCATAACCTTACACTTCTCACTATTAAATTTCATCCTATTACTATTACTCCCAGCTTTGTATCATCCGCAAACTTTATTAGCACACTCCCACTTTTTGTGCCAAGGTCAGTAATAAAAAGATTAAATAAGATTGGTCCCAAAACCGATCCCTGAGGAACTCCACTGGTAACCTCCCTCCAACCTGACAGTTCGCCTTTCAGTAGGACCCGTTGCAGTCTCCCCTTTAACCAATTCCTTATCCACCCTTTTGATGTTCATATTGATCCCCAACTTCTCCAATTTAACTAATAACTAATTAATTAATAACTAATAATTCCCCATGTGGCACGGTATCAAATGCCTTACTGAAATCTAGGTAAATTAGATCCACTGCATTTCCTTTAATCTAAAAAGTCTGGGAACCTCTGTACTAACACAAATTTTGCTATGTTTTCCAGACCTCAGATCATTCCTGTACCTATTGTCTGAACTCGGGCTGTTGAATAATCACAGTTAACTCACACGATTAACTCAAAAAAATTAATTGCCATTAAAAAAAATTGCAGTTTTAATCAGATTGTTAAACAATGGAATACCAATTGAAATTTATTAAATATTTTAGATGTTTTTCTACAGTTTTGTATATACTGTATTCTGTGTTGTAATAGAAATCAAAGTGTATATTTTTATTACAAATATTTGCACTGTAAAAATTCAGCATAAGAAATAGTATTTTTCAATTCACCTCATGCAAGTACTTAGTGCAATCTGTCATGAAAGTGCAACTTACAAATGTAGAATTATTTGTTACATAACTGCACTCAAATACAAAACAAGGTAAAACTTCAGAGCCTACAAGTTCACTCAGTCCTACTTCTTGTTCAGTCAGTCACAAAGACAAACAACTTTGTTTACATTTACAGGCGATAATGCTGCCCTCTTCTTATTTACAATGTCACTAGAAAGTGAGAAAAGGCATTTGTATGGCACTTTTGTAGCTGGCACTGCAAAGTAATTACGTGCCAGATATGCTAAATATTCGTATGTCCCTTCATGCTTCAGCCACCATTCCAGAGGACATGCTGACGCCGCTTGTTAAAAAAATAATGCCTTAATAAAATTTGTGACTGAACTCCTTGAAGGAGAATTGTATGTCCCCTGCTCTATTTTACCCACAATCTGCCATATATTTCATGTTATAGCAGTCTTGGATGATGATCCAGCACATGTTCATTTTAAGAACACTTTCACTACAGATTTCACAAAACACAAAGTAGATACAAATGTGATATTTCTAAAGATAGCTACAGCACTCGACCCAAGGTTTAAGAATCTGAAGTGCCATCCAAAATCTGAGAAGGACAAGGTGTGGAGCATGTTTTCAGAAGTGTTAAAAGAGCAACACACTGATGCAGAAACTACAGAAACCAAACCACCAAAAAAGAAAATCAACCTTCTACTGGTGGCATCTGACTCAGATAATGAAAATGTGTCAGTCCGCACTGTGTTGGATGGGTATTGAGGAGAACCAGTCATCAGCATGGACACATGTCCCTTGGAATGGTGGTTGAAGCATGAAGGGACATAAAAATCTTTCGCACATCTGGCACGTAAATATCTTGCAACGCTGGCTACAACAGTGCCATGCAAACACCTGTTCTCACTTTCAGGTGACATTATAAATAAGAAGCTGGCAGCATTATCTTCTGCAAATGTAAACAAACTTTTGTCTGAGTTGGCTAAACAAGAAGTAGGACTGAGTGGACTTGCAGGCTCTAAAATTTTACATTGTTTTATTTTTGAATGCAGTTTTTTGGTTACATAATTCTACATTTCTAAGTTCAATTTTCCTGATAAAGATTGCACTACAGTACTTATTAGGTTAATTGAAAAATACAACTTCTTTTGTTTTTTTACAGTGCAAATACTTGTAATCAAAAATAAATATAAAATGAGCACTGTACACTTTGTATTCTGTGTTGTAATTGAAATCAATATACCAGTATTTGAAAATGTGGAAAACATCTAAAAAATCTAAATAAATAGTATTCAATTATTGTTTAACAAGGCGATTAATTTTTTTAATCACTTAACAGCCCTAGTCTGAATCCTTTCCAGTTTTTAAAAATCATTTTTGAATTGTGGCCAAAGAACTGGACACAGTATTTGGGAATGGTCTCAGTAATGCCATATACAGAGGAAATACCACCTCCCTACTTCCACTTGATGTTTCCTGATAAAACATTCAAAGATAATGTTTGCCTTCTCAGCTACAGCATCCCACTGGCAGATCATGTTCTGCTGATTATCTACCATGAGCTAGAGTCACTGCATTCTAGGATACTATCTCATCTTGTAAGTGTGACCTATATTCTTTCTTCTTAGATGTATGACATTAGATTTGGTTGTATATAAATGCCGTGCAAAGGAGCCCACCTTACCAGACTATCTTGGTGTAACTGACTTGCCCCATTCCACCAACTTTTGTGTCATCTGCACATTTTACCAGCAATGATTTCATATTTGCTTTCAGATCATTGATGCAGATAATGAATAGCATTAGGATGAAACCAGATCCCTGAAGTATCCCAATAGAAACTGGATGATGCTTCCCCATTTACAATTAGTTTTTGAGATCTATACTACTACATTGTTTTTATTTTTAATCAGAATGTCATGTGGGACCAACAGCTTGCGTACCTGGCACAACAAAGCATGCCAGAGGGGTATGATCTGTAAAGTGCATTAATGCTATGCTCCGTCTACTTGTTAACACAAACAAGGTACCTTTTAGAGTGCACCAGCAGGGCTACTCGGAGCGGGTAAAGCACAACATGTTAGAAAGCTTTACAAATCACATTCCTCTCATGTGGTTTGCCAGCATCTTGTACACAAGCCTCAAGTCCAATGACTTACAGAAGTCAGTTACATGAACAAGTTACTTCTATCAGCCAAACTTGAGATATCAAAAGATAACCCCAGAACCTACTTTCCATAAAATTATGGTACCATCTTCTAATTCTTTATGTATCCCATATTAGCCTTTTCATTGATTTTGCCCAGGATCAATGTCAAGCTAACCTGCCTATAGTTTCCCAGGTTATACCATATACCGTTTTCAAATATTGGTAGATTAGCATTTTTCTAGTCCTGTGAAACTCTCCCCATGCTCCAAGATTTGTTTAAAAAAAAATTAATGCCTCAGAACTCCCGAGTCAATTATTTTAATACTCTTGAGTGCAAGTTACCTGGCCCTGCAGATTTAAAATTGTTTAGTTGCTGTTTAACATCTTCCCTAACTACTGATAGAACAGAAAAGATTCCATTATTACGTTAATCATCCTCCTGCTCCTTTCCAAATTTATTGAATACTTCTTGTCTGCATCATAATTGATAATTTTACCATTCTTGTGTAATATCTGATCCATACAATTGTTAGGATTTAGATTGTTCCTGGTATATTTAAATAATTTCTTATTGTTCTTAATCTTATTTGGCCATAGATTTTTCAGATATCTTTAGCCTCCTTTTTCATCTGACTGCATTTTCTAACTGCTGATTTGTACTCATTGCTATCAGTTCCCCATTTTTCCATTTATGTATTTTTTTTTATTGCTGCCTCTTTAACTCTTCCGTCTGAACAAGGATTTTTTTTTAACCCAAGAAGTCATCTTCTGTGATTGTGAAATTGTGTGTGTGGAGGGGCTTGAGGAGAATTGGGCATCAAATTATTTTTAAACAATTTCCCATTATTACTTATTTAAATATTTTTTCCACTCTATCTGGCTCAGGATTGTTTTCAGCTTTGAGAAACTGGGGCTTAAAAGTGCCAAATATATATTACGGGATGGGACTATATTCTTTTTGCATATAGCAAATGAAAATAGTTTGTGATCACTCACACCTAGACTAATATAGAATTATCCCAAGTCAGTTAGATACTCTGTTAGAAAGTTTTCTTTTTTTTAGAAACCATTGGCATCACAAGACCCCCAGCATATGTCCCCCAGACTGAAATCCCCCTCATAATGCAATTTTTCTTTCTACACATTGAAGGTGGATGTTTAACAAGCTGCTCATCCTGTTCCTTCATTAAATTTGGTGGTCAATAGCAGCCTCCCACCAATACCCCATTTTGTGATTTATCAGTTAGAACATTGAGCCGTAAGCATTCCATGTCCTGGCCCTCTAAATTGTCAGTAACTCTAATGGTATCTCTCATGTAGCGTCCCTCATGCCTTTTCTGCCTATTCCATTGTTCATAAATGGAAGGTATTCAGTGGTTTTAACATTCCAGCCATGTGAATCATCCTACCAGATTTGTAGCGTCCAGCTCCTGTAACACAAGTGACATTACCATAGCACACTAACATTACCTGTAGTGCTCTCACAAGTATTTGTGTTCTTCAGAATGGTGGTTGCCAGGCAATTCTGCTTGCAAAATGTTCACCTTCCAAGGGGTTCCACTGCAACTTAAAGCAGAAGACATGACACTAATACTGTTCATCTTGGTAATTGGTCTGCTTTGAGCCAGAACTTAAAAAAACCCAGACCTTATCTTTTGCTGATGCATCCCCCGAAAGCCACGGTTATACCTACAAGTATCAGAATATTGGTGTGATTTGTTTGCTTTTTAAAAAAAAAATTTGTGACATTGAAACTCATACACCTAGCAATTATTGGGAGACTCAAGGATCTCACTGTAATGTATAGAACCATAGGCGCCGGCTTCCTCCAGGCCGAGGGGGGGACTCAACCCCCCGCTACCCCAAGCCCCAGCCCTGGAGCTGGTGCCTATGTATACAACAAACTCATCCAAGTGTTAAGTCAGCTAGGAAAATATGGAAAGAAAAATAGCTTCATTCTCCCAACACGTTCTTGCCAGGTTCTGATACTGGTGTTATATAATCATGCCTTTGAGACTGTATGTGTATGTACTGAGTATATAACCTGACCATTCAGAGCAGTATACATTTCCATAATAGTGTCATAATTCTCCACGAGGGGGAGCAGGAGGGTAACTTGTTTCCAGTAAGACTATTATAGGGGTTTCAAGCCTGCATAATTACGGGTAAGGCATTTATGAGCTGGGAGCTGTGTGAGGCTACAAATTCCTCACCACTACTTCATAGAACAAGGTGCTGAAACACTCTCTGTGTAAGCTTTCAACTGGTCTGAAGAAACTGTCTTTCCTGTCACTCCCTAGTTTGATTCACTTTATGGGGGAGGGCCCTGTATCAAGTCCTTAGGGAGTAATAATTTGAAGATTTTTATAATCTTCCTAGATTCAGAAGTCATCATAATGAGAACAGAGGTTTTTATTTCAGTGCAGGTTATATAATAGAAGGGCTGTGGTGAAAGGATATTGATGTACAATAGAATCATAGAATATCAGGGTTGGAAGGGACCTTCGGAGATCATCTAGTTCAATCCCCTCCTCAAAGCAGGACCAATCTCCAACTAAATCATCCCAGCCAGGACTTTGGCAAGCCTGACCTTAAAAACCTCAAAGGAAGGAGATTCCACCACCTCCCCAGGTAACGCATTCCAGTGCTTCACCACCCTCCTAGTGAAAAAGTTCTTCTTAATATCTAACCTAAACCTCCCCCACTGCAACTTGAGACCATTATTCCTCGTTCTGTCATCTGCTACCACTGAGAACAGTCTAGATCCATCCTCTTTGGAACCCCCTTTTAGGTAGTTGAAAGCAGCTATCAAATCCCCCCTCATTCTTCTCTTCTGCAGACTAAACAATCCCAGTTCCCTCAGCCTCTCCTCATAAGTCATATGTTCCAGTCCCCTAATCATTTTTGTTGTCCTCCACTGGATGCTTTTCAATTTTTCCACATCCTTCTTGTAGTGTGGGGCCCAAAACTGAACACAGTACTCCAGATGAGGACTCACCGATGTTGAATAGAGGGGAACGATCACGTCCCTCGATCTGCTGGCAATGCTCCTGCTTATACAGCCCAAAATGTCAATAGCCTTCTTGACAACAAGGGCACACTGATTCATATCCAGCTTCTCGTTCACTGTAACCCCAGGTCCTTTTCTGCAGAACTGCTGCCTAGCCATTCGATCCCTAGTCTGTAGCGGTGCATGGGATTCTTCTGCCTTAAGTGCAGGACTCTGCACTTGTCTTTGTTGAACCTCATCAGATTTCTTTTGGCCCAATCTTCTAATTTGTCTAGGTCCCTCTGTATCCTATCCCTACCCTCCAGTGTATCTACCACTCCTCCCAGTTTAGTGTCATCTGCAAACTTGCTGAAGGTGCAGTCCACGCCATCCTCCAGATCATTAATGAAGATATTGAACAAAACCGTCCCCAGGACGACCCTTGGGGCACTCTGCTTGATATCAACTGGATATGGAGCCATTGATCACAATCCATTGAGCCCGATGATTTAGCCAGCTTTCTATCCACCTTATAGTCCATTCATCCAGCTCTTACTTCTTTAACTTGCTGGCAAGAATACTGTGGGAAACCGTGTCAAAAGCTTTGCTAAAGTCAAGGAATAATATGTCCACTGCTTTCCCCTCATCCACAGAGCCAGCTATCTCGTCATAGTAGGCAATTAGATTAGTCAGGCATGACTTGCCCTTGGTGAATCCATGCTGACTGTTCCTGATCACTTTCCTCTCCTCAAAGTGCTTCAAAATTGATTCCTTGAGGACCTGCTCCATGATTTTTCCAGGGACTGAGGTGAGGCTGACTGGCCTATAGTTCCCAGGATCCTCCTCCTTCCCCTTTTTAAAGATAGGCACTACATTAGCCTTTTTCCAGTCATCCAGGACCTCCCCCGATTGCCATGAGTTTTCAAAGATAATGGCCAATGGCTCTGCAATCACATCTGCCAACTCCTTTAGCACCCTTGGATGCAGTGCATCCGGCCCCATGGACTTGTGTTTGTCCGGCTTTTCTAAATAGTCCTGAACCACTTCTTTCTCCACAGAGGGCTGGTCGCCTCCTCCCCATACTGTGCTGCCCAGTGCAGTAGTCTGGGAGCTGACCTTGTTCGTGACGACAGAAGCAAAAAAAGCATCGAGTACATTAGTTTTTTCCACATCCTCTGTCACTAGGTTGCCACCCTCATTCAGTAAGGGGCCCACACTTACCTTGACTTTCTTCTCGTTGCTAACGTACCTGAAGAAACCCTTCTTCTTACTCTTAGCATCTCTTGCTAGCTGCAACTCCAAGTGTGATTTGGTCTTCCTGATTTCACTCCTGCATGCCTGAGCAATATATTTATACTCCTGCCTGGTCATTTGTCCATCTTCCACTTCTTGTAAGCTTCTTTTTTGGGTTTAAGATCAGCAAGGATTTCACTGTTAAGCCAAGCTAGTCGCCTGCCATATTTACTATTCTTTCTACACATCAGGATGGTTTGCTCCTGCAACCTCAATAAGGATTCTTTAAAATACAGCGAGCTCTCCTGGACTCCTTTCCCCCTCATGTTATTCTCCCAGTGGATCCTGCCCATCAGTTCCCGGAGGCAGTCAAAGTCTGCTTTTCTGAAGTCCATGGTCCGTATTCTGCTGCTCTCCGTTCTTCCTTGTGTCAGGATCCTGAATTCGATCATCTCATGGTCACTGCCTCCCAGGTTCCCATCCACTTTTGCTTCCCCTAGTAATTCTTCCCAGTTTGTGAGCAGCAGATCAAGAAGAGCTCTGCCCCAGTTGGTTCCTCCAGCACTCGCACCAGGAAATTGTCCCCTACACTTTCCAAAAGCTTCTTGGATTGTCTGTGTGTGACGCAGCAGTGAATCCCAGGAAGAGGGGTGCAGGGCCCAGACTCCCCCACACTCCGTGACACTGCGCACCGCTGTATTGCTCTCCCAGCAGGTATCAGGGTGATTGAAGTCTCCCATGAGAACCAGGGCCTGTGATCTAGTAACTTCCGTTAGTTGCCGGAAGAAAGCATCGTCCACCTCATCCCCCTGGTCCGATGGTCTGTAGCAGACTCCCACCACAACATCACACTTGTTGCTCACACTTCTAAACTTAATCCAGAGACTCGGGTTTTTCTGCAGTTTCATACCAGAGCTCTGAGCAGTCATACTGCTCTCTTACGTACAATGCAACTCCCCCACCTTTTCTGCCCTGCCTGTCCTTCCTGAACAGTTTATATCCATCCATGACAGTACTCCAGTCATGTGAGTTATCCCACCAAGTCTCTGTTATTCCAATCATATCATCATTCCTTGACTGTGCCAGGACTTCCAGTTCTTCCTGCTGGTTTCCTAGGCTTCTTGCATTTGGGTATAGGCACTTAATATAACTCGCTGATCGTCCCGCTTTCTCGGTATGAGGCAGGAGTCCTCTCCTCTTGCGCTCTCCTGCTCATGCTTCCTCCTGGTATCCCACTTCTCCACTTACCTCAGGGCTTTGGTCTCCTTCCCCCAGTGAACCTAGTTTAAAGCCCTCCTCACTAGATTAGCTAGCCTGCTTGCGAAGATGCTCTTCCCTCTCTTGTTAGGTGGAGCCCGTCTCTACTTAGCACTCCTCCTTCTTGGAACACCATCCCATGATCAAAGAATCCAAAGCTTTTTCTATGATACCACCTGCATAGCCATTTGTTGACTTCCACGATTCGACGGAAGTTGTTAAAGAAATTGTGAAGCTCCAGTTTCCAGGAGTATAATTTATCAAGATAATGTGTTCATGTTACAAGCTGGATGGTATATCTGGGGGAGGAGCGGTCTCATTTCCTAGTCTCCCATAGGAACAGGTAAATATCAGATAGTGTATTCCTAGGAACAGATTCAAAGGATATTAAACAATACATTACCAGCAATTGCAATTAGAATTCCTTATCTAAATGCTCAAGTACTCAAAAGGCTCAAGCTAAGGGAGCTTCAGATCTAGTTCAAACTCAAAAAAAGGTCCCATTTCAATGGGGGAGGGGAGGGAATCAGATACTGGTCTGGTAGCAGAACGTGTGTCATGCTTCATTTAAAATAAATTTCTGGTCCTTATTTAGAGAGCACTGGGAAAAGACAGCTAGCAAAGCTAAAAGGAAAATGTCGCAGCTGGACCCAAAGTTCTGAAGCAAACACAGAAGTTATAATTATATTTACAGTTTAATGTGCAAAATATCTTGGTTTAGCTACCAGCTAACAACAAACCTTTTCAAAGGCTAGTGTATTGTAATGAGAGGATGGCAGAAGGGAGTGCTGGGAATTAATGATCTGGGATTTCTTATGGGGCAAATGTACTGGAAAATATTTTAATTAGGATTCAGCATTAATACTCATGTGACCAATGAAGGGAATGGAAAAAATTCTACATGGCCTTTCTTTCAGTCAGCCAATCATAACTCACAAAATATCTTGTGCAATAACTTTGTGATCCACTGTTGCCCTTAAAAATGCAGCACTGTGAATTTTCATAATGGTACGATGTGATAAAGAGCTATAGTCCAGTTCTATCTTCTGGTGCAATGTTGTTTTGTATTAATTCCTCACAGGGCAGTATAATCACAAGGACATCACAACTGCTAATGCTGCAAATACTTGCCATTCTAACCACACACACAAACTTACACTTCTTAGGAAAAAAAAAATCATCTCTCGGGCTGAAGTTTTCTTAAGCTGGGTCTCGGGGTGGAGAAAGGTGAAGTGTGGTGTGTGTATGAAGTCTGAGGTAAACCCCTTGTCGTTTTTGAATTATGGGAGACTAGGAAAAATGCTTCTCTCTGTAAAAATACTCTAGTATACGTCACACATGGCACAATCAGAGACTGAAGTCTAAAGCATAGCACCGACATAGTCCTCAGTGAGGACTAGCACTTGGTTCTATACTGGGTTCTGCTTTGACAAAGTTAGGAGCATTTGCAAATTGTATGTGCAGGAGGTTTGTCGGTTAAGTCTGTAGATGCACATTGTCCTACCCAAGCCTCTTCAGAGGCTCCGCTAGGCTGGGGACAGTGCAGCTACACTACATCAGGGCAGGGAGCTTCTCTGGAGTATGCCGGGGACGTACACTTCTGTATAGCATGGAATTCACTTCCATGTGGGACTTTGTGTGCCAGCCTACAGGGGTAATTAGAGCTGGGGAAGGCAATGGGAAAAATGGGAAAGGAGGAGTTGAGAGTGTTTGCTGATGCTAATATCTTCCTTCCACTACCCATTTCACAGAGGCTGCACAGAGGCTATTACATCTCAGAAGTGTGGGAGAAGAAAATTCCTCCCCTCACCCTGATGGAGCAGAGCAGTGCACAGCCCAGTGCACAGGCTCTCCTGAGTTGTAGGGTAGGGCCCTAAACACTAGATCCTCTTCCTCTCCCACTCCCCCAATAGCCTCTCTTTCCTTTTATACCCCATCTCCTCAGAGTTAAATTTGAATCCAACATTGGCTGCAGCTTGGTTTAAAACTTGAAGGGCTGGAGCAGGAAATAAAACTACAGACTAATTGTAATGGCACTGATCAAAAAATTCCTTGACAATTTTTTTTTGAAAGGAGGTGTTAGGCTGGGAGCTGCACAAGGATATCCATGTTCCTCTCGGATACTACAGGAAAACATTTCTAGCAACTTTTATTTTTACAAGACTATTACTTTGCTGGGGCCATTGAGAGCTGGAATTACCTGTCACACACAAGTTAGACAAAGCCAGGAACTCAAATCACTATGCAAAAATGTAACACATACAAATGGAGGCCCAGATTCTCAGCTGTGCTCCGGGAGCACTGGGCACAGCTGGGAATGAGGGGATGTGTGTGTGTGACAAAGTGCTGGGTTTGTGCCAGCCTGGTTCCAAACTGCACTCACAGCCTACAGCCCCTTGGCCCCATTCCAGCACTCAGGGATCACCTTGGCAAAAGAATGCACCAGCCCCACACGAGGGGCTGCAAAAGGCCTGGCATAAGAATGTAAACAAAATGACTGATTTTGCAATGAATTACATCAAGATTATCTAAAGCAGAGGTGGGCAAACTATGTCTCACAGGCTGAATCAGGCCCATGAGCCATTTTAAGCTGGCCCGCAAGCCGCAGCACATGGCTCAGCCCTGCTCGGGCCGGGATGCGGGATTGGGGGCTACACCAGGCGACTCATCCCTGCTCCAGCTGGGGTGCAGGGTCAGGACCTGCACGAGGTGACTCATCCTTGCTCCAGCCGGGGTGCTAGGTCAGGGCCGCACCTCATGGCTCAGCCCGGGCGCTGGGTCGGGGGCCACACCATTTGGCTCATCCCTGCTCCAGTTGGGGTGCTAGGTTGGGGCTGCACCATGCAGCATGGCCCTGCTCTGGCACTCCAGCTGGAGCACTGGGTCGGGGGCCACACCACACGGCTCCTGGAACTGTGGCATGGCCCCGCTTTGGCTCCTATGTGCTCCAATGGGAGCTGCAGGGGCACTGCCTGCAGATGGGGCAGCATGCAGAGCTGCCTGGCCACATCTCTGCGTAGGAGACGGAGAAGGGACATGCCACTGCTTCCAGGAGCCAGTTGAGGTAAGTGCTACTTGGAGCCTGCACCCCCTGCCCCAGCTTTGATCCCCCACCCACTCTCCAAACCCCTTGATCCAAACCCAGAGCACCCACCTGCACCACAAACCTCTCATCCCCATTCCCGCCTGCACCCCCAGCTGAAACCTGCACCCCTTCCCGCACCTCTGCTCCAGCCCTGATCCCCCTCCTGCCCTCTGAACCCCTTTGTCCCAGCCCAGAGCACCCTCCTACACCCCAAACTCCTCATCCCCAGCCCCACCTCAGAGCCCACACCCCAACCCCAATTTTGTGAACATTCATGGCCTGCTATACAATTTCTTTCCCTGATGTGGCCCTCAGGCCAAAACGCTTATCCACCCCTGATCTAAAGGTAAGTACCTCTGTTTGCTTAAATTGATTCATTAAACACATTTAGGAGGCATACACTTCATTAGTGTTCATGCTAAACATTTATTTCCACCTGAATTTTGTTAAGAAAACAAAGTGCTAATTTGTCATCCCAGAAAACATTACTCCGTATTGCACAAGCAGTTCAGCTGGGAATAACAAAAGGGCAGCTTGGAATTTTCTTTGATATTCACTGCATCCTTTTAATTCTTACCTGCAGACCTGGGGATCTGGTCAAGGATAACTAAACACTTTCCACCCTCAAAAAGTCCTGGATTCCTTAAAGATTCATGCCTCATCTTGCAAGCCGGACAGCATCACAATTACCATATGTTCCTCTTCAGAATACCGCAGTATTTTTCAATGCACTTGAGGACAGTTCTTCACTTTTAAACAATGTAAGCAGGAAGGCCTCCATGAACAGTGAGACTAGGCCAGTCTTTCCCTAAGCAGATAGATGAGTTCCACAACCCACCTGGGGCGTGTGTAAACTACAATTTGTGATGGGGTTCTAGCCTGGGTTAATTAATAAGATTACAAATTGTAGCATGCACAAGCCTTTTTGGTTCTTAAATTGCTCCAAGCATCTTTCTCTGATTTAATCAGATTTGAAATGTTTGTGTTAATTTTCTGTATTGAATTTTTCAGAGTTTTTCTTTTCTAATGCACCAGGCTGTGACCTGTTTAGCTTCTAGCTCCTGGAATTTTCTTAACTCTTCTTTCTTCATGATCAGCCGTCATCATTAGCATGTCTTACCATTTTTGTTGCTTTTCAGTCTTTTGTTTTAGTTTCAGGGGGATGTGACCAGAATGAAAGCAATACTATTGTTTTATCATATTTATCCTTAGTTAGGTCCTGATTCAGCAAAGCACTTAGCCAATTGTATATTCTTAAACCCACTGAAGTTAAGATTTGGAGGGCCTCTAACTCACAAATATCAGGGCATAGTGAAAAATTTTATTTTAGTCTTATTATCTGGAAGTTAGAGTTAGCTTCATTAGAAGACAGCATATTTAGATTCCATTCATTAATACTCCCTTTTATAGCATACAGTCAACCTGTGGAATACAATATTTCAGGGGAAAAAAATAAGAAATATGGTGGTAGAAGTTATTAATGAATAATTTAATTACTAACAACATTTAAAGTTATGATCACAGAGTGATCAGTCTAATTTAATTTCACGCTTGAGGGTTCAAAATGATCCCATGCAAAGGACAGAATCTTCTACCACTGCTCACACCCATTTGAGTAGCATTATTGGATTAAAGGCATGAATATAGCTTCATTATCGATTTCCCCCATGGCACCCATTTACCCCAGAAGCGTCACGTATTGGCCATTACCACAAGTAGCATGTTAGACTAAATCAACTTGTGTGCTGCCCAAGCAGCCAAATCTGTCTCTTCAAACATATAATGATGCTGCCAGCACAGATACTGTCTGCACGTTTCTTTATGCTTAGTGACTATGAACGTAAGAGCTGAGCTATTTAGGCATCTCAAAAAAGTTGCCAGATTGTCTAAGTACTCTAACAGCTCCTACTCAGAACAAAGACTGGGGAATACTTCTGAAAATTTGGCTACATTTAGGTGCCTAAATAGCTTCACTTTTTAGAAAATCCAGTCCCATTTGTGGGTGCTGGCCTTAATTATAAAAATCTGGGCCTTGGTGGTGGTGATCACATTTCAGATACTAATGTAATATCAGTGCTTTCCAAACACAAGAGGAATATTTGGTTCCTGCCCTGAAGCTTTTATAATCTGAAAAGACAAAGAAAGGGATACAAGTACAATAAGGTTGATGAGAAACAGACCTTGTTAGTTTTTTTTTTTTAAATATATACTCTAAATTCCTCCTCCTCCCTATACAACTCAGCCATTCATCTTTCTGCCCATGCCAATTACCAGCTTCGCTTCTGTCTTTCCCATGGGCAACCTCTTTCATTTTTTCCGAAGATCATTTTGTTGCCTTCTTTGAAACTTTTTATTAAGGGGCAAAGAGTCCTGTGACACCTTCACATCAACGTTCATCAACGAAGTGGGTATTCACCCACGAAAGCTCATGCTCCAATACGTCTGTTAGTCTATACGGTGCCACAGGACTTGGCCGCTTTTACAGATCCAGACTAACACGGCTACCCTTCGGATACTTTTTATTAAGGCAAAGTTAAAATAAAACATTAACATACTTCATTGTACAGTGCTTATTTGGGATCACATTAATATCTGAAGAACTTTGCTAACAATTCTGGCTTGCTAGCTTGAGAGCCCTCCTCCCCTGAGTGTGTTAGAAAGGCTGACCAAATTTCTAAACACCTACCCCTCTTTTTGGTGCTTCTCTTATGTATGTGGTGGTGTGAATGCTTCTTCATTACAAAGACAGTCCATATTTTACTATACCACATTTCTGTTGCAGGTGGGGGGGGGGCGCCCACACATTTCCAGTAAGGTGCAATACAGCATCTAGCTGGTAACAAAAAAGAATTTGTCATTCTGTTTAAAATACAGTTCCTTTCCTGGAGAATTAAATAAGCAGGTTAGGGGATCTCAAGAAAGTTGTCATTTTGTCATAAATCTCCTCTTTTCGGTAGATGAGCACTAGAGTTGCACCACCCCACTGGATCACGACCTTGATGTGGTGGAGTGGTTTGAGCATTCCCATGGTCCTGTGGAGCAATGCTGTCAGGAGTCTCGCACTCCTGGCAGGGTCACTCAAGTCAGCAAGGTTGAAGGTGCAGTTCCAGATGAATAGCAATCCAATCCCCGTCCCCAAGTCCTCAATGGCAGAGCAGGTGGTTGAAGAGACAATTTCTCTCAATGACTATGAAGGCGGATGAAGGCTTGTCTTTGTTTTCTTGCCATTGGAGTAGGATCCTCATCCTGTCAAGCACCATGTGCAACAGTTTCCCCAATTTAAAAGAATTCATGCACGGGTGTCTTCCATATTCACATCCAAGTCCTGTGGCAATTGGCAAGTGGCAATCGGAGCAGGACAGTGATGACTGGAGGCTCCTAATGACGGACTGGCAGTTAGATCGTCTTTTTGCATTCAGACAGAGGCAGGAGTGGAACTTGGCAGCTACAACCTTGACTGAACAGTCCTTTTTAGGATTCACTCTGTTCATCTCGCATGGGGAGAGGGCTAGAAAAGGTGCCCTAAACATATTCTTCCTCGCCTCCCCCCAAATGGATAACTGCGTCCAAAGGGATCACCTTACTGCGATCAAAACCTAACAATGAAATTTGGAACCTGGAACATTCAAACCTTGATGGACAACCTGAAAAGTAACTGGCCAGAATGAAGAAATCATGGCCAGAGAACTCAGGAGACATGACATTGATATTGCTGCACTGAGTGAGACCCAATATGCAGAAGGACAGCTCAAGGAACAAAGTGGTGGTTACACATTTTTTCTGGAAAGGGGAAGGGGAAAAAGAACGATGAATCTACAGCATGGGTTTAGCTATCAACCAATTCTCAGAATTACCAGCCAGCATCAATGAACGACTCATGACCCTCCACTTTAAACTTGCCAAGAATCTGCATGCAACATGCATATGCTTGACACTGATTATGAAACCGAAGAAGGATTTTATGCCAACCTTGACCAAAGTATCTCCACCATCCCCGATGAGGACAAGCTCATATTCCTTTGCGATTTTAATGTAAGGGTTGGACATGACTCGGAGCTGTAGAAAGGCATGATCAGAAAGGAAGGAACAAGCAAAACCAATTCCAATGAAATTTTTCTCCTGACCAATGCAAGGAACACGACCTAATATCACAAACACCATGTTTCTCCAAAAGAATAAATACAAGACATTGCAGGAACACCCAGTCTCCAAGCGTTGGCATCTGATCAATTATGTCATTGTCTGTGCTCATGATCGTGAAGACTTTCACATCACCAAAACAATGACTGGTGCCAATGATTGTTGGACAGACCATTGCCTTATCCACTCATCACTTCCATCAAACTTGCACCAAAACGGCAAATGTGGAAGAAAGACTGGATGGAAGATCAACATTGAGATTCTTACAGACCCAACTAAATGTGACCTTTTCCAGCAGTGCCTCACCAAGAAACCGATGAATATCAAAACCTAAAATGGAGAGCCCAGAAGATCAGTAGAAAGCATTCAAATCAGCCATCCAGGCTGTGTTAGAGGGAACACTGGACTTCTCAACCAGGAAGCACGAAGACTGGTTTGATGAGAATGATCAGGAAATCCAAGACCTGACTGATCATAAACACAAGGCCTTCTGTGTGTGGCAGAATGTCATCAACTCCAAACAGAAGCAGTTCATCCACCATCAACTCAAAGCAGAAGTTCAAAGGAAAACCTGCGAAATGAAGAACAAGTGGTGGGAAAAAAAAAAGCGAAGGAGATCCAACAACTCACCAACACCCACAACAAGCATGGATTCTTCAAAGCTACCAAAGCCCTTTATAGTCCCAGAACCCAAGAGCTAGCCTCCTCAGGACAATGAATCGATCAATGCCCAATTGATGGAATACTACTTCAAAGATATCCTGAATTGTGACTCCAACACTGACAAAAGCATTTTTGACTTAATCCCTCAACATTCTATCAAGGATCACCTCAGAACCCCACCAACACTCATTGAGGTAAAGAAAGTCATCAAACAAATGAAGAATAGTAAGGCATCTGGACCTGATCGAATCCCCACTGAAATCTTCAAAGAAGAAACAGAACTGGCTCACCAGCTTCACATCTTAATCCTCAAGATATGGAATTAGGAAGAAATCCCAGTTTATTTTAGGGATTCCACAATCATGAACATCTTCAAGAAAGAAGACAAATCGGATTGTGGAAGTTATTAAGGAATTGCCCTGTTGTCCATCTCTAGAAAGATTCTTGCCACAAGTCTCCTCAACTGACTGCTTCCCTTGGCTGAGGAAATCCGTCCAGAATCACAATGCAGATTCAGACTATCTTCGCTGCCCACTAACTTCAGGAAAAGTGCCACGAGCAACATCGACCTCTGTACATGGCCTTCATCGACCTCACGAAAGCATTTGACTCCATCAATAGTGAGGCTCTGTGGAAAGTTCTCAAATTCGGATGTCTGCCAAAATTTGCCACCATCCTCTGACTCCTCCATGACAAGTCTGATGGTCAACAGCAATGGATCTGAAACGGACCCCTTCCTAGTTCAGACCAGAGTTAAGCAAGGCTGTCAACAGTCCAACCCTTTTCTCCATCTTCTTTGCTATCATCCTCATCACTGATAAGCTCCTCCAATACAGAATCGCAGCAAGCTCTTCAACCTCATTCACCTCCAATCCAAGACAAATGCTATCTCTAAATCAGTCATTGAACTTCAATATGCAGATGACCGTGTCCTCTGCACCCACTCAGGCCTCAGATCAGACATGCCACGGGATGGTCAGTGAGTGCTCCTGCCGAAGAGACTCTCACTCCAGACATTTTTAATGGGCCATTATCATGGTATCTAGCCTAGGTGCCAGATACAGGAGGGAGGAAAAAACCCAATGAATCTAAACTGATCCTATGCTTTGGTTAAGCTGCTCTGTTGGCTGAAAATTCTCCCTCCCTCCTCCCACCCACCCTTTGTCACTCTGCTTGTGGATTTAGACTTTGTTATTCAAGGAAGTGAGCCATTGCCCTTTTGTTTACAACTTAGTGACTGGAGAAAACGTTTAATGCTTTTAGGGGGCTGTCTTCCCAGCTGCACTCAGCTTCCCAGTTTTCCAGCTGACATGGCAAACCAGGCTATAGCTATCAACACGCAAACTTAACACACAGGGCATGAAATTTGCTCCATTTATTCCCAGCTGCAGCTAATCCTTATTCACAGTATATGTTCAAAAGTTCTCCTATAATGGTGAAACTCAAATTCTGGGCTCATCTTTGACCCACATAAGGCCTCAAGAAATGGCTCTTCTGCTTGCTTTTATTTGTAAAGAGATCCTGTTGTAATGTGACAATGACCCAGCTGTTGTATTCAGAGAAAAAACAAACAAACAGACATATATATTTTGATATAGCACTAAGAGGATGACTGATATAGCCAGTTGGCTTACTCCTTCAGGGAAATAATTATGCCTACAGAAAAAAGTAGTGAATTTATAGCCTTATGGTCATTAAAAAGTTAGAATCTGTTTTGTAGTAAAGCAGCTTTGCTCAGCTCCACACAAACATTAGAAAAGATTTTAGTTTTTAATATTCATATTTTTATATGCGCTACAATACCAGAGATATTGCTACGGGAGAATGTACATGAGGAAATGCACTTAAAAAGAACAGAGTCAAATAATTACAGGTGGTTATTATGAACTACAATGTTAGGTAGATTCATCATTGCAAGAACATAATTTATTCATACTGCTCTTTCAAGTACTTAGCTTGAATTGGTCTCCTGCTGTTGCTTTTTCTCTTGAGACTACTTTCAGCTTGCCTAAGGATCTAGTAATGTTACAAAAGTAAACAGAAGTGCTATACATGAGTTTGCACACTTGAGGCAAAACAAAATGCAGAAGAGCAGCTGCTCTACTGATAGAATTTCATCAGCCTTTTTTTTCTTTCTTAAAGTCGTACTGTAGATCTGTGCCATACACAAAGGTGGGGGGGGGGGGGAAGACTAGTTCAAGAGCTCGAAGCCTTTTAAAAGATAAGCTCTAGCTAACCAGAAGATATGGTCTTGTTAAAGGAATTATTGGGTAAAATTCTAGGCTTGCTGTTAGGCAGGTCAGACTAGATGATGATTAGATGGGTAATTTCTGGCCTTACCCATCTCTGCTTACAATGTCTTTTTTGTTGATTTATGATCAACTGCTTCTCTACTTGATCTTTTCATCTCCAGTGAAACTTATTGCCCCTGACAATGGACATGGCACATCCTATTGTCAGCACCTCAGTTCTATGCCAGATCCAGCTCCCACTTCCTCTTCTGTGGCCTCTCAGGGATAGGCAAATAATGTAGTTGGTGACATCCCTAAGTCGGCAGGAGGGAAGCTGTTTCCTCAAGAGAAAGACACGTGTTGCCTTTTATGGGTCTGAACACTTGAAATAATAATGCTTAATTTCTGTATGAACACTTTTGGCTTTTCACATACAAACACCAGTTCTTTGCTCAAAAATATACTCATGACACGATGTGGGATCAGCTTACGACAGGGAAATGCTGGCATGCATCGTAACCACCATAAACACTTGGAGGAAAAATGTATTTAACTATTTATATTACAGGGATGGTGTGTATCGAATTCTATACACTAGCCAGGCACTACTAAATGGTTGTTAAAGTAAGAGCTGTTGCTAAATTCTTCATGACAGAACACAAACAGATCAATTTAGTTCCGAGCAGGCATTTCCACCTGCAGTTTAGATGCATCATTAGAAAATGTAACATTTGTGAGCAATGTGTGACTGCAAAAAATTTCTGTTGCTTCATCTGTTATGGCTTTGTTTTCTTAGGCTCTCCACTTTTATATTCCTGTACCCCCTCCCACATAATGCTATTTCCTGTAGATAGCCAAGATTGCCAGATATCACTTTGTCATCTGCCTCTATACACACAAACTAAACTAGGAAGCTCTTCAACTTCTGATGAGGATTTTGCAACTTCTAGGCTGTATGCCACATCCAAGATCTGGCATTAGTAAACAAAGCAGAGGATAAAGAAAGAAGTGTTAAAAAAGGAGAATGGCTGCACTAACAACATACATGTGGTTATTCAAGTCATTGGTCCTTGAAACATGATTTGACTATACTAGATCCAGGACATGCAGCCTCTGAGAGAGGCAGAAAATACCAACCAGTGAAAAGTTGTCCAAGAATTTTCATATTTTTATTAACAGAAAGGATGTGTGTGTATATATATATATATATATATATATATATATATATATATATATATATATATATATATATATATATATATATATATGAAAAATCTGTAGGTCTTTTTGCTGCTAAACAGTTCTTTTCCATATAAATCTATTTATACATTGATTCCAACACTTAAACTTGATAAAATAAAGCCTCAAGGAAGAGTGGTTACAAAAGGACAAATACAATGGCTGAAGTTATTCATCAATTGCAACACCAATTGCTGTTTAGAGAGGGGAGGAATGGAGATGGCTGTTCTCAATGCAGTCTCTGGCTGTAAAAGGGTGCACAGAAAAACCATTGCAAGATGCCTTCTACAAACATTTTCCCAATTCCCACTGTTTAGGCTATAACACAAGGGCCCTTGGGCCACAAACAGGATACAATTCATTACGACAATGATAGTTGAAGAAGTCTTATATGAAGTCTCCAACTCCATTCTGTTGCTGACTAAGACAATAACTAAATAATAAATCCAGAAACACCCCAGCAAAATTTTTAAATCATAAATTGATATTGTAGGTGTTGAAAACAAATCCACAACCCATTTGCGTTGATAAAACACAGTTTGGCCTTTTTGGTTTGTTCTCTGAAAGAACACTTCCCCCTTTCATGATGATATTTGCAATCTAATGATATTTCAAAAACTACACTAACACACAGTGTAATCCTAAATAATAATTCCATTTTTAATTACATGGAATTGAATACCTTGCAAACAAATGATACTCACTTAGATTTATTGATAAGTATTGTATCATTGGTGTGTGTGTCTGTAGCAGACTTAGAACAAACCAAAACAAAGCAAAGCATTCCATAATCATGTGGGAAAGAAAAGCCCATCTAAGTGTAAGTGATTCTGACTGCAAAACTGAAACTAAAGAAAAAAAATACACAGAGCAGATTTTTTTTTTTTAATTCTTAGTGCAAGAAACAACCAAGTTAATCACAGAATCAGTACTAATTAAGGATATGGAAAATTCTCCTATACAGAGGTAGAGTCCAGTGCACAAGGCTAAAACAATATTCAATAGTCTAAACGTGACTGAGCCGGGTTTTACGGAATCCACTTTTTTTTTTTAAATCAGACTGTATGTACATACATACAATAAATAGACTATACAATCTTTAAAGTAGTTTAATAAACTCCACAAAAATTATAGTAGATGCACTGAGATCTTTACATAATTCAGAGTTCATATCTCTATCACTGAAAAAATATGGATAAAACTAATATTCCTGCTATAAAGTTAACAGAAAATCGTTTTGCAAAGTTTTGATAAAACAAATCATTTTACAGATCGGTAAACCCTAAATTTATGCTTGGCAGGGATCTCAAAGTCCAAATACTAGGAAAATGTCCCCTTAGCTATATTTTGAATTGAGTTTCAAATGCTCTACATTTTTTTTTATTTTCAAGAGTGGTCTTTACATTCGATGTTCAAGAAAAAGAAATGGACCTGGGTACTCACAGTTCTGATGCTTTGGCACAATGATAAAGGATGACAATTAGATTACTTTTAATGCCCTGAAAGACACTAAGAATTTATGGGCAAAACTTTAATGTTTCATACTATACATTCACATTAGAATATTAATAGAAAACTGTGGTATTAGTACTGCAATCCTTTCAGTGCCTCTTCATTTTCAAGGCATCTGATCAGCATTGCACTGGGAGTGGAACATGTATCCATGAGCCCATATGTCTGCTATAAGCCCTAAGGGGCTTAATAAAACTAATATGGACTATTGTTTACTGGAGTAGTGCATAAAGCAAGTCAAATACAGGAAGTCTGCTGCCATTCAATTCAATTCAAGGAAACTTTGGGAAAAAAATTCAGGGAACCCAGATTTTTCAACTGTATCTTTCTAAAATGTGCAAAAAATCAGACACCCACGAGCATAATAGAGCAAACAAATGTTTTTACATAGATACATTATTTGATATAAAAGGTTCTTGTGTCTCTCATGAGGGAACAGGAATAAGAGAAGGAAACCAATAACAACAGAAGAGTACAATAATCAACATAGCAGAAAATGGTCTTCACAGTTTGAATTTTGTTTAAATTTCTGAAAGCACCCACACTGAAAAATGAAAGGTTTTTTTTTTTTTCCCCAATTCAATCTACCTGTGACAAATACCTTGGTAAACATTAACATTCTGCTCTTCTATGAACCTTTTCATGGAACAATTTTTTTTTTTTAAGTTTTTTATTTTATACAAATAAACTAACTTCGATTTAAAGTAAACATATAAAAATTGAGGCTATTGCTTGCAACAATGGATCTGGAGGTGAAGGAATGAACTAGCTGGGCCCTACAAAAAACTCTCTTTCATATAATGAATTCTTCTAAACTTCTAATGCTATGAAAATTTGCAAAAAGGACTATAAGATCTGATGGAAATTTCAACAATTTGGCCCAAGTCTCATCATCATTGAATCCTTCCACAATCCTGTCTTTATATTAAGGAAATATAAATGATTCCAGGAAGACACACACACCTACATATACTATAAATAAACTACATAATGAAATTACGAATGATCATCTGATCTCAGTATAAACTTTTGGTTCAGCACTATGGTCAAGTTATATTTTTAAGTACAATAAAAGGAATATAAAACATAACATATGCATAATGATTATGAGAATAATGCAAATAAGTCAGCTCACGGAGAAAAGTGCAATGAAAAAACCCACCAATACTATTTATTCAGAGGTTTGTGCTACTGTAGATACAGACTTTGTATTTGCTGCTGTGCAGAAGAGCTGGAAAAATAACCCAAAGAAACAGGGGAAAAAAAAAAGATACTAAGGAGAATAATTTAAGATGAAATAATTCAACTCCATTCCTACAGTGCACAGCCAAACTTATTACGTGGTTTGGTTTCATGCCGTCATTTCTGCTGAAGAGTACAGAATATTAAAAAAATGGCACAGACCCTTAATCTCTTTCTGCCGCTACTCCATTTTTTTTTTTTTTTTTTTTTTAAGTCTTCCAAGCATTTGACTAGCTGTTTCCTCACAAAAAGGGTAAAGCTGTGAGGAATAGTGACCAAGAGTTGCTTCCAATCTCCTTTCCTGTATACTGTACTGATTTCTCTTTCCACTCAATTTTTTATTCTTATGTGCTACACAAGGGGGAGGCACTGTAAAGGCAGCTTGACGGATCTAAAAATAAAAACCCCAAAGTCTTGTCTTTCCCCCATTACACTCCAAAAAATTTGGATGGATGAAACAGTCCGTCTGTCGAAATATCCCAGACTCCATTGTTAGGAGATGATGGCAGGGGACCATCTAACCAGAGTCAGATTGTCAGCACTAACTGACCGTTTCTTTGTAGATTTCCTGAAGTCTTTATACTTATCTTCACACAAGCGAGAGATGGCCTGAGGATGAAAAGGGGAAGAAAGGTCAGGCCCTATGGGAAGGTCAAAGAGGATACCAGTACACAAACAGAACCGCATACTGCTATTTTTTATATATAGGCAGGTTTACCATGTGGCAGGATTACCATGTGTCTCTTTTTGAAGCAATGCAGATAAGACTCTTAAAAAAATAATCTTTTGACACAGTCAATTCCTCTGCAAAAGGATAAACACGGTGGGAAGTTCCACTGTCTACAGTGTTAACTTTTGAAGGGTAACAGAGACCTACACAAGCTTTTTCTTCACTAGGAAGTGTAATCCTAGTCAGTACCGGATTTACCATGGCACCGCCAGGCCCATGCTCCAAAGCGGCCCTGGCCCGGCCTTCTCCACCCACCGCTCTCTCCTGTGGGGGCAGAAGATTGGTGCTGCCGGCACTGGGGCTCCTGCTGCAGCAGGAAAGCCTCTTCCCCCAGCATGATACCTTCCTGCCCCTGCCGCCGATCAGCTGTTTGCTGGCAGGAGGGAGAGGGAAGTGCAGAGCCTCAGTGCGCTCGCCACTCTGGGCAGCGGGAGAGGGAGGGGCCTTGAGGGAGGGGCAGGGCATACCCCCTTCAGCTTCCTGCTGTGAGCACCTCCACGACCCCAGCCCATACCCCCAGCCCCCTGCAGCCCCCCTTACACATCCCCAGCCCCCTGCCCTTACCCCTTCCCTCCCGAACACCTCCCCAGCCCCCTGCCCTGACTCCTTCACCCTGTCACATCCTCACTCCTATCTTGACCACCAAACGGAAGCTCCTGCACCCCCCCCACATTCCCACCTGCACCCCTCGCACCAAACAGGAGCTGCCCCAAGTAAGAGCTCCACACCGAACTTCCTGTCCCAACCCTGAGCCCCCTCTCTCACCCTCCTCCTGGCCAGACCCAGCACCCCAATGTTTTTTTTTTAATACAGTATTTGGAAAGATCATTAAGTGGTCCGTCGAGACTCTCCGCGATTTTCAAATGGTCTGTGGAAAAATAAGTCAGACTACAAGAACAATCAAGGTACCTCACTTTATTTTCATTCACTTGCTATTACTTATAGGAGGAGGAGGAAGAAAAAAAAAGAATGAAAAATGGGGGCGGGGGAGATGAGAGAACGTTCTTTTTCTTGGCTGGGTCCCAAGGAGGGGCCCCAAAAATTAAGCTGAGCACGGGGCCGGGGGACCCCACTCACCCTAAATCCACCCCTGGCTGTCACGTCACCTGGGCTGGGGATACTGTGTCACCCGATGCCCACAGTCTCCAACCTACCTGGGCAGGACAGCAGACATGGCCCTGCCCACTAGCAACTCTCCACTGCTCCCCCTTCGCCCCCCGCTTCAGGCTTAGTCCTCTCACTTTTAAAAATGATTACTTGTCCCTCCCCCCCCCCCCAGGCTTTTCTGGCAGCCCTGTTGCCAGCTATCCAGTTTTAGACTGGAAACCTCCAGTAGAAAACAGGACCCGAGTGTCCGGTTAGCAGTGCTGACTGGAAACGAAAAGTCCGGTTATAGGACTAACCACATTAGCCTCTGCTCCTCCCACTCCCAACACCCACCCCAGAGGGCTGGAAGAGAACCCGTCCTGCTGGTGTGGGAGGAGGGGCAGCTCAGTGCAGAAAGGGACGAAGAGAATGGTAGGTACCTGCTCTATGTGGGCAGGGGTAGGTGGGGAGGGATCCTTTTTACCTCCTCCCCAATCCTGCTGTGCTTCCAGTTTACCATTGGCCCCTCCCTTGCTCCAGGGACCAACCTGAGCTCCTGCCCAGCTGTGCTTTTGCCCCCAGCCCCTTTTACACTCATTCCCCAGGGGGCCCCCACAAATATGTTTGGTGCCAGGCCCAGAAAAAGTAAATCCAGCCCTGATCCTAGTTATACTATTAAAAATCTAGTTGAATGGGTTGACAAAATGCTCACTGCAGACTAAGCTAAACTGTGCTTAGCATCACGTCGGCTAGTCATGGGTAAACACTATTGGCACGAGGAATTACCCTGTGATTAGCTATCATGATGCTGACTCTCCTAGATTCTCCTTGTCTACACTGACCAGTCAGTCCTGGTCATCATCATGTCCCTGGACTACTATTTTTTTTTTTTTTTAAAGAAAAATCTAGAGTAAATCACAGTACAATTTCATAGCGGAGCTGGGCTCCTAGAGAGAAATGTCCCCCGCCCCCCCCCCTTTTTTTTTTACAGTATTCAAACCATTTATGGAGGAGGGATAGCTCAGTTGTTTGAGCATTGGCCTTCCAAACCCAGGGTTGTGAGTTCAATCCTTGAGGGGCCAATTAGGAATCTGGGATAAAAACTGGGGATTTGGTCCTGCTTTGAGCAGGGGGTTGGACTAGGTGACCTCCTGAGGTCCCTTCCCGCCCTGATATATACTATTATCTTCAGCTTGGAATGTTTGTATGTGAATTTTTAAGTAATTCAAAAGCAAAAGTGGTCAACAATTCCTGAATTTTGAGCTTGATTAAAAAACCAAACTTTTTGACACAAAATTAAATGGAAAAAATTCAGGGTTTTTTTTTTTCCGACTGAAGATTTTGATTATTGAAAAACCAAAGTTGTTTTTTTTTAAATCTACAAAAACTGAAATGTCTATGAAATTTTTACTGGATTTTCAGTGAGATTTACTGAAAAGTAATATTTATACCGAAAATAATCTTAATACTACCAAAGAGAGTGGTGATTAAAAAGGAAGTATTTTGAATTGCACATAATGAAAAGGAAAACAATGAGTCTTAAAATCGGTCTGTCTTTCTCCAAACATCTTGGGCCTAATTCTCCTCCCACCTACATTGGTTTTACAGGGTATAAACTATTGACTTCAATGAAGTAACATCAGTGAAAATTTGTGGGGGAAGATTTAGGGCCCTTGACTTGATACAACATCCATCTTCCTGAGGCCGTCACTGGTTTTAGTTAGGTTTGGTCTTCCTGATCATTTTATCAAGGAATAAGATGTGTTTGGGTTCAGACAATGGCCTTCTCCCAGCCTGTGGAACATGCCTACACTTTCGGTCTCAATCTAATTCTTTAATAAAGCACAATATTTTATTCGGTGAAAAAGTATAGAAGAAGCCTTAGACACATTTATTAAATAAATGCTAACCTTATTTTGGAGCACAGGAAACAGTTTTTTCTTATTTTAGATAATTTACTATTACAAGGAAGATGTTTTCTGCATGACAAATGCTCTGTAGGAGGATTTACTCAATTGCTTTGAGAGCCGAAATTTATCAGCCTATCTGAAGAAAAATGGGATCTTTTTTATGAAACAAAATGATAATGCATCATTCCTTCATTTCAGGAGACACAGGGCCCTGTTAGCTAGGTAATTTATACAATCAATGGAAAAAAATACAGATGATGTTAAAGAATAATTTAATCCAGAAGAGACCTTGTATACACAAGAAAACGTGACATCCTTTAAAAAGAAGTCCAAAGATTGCTCTAGCCTCAAAAGAGAGACAAAATTCCTTGAGACTCATTAGAGCAGCTCTGGAGGCAGACGGTTTCATTCACTTTGTCCTTAGCCAACTTTAGAATGAACACAGGTGACACACAGCAGAGTATGCCTGTGGAGGTACTATAAGATCATACAGACTTTAAAAATTGTAACTCCAGAACTGGTTTACAACACTCTTTTTCTACATTCAGGGTCCGGATTATAGCTGATGAGCAGGGCGCACGATAATCTGCACCCAGTCCTCCATACTCTCCAAATACATGATACATGTTGGGGAAGCTAAGATGCAGAGCTAAGGTTCATCATTCTGATGCCAAGCACCAGGTTTACACGCAGAGGCCCTGATTCAGGAACACTTTTAAGCGTTAAGAGCTGTCCAAAATGTTGATGTTTTTCTGGATCAGGGCCAGAGACAGTAGTGGCAGACAACACGTAAAGGCTTCTTTATCTCTTCCATTAAAGTTGTAGGGGGGCAGGTAACTAAAGAAGGGAGCCAAAGATAGGTAGTCAAGAGGGAGAATGAGGAGACTGGAGAAAAGGGGCAGGGAAATGACTGAGGAGCAAAGGAAAAGAGAGGGGGAGGTCTCAGGTGATGCCAAGGCAGAAGGACATTGTACATGAACTCTGTCTCCTGTTTTGTTTTGCCTGGCAAAATTAAGTTGTTGGAAGAATGTGGTGAGACTTCTCCCCCTCTGAAATGCCTGAGAATGAGCCTGAAAAATTTCTTTCCTTAAAGTCTCATAATCCAAGGATGCATCCATCCTTTGAGTAATACACTCCCCATCTCTGTGGATGACAAATCGCTGCAAAGCAAATACTTGAAATAATTAAGTGAGAAATGGGCCACCAGGGAGAGGATGTCAGAGAAACTCCCAGGCCAGAAGGGAGGGACCATTGTGGCCACCTAGTCTGACCTGCTGTATAACACAGGCCATGGAACTTCTCCAAAACAATTCCTAGAACAGATCTTTTTGGAAAAAACACATCCAATCTAGATTTAATAATTGCTAGTGATGGAGAATCCATCCCAACCCTTGGTAAATTGTTCCAATGGTTAAATTACCCTTACTGTTAAAAATTTACACCTTATTTCCAGTTTGAATTTGTCTAGCTTCAAATGCTCGCCTTTGGATTGTGTTATACCTCTGTCTGCTAGATTGAAGAGCCCATTATCAAGTATTTGTTACCCATGTAGGTACTTATAAACTGTGATCAAGTCACCCCTTAACCTTCTCTTTCTTAAGCTAAATAGATTGATTTCTTTCAGCCTGTCATTATAAAACATGCTCACTAATCCTTTAATCATTCTCATGGCCCTTCTCTGAACCCTCTCCCATTTATCAACTTCTTGACATGTGGGCACTAGAACTGAACACAGCGGTTCAGCCCAGTGCCAAATACAGAGGTAAAATAACCTCTCTGCTCCTACTTGATATCCCCCTGTTTATGCAACAGAGGACTGATTAGCCCTTTTCACTACAGAATCGCAATGGCAACTCATGTTCAGCTGATTATCCACTGTGGCCCAAAATCTTTTTCATTGTCTTCCATGATAGAGTTCTCCATCTTATAAGTATGGCCTACACTCTTTTTTCCCAGATGTATAAATTTAGCCAATATTAAAACTCATATGGTTTGCTTACACTCAGTTTAAGAGCAATCCAGATTGTTTTGTATCAGTAACTGGTCCTCGTCATTATTTGCCACTCCCCCAGTCTTTGTGGCATCTGCAAACTTTGTTAGTGGTGATTTTATGGTCTCTGACAAGTCATTGATAAAAATATAGAATAGGGTAGGGTCAAGAACCGATCCCAGTGGAACCCCATTAGAGATATACTCCCACTCTGTGATGATTCCCCATTTACAATTATATCTTGAGACCTGTCATCTAGCCAGTTTTTAATCAATTTAATGTGTGCCACATAAATTTTGTTTTTTAATCAAAATGATGTGAGGTACAAGCTATACAGAAGTCTAAGTCTATTACATCAACACTAGTACCGTTCCCAATCAAATCTGTAATCTCATAAAAAAAGATAACGCATTAGTTTGACAGGATCTATTTTCCATTAACCCACAGTTTGGGGCCCGCCTTATAGTTCCCTCTTCTGGCTGGACCCCAGCTTGGTCTTACTGAACCAGCACCCTCCCCAGGGGAATTCTGCCTGGAACATTCTCACTGAGTCCAGGGAAGGCAGTTTCCAGTAGGGTCAGTCGTGTTTCCTTTTTATTTTATTTCAAGTCTTAACAAAACAAGATCAAAACTTCCCCAAGTCCGTCCTTCACCCCCTGTAAGTTCATGGCTCTTACCTCAGAGCCTTTTTGATAATAGGACTTTGTAAAGTCTGCTTTCTGTCTGTTTTGTTTCTGGGGGCAGTAGCTCCAGCCTCTGGCAGGTATTGCAGGTCTCCCTCTCTATTTCCTGCTCTTCGTTTTATGAAGATCAGCCAGGTAAGCTGCCGGTCTTTTTCCCAGGTGCTTTGAGTAAGGCTAATCAGCCAGCCAGTCAGCTGCTGGCTTCTGACCTCAGTTCAGTGGTATCCCTTATACCTTCACACCATGTTGATTGACATTAATTATATTACCTTCCTTTAATTCTTTATTAATGGGGTCCCAAATCAGTGGCTTAATTATCTTGCCTCTGTACACGAAAACTATAAGTAGTTTTCAACAAAATTATCTCAAGACAGTAGAGAAAGTCACCTTCCTGTTGTCTGCAGTGCATTACAAGTTATCCTTACCGATGAAAATAAAATTGTGACATACAAATTGGGGTCTGCTGGAAACAAGATGCATGTGTAAAGTCTCTGCCGACATGACATTTCTGAAAGGTATTATTTTTGCCATAATACTCTTATTTGTTGCTTGCCAAGACACTTGCCGTTCCAAAAAAAGACACACAAGTACTTGTCTTCCCTTCCCCATCAGTTTGAAACTATTTTGAAATGTTCTGTTTTCTATACTTCAGGAGCTTTTGCCGCCCCTTGTATAAATGGCTCTGTAGATATATGCAGACATGATCACAGCAAAATGAGGTTATTCTCTCTCCTAGTGCACCTGAACAGAACTTTTATATAAAACATCACTTTATAACCCAAATCACTTATAGGTCCTTAGTAAAAATGAGATTCGGGTTATGAGACCTTTTCCGCCTTTTATATCAAATAGAAACCAAATGGACTCAAAATATTTACAGCACCGTTTCAAAACCAAATAGAGGAAATAGTTTAACCATGGCAAAAGACTGGCTTGGAAAGTAAGTGGACCTGAGATGGAGCACTCAGCCATTTGCTTGCCAAATCAGTCCATAATCCTTAGCAACCCATCATTTAGCTAGAGGAATTAATTACTTCAATATTGTCCGTTTGACAGGAATATTTCTGTCCTAGCTTTCTGTCAGACAAAATGAAAACTGGGTTGGAATGGATCCTGCTAATATTTTGCATCTTTGCTCTCATGTGGGAATTCTCACTGGTGTGCAACACGACTAGGATTTTAACAATCCTGTATTTAAAACACAGCTTTTCATATTTGGGAGGGGTTACAAAATAAACACTGGAAGCCACTTTCTCAAGTTGCCGCTGAAGCAAAGTCCATTTTGGCTTAGGAATAAATCAAGCATTTCTACTCAGGGTAGGAATAAATGGTCAGTTTTCAGAATGGAGAGAGATAAATAACAGGGTCCTCAAGGAATCTGTACTGGGAGCAGTGCTGTTCAATACATTTATAAATGATCTGGAAATAGGGGTAAACAGTGACTTGATAAAGTTTGCAAACAATACAAAATTGTTCAAAATAGTTAAGTCCAAAGCACGCTGCAAAGAGTTACAAAACTATCTCACAAAACTGGGTGATTGGGCAACAGAATGGCAGATGAAATTCAATGTTGATAAATGCAAAGTAATGCACATTGGAAAACAATCCCAAGTATTTCTAATAGGAAAAGGTACAAGTAAGGGCAACAAAAATGATCTGGGATATGGAACAGCTTCCACATGAGAAGAAATGAAAAAGATTGAGACTACTGAGCTTGGAAAAGAGACAGCTAAGGAGGGATATGAAAGAGGTGAATCATGACTGGTGTGGAGAAAGGGAATAAGGAAGTGTTATTTACCTCATCAAACAACACAAGAACCAGGGGTCACCCAATGAAATCAACAGGCAGCAGGTTTCAAATTAACAAAAGGAAGTACTTCTTCACACAACGCACAGTCAACCTGTAGAACTCGTTACCATGGGTTGTTGTGAAGGCCAAAAGCATAACTGGGTTAAAAAAAGAATAACCTAAGTTCACAGAAGATAAGCCCATCAGTGGCCATTAACTAAGATGGTCAGGGACTCAAACCCATGCTTTGGGTGTTCCTAAGCCTCTGAATGCCAGATGCTGGGACTGGAGGACAGGGGAAGGATCACTCAATATTGCCCTATTCTGTTCATTCCCTCTAAAGAATCTGGCATTAGCCACTGTTGGGGGGGGGGGGGAAGGATAGCTCAGTTGTGTGAGCATTGGCCTTCTAAACCCCGAGTTGTGAGTTCAATCCTTGAGGGGGCCATTTACGGATCTGGGGCAAAAACTGGGAATTGGTCCTGCTTTGAGCAGGGGGTTGGACTAGATGACCTCCTGAGATCCCTTCCAACCCTGATATTCTGTGAGAGGATACTGGGCTAGATGGACCACTGATCTGACCCAGTATGGTCATTCTTACATACTATATACACAAAAGAAAAGTATTGTCCTTACATTAATTCCAAAGTAACTTGTATTCAGGAAGGCAACAATTTTCTTCAGACAAGGCATTTAATATTTAATCTGTTCTATCCACTAGCAAAATTAACTCTGATTTTATGAGGGTCTCAGAGGACATACAAACCTTCATAATTGATGTTTTCTAAAATTTAAGTTCACTTTGGAAATAAATTTCAGAAATGGGATGAGAAGAATTTCCAATAAATATTAAGAGATTGGAAAGTTAGGGTTTAAATTTATATTTTAATTACATAACACCCTAGAATTATGAGTTATATTTCTGTTGATCTAAGAAAATCAACCCTCCTCTACAAAATCTTAATTTTTTATTAACTTTTAATGTCAGGTTTTTGTAATAGGAATATGTATTCAAACATATAGCTTCTGTAAAAAGAGCTCTAACGCACGATTTACAAGATTCATAGATATTAAGGTCAGAAGGGACCATTCTGATCATCTAGTCCGACCTCCTGCACAACGCAGGCCACAGAATCTCACCCATCCACTCCTGCGAAAAACCTCTCACCTATGTCTGAGCTACTGAAGTCCTCAAATAGTGGTTTAAAGACTTCCAGGAGCAGAGAATCCTCCAGCAAGTGACCCGTGACCCATGCTACAGAGGAAGGCGAAAAACCTCCAGGGCCTCTTCCAATCTGCCCTGGAGGAAAATTCCTTCCCGACCCCAAATATGGCGATCAGCTAAACCCTGAGCATGTGGGCAAGATTCACCAGCCAGATACCCAGGAAAGAATTTTCTGTAGTAACTCAGATCCCACCCCATCTAACATCCCATCACAGGCCATTGGGCCTATTTACCATGAATATTTAAAGATCAATTAATTGCCAAAATCATGTTATCCCATCATACCATCTCCTCCATAAACTTATCGAGCAGAATCTTTAAGCCAGATAGGTCTTTTACCCCCACTGCTTCCCTTGGAAGGCTGTTCCAAAACTTCACTCCTCTGATGGTTAGAAACCTTTGTCTAATTTCCAGTCTAAACTTCCCAATGACCAGTATATATCTATTTGTTCTTGTGTCCACATTGGTACTGAGCTTAAATAATTCCTCTCCCTCCCTGGTATTTATCCCTCTGATATATTTATAGAGAGCAATCATATCTCCCCTCAACCTTCTTTTACTTAGGCTAAACAAGCCAAGCTCCTTGAGTCTCCTTTCATAAAACAGGTTTTCCATTCTTCGGATCATCCTAGTAGCCCTTCTCTGTACCTGTTACAGTTTGAATTCATCCTTCTTAAACATGAGAGACCAGAACTGCACATAGTATTCCAGATGAGGTCTCACCAGTGCCTTGTATAACTGTACTAAAACCTCCTCATCTCTACTGGAAATACCTTGCCTGATGCATCCCAAGACTGCATTAGCTTTTTTCATGGCCATATCACACTGGCAGTTCATAGTCATCCTATGATCAACCAATACTCCCAGGTCCTTCTCCTCCTCCATTACTTCTAATTGATGCGTCCCGAGCTTATAACTAACATTCTTGTTATTAATCCTTAAATGCATAACCTTACACTTCTCACTATTAAATTTCATCCTATTACTATTACTCCAGTTTACAAGGTCATCCAAATCTTCCTCTATGATATCCCGGTCTCTCTCTAAATTGGCAATACCTCCCAGCTTTGTATCATCTGCAAACTTTATTAGCACACTCCCACTTTTTGTGCCGAGGTCAGTAATAAAAAGATTAAATAAGATTGGTCCCAAAACCGATCCCTGAGGAACTCCACTGGTAACCTCCCTCCAGCCCGACAGTTCACCTTTCAGTAGGACCCGCTGTAGTCTCCCCGTTAACCAATTTCTTATCCAACCAAATCCTTTCAATTTTCATATTGATCCCCATCTTTTCCAATTTAACTAATAATTCTCTGGCATGGTATCAAATGCCTTACTGAAATCTAGGTAAATTACATCCACTGCGTTTCCTTTGTCTAAAAAATCTGTTACTTTCTCAAAGAAGGAGATCAGGTTGGTTTGGAACGATCTACCTTTTGTAAAACCATGTTGTATTCTGTCCCATTTACCAGTATCTCAATGTCCTTCCCTACTTTCTCCTTCAAAATTTTTTCCAAGAACTTGCATACTACAGATGTCAAACTAACAGGCCTGTAGTTACCCGGATCACTTTTTTTCCCCTTCTTAAAAATAGGAACTATGTTAGCAATTCTCCAATCATACGGTACAACCCCTGAGTTTACAGATTCATTAAAAATTCTTGCTAATGGGCTTGCAATTTCATGAGCCAATTCCTTTAATATTCTTGGATGAAGATTATCTGGGCCCCCCGATTTAGTCCCATTAAACTGTTCGAGTTTCGCTTCTACCTTAGATATGGTAATATCTACCTCCATGTACTCATTCCCATTTGTCATGCTACCATTATTCCTAAGATCCTCTTTAGCCTTATTAAAACTGAGGCAAAGTATTTGTTTAGATATTGGGCCATGCCTAGATTATCCTTGACCTCCACTCCATCCTCAGTGTTTAGCAGTCCCACTTCTTCTTTCTTTGTTTTCTTCTTATTTATATGGCTATAGAACCTTTTACTATTGGTTTTAATTCCCTTTGCAAGCTCCAACTCTACTTGACTTTTAGCCTGTCTCACTTTATCCCTACATGTTCTGACCTCAATAAGGTAGCTTTCCTTGCTGATCCCTCCCATCTTCCACTCCCTGTATGCTTTCTGCTTTTTCTTAATCATCTCTCTGAGATGCTTGTTCATCCAGCTTTGTCTACAACTCCTGCCTATGAATTTTTTCCCCTTTCTTGGAATGCAGGCTTCCAATTGCTTCTGCAGCTTTGATTTAAAGTAATCCCAGGCCTCCTCTGCCTTTAGATCCATAAGTTCTTCAGTCCAATCCACTTCCCTAACTAATTTCCTTAATTTTTGAAAGTCAGCCCTTTTGAAATCAAAAACCCTAGTTGCAGATTTATTTTTGTTAATCCTTCCATTTAGTTTGAACTGAATTAGCTCATGATCACTTGAACCAAGATTGTCCCCTACAACCATTTCTTCTATGAGGTCCTCACTATTCACCAAAACCAAATCTAAAAGGGCATCCCCTATAGTCGGTTAAGTAACTACTTAATGAAGGAATCCATCAGCTATCACATCTAGGAAAATCTGAGCCCCATTATTATTACTAACACTCATCTTCCAATCTATATCTGGGAAGTTAAAGTCTCCCATGAACACGCAGTTTCCATTAGTATTAACTTCATTAAAAACATTAAAGAGGGCTCTATCTATATCCAAATTAGATCCCGGCGGTCTATAGCACACCACAAGCACTATCCCGGGGAGGCTCTAGTAGTTTTCTTCCCCAATGTGATTTTTGCCCAGACGGACTCTGTCTTATCCATTCCATCGCTTCTTATTTCTTTACATTCTACCTCATCATTGATATACACTACTACTCCACCACCTTTACCTTTATTTCGGTCTTTCCTAAACAGCACATACCCTTCAATACCTGTAGTCCAGTCATGACTACTATTCCACCATGTTTCTGTTATCCCTAGAATATCTGGTTTCACTTCCTGCACCAGTAGATCTAGTTCCTCCATTTTGTTACCTAGGCTCCTCGTATTGGTGTGCAAACATCTTAATTTTTGCTGTTTGGCCTTGCTCACATTCTGTACCCTATTAGGCATGGTCATTCTACAGCCAGTGTAACTTATTAGACTGGTATCCACACTGCCCTTCCTCCTTATTTACCTTCTCCTACCCATGGCTGTATCCTTTCTTACTTCGTTTTCTTCCCTCTCAATGCTAAAATCTGGCGTGGAGACTACCTGGACATCTCCCAACCATCTCTCCCGAATTCCTAGTTTAAAGCTCCCTTAATCAGTTGTGCCAGCCTCCATCCTAGAAGTCTATTTCCTTCCCTACTCAGATGAAGTCCATCCCGAGAGAACTGTCCTCTGTCCGTGAATGCCTCCCAGTGGCCATACATCCCAAAGCCCTCCTTATAGCACCACTGCCGAAGCCATCTGTTGATAGTCATAATCTTGTCACACCTTTGTTGCCCTTCTCTAGGAACTGGCAGAATCCCACTAAAAATCACCTGAGCCTCAATTTCCTTAAGCATCTTCCCCAGCCTAGCATAGTCCCCCTTCATACATTCCAGTGAGAATCTAGCCGTATCATTTGTTCCCACATGAAGGTTAATTAGGAGATTCTTTCCCGCTCCCTTTAGGATCCTTTTCAACATCAGATCTACATCCCATATCTTAGCACCTGGAAGGCAGCAATGCCCTTCTATTCTCTGGATCAGCTCTGGTTATACGTCTGTCTATTCTTCTCAGTAAAGAGTCCCCGATCACATAGATCTGCCTTTTCCTGGTGACAGTGCTTTTCTCCAGTCTATCCCCTGTTCCCTCTGGCTGCAAATTCTTTCCATTCCTATTCTCCCATGTAATCCTCTTCAACCCATCCTGTATCCTCCTGGGGCTCATATTTGGTGTAATGTCCATTGACTCTTCCCCTTTTCCTATAGGACTAGCCACTCTTCTCTTCTTCCTTGCCCTTCCACCTTCAGTGACTACCTGCTGAGCCCCTTCTTCATTTTCCAACTCTGCAAACCTGTTCTTGAGCTCCATTTCTCCTTCACTAGCCCGTCTTTTCCTCCGCCTGGTTCTTTTAGTCACATGATTCCACTGACCACTTTCCTCACCCAGTCTCCCCTCAGAATTCCTCAGTCCTGCTTCCATCTGCAAGTCTGAGCTTTTCCCTTTAGATACCTCATGTCTTTTCTCCATCATCTGCTCAAACCCCTTTCTAACCTCAACCATACTTTTCACCTGCATCTCCAAACCTCGGATCTTTTCCTCCATCAACTCTATCAGACGGCATTTCATGCGGACAAAACTCTTACTAGGTACCCCCTTCCAGGATCATGTACATACCACAGCTTCCACATCCAGTCATCTTCATTGCGTCTTCCACTACATGAGTCACTCCCACTGCTGCCTCTGTATCTGTCATCGCCTTCCCACCTAAATCCTGTTAATCTGGGAAACACAAACCACACCAAAACACCACCACCCACAGCAAAAACAAACCCCAAACAAGCACCACAATACGAACTCCCCGGTTTACAGCTCTATTCCCTAGAGGTTTGCCACTACACTTGTCTGTGCAACTGCCTGACTGGCTGGCTACCTTTATAGGACCCCTAGTCAGAGAAGCCCCACCCCCAATCAGGGCTCAGCTTCTCTCCCAGCAGAAAGCCCCTACAAGCCTCTACACATACAAATAATACAAATACAAAACCAAATACAAATACCTTCTCCTCCAACAATTAAAATAATAGATGGTCTTTTATTGAGCATGGTTGTAATGCATGTGATCAGCCAGGAACCTTCTCTCCCGTGTTATAAATGTACACACTTCATCAAGGTTTATGATTCTGGACAACACGTTGTCATTGGCAAGAAAACAAACCCACCCCAAACCTGCCAGTGCGAATTTGGGCTGCAAATCACTTGCAGTGCAGGGAGGAAATACTTCCCATTCTCTAAGGCTCCGCTGCCACCCACTTGGAAATGAATGCATGCAGATTTGGTCACCTCATTACCAGAAATATTTTGACAAACTAGAGGGAGTTCATATATAACACACAAAAAAAGCAAACAATGAAAACAAACAAACAAAAACCCCTCCAAACAAAATCAAAGAATAGTGGTCTGGAAGGACTGATGTTTGAAGAAATGCTTAAAAAAAATTAAATATATTTGTTAATCACCTTTTCTGAGCCAAAAAGCAGCCAGTAAACACTTTGGACATGAAGAAGCTAGTGACAGAGGGGCCCTCCTTAATTTGGTGAGAGCTAGAAATGGAAAGAAGAATCTCTGCCTATTAAAAAAAAAGTCCATTTCTACGCATCTTCCTGGTCAAGAAAACTTTGTAGCCAGCAGCTAGTAGCCAATCTCCACTTCTGCAACAGGAAGCTGGTGGAGGGAATGTAAAAGACATTACTCTGTTTATTTGAGCATAAGCTTTCATGAGCTAAGAGACTGTGTTAGTCTCTAAGGTGCCTCAAGTACTCCTTTTCTTTTTGCGAATACAGACTAACCCAGCTGCTATTCTGAAACCTGTCATTACTCTGTTTGTAGGTTATATCCCTTTCTCCTACTCTTTCTCAGTCAGGTATATCTAGACTGTAAGCTCTTCCAGGCAGTCAGTGTACTTCTCTATGTAAAATGCCCAGCACAACATGACCCTGGTTTTGGCTGGTTCCTAGGCAGTTCAGTAATACAGGTAATCAAACATTTATATAAAATGCATCAGTTAAGTTGGGAATGCATTCCAAAGAATTCTCTCGCTCAGTTTTTCCAAAATGCTTAGTTTTGAATTGGCTGTAGTGCTGTGATCATGGACTAGAATTAGGTAAAGTGCTTTGCAGACTCATCCAAAATTACAAAGCCTGACTGAATGTGAGGCAACAAAAATCCACAACTATTTGAATGGTGTAAACAATTATGATTTTTTTAGGTTGCTGCATAAGAGTATAACAGGAGGAAATTAAGAAACAGAAGATTTAGGCTGGGTATCTTGAAAAGCTTCCTGGAACTAAAGTCAATTAAGTTGTGAAAGAATCTCTCAAGAGAAGTGGTAAAAGCCACAACATGTGGCACAGTTAAAATTAGACTGCAAAACATACTAGAAGATCCACTGTAAGGAAAAATCCTGCATTGGCAGATACATTGTCTAGATGATTTAACCTAAGGTTAAAGGTCCCACTTCTACCTCCTATGAATGCACACAATAGGGAAAAGTATAGATTCTCAGCCAGAAGAGCACTGGATAGAATCTCACTGTGGCCTACTAATATCCTGTACCTTGGCAAGAAAAATCTGTTTGAATTTAATCACTGAAAGACAAAGCCTTTCTACTCAGTGTCAAAGTTGTGGATATATAAAATATGGTGAGATATTCTACTCCAGAAAGTCCATCAAGTATTAATGATTCAGACAAGTTTTTAACCTCATGGATCTTCTCAAAGACAGGTTACCGTTAATGGATCCTGTCCAGTCTTTGCATTTGATGATGGATTTCACTTTAGAAATTCCTTTCTCTGTTTTGTTTTCATGTCAGGCGCATGAAGTATTTGAAAGGAGAGCATAGGTTTTGTCTGCCAGATCTGATATTCTTGCTTCACAAACACACACTAGACACTATTATACTATAAAGGACTACTTGTGGCACCTTAGAGACTAACAAATTTATTAGAATATAAGTTACTCTGGTGCTGCCTACCTTTGCATTGTATTATAGTTATTGATATTGGCAATACCAATTTAATTTAAAAGATTGAGAAAAACCAAATCTTTCACTAAGGAAGAAGTTGCTTTATTTAAATCTTAGAATTGAATGAGCATGCTTCTGTTTTCATGGTCAATCATTCTATTGGGGGGGTACACGTTAACTATTAACTTGCTGTCTATAATCACAGACTTTATTCCTTCTCTCAAAACATATTAGGCAAGCTCCTCAGCTGGTGTGGCTCTATTGATTTCAGGTTACCCAACCTGCAGATTGGCTCACTGATTTAACACAATGCTCAGAATCTTGGCCATGGCTGAGAAGCAAACAACACACTTACGTCAGTGGTGCAACAATGACTTTACGACACCTTTACTGATTCTTGGCTGGCTATATGTTGGGCTTGTCCCTGTGAATAAGTTAGAGCAGAATAAAGGCTGATGTAAATTACATTGTTTACCAATGTCTCCAAGGGACCATTATGGTAGCCAGGGACTGTCAAGCAGCAGGGAAGCCTCAGTCATGTCCCCCTTTTCCCAGTCACAGGATGTGCACATAGTCTAAGAGCCATTACACCAGGTCTACATCACTGTGAGGTCCCCTACTCTGGGTTGTTCTTATGGCCAGCTATACTACCTTAGAGCTGCTTTGAACCTGCACTGCAAATCAGCCCAAATATATGTATTATTAAGATTGCTATCTTTTTGATCTTATTCTATTTATCTTTTAAATATTTATTTTCCTTAATAAGTACAAATTAATTCTTGATCTGCTTTTAGACAAACAGGGAATAAAAAAATCATCCATAAATGCTAAGAGACTGTATGAGCTGCCTCTGTTATGCGAATGTATTTATAATGCTTCAACTCCCTCTCTTTTATAGAGTTTATTAAGTATTTTCTTTTCTGGAGTCTGAGAGAACAGTCACAAGCTTACAGTCAAAATTAAAAAGGCTTTATCTAGATGTTTTACCTTGTGTGTGATACAGACATGGGCAACCTGTTCCACTAAATTCTCACCTACATTTTTCTACGCAAAACTAATTGACAGTAGTTCAATACATTATAGAGCTCATTATCAGAAGCAGATACCTAAACATTTAACAAAGCTATCTTTTTACACAAGATTAGTATATAGACAGTATTTTCATACTTTTAAATCACTAGTGTAAATAGCTTTGTACACATTCGTGTGGCCTATTATCTAGGCAACAGTTATGTTGTCAGCTAGAGCTGGCTCAGACATTTTGACATATTTTTCAGTGGAAACAGAAATGAGAATTTTGCTAAAATATTCATGAATTCTCTCCCCACCACTTTTCAACCACTCCAATTCCCAGTCCATCTATTAATTTCTTGCGTGTCCTAGATAAATCAATTAACCTTTTGTGGCTCCGTTTTCCCTTCTGAAAATAGGGATAGTAATGCCTGAATATTTCTCAGGAGCACTGAGAATCTGAATGCAAGGAAAGCTTTGAGATCCTCAGATAAAGAGCTTCAGGTGCAAAGCAGTAGTATTCTTAAGGGGAAGGGAAATTAAGACTAGTCAGTAATCAATAGCAGATTTCAAATTAGTAGTCACATGTACACTCATGTAATGATGTTAATGACATTTTAAAACCTTAAAATCAAAGGGTCAAGAGATACTCCTCCAAAATACTGAGCTGGTCTGATGTCCCTAAACACCATGCACATCAATGAGAATTTAGGATGCGCCACACTTCACAGGATCAGGCCCCATGACACATTCAAGTATTCTTATAAATCAGGTCCTGTAAGAACGTATCGTAAGGTCTAACAATTTAATAGCAAAATGAGCTTGATTCTCCTTTCGCACTAATCAGATTAAGGAGCAACCGAATTGAAATCAATGGAGTAACACTGGTGTAAGAGTAAGGAGAATGAGGCAGATGTACATGGAATGGGAATTTCCATAAGTACTTGTCAGTATCCAGATCATTACAAAAATGTAGAATGAAACAGGTCTTATGCAACTAAAAGGATCAGTAAAAACTGGTTGTCTAACAGCTGGTCTTTGGACAAAGGTCAATGTAAAACATACTGTAAAACTTGAAAGTACTACTTTCTGATTGTCAGTTACCATAACATAACCACTAACATTTCACTGCACTGAAACCAATCTACAAGAGTTGAAAAAAATCACCGCAAAACAAACCAAGAGGAAGCACATTCAACCCAAAAAACTGTCCACAGAGCCACAAAAAATGAGAGCACTTGCAGAATAGCTAAGGGCAATAATACAACTTTGGGTTCATAAGATTCTGATTTTTCACCTATGATAGTTTGAACAAAAAACACTTCTAGATGTCTCATCAGCTCTCAACTTTGCAACAACGTGAAGGGAAACCATCTTACCTCAAGTTTATATGCCCTTTCCCTGCTGAGGGGCTCCAAAGGAAAGCTCAGGTTATTCGCTTCTGCCAGGGAACGCAAATCAAAATAATACTTGGCATAAACACTGGAGGGAACATTAATGTTGAACTGCAACAACTCTAGAAACTGGCGCTCCAGCTCATTCCTGTTAATGAGAAAATAAAAGTGAAAATATATTTTAGACTGTGTGTATAACCTCCTGCCACCATCTGAATATACTTTACATCAAACTACAACAGATTGACCCAAGTACACTTCTTACTCCCAAGAGAGAATAAAAGTAGTTTCAGTTTGTCACAGACATCTCTCCCAAGTGCTGGAACATCCTCTAAACCATAGTTTTTTCTGAAAAAATATTTATTTGTTTCAGCTTCTACTGTCATTTTTACATTAATCACGAAAAAAAATTAATTCCCCATAATTCCCCATCTTTTTTATGTATGCTTCCAATCAGACTAAATGAGGTTACTTTCCCCCATACATGTAAGCAAAATTCATACTGGGCAACAATAAAACAAGACAGCTTTGTTTACCAACATAACTGTTCGTAATAGAGACTATTATTGATATTCCCACACAAAATACTTTGTAAAGTCTGAGTTAAGGTTGTCTGACTGCCTATCACACACCAAAAACGAATGGAAATAAACCAGTAAATCAGTGTTTTCAAACTGTGGTCCGCGGACCGTGTCTAAGGGGTCCATGTAAGATTGTTGTTACCATAGAGCAGTGGTGTACAACATGAGGTCTGTGGGACCCCTGGGGGTTTGCGGACCCCTGGGGGTTTGCAGATTTCGCCTAAGATTTCCAAAGGGGTCCACACCTTCATTCAACAATGTTTAGGGTTCCACAAATGAAAAAAAAAAAATTGAAAACCACTGCAGTAAACCATTGACGTTAAAGGGTTGATGGTTTTCATAAATGATATTGCACAGTTCTCTATATTGTTTGAGATGCAGGTATGCAAAGTAAACAAGGTAGGTTGTCATATTGAAAATGGCCACTACAAAATGTGTTTCGGAGTGTTTAAGAAAAATGAATGAAGGATCAATGTTGTACATGGATTACTCTAAAGCAGGCTTTACATTTTATATGGAAATTGCAGAATTAAAATCTGCATGTGTGTGTTGATTGCTATGATACATTTAGGCTACATATTGATTGCACAGGATCAGTGTGATATAAAGTGGGCAGCAGGTGATGAAGGGAAATAGTTGAGGCTGAGAGAGGAAAATGTCACAGAGCAGCACTGAATGACAACTACCTTTTTTTTCTCCTCTCAATACAGAGGTTGTCACCTTGCTTTCACAATATATCCCTACTTCCTATTAAATTCCCACATTCAGCTTTTAAACATTGATACATACCAATATTGACATTTAAAAAAAAACGTAATGGGGGCCTAACTTTGACAGTGCTCTAATAGCTCTAAAGTAGTACAAGTTTTACAGAAAATCCACACTGGCATACAATTTAACATTTGAAGAGTTTACCAGCACAATACAAGATTTGACTTTCTCCAAGCTAAGCCTGGAGGAATAATACAGAACATGATGCTTGTTGAGAGAGAGAGAGAGAGAGAGAGAGAGAGAGAGAGAGAGAGAGAGAGAGAGAGAGAGAGAGAGAGAGATTGTCCATCTACTGAGGAATATACCCAATTTTGACAAAACAGCACACATCCTCAGACTTCTTTTTATTACATCTTGGCTCCCAGATTTCCAGGTAACATCAGTAGATCATTGACAACTGACTAGCAAAACTACAGACACCTATCAAAACATACACACTTTCCTCATTTGAGCTAATGTAATATAATTTACAATAATCTATTGTGTAGAGTTGGTTATGTGATGTGATGTACTTATGGCTACCCATCAAGTTCACACGGAAGCTCAAACTAGCTCAGAACACAGCTGTATTTCTGAATGGTGTGAGCCAGTGCATTCATATACCTACAATTCAATTCTTTACATCAACTCCGTTTGCTTCTAGCTGCAATTCAAAGTGTTGGTATTGATCTATAAAGCCCCAAATGGTCTAGATCAGTGATTTTCAAACTGTGGGTCGCGGAATGTAAGGCATTGGGTCACAGCAGCTCTGGTCAGTACTGCCGACTGGGCCGTTAAAAGTCCCATCAGCCAAGCTGCCTGGCTAAGGCAGGCTAGTCCCTACTTGTGCTGACACCGTGCTGTGCCCCGGAAGCGGCCAGCAGCAGGTCCGGCACCTAGGCGGCAGGGCCACCGGGCTCTGCACTCCCATTGGCTAGTTCGGCGCAGCCTGTGGGCGAGAGCCACGTGGAGCTGCTTGCACACCTCCACCTAGGACCTGCTGCTGGCTGCTTCTGAGGCGCAGTATGGTCTGTGATGCCAGAACAGGCAGGAAGCCTGCCTTAGCACCCCCACTACACCGCTGACCGGGAGCCACCTGAGGTATGCCCATGTCACAACACGTCCCCATCCCTTGCCCCAGCCCTGAGCCCCCCCAAACCCAGCGGCCCTTCCTGCACCCCAGAGCCCTGACCCCCTCCTGCACCCCAACCCCCTGCCCTAGCCCTGAGCCCCCCCAAAGCCGGAGCCCCCTCCTCTACCCCAAAACCCTCATCCCCATCCCCACCCCAGAGCCCTGACCCCCTCCCACAGTCCAACCCCCTGCCCCAACCCTGAGCCCCCCTAAACCCCTTATCCCCAGTCCTACCCCAGAGTCTGCACCCCCAGCCCAGAACCAAGGCCCCCCTTCTGCATCCCAACCCCCTTTGCCCCAGCCCAGAGCCCTCTCCAACACCCTGAACCCCTCATTCCCAGTCCCACCTCGCAGCCCTCACTCCTGCACCCCAACCCTCTGCCCCAGCCCTGAGCCCCTCCCACCCACCAAACCCCTCATTCCCAGCTTCGTTGGGTCACGGGCATGAACAATTTTCTTCAACTGAATTGCCAGGAAAAAAAAGTTTGAAAACCACTGATTGTCTGAAGGACACTTTCATCCTATACCCTATCACAATTGTTAATGTTTCGACTAATAGCTGTATTGTGTTTGTGTGGGTTAATTTCAATATTTAAAGCCCTTGGCTGCCCAGATGTTAGGCACCATAGAAATTCATAATACAACCCCAATTACCTGAAAAGCCTTTGGATGAATTAGCTATATACATAATCATGGAAGCTGGTTTAGCAAGCTTTGAATTCTGTGCTTAGGTGTTTGGTATTCCCCTGCAGAGCCAGGTCACCCAGGATCATCGAATAGGGAGCCAGCAGGCTTTCCTGAGATTGCTGGCTTTGGAGCTCCATTCATGAGGACTACAAGAAGTTTGCAAGAACAGACCGAAGATGCTCTGCAGTACTGAGTTACATAGGAGTTCCAGGGCCTAAGAACAAAGTCCCCTGGGGATCTCAGTCCTGCCCAGCCAATAAGCTCTGCAGGAGCAGAGCTTTGGCTAGTCCTCAGAAGACGGATAGGATTTAAGGATAATCAGGAAGGTTGGTAACCTTTTTAGATAGCTGAAGTTTGACTTTAACAGCACTATCATGCATTCCATCCACCTTTTCTTTCTCTTGAACCAGAACATTGTGTCCTTTCCAGTGCATCTTCAAATTCTTCCTCTTCAAATGCACCTTTGACAAACTCGAAGTGATGCTAAAACTGACAGACAATCTCCATCACCTTATGTATGACCAGTCTCAGGTAAATGGTCTGAAATATCATGGAACAGAGTCAGCCTTCATTACAGCCACTCAAAACTGTTAGCCTTTCCAATCTATGCAGGAAAAACACAGCAGCTTCAAAACCACTTTTTTAAAAGTGAGATATGCTCATCAGAGGCTAAGTTGCAGAAGGAATGAAAAGAGGTCTTTACTGCAATTCTCAGAACCCAAATGTCAGGAGCATAGGAACAAGACCATGCAGAGAAAAAGTAGCTTAGCAAAATCCACCATGAAAAAACTCAAAATAGCCAAGAAAGCACTGCAAAAATGTACAACATGGAACAATTCTACAAAGGCAGGGGTGGATCAGGTGACCTAGCACTGATAGGTCTTGCCCATCTATACTTTGTATTCTCAAATCTTATTGTGTCTGATTTTGTTGGACTAGAAGTGGCATCAACTTTTTACTGATTATTTTTAATGGTAAAAGTTGAATTAAAAAAAAAATACCCAAAGCGGCATCTGCCATATTTCCCACCTCAGTTCCATGTGGGTATGTGTTTTCCCCATGCCTCCTGGATGTGCATCTGACTTACCAGAACAATCAGGTTTTATTTATTTATTTTTGGCCCACGACAATAAGCCCTCATTAGAAATGGCCAGTTAATACTGATTTAGACGAAACTTCCTTAATATTGCAGCAATGATAGGTCACATTTTATAAAGCTCTTCCCAGCCAGAGGGACCCCAACATGCTTAATATAAAGCACTCAGCTGAATCCTAGCGTTTATCCTTTCATTTATAGATAATTTTGAGACCAGCCATAAGCCTGACAAGAAGTTAACTAATTGGAAACTAAACTGGGGCTGCTTGAGCAATAATGCTTGGATCTTCGCTGCTTTGAGGCTGTAATCTGAGATTTAAAAAAATATGCTGTCTGTATAAACATTTGTTCTCCTTTCCCCTTCTCTCGCCCCCAGACCCGAATAAAAAGCTTAGACACGCCAACTATACAAAGTCTCTTTAATGGTTATGCGTCAACATGATTTAGAGCATAGACCAGACACCTCATGTTACAATAATTCTCAAACAAAGTTAACATTGAAATGTATAAAAGCTACTATAAAAATGTCAAACAGTGTATCTAATTGGGATTTTGCTTGGTTTACCAACAGTTAATTAGAAAAATTCCCATTGGGTTTTACATTTTTGGTAAAATAATGAATGCTGCACCAAAATAATCAATGGAAGAAAAAATTATTTTTTAAAGGTCTTCTTTCTAAAGTGTTCTTTTTTGTGCTTTTTGGAGAATATTAACCATATTAATATTATTCCAGAAAAGCACAATTACCACAAAACATTACAGTAAAAATAGTCATAGTTTATGAGTTATATAATTATCAAGAACATGTAAGGAAGCAAAATTCAGATATTAGCTTTTTGCCTTGACAGTCATCATAAATCAGTTTTTCCTTCTCTCTCTTTTTAATTATTTAATAGCTAGGGATCAAAAACTTTTTAAAAAAATATATTCAAACTGAAAATTATTTAAAAACCAGAAGCAATCTACATCAGCATGTCCTGAGGAAAGGCAGCTGAAAGCACTGAATAGAGCTTTCCCCGTTCCTGGCAGTAGAGAGGGCACATAAATAAAAATGCATGGCATGCTGGCTGAGTGGGCCTGTGTCCCGCTGTGTCTGATTCCCAGCGGATAGTTTTTTGCTACTGTCTACAGTTAATGGATTAGGGCCAGACTGCTAAAGGTGTAGGTGCCTAAAGATGAAGATAGGTGCCCAGTGGAATTTTCAAAAGTGCCTAGAGGCCCTGGGTTCAACTTCTGCGGACAACCAAGCAACACATTTAATTTACTGATTTTAGATTTATAAAACTCTCATTATGTTACTCTGAGCATGTATTAATTCATAGGATATAAACAATTAAACCAACACAACATCAGCTAAAGGTCTCAATCCTATCTAAACAATCTCAGGAAACGCCCCCTCTTTCTCTAAAGAAGCTAATCCTCTACAACCTGGCCCCTCAGGGAAAAATATACGATACAAACAGCGCCTACAGCTTTTTCATCCATTCCCTAATGGAAAACCATTTTACACAAACACCCACACAGATAGTTTCATGTACAGGAGCAAACTGTAGTTTGCCCTGTACAGGTGCACTGGTGAGCATAGGGGATGGTGCAGAGAGCACATTACCTCTTCTAGCATACCTATGTAGGATGCAGCAGCCATGCTGAAGAAGTTGCTCTAAATACCAGAGGATTGGTTAGTATTGCCTGTGGTACAGAACACGTGGCCTTGTTCTCACACCAACCTGCTAGTGCCTGAAGACCAATACTAGGGGAATACCCACTGCGCCTTTAAAGAACTGTTGTTTTCTGAGTGCATTGGCCTCTTGGAGGCATTCTACCAGATTAGCACTATGCTGATATAATGACTCCAGCCTCTACCACTCCAGTGCTATTCTCACATATACGCCAGTGCACCTCTGGTTGAACATGATGCACGTCATGTAGGGATGCTGGAACGCATAATATATTTACATGTTCCACAAAGGTCTACAAAATAAGTGTCTACAATAACCTAACCTGCCAAAATTTCACCCCCAACAATCTACTGGGAAATACAGTGCTTACAATTCTGCTTTCTTGGCTGGCCCCTCTCTTACTGCTGGAAATACCCTTTAAAAAGATTTAGTGTCATCTTTTACTGGTATTTATCCTCCTAGACAAAAAACTATAGCATCACAGTATGATTCAGAAAGAGGTTGGGGGAAAAGTGGGAAAATTTCCCATTCCAAACTATATTTGTGATTTTTAACACCCTGCAAGCTAACTTGGGAAGACAAGGAACAAACCCACTAAAGCCAGTATTTCTGAACAACAGCAACGGCTGTATTGGTTGTGGGCCAGAGGCAACTAATGGACTTTGATGTAATGCAGAAAATATCATCCTGTATAACAAATCCAAAAATTGTGGACCACTGTCCACAAGCAGAATCAATAGCGGCAGTGAATATTATTTAAAAAGACACAGGTAAAGAACTGCAGGATTATTATTCCTCTTTTTATTCAACAACAGTTTTTAAGCATCCAGGGGGCCCATTATTTGCCACTCTTGCACCAACACACACCCCGATAGTAATGTATATTTTAAAAACAGTGCTGTAACAATCTGTTGTACTAGAAAAATAAATTGCAAAAAAATTGCAGTAGACACCATTTCAAAAATACAATCCCACAGAGCAATCAGCAACAGGCATAGTTGTATTTATAGTCCCAATAAATTCATCAGAATCTGTTAACATTCCATGTCTCTAGATATAGTCTGGAGTGCCCTAATTTTACATAATAAAGTCTGTTAGGGAGTATAAGAAACACCAAACACATACACAAAAAATGCTTGGCATCCATAGACTGAGATAAAACATATGGAACTCACATGTCCTCAACTGTGATATCTTTCAGGATCTGGCAGTAATCCACATTCCACACTGCCTGGTCGTCCCAAACTTTGGATGCCAGTAGAATTGCACCCAGTACAATTCGCTTCCAGTTTGCTGGACAAATATCTATCTCTGCGTAAGTTAACAGTCTTTCAAGATATACCTGGGAAGACATGTTATAACCAAAACTTAGTATATTCTTCTACTTAATAGAAATATTAGGGAAAAATATATTCTAAACAATCCATTCCACCTATTTTAACTCAATGATCTGATCCCGTCAAGTCCGTTTTGGAAAGGAAAGAAAGATTTAATCCAGTCATACAAAACCAAATTAAAGGTTGTATCTGGTCAATCTATGTTTTGGTTATGACTTTTCCTTTCTGATCTTAATCTTATCATAAGAAAACAAGCAGAGTTTGCAATTGTCTTTAATGAATCCACTCATATTAATCAGCATTTGAATGTCTTGACATAATAGTGAAAAAAACAAGGGCAGGCTAACAATGCTGTGCACGGACAATTATAGAACAACTTAAGCCATGGGTGTAATCCTGGAGAATCAATTATCAAGCAATATACACTTATAAAAACAGTTACATGTGATGAAAATTACACAGAACACCTCTGTTACACTGGTCTGCACTTAAGAAGCTTATTTGCACCTTGAGAATGGTGGGATCCTAATTGTCCTATTTATATCTTTGTTTTAAATGGACTCTGAATCCATATATGCCTACAGTGTCCCACACGTTATAACTATGCCACTCAGTCTCAGTGAAAGGATTTCATACGTTTCTTCTGTTGATCAGAGATTATTTCCAAACATTCTAATAAATACTTTGGTTATTTTTTTTTACATTATATCCTTAAACACAAAAAATGAAAAGCAATAAACATGCTACACAAAACAATAAGAATTTGTAGGGCATCACAGGTAATATTAACGTCTTCAGAAAATAAGAAACTCTAGAGATTTACGTGATACCAAGAACAGCAAGGACCTAGAAAAGTGAAGCTGGACCTCACAAGATCCTTAAATCAGCATGTGGTGAAGGAACTGGTTGGGCTATTTAATCTTTAGCTATAATTTGCTAAAGTTTGAAACCTGCTCTGTTGTGTGTAAGTTTTGTGCACGTCTAATTCCTAAGTGCATGAGTACAAGTTTAGCTTTAAATGGAAGACACAATACTTGTTTATTATAAAATACTTCATGCCAAATTAACTCACTAAATATTACCTTACCATTTGGGGACTGACTACCGTGCACCCTGCGTGTCTGGGTAGTATTATTTCCATTCAGATCACACTAAAGGTTTGGTCAATGGACATTACTTCAGACTGCACATAAAGCTAATACAGTGAAGCCAGAGAATTTTGACTTTTCCCTCTTCGCTCATTGACTTTTTGGTTAGGGATTCATTTTGAAAAAAGATTGAATACCTAGCTCACAGACACATGACTGGTTTTCTAACTGCCTGCTAACACCCAATTGCAAGGAAATGGGAATCCATGGAAATATCATTGTTTCCAAACAAGCACAAAGACTGGTATTACTTCTGTAACTGCACAGACATGAAACAGGGAGACCACCTGACCCTTACTGTGGTGAAACTTTTAATCATCTCAGATGACTGTATTTACAATTTGACAAAAGAAATAACATAATAATCAAAATTCAATAGTTTGTTGCTGTTTAAAAAGACAAAGAAGCAACTACATTTCTGCATAACATGAGGTCCTGTGATCTCAGAACTGATTAACTCATGAATTTGTATGTATTTATTGCATCTGTTAAAAATAACACAATTATAAATAAAAATTTGATTTTGGAGCTCTGCTCATGTAAGCACTCCCAGTGCTATATGAAAATAAATACTATAATTAAATCACATTTTAAGAGAACAACAAACACCCACTGAAAATTATACAAAAAAAGGTGGCAAATCCAACACTAGGAAAGACATGTGGCCAGAAAGGTAAAAGTGAAAAAAGAGGACTGATCTGGATGTTGAAGAGGAATAATTTCAACACTCCAGGGCCCACCAATATGACTATCAACCTGCTAAAAGCAACCTCCAGTGATGGGATCTCTGAAAAGAAGGTGGTGAAAAATATTTCACATGTAGCCAGAGCCCAAACTATTCAATGGTGCCAATTTAAACTCAATCTGCCACTTAGTGAACTGCCAGTGTAAAGAGCATTACACAATTACAGTTCATAATGCAGACTGTGAATCTGCTTACTGGTTTGAACAAGCCACAACCAACAGGAATGTCCTATCGTGAGCTGGGTTAAACAGGAAATTTCAGGAAATTGCCAAAGTAATGCATTAGGAGAAAAATAATCCAAAACCTCAGACAGATATTCAGTGGGAGGGAGAAACTTATGGAAACTGTAATGCCAAAGGGACCTAGCGCCAAACTCAGCTGTTTTGTAAAATGGGGCAACTCTACTGAAGTCACTGGAGTTACACTTGCTCTAAGTCAGCAATGAATTTGATCCCCACTGTGATGGTGAACAGCCTATTAGATTTGAATTGGCAAAGAGATGGCAGGAAATTCAACTAATACCATTTTGAGCTTCCTATAGAGAGAGTCGTATATCACATCACATCTAACAGGGAGGTAACAATCCCTCTCTATACAGTTCTAGTTTGATCACAACCACGATATTGTATTCAGTTCTGGGCAGAGGAAGAGAAGTATTGACAAACTGGAGGGAGTTGAGAGAAGAGCAAGGAAAATGAGAGAGCTGTAAGTAGGCATTTTAGTGCCCTGGGCAAGCAAGCATGTTTGAGCCCCCTACCATTAGTTTTTAGATGATCTGAGTTCGGATATTTCAGAGTAATGATAATGCATTTTGTAGTAAGATGAGGCCCTGAAACATAAACCCTTGGTATCAGAGGCCCGGTCTGAGGCCTGAACTAAAGTAATGGTCAAGACTTTGCTAACAAAGCAAAGTTAAGCTATGAGCCAGAGGCAGGCCCTGCTCACAAAAGGTGGGAAGAAGGCGGCTGCTAATTGGACGTATACACATACCTAAAGGGTATCAAGTACTAATAGGATAAACCTGTGCCAGGATGGCGCCAGAACTTTCCGGCACGAATACATTCCACAGAGATAATGAGGAACAGGCTGACCCATCCTAAAAGATAAGGTCAAAAGGATAATATGATGGATAGACTTGTTGGTTCGAACCAATATGTACCAGGAGAAAGGCAGCACCCCAACAGGCAGAGGGGTTGTACCTCGATGCGTAAGAAGTGATGTGTAACTTGTTTGTACCTGTGTATAAGAATGCATCCCTGAGTGGATGTCTTTATCCGTCCTAGGGGGCAATGGAGAGGCCTGCCACTGACCGAGCTGTGTCCATTGTCAAGGGGGCACATATTCATAGTATGTGCTGTAGAGTCTGCGGGAAACTATTACTCTGCTTCGTTTGACAATAAACCTGGCAGGGTGCCTTCATACCTTATTGGAGTCTGTGCTCATTGGGGGTTCTCTAGGGGTCTGCTGTATAGCGATCTGTGCAGAGCCAGGGCAGCACACAGAGGGAACACACGCACGCAGCCAACTGTTATCAATATTGGACAGAACAGAGCACCACACTTGTGACATCTGACGACACGTTTATTTTTGCATATTGGTACAGTACATGGACAATAAAAGCTACTGTATGGTTTTTTTTAGGTGCCACATTGTCACACAATCCTTTAACATTCCTTTAGTATCCTCCTACATAACCTTTAAATAAACTCATTGATAGGTACTAAAAAACCTGGACTGAAAATAATAGTAACAAATATGGGTACTGCAATGACTTAATGGCATGAAACATATTCAGAAAGACATATAATTGTATTTCTGTTTATAAAAAGGTGATACTGGTGGTTTTCCATCACCTCACAGTGAGACTCTGGTTAGAATAAACAGCCACCTCTCTCGATGACACGTAGGAGAATAAAAGGGACTCAAGAGTAAACAAAGAACGAATTTACCTCAGAGGTGGATTATCTAGCAACTGAATTAGCAACATAGCATCTGACTCTCTGTAAGCAGAGGTCACCCTTTCTCTGGCCTTTATAGGAGGGAGACAGCCATTTTGGGGGGTGGGAACATTGTAATATTTCTGGTTTTTACCTTTTGCATTGTGATTTTATTTTTCTAAGAGTTTGCTCTTGGTACAATATTTATGGTTGGCTTATAACTGATGCTTTGTTTATCGTTTGCTTCTTGGTACAATATTTATGGTTGGCTTGTACCTGATCATTTCTCCTCCTGAAACCAGCCAAGCAAATTGTGATTATTCCCCTTTAAAGGTGAAGGACTATAGCAGCATGGCTTGTTTATAGACGGCCAGTTGGGAAGTATCATTCAGTTGGGGAAGCTATGTTGTGACAGCTGATCAGAGGCATGACGCATCCTGCATCTTGACAGGGAGTTAGACTAGATGACCTTCTAACCCTATGGTTCTATGACATCTGACTTCTGGCCAGGCGAGGCCTCTCTCACCTAAGTGTGGAGATAGCAGAAAGTATATGGCTGTGGTGATTGTGAAATCAGATTATGCTGTGCTTCAATGAGAGAAATGCCAGTGCCAGGGTTATAGTGGCTAGATGGACAAATTACCAGGGTTATGGCCCCGGTGTCGTACAGATGCGTGTCAGGAACAGACTGGCTGTGTCACAGCTTAGAATGTTAAAAGCACAGGATACAGTGAACATGCTTCTTCGCCAGTGCATATCTTACCAGCAGCCCCAATCCAGATCTGTGCTCAATGTGGATTTCCCTACTGGACACTTCACCTGTACTGTAAATGTCCTGTATTTTTTATCTGTTGGGGCACAACTGAAAATTGTCCCTTGCCCAGAATTAGAGGCATTTTAAAAGAAAATGCAAGTGGTATTCAGCATCCTGGGCCAGTCTGCCCTGAAGGTGTCCGTTCCCTGAGCGTGAGCGCACCTTGCTGGCCAGCGAATGGAGCATTATTACAATGGATCAGAGGGAGGCTCCTTATTCTGTTCTCTGTAATGGGGCCGCAACAAGTACGGATAGATCGCAGTAATAGGAAAACACAGCTAAAGGAAGGAGCAGGGTGTGTTTTATCTACTCTGAGTGTTGACTAAAAACTTAAGGCATGTTTTACTTGTGCAGTGTTTACTTCCTTTATTTCTATTGTTGCTTCACCTAACTGTACATCGCAAGCAGCCCAGGATATCTTCATTCTTCTTGTCTGAACACTTCCTCCAAAGCATAGAAGCCCCTCTGCCCACACCCTATTTTTGCAAACAGGGCAGGTGGATCATCCCATCATGGTAATTGTTACCGCCTCTGCCCCTTCCTGTATCGGGTTTTGCCCTCTGCCACCATCTGGCAGCGCCTCAGCCCTGGCCTGAACACTGGCTCTTACCTCCCTCCCCCAGTTTTGCTCATCAGCCTCCCTCCTGCCCCTGCCTCCAGCTGTTTGATCCCTGGCCTGTAGTCAGTTTCCACCCCCTGCTCAGACCCTACCCCTCAATTTGCCCCCTTTAACCTTTTTAATCCTTAGCAACGGCAGCAGCTAAGTAGGAGCCAAGCAGCATTCAACATCCTGACCATCTGCTGCTCTGACAGGGTCCTAGACCTGAGAAGCCTGCTCCCGCCAAGGTCACTGGGCCCGCAAACCTGCCAGAAGGCGGGGGAGGGCTGGAAAACGATCAGAGAGAGGGGAGGAAATATTAGGAAATATTCACAGAGCTAAATATATATAGCTTGGCTCAGAGAAGATTAAGGACATGAGATACAGATATTTGAAGAGTGTAAATACCAAGAAGGAAGAAGAATTATTTAGGATACAGGGAATATAGACTAGAAATAACAAGCTAATATAAATAAGAGCACATTTAGGTTGGAGGTGTAATTCTCCCTGGGGAAGGAGGCATGGCCAGCATCCTTTCCAGGGGCCTGCAGCTTTCTAATCAAGTTAGGACTCCAGAGAACACTTTTATTCTTATACTACCCTCATCTCCATAGTATTTAAGCACCATCTAGTAGCCCATTAAGCAATCTGTCCTGTTTGGCTGGTTCTCTCTCTTATCCTCTCTCTAAGGGGAGAACTGTGTGTGCAGCTTAGTGCTCTGTTTTGGTGGGGTTTTGGTTTTTTTCAATGTACAAGCTATTATGCACTTATGTTAGAGAAGGCAGGTCCGAGAAGCGTGTCTGGCACTTGGAAAGTCTGTAATGGTCCTTAGCTTCTGCGGGAGTTCCTTCCACAGACTCAGACCAGTTTGCAAGAAATCTGTCTCCTGCACAGATGAGCTTTACCCCTATGATATAGAGAGTTAAATTGTGCCAGAGGAACGGAGTTGTTGGCTATGGTCTTCATCCCAATGCTTCAGGCCATCTCTTAGGTATGCTGGACCCAGCCCATGAAGCGCCTTGAAAATAAGGATCAAGACATTGAACTTGACTCAAAATTGTACAGGAAGCCAGTGTAGAAATTAGAGAACGGGTCTGCTGTTCTTGTGGTAGCCTGTGTTGCTGAGGAGACACAATGCAATGTTCTGGCTAGTGGAAGCTCCTGGTGAGAGATGCTAAATCAGCACCAACTTTTGAAGCTATTCCAGCTGGCTCTGGGCCCATTTACAGAGCAAGGCTTTTGGGTGATTATCACCATTGTAGCCCTAATTTTAAGCGGATTCACTGGCAGCCTGGGACCAAAACTTGGCTTCTGCTGGCATAAGCTAAGAAATGGCTCTAGGGTCAAGAAAAACAAATGCTGGGTATTTACTCGTGCAACTCCCACTGGTATTCACGTCATCTGTGCAACTACATCTCTGCATGTTTAGCACTCGGGTAAACACAGATCTGCTCACTAATTTCAATCCAATTTTTGTATCAAATAGACCTAAGATTTATTGTGCTTTTCTAATGTCTTTGCTAAGCTCATTATGTTCTAGTTCTCCCTCTTGCTTAACTTACAAAAGTAATAGACCCTCTGTATGTTCCTGTCTTTAGGATCAGTTGCTATAAAGGGGACTAATAATCTGAATTTAAAAAGTTCATCTTAGGGAAGTATGTTATAAAATGTACTAATCTGAACACTGGAGGAAATAAATCTGTACCTGAAAGAATCAGGAGAAGCAATCTATTATCTTTACTGAAGACTCATCTCCACATGACTATCTCAATAGATTTTTCTGTTACAGAACCATAAGTAATACAATATAATTACCATGTATGGTGTTTAGAAGCCAGGAGTTAAATGCCATGAATTACCTTCACCCACTTAAGAGAGTTTGATCCATCTTTAGAAATAGTACTACTGCCTTAACAGATAGACATTCTGGAATTGCATTTTATTTCCATGTAATTGATCCCTAGAAACTTGTCTTTCTGACACTAGGTTTATGCAGATGAAAGTCCACAATGCTTCCCTAGCTAAACATTCACGGAGCTGGATTCTAAAAACTAAAAGCACTTGCCTATCCCAGTTCACTTTCCCATTCCTCTCAGTATTTCCAGAGCCTCCAAAATCCCATCTTTACCCAATTATAATCACAACTAGTGTGGTCACAAGACCCCAACAAGCATGATTATGGAGTCTACAGTTTGGCTCTCAAGTTGATTGGCAACAAGACTGCTATATAGTGAGCTCAGTTCTTATTTAAACAAACACCACAGAATAGAAAATGTTGGGTGGCCCTTGGCCAAACAAGATACAACTTTGCTTTTATTATCTGAGGCTGCAAAACAGGTCGGACCCCCGCCCCCCACACACTTTTTTTTTTCTTCCCTTTAAACACTAACTGCACTTCAATCTTTAAAAAAAACCTTTGTTTACATATTTTGGTTACTTGAATGCTCTGCTCTGCTGTAGAAAATCTTAAGTAATGATCATTTAAAAATTTTTTTACTTTGAAATATGCTGTGCCCCCAAAACTCCAGAAGCACTGGTCCTTACATTAAAACAAAAACAAAAAAACTTACTTGATATATTTACCTCCTAAACTGGCCGTATCTGCATGTCTGTATTACATTTGTTCATTGATAATGTCAATCCCCAGCTACAAACAGATTTTTCTGTAGAAAACTTGGCATCTTTGTATTTCACTGTAACCACAAATTAAATTCTTGGGTGTATTGTGTAAGCAACCTTTGGGCATTTTTAATAATACAAACATAAAACAACAGAATTAAAGCTAAAAATCTCAGTCAGAATAGTAATAATTCTGACTTTTTCTTGGCCATTTCACAGAATTTACATCAAATATCAGATTGGAGGTTACACTCAGGACACTAGCAGCCTAATATTTTAGACCTATATTAAACTACTTAGGTGATTTTTCCTAGCTGCAAATACCTTTCTGGTGACACACTAATAGTTGAATAATATTTATTACATACTTCAAAACCCACCAACAGGATGCAAGACCTTTTGAAGGAAGAGAAGACTGGAACCGAGATGGTATTGATTTCTTTGCTTTGAATGAGAGCTAGGAAAAATTCAGAATTGCCATTCCATGGGAAATTCCAATATTTCAAATTTTGTTTTCCTCCCAAATTGGGACAAAATATTCAATACCAAAATTTTTGTGCAAAGACGTATTGAAAAAAAATTTCTATTCGGGAGTATCAAAGCATTTCATCTCAATGTTTTCTGGTCCAAACAAAACATTTAGATATTCCCAAATCAAAATGTATATTTTTGGCTTATTGAACTGACCCCAAACACTGTTTTTAGTCAGTTCAGCATTTAACTGCTCTTCCCCCAGTATGAGCATCTGCCTCATAGGAGTTACGGTTCGAGATCCAGATATTCAATTCCCATTTACAGGCCAGGCTTCCTGGCCAGACAACGTGTCTTATGATACACCTGTACTCCCGTGACTTCCATGATACTCCACACAGACTGCCAGAGGAGAGACCATGTTGTATTAAGGGGGATGTAGTCCCCAATGGAAGCAAGCCAACAGGAGAGAAAAGGCCCTATCAGCAATGCACCACAGTGGGAAAATGCAGCTTAATGTTAAACTGACTCAAAATAAAACCGTTTTAGGTAATTTCAACAAACCAAAATATTCCAAATCAGGTTGAACTAATCCAAAATGAAGTATTTCATTTTGATTTTTCCCAATGGAAAACCACAATTTTTTTTGAAAAATTGAAAAATGCTCCTAAAGAAAACATTGATATTGAAGAAACTGTATTTTCTGTTGAAAAATCATTCCAATGGAAAATTCCCAACCACCTCTACGCTTAATGGCTGTTTTTATCATCGGACAAAATGGAGGCTACGTAGGGAGCACTGAAAAGAAATAACTTAAATAAGAAGAAAACTAAGCAAGAAGAAGTGGGGCTGCTTAACACTGAGGGTGGAGTGGAGGTTAAAGATAATCTAGGCATGGCCCAATATCTAAACAAATACTTTGCCTCAGTCTTTAATAAGGCTAAAGAGGATCTTGGGGATAATGGTAGCATGACAAATGGGAAGGAGGATATAGAGGTAGATATTACCATATCTGAGGTAGAAGCAAAACTGAAACAGCTTAATGCGACTAAATCGGGGGGCCCAGATAATCTTCATCCAAGAATATTAAAGGAATTGGCACCTGAAATTGCAAGCCCATTAGCAAGAATTTTTAATGAATCTGTAAACTCAGGAGTAGTACCGAATGATTGGAGAATTGCTAACATAGTTCCTATTTTTAAGAAAGGAAAAAAAAGTGATCCAGGTAACTACAGGCCAGTTAGTTTGACATCTGTAGTATGCAAGGCCCTGGAAAAAATTTTGAAGGAGAAATGAGTTAAGGACATTTAAGTCCATGGTAAATGGGACAAAATACAACATGGTTTTACAAAAGGTAGATCGTGCCAAACCAACCTAATCTCCTTTTTTGAAAAAGTAACAGATTTTTTAGATAAAGGAAATGCAGTGGATCTAATTTACCTAGATTTCAGTAAGGCATTTGATACCGTGCCACATGGGGAATTATTAGTTAAATTGGAGAAGATGGGGATCAATATGAACATCAAAAGGTGGATAAGGAATTGGTTAAAGGGGAGACTGCAACGGGTCCTACTGAAAGGCGAACTGTCAGGTTGGAGGGAGGTTACCAGTGGAGTTCCTCAGGGATCGGTTTTGGGACCAATCTTATTTAATCTTTTTATTACTGACCTTGGCACAAAAAGTGGGAGTGTGCTAATAAAGTTTGCAGATGATACAAAGCTGGGAGGTATTGCCAATTCAGAGAAGGATCGGGATATTATACAGGAGGATCTGGATTACCTTGTAAACTGGAGTAATATTTATAGGATGAAATTTAATAGTGAGAAGTGTAAGGTTATGCATTTAGGGATTAATAACAAGAATTTTAGTTATAAGTTGGGGACGCATCAACTAGAAGTAACGGAAGAGGAGAAGGACCTTGGAGTATTGGTTGATCATAGGATGACTATGAGCTGCCAATGTGATATGGCTGTGAAAAAAAGTAATGCGGTTTTGGGATGCATCAGGAGAGGCATTTCCAGTAGGGATAAGGAGGTTTTAGTACCATTATACAAGGCACTGGTGAGACCTCACCTAGAATACTGTGTGCAGTTCTGGTCTCATGTTTAAAAAGGATGAATTCAAACTGGAGCAGGTACAGAGAAGGGCTACTAGGATGATCCGAGGAATGGAAAACTTGTCTTATGAATGGAGACTTAAGGAGCTTGGCTTGTTTAGCCTAAGTAAAAGAAGGTTGAGGGGAGATATGATTTCTCTCTATAAATATATCAGAGGGATAAATACAGGAGAGGGAGAGGAATTATTTCAGCTCAGCACCAATGTGGACACAAGAACAAATGGGTATAAACTGGCCACCAGGAAGTTTAGACTTGAAATCAGAGGAAGGTTTTTAACCATCAGAGGAGTGAAGTTTTGGAATAACCTTCCAAGGGAAGCAGTGGGGGCAAAAGATCTATCTGGTTTTAAGATTCTACTCGATAAGTTTATGGAGGAGATGGTATGATGGGATAATGGGATTTTGGTAAGTAATTGATCTTTAAATATTCAGGGTAAAGAGGCCAAATCCCCTGAGATGGGATATTAGATGGATGGGATCTGAGTTACTATAGAAAATTCTTTCCTGGGTATCTGGCTGGTGAATCTTGCCCATGTGCTCAGGGTTTAGCTGATTGCCATATTTGGGGTCGGGAAGGAATTTTCCTCCAGGGCAGATTGGAGAGGCCCTGGAGGTTTTTCGCCTTCCTCTGTAGCATGGGGCATGGTTGACTTGAGGGAGGCTTCTCTGCTCCTTGAAGTTTTGAACCATGATTTAAGGACTTCAATAGCTCAGACATGGGTAAGGTTTTTCATAGGAGTGGGTGGGTGAAATTCTGTGGCCTGCGCTGTGCAGGAGGTCGGACTAGATGATCAGAATGGTCCCTTCTGACCTTAGTATCTATGAATCTATGAAACTTGAAATTGCCATCTCTATTGCAACACTGGCAAGATTCAGACAAGTTGTTTGTGTGGCAGATCAGATGTTTCAGTGACAGAGCAGCTGAAAGAAAACAGGAGTAATTTGATATTCCTTTCCTGTTCTGCAAAATGCAAGAACTCTGTTGACCTACACAATTCTGCACTGAAAGCATTTAATTTTGCCACAAGCTTCACAAAGGCCCAAACCTGTGAGGTGCTGACTGCCTTCTGAAGTCAACAAGAACTGAAAGAACTTGAGGGCTCAGGCCATTGAAAATCCTTCAATACTGGGTGCCTAAAATTTAGACCCCTAAATGATTCAGTGGCCAATTTCCAGTGGTGCTGAGCACTACCTGCTTTAGTCCCTTGGGGGGGGGGGGGGGAGTCAAGCCACTTTTACTCAGATGCCTAAATATGCATCTAGGTGCCCAAGTTAAAAAATGTTCATTTAAGAACTTTAGAAATCTCAAAACACTTAAACAAGAGCCGAGTGGAGCAATGAAGCGGTAATGGTAGAGATTAATTATGTCAAAACCAAATTTACTGCAGATTTGGGTACAGTGAAAACTAGGTATTTTGAAAACTGTAAGAGAGGTACTCTTTTAGACTAGATGGTATCTTTTCTGAAAGAGATGTGGGGTCAATTAAAGGGTAGATTCAGAATGCCCATTACATCATCCAACCCAGTCCATGTAAACTGCTCAGAAAGAGTTGGAGATGGGGGGAAATTTTACTTACTTGGCTTAAAATTTACTATCCAGTCAAAATGGCTAGTTACATGTGAAAAATGTATACAACAGTGACTACCACTGGTAAAACAAAATCCCTGATTAACTATCTCACCTTAAAAAGATAACAGAGTAGCAGATGTGCAGAAATAATAATTACATATTTCTAATACAAAAGTTAGCCATTCTTGAATGTTTCTGGAGAGAGAGAGAGAAAGCACAATGGAGCAAGTGGGCAGCCAACCTATGGCTGACTGAGCTGATGGAAATCACCTGGCATTATCAGAATGTTATAAAATTCTCAGACAAAATACCAGCAGTAGGAGCAAGACCTCCTCCAAACGAACTTCATTTCTCATCAGCCATCAACCCGAGCAGAGAAGGAAAAATGAAGGATTCTTAGCATCATAAAGGTAGAAACAGAGCCTCTTCTCATGATGTTTTTTTCAGTGCTGTGGGTCAGATTCTGATCTGAATTTTACTAGCAAAACTTTTTTGATTTCAGAGGAATCACTGAATTTACACTGGTCTACCTGACAAGAGAGTTCAGCCTATGCAGTTTAAGGTTCCAATCCTGCAGCTGGTACTGTGCAGTTGTGCCTCTATGGACCCCAATCTGCTCCAGTGGTGGTCCCTGTGAGCACAGTAATCTGCCCACACACTGTCAGTTGTGAGACTGGGGCTTAAATGTTGTTATCCCCCACATACCACATGAAGGCACAGTTCCTTCCAACACACATCAACAAAGTAAAAAGGAATAAATACATCTGTTTCTTCACAAGTACAAAAGTTTGGTGCATCCCAATGTCTGAAACTGAAAAGGGATTTGCATGGAAAGATTATTGTATGTACTGGCCCTAAGGTAACTTTTGCTAGACACTGAAAGATGCTTATTGGCTCGAATCCAGCCACTGAACTGCCACGTGCTTCTGTTCTAAGAGATTAGCCAGCTCCCTGCTGACTCTCTCCAAAAACAACTGCATGCTTTGCACTTGTTCAGCTGGGCACTTAACACGTTCCAGACAGACCTGGTGCCATCCATTTGTAGAAGAGGATATCCTGGCATGATACTGCCTCTGCTTGTCCAACTTTCAAAAGAGACCAAATGTGAAAAGTAGTGAAATAGTTAGCTCCAAAAATCTCTGAAAAAGGTGGCCAAAAATAAAAATTATTATTATTATTATTAACAACACACACAGATATTTAACATCAAACCTTAGGTGAATCAGGAGAAACTCCAGTGTTCATAACCTCTGATTCTGCCTCAAAATTTCATCCAGTTTCTTTTGGAAATAAAGATGCAGCTAAAACACATTCAGACTATTATATGATATTTATTTTCCACTCTCCTTGTACACTGCGTCTCAGTGTTCCTTCCTAACACAGCCAGGATTCCCCCTGACTTAAGTGGAAGTTCTGGGTTCACAAGGAATGGAAGATCAAGATCATTAACTCAGAAGTCTAAAAATAAAACCACATTCCCTGAGTGAATTTGTCCTTTCCCCTTTCGGGGGGGGGGGGGGGGAACAGATTCCCCCCATTGTCTTAAATTTTGCTTCTTTGCAATATTTCCACTGAAACAGAAGTCAACACAGTTCCATTTTGTTTTCTTGGGTAATTATGCATGGTCACAGATGCTACTAGTTAGGAAAGTGCAGAGCTCCAAAGAAAAGCATTTGTAGTCATTACTGCAGATCAGCAGGCTTGGGGTTTTGTTTTGTTTTTTTCTTAAATCATCACCAGGTATGTGACATTGTATGGATAGAGAACTGAGCCCAACAGGAATTTTTTGGCTTTGTCTCACTGCCCAAAAAAGAAATGGGAGGTAGTGATTTTAAATTTCCTAGACAGTGAATTTAGGATTGATATATAATATGGAGCAGATTTTATGTCAGATAATAACCTTATGCTGCCATATTAATCTTTGGACACAATAGGGTATCAAACTTAAACAAAAGATAAAGAATAGCATTGTGGCAATTTACTTTTCTTTTTTAAATGACAAGATTTTATTAAATAAGCTTTTTATAAGATTGTCACTAGCAAGAGTAATGGTGGCCAGCACGTGGAAGGGTTTTCATACCTTGAGTTTGTCAGATATTCAGTAGGGCTGTGACAGCTGCAGAATTCATGTCACTAGGATAGATTAAGGAGTATGGTGGAGGGACATATTTCACTAACTGAGTGCTCATTCCTCCCCTTCCTCTTAGCTCTGCTACCTCCTTCGTGATTCACAATGGGCTGTCACACTATGGATAATGGGGCTTTCCGTTCCATAAAGGACACTTTTCTATTCTCAAGAAAATCCCCTCCTGTTTAGTGAAAATGGTTTGCAGACAACCAGCAAAATCAATGAACAGAAAGAAAAACAGCCTTCTCCTCCATACATCAATTTAGCAAGTCAAACCAATGTTGTTAGATTAAAGAAATTTTCACGAGCAGTTAAAAGTCAGAAAACGCGATGTAAATGCAGCCAATACCTGTAAAGGGAGGGCAAGCTTTTTTGCTCTACACATATGTGCATGCGCACACACACACACACACACACACACACACACACACACACACGTACGTACATGTGAGAGCCTATAATTATAATGAAACTGTCCTGCAGGAATACCTGATAGAGACACAAAGTAAATCCCTAAGCATTAGACTCTTCTTCTGAGGAAATACTGCAGGTGGGATGAACTTTCTCTTTACAGATTTCAGAGTAGCAGCCGTGTTAGTCTGTATTCGCAAAAAGAAAAGGAGTACTTGTGGCACCTTAGAGACTAACAAATTTATTAGAGCATAAGCTTTCGTGAGCTACAGCTCACTTCATCGGATGCATTTGGTGGAAAAAACAGAGGAGAGATTTATATACACACACACAGAGAACATGAAACAATGGGTTTATCATACACACTGTAAGGAGAGTGATCACTTAAGATAAGCCATCACCAACAGCGGGGGGGGGGGGGGAGGAAAACCTTTCATGGTGACAAGCAGGTAGGCGAATTCCAGCAGTTAACAAGAATATCAGAGGAACAGTGGGGGGTGGGGTGGGAGGGAGAAATACCATGGGGAAATATGTAGAAGCCCTCTACACCAACATTCCACACAAAGATGGACTACAAGCCGTCAGGAACAGTATCCCCGATACTGTCACGGCTAACCTGGTGGCAGAACTTTGTGACTTTGTCCTCACCCATAACTATTTCACATTTGGTGACAATGTATACCTTCAAATCAGCGGCACTGCGATGGGTACCCGCATGGCCCCACAGTATGCCAACATTTTTATGGTTGACTTAGAACAACGCTTCCTCAGCTCTCGTCCCCTAATGCCCCTACTCTACTTGCGCTACATTGATGACATCTTCATCATCTGGACCCATGGAAAAGAAGCCCTTGAGGAATTCCACCATGATTTCAACAATTTCCATCCCACCATCAACCTCAGCCTGGACCAGTCCACACAAGAGATCCACTTCCTGGACACTACGGTGCTAATAAGCGATGGTCACATAAACACCACCCTATATCGGAAACCTACTGACCGCTATTCCTACCTACATGCCTCTAGCTTTCATCCAGATCATACCACTCGATCCATTGTCTACAGCCAAGCGCTACGATATAACCGCATTTGCTCCAACCCCTCCGACAGAGACAAACACCTACAAGATCTCTATCATGCATTCCTACAACTACAATACCCACCTGCTGAAGTGAAGAAACAGATTGACAGAGCCAGAAGAGTACCCAGAAGTCACCTACTACAGGACAGGCCCAACAAAGAAAACAACAGAACGCCACTAGCCATCACCTTCAGCCCCCAACTAAAACCTCTCCAACGCATCATCAAGGATCTACAACCTATCCTGAAGGACGAGCCATCGCTCTCTCAGATCTTGGGAGACAGACCAGTCCTTGCTTACAGACAGCCCCCCAATCTGAAGCAAATACTCACCAGCAACCACACACCACACAACAGAACCACTAACCCAGGAACCTATCCTTGCAACAAAACCCGTTGCCAACTCTGTCCACATATCTATTCAGGGGATACCATCATAGGGCCTAATCACATCAGCCACACTATCAGAGGCTCGTTCACCTGCGCATCTACCAATGTGATATATGCCATCATGTGCCAGCAATGCCCCTCTGCCATGTACATTGGTCAAACTGGACAGTCTCTACGTAAAAGAATGAATGGACACAAATCAGACGTCAAGAATTATAACATTCAAAAACCAGTTGGAGAACGCTTCAATCTCTCTGGTCACTCGATCACAGACCTAAGAGTGGCTATACTTCAACAAAAAAGCTTCAAAAACAGACTCCAACGAGAGACTGCTGAATTGGAATTAATTTGCAAACTGGATACAATTAACTTAGGCTTGAATAGAGACTGGGAATGGATGAGTCATTACACAAAGTAAAACTATTTCCCCATGAAGAAAAGGAGTACTTGTGGCACCTTAGAGACTAACAAATTTATTAGAGCATAAGCTTTCGTGAGCTACAGCTCACTTCATCCGATGCATTTCCCCATGGTATTTCTCCCTCCCACCCCACCCCCCCACTGTTCCTCTGATATTCTTGTTAACTGCTGGAATTAGCCTACCTGCTTGTCACCATGAAAGGTTTTCCTCCTTCCCCCCCCTGCTGTTGGTGATGGCTTATCTTAAGTGATCACTCTCCTTACAGTGTGTATGATAAACCCATTGTTTCATGTTCTCTGTGTGTGTGTGTGTGTGTATATATATAAATCTCTCCTCTGTTTTTTCCACCAAATGCATCCGATGAAGTGAGCTGTAGCTCACGAAAGCTTACGCTCTAATAAATTTGTTAGTCTCTAAGGTGCCACAAGTACTCCTTTTCTTTTTTCTCTTTACAGTTCTGCAGTGCTCTCTTTATTCTACTGTTGGAAACCTGACTGTTTCCAGGATAAGGAGAACTTGGGAACGTTTGGTTGGATTACTTAAATTCATATGGCAAATGTAGACTCTTATGTAATTACAATACTCCCATCGCTGTGGAATACTGTGGAGATGAACGTGGTACAAATGCTGAATGTGATCTAGGCACCAACCAATAGCTTCTTGTATCTATATTCATCTAAATTTAAAAAAATAATTTAGATTTTTAGGTACTCATCTGGCCCCTATTACCATATTATCTGAGTATCTCACAAGCATTTATGTATTTATCCTCACTACAGCCCTGAAAGGCAGGGAAGTGCTATCACCACCATTTTACAGAGAGGGAACTGAGGCACGGAGAGACTAAGCAATTTGCCCAGGGTGACACAGGAAGTCTGCGGCAGAGCACAGAACTGATGTCCAATAGACCATCCTTCCTCCCCAATTCTAGTGATCAGACTGCTTATGTGTTTGTAGGACAAAGTGACAACATATAACTAGTGAAGACACCTTTTCCTTGAGTTATGGAGAATATTAATACTGAGCACTTATATTGAGCTAGCCAATTAAACAGTGATCTTATTAGATCGTGCCACGACCACCCAACCAGCAACATAGAACCTTGAGAACAGTGTTGCAGATATGATCGGTGGAAAATGATAACAATCTCTCAGTTTCAGCAAGGATGGAAGTACCTCCTAGAGAGGGATGAGAACCTTTACCCAATATTCCTTCCATAAAGCCAGGTCACAGCTTGAGCACAAGACAGCTATTCATCAAGACAGAAAATCTTATTTAAATGCGTTTTAATCAGCAATAAAATTCATTCTTTCAATTAATGTTGTTTGTGTGGTGTTATTCTGAAAATAAATAATGCAAATTAGTATTTTAATTGTCTCAACATCAGATATTAATTTCCTCACCTATCAGTACAAGAAATCTCTCTGCAACTTTGGAGGGCTTTGTGGAAATTAAATCTTTTTGTTTAATTATAAATTCTTTTGCTGTAATATTAAAGGCTTTAATTGAAATGTTTTAATTAAGCACTTGGAGCAGGGGTGGGCAAACTACAGCCCAGGGGCTGCATGCAGCCCTTCAGACATTTTAATCCAGCCCTTGAGAACCTGCCAGGGAGCAGGGTCCAGGGCTTGCCCCGCTCCGGCACTCCAGCTGGGGAGCGGGGTCATGGGTTTACTCAGCTCCATGCGGCTCCTGGAAGCAGCAGCAGCATGTCCCCCCTCCGGCTCCTACACATAGGGGCAGTCAAGAGGCTCTGCATGCTGTCCCCGCCCCAAGTGCTGCCCCCATAGCTCCCCTTGGCCAGGAACCACAGCCAATGGGAGCTGTAGGGGCGGCACCTGCAGACAGGGCAGCATGCATAACTGCCTGGCCGCACCTCCGCATAGGAGCCGGAGCAGGGGGACACGCCGCTGCTTGTGGGAGCTACTTGATGTAATCACTGCCCGGAGCCTGTACCTCTGACCCCTTCCCATGCCCCAACTCCCTGCCCAGCCCTGATCCCCCTCCAAACCCCTTGGTCCCAGCCAGGAGCACCCTCCTGCACCCCAAACCCTCATCCCCCAGCCAGAGCCCTCCCTCCCTGCATGCTCCAGCCTGGAGCCCCTTCGGGCACACTGAACTCCTCAATTCTGGACCCACCGAAGAGCTCGCATCAGCAGCCAGAGCCCTCATCCCCTCCCACACCCCAATCCACAATTTCATGAGCATTCATGGCCTGCCATACAATTTCCAAACCCAGATGTGGCTCTCGGGCCAAAAAGTTTGCCCACCTCTGACCTGGAACATTACAATGGAGTTTCGTTTTGTGGGGTTTTTTTCTTGAAAGCAGCTTTTATGACTCAGGCTGAGGGTTCATTTCACTCAGTTCTTTCATCAGGTGTACAGATTACAATCTAACCCACCATTGCTGCTGTCCATGCTTCTCAGGCAGCATCGCCAGGGTATGTTTGCATGCCAAGGGGAAGCAGTGCATTCACCTCAAGACACCCAACATACTTTGATCTTTGTTAATGTTTGTTTTTAATAATGTATTGATATATTAAAGAAGGTCTGGAAAAAAACCCAATAATTCAAGTCTCTTAAGAGGCATTGTGATGCGCTTTCCCGGAGACATGCTACATGCCTGAGTGTGGGCAGGCCCCCGAGAAGGAATGAGTGGCAGATCAGATTGTAGTCTGTTCCCACATCGGACTGCAGTGAAACATAGGTTTGTGCAGAGGAGGCTGGTTTCTATCCACAGTCAACTTCTCAAAACTCAAAGCACTTGGCAGATTTTGGCTAAAGTTTGTAATGTGTCAGCAAAGCCAATTTAGGAGGGTTTAAAAAAGAAAAGAAAAGCAGATTACTTTCCATGCAGTCAGAGAGATCTGTTTCTAGGTCCCCACTGATGGCAATGGTGACATATGAGGAAATGGAAATCAGAGATGAAGGGAGAATATGTAACTAATGAATAACGTGGTATTAAAAATACTACTATGTCAAACTTCTAAAAGAAGGTTTGGAAGCACGTTACAGAGGTGGATATTTACAGACAGTGGTACGGGAGCTCCGGCAGATTAATGGCCTGATCTGGAAAAGTGCTGAACATGTGTGCGGCTCCCATTGAGGTCACTGGAAACTGCGGGTGCTCTGCACCTCAGAACATCAGGCCACGAATGTCTTGCCGAAGCTCCTACAACTCGTGAGTGGCACAGCCAGGAAGAGAACCCAAGACACTTGAGTTCAGGTCTCAGGTTCCAATCACGAGGGATGCTCATTAATTAAGATAAAAGAAGAGTCAATTAATTCAAACAGCATGTTTAACTGCTGATGAAAATCCAATCAGTTGGCTGTGGGGTTTTATTTTTTAACCATTTCTCTACAACAGGAATGGAGGACTATTCTTTCTCCTCAAAGGTGACCTCATTAACATGATTCCTATGGAAACACGGAGCAGTGGTGTGACAGCCTGATGCGAACCACAGTTACTACATTATTGCTATGCATAATAAAAGCCTGCCTTTTCAACTAGAACGAGGGATCTCTTTCACAATGGCTCATAGAATGTAAATTTGGATAATAGAAGTTCCTGTAAGAGTGTTACACTGTATTTGATAGTAAGCTCTTTAAATTAAGTACTATTTCTGTATGAGACAGAGCAATAAACTCATTGTATAAAACTATGGATAGTGGCTGGGCCAAGCAGTTGACTAGAAGCGCACACCAATACCCATCCCAGAACAGCAAGGGCTGTAGGGGGCAAACCTTGCACGACTCTTCCCATATCATGTCTCCTACTGACCAGCACGAGTGGTACTGACAGACACTGGAGGGAGCCAGACCCACTGGCTATTCTCTATCAGAGAGAGGGAGGGACTGAAGAGATACAAAGCTACAGGGACTGTCAAAGAGGAAGAATGGGGTCAAATGTCAAGGCTCTGCCTCTCCAATTTCACCTCCTGTCCTCCAAAAATAAACCTGGTAAAAACTGTCCTACAAACTCACTCTGTAGAGGTGAAAATAACCAGCATGTTTGGTTTTTTAAAACCTATGCAAAGAATGTACCAAAAACTGTGCCTGAAACCTAGAGAGACTCACCAGCGTCAGTAGGATAGAAATTTCAGGCCAGATTCTCAGCTGGCAGAAATCAGACTACCTCCATTAGCCCATGAAATCAATGGAGTTATGCCTATTTAAACCAGCTGTGGATCTGGCCCTTCATCTTTAGCACTCTATTTTTAGGTAGATAAACTTCATCCTTAGCTATTCAATTCTTCACTGATCTGACATGCCCCTCAAAGACATGTACACGACAAGTAAAAACGGCAGCCACCAACATGCTCCAGTCACTCATGCAGCCCTTGTGCATCCATAACTCTTACTAATGCCATTAAGTTACTGACAGTTGTCAAAGAGTCTTTGCTGGAAGCTATAATGATACACAGTAAACCTGACCAAAGTGGAATGGTTTCAGTATCTAAAATTCCCACATGGCCAAGACACTTACCCCACCTAAGTATTATATTGCCTGGTGGCCTGTAATGTTATCACGCTGTGTGAGCAAGATGTAAAACTGACCGTGACACATGCTATATAGACTACTGTAAAACTTCAGTAATAACTTCAATAATGTATTCTCCAAGAAAACAACAAGTAACTTGCTTCATCTCTACACTAAGTGTGATGAGAACAAACTCCCTAACATCCAGCTCTGTACAGCTGCACAGAAACAAGCTCAAGGAACAAGGGTGGATCTGTTGAATGATTGATGTAATTTCACAGACACTTACCAGAGTGACAATGGCACATTCAGCAGTCAGTTGAGCAGCACTGAATAATGTCCGAACAAAGCGGTAAATCTGTTTCTGCTCTGGGTCGTGTTTGTCATAGTCTGGTGGCACTTCGGATTTCTGGGGAAGAAATATTTTCAAACAGGTGATTGAGTCAAACACATAGGCACAGGGAAAGGCCACGGACTCTGTCTCATGAAAGACTAGAAGAGATAGATGAGTTTACCGAAAGGGGGTGAAGGTTTTCATCAAAAATATCTAAGAGCATCCTTCCGTCTGTATCCCTGAAAAGAGAGAGAAACACTAATTTCACTGCCAGCATAAGACTGTGCATGCCTTTCACTAACTAAAACAAGTCATCATTAATTGTAGCACTATTTGTGTTGACCATCTTGGTTGTAAGACTTTATACTTTGGTATTACAACCAAATCCCATCTACTGAAGAATAGCAAGACACTAGATGCAACTCCACAGACATTAATAACTATATTTGGTTTATTTAAGTTAAGAACTTTGTGTAATTTTGGAATAAATATTAACAATCAGAAAAAAGGTTGTACCAAAAGCAGCGGTCAAAACTCAGGACTTTGCTCCATGTGGCTTTCTAATTACAGTTTAATCTTTATTCGATGCATCCTTGTTATTCTGGTCACGAGCTTCTCCTAAACAGACTGTTGAATGTACTTTCTATCTGTACTGAACTGTGTGCATTCAGGGAAGTTACAGCTTGGATGTTCAGTGGGGATCTGGGATCACAAAATATATTTAACTGGTGCCCAACGTAAGTTTAAGCCCCAGCACCTGAAAATAAAAGGTTTCTGCTTTGCAACCTTCTAATGCACAAAATAAACATTTTTCTAGTCCACTAAAATCAGTGGTTAGGAAGGGTATTATGATTCTGGCGTTTTACAAAGGAAAGAGAAAGGGATTCTCTCTTTCTCCTTCCTCCGTGCTTTAGCTGTAGCCCACCTAGAAAGCATTTGCTTGGTCATCAATACTTTGTTAAACAGAAGAATGAGATAGGATAAGTATTTATTTTCCTCACTGAAAATAACATTTGGAATTTGTGTCTCTTGGGAGTGAAGTATTTTATATCTAATCTGAAGTGTTTTGTTATTGTTTTGCTTTCTGAGCACCCAAAAGCATGTTAGGCATTTCACAAACAAGACAGACATGGTCCCTGCTTGACAGAGCTAAAAATCTAAATATAATAAAAGATGCAACAGAGAACAACAAACAATGAAGAAAAGGAATTGGGGGAAGAAAGGATGACAATTACAACAATACAGTCAGAGAGTTGGGTTAACTATGGAAAAATGTAGCTTGGATTGGTCTGATCTATCAATAGTTTCTCTTGAAAATGTTATTGTAACACCTGATTAGAATTTGGGAAGTTAGAAAGTAATCTAGTTTTGAGTAAATCTAGTGTGCTGGACAGAAAAAGAATGAATGAAATATTTCTTAAATAGTTTCTTAAGAACACAAGAATGGCCATACTGGGTCAGACCAAGGGTCCATCTACAGACAGTGGCCAATGCCAGGTGCCCCAGAGGGAGTGAACCTAACAGATAATGATTAAGTGATCTCTCTCCTGCCATCCATCTCCACCCTCTGACAAACAGAGGCTAGGGACATCATTCCTTACCCATCCTGGCTAATAGCCATTACTGGACTTAAATTCATGGAGGTTATCCAGTTGCAAAGCAGGGGTCTGGATTCAATTCCCATTACAGTCAGACTCATATTGACTTTTATGGGAGCAGGACTATGCTCGTAAACCAAACAATCATGACAAGTATTGATAAATCCTATATACACTGATGCTTCACTTTTAGTTGTGTAGCTGGGAAACTGAAGTTTTAAAAAATTATTACTGTTACCGAAGCATGAACAACAGAGTGCTGTCCTCAAATTGTCCCTTTAATCTTGAGTCACAGTCACTTCATGTCTATTCTTTAAGAAAATATAACACATTTCAAGAGCTTCACTTCTAGAACTGTTGCTGAAGAGTACAGCAGAGGGCGCATTTACAACATGTTGTGTATCAATGCACAGCTACAGAAGACAGTGCAGTTCTTTCTTGATAAATTCACCTCTCAGTTAGAAGAGTGAAAGAAGCAAACAAGCTTCCCAACAGGAAAACCTTCAGTGCACATAGTTCTCAGATTATGACACTGACACCCTTTAGGTACAAAATCAAAACAAGAGCAGAAAGTATTTTAGTCTGGTTGTGTCACTTTAAAAAAAGCGATCCTAGGCAACCATCTCCATTTACTCACCTATCCCTCACCAAGAAGGGTGAATGTTACAAGTATCACATTCATGACATGATCCTCAGGCCCCAATCCTGTAAACACTTTTACCCATGCTTATCTTGTTACCTACTATAGTTAAAAGCTACACTCTCATTGAAGACTGTGGGACTCTGAATAGGTTCAGATTACTATAAACTGAAAGAAGTTAGCTAAAATTTCCACTCTCCATCTATTTTTTCCAGTTTGTTTACTTTGCACTTTTAGATCCCAATCCAAAGACCATTGTGATCTATGGAGTCCTTTGATGGACTTTTGATGGGTTTTGGATCAGGCCTTTATAGCACTTTTATAAAAAGTTAGTTTAAAGTGTTGCCCTGTAGAGGCTGCACAAGTACCTGCTACTGCAGACCCTCACACCTGTGCAAACAGAGTCTGGCTTCAATGCAAAATTGGGCCACACTAAGTGAGACCTTGACCCACCCAGGCACTTGGGTACATCCTTATCATTAAGCAGGTGAGTAGGCTCATTGAAGTCAGCTAGATTATTCACATGGTTGAATGTAAGCACATGTTTAAGTGTTTTGCTGGACTGGAGCCTAAGTCATTTCCTCCCCTAATGAAAGGACCTGTTTAAAAACAATCAATAGGGAAGCTGAAAACCCCTTCTGACAATTACAGGAAAGATTATTAAAAGGGTGCTCTCAGAAAACAGAATTGTTAAAAAAAGTCAATTTACAAACTTAAACTCTAACAGTATGAAGTGAATAGCTCATTTCTAGATCTCTCTCTCATCCTCTTCCTAATCACCACACCCAAGCTAAAACCAAACAAACATTACCAGATATTGGCATGCCTACTTTGGTGAATAATTTTGTTCCTGAGGCTACTAATTTATTTATAATGCCACTCCCATTGCACAATATATGAATTTTTATTTCATGCCACATCACTATTGATAATTCATAACTACTCACTGACCCAATGGTTCCTACAGCAACCTTCACAAAAGGGCAAAACAGAAGCCACAGCAGGACACAGTTTAGATGTGTGTGTCATAATTTGTACTCACATTTTTTATTAACAAGTGACCATTGTGTGTGTGTGTGTAACTAAAATTGTTAAACAGAAGTCCAAGTTTTCTAATACTAAAACGAATTTGAACCACACTTAGTCATCATTATATTATTTTTTAAAACTGTCAATTTATTCCCAGAAAAGCAATATAATTTATAGAGAAATCTCTTTATTCCAGGGGTAGGAGAAGCTACAGGCTATGGAAAAAAGTTAAAAGAAACATTGAACATTTTTTAAAATATGAGACTCATTATTTACATACCTGTTTTTGATGTGGTAATATATTGCAAGAGCTACACTGTAAAGCAAAATATAGAGTTAATGGCCTTTGAATCGATATTTAGGATTAAAAATATATTTTACACACACACACACACACACACACACACACACACACACACACACACACACACACAGAGCTATATAAATTTAAAAGAGCACAAAGCCCAGATAACCAGTATGTTCATTAACATATTTTGCTGTCCAGGATTCAATGGTAGTAAAAACACTGTAGAAACTGATTTAGGAGTATTTTGCTCGGCAGACAGTGTCCACTTTTCACTGTGGATAAATTGCCATATGGAACATTTATACTCCATATATCAAGTCACTCACATTTCCATAAAATTTTGTCTTCCTTCTCACCCCTCATCTCATGTACTCCATAATGTACCTTCTATTTAAAGGCCTACTCCCATTTAAGTCAATGACACTCATTGACTTGAAAGATGCAAGATAAGGCCTTAGAAGGATTGGATATTCTCTGGTACGTAAAACAGAGGTCGATCATTAATAAAAGAGTTTTTTTAAGACCCCTGCCTGAACTCCTCCATGGACCTTCAGCCTATTATCTACTGCATTTGTAGATCAGTGGTTTTGCTAATGCTGCTAAGCTAACGTGAATTACTTCTCCTGTAGTGGCTTGTGTGATTTTTACTTTTAAATCCATTACGTTTTGGCTGTCTCCCCTTTTAGCTACTGAAATACCAAGCTCCAATTTTTTTCATTTTGAATCAATTTATAAATTACTTATTTTAACATATTATATTATGCATTTTTCTTGCTCTCAGTCAAGCATTTATATTTTCTCTTTACTTGAAAGTCAAACTCAGAAATTAAACGTGAAAGTCTTCACAGGCAGTTCAAATTTTAGTTGTATGCAAATATGACAAACTGATCTAATTCACACCCAAGAACAAGAAAAATATGGCTTCCTCAGATTATTTGTCAGTTTTCAGCTCCTGGCTCTGAACAACCCCACAGTTGCCAGAGGTAAACACCATAAGACAAAGCATAACCACCAACCTAACTACTTGTTCTAACATCCTGAGGAGCCACTAGAACTAACACGGGAATAAAGAGGGAAGAGGGATTTTATTGTTCCCATTTATTGGCAGTTTGTTCGGTCAATGATTCATTGTTACATGCTAGTCTAATATTTTCTTTTAATCAGTCTGACATAAAAGGCTCCATTTAAAAAAGTTAATTGATTGTTTGACAATTTCCCCTCCGAACTTCTATAAGACAACTGTGATGCATCAGACATCCCACATGTTGAGAAAACACCAGCTTGCAGCTATGATTCTAGGTGGCAAGCAGCTGAAAAATAGGAATATGGTAGAAAATACAATTTTTTTGCTCAGATGAAGGTAAATGTCATATATTGCAAACTATTTTGCTTTGGCAATATAGAATTTAGCTATTGGTGACAGACGTATTAGAAGTTCCTAGATTTAAATTGCTTGATCATATCTAAAATTGCAACTTTTTTTTTTAAAAAGGAGATTTTAAAAAGTACTAAATATTCCCTGGACAGTGCACCTTGCTTACTGAACACATGTCCACCCACAGGAGGAAAAAAAAAAGAAAGGAAAGGTAATTAATAATTTGATGTGACTGAAAAAATTCAGGAAGCCGTGAGTTAAGACTAAAAATGCAGCCCAAATTCTGTCCTCAGGAACATATACATAACTCCATTTGACTTCAGTGGAGTGGCATGTGGACATCTGAAAGCATAGCCCTACCTGCTGCCCTTAATGGGTGGCTTTGTAACAAAACATCACCCCACTGACTGGAAAAACACCCAGCATTTGGAAACCTATGAAGTAGTCTGAGGGCTGAGTCTGCATTTCCTAACTTTGGTCAGATCCCTCAATATTTTAATTTAGGATGTTGGTGTGTTTTTAAATAATCTCTTGGATCAGATCAGCAGTCAGTGCATTGGGATAGGAGAGGTTTGTGAACTTAAGTAGCTTTCCATCAACTTTCCACCCATCCAATCCTGGAGTTTGCCAGGGGCCAATCCAGTCCCTTTATAAAAGTTAAGCAGCATAAAGGCTACTTTTATTTACATTGGTGGATAATGGCTCTAAAGGAGTCACTCCTCACACCCCAACTACCAAACTGCACGTTGCTCTGGCCCTGCCCCTTCCAGTCCCTGACACTCCTTCCCCTACACTGGGGAGCCAGTCCTATGTCATCTGAGGATACCTCTAAACTAGGGGTATCCTCAAGTTTATCTAGGAGGCTGCTTTAAATCCCTTGGCACTACTAGAGTGGCACAAAAATTGAGGAAGGGCTGGGACCTAGCTCAGTAAAGTTTAGGAACAGGAAGTGGCCTATATGCTGCCCCTTTTTCCTCTGGTTCTTCTAATGATATTTTTAATTAAAAAATTTAAAAAAAACAAGGATAGCATAAGGCAACTGCCTTTTTACAGAAATGCAAAATGCATTAGTGACTACCGATGCTATATATTCGTCTGAATAATGTCTGATCTGCTATGTAAATACCTTTGCAGCATGGATCCTGATTTAACACACTTTACATTAAATGTGTGTACACAAAGACAGAGATACTACAGATGATTGGAATCTGAGCAGGATTCAAATAGTAACTTTTTTTTTTTAAATTTTAAAGAATGTAAGGTGCTTGGTCATCTATTCTCCCATTTTTCCTCCACTGTACAGAGCGTAGAGGAAAGAACAATACTCCAAACACCAGCTGCATTTCCACATGATCTAAACGTAAAAATTTTCTAGCGAAGACGGTAACTAACCTAGCTGTGCTGAGAATCCACGTGAAGATGAGCCAGAGGTGTACTCCCTACACAAAGCTGCCCATTGTCAGTTCATTGCTGTGCAGTACTTGCCTGCATTTAATGTGGAAGCCAAATCTAGAAGTACTATATTTTCAATCCTGAAAGAAGCAGGAAGTTCTGGAAATCTTAGAAAAAGAGCATGTTCTCATTGGATTTCACAAGTACTGGATAAGCAAATAGGTATCTTAACTTTTGGGTGCTGATCCAAAGCAAACCAACCAATCTGAGGCTGGTTCACTCATCACGAGTACAACTGAAATCCCTGATCACTCCATTCTTGTGAGAACATGTGCAGTGCGGATAGTTATGGCATGACCCTAGAAGGAGCTGAGCATCAAAAATCTTTATTACCAAAAAAACCCCAAACAAACAAACAAAAAAACACCCCTTTAGAAAATCCCAGCCATTATCTCTGCAATACATTCATATATGGCTACACACACAAAAAACCCACTATTTTGTAGGTTGGTCTCTGCAATGCCTGCTTAGCAGTTGTTCAGAAATAATGAAATACATGTTTAAGTCAAAGAATTTAACACCACCCACCATTTAATTGTATACTTGAGGTTTGGTTGACTGACTGTGCTGTCATCCAGGAAAATAGTGGAGCAGGAACTGTATTTCCTTCTCAGTTGCCCAGGAGGATGCTAGGAAATAACATGCAAAAGAATAATGGCAATTATACAATACAAAAATCTTTTTCTGGAGGAGACATCACAATTGAGAAGTAGCTGAGAGAGAGAGAGAGAGAGAGAGAGAGAGAGAGAGAGAGAGAGAAATCACTCTCTCAAAGTTGATCATGTCTTGAAGAAATTTAGAAATGTCAAAAACAATCCTATATAAAAATCAAAATAATCCCTTCCCCACTCAATGGTTCTTTCTTAAAAGCACAAAAAGCCACAAGTGATCTAAACACCTACCTGAGAGTTCATTCTGTGTCACCCCACCTGCCTTCCCAAACACTTTCAGCATCCACATTTAGAAAGCAAACATGAGCAAGTTCTGCACTCTGGTCCTCATTCCAAAAGGAACAGGAGAGCGTGCATCAATGGAAAGGAGAAGACAAAGGGGGTTTTAGAAATGGACATGAAACAGGTAATGGGGAGAGTGAGAGACGAAAGAAGAATAAAGCACTAAAGATTATATAATAGGGGGAGAAAGGGAAAATCAAGGGGAAAATATCTTGGCGAACAGAAGGCTTAGAGCAAAAAAGCCCCCACAAAACATTTTAAAAGTATGAGAAAATATAAGAAAGTTAGTCTGAGGAACAGTAGGTAAAACATGAAAACAAAAATGAATTTTTCTTTAAATAGAAAATTTGCTTTCAACAAAACTTCGGCCCTGATTCACCACTATCTGAGCAGCACTCGGACTTGGTGGAGAGCAGCGGCCACAGGGAGCTAGTCTGAAACTGAATGATAGCTAGCAAGAATGCCAAGCTCAAGAAAGGCCTTCACCAACAGCCTTTCCATTAGCTGGTAAAAAGTAGCTTACACTTTGCCTTCCTAAAGAAAAATTTTAACCATCTCCATTATCAGCCCTCAGTTAATGACTTTACACTGGTTTTCCCTGGCCTGTTCTCTCTGCCTGGCACCATGACTAAGTGGAAGAGATTTGGGTCAGCAATATCAGACTCAGAACTGAATCAATCGAGCTATGCTGATTCGTAGCAGCTGAGGATCTGGCCTATGGTAACCTGACTCCCACCTCAGTGCTCCTTTCCAGATCTAGTCTATGCAATGTGCCTGTGATCTATAAATGCATCACTAGCTCTCTGTTACCTCACTCTAGTTCTAAAATGAAGGTCTAATAACTTTTCCCATCTAAGTTCTGGACCTTCTTTGGTAACATGCACCAACTCGATTCCAGTGATAAAAATTGTACGCATTTCTGTTCCTGTTTTTTCCCTATGTCTGGGCAAAAGCATTAGAAGACTTTTGCAACTTTGAAACAGATCAGGTTTTTATAATGCACATCTTGGGAAGTCTTTGTTCAAATGATTTCACAGCTTCCCCACAAACTCTATCCAGGCCCCTGACTTGACCTATAAATTTGCTTTACATTTTCTTGGAAAGGGTGCAAAATCTGGTATACAGCAGAAAATTAGCTGCAACTTTAACTATGGAAAGGTTATCACCTGGGAGTTCAGAAATACACTTGGCATTAATTTGAGAACTTTTAATCCATCTACACCCAAGCTATTAACATAGGTAATACATGAGGTAAAAAAGTGAAAGCACTCAGTGTGATAACATGGTAAAATATACTACTATGTGGTACTGCAGGATGTGGAAGAAATGACTAAGCTTAACGTGATTTACAACGTCTGTCCCATCATCTGCTATTTCATAGTTCTATATTAGGTTCTTCAGTGCATTTCACAAACATGATGTTCACTTCTGACAGGAGTAAAACCAGAGCAAGTCAGATTCATTCGCAGTGGCTCTTATTTGGTATCTGAACAAAATGAACATGTACAGACAGAACTGTATCATAACCCCACCCCCAAAAGAAAAGGCTTTGAAAAATCCAATGATACTTTTTAAATGTCAAAGAAAATTTTTGTTATAAAATTTAGATAAATAGGATTGGAATAACTAAATATAATCAGCAGACTTTTCTACTGTAATAAGTAACAATGAAAAGCAATGTCATAACACCACCACCACTTTACTCTTACACAAGTAAACAGTATTTACATTTAATCTGAGTAAGTACTAAACCAAAGCCCTAGCATGGCGCTGGTAAGCACTACGTTTCTGAAAGTACCATACAGGAAAACCCACTATTCTGCACGTATGAACATCGGACCCATAAGATAGAGCTACATTTCCAATTCCAAGTCTGCAGTGCCATCTGATCCCAGTGCTATGCCAAAGAATGGATTCCCTGTCTTTCCCAACTCCCTCCTTGGAAAGACATTTGGTTCCACATTTTGTCATCCTGGTCTATGCAAAAGGTCACTGGAAGGCACAGAGCCTCGCCAATATACTAAGGGCTTGTCTACAGAGCTGGTTTGGAATTTTTGGATTAAACTTTTTTGTTGAAAAATGGTGATTTCTTGAAAGCACAACTTTAAGTGAGAATGTAAGAGTTTCTACTAAACTTTTGTCAGGAAAGGTTTGCAATTTTTGAAAAACCAAAGGGGAAGAGAGAAAGAGCTTTGCCCAGAATAGCAATAGCCTACTGGTTAGGGCACTCACCTGGGATGTGAGAGATTCACATTTAAATCAGAGTCTGACTCAGGCAGAGCTGGGCCCTGAACCTGGGTCTCACATACCCCATGCGAGTGCCCTAACTACTAGGCTATTGACTGTTCCAGGTTGAGTCTTGCTCTCCCTCTTATTGTGAAAAACATCAAAAGGTCTCAGTTCTGACCTGATGCAGACCAGAAAATTTTTCAAAATCTCAAGAGTTTTCGTAAGACAGGAGAAGAGTTTGTTGGCCAGCTCTACTTGGCTACACATGGAAGTTATCTGGGAACAAGATAGGATGTGAATTGAAAGAGGAATACCTATTCCTGAGTAACCCATATGTAGACAAGCCTTAACAATTGCAGAGGCAAGAGAGTTCACTACGACTTGAGCGAAGGACAACAGCCCAGGCAATAGGCCATGATCCCTAACACCTATTCATCCAATGTTGTGGCACACTACATCCAGTGGAATGGGGCAAGCGTGCTTCCGAAAGTGGTGCCCTCGGAAGCGGATCTGTTGTGGCTCCAAACAGTCCAATCCAAGTTGTTGATATGCCAGAGACAGGATACACTGCAGAGAAGGAAGAAGACTGGCAACCCCTATTGTAGCTCAACTTCTTTGTGGTATGGTCCTCAGCTTGCCAGAAGTCATAGGATGGCACTGGGGTTGAGGACGTATGGCTTGTGGCATGGGGGCCAGAGAGTAAATCCCCAGGGAGGGCATAGAGACCTTTGAATCTTTTAGGGAGTGTAGAGCACTGTCAGTGTGCTTGCTGAATAATTTCTTGCTCTCAAAGGGCCGGTCCTTGATTGTGGCCTATACAACCCTAGGGATGCCTGATGCTTGGAGCCATGATGCTCTGAACAGTCACCACTGTGGCCATAAATCTGGCTGCAGTGTCAAAGGTTTCCACATGCTGCCTGTAAAGCCATCTTGACCACCAATTGGCCTTTCTTGATTATATCCCAGGAGTTCCTCCTTCCTGTCATGCAGGAATTGAGAGAAATGGTTTTCACTCTGTCCCAAGTCAAAAAAGTTGTATTTGGCCAGTAAGGCTTTGGAATTTGCCACTCAGAGTTGTAAAGAGGTAGAGCAGTAAGATTTTCTACAGAAAATTTCTCAAGCCCCTTTGGGTTCTTATCCTTAGAAGTACTTTTGTTTGATTTAAAATTTTTGTGTTTTGCCAAGACAACCCGGGTTAGGGTGGGGGCAGAAACACATTCAAATGCAGATAAGGGACCTAGCAAAATTTCTCTACCTGTTTTACAGTTGGTATTGTGTCTGCTACAAGGCGTTGGCCGGGTTGAGCAGCCCCTCATTTATAGAGAAGATGTATCTGGTCGAGCTAGGGATTGTCAAATGTCAAAAACCTTTGAGATTTCTCCAAGACTGAAGTCTCCATCTCTAGAGTCTCAGGATTCTTGTAAGAAGTTCTTAAATCAACATGAAGTAATCGGTGCCAAAGGCACTGCCTCATTGGGTGACAAAGATAACAGATCCTTTGATAGTGAAACAGGATGCTGCTGTTACTCTGTCTGAGGGTCTGGGTCTTCCTGATAGTTTGGCACAGGTGACCTGGCCAGAAAAGCAGATAGGAGTGACCTCTTCCTCAAATCTGCTAGAGACCAGCTCCTAGAGGCCTGTGAGGCAAGACCCCAGTAGGTCCAACAGAGCCACGGCACATGCTGTAGCAGTGTAACTGGGTTGTTCGGTATCAGCCAGTCCAACGCCATTCCTGCTGCACA